>NC_059364.1:15762500-17045000 GCF_019703515.2 Myxocyprinus asiaticus | reverse complement strand
CTACTAAGCTAGACTCTGCAGGGTCGACCTGCCCTGGGTGGCAAGTGTCACCGAATGCCAATTAAAGGGACTTTCCCTGTTTCTGCGGTCCCCAGTTTCACAAGTGTATTTTTAGCTGAAAATATTCTGAACTCAATGTAATTTATGAATTTACATTTTCAAACAGTCTGTTTCATATCCCTGGGTCTTCAACAGCTTTACCATTAAAGACTTTTGTTAGTGTAATTTTAGACCTGAGTTCTAGACACTGAAAATATAACTAGAAACAAGCTGTTGTCTGAAGGGGAATAGTGCTTGTCAATAATTCAGCTGAATGGGGTTGATTTCAGGGTACATTCACTTTCGGCAGCAGCGTGTATATTTCCTGTTTGATCATGTTGGAAAGTTATAGTAAATACATGTAAGGATGGCATTTCCTTCAGTCAAGGAAACTACGAATGTACATAATTCAGCATGTAATTTGCCCTAGTGTACAGCCACATATGTACAATGGTCAGTTCTGAGTGCAGATAAAAAAGAAAGTGAAACATACTCTGCCTGTGATGTTCTGCTTCAATTTGGCATTAAGATCAGCAGTTCTGCTAATCAAAAAGATGAGCTGATTCCAGTCCAAAAACACACTACATGAGTAATCCCTTCCTAAATTAGAAACTACGATTTCTCAATTTCCCCCCATATGAAAGCGTGGTTAATACTGTCCCATTTGAATTACATGCAGTAATTCACAATACTATCCTTCTCTGTGAACAGAAGGAAAAATAAAAAATAAAAAGTGAAAAGTGTATGAAAGTACAAAGACAGTGAAAAAGGGGGAGAAAAGGAAAATTTTTTTTTTTTTTTAAAAAACCTAGGCAAAAGGAGAGAAACTTGGCACCTCAGCCATGCACTGTCATGTAGGCAGGCTGACATCATCATTGTAAAATTGGGAGGCCGGTTTCGTCTTTCTTGCAGATGTGGAAGCTTGATCGCATTCCGTCGGCCTGTGCCACTTTTCATCAACATCCCCCCCTTCACCCCTCCCTCATAAACTCTCTTCTGTGAGGAGACACCAACAGAGGGCTGTGTTTGGGGATAAGTTGTTGAAAGAACTGTGTATGAGTAAGTTAATCACTGAGAAAGAAAGAGAGTACATAAATCTGTGTGTGAAAGTGTAAAAGAGTTTAGGTTAGTACCACATGTGATGGCATGACTTTATGTTCCAAAGGGGCATAAATCATGTTGGCATTCCTCAGGGTTCCACATTCAGTCCTCTGCACTTTCCCCTGTACTGGGCCTGTAGTGTCTTCTGGTGTCCAGCACAGATCTTGTATTCCCCAGGCCTAGCCCCAGAGCAGCCCCCTGGGCCTCCACCTGGGCCTGATTGGATCCTGCTGCTGCAGAAAGCCTTGATTTACGAGAGCAGAGCGCCAAGACTCAGACATGCAGCTGTGTGTCGGCAGGAAAGGGAAGTTGTGCATCACACGGTGTGTGTTTTACGGGGGAGAGTCACGCCCTGATGAACCGGAGAGCACAGATTCGGCCTTCATGACTGACAGGTGTCAGGGCGGCGGCGTCGATCTGAGCTGAGGTGGGAGGATGCAAGATTTTTCAGAGAAAGAGGTTTAGATGTGTAGTAGATTAGAGACAGAGAGTTTTTCAGTGGAATTTTCTGTCAACAAAAAGAGATTTGGCAGTATACATAGAAGATTTTAAAGGGATAAAATCATAAAGGAATACAATTTTCTCTGATCTTTTGAAACAAAAGATTTCAGTGTACTGTGAAAACATACTCTAACTTTCAGAACTCAAAACGTTCTTCCCAGTTCAAAAAGATAATTTATTGAAACTAAGCTGCTAAAGCAGCCCATTCCATATATAAACAGTGCTGGGTAGATTACATCTAAAATGTAATCTGGTACTGATTACAAATTACATAATTTACATTTTAATCAGTAACATAATCTTTTAGATTTCACTTTTTGTTATCTAATCTGATTACATTTGGATTACTTGCATATTAATTGCATATTTTGAAGATAATCGAATCATTACTTTTTAAATGTATTAAGTACCAGCAAAACAAACTATATTAAACTTGACTGCAAACCCGCAGCTTGTGAATAAGTGTAGCAAAGCGCTATTCCTCATTTTACATGCAAAGAGGGCATACACATAGATGTCTTAAAGGCAACAATTTAAATGGGTCCGAGAGCATTTGAAAATGGGCATTTAAAAACTAAATAAAGACTTTTTGGCATAAAAAAATTTCATTAGTGGACCTCAGGAAAAAAAAAAAAAAAAAAATCAATAATAAACATTTATGTTACGATTCCTTTAAATAATCAAATAATTTGGGAAATTGTTATGAACATTCATGTGTGGAAATAATTTAACAAACCACATTTAAAAATCATTATCCTCTCAGTCCATGAGGCCATTGTCCAGTACAAGTAATGTATACTCAGACTCATAACTGCCCCATTGAAAAAAAAAAAAAACTTGCCTGCACACTTCAACACAAATACAGCCACAGGCAGTCTTCTGTGGTGACATACATGTCTCATATAATACACTGAGCTGGACTGCATCTGCTGTATCGGAAAAGGAGAAAATGGGACACACGTCCAGCAGAACCAATCCAATTGCTAAGGCCCCTTCAAATCTATTTCCTACCCTCATATCCCAAAATTTCAACACATTATCCAAATGCAGCGTCCGAGACTAGGGCTTCTTAAGCACAGCTAAACCTGCATGGATCATCATCGTCATACTTCACTGTGAGTTATGAGCCATGCTTACTTTAATGTAGTTCAAATATTCCACATGGCTATGTGTATTAGGGTATATGGCAAATTTAGAATTAATTCAATGTAGTCCCCATTGAGAACATTGAGGTGCTTTGACTGATTTGCATGAATGTGTCACTGCCAGTAAAAGTGTGTTCACTTCAAGACCAGGTTATGCATTAAACATATGCATGTGGGTAGTTTTTCCTCTCTTTCCTGCAATAAAATCAATTAGCCATACGTAATAAATCTGAAGATTGACACACAATGCAGAAATAAACTTTCCATGTACAGGGACCCCTAAAGGTTAAAATCTTGCCTGTGCTCAGGACACATATTGTAGTACTTTCTGAGTTTCAGATAGCATGTTGGTCTGGAATACTCTTCCGATGACTTACAAGCTCGGCAGTTTCCTTTCCTCAATCAGAGCTGTTGGCAAAGTATGCCCCATTTTGCTAATCTGAAGCCAGTTTGTCAATTATAACTGTTCAGATTAAGATTTGGTAGGGGAAGTTTGATCGACGCCAGCACTGAGGAACAATGGGCCATCAATGTTTCCTCCCTAAGTCTCTCTTCCATAGTATTTATGAGCTCAAATGTGAAGTAATTGGATAGGTGGAAGATATATGATCGCTCTGTCAATAGAAAAGCATGATTCTCCAACAAGGGCTGTTGGAAAATATCAGTGTTCTATCATGTAGCCCGGTGTGATCATGCGTTTCATCATCCACATTCTGATCCATACATCCTTCATGTGGTAAACCAAAGAACCACCCCCATGAGCCCCCAGAGATTATGGCCAGAGTAAGTCTTAAGTGGAGATGAGTTTTGTGGACATGGACCGTTCTCTGGAGTCAAATTCAGGAATATCATACTGCAATAAGTTATGGCTCCACACTTATTTGACTAATTCATAAAACTGCTGGATTCTCAGTAGAGAATTACTGGGTTGTGAAGAAGGGCCTGTGTCTTGGGGTTTTCAGTTCAAATTTGACCTCTGTGTGCAGCCTAATTGTTGGACGAGCCCATCAGCAGGAAAATCCACTGCGGTGTCCCCTGAGAAATGGAAACAAGTGTAAGATTGCATTGAGAGCAGCATTCGCCTCTCTTCACGAATCACTACTGTTGTTGTTCTGGTCGTTTCTCAGGAAGCTCCATCCAGATGGGAGCTGGAAATTCACCTCTGTTATTATACTCTATGTCTCTCCATGTTTTTTTCTGTATAAATACTGCAGTGTACTAGCACAAATCTTAATAGAAAACTTACCTGTCTTAGGGTTTGGATCCACACATGCAATAGAGAGATTTAGTGCTGACTGCGGTGCTCGAACTGGAACTATACAAAAATGGCCATTGCCCTCTTCTGGGTATTAGAGACACATTTGCAAGAACTTTTTAAAGTATAATGCTATGATTACTACTACTACTATTATTATTATTATTATCATTGTTATTTTACTTTTAAAAACACCTGAATTTATAAAGACTTAATTGTAATACTTTACAATAAGGTTGAATACATTAACATTAAGCATTATTAACCTTGGTTAATTTAAACATATCCTTATAAAATTTAATAATAGTATGATTATAAATTAACATTAACCAAGATTAATAATTATATCAGGAAGTCTCGCAGAAATTTAAGATGACATTTTTTTGATGAATATAAAACAGAAATGTAATGTCTCTCTTTGGCGGTCCGAAGAAGTTGTACTCGGAACCGTCATATCCTGCTGGAGATAGGAGGCAGGGGTGAGGAGCCTACCCCTGTGTTGGACAGGACTCAGCTTGTGATGGTGGGGTGGTGGAGGTTGCCGTGTTAGCACAATGAAACAGCAATGTGATAGATTGTGAGCAGACTTATAAAGCAATGGCTTACATGTGATTGGCTAGGAGTTACCTAGCTAATGGTGTGATGATGTACAGCTGCTAGTGTTCCCGCTAGAACTACGCTGCGCTTACATATCCTGTAAAAATTGCTGTTTATTTATTTTTGCTACCTAATGTATTTACTAATTAACGTATAAAACATTATTGTAAAGTGTTACCCACTTTTTGTTTGTGTTTGAGTGTTGTACAACTTGCTAAATCAATATATATAGAAATTCTGGTAACATTAGTTAATGCATTTGGTATAATAACAATGAACAACATTTTGTTTTTGTTTTATGACTATTTGGTCACACAGTGATATAAAAAGTATGGGTGAGAAACAGATCAATATTTAAGTCCTTTTTTTACTATCAACCTCCACTTTCACTTCCACATTCTTCTTCTTTTGTTTTTGGCAATTCACATTCTTTATGCATATCGCCACCTACTGGGCAGGGAGGAGAATTTATGTTTTAAAAAAAAGACTTAAATAATGATCTGTTTCTCACCCACACCTATCATTTTGCTTCTGAAGACATAGATTTAACCACTGGAGTCTTATGGATTACTTTCATACTGTCTTTATGTGCTTTTTGGAGCTTCACAATTTTGGCACCCATTCCCTTGCATTCTATGGACCTACAGAGCTGAGATGTTTTTCTAAAAATCTTTGTTTGTGTTCTGCAGAAGAAGAAAGTCATACACATCTGGGATGGTATGAGGGTGAGTAAATAATGAGAGAATTTTCATTTCTGTGTGAACTATCCCTTTAATGTGTAGCTACAGTACAACTCTTAATTTTAAAATGAACTAGTATTTGTTGAGATTAGCATTAATCAAAATTAATAAGTACTGAAAAAGTATTGTTCATTGTTATGTACAAGTTCTTGTTAACTAATGTATTTAATGTTAAAAATACAACCTTGTTGTAGTCTTACCAACAGTTTAAATAGTCCTGTCAGACAGTGCATTACTGTTAATTTTAAGAGAATTTCTAGAAAATATCAGTGGTGTTGCCAATTATGTAGCCTTAAAAAAAGAAAAAAAGAAAAACCAATGCAATTCCAATCAGGTCCCATGCTAATTTTAGTAAAGACCAAATATACTCCACCCAAGACCAATATCCTGTTGCCTTCCACACTGTGATGGAGACAAAAGCAGTAGACAGCTGGTGCAGTGAGGCTGGCCACATTCTCCAGCAGATCATTTTCACACGCATGCTTCAGCCTTTACATTAACTGAGCCCAACATCTCAGAACCATGCCAAGAGGGGCCTACCACCTGCAGCGGCTAACCAACCACAGGCACGGCAAGATGCTAATCAGCATAAAACAAAAGCAGTTTCTTCTAAACAAGTTTTCCACGCAACATCCATAGGGATTCCATGCTAACAACAGCCAGTGATGTCATGCTTTCTGTCTTGTCTTGTTTATCACATCTGAAAGTGAGTTTTGCAATATTTGCCCACAAAACATTTTCGTCTTGTGTAATGCCTTTTAAATCCTCAAACATCACAGTGCAGGAGATCAAGCAAGGTTTCTAAGAGCAACGTGAATAATCAAGACAATCAAACTCGCTAATGTAATTTCTGGTTTAAAAATGTTTAGTTTAGATGCATAATATTTCCCTGCTAAAAAAAAAAAAAAAAAAAAAAAAAAAAAAAGAGCCTAAGCTGGTTTGCAGGTCTTTATAACTTGTCAGCTGGTCAGACTGGAAGACCAACAGCTGGCTGACCAGAGAAGACCAGACTGGACAGTTTTACAACATAAACCAACTAAGACCAGCAAACCCACTTTGTTTGGTTTAAATTGTTTTTATTTTTATTTTTTAGGCAGGGTTATTCAAGTAACATAATTTCAATCATGTCTTATACAATGAATATATCACATTGTAAGAAAATAATCAGCTTGACAGGTCTAATATTTTAATATAGATTCATTGGGTATATTACTTATGTGAGAAAACTGGGGTATTTGCCTAGATTACAGAAAAAGAAACAGATCTGGAAGAGAGCAGACTGGCCTCTACACTGACTGCACTCTCTCTCCATCTGAACTTTCTTGTGCTTCCTGGGATCTTCATTCTTATTCATTTCCATGCGGCTGCCTGCAGCTGTCCATTCACACAACAAGCAGTCTTACTAATTGTCCTACAGGGTGTGAGACTGATCGAAAACAGAGGATTGTCTAGTTAACAGAGCTTGCTGTTTGTGAGAGTCCTGAGAATGCTTTAAGGTGATGGAGCTTCTGTTTTGGCCAGACAAGTTGTATTTGTCTCTTTCTAAAGCTTCTGGCCCAAAGTAAGACACCAAACACAGCACAGCTTGCTTGTCTACTGAATGCATTTATCTCATATGCGAAACAGAACAGCAAGTAATTTGCTCTAGCTGATCACTTTTACCAAAGCTGGGTTTGAGTCTTGGAGATCTCCACTCTCAGCGGTTTTATTCACTCATCCATATTCTCTCATATTCTTACTCCAGGTTTCAAGTTGCAGTTAAGCTGCTTCTATTTTTGAGACAGACATTTAAGAGGAACCTATTGGTTCCTTTAAGGGCCACAGATCAGTAAAATTTTGGGCTAGCAAAATGTTTAAATAAAACACATTTCTTTACAAGGGGAGGATTAAGACATTCATACGAACTTTTTAGATAATTGTACACTAGAAAAGAGGAAGATTGCACACCTCATGGTAAACAAGAGCAAAGTTAAGTTGGTAAAGGAGAGCCAGATTAGTGTTCAGAGCATTTTAGATTCCACTTTTTCATGACCTTATTACAGTGCAAGCAAATCATTCCTCAAACATTTTTTTTTTAAACCCTAAATATTATACACATTATACAGTACATATATATTTTGCAATATTCCAGGTTCAATACAAGTTAAGCTCAATCAACAGCATTTGTAGAATAATGTTGATTAAATTAATTTCAACTTGTCCCTTTTTCAACCCACTGGGTTGCAGTGAGGCACTTACACTGGAAGTGAATAGGGCCAATCTGTAAATGTTAAAATACTCACTGTTTAAAAAGTATAGCCACAGGAGTAGGGTTGGGCGATAAAACTATATTGACAGAAAAAAATAAATCCTTGATATCATTAATAAACTTTTGAGTAATATATATTTTGCCTATGTTCTACATAGATCAGGTAAGTGTCACAAAAATGCAAGCAGTTTGGCAAAGTTATACACAAAGCTAGCTAACTGAATCACAGTCATGAAATCTGTAATTTAGGAAGTATTACCATACGTATCCACTGGTGCGTGGTGAGGAAAGTGAATCAGGCATTTTCAATTAATTCCAATGAGAATCCACCTCGCGAGCATGGTGCTCGGCTTATTCTGGAATAAACTGAAAATGCCCGCTTCGCATCACTCACCATGCATCAGTGGACACATACTGGCTACCTCGCCCTGCTATCATAGAAACCAGTTATGAGTCTAGGTAGCTGCTACATAGCAGCTAGCTATCCGGCTAATGTAATATTGTTGTGTATCGAACAAGGCAGGACTGACAATGCAATACAGCTATCGAATGAACACAACAACAACTTTGACATCAACACCAAAGCTGTTTATTTATGTACTGTTTAGTTCAGCTTTTTTCATGATCCATATTGCTGTCATAGGCATGGATGTACCACATGAATAAAAAAAACATTTTGTAATAATATTTTTGTCCATATCGCTCAGCCCTACACATCCCTACACCAAAGTTTCCACTAAGAAATTTTGGTGCCGGCCAATGTGTCCGGGAATGATAATGTTTGCCGGACAAATTGGAAAAAATGTGGTCATTTCATTTCGGTGTTTATTTTGCAACATAATGCGATGGACCATGCATAATAATGTGATATAATAATGACACAAAACAGCAAATGTTTGTTCTATATAGCTGCTTTTCTATAAAAAAAAATTAATTAAAAAAAGCGTCTAATAAAAACAAAATAATAATAATAATAAAAAATAAAAAAAAAACATTAAAAAGTGGGCAAAGCAAAAAACTAAACTAAATTTGCCACGTCTTTTTGTTTACAAAGAAATATTAAAAAACAAAAATCGTTAGGTCATGTCTAGGGCTGTGAGATATGAATAATATGATTCTATCTGACACAGGCATCTGTGTTTCATGTGAGTGTCGTGTGCACTTTCTCTGGAGCAAGCAAGTGCGGGCGAGTCCAGCAGGCCTCCCAAAATTTACAGGAGAGCCAGAGCAGGATCATTCGCCCTACTTTATCACTTTTGACCCAGGGAAAACCCTGAAGAGAAAGGGACGACTCCCAAACAAGTCAAGAATATGAAGAGGAGCTTGCTATTAAAACAGGTGCGACATCTGGTGCAGGTTCAGTATATTTTACCTCTTCAAAATGAAGCACGCAAAAGCATATTATAAAGGCAAAAGATGTGCTCCGCATTATTTCGGTCATTTATCTTTCTGCAAGAAGGGTTTATAATTATTTTATATTCATTTTTCTAAAAGAAGTGTTTATTTTCATTTTTTATAGGACTATATATACATTTGTAGCCTATTATTGTCTTTGTTCCATTGCTTTGGGAAGATCTTGAATTTCTTGAGGAAAGTTTTTAATAATAATAATAAGGTCAACAACATATCAGACTGAAATGTGGCATAATGTGAAATTTAGCATTATGGTAATGATTAAAAACCAGGTTTAGGTTTTTTTTTTTTTTTTACTTTGATTATTGTCAAGTTCCAAATAAAGAGAAAATTATATAAGAGTTAGTATTTAATTCTCTGACTGGATTACCCAAAAAAATAGGCATTACAATATGGTTATTTAATATATAAACCAATTTTAATTGGTTTAAAAAATTACTATACTCTGTGATATATATCGTTATCATGAATATAAAATTACTCATGTAAGATTTTGGTCATATCGCCCACCCCTAGTTATGTCACATAAGTTCTCAACTTGGCTAATTTTCTTGACTCATTATTTTTATGACTATTTTCCTCAGATTATTCATAGCATAAAAGCTCCTCCAGAAGACGACAACGCAAGGCCGTTTTAATGCAATGACATTTAAACATTTTAATGCTCTGTGTAATATTGTGTTCCTGTTCATAGACCTTTCAGCTTTCTAATATACATGGTGTTCTAGAGTATAAATTAAGCTCTGTTTGTAATTATTGAGCAGATCTTCACTCAGAGCAGAAGAGAAGCACAGCGGCATTTCACATGTTTCCCCAGAATGACATAAATCAGCAAGCACTTTCTTATGAAACAGTCATAATGAAAATTGGAGGAATGCCTTGAAATTAACCAGTGAATCTTCAGTGGGAGCAGCAGTCAAATTAAGGCAGTATGGAGAAGAAGGAACATAAACTTAATGCATGATGAAAAAGGAAGTTTAGAGAGTGAAGTCAAGTAACATGACCACCTGAGGTTTTTTGCCTTACCGCCTTTACGAACAGCTTTACTGAGCATTAACATGCATTTGTCAAAAGCTCATTAGGTGAGTTTGGATGTGGGTTTGGCAGATGGCATGAATTATCTTTAGAACTGTCATCCCAATATTTCCTTCTTTGTTTTTCTTTTAACCTCAGAGAAAAAAACGTTATGTGGATTAATATTGTTTCTTCCATATTTTCTCACACATGAAGTCATCTGGGCATGTGCTCCTCTGCCATGCGTTAAGGAGATTTGAGTGAGGGATTATTTAAAGTGTTGGTGTCACATTAAGCCCCCCCACCGACCCCCACCCAAACCATACATCTGCCCTGGAATCCTGGATTGTCAGATTATTTTATAAACTGTGGATGAGTTCTGTGTAGCCACAGATCCCTGGCAACTTCTGTGGTAAAATCACATCAAACAGAATTCCCAGATCAGAGGACGAAGCAGAGGAACATAGACACAGAATGCTGCCACTGGAGTGCTAAACATCTAAAGGGAAACCATTGCTTTATTAATGTACGTACATTTAAAAAAGAAATACCAACAGGAATGAATATGCAAACTAATAATCAACAAGCAACGGCATTAAAAGATTCAATCAGCCATCTGGGCTTCAATCTCTGAAATGCTGACAGGATATCTGTACAGATAATGAGCAAAAAAGGAAGACAAAATTTTACAAAAACATATATAACAGGTATATAGAGAGAAGGTATAGTCAGCGACAAGCCATTGGGGAGATTGGAACAAGAACTTCAAGTAGCCAAAGTTAAACCTGACTCTTTTCTTTAAAATGGATGAAAACATACCAGCCTCTAAGCTTCCACTCCATCTGTCTCATCTTACCACAATTTTCTTAATTGGCCCAGTTGAAGCACAGTCATTGATTGGGGTTATTTGCAGACAGGGCAAACATCTCAACCACCTCAATTATCTAATTGATTACAATAATGCGTAAAATTGCCCACTGAGAACTGGACAGTAACTCAAACACCTGGCCAGAGCACCTAACTCCACTGTTTAGATACAAAAGTGTGGAGTCCGAAAACAGAGCAGTTGTCAAGAACTGTGTTGAACTAAACAGCACAGAAGAACGAGCAATTCATCACTTCTTTTCAAGGATCGAATGAGCTCACTCTGGACATCCCAGAGAACAGTCTTTTTTCAATGTTTATTTAACTGTGGCATTTTGCTGAATTTCCACAAAGCACTCAGTGCTTGTGTATTAAAATATTTACTGAGAGAATGTTGCTTTGTTTCTGTTACAAATGAACATTTAGGACAGACACTATTGCAGAATCCTGACAGCTTTGAAAGAGGGTGACAGCAAAATGACCCATGTGTTGATCAGTGTATACATTGGGCAAAGACCCTGCACAGGGTCATTGTACTATTTGAAGACTTGTTGTGATTGTAGATAAACTGCAACATCGTCCAGATCAGATGGTGGAATTCAGGCATTGCTTACATTAGCTGTGCCCTCGTAATCCCCACTACCAGAGAGGAATTCACAATATGGCTGCCAAGCAAAACTCAAAACACATGGATTCCACAGGAGGAGCTCATAAATTAAGAAATGACTTCATATTTGTGCTCTTGATTCTTCTCAGAGATGCTAAACTTAGAAAAGATGCGAGGATATGGGGATGGACATCGTAATTTTAATATTTTTTTATTCAAAATGAGATATGGGGGATATATTGTTGTTTGGTCTAGTTCAAAATGAAAGGGAACGGAAGAATGTGACCCTTTCTCTTCTTATGAAATCTGGTCTAAAGGTTCACTTTAACAAAACCATTGTATTTTTCGTCATGATTTCCAAAAGAAGCTTAAACTATCTCCTAGGCTATGTAGACAATCACAAAATGTTATCAAGATGTCTGTCAATCCTAAAGAGACTAATGTCTGCTCATACCCATGGGGAACAAAAATCACAAATAGGATCTCTTTAATATTTCAACTGTTTCTCCTGGAGAGCAATGAGGTAAAAAGGAGAGCAAATGGATTTGCTTAGACTTTTCTATTGAGAAAAAGGCCCCAGCAGTCTCTTCTAGAGTTTCAGAAGAGATCTTAACAATGTCACAGATTGTGCTCAGATTTGAAAAAAATATCAAAGTCTACAATCAAATGTCAGAGATTTTAATATGACCTCAAACATTTCTCATCAAATTCTTTCAAGGCCAAATTATCTGAGCTATGCTACCTATATTAATTCTATACATTTACTGTATGTCAACTGTCCAGTCTTATTTATCATATAAGGAATCCTAAGAAGAAACACCTGAGACAAAGTGGATACTTAATAACTGAGAACTCCCTGAGATATGAAAGAGCAACAAAACTTTCCTCTAGGTAAGAAATGTGGCCTATATCAATAACATTTGATTTTAAAAATTATTTTGTGTAGTGACTATACAGAATATGTGTGAAAGCAACTATGTGAAAAATGATTGGTTGAAGAATAGACCATGTTCCACACCAATTAGAGGGCACGTTACTGGTCAGGCAGTAGCAAGCGTTCACATATGTTAAAGATTTAAAAATGCTGAGTCTGTGTATGTTTATAATATAATAGATTCTCATTAATGGATCATTAGTCTACACAGTAGTTTGGAAGATTTAATGTGTTTGAATGTGCATTTATTTTTGTCAACACTTTTTTACACTGAGAGTTTATGTGCACACAAGCGTGTCAGATTGTGGTTGGGTATGATGTGTGTTACTGTATTTTAGTGTGTGTGTTAGCGTCAGTGGAATACAAACTACATCATGAAATACAAACACTGAACTCAATGCAAATATGTTATAAATGAAAATAACAACTTTTGTGTGTGATTAAATAAACATAATAAATAACATGTACATATACTGTAAATGTATATATTATACATATACTATATATATATATATATATATATATATATATATATATACACACACACACACACACATTTATATTATTTTACATATAGACTATACATACATACATACATTTATAAATGGTCATACACAAAACCCTTTTCGGGCAGAAATTAAACTACATTTGGGATAATTACCACACACAAAAGCCTCATGTAACTATGTATAGATCTTACTTATTTGCACATGTAGCTATTTATGCAATTATTCGTAAATCACCCACAATATGCCCACGAAACGAACACACAAATTGTTAGATTGCACCAGCTAATTTGCCCTTTATACATGATCTTAGTAAATCAGGGCCAATGAACGTCTTGTACCTCAGCTCAGGAATCTACTTCCTCCTGCACCACACAGTGTTCCTACCCCAGTGCAATGAGGATACCATGTTACTTTCACGCTTCCCATGGACACTCTCTTCCAATTGTATTTTTATTGAAAATAAAGCATTTTCAGAGACGCATCCAATCAGTGTTTTCCTTCACACAGTGTTTGCTCATATAATCGTTATGTGAGTACACTGTGTTTAGAAACACCTGCACTGGTGATCTCTCCATGCCGAGTGCTGTACAGCACACATGATATGAGCTCTAATCTCTTTCAGGATCGTCCTGCGTGAATTAAAGCTCTAGAGACCACACACACTTAACAGATTGTTCTATTCCTCAGACAGGAAAAGCAGACACAGTTTGTGATGTCAGTCTGACCCCCAGACTTCAGCTGCTACTGCCTGGGAACAAGCAGAGTGAGCCAGAGTTCACCAAAGGTCACAACATCAGCGCTGGCTGTCTTTAACATGCAATAACAAACCAAGAAAAAACAGTAATTAGTTGTGGTAAAGAGTGCTAAATTATCTCATGAAGAATTGAGTTTTTAACAGGTGGAAAGAATAAGCCATGAAAAGGCTAAAGAGCTCAATCTACATATTAGAACAGTGTCAGGGAATTTACTAAAAAAAAACAAAACATGAATAATCCACAAAATATTACTTATTATATAACATTTTAATCACATGACTAATTAATTCTTTTAAGTTACTTTCTAAAACCTCTAAAAACCAACAAAAATACAAATGTGACAACCAAAAGTATATTAATACTGATTGAACACAATAACAAAATTTCAACATGACAAAAAGCCAGAAACTTGACATATTGAAATTAACTGTCAAGCTCACAGCAGTATGACCTTTACAGTGGTGAAAAGTTCTTTAGTGCATGGCAAAGTTAATACTGGGTCCACGCGGTGAGCGAGCGATGTGTCTAGTAAAAATAGATTGCTGCCATTTATAAAAATACTGTAGAATATACGCTCCAATTATAATCAAAAAAGCTATCTACACTAACAGTGTATGACATTGGCTCATGAGGAGGCAGAGGATCTTTCAACTGTCACAGAAATGAAAACAGATGCATGTTTGAACATATGGTTTTAAATGTATTCCACATAAAGAATATTATTATCTTAAAAGTACAGTATAACTCAATGTTCGACCAATTTCATTTATATATATATATATATATGGTTTCCTCAGTCTGAGTGGTACAAGACTTAGGGTACGTTTACACGACAACGATGTACTAAAAACGGAAACGTTTTTCTTTTGCATTTTTGAAAAGTTTCGCGTACAGATGACAACATTGTCAAAATGATCCCCATTCACACGGATCCGCAAAAAACGACTAAAAATGCTGTATTATGCATGCCAGGCCAGTAGCAGGCGATGTCACTTTGTAAAGAAACATTACGTGCCTGCGCACATAAGCATTCTTCCACAGAGCAAATACAAACAATGAAGATGGCGAAAGCATCGAGCAATTTTGTCTGGACAGACGATGAGGTTGCTTTATTGCTACAATTACTTTGCTGGAGAAGCGTCAATAAACTCAAAATCTTGAGCAGCACAAACACAGTCCTGTAGTCCGCCATTGTAGTTTTGAATGTCTTGCGCATTGTTTTGAAGTACTCACACGCATGCCTATAGTCTGAACTCTCAAGATTGTTCAATAAACTCTGCTCATTTTTACCATCACTTCGTCTCCTGCCTTCTTCTGTATTCCCCCTGCTGACTCTTGGGCTGGTAGGACAGTAAGTTAACATAACAAGCTGTTGAAGTTGACTGGCTTTGGATATCAGACAGAACTCTGATATATGGATATCTTCTGATGGAGAGCGAGGTATTGTGTACACTGGATCTAACATGCATTTTCACTGCCTCATGTTTTCATATTTTAAGCATATCATTGAATACTGTACATGGCATCACATCTCTGTCTATAGGCTATATACAAAAGCAGTGGGTGAATGAATTGCAGGGTAAAGGTACATCAAATAAAATTAATTAAATAAATATAACATTTAAAATACAAATACATTTTACCCATCTGAATCCATACATTAATTTCAAGATTTTCAAATTGCAGGTTCTGCCTACTGTATAATGTTCACACTCCATACAAAACACTCCAAATGAATAAATTGTTGATTATTGTTATTTGCACAGACACCAGTATTCATATTGTTAATTATACATCTCAAATTGATGCCTATCAATCCATCATTCTTTATATAACACACAATATGCGTGTGCATGACGTCATCGTTTTCACAAATTTGCGTTTTTGTATGTTTACACGGAGACGATAACGGCATCGTTTTCAAAAACTTGCACTTTGAAACCCGTTTTAAAACTTTGCGTTTTCAGGCCCCAAAATGCCGTTGTCGTGTAAACGAACAGCCAAAACGCATAAAAAGTTTTCCATTTTAGTTGAAAATGTTGTCGTGTAAACGGCCCCTTAGTGGTACAAGACTTTGTGACTTTTCCTAGACTTTTAATCTGCACATAAAAAAAGGGACTTGATTTGATGAGTCTAAATGGTCGTAAAACAAAAAGCAACAACTTTGCTATTTGTGGTCAAAATTGAGCGACCATAGGAAATTAATGGGAAAGACCCTAAATTTTTTTATTAATTTTTTTATTTGTAGAATAAAATCAATAAATCAGCCACAATGCCGAATATAAACACACAAAAATTAAGAGGTGGGACTGAGGTGTTCTTTGTAACACCATGGTCAGGTTTGACAGTAAACATACAGTAATATCACATTATTGCAAACACTGATATTCAAAACAGTTTATGGAAATGCTAATATTTGCCAAAAGCTAGTTTAAATGTATCTAAAAATATATACAAATGCATAACTTGTTATAATGTAATCTAAATCTAAAATTAGAAGATAAAAAATGAAGTTATAACTGGCAATCATGCCACACAGTCTCTGAAGCCATCTACTGGTTATTACTGATATGATATTATTTTAAAATCATGTAATTGTTATTGTTTTTGTTTTTTTTTCACCAGATGTAAGCAATCTGCCCCCAATGCATGACATTTTATATATTCTTCATGTTTCAACTTACAGAACTTGTAGGTTTTTACTGTAGTGAAGTTAACATAAATTTGCTTTTTAATATGCAAATTAATTTTATAATTTAGAAAAGTACAGGTGAATAAGATCTAAATAGCATAAAATTACAAAAGAAGTGAAACATTTTATTGTTATTACTTCAGTGAAGAAGAAATGTTGTAATTTCTTAAAAAAAGTTACACCTGTTCTGTTTCCAGGCAAAAATTACAGTGAACAGCCAAAGTGTCAGCTTTTATTGAACAGCCTAAGAGGGTTATTAGTAATTTTATCAGTAATTGTAATCTGATTACAGGACTTTACAATGTAACATGTTACACTACTCGTTAACAAGAACAAGTAATTTGATTATAGTAATTTGTAATATGTTAGTCCCAACACTGATTATAAAAATAATTTTTCATTTGTCTAATATTACATGCTTGAAGTAGATCAGAATCAGAATCAGAATCAGAATGAGCTTTATTGCCAAGTATGCTTACACATACAAGGAATTGTTCTTGGTGACAGAAGCTTCCAGTGCACAAACAATACAGCAACAAGACAGAGTTCCCTATCTGTCACTCACTCGACGTTGTGTCGATGTAGTGACACTAGGGGTCACTCTTTGGAGCCCGAAACACCTCTGGTCTCTGAAAAAAGGCCAGTGAAAATTGGCGAGTGGTATTTGCATACCACTCCCCCGAACATACGGGTATAAAATGAGCTGGTATGCAACCACTCATTCAGATTTTCTCTTCAGAGCCGAACGGTCGATGCTCACTGAGCTGAACTCTCACGACTGTTCATTCACCTCTGCTGGATCTGACGGTGCATTTCAGCGGCTTCTCCCCCCTCTGCACTGGTGCACTGCAGAGAACACCCCTGGGCGCTTCAGCAGAAATAAAAGAGTATATTCTAAAAGAGTATATTTCTCTAAAAGAGCAGCACACACGGAACGTCCTTTTAAAGATGCCCTTCCGTTTGTGTGTTATTCCTGGTTGCGGTCGTTATCTCTCGCCTTCTGACGGTCACGATTGCTGTCTTTCATGTCTGGGCGCTACCCAAGTGGAGAGAGTGTTCGTGGATGGATCATGTACTCATTGCGAGAACATGACCATGGCAACGTTGCGGTCGCGGCTTGCCTTCATAAGAAAGCAAGCCACCCCAGCGGCTCCCCGCCTCGGTCCTTCTACCTACATGTATGAGGCCAGCGCGGCTAGCACTGGGGGCGATTTGGGGACCCCAATGTGACCACCTCCGCCGGGTATCCTCCTACGGACCTCCCATTCCCCAGCACGCTCATCTGCCCCGAACGGGCTTCCGGATTAGTCAGCTGGTCTCACGGCGAGTTCGACCTCTTGTTCGGAGCCCGCAAAGGTGATGAGCTCTTGAGCGCAGCATCAGAGAGTGGGAGGCTTCGAAGCGCCCCTGAGATGGGCGAACCAGGGTCGACAAAACCCACTACCCAATGTGACGGTTTCCACGGGTCACGAGGACAGGCCTCTTCCTCCCCCATCCCAGGCTGTTCCGGGGGTGGCCACAATGAGCCAGGTAAGTGCTTCGATGTCCCTGAATCAGCACGGCCACAACACGGCATGGCACCTCATGCTCTGCCCCACCGCGAGGCCCCACCCGCCGGTACATCCGACGAGATTGTCCCCTTGGTCCCCCTCGCCCGGAGCTTGGACGCGTGGCTTGCACTTTCCAAACCGTCGCGATGGCTGGTCCGGACCGTCTGACTCGGCTACGCGATTCAGTTCGCCAGGCGTCTGCCCAGGTTCAGCAGCATCCACTTCACCTCGGTGAAGGGCAAGAACGGCGCTACCTTGCGCGCGGAAATCGCTACACTCCTACGAAAGGGTGCGATAGAGCCTGTCCCTCCAGCCGAGATGAAGAAGGGGTTTTACAGCCCCTACTTCATTGTACCGAAGAAAGGCGGTGGGTTGAGGCCAATCTTGGACCTGCGAGTACTGAACCGGGCTTTAAACAGACTCCCGTTCAAGATGCTGATGCAAAAACGCATTCTAACGAGCGTCTGGCATCAAGATTGGTTTGCGGCGATAGACCTGAAGGACGCGTACTTCCACGTGTCGATTCTACCTCGACACAGACCCTTCCTGTGGTTTGCATTCGAGGGTCGGGCGTATCAGTACAAGGTCCTCACTTTCGGCCTGTCCTTGTCCCCTCGCATCTTCATGAAGGTCGCAGAGGCAGCCCTTGCCCCGTTAAAGGAAGTGGGCATTCACATCCTCAACTATCTCGATGATTGGCCAATCCTAGCTCACTCTCGGGATGTGTTGTGTGCACACAGGGACTTGGTGCTCTCGCACCTCAGCCGACTAGGGCTTCGGGTCAACTGGGGAAAGAGCAAGCTCCTCCCGGTTCAGAGCATCTCTTTTCTCAGCTTGGAGTTGGACTCAGTCTCGATGATGGCGCGCCTCACAAACGAGCGCGCACAGTCGGTGCTGACCTGTTTGAAGGCATTCAGACAGAAGACAGCGGTTCCACTGAAACTGTTTCAGAGGCTCCTGGGGCATATGGCATCCTCAGCGGTGGCCACTCCACTCGGGTTGATGCATATGAGACTGCTTCAGCACTGGCTCCAGACTCGAGTCCCGAGATGGGCATGGAGCTGTGGGACACATAACGTAGCCATCATGCCGGTCTGTCACTGCCTCTTCAGCCCTTGGACCGACCTCACATTTCTATTGGCAGGCGTTCCCCTAGAGCAGGTCTCCAGGCACATCCAAAATGGGCTGGGGTGCTGTATGCAACGGGAATGCAGCCGCCGGCTCCTGGACGGGCCCGCGGCTGTGTTGGCACATCAAATGCTTCGAGTTATTGGCAATTCTGCTTGCCCTGCGAAGGTTTCGGCCGTTGAACCAGAGCAAGCATGTATTAGTTCGGACAGACAACATGGCAATGGTGGCATACATCAACCGTCAAGGCAGTTTACGCTCCCGTTGTATGTCACAACTCGCCCGCTGTCACCTCCTCTGGAGTCAGCAGTACCTCAAGTTACTGCAAGCCACTCACATCCCGGGCGACCTCAACAATGCAGAGGATGCGCTGTCATGACAAGTTACCCTCAGGGGAGAGTGGAGACTCCACCCTCAGGTGGTCCAGCTGATTTGGAGTCGATTCGGGCAGGCACAGGTAGACCTGTTCGCTTCCCAAGAATCCTCCCACTGTCCGCTCTGTTATGCCCTGTCCGAGGCACCTCTCGGTATAGACATGCTGGCACACAGCTGGCCCCCTGGCCTACGCAAATATGCACTTCCCCCAGTAAGCCTACTTGCACAGACCCTGTGCAAGGTCAAGGAGGACGAGGAGCAGGTCGTCCTGGTAGCACCCTACCGGCCCACCCAGACATGGTTCTCGGACCTCACGCTCCTCGCGACAGCCCCCCGGCGAATTCCCCTGAGGAAGGACCTTCTTTCTCAGGGACGGGGCACCATCTGGCACCCGTGACCAGACTTATGGAATCTCCATGTCTGGCCCCTGGACGGGACGTGGAAGACTTAATTGGCCTACCACCCGTGGTGGTAGACACGATCACTCAGGCTAGGGCCCCCTCTACGAGGCACCTGTATGCCTTGAAGTGGTGTCTGTTCGCTAAGTGGTGTTCTTCCCAATGCAAAGACCCCCAGAGATGCGCAGTCGGATTGGTGCTTTCCTTCCTGCAGGAGAGGTTGGAAGGGCGGCTGTCCCCCTCCACCTTGAAGGTGTATGTAGCCGCTATAGTGGCACACCATGACACAGTGGACAGTAAGTCCTTAGGGAAGCACGACCTGATCATCAGGTTCCTGAGAGGCGCCAGGAGGTTGAATCCCTTCAGACCACGCCTCATTCCCTCATGGGACCTCTCTGTAGTTCTTCAGGGTCTACAGGGAGCCCCCTTTGAGCCCCTGCAGTCAGCTGAGCTTAAGGCACTCTCTTTAAAGACTGCCCTCCTGACTGCTCTCACTTCCATCAAGAGGGTAGGAGACCTGCAAGCGTTCTCTGTCAGCGAAACGTGCTTGGAGTTCGGTCCGGGCTACTCTCACATGATCCTGAGACCCCGACCGGGCTATGTGCCCAAGGTTCCCACAACCCCATTTAGGGATCAGGTGGTGAACCTGCAAGCACTACCCCAGGAGGAGGCAGACCCAGCCCTGACATTGCTGTGTCTGGTATGCGCTTTACACATCTATTTGGTTCGCACGCAGAGCTTTAGAGTCTCTGAGCAGCTCTTTGTCTGCTTTGGTGGACAGCGGAAAGGACGCGCTGTCTCCAAGCAGAGGTTCGCCCACTGGGTCATTGAAGCCATAACTATAGCATGTCACGTTCATGACGTGCCACCCCCGGCAGGGCTACGAGCCCATTTTACCAGGATTGTGGCGGCCTCCTGGGCCTTGACCAGTGGTGCCTCTCTAACAGACATTTGCAGAGCAGCAGGCTGGGCAACAACCAACACCTTTGCGAGGTTCTACAATCTCCAGGTGGAACCGGTTTCGTCCCGTGTAGTGGCAGGCACAAGCAGGTATGTCCGGGACAGCTGGCTGGGTGTATCACTTGCGCATAGCGCCTTTCACTTCCCCTGAGCTGAAGACGTGCGCTGTTCACAAACTGTGTTCCCTGGATGATTTCCTCCGAGCCCTGTGGCAGACGAGTTTGCGGAGAAACTTGCTGCCATCTCAGTACATGTGCTAACTAAGCCCTGTACTGGGGTAGGTGCTCCGCATGTGTTGGTTCCCCATAGGTAACCCCATGCGACGTATATATTCCACTAATTCGTTTCCCTGTTGGTAAAATGCATCTTCCTTGGGCAGAGGCCCCTCTGCCCCAGTCACCGTGTTTGTAGAAACTTCTCCCCCATAGGGTAGGACCTACCATGGGACTTCTCCACATGACGTACTTCTGACAAAGCTCGGCAAGACCATGTGACGTATTTCCACTCAAAATACCCCCCCCCCCCCCTTGGGAGGGACACCTGCCTGATGTAGACCTGGTGGCCCCAGCCAGTTAACAAATTTCACTCTTTTTTTGGGGAGAAAAAAAAGAGAGGATAAGAGGCCACGACTGGGCTAGCCTGTCTCTATCTTTTGGGCAGTCGACTTGTCCCCGAAGGGCCGTTCGACACGTATAACAGCGTTGGGGGAGGTTATGTGTCGGCCTGGTGCACTGGCTATGAGGCACACAGTTGTCTGCCCGTCACACACCGCCAGTTCAGCCAGTTGTGGCTATTCGTATAGGGACCCCTAGTGTCACTACATCGACACAACGTCGAGTGAGTGACAGACAGGGAATGTCCTGGTTACTTACGTAACCTCCGTTCCCTGATGGAAGGAATGAGATGTTTTGTCCCTCCTGCCACAATGCTGGACTATCCGCTGAAATGGCCGGGACCTTGTCTCGGCTCCTCAGCACAAAACCTGAATGAGTGGTTGCATACCAGCTCCTTTTATACCCGTATGTTCGGGGGAGTGGTATGCAAATACCACTCGCCAATTTTCATTGGCCTTTTTTCAAAGACCAGAGGTGTTTTGGGCTCTCAAGAGTGACCCCTATTGTCACTACATCGACACAATGTCTCGTTCCCTCCATCAGGGAACGGAGGTTACACAAGTAACAAGGACGATAATATTAGTTTAAAAAAGCCAATAGAAAATATAAGTATATATAGAAATACACAATAAGACAAAAAAAAAAAAAACATATATATATATATATATATATATATATATATATATATATATATACACATATGTACAAATACAACTCTCTTATATACAGTGCAAGGGAATGTAATGGCAGAAGAGGTTGTATATGTTAAATAAATATAATTGACAAAGCTGTATATTGCACGTAATTATTGCACAATGGGGCAGTTTTAACTGTTCATGAGATGGATAGCCTGAAGGGAAAAAATCTGTTCTTGTGCCTGACGGTTCTGGTGCTCAGAGCTCTGTAGCGCCGGCCAGAAGGCAACAGTTCAAAAAGATAGTGGGCTGGGTGAGTGGGGTCCAGAGTGATTTTTCCAGCCCTTTTCCTCACTCTGGAAGTGTACAGTTATTGTAGGGAGGGCAGGGGGCAACCAATAATCCGCTCAGCAGTCCAAACTGTCTTTTGTAGTTTTCTGATGTCTGATTTTGTAGCTGAACCAAACCAGACAGTTAAGATAAACACTTTAGATAAAATGTATCACAGCAGATCAGACATTAAAGTTTTTCTCAGTCTGCTATCTCTGCGTGAGTCAGTTTTAAAACCTTTCACAAAGAGATTCTGAAATGTGACAGAATCAAATACATTTTATTCTAAATACCTTATGCCCCTGTGGGGGGATTATTCTCACATTGAATTATCTTTCAGACTTTGAGAGTCTTTTTAAAACATTCAGTCTACAGGACCATCTTTGCTGACATTCTCGCTTCATTGAAGAAGTTTGCATATGCACGCAAAGCCTCAGGAGGGATTTGGGTGGAGAAATTATTTGTCTTGACCATAGGGAAGTTTAGAATCTGAAATTCTGAATTATTCAAATGAGTAAAGAACAATTGGATTGGATAGTGTTTCAGTCATGTCAACACTGATTCTGGATTGACAGTTGAAAGGTACATTCCGTGAGAGATGAATCAGAGCCACATGCACCCCAATAACTTTTTTGTTTTTAAACATAAGAAAATTCATTATAGAAAAATAAGGTAATGTTTTTGTTACCTGAGGTTACTGGAGATGCACACCTACTTACCATAATGATTATGAACTGAAGATTTGAATTTCAGTAAACCTATTTCACTTCAGTTCAAACATTGGTGATGACAGATTTTGGATTATACTTCATGTACACCTCCGATAGTGTAACTTTGTAGTTTCATTAGAACATCTCAATGAGCCCAGTTATGTGTGTTCTAGGATGTTTTCATGTGTGCATCAGAGTTTGGATAATGGCTTATTGATTCTACCTCCTGTACATCACAGTTGGATTCATTTCCTCCCTCGCTCTGTCTCTCTCTTTCTTGTTTTCATTCTCTTTCTCTCCTTCTAAATCTCTTACTCATCATCCCCCTGTGTCTGTGTGTGTAGGCATGAGTGTTGTATCCTCTTTGTTGGTTACGTTCATGCTGTTCTCTCTCTGAAGCATGACAATGGGACAGGATTTGCACAAGCTCCTCTTGCGATTAATTAGTATGCTCATTTATTTTAGAGATAGGAGGAATAACACACCTTGTACTTCGGTCTAGATTTACTGCACTCACTTATTATGTGACATTCAGAAATCTGAATGAAATCCAGGTCTATCTTTTAGCTTTCTGGTCCTGCTGGAACAGAAGAGGAATTAAAGCAAAAATGTGATCTGTTAGTCTTGGCAAAATCAAGTGTTACTAAATCAAAGAATGGGTCTTTTTTATTCAGCCCAGGTGTAAAAGAACGGGAAGATTCTTCAGATTCAACTGTACACACAGGATTGGGCCCATATTAATTGCTGCGCTAAGACCAAATAACTCACAAAGCAGATAAATTAAACCACAAATGGAAAGTTAGGAAGTATTGTTCTCCTTGGAAAATGTCCATGGGAAGTGTAATTTGCAAAACTTTATTTAAGTGGAGAGCTAAATGAAAGTTCAGGAGGAACATGTTCATCTAATCCTGTCAATCAAACTTGGGGGGTCTTCATATTGAGATGGAGAGTTCATAATGTTCTTTCTCAAAACTCATCCCTTTTCAGAAGATATTAGTAGTAAATATCGTCTTGCCTCATTCTCTGTCATCTCTTGGACATTCCTTTTCTGAAGCAGCATGGACAACATCGCACATGAAAGATGCTGCACTGACCAAGTGTACCATCACAGCAGAGAGAACAGGCTTTTGGAAGCATCTACATCCCACACAATAAAACAGAAGAATGAAGAGGGTGATTTTTTTCTTTATACGTGATTTCTAGGAGTGTTTCTGCAGGGATCTGTTTAGGGCTTATGCATTTTCAGGTTAATATGATTCATGCTAACAGTGCCATCAATAACAACTTTAAAGTAACATGCAAAGCAAGAAAACGTTCACCCAAAGCAATTACAGTAAGCAAATTTTCTTTTAAATCTGTGTGTGCTCTCTGTGTGTGTATGTTTTTAAACATCTCATCTCAGAAATTTTTCCCTTGCCTTTAAGACATTAAGGCACACTTTTCTTTAGGACTGCTTCGGAACAATATGTATTGTGAAAAGCACTACAGTATATAAATATAAATGACCTGCCTTGACTTGTTCACTTGCCACTAGAATGGTTGTAACGAATGTCAGTACAAAAAACAGCAAAAAAAAAAAAAAAAAAAAAAAATGAGGATGACAGACAGTATAAACAAACAGAAACAAAAACAAGAGGGTGAAAAGAAAAGACGCATCCAGGGGAGAGAGACAGACAGGGAGGAGGGCTGTTGTTGGATACATTTGTTTTATGTGTGGATGCGACACAGCATTGGAATGCACTGGACCAGAATACAGTTCTCCAGGGTTCTGCCGTAACACAGGAATGTTTCGGAGCATAGCTGCAGTCATCCGTCAGCGCTGCGAACCCCTCCCGCCTCCCCCGTCTACATTAGCTGCTACTTATTGCACTGGCATTAGCAGAGAACTGGAGAACACAGCTAATAAATTACTTTGCTTTCAATTATTTTCCCTCCCATATTTCAGCCCAAGGCATGTAAAGTAAACACTAAGAGAGAGAAGGGGGGGTGGGGTGGGGGGAGGGGGTGGGGGGAGGTTTTCTTAAATTGACCCCAGTAGCTGAGAGCTTTGGTGCAGTTGAGCTTGTAAGAGTTTATATGGTGGTGCTGCATACTGTCACTTTTATGAGTGTCTGTAGTCCATGAATTCTGCTCTAATGTAAACCAATAAACTCCCAGCACTCACGGTAGAGAAAGAAAAAAGAAGAAAAAAAAAAACTTAGGAAGAAAGAAATCTGTTCAGGATACAGGAGCTTGTTGAGTTTCATACAATTTTTAAGCTTTCTTTAATATCACTAAGTTTTACATTTGAGGTGAATAACAACAATGGAAAAAGAGTGTGTTTACATGTACAATCTTACATGGATTGTGCTTAACCTTTGTGCGGTGTTCATGTTTTTGTTATTCACCGAATATCCGCGAGTCTGATGGATCCACAACATTATTGGGTTTTTATAACAATATCATAACAATTTACATAAAAATAGTTCATACTAAATAATTGGATGTTGATTTAAATCATTTACAAGCAATATGGACTGAATACATGGCTGGTTCTGGGCCTGGCTGCTGACGGGCTAAACTCTAAAACATGAACTTTCACTATCATCAGTTTTACTGAAACATCCCATGTTCATATTA
This sequence comes from Myxocyprinus asiaticus, assembly GCF_019703515.2. Taxonomy (NCBI): domain Eukaryota; kingdom Metazoa; phylum Chordata; class Actinopteri; order Cypriniformes; family Catostomidae; genus Myxocyprinus; species Myxocyprinus asiaticus. The sequence goes on along the minus strand of NC_059364.1, from coordinate 17,019,267 downwards.
CTCAACAAATGCATGTACAGTAAGTGAACTTAATTTAACTGAGTTGTTTCAACAGAAAAATAGTGACTCTTTAGCTTTACTTTTTCATTTGTGTTGGAGCAACATACATATTTTTGTTGGCATTAACCTTAACCGCAGTGATTTGTAGCTACCAGCATGCTTTGCACGAAACTGAATGGAGAGAGTAAAAGTTGAAATTTAGTTTTATTTGATGTGTTTTTGTGCAGGATGAATACAAGGGAAGAATAGTTATTATCTAATGTTATGTTGAGATTTATAAGAGTTTCTGTAATGGTGGAATTTTGGGGGTTACCACTGAAGAGTGGAGCTTGAGCATAGAGGAGGACAAATACTTAACATTTTTATATTGCTTGGTCCAATGAGCTATTTTTTGTGCCACTCACAGCAGAGTGGTAAGAATCTACTTTGTTGAGATTCATGCCAATACATTTACCATGTCAACATGAACTGTTGCTAGCCAATTATGAACTGAAATAATAAATTATACTTATGTAAGTTTAACACTAATTATCAAGTAAAACAAACATAATAATAAATATAGCTGCAAGCAGCGATACCAGGTTCAAGCCAATTATCAGCACCATGAGAAGCAAAATAAGTTTTGTGACATGTTTTTGGTTAGAGTCCGATGAACAGCGTATGAGGAGTTAGAAAAAGTAAACTTTCAATCATAAAAAAACAGATTTATTTTAAAATTAACTAAAAAATAGCTAGTTCTTAGAATTTTTGTCCAGTATGTGGCGCTGTTCTGAAACTGCTCTGGTAGTATCTGGGCATGATGGTTATCATGCAGGAACGTGTTCAAGAGTTATAAGCCAAAATAGCCATTTTTCTATCTCCTGACCAGTATGGGGCAGTGCACCAAAATGCTGCAGGTAACCTCAGGGCCTAATGGTGATGACACGTACCAAGTTTTGTCTTAATCCCTCAAAGCGTTGCGGATATACAGCCTCAAGTTTAATTTTGCACTTTCTTCGTCGAATTTGTTGAAGCGCCATTCAAAAATGGTATGGTTTATCAAAATTCTGTGAATAAGTTTTTGTTGTGAGTGCCTCTAGATGATGCAGACCAATTTTCGTGCAAATCGGACAAACAGTCTAGGAGCAGTTCGTAAAAGTAGGTTTTCAAAACATTTAAAAATGGTGGACAGGAAGTTTGCTCGATGATGACATAATTGGTATCCAACCACGGAATCTATCAAGACCAGTCTCATGACAGTAGGCAAAAGGAGTCAATAGCTATTAGCATTTTTAGAAATAGCATTATAGTTTTTGACCACAAGTTGGCACTGTCCCGAAACATTTTGAGTCCCTTCAGAGCATGGTGCCAAAGACACATACCGAGTTTCGTAACGATACACCAAGTCGTTCGTAAAATACAGCATTTTATGACTATATTCAAAGTGGCCGACATCCAAAATGGCCAACATAGGAATTTGTCATATCGTTGGACTCGCTATACGCCACTGAATCTAATGAGACCAATTTGATGATTTTATGTCAAACTGTTCAGAAGTTATATGCAAATATTTGCTTTTTTCATATCTCGTGACCACTAGGTGGCACTGTTCCGAAACTGAGCAGGCACCCTCAAGTCATGGTGCCTATGACAAATAATATGTTTGGTATGAATACACTAAAACGTTACGGAGATATACCCTCATGTCCATTTTGGCGTGCTCTTGGTCGAATTCGTTGAAGCGCCATTCGAAAATGGTATGGTTTATAAAAATTCTGTGAATAAATTTTTGTCATGAGTGCCTCTAGATGATGCAGGCCGATTTCCGTGCAAATCGGACAAACAGCCTAGGACGAGTTCTAAAAAGTAGGTTTTTCAGAAAATTCTAAATGGCGAAATGTCGGTGCAATCGTATCGTCTTGAGCCAAGGAATCAATTAATTTTGTTTCTAGGACTCACGGTTCAAAAGTTATTAACATAAACACGAGTGCAAATTTGGGCAGTTGGTAGTGCTAGAGGATTTGAGGTAGAGACTCCAAATTTGCTGTGGTTACAGATCGGACTGTCCTCTATCTGTGTGCCAAATTTCATAACTTTCCCGCAAGCAGTTCTGTGTGGCTGCCATAGACTCAAGAGCGGAAGAAGAATAATAATAAGAAAACTAACGAAAACAATAGGGGTCTTTGCCCCTTCGGGGCTTGACCCCTAATAATACTAGTGCTGTCAGTCGATTAAAATTTGTAATTGCGATTAATCGCATAATGTTTGTAGTTAATCACAATTAATCATAGATTTTAAAAGTGATGAAATGTGACACTATATATAATTATTTTCTTGTCAAAATTCATTAATTCCCATTTTAGGAAAGAAAACAAAACAATATGTAGCAATTTAATGCTTTATTAATATATTCCAAACAAAGCCTTCCACAATATAAAGATATAAATGCACTAATATAGCACCAATTCAAGTAACTTTAAACATTTCAAGTGAGAGTTTGACTAATTGAAAGAACTAGTCCCCACATAGACTGCATATTCATTGCAATGGACATAAAATCTCTTAAAATCTCATCCTCCACAATACTTATCTGCGGGTAGACTGTGGCTATCTGCTTTGTTACAGCAATCGTGAAGCTGCTTTCATGATTCGCATCAGAGCGTCAACACCTGCGTCATGTGCTGCTTTGAACTCACCATGAAAAGTGCTTGCAAACAAACACACCTACAAAGTTTGAAAAATACTTGATTTCTATCACAAGTCCCATCTGGGCTTGTTTTGTACATCAAATAGCACTAAGAGTGCCATAATTTTATCACTGACAGAAAAGAGATTCTTTTATTTACCGAGAAAACAACCTCCTATCATAGGAGACAGCGTAACAGTCAAGTAGCGTGTTAAGACAGTTCCGCCCATAGAATGTCTATGGGACCGGCGCATTATGCTGTTTTATGCTGAGCATGTAGGCTCATCCTGGAAGAAGGGCTCTGGAGCTGTGGCGTGTGTGTCAGTGTAATGACTCCGGGTGAACACATTACAAAGGTTCCACCATTCACACCAGTGTTTATGCTGTTTTAATTGTCAATCCGTTAATCACGATTAAGAAAAATTAAAGCGTTAAAATTTTTTAATTAATCGAATGCCTTAACAGGTTTCAGTTAGGACAACTCTCGAGTGGATTTGACAAAATAATTTATTATGTAAATGGTATTGAGAGTAGGTTTGGTCTTGGCAGCAAATAAGCAAATAAAGACTGGGGAGGTGGAGGGTGAATGCCATATAACAATGCACTGTTGAACTGTAGTCAAAGCTGTAAAGGTGAGTGCCTGCTTAAAATTGTTTGACAGAGGGCTAACAACTCCTGATTGGTTAAGGAAGAGGTGTGTCGGGAACCAGACATATCGACCTGCACCACATAGAGTTTCCTAACTGAACTAATAGGATATTTCTGTTAGGACAACTCGAGAAGATTTGACAAAATAGTGTAACACAGCTTCACAGCAGAAGGGAAGGAGAACACAGGGAAGCGGGTTTTGCATGTTCAGGTAAGACTTTTAATTGGCCACTTGAGTGCTTTACAACTTCACAAACTCAACAGCTTCACAGACACGTCATCACTCAAACACATCAGCTTCACAGGCACACAGTTACTTAAACACATCAGCTTCACAAACACAACAGATTAAACGCAACAGCTTCAGGAGCACCGTGGCCTTCCTTGTGCCAGACTCTCTCTCCACTCTGCTGGTGGCGTGGCTGCTTATATGCCACTCTCCCCATGCTCACTGGAATTAACAGGTGTTAAACATAATCTAGCTCAGGTGCGGGGGGCCTGGGTAGCTCAGTGGTAAAGACCCTGGCTACCACCCCTGGAGTTCGCTAGTTCGAATCCCAGGGCATGCTGAGTGACTCCAGCCAGGTCTCCTAAGCAACCAAAAATTGGCCCGGTTGCTAGGGAGGGTAGAGTCACATGGGGTAACCTCCTCGTGATTGCTATAATGTGGTTCGTCTCAGTGGGGCGCGTGGTGAGTTGAGTGTGGTTGCCGCGGTGGATGGCATGAAGCCTCCACACGCGCTATGTCTCTGTGGCAATGCACTTAAACAAGCCACATGATAAGATGCGTGGGTTGACGATCTCAGACGCGGAGGAAACTGGGATTCATCCTCCACCACCCGGACTGAGGCGAATCACTACGTGACCACGAGGACTTAAAAAAAAGCACATTGGGAATTGGGCATTCCAAATTGGGAGAAAAAGGGGAAAAATCCCAAAAAAATGAACAAATAATCTAGCTCAGGTTACCCTAGTATCAGGTAAGCCCTTACCGCTTTCTCTCTCTCTGGACGGACGCTTGACCACTCCCCCGCTGCCACATATCCCCACCACCCAACTCAGGCCGGGGAGACATCCTGCCTGTCTACCACTCCCCCCCCCCCATTTCTGGAGAGGAAGTTGGCGACAGTCATCTGCGCTCCTGGTCTGTGGATCAACTTGAACTTAAATGGCTGAAGAACCAGATACAAAAGAGTGATCCACGCATTGGTATCTTTTCATGCGGGGCGTGATCCGAGCAGAGGGTGAAGGCCCGCCCCAACAGGTAGTACCGGAGAGTGAGGACCGCCCACTTGATGGCAAGACACTCCTTTTCTATGGTGCTGTACTTAGTCTCCCTCAGCGAGAGCTTGCGGCTAATGTACAGCACCGGGTGCTCCTCCCCCTCCACCACCTGTGAAAGTACGTCCCTCAGCCCTCTGTCTGAAGCGTCCGTCTGCAAAACAAAAGGGAGAGAGAAATCAGGTGAATGTAAATGCGGCCCCCCGCAAAGTGCAGCTTTAACCTGCATCACTCTATACAACCGCTCGTTTGTTATTACAAAATAGGGATATGAAAGTGCAACATTCAGCTGGAGTTGTTGACCATCGATCACTCTCACTTAGTCGAAGGCGTGCTTAAGGGTTTCATCTCGTGACTGCTCCAAAGGGAAATCCCCTTCGGGAAATCCCCTGAGGATGGGAGGGGCTGCAGCCTCTCCCCCCCTCATGTCATCCTGATGTGGAGCTGATGAAGACAGCCCCGGCTTCACCTCCCCTGCCAGAGCATCGCACATTTCACATCTCAGTGCTTTAGTGCAGGACCCATCCACGCATATTCCCTTTAATAAATTTCTAAATTCAGCCCAATTAGTCCCCAAAATGAGCGGATGGGTGAGGCGGGAACTAACTGCGGCCTCCACTCTATGTTTTGTCCCCTGAAATTTTATCACAAGGGTCACCACAGGGTAGTTGTGAATATCCGACTGTTTTAGCTGTGCCCAAAGCCTCGTGTTGAACCAAGTGTTGGTGGATAGTGGTTTGATTACAACCCATGTCCACCAATGCTTGGTGAGTACCCCCCTTGACAATTACCGGTATCCGGGATGCTCCGGACCGGTCGGGGGAAGCCTGCGGAGTGTCTGGGATCCGGACCACTGTCCCCAGCTCCATCACAGGGCACTGATCCCGGAAGCGTCCTGGATCTCCGCAACTTCAGCAGGCTGGCCCAGGCGCTACGTCTGCACCTGTATCAGCAGGCACCTCCACCTGAGGGGGAGAACGGCGGGGCACCATAGATGTTGGGGGTACCGTCCCCCACACATGGGGAACTGGCCTCCGTGGTTGGACTCCTTGCCTCTGCGGGGCAGGAACGGGCTCTGGGGAGAGAGCAGAGTGAGAGAAAAGAGGGGAGGAGGGAGAGAGTGGGGAAAACACAGGGGGAGGGGAAAGAGAGTGGGAGGGCTCTTCTGCCCTCGGGAACGCCACCATATGGTCCACCAGTCAGACAGCTTCATCTAGCGATGCTGGGCGGTGGCACTGGACCCACTCTGCCATTCCTCTTGGCAGTCGATGGACTAGCTGCTCCAGCACCACCTGGTCGACAACTCCCATGATGTCGCGATCCCCCACAAGCAGCCATTTCCGGCAGGCGTCTTGGAGCCGTTGGGTGAAGGCAAACGGGCGGCCGGTCTTCTCCAGCTTCATGGACTGGAAGAGCTGGCGGTACTGCTCTGGACAGGATGGACTTCTTCAGATCTTTGTAGGCCAGGAGGATAGCCACCGGCAGTTGTTGTGCAGCAAGCTGGGCTTCCCTGGACAGTAATGGGAGGAGTCGGGCCACCACTGATCATACGGCCAGCTCCAGATCTCGGCGGTTTGCTCGATCAAGTCGAGGAAGTCATCTTCCGCCCCCATCTTCAGAAGCATGGGTGGGGGCAGGGGGCCGTGGTTGTCCGGCTGGGGCTCTCTCCTGGCTGAGGAGGCTCCGAATCACATGCCGGTCCTCTGCTTGAGCTCGGAGGATCTCAAAGAACCATCGGTCTTGGTCTTGAAGTAGCTCAAGCAGGGATTGTTTGTGCATCTGGTGTAGGCCGGCAAGGGACTTGAGGATCTCGGCCAACTGCGAGGACTCCATGGGGCGTACTTCAGGATCCCAGGTTTCAGCACCAGTGTAACACAGCTTCACAGCAGAAGGGAAGGAGAACACAGGGATGCGGGTTTTGCAGGTTCAGGTAAGACTTTTAATCAGCCACTTGAGTGCTTTACAACTTCACAAACTCAACAGCTTCACAGACACGTAGTCACTTAAATACATCAGCTTCACAGGCACATAGTTACTTAAACACATCAGCTTCACAAACATAATAGATTAAACGCAACAGCTTCAGGAGCACCGTGGCCTTCCTTGTGCCAGACTCTCTCTCTTCTCTGCTGGTGGTGTGGCTCCCCATGCTCACTGGAATTAGAGACAGGTGTTAAACATAATCTAGCTCAGGTGCAAGCACCCTTACTGCTTTCTCCGGACAGATGCTTGACCACGCCCCCACTGCAACAAATAGTTTATTGTGTAAATGGTATTGAGAGTAGGTATGGCCTTGGCAGACTAGATCTGCTTATGGACTAGATCTGCTTATGCATGCAGTATGCTGCTGCTGCTGAACACGACAGTTACCCCCCAAAACAGCATTCTTGAATATAGATGAACACAAGCCTGAGGAGATGATTTTTTTTTTCAATGTTGGGTTTAAATCTAATGACCTAAAGACTATGTGTAATACATGATATACATTAATTGGCCTAATTACCAGTGTGTGCAAGGCTTTTTTTAAATTAAGCCACTAATCTAAGCAGACTGGAGCCTGCCGATATCCTGGTTCCGACATATAGATGAGCTACTACTTCACCCCCCAACCCACACCTTTTGCTCCCCTGAGCATTTACGTGAAGAGTCAAGACTCGTAAGTTTTTGGGTGTCCAAGATTTCACTGCAACTAGGTCTGATGTAACAATCAAAAGCTGCAGAAGACCAACATCCCATTTGCTTTAAGGTGGCTGTAGGAACTCTGGGCACTGCAGTTGTGGCTGCACCAATCCTGAAGGAGTGGCTGGTGTATGCTTGAGGGTCTAGTCCAGTGAGTACTCAGAGCTGCTTCAACTTGGAGGCGAATCACAAACTAGTCATTGGCTTCCCATCGGCCACAAGGATATGAGGGTCTGAGGGTAGGGTGGAGTTCCGTTCTCACAGGTATCGGGCTGTGGCAGAGAGAGGACAAAAAACTGTATTAGTTTGGGCTATGGTAATGTGTGTACCTATGTTAAACTTATCAGTTTTTGAATGCTTTAGAAAATTTGTGAATAGGTGGTGATAAATAGAAATATCTGAGTTTGTGAGATCTAGTGAAGGATTACATGTGAATTCTCCAAGCCTTAAAAACCCATAAAATGCTGTGAGGAAGACACACTCTAGAAGATTATTAGTGTATGTATTGTAAACCCCAGATCTTAAAAGGTGCAACATCTTGTGTAATAATGGTAGAGTGAGAGGTAAGCGTTTATCTTTGCCTTTTGGTTATGCTTTCTTTAGACCATTCAGGAGCAGCCAGATGGAGGGATGACCGAGAAGACTAATCATGTTGGGGTCCTTCAGTCGCAGGTGAAATTGATTTCTTGCTATGATGGCTTAATCTGGTTGTAATTTACGAGAGTTAAAGCAGTGTGCTATGAAAGCACAAATGATGGACAGATTTATTGGAAGAACATGAACAGAGAAACCAGCACAGAAAGAAAGAAAATAAGCCCAGGCAGGATCATAAGCTTTGAGCGTAGCTTTAGCAATCCCCAACCTCATGAATTTAGCAGCGGAAGACAAGTACGAGGAGAACATTTCAAATCTAGCATGACTTGGTTGAAGGGTAGGCATCTTAGGCCAGTAGGCAGGACTTCTGGGCATAGAGCATGTAATTTCTGAAATTGAAAACGAGAAAGGGCGTCAGTGAGCGTATTGTTTAAACCTGGAATGTAAGCAGCTTTGAGAATTAAGTTTTTAATTACCTCTTTTTTTTTACCTCTTTTTGATTATGCCTTCAACTACCTTGGGCTCTTTCAGTGCTGACAAAAGATTTTTTGATATGTGAGTTGAGGAAGGGATGAAGCTAAGACCAGCTAGAAAATCTTGTAGGAGACCAGTAATTAAGCAATTTACAAAACAGCAATTAGGATGTTTGTATACATTTTTTGAAAGTTCTTGCACGTTGATTGGAGTGGAAGGATGTTTATTCATTTTCTTGTTAGTCTGGGCTTGCTCCTGCAGAGACAAACAGCTCTAGGGTGTCTGTCACCACATAAGCTACGACAATACACAAATTTGCATCTATTGTAAGGATAAACAGACTCGTTGAAATAAATACAAACTGGAGTATAGTTATCTGCTAGGTTTGTCTTTCCTGTAGGGCAAGAGGAAATCCTAGATCTAGGTTCAGAATTGGAGGACAATGCCATGGAATCCTGTTGTGGAGGGAGACGTGGTCGTGTGTCTGTCAGTGGGGAGAGAGGAAGCAATAAGAGCCATCACCTGGTGACTATTTACTCTAAACACCTGTGTCTCATTTCAGTGACAGCAAAGACAGCTTTAAAAGGCCAGCGGCATGCCAGACCGGGAGAGAGAGTCCGAGACGCACGCACACACACACGCCCAGACCGAATCTGTATGCTGAAAAGCTATTTGAATAATATAATTATTGAGTTTATGTTGACTGTTATCTTTGAAGCTGTGTGTGAAAATTGAAATTCTTGCTGGAAAGCCTATGTTGAGTTAAGACTTGAGAATAAAAGAATACGCATGTGGACTGTGATGCCGGCTCCCGCTTCCTTCTTGGAACCCACTCTTAGAACTCCTACACCTTTGTTGCTTGAAATGCTGTTCTGGGGCACAGTTTTTCAGAGTGAGCGAATGATCCACAGACAGAGCAGGAAATAGCTTGATGACCTGTGAAGTGCCTACTGATAAGCTCTAGATCACAGACCAATCCAGCTTCAAATTAAAACATTGAATATAGAAAGCAGATTTGGCTGAAAAAGACTTGAAATATTCATAGAAAAGAGAACCACCATAGTTGAGGGCCAAATCTGAAATAATAGCCAAGTAGGTATCCAGTTCACTACGTCTCTCGGGAAATATCTCACATATAGTGTCCCTGTACACTCCAAAGGCAACATTACATTTGGCTAAAATTAGACTTTTGGAGAGCCTGGGGTCACACTCTTTCAAGACTATAGACACATCACCACAGTACACTATACGCTTGTCCACCAGTCCAGAAGTGCAGATTAAGATTTTAACAAGAGTAATGTCTTTACCTACTAGCATTTGGTTGCGGAGTCTTGATGAAATTGCTGCTGATGGAGGGATGAAAGGTGTGCTTCTGACAGAAGCCGGGAGAGCTGAAGCCAGGAAAAAGCATCTGAATGACGTTGTTTATGATGTCACGGGAATTCGATGGGGATGTCGGATTGGTTATGTGGCAAGCCAAGGAGGTCGCTTGGGAGTTTTTGAGCGCCATTATCCTACTATCCAGCTTATCAATGGAATCTTTCATTGCCATAATTGCTGTGATGACAGGATCGTTGTTGGAAGAAATGTCAGGGTTTTTTCGTTTTTGCAGGAGATGGTGAAGGTGATGCATTGACGTTGTGATGTTTTCACTTAGCCTTAGCTTTGCTATGGGGCTGATGTTGGGTCAGAGCTGTGTTGTCTTGGGAGGATAAAAAGAACTCAAATAGCTCTTCGTGGGATGCACCGGTTGGAGGAGATATTTTTTTTGATGAAGAGAACTTCCAGGATCCGAGAAACTGGCCAATCGGAGATGGAAGCGCACTTTAGGGTGAGGTGAGTGCTCCGGTGGGTTTTGTTCAGAATACTGACATTTCTACCTGAGTCTACTGATGGGGATGTTTGGATGTCTTGGCAATTGTCTTGGTCATCCCCAGAATCTACCAGGGAAATGGCTTCTTCTGGATCGGAAGATTCTAGGAGAGACATGTCTCCTCGAAGGAGAATTAGAAGGAGGGTAGAGACTGTGAGAACAGTGGAAAACCACATGGATAATTGGCTGCACTGAATGCCATATAACACTGCACTGTTGAACTGTAGTCGAAGCTGTAGATGTGAGTGCCCTGCTTAACCCTTTAAAGCCTGAGCCCAAAATTCCAAAAATTCCATTCTGTGGCAGAATATGATATTCATATCCATATTCATATTACATTCATATTCATATAACATCACACACCTGAACTGTATATACCATATTGAAGAGAAGACCTAGGGCTTTCAAATAATATCAATATATGTATGATTATTTAAGGCTAATCATCCTTTATCAATAAGATTTCACACAGCAATTTTTACAAAAATCTTCTCCGGCCACCATGCTTCATCATACAACTGCATTTTCAACCATTTTAATTACAAGCTAGAGGGAAACTTAGAGTGTATGATATATACATAATTGTGTGGGCAATGTAGAATAGCAGACCAATTAGAAATATAATCTATTTTTTAAAAGTTATGAGTTATAGAACCACATTCTAGTGATTAGTGGGAAAACGGAATAAAACAAACATTTAGAATGTTAAGATACATTTCACATGACCATTCCTCAAATACTATAATTATATAGTATAATTATAATAATATAATTATAATAATAAATTGAGATTGCATCTGAAATTGAAGGACACAAACACTGAAATATACATTTTATGTGTTCAATAAAACACACACATTATTTAATTTGAACATTAGAATTACACACGAATTACACAGCAAAACATACAAAATCAAACTTTCAAACTATCTACAGTAAATACATTTTTAATAAAGAGTGCAGGAACAGAATATATATAAATTCATAAATACTCAACAACTGCAATACCTGTGGAGAGAAGAGAGGGAGAAAAGAGGGGAGGGGGAGGACGACAACACCAATAAACACAGCCCAACCTAGGCATCTTCGCGAAACAGGTCACACTCAGCTGAGTGCCAAGACTGAAAACAGTTCCTATCGCGAACTAAGCGAAGTCTTTTGCCATTACATTCCGGTGCGCAACAAGTCCTACCCTTCTGATAGCATAGCCAACATCTCTTAGAGGACTCTTCAAATTTAGGGACATGGGCTGTGTGGAGTGATGATGAAGGAGGGACAACAGGCTTTAGTGTATGCAAAGGGAAACTTGCGTGAATATCGATTCCTCCCAGCTGACGAGCCAGGTTTTCTCTGAAATCTATCTGGGTTAAGTTCACCGGTCTACGCTCATCCTCTGGTGCTGCATGAATGTGTTTCCATTCCTTAAACAATATGAAACTATTGATGACGGCATTGTCTATGAAGTGGAACAAAAGAGTCTTCCACCACTTCTGAGTTTTTTGTAGGACATCGTAAGATTTTATCATTTGGTCTGACCTATCAACACCGCCCATGTTTTTGTTATAATCGATGATAACAGTGGGCTGGAGGGCTACTTCTTTTGTCCAGTCGCCATCATTTTTTACAAACCTAGTAATTTCGGTTGAGCCATTCACATTGTGGATATTGGAGAGGCATGTAACTGCACGCGTGTCCTTCCACTGAATTACAAGTATATTCCCCTCAATCCTACACCACCTCATATCCCCACGAGCTGTCTTGTGTTCCCATTTTTTGATGTCTTTAAATTCTGCAGGAAACAGTTTACGATTCACCCTGCATGTCCCACAGGCATTGGTTCCCATTCCTAACAACTTAACCATAAGAGCTGGGGATGTGTAAAAGTTGTCAAACCAAACATTGTGGCCCTGGTCTTTGAATGGCTGCAGTAACGATTCAGCTACTTTGGTGGCCAAGTCAGTGACAGGCCCATCATGACTACTTTTGTAAACATTAAAGTTGAGAGTATACCCTGAGTCTGATGTTGCAATTGCCCATAATTTAAAACCCCACTGAGTAGGCTTGCCCTTCATGAAATGTTTACATCCTGACTGAGCTTTAGACTTGACCATACGTTCATCTATTGCTAGATTTTGGTTAAGCTGAAAGAGCTGCTGGCATTTTTGTTTGAGGTGGTCCATAAGATAATGCAACTTCCTAAGGCGATCCTGATTATCCTCTGTGGTAAGGTCTACAAAATGTAGAGCTGCTAAAAGAGCCTTGTAGCGGTCACACAACATTAATCCCCTCGCCCACGAGCCCTGAAGTGTCTTGGTTCCCTAATGATGAAGGGAAGCAGGGAGAATTGAAAACCCCATGTAAATGAGCAACCCAAGACATTTTTAAAATTCATTGGGAGTCATCTCCATCCAAGCTCCTTGGTAGCTGGAATATGATAGACAGTTTAGGACAAGCTCCCATGACGGTTTGTAAAGCTGCATATCTCAGGAACTACAGCCTGAGTAAAAAACAGCATGAAAAAGTCAATTTCTCGCAACATCATATTGGAGGTTGAACGCACAGCATGACGCACGCTACCTAAGTCAATACCGAATGGACGGCTAGGCTTAAATGGGAGAGGTTTTGGTGCCTGTGAATCAATGTCAGAGTATGAGGGATAAGAAACAGAGTCAGGGAAGCGTTTACGCTTTCTAGCTGACTTGGGACCTGTGCAAGAATGACTAGCCATACCCAAAATATTAAGAGTAACAGTGTTAGTGTTACTGTGAGTATCAGTCATATGAGAAATATAAACAAACAATACATACACATTCATACATACCCAGTTGATGGTCTTGGTTGGGGATCAGTTTCTATTCCATCCTCCATCTCCTCGTGGTCCGGGTCTTCCTGAAGTAGTTCCTGGTCCAGCAGATCTTTCTCCTGTGTGCTCATGCCCTCATGAGCCATGTCCTCCTCTGCTATGAACCTAAGCTCATCAGCAGTCAGCTGCCTCTTCCTCTTGAGGGTGCTGAGCAGGGAGCCATAGTCTCTATCCATTTCTACAACAGAAAAAAAAAGTACAACAATTGGTAGCCAGCAGTGTGATCTTCACAAATCCATACACTGAATAGTCACCAAAGGCTTGCAGACTAAGCAGAATGTCCAACTGCAGACAGCCCTCTCACACTTTCTTTGTGAACAGGAAGCTACACACAACCTAAAATCATGTCTGTGTGATGGATGGGTAAATTATAGAAAGATATCTACCATTTTTATTTATTACATGGGAAAATCAACAAGCTAGATAACTTATCGAACTAGCAGGCCAGTTTCCAGGCAGGTCTGAACAGTGTCAAAAAAAAAAAAAAAAAGGTCTGAAAAGCATCTGCTCTCTGCCTCACATTACTTCAGGCAGATTTTTCACAATGACAAAATTGGCAAAAAAAGTTATTGATATTTAGTTTAAAATGAACATAGTATTGCAGCTAATGTTTATTTAGCAAGTTTCACAGAAATTTGCTTAAAAATAGAGGCTAGCTGCCTGTCCAATGAACGCCGACGGTCATGTCATTTTTTCCAGAAATAACTAGCATTACTCCTACAAATAAATGCTTCGTAACTAAAACGTTTTGACTTTCAATAGACAATATTGACAACACATGTTAAATAACTTGTCTTACCTCGAAAGATCACCTCAGTTTTCAATTTGAAGTGGTAAGTCCAACACTGGAGGTAATCTCCTGCCGTATCCTCTCTGGCTCCGCTCAGGCAAATGGAGGAAGACGCTGATGACAATACATTTATTATTCCCACCCAGTAACCCCTTAACCAATCATATGTGCTTTTAGCTTATATTGTCATGAGTATCTGGCAGTTTTCAGAAATAAAATCGGTGATTGGACGGCGAAGATACTGAGACAGGAACCATGGGAATAATTGTTCCCAAATTTGAACGCTCCAGCTGGTAAGGGTTAAAAATTTATTTGACAGAGGGTTAACATCTCCTGATTGGTTAAGAGGCGTGTCGGGAACCGGACATATCGACCTGCACCACATAGAGTTTCCTAACTGAACTAATAGGATACTAATTCTGACAGCTCTAAATAATATACAACACTAACACATCTAAATGGTTCGCATTTACGCAAAAAGCTTTTTTCCAATTTACTTGAATTTCTTTAGTTCATACAATTGAACCTTGGCTTGTTAGAACTACTCAACACTGTGGAACCACTTGACACTGCTTTTTTAAATAAATCCAACAGTTCATTTTTTTTATTTATTTTTTTTACTCAGAATTGAGACATGATCCTCATATTTATTCATGCTTATTCCAAATTATTAATGTTAATCCAAACAGAAAGACACTTCTTCTGCTCTTCTTTACTTGTTTCATCAACAAATGCACTGTTCCAGTGATGGGCAGTAGGTTCGCTACAAATAGCTATTAGCTTAACTACATTTCTGAGTAGCGAGGTAGTAGCTTCACTAGTTTTTAAATCAAGTAGTAGTGATGTCCAGTTCATGAACGAATTGATCTTTTGAACCGGTTAATTTTAGTGAACGAGTTGAACCAGTTCACCAAATCGGACTGAATCGTTTGAAACAGTTTCCTTCTTTCTTAACCTGTCTCTTGGATGTGCCTGACACTCCGAAACTAAATGAGCTGATAACCGGGAGTAATATGATCCAAAACTGGTGATATCTGCTTTTGCCAACTCTTCTTTGCAGTGAACCACTCCAACTAGTTCACAAATCTGTCTGAACACTCGGGTCACAACAGTTCTCGAGTGAACAGTACGAGTCGCTCGTAACAGTTCTTGAGTCAACAGTACGCTGAACTGAGAATCACCTCTTTCGGAGGTGTCCAACATACTGAGAACCAATGAGATGCTGACATTGAGCATGCGTGTGATTAAGGGGCGAAATATATGTATCAGGTGTATTTAGCTAAACACCAGAAAGTATAACAAATAAAACATACTGGAAATATGTTTATGACTTGCTTGTATTACCGTTTTATCAACGTATGATGATGATCCGGTCACAACATTTCTCGAGTCAACAGTATACTCACTGATCCGGGGACAGCAGCTCTCGAGTCAATAGTACACTGAGTTGCTCGCAGCAGTTCTTGAGTCAACAGTACATTGAACTGAAAATCGACCTCTTTCGGACATAATACTGAGAACTGCTGATCAGTGAACAGCTGATGAGCATGCGTGAACCAAGGACTTGAATGAGGAGCGAGGCGTAGCGTTGCCAAAAGCTACACCGCTACATCATGCCTTGTACCCGGTGTTTACTAATGGCAATTTTGAATCAGAACTAAAGATGTCCGATCACAAATGAATCGCTCATTAGAGTCGATTCTCTACAATGAATTGGTCATATGTGATCGGAAAGTGGTCTGTATCGGTTCGTGATTCAATCTGAATACCTCAGAAAGCTCACGCGTGCCCTGCTGAATCATTTGGTGAGCGCTCTCACTTGCCAAAACGCTCACGGAATATTTTAAAATACAGAAAATAATGATAACGCTGGTTGCAGTGGATCTACAATCAATGAAAACCAAACCACGTGTGCAGCTTGTAAACAACTTATGCAGGTAAATACATTTTCCAACCAAAAGAGTATCAAAACACTTTTAGCCTACATAAAAACACATAAAAAAGTACCATGGCATTACCGTGTCTTTTGGACATGTACCATTACCATGTTAATGCAATGGTATATGGACATGGTAATCATATAACGAAGTATCATGGTATTAACATTGTATTCTTTTAAGTACTTTGAAGCACCATATAAATACAGTGGTACATAAATATGGTAGTTGTATTTCAAAGTACCCTGGTATTACCATCTGATACCATCAGAAATCACATTGTTATTGCCCAGATGCTCACACACACAAGGAATTTGGCCTCTTATCAAAAGCTTCCAGTACATACAGAAATACAACAGCTGGACACAGAATTACAGAATAAGATGAATAGTACTGTATGTATGCAGATTTTTACAGGAATGTGCAAATGTAATTATGTTTAAATGGGTATGGGTTTATAGAGGTAGTAGTATAAATATGAAAAATAAAATAATGATTTTACATGTTAAACACATGGGTTTGTATAGGTAGCATGTTTAAATATGAATTTACATGGTTTTTTTTATTATTATTTTTTTTTTTTTTTTTATGTGCACATATGTATTGCAACATACTTTATACTTGTATACTGTATTGCACTAAACTATAATATAATGTACCTTGGCTTTGATAAACATTAATTGAATAAGTCGTTTAGATGCTTTGTCTATGACGGTATGCTCCATGCATCTGAGGTTGAAAAAATCAAAAAGTAGCTAAAATGTAGTAAGCTACTTTTGGCGTGTAGCTTGTTGTGTAACTTGCTACTTTTACTGAAGTGTAGCTATTAACTTAGCTTAACTAATTTTTCTGTTGAGTAATTAGTAGCTTAGCTAGCTAAATTTTTGAGTAGCTTGCCCAACACTGCACTGTTCCACCCTTTAATTACTGTACCTTCCAGTCCAGTGGACCCAAACACTAAATATGTAATATAAACGTGTAGGAATGGTACACAGTATGCACTCAATGAAAATGTGTTATTTTACATGTTATTTACAAATAATGAGGCAAGGCCAAAGAATCTATATCATTTTTCTTTGAAAATGGGTCACACAGACCTGAACACAACACAAGGGTTAAAGCTGAAGTGTGTAATTTCTGAGCCACTATAGCGTCACTAAAAGAAATTGCAAAATCAATCAATGTTTTCAAACTGATTCCAAAAATGTCCTGCCATCTACCATTGGTTCTACAAACAGATAGTTCCATCCCAAACTCCAAAATTATCACACAGGAATTCTTCATGTTGCTTCTGAATGTTCCAGTACTCTGGCATCTGCTCCATCATGCCGAGTTACTGACAAGCTCCATCTCCCATCAGAAATTTTTGCATCAGTTCAAATGTGTTTACCTTCACCTCTGGCACGTCCGGAAGTGTGTTGCATCAGCAGCGTGGGAGACCTGGATTTTCGTCCTGTGTTGAAACCAGGAAGTAATGGCGTTTGCATAATGAAGTGACAACTGCAATTTGGAGGTTCCATTTTCCCTCTTTTAAAATATTAAGTTTTTGCTCCAATGATTATTGGTTAGTTTTACATTTGGGGTTTAGGTTGGGGGTAGATTTAACAAAATATGCATTCCTCTTCACTGTGCTACATCCTTTACAGCTAAAAAAATAAAAAATAAAAAATAAAAAATAGCTTTATAACTTGCTTTTGGTGCCTTTCTGTGGGCATTCCACCCGGAAACTGCAGATCACACGTGCCCTTACATACAAAAACACATCCTGCTTTGGCAATTGGGGGCACTGCTTTGAATTTCAGTACACATAGACCATGTTTAGCTCAAGAAAAGTCAACCTACTGTTTCTGAATTCCCTGTTAGATCAGACTGCAAACTCAAAGCATTGTGTCCGTTTGGTCGTGCGCTTAAACGGAGGAATATTTTGATAGCAGCACAGAGTGCTTTATGTGAAATCAACCTACTAATAGGGAAATGGCTTACTTACATTTGACTGCATATTAAGCATCAATTCACCTTTTAATTATGGGACAAAAGGCATCCCATACAGGACGTCTTCATTATGGCCAAGATACGGAACGTCCCCACTACTACGGAAGAGTTAGCAACCCTCCTTTGCATGTAAACACGTTAACAGAATTAAAAAAGCAAACAAAGCACATTTTCTGAGAGCAGTTTCATATCTGCTGCCTCTGATATTTAATTGTGGATGAGGAAACGAAGGGAAAGTAATCTGATCTCAGGTCAGGGCTCTTGGGCTGCAGCCCCCCGTTACTGTGGACATTCCCACCATAAAGCTGCTCAAACTTCCACTCAGTTGCACAATAATCATCCCTCAAATATGCACTAATCTTTCTCAGATTAACCACAAAGCAATTCTGCTCTCTTTCAGAATCTGTCGTCCCTCTTTCTAGTCAGACCAGAAGGAATGCCTGAAACTCGTCTATAGCTTAATAAATTCACTCCTCACACATTTTGACATGAAATTTAAAACACGTAGAGTGGCCTTCAGGAAAGGACACCATACGTGCTTCAACAACTCCACAATTATTTCTGAGGGAAGTAAAATATAGACATCTGTGTGGAAGAATATCCATGAACAGTTCAAGTTTAAAGCCCTTTAGTGATTATGAAATCAGGCAGACTGAGTGCATTAGAAAAAGGAAGAAATATTCACATTTATGATCTTGTGTTATATGTGTGGGGATATGCTGGTATTTTGGACATCATTGTACAAACTTTATTAGGATCAGGTGGTGCTTTTGTAGAACAAACTAGAAACAAAGAAAAAACATTAATTTGAAGGTCCTATGGTGTAATAAATTTAAATGAAGGATCACAGCTACCTCTGATGATGCTTTACACATACTGGCAATAAGTTCCCCTACACCCCACTGTATCTCTCTCTCTCCCTCTCTCTCTCTAATTTCAAACATATGCCGCTCTGCTCCTGTGTCATTACTCAGTTTTTCTGAGTTTAAAGTTAAATGCCACTTTCCTCAGATAACTGATACCGATCTCCTAGTGCACATGGGACCTGTTTACACTGGCACAGCTGATGGATCCTGTGCAGCCAATGCACCTGCACACACACACACTGACAAAGTACTCTCATGTACATCATTAAAGGTTTGTTACATATTTAGTGTGTGTGTGTGTGTGTGTGTGTGTGTGTGTGTGTGTGTGTGTGTGTGTGTGTGTGTGTGTGTGTGTGTGTTGACTCCCTGACATCAATCTGGCAACCGGCTGAGCCCGTACAGATGGGACTGATTGTTAGGCACACTCTCCACAGGTAGAACACACTGTACATCAAACACCAGCAGAACATACACACACAAATACATACATATGTACTGAACACACTACATCACACCGAATGACACATATATTATATGCTCTTTATAAAACTTTGAAGCATGCCAGCCCACTTGCACACATGTCAATATTTTCATTGTGCTCTCTCCTTCAAAGAAAGGAAAAAGCAAACAGTTTTCTTTTAGGAAGAAAGTTAGGCTTGCAGCAAGGATAAGTCTTATAGTAATTAGGTTTATGTTGAAATTACATTTTAAAATATTGAATTTAATAACTGGTCCATCTTCCTTTGGCAGCAATAACCTCAACCAAGCGTTTCCAGTAGCTCCGGATTAGACCTGCACAACTTTCAGAAAGAATTTTGCACCATTCTTCCTTACAGAACTGCTTCAGGTCAGCCATATTCTTAGGATGTCTGGTGTGAACGGCTCTCTTCAGGTCATTCCACAGCATCTCTATTGGGTTAAGTTCTGGGCTCTGACTGGGCCACTCCAAAAGGTGGGTTTTCTTCTTTTTTTTTAAGCCATTCTGTAGTGGATTTACTTCAATGTTTAGGGTCATTGTCCTGCTGCATCACCCAACTCCTACTGAGCTTCAGCTGGTGCACAGCGACCCTGACATTATCCTGTAGGATGTCTTGGCAAGCAGGCCAGGCCCCGAAGCAGCCCCAAATCATAATGCTCCCTCCACCGTATTTCACCATTGGGATGATGTTTTCATGTTGGTATGTGGTGCCCTTTTTACGCCATACGTAGTGCTGGGTGTTCTTCCCAAACAATTGAACCTCAGTTTCATCAAACCACGAAACATTTTCCCAGTAGCGTTGTGGAGTGTCAAGGTGGTCTTTGGCAAACTTCAGGCATGCAGCAACGTTTCTGTTGGAAAACAGCGGCTTCCTTCATGGTGTCCTGCCATGGACACCATGCCTGTTTAATGTTTTCCCTATAGTAGACTCATAAACAGAGATGTTAACCAGTTCCAATGATTCTTTCATGTCAATCCGCTGTGTGCCCTTTGAGTCATCTTGGCTGGATGACCACTTCTAGGGAGAGTAGCCAAAGTACTAAATTGTCTCCATTTATACACAGTTTGTCTAACTGTCAACATTTGAATATCTAAGCTCTTCGAGATAACTTTATAACCCTTTCAAGTTTACGCAAAGCAACAATTCTTGATCGTACTGTAGGTGTTCTGCATTGCCCACATTAGGGTGGCTCAGTGGGTAGAACTGTCACCTCACAGCAAGAAGGTCCCTGGGTCAAGCCCTGGCTCACCCACGGCCTGTTCGGAGTTTGCATGTTTTCCCTGTGTTTGCGTGGGGTTTCGGTTTCCCCCACAGTCCAAAAACATGCAGATTAAGTGAATTGGAATCTCTAAATTGCCCATAGGTAAGAGTGAGAGTGTGTATGTCTTGTGATGGACAGGCCATCTGTCCAGGGTGTTTTCCTGCCTTCAGCCTGAGACAGCTGGGATATCACTACCTGCAACCCTACATAAGACAAGTGGTGATGGATGGATGGTCCACATCAGCAGATGCTTATTGTAAATAGCAAACTCAAAATGTTTGAGTGCTTTTTAGCAGTCAAAGTAGCTCTAACCCACACTTCCATGCCAGGTTTGCCAACTCCTGACTCAACTAATGACCTAATGCCATTAGCCTAGAAGTTCACATGCTTTTTACACCTACACTGTGAATGTTTGAATGATGTTTTCAATATGTACAAGAACAATACAATAGTTTGTGTGTTAATAAATAAAACAGATTTTGTTTGTTCATTATTGTAACTTTGATGAAGATCAAACCAGATTTTAAGAGAAATTTATACATAAATGCAGGTGATTCCAAAGAGTTCACATACTTTTTCTTGCCACAGTATTATATCTTTGCATCAGTAGCTGGTTGATCAGTTTTTACTCATTTCTAAAGCATAACAAAACCTCACCAAGCTCCCCATTTTTCTTCTCCAAGTGTATAAGATCTTCCAAACAGCATGATTTATAAGCACTGTTATTGCCAGTAGTATAATCATTTATTATTCTCTACATTTGTGCCAAGATCCTCTCTCTAACTACCCCCCACCTCCCCCCACACACACACCATTGTTGGTTGTAGTAGACATTCCTACTGCTGGATGCTCTAATGTGACTGGTGGGCTTCACAGCTGGCCTTAGCTTTTGAAAATCTGATCACAAATAGTAGACATTCTAATTTGACAAGAAATCTGTTTTCTTGCCACTAAAACATGCAGGGAAAGCATATATATAAGTTGCAGCAGTGCATAATGCTTCATATCATGAATACGATTATATAAATTATCAATGCATAAATCAAACTCACTTAGCATGCCAAAAACAAAACATATAAAACAGTACAATCGCTGACAGAAACATTAACTTCCTATCTTGCCTACACTTGACTACAGTATCTCAAAAAAGTCAGATAAGTTGTGTTCCATTGTCTTCACTTCTATTGGGAGACGCTGTTTTGCATTGCTGCTCATTTGCGTAGTTACATTTGAAACCTTTTGCCACTCATGTTGCTGGAAATCATCAGAGTTGGTTGTTACTTAAAAATATAGTAATCCACTACAGATGAATATTTATTTCTCTAAAATTTTAATCAGATTACTTTACTAATTACTTCATTGAAAAAGTAATTACATTACTAATTACTTTATTTTTAAGTTACTTTCTTAAACACTTTTCCACGCAACAAATTCAAAATAATGTCTATATTTCATCCTTGTTCATTTTTGCACACAAGTCATACACCCCGCACCTCACATTTCTCCCTCACAATGACTCATTACAGGGCCATAATTCATGTTTTAATGTATTCTATATAAATAATATTATTTTAGAAATATGTGTAACCCTAGTAATGTACTTAAAAGTAATTAAATTAATTGAAAGTCAGGAGCTGTAATCTGATTTCAAAAATGTTAAATGTAATGTGTACATTTTTTATTGACTAAAAAGAAATTAGATTAAAGATAAATAAAAAACTAAATACTTTGTAATCGGATTACACCCAACACTGGAAATCACCAGCTTTCATTCAAACAATTGACTTCCACTTTGTCACTGCAAATTGCTACATGTGTTAAGGCCCCTTTACACTATTTCAGATGGTGTAGCCTATGGTTAAAGGTCTTGGCTGGTAAATGAAATGCTGTAGGTTTAAACTTCAAATCCAGTAAGGTGTGATCCATAAATTATCACCATAGGGCCTTTGAGGGAGACACTTATGCTGCATTCATATGCTATCAGAACTATCCTACTTCTCGCTTCTGAAGTGGTAATTATGTGTACGTCGTGTTCAAGTGCTTTGTTGTCAGAAAAAATAAAATAATTCATATATATTTCTTGAGGAACTTTTATTTTGACACCATAAAATATATTACTCAGCTTGCTGACGATAATGGAATTTTGGTCAAATACAAGCTATTTTTACAGTGTAAAAATTTACAACATGCATCAAATGGTTGCTGATATACATGAATATGACAAAAACGGTAAGCACTAACAATTAGCTGTATTTAGAAAAATGAATAAAACCTGTCATTCACCACAGAAACCATACTCTCCTCCACCATGTTGAAAGACTCACTCCTCCCATCTCGTAAACTCGGGTATCAAAATTATCTCAGAGTTTCCCAGTCATAATTACGACTTGAGGTGTTGATCATGTGCAACTTCTGAGTGGGAAACTCATATTTACAATAATTACGAAGGCAGCATTAACCTCAGCTGGATTTTCCTAGTCATAAATAGGGGTAGGAAAAAAAACATTTCTGTTACAAAACGTGATACTTGAGTCAAAAGATTAAAATTGTCTCCTTGATGAAAAATAATTTTTTATTAAAAATTTACCAGTTCCCTATCTGTCACTCACTCGACATTGTGTCGATGTAGTGACACTAGGGGTCACTCTTGGGAGCCCGAGACACCTCTGGTCTTTGATAAAAGGCAAGTGAAAATTGGCAAGTAGTATTTGCATACCACTCCCCCGGACATACGGGTATAAAATGAGCTGGTATGCAACCACTCATTCAGATTTTCTCTTTGGAGCTGAACGGTCGATGTTTACTGAGTTGACTGTTCATTCACCTCTGCTGGATCTGACGGCGCATTTCAGCAGCTTCTCCCTCCTCTGCACTGGTGCACTGCAGAGAACGCCCCTGGGCGCTTCGGCAGAAATAAGAGAGTATATTTTTCTAAAAGAGTATATTTCTCTAAAAGAGCGGCACACACGGAACGTCTTTTTAAAGACGCGTCTTTTTAAAGATGACTTTCCGTTTGTGTGTTATTCCTGGTTGCGGTCGTTATCTCTCAACTTCTGATGGTCACGATCGCTGTCTTTCATGTCTGGGCATGACCCACACGGGGACAGCGTTCATGAATGGATCATGTACTCATTGCGAGAACATGACCATGGCAATGTTGCGGTCGTGGCTTGCTTTCGTAAGAAAGCAAGCCACCCCAGTGGCTCCCCCGGTGGATAAGGCGCTCGCCCGCCACCTTGCGCAGGCACCCAAAGCTCCTGTCCAAGGCCTGAAGGTTAACATCGTCCCTGACGGCCAAAGCCTACAGTGCCGCTGGACAAGACTTTGCCCAGCAGTTCTCGACAGTGAAGCAGCAGACGGAGGGTATCCAGCACATCCTGCCCCGGCGCGGTTCAAGATCCCGCACCCTGCCTGCTCGTCGCAAAGGGCGCCCCCCTGCGGTGACTGCACCGGATCCGCCGCAGCCCGCTCCTTCAGCCCGGCCCCAGCTTGGAGCCTACCGCAGGAAGCAGATGCCACCCGTCTCACGGCCGGCCGCCAAGAACCCACGAAAGGCTTCAAAGTGCCCCTGAGACGGGTGACCCAGGGACGATGAAACCCACTGCCTTGGAGCTGGTAAGTAGACCACTCCATCCCCCAGTGGAGGGCCAGGAGGAGAATCTTTTGTTGCCTTTTCATTTAATTTAACCGCATGCTCAAGTGGTTGCGGTACCCAACAGTTCAGCAAAAGAGCAGTTTCCTCGTTCCCTGGGTCACATACCCAGTGTGCACGGCCGTCATCATGACCACCGTCCACCATTCCTTTTTGGCAGGTTTGGCGCTCTAGCGGCGGTCTCCCCGCCCATGCGTGCCCAGCTGTGGCACAAATCCGCCCCCGATGTGACAGTCTCCACGGGTCACGAGGACAGGCCTCTTCCTCCCCCATCCGAGGCTGTTCCGGGGGTGGTCACAAGGAGCCAGGTAAGTGATTTAATGTCCCTGAACTTAACACGGCCACAACATGGCATTGCACCTAAGGCTCCGCCCCGCCGCGAGGCACCACCAGCTGGTACGTCCGACGAGATTGTCCCCTTGGTCCCCCTCGCCCCGGAACTTGGACGCGTGGCTTGCGCTTTCCAATCCGTCGCAATGGCTGATCTGGACAGTCCACTCGGCTACGCGATTCAGTTCGCCAGAAATCCGCCCAGGTACAGCGGTATCCACTTCACCTCAGTGAAGGGCGAGAATGCTGCTACCTTGCATGCGGAGATCACTACCCTCCTACGGAAGGATGCGATAGAGTCTGTCCCTCTGGCCGAGATGAAGAAGGGGTTTTACAGCCCCTACTTCATTGTACCGAAGAAAGGCGGTGGGTTGCGGCCAATCTTGGACCTGCGAGTACTAAACCGGGCTTTACACAGACACCCGTTCAAGATGTTGACACAAAAATGCATTCTAGCGAGCATCCGGCATCAAGATTGGTTCGCGGCAGAAGACCTGAAGTATGCGTACTTCCACGTGTCGATTCTACAATGACACAGACCCTTCCTGCGGTGTGCATTCGAGGGTCAGGCATATCAGTACAAGGCCCTCCTTTTCGGCCTGTCCCTGTCTCCTCGCATCTTCACGAAGGTCGCAGAGGCAGCCCTTGCCCCGCTAAGGGAGGTGGGCATTCGCATTCTCAACTATCTCGACGACTGGCTAATCTTAGCTCACTCTCAGGACATGTTGTGCGCACACAGGGACTTGGTGCTCTCACACCTCAGCCGACTAGGACTTCTGGTCAACTGGGAAAAGTGCAAGCTCCTCCCGGTCCAGAGCATCTCTTTTCTCAGTTCGGAGTTGGATTCAATCTCTTTGACAGCACGCCTCACGAACGAGTGCGCCCAGTTGGTTTTGGTCTGTTTGAAGGCGTTCAAACAGAAAACAACGGTTCCACTGAAACTTTTTCAGAGGCTCCTGGGGCATATGGCATCCTCAGCAGTGGCCACCCCGCTCGGGTTGATGCATATGAGACTGCTTCAGCACTGGCTTCAGACTCGAGTCCCGAGATGGGCATGGCACCGCGGAACACATCGCGTGGCCATCACGCCGATATGTCACCATCTTTTCAGCCCTTGGACCGACCTCTCATTTCTACGGGCAGGTGTTCCCCTAGAACTGATCTCCAGGCGCGTCTTGGTCACGACGGATGCCTCCTACATGGGCTGGGGTGCTGTTTGCAATGGGCACGCAGCCGCCGGCTTGTGGACGGGCCCGTGACTGCATTGGCAAATCAACTGCCTCGAGTTGTTGGCAATTCTGCTCGCCCTGCAGAGGTTTCGGCCATTGATCCAGGGCAAGCATGTGTTCAGACAGACAACATGGCAACGGTAGCATATGTCAACTGCCAACGCGGTCTGCGCTTTCGTTGTATGTCACAACTCGCCCACCGTCTCCTCCTCTGGAGTCAGCAGCACTTCAAGTCGCTGCGAGCCATCCTGGGCAACCTCAACACTACAGCGGATGTGCAGTCACGACAGGTTACCTTCAGGGGAGAGTGGAGAGACCACCCTCAGGTGGTCCAGCTGATTTGGAGTCGATTCGGACAGGCACAGGTGCACCTGTTCGCCTCCCAAGAATCCTCCCCACTGCCCACTCTGATACGCCCTGACCGAGGCCCCCCTCGGCATAAACGCGCTGGCACACAGCTGGCCCCCTGGCTTGCGCAAATATGCGTTTCCCCCAGTGAGCCTACTTGAAGGTCAGAGAGGACGAGGAGCAGGTCATCCTGGTAGCACCCTACTGGCCCACCCAGACGTGGTTCTCGGACCTCACTCTCCTCGCGACAGACCCCCCCCCCCCCGGAGAATTCCCCTGAGGAAGGACCTTCTTTCTCAGGGATGGGGCACCATCTGGCACCCGCGACCAGACGTCTGGAATCTCCATGTCTGCCCCTGGACGGGATGCGGAAGACCTAAGCAGTAGACACGATCACTCAGGCTAGGGCCCCCTCTATGAGTCACCTGTATGCCTTTAAGTGGCGTCTGTTCACTAAGTGGTGTTCCTCCCGACTGGAAGACCCCCAGAGATGCGCAGTCGGATCAGTGCTTTCCTTTCTGCAGGAGAGGTTGGAAGGGAGGCTGTCCCCTTCAACCTTGAAGGTGTACGTTGCCGCCATAGCAGCACACCATAACGCAGTCGACGGTAAGTCCTTAGGGAAGCACGACCTGATCATCAGGTTCCTAAGAGGCACCAGGAGGCTGAATCCCCCCAGGCCATGCCTCGTTCCCTCATCGGACTTCTCTGCAGTTCTTCAGGGTCTAGCCCCCTTTGAGCCTTTGCAGTCAGCCGAGCTTAAGGCACTCTCCTTGAAGACTGCCCTCCTGACTGCGCTCACTTCCATCAAGAGGGTAGGAGACCTGCAAGCATTCTCTGTCAGCGAAACGTGCCTGGAGTTTGGTCCGGGCTACTCTCACGTGATCCTGAGACCCCAACCGCGCTATGTGCCCAAGGTTCCCACGACCCCTTTTAGGGACCAGGTGGTGAACCTGCAAGTGCTGTCCCAGGAGGAGGCAGACCCAGTCCTGTCGTTGCTGTGTCCGGTGTGCGCTTTACACATCTATTTGGATCGCACGCAGAGCTTTAGGATCTCTGAGCAGCTCTTTGTCTGCTGTGGTGCACAGCAGAAAGGAAGCACTGTCTCCAAGCAGAGGATCGCCCACTGGCTCATTGACGCCATAACTATGGCATATCACTCCCAGGACATGCCGCACCCGGTAGGGCTATGAGCCCAGTCTACCAGGGGTGTAGCGGCCTCCTGGGCCCTGGCCAGGGGTGCCTCTCTAAAAGACATTTGCAGAGCAGCAGGCTGGGCAACACCCAACACCTTTGCAAGGTTCTACAACCTCCAGGTGGAACCAGTTTCATCCCAGGTAGAGGCACGCAAAACAATCAGATAAGCCCGGGATAGCCAGCCGGGTGTACCACTTGCACATAGCGCCTTCCTCCTCTTTTAGAGCTGAAGACGTGCGCCATTAATTCCCAGTAGTGTTCACAAGTTTTGTTCCCTGGTTGACTTCCTCCGAGCCCTGTGGCAGTCGAGTTTTTGGAGAGACTTGCTGTCGGCCCAGTACACGTGCTAACTAAGAGCCCTGTTCTGGGGTATGTCCTCCGCATGTGGCGGTTCCCTGTAAGGCTAACCACATGCGATATATATCTTCCGCTAATTCGTTTCCCTGTTGGCAAACTGCATCTTCCTTGGGCAGAGCCCCTCTGCCCCAGTCTCCATGTTCGTAGTAACTCCTGCCCCATTGGGTAGGATCTACCTTGAAGACTCTCCACATGTGATGTATTCTTCCACTTAAATATGTGGGAGGTGTGGTCTCCGCGGTGTCTTCCCCTTGGGAGGGACACCCCCCGACTAGACCTGGCGGCCCAGTCGGATAATCCCCCTTCTTTTTAGGGAGTGGAAAAAGAGAAGGGGAAAAGAGGCCACGACTGGGTTAAGCCTGTTTCTATCTTTTGGGTAGTCAACTTGTTCCCAAAGGTCCGTTCGACACTCAGAACTATGTTGGGGGAGGTTACGTGTCGACCTGGTGTGCTGGCTATGAGGCACACAGTAGTCTGCCCACCACACACCGCCAGTTCACGTAACACAGTTCAGCCAGTTGTGGGGTTTCGTATAGGGAACCCTAGTGTCACTACATCGACACAACGTCGAGTGAGTGACAGATAGGGAACGTCATGGTTACTTGTGTAACCTCTGTTCCCTGATGGAGGGAACGAGATGTTGTGTCCCTCCTGCCACAACACTGAACTACCCACTGAAATGGCCGGACCTTATATCGGCTTCTCAGCATAAAACTTGAATGAGTGGTTGCATACCAGCTCCTTTTATTCCCGTATGTCCGGGGGAGTGGCATGCAAATACCACTCGCCAATTTTCACTTGCCTTTTATCAAAGACCAGAGGTGTCTCGGGCTCCCAAGAGTGACCCCTAGTGTCACTACATCGACACAACGTCTCATTCCCTCCATCAGGGAATGGAGGTTACACAAGTAACCATGACGTTTTTTTTTTTTTTGTTTATGATGTCTTGCCATTTGAATGAAATCCATGCAGCAGTGATGAACTATATGTGGATGTATGTTTCCTACTCTAAAATACCCACCCAACCAAGCAAGGTGGACCAAGAGATTAGACATACCTTTACCCTTAGTTATTAATATCCAATTTTGCATGTCATAAGTAAGATGGTAAAATGATTTTACATATATAAAGTCCTAGAAACAGCAATATATTCACAAACTCTCTCTCTGTCTCACTCTCTTTTGCAAAATATTATCCCTTTGTGCTTTTTGTATTTATTACTTTAAACTGTCATGTTTAAAAGAACTAAAGAAAACAGAGAGAGCAAAGGATTGAAAGGGGAAATGAGAGAGTGTGCCATGAGAACTTAACATTTCAGTCGTTTATTCAGAGCGAGATTGTTAGGGTTTGGTCTCTTTCTTTTCTAACGACTATTAAAACATTTTTACTTACCTAATAGTTGCTGTCTGATCTCTGTCGAAGTAACATCAACTTTGTGAATTATTAGGTCATGTCTATCGAAGACTAAATAAAAGTTTGTTAGATGAAGACCTAAGAATAAACTTTTTGCACTTGTTTTGCCTTTCTGTCTTTTCGCATGGGTCCAAGATGTTTTTCTTCACATAATGTTTCTGATTTATTGATAGCAAAATTAAAACCTATTTGCTTTGAGTCCCCACACCAACATGCGCATGAGTCTCGTGATATCATGCAATTTCCCATGTAACCATCCTCCAGAGAAACATTTTTTGTCATTTTGCAAGTAAGGGCCTCGGAACAACTGATGCAAAACACCAATTTAATCAAACATAAATTAAAATGATGGATCTCAGGTTACTTTGAAACATTGCCAGGTGACAAAGTGAGAGAGAAAGGAAGACAGAGAGAGAGAGAGAAAAAGAGAGAGAATGACAGAGAAATGTTCGAAACATCTCAATAAAACATGTTCAGAGTTAAATAGTCCCTTGTGCTTGTAGGTCATTTTGCTAAATAAAAGCAAAGAGGAAGGGAGTATTTTCAATAGAACCTAAGAGGATTCTCACATTTCGTGAGCTCATAGATATGCTACTCTGAGACACAGAACTCAAACAAATCTGTGACAAATCTATTCAGTGAGCTTTGAACATGTATTCCACAGGTCTGTTAATCCCACCAGCCTACAACACAACATGTGAAAGAACGAGTGTGGGGGCCAGTAGCAAATTTTTTAGCACTTGATCTCTACACTCTTAGAAGAAAAAAAAATGTTCATTGGGGTTCTACATAGAACCCTATGGTTCTTTAATCAGCTCCATAACCCTTTATGCCAAAAAGGTTCTATTTACAAAGATTTACATAAAAAAGAACCCTTTTTTGCACAAAAGGGTTCTTTTGGTTGACAGCCACTTAATGTGAGTATGTATGTATGTATGTATAAATTACATTATTCGGTTCTCATTATTTTGCATTGCATCAAGGTTTTTATGATACTAAATAATGGTTAATTTCTGTTTGCAGTGTCTCTGCAGCATTACAATTTTGACCACCTTCATACAGAAAAAAACACAACACTCCTAATCATTCTATATAGAACCTTTTAATGGTTCCAAATATGAAGTGAGTGATAGTACCCTTTAGGGTTCTATATAGAACCTTTTCTTCTAAGAGTGTAGCATTGTCAAAATGGTTTTAAAGTAATATATCAGACAGTGCAAGAGAAGTCTTAAGGACTAGTAAACAAAGAGGATGGAAAAAAACATATTTATATAAATAACTTATGGAAATTCTAAGCGCCCATAAACCTATTAAATCATGTGACTATCAATTCATTTAATTCAGTATCATTCGGTTGAAGCTTTCAGAAGTAGAGAAATGTCAATGGACTATGCCCAGTGAGCAGGCCATTATAGGCCACCATCCACAAGATAATTCACCATGTTGGATCACGTGATTTATACAGTATAAAGTGCAGGAGATGGTCCACTCGTAGTAATATTTACTGTATATGCTCAATATGGAGGAAGTCCCACCTGCCAGTTTAAAGAGCCAATCGCCTTTTTGATGGCATGACCTTAAGTCATTTTTTTCCCCCCATTATTAATCTGTATTTAAGTACAGTACAGTACAGCAGGAAACATTTTCTATTCAATGTATGTTCTATAACCTTGAGGAATGCTAACCAAAGCAAATCCCTCTTACAAGAGCAATTCCTCATAAGATCAGACAATCAAACAATTCACCCCCCCATACAACAATATATGTTTTATCATGAAAAAATATGTTGAAATTTTTTTTTTTAAATGATCCAACTCATATGTTACATTTTACCACAAATGTGGTTACTATTAATCCTTGTAAATTGATAACCTGTGCACCTAGGAGATGTTGAAACCACTTGGTTTGCTATTAAAAGACATGGGACAGCTATCGCGGGTCTCCCCCACAGCAAAGATTTGTAGACGATGATACACTGGCATAATAACAGAACAACTATATTACTAAGTGGAGAAACAAATTTGCTGAAAAGCAAAAGCCAAACCTCATAACTAAATCAAATGTGCTAAGAGAGTACTTGGTCTCTTAAGATCCCACTCAGTATTTACAGTGCTATGAGGCACCATAGTTAATACAGAATGCCAAAATGTTCAGTACTGTTACCAAAATGGCCCTGACAGCTTTAAACTGGACCTCACACCTTTATAAGTTCGAAGGCCAAATACTTCAAAATAATTTTTGTACATAGTTTAAAAACATGTCTCAGTCAAGTGATGTTTAAATAGTTTAGCCTCTGGCTAAAGATGCTAACATTAGGATTTTGAAGATGTGACATCTGGAAAACATCAAGTCCTCAAGCTATTGAGCCGCTACAAGGTCCTATGTTAAATTATACAAATTTGGTGAACCTTTCCTCTGATGTTCGTGTTATTGTTGTCCACTTTTTTAAGAAGAGACTGTTTAACTTTCGGCTGCAGCTTATAACGCCCTGCCACCAGTTGAGTGAACCCAGAAAGTGGCGGAGTGTCTGTCTGCAGACCTTAAATCATCAGAAGATTAAAGAAAGAGCCAATCGGCACCTATAAACCCTGACTCTGGCAAAACACACTTGATTGTGGGACTCTGGGGTGAGCGCAATGGATTTGCTATGTTTCCCAAGCACAGCTGAACCGCTCATCAACAGCTCCCTAACGGTCTAAAATAAAATGTATATACACACTCGCACAAACACACACTCATGGCTTTCTAAAGTGTAAGGTCCCACCAGATATACCAACCCATTACCAGATTCAGACAGAAATTCTCTCTCTTACTCTTTCTGTTTCAAAACAGAACAATCAGAGATCAGGACTCTCTTGAGGCTCTGTGGGTGGGCAAAACAGAAGTTGTAAAATGTTTCTGACCTTTATACACACACAAACATACACAGTCTACATAGAAACATTTCTTAAACATATTTATTTTTTTTAATGTAAAAATGAAGGGTTAATTGTTTTCATAAACCTAACCCTCCCATCTGACACTTATTGCCCTAGCTATGAAACTGTATGGGCAACAGAGTGAATGGAGAGACTCCGTTGGAGTCTGGGTCACAGTCTTGCCCTCTCAACTCATTTACTCATTCACCAATTCGTTTGTCATAATCGCATGACATTTCTGTAAGAAGTCTTATTACTCCAAAACTTACAGCCATACATTTCGATTATTAGGGCTAAATACTGTACATCATTTATGTGCTTGCATATAGGCAGAAAACATTTCATGAGAAACATCCTGTTTTATTTTGTTCAGCATATTTTAGGAAATAATTTGCATAAATCTGGGACTGGGAGTGTTTAGTTAAAAGCATCAGCTGTTTAATTTATCAAACCGCCATTTCATTCCTCCAGTTTGCCTAAGATCTGATAACGCTGTTATTTTACAGCTTTTTTTAAAATGTTTTGCATTCAGACATTCTCTGTCTCTGGTGCAAAACATTCCCTCAGCTCACACAGAGCTTGACCTGTGCTGATATTTCTGCTCAGCCCTGATAAAAACATTTATCACTGGCCATGCAGAGGTCAGAAGAGTGACTGAGAGTGTTGCACATCTATCCTTTGAGGTCCCTCTCTAACTTTCTTACTTGTTCACTCACTTTATCCCTCTCTCTCTCTCTCTCTCTCTCTCACTCTCTCTCTCACTCTCTCTCGCTCACCCCAGTCCCGCTCTCTCTTTCAGGCTGGACAAGAGGGAAAAACACCTCAGCCAAAGAGAATTTGTTTTCATGAAGCCCTGCGGATATTTTTCTAAAAGGTCAAACACTCCAACTATTGTTTTCCTTTTTCTTTACATTGTCAGCATAGATAGAAGATGAAACATAGAATGCGAGAGAGAGAGAGAGAGAGAGAGAGAGAGAGAGAGAGAGAGAGAGAGAGACCCAGAGAGGGAGAATCAGAGAGATGCTGAGATACTAAAGCAAACATGAAGAACAGACTTGTTGAATAGGAGATGGTTAGTCAGAGAACTTGTGGCCAGCAAATAAACTGAAAAATTGGCTTTACTGTGCACTTTTGTCATGACATCATGACAAATTTCTAAATGCAGAAATACACAAAGCCACTATAGCAAGCCATTTATTTTAAGTTGATTATCTAATATATGACAAATTAAGGGGATAGTGCTCAAAATTTCCTTAACTTGCCTATAGTTCATTGCATAAATCTGACAGATTCATGTAAATGAAACAGATTTATGTTACAGAAACACAAATACATGCATAATAAATGTACTTATCAGCAATACGTATTTACCAGAGTGAAAGTTTGGACCAAATGACCTAAATCATGCAATTAACCCTGAAATGCATATGTGGGTCAAAATAAACTAGTCATCTAATTTTGAAGACACAAACACACACACACACACACACACACACACACATATATAATTATTATTATTTTTTTTTTATTTATTTTATTTTATTTTTTTATGAACTGTTCTTTTCAACTGACACTCCAGTTATTGCTCAATTAAGGTGCCTTTGACTACCCCTTCAATGCATATGTGGGTCATATATGACCCATATGTGTTTCCTAATGCACTTAACTAACTAGTATTACACTTGTAATACATTGATTGTTTTCATTTTATTTGTTATGTAATTAAATATATGTTAAATACCATGCACATGTTCATATTTATGTGTAGTATTCAAGCATAGGAAGTTGTCATTTAGCTGATGATTTTATCCATCGTACCTATTACATGTACAGCCCCCATGGACCAACCTGAGGTTAGACGCCTTGTTCAAGGCAAGGGCACAATGGTAGTAGCTCCTGAACCACTTCTTAGTGTGTTTGAACCATGCAACTTTTCTTTCTTCAGTACGCCTCACCTCTCCCAACAATAAATAGAGCTACATAGTGTAATATAGCAATAAAGAGTAATAATATAGCAACATAAGGTACATAAGATTTTCATTTAACAAGTTTACAACCAAGTAAGTACAACTAAGTACACAATCATATATATAATAATGTGTTTGCATGGGGAGGGTTTTTAAGAAATTTCATACATTATCACCAAACATGGAAATTACCCATATTACCGATACTGTTATACAGCCTTTTTATTGCTGTCTCCCAAAACTCCTATACCATTTTCAATGTGTGTGAAATAAGTACTGTAGTTTTACTATATATAGAATAAGCATACAGTTTCACCTTGGTCTTTTTCGACCCACACAGGGGGTTAAAGTCGCATATAGGTAAATGGTAAATGGTTAAAATTCCACCATTGTCATCAAAAACATATAGTGGTGCCAATGTGTGTTACATGGTGCGAATTAAAAAGATTTCTTATAAAATAAAGATGTTATGTGTTTTGCAAACATTGGCAGAAAGAAATCCAAATTCCATAAAATGTGAGGTTGGAGGACAAAAATAACTAAATTTTCCTCAGGAATTTATACCTGCTCAAACATGTCCTTCTGTGGAAAGCAGGCTAAAGATATTATGTAACATAATTAAATTAAAACACTCCATGACTTTGTTTATGCTTAATCGATGTTCTAATGTTAACTTTAACTCAAGGGTATGAAACTCAATAGGGCAGGATTAGGATAAGAGCATGGGGCTCATAAATTCGACAACAGAGTGTATGTTTGTAATTATTTAATGCAGACTAAGTAAATGCTGTTCCGGTGAAGTGGGCCAAACTTAAAGCCTTCTGTTCACACCCTCTTTGGAAAACTGATCTTGGAAAGAGAGTGGACCTTACACAACTCTGACAAAATGCATAAACTTCTGACTTGCATTCACTTTGGACGCTACATCCATGCAAAAAACTGCCGTACATATTAATCGTGTTTTTGAAAATTATCCTTACAGCCTACAGTAAATCTGAGAGCAGTTGTAACATTTATTGTGTCTTCCTGTGAAAAGCATAATCAATTCCTCCATAAATACAATCCGGCATGTGTCACCATTGAGAAGTTTGTCAAAAGATGATCCTTCTTAAGTCTAAACACAGCCTTTTACTCTTAAAGCATTAGAAGCGCCTCTGAGCTTTCAGTTATACCAATCACCTCCAAAGCCATCTGAGCTAAAAACACAGCAGTTTCACGTAACCATGAGCAGTTCAGAGAAGCTACACCTCTGTTCTTCATTAGCCATTAAAAACCTGTTATTTTTGTAGAGGGAATAAGTGACCTAAAGGGACATCGTTATGGCTTTTTGGTTTCAGCTTGAACATAAAGCCATGCTGGATTACCTCCCTGAGAAGCACCAAGCCCCATTCCATCCAGCTGACTCACAATTCAGCCCTATACATCTCTCTTTCTCGCTAATATATGAACAGCTGTGATTGCTTTTATTAAAAGGGAAATACACAAGCTAATGCATGGGTCTCTCTGATTTCTGAATACTAGTGACATTTGAAAAAGCATTCAAATTAAACTGGAAATTACTAAAAAGATTTTAAGAATCTGCAGTTAATGTAATGTTTCCTTAGAGAGTTACTGTTGTATTTGAGAAAGAAGTTATGGTAACTATGTAACTGGACTGTTCGGAACTGCAGCCAAGACTTTCACCCACTATTGCACTTGTGTATATGGTTGTGTGACAATAAAAGTGAAGTGAAGTTTGGGAATGGAATCATGACTGGTCATAGTATATCATTTAGATTTGTCACAGTTTTAATGGAAACATTGAGATTTAGGCTGTAAACTCACTGTACCTATCAGGTTGGCCTTAGGAAAAGGCATAAATTAATATGCACATACATGTTATAACAAGCACATAATATGCTAATAACATGTTTATTACACAATTTACACTAAGTAACAATCTTTTCAAAAATGTTATAACAAGCACATAACATGCTAATAACATGTTTATTACACCAATTTACACTAAGTCTAACAATCTTTTCAAAAGTCTCATAATGTGAGTTTTTAGCATACATCAGGAATCCATAGAGTGTGATAGACACAGAAAGGGGCCTGTATTTAGACAGGCGTCGGTAATTCAGACCTTGAGAGCTCTCTGACTTCACTGACTTTGAAATGTTAAACTTTCAGTGGCTGAAGTGTTTAGATTATCGAAAGTGATGTAAATAGTCGTTATGAAATATGTAAGTGAGCTGTAAACAGTCCTTTTATCCTCAGTCAGCCGTGTGTGTGTGTGTGTGTGTGTGTTTGTGTGCATGTGTGTGTCAACGCCAAATGTATTGTATGTTTAAGCCACGCTCTAAACATGCACACCCTGCACTCGCACCAAATCCATTCTTTACAGTTTGTTTTCTTTTTCCCTCCAAAAATGTAAATGAAGTCTCGCTGCTGTTTTTTATTATAAGCAGCTGAGGAGTGGGCGCATGGCTTCCGTGGCAGGGTTTGCTGATTAATTTCCTGAGGTCAGGGCTATTGTGCTGTGCTCTGTGATGCAACATGGACTCACAGATAGCCAGAACTTTCTTCTTCTCTCAGTCTTCAACAGAGCAAAATCAGCCGGATTAAACTTCATGGACCTTTTCACTCAAAACTTGCATGAGTCAAGAGACAACAGCTGATCAGTAAAATGGGCCTTTGTTGACTTGGGCAAGTCTTATCGATAGCTTTATCTTTGTAAAATGCATTCTAAATCAGATAAAGAAAATAGTTAACATTTATTTAGTAAAACCAGTATTACAAATTCTAATTTAATATGTAAGGATATCAGGAGTGCTAAGTCCTGCTACAAATCTACCTGTAAAATTTAGTTCCAACCAGCTACACAAATCTTTGGGATCACTTGCAAACTGCAAGTATTTGAAACGATATTCTGCAGAAAGGTTAATCTCCAGTAGTAGTGCTTAGTACCCCTCCAGTAAGGATTGCACATTTACGCGGTCTCGCCACAAGGTGGCGCGTATTGAGCGCTTGAAGGAAGCGCACCAGGGTCCTTGTCCTACACTGAGCCACTGAACGCCTCTCTCTGTCTCACAAGAAGAACCTGCGACCAGCATCTTAGATACATTTATGATATCGTGAAAATTGTTTTCCAGTCAACGAGTCATAGTTTGTGAAAATCTGGATTATAACTATTGTATTGAATTGCATTTCCTAACAACAACAACAACAACAACAACAACAACAACAACAACAACAAAGGGATAGAGAAAAAGTGAGAAACCATTTCTGACTTTCTGACCATTTAAGTTCCCACTAGAACAAGAAAAAAAATATAAAAATAAAAAATAAAAATAAAAAACACATGAAACATACAGATTACTGAATATGTCACATTCTTGCGATGTAATCCGAACCAATTAGTGAAACCAGTGTGCACAAGCAGTTTTGCTTTTTGTTCCATTTCTAATTTCATTTTAAATTAAACGAGTTAACCTTTCTTGCCTTATATACACAACTGTGAGATTGTGTTGCGAATTTTTCACCTTCACAGTTTACACTATCGGTGTGTTTGACCCCAGGAGGAAAAGTGTATACCAAGAATTTCCACCACACTTCACTTCGTATAAAAGAGAGGTGCACTTCTTACCTTTTCTGCGTAACGAAAATCAAACTCGTGCACTTAATCTGTCTTCACTGGGGTCGGGGTGACAAATTGACTAATGGTTTTGGGACGTTTAAAATCGGTCTTGCATTTCTTTCTTGTGGAGAGCAGAAGTAAAAGTGACAGCTGTATATTTGCCTTAATTAATACAAAACGAATCTTGATTTGTTGCTGCCCCCACCTAACAGAAGCTTGTTTTAAAAAAATAATTTTGTGACATTCTGTATTGTGGTATATGTCATCGTTAATTTAATTAGCCTATTTTGATATTGGAATAGTTGTAGAAATAAAAAGGTTCTTCATATGTCAGGCAATAATGTGAGATATTAATAAATAATAATAATCATAATAATCATATATATATATATATATATATATATATATATATATATATATATATATATATATATATATATATATATATATATAATTGCTGCTGTTGTACTAAAATGCAGGCTACTTGCACACATTAGCCTAACATGATTTAATGCAAAATGATTCAATATTTATTTCTTCTTTTTCTTTCCTTCTTTATGATGTTCTCTTCAGTCCCCTGGCATAGGCTGTGCATATGTTTGGTGCTGGTTCGGTCAGCGTTGAGCCCTGCTGTACCAGTGGAGGGAACTTCACTTCGGAATTGGGGGTTTGACTGTGTGACGTCGCGGGTTAGGTTACAATAAAGAGGCGGTTTGACTTTGGGACCACAAGAGAGAG
This sequence comes from Myxocyprinus asiaticus, assembly GCF_019703515.2. NCBI lineage: Eukaryota > Metazoa > Chordata > Actinopteri > Cypriniformes > Catostomidae > Myxocyprinus > Myxocyprinus asiaticus. The sequence continues at coordinate 16,981,100 of NC_059364.1, read as the reverse complement.
TGTAAGAGAGAGTGTAAGAGAGAGAGAGAGAGAGAGAGAGAGAGAGAGAGAGAGAGAGAGAGAGAGAGAGAGAGAGAGAGAGAATTTCTACCCCGAGTAACCAAACACTCACAGCGCACAACCGCTGGAGCACAGCTGTGCGAACTTCGAGGGTTTTCCCGTGTCTCTGTTGTGAGAACATGCTGAGGAAGACGAAGTTTTCTGCGAACCGACTGAGAGTTTGGCACTTGTGAAACTTTTTTGATGCAACCGCTGTGGGAAGTCTAAGCGACTTTAAATATTTTTGGATCTCCCGCTTCTCCAAAAGCTGGTAAACATTTTCTTGCATTTTGGAAGAATTTTGCAAAGCATTTTGCTTTCTAGTTTATGGGCATATTGCAAGTTAGTCAGTGAATTAGCAATGGTTTCCTCCTGTAGGCGTGAATAACAAATGTGTAATGTTAAGAATGAATAAACTGCGCGAAAAATTGCTTGTAAAGCAATGATTATCAAAAAATATACTAGGCACAATTATCAACTTGTAATTCACATATTCCAATATAATTTGTTGCTTAAAGTAAATAAAGATCACAGCAAGGTAGCTAATGTAGCTCTTAAAAAGCTGTCGGATCAGTGTTCAGCAGGTGGGATGCCTTAAAATGTGCGCACATTCAAAAAAAAAAAAAAAAAAAAAAAAAAGGATTGATGTTAATAACTATGACCGCATTTAAAAATATATTTAAGAGCTAGTAAGTTATAATAAAATAGTTTGTTTTCACTGCATAAAGGTTGATAATATAAAACGAATATTCGCAGATGGTGACGTCTAAGAAAACTTCATGCAGCTTATTGTCCGCTCTTATGTCAACCTCACTGGAGGTCTTGTCATTCGATGTTTTCATTTAAAAAATTGTAACAAAAATAAATTCGTTTCTGGGTTATGTATTTGAATGGACCATTACAGGGATGCTCGAAGTAAAGAAAATGAGCCGTTATTCATTTGCTACTGTTTAGTTGAAACGCTCCTCATACAGCTTGTCTTGCAGAAGCAGCAAAACTAAATAATGAAAACAAACCTATTCAGTGGCGGTAGTACTGACCTAAGAAAAATCCAGCAAATGTTAATTAATCCTGCAAATGTAGCTCGAAATATTCAGTATTAGGAAAACGAAAACACTTCACTTCATATATATATATATATATATATATATATATATATTAAATAATGTTAAAATGCTTTAAGTAAATGATGTGTTTATTTTAGGTTGAATGCTTTAATTTTACATTTAAGGTGTCCTAATTTAACGTTAACGTTAATCTAAATCCATCCAACAATTGAAACATAAAAAAAAATTAAAAAAATAATAATAATAATAATAAAAATAAAACATTTAATGAATACATGTCATAAATATTGTAGCCTACAAATGGCTATTCAACTGAACGTTTAGCCTTTGGGCCTAGACAATTAAATAATAAATTGTCAGAATTAAGTTACCACGTTTAAGGCTTTGATATGATAAGAATCAAATTAAATAATGTTTGCATGATTTGTTGAATTTCTAGAATAAATAAGAAACGAATTTCAATATCACATCGAGCATAGTTAAAAAAATACGGCAATTTAAAATTATCAACTTTGCACTATATAGTATTTGGCCTATGACCTTTTTCGGCATTAAAAGTTTTATATTTTGATCTAACTTCACAAGATGCATCAGTCTAAATCTGACAATGTTTTGCCCATTATTTACAATTTTACTATATTACACTGTTAAAGATTTTCCATATTATGCAGTAGCACTATACCTTTGCATCAAACTGCAAACCCGGTGAGGTGCAAAAACAGGAGGGCCTTCGTCACAATGGTTAAGTATTTTTGTATATTTAGTAAAGTGTTTGTTCAAGGTGCTTAATGAATGGTGTGTTTCCCTCAACCCAGGGTTAAGTGATCACATCCTCTCGGGGGGGCTGCGCGGATAAAAGAAAACATACACTTACTTGATAATCGTTGCACAATTGACCAGAGGCCTGTCGTTAATGCATGAATCGGGAGACCATGATTCATTCCTGTAATACACATCGAGGTTCCTATGATCTTCATAGGCGCACATTTACACCGAGAGTGCGTTTAAAAGATCAAATACTGATGACATCCGCGCGCTCAGTGCGCTGCTGATGAAAGCTTTTAATCCAAGCAGTCACAGCTATTGATAAGGCAAGTTACTGATAGAGAGGCAAGGGCGCGAACTGAGGGCACTTGACATGCGTCTGACAGTATGCTTGGCTGAGTAATTGCGCATTCAAGTTAATGGGGAATGTGTTGTAGGAACACAGATCTGTTTAAATCTTATGTGTGACTACAAACTGTTTTTTTTTTTTGTTGTTGTTGTTGTTTTTTTCAGTTTTTTTTTTTTTTTTTTTCTTTACAGTATTTTTTGATACTTAAAATATATAGGCTATAGGCTTATATATAATAAGTATGTACCAAACTTGAAAGGGATACACAACCCTGAGTGGATGGGGGTGTAGAACAGAGCAAACTGCGGTGTGATTTCTGAGCCTTTTTCATCACCTTGTCTGGGATAGGCGTCTCTGGCCCCAACACTGATTCTGCCTGGCGTGGGGGACAAAATCTGGTGTGACTTATCCTGCACTTATCCAGACACGGTGCGCAAATCCGACTAATTAGCCAACAATGTCCCGCAAAAATGTCCAAGCACTTGTGAAATCCCACAATATAGATATGTCTGAGCTCCCTGATGGTGATAAGTCTGAAGGTTACTTTTTGTCAGCTGGCGTTAGGTTTAACGGTTAAGCGGATAGTTCAGGTAACACATTTCCCCACCATCACTCGTTTTAAAGTATGTGGACTTCAAAGGGTTAAGGGTACGAGCCTGATCTCCTCTAATGACCCCCGTAAGTAAAAGTCAATTACTTCTGCGCCATGATCAGAGCGTCCAAATCCCCAGGGTAGCTTTGAGCTTTAGAAAGACTAATTAGAGCTATTTCACTTTTTATTTACCGCAGATCAGACTTGCGAGTATTCTAGACAGAAATACACACACGTTAAGCGGCATCATTTGCATCCTTTAGAGACATGGAATTCTTTCTTTCTTTCTTTCTTTCTTTCTTTCTTTCGTTTTCACTTCTGAAACATAAAAAAAATGACTTTTTACATTTTGTAAACATTTTGCAGCTCTATTCTGACCTCCCCTTCATAACCAGATCCATATCCTTAAAATAGATTTTTTTTTCTTTCACAGTAATCTAACACACAACACAGCATTGTATTTCACGTGGTGCTTCAAATATCTTCCAGACAAAATGAGTAACACTGTAAACACACCAAGCCTGTTTGTGTGTATGTGTGTGCACATGCAGTTCCTGATGAAACAAAGAGGAGTTATTGTGCTTTGTGTCTGTTCTCATCCAACCTGATTAAACAGTTGAGGCTGATATGTCACCTGCTGTCTTTCTCTCTCTTCATGGCCATGGGCATATATTCAGCATGCAGAAGACACCTATGCCAAAACGTACATGCGCGCACCACACACACACACACACACACACACACACATGTTGGTGCAGCTATCATTATGAGGGCTCTCCATAGACATAATGATTTTTATACTGTACGAACTACAAATTCTATCCCCTAACCCTACCCCTAAACCTAACCCTCACAAAAAACTTTCTGCATTTTTACATTTTCAATAAAACATAATTTAGTATGTTTTTTAAGCTATTTGAATTATGGAGACACTAGAAATGTCCTCATAAACCACATTCATAGCATAATACCCTTGTAATTACCAGTTTGTAACCTAAAAAAAAGTCCTTGTAAACCACTTAAAGCTACCCCCCTCCCCTCTGGCTTATGCATTGCTCCATGTCCATGTTGGAGTGTGCTCTTTCAATATGTCAGACACAAGGTGCCTCGCTTGACAAGAACAGTTTATGTCTTGACGATTATTTTTTGTATTTTTGGCATTTATTTATTTTTTGGAAACCCAAATAAGTTGACTTTACTCAAATGATTGAGTAAACTCATTCCCTCAGTTTGAAAACTTGAGTAATTAAGTTAAATTAACTTGGTGTTCATATAGAATGAACTTAACTATTTAAGTTATAGTAACTAGATGCATGTAGACAACTCAGATTTGCTATTTAAAAGTTGTTGTTACTGCTTAATAATTTTAATTGAATGGACTCCAATTTAGGTCATACAATTACACAGCTTAAATAAAGAACATTATATCTGATTCCAGGTCAATCATTAAATAAACGTATTTCTCCACAGAAATGCGTAGACACCTGTACATCAGTTGCTCACACAAGGAGAACTGGGATATAGTTAACAGGGTCAAACTTGACCAAAGGGGACTCTGATCACCCTAATGGTGACATCACATGAAACAACTATTAAAAAAAAAAACACAAAAAAAAAACCACAAAAAAACAACCAAACATAAATAAATATTACTACAAAAGAGCTAAAACCTCTATGAATTCTTAATAACAACAATTTAAATGTTGTCTGCATATTCAGTGTAACATATGAGAGACACTATGTCATTTTTCACATTGTTCATGATGTGAAATAATCTCAAGGTTTAGATGGAAGCATTAAACTTGAACAATAAAAGTAGATGGATTCATGCAGCCATGATGGTCTTAGCTGCAGTTACCTCTCCACTCATTTCTCTCTATGTTGTTTTCCTATAGCAACTTTCCATCATTCCTGGAATTCTTCATATCCTCTCCATCTGTCAGTCATGGGCAGTAAGACACTCCCAGCACCCGTGCCCCTTCATCCCTCTCTGCAGCTGGCGAACTATTCCTTCCTTCAGACCTCCAATGGGCTGCAGCTGCCTTCTGACCACATGCCCAGCATCTACAGTTTCAGTGCCCTCCATGCCGTCCACCTACACCAGTGGACTCTGGGCTACCCGCCTTTCACTTTGCCGCGCTGTACCTTCTCCAAGCTGCCTGGTCTAGTGGATGCCCGCTTTCCCCTACCCTCAATCCCTCTGTTCCCCCACCTCATCCAGCCTGGCAAGCAAGAGTCCCCTGGGCCCATCTCTGGAGCATCTTCCAAGAACAAACCCCGTTTTGACTTTGCCAACCTGGCAGCAGCCGCCACACAAGATGACGCCCTGAAGGCGGAAGATCTGAGCACTAATGGTGGGCACATGCGTTCGCCTTCATTAGGATGCCTACTAGATGTGGCCAAGCTCTCCTCACCGGAAAGGAAGCCCAGCCGAGGACGACTCCCATCCAAGACAAAAAAGGAGTTTGTGTGTAAGTTCTGCGGCCGCCACTTCACCAAGTCCTACAACCTGTTGATCCACGAGCGCACACACACAGATGAGCGGCCCTACACTTGTGACATCTGTCATAAGGCCTTCAGGAGGCAGGACCACTTGAGAGACCACAGGTAAGAACATCTTAGTAAAGTGACCTCGTAAAGTAACAAAAACTCCATCCCAGTTATAAAATGGGGTACAATTATGTTATACACCTTTGTTATTAAAATAACAAACCTTAACATCAAGGAGGTTTGCCTTGCAAAGCCTAAAGCACAACAGATGACAAACAAATCAGTTTTTATTTTCTCAAACCACACCTGCTCTGGTGATTTATGACATTTGATATTCCAGGTCTATAAGAATGATTGAAGTAGTTGAGACATGCCGAACAATCTACTCCATTTCTTCAGAGATGATACAATCTAGGCTCTTGGCTCTTGCTAACAATTATCACAAAATATACATTATGTGATATCATGTTTGTGATTTAATTAACATTTTCAAACCCAAATAGTTGTCATGACAAAGCATCTAAATACTTGCACTAGCTAAGATTTAATATCACCATTGTCTCAATAGATCACTTCACATTTTGGCAGCATACAGAAGCTCAGGATATTAAATCAGAGGAGAGCTCAGACAACTTTAAATCTGTGTTGTTTATGTACAACAATGTTCGAGCCAGTTAATAAACCACGCCCATTTTCTCTATTATCTTCCCTTTCTCTGCAGGTACATCCATTCCAAAGAGAAACCATTTAAATGCCAAGAGTGTGGAAAGGGTTTCTGTCAGTCCAGAACTCTTGCTGTCCACAAAACATTACACATGCAGGTCAAGGAGCTTAAACCAGCTAAGATAAAGTGAAGGCATCTGCCTCATCAATAGGGATGCTGTAAAACCAACCCTTTAGAGACACCAGCCAATTACATTGTCATTCCAAGGCCACAGAGAGAACATTTGTAGGGTCTTGGGCCTGTGCAAATGGCTTAACACACCAAAGATGGATTAGGCCTGACAGAAGAGCATACAGAAATGGCACCATTCTACAGTATAACCTATATCCATGATGCCTTAATATTTGACTGATACAACAGAACAGAGAACCTGGATAGGAAGTCACGGAACTCAGCAGAAGCTATAACATGGATATAAGAATATCAAATGTATTTGTTTAGAAAAGAACAAAAAAGCAAGACGCAGCAATTCAGAGCACCAACACCAAAGAGGACAGCTATAGTGAGATATGTGATTTTAGTCTGCACTGCTCCATTCTGAATAATCTGTTGTTTTATTTTTGTAAACAGTGATTTTTTCCATATATTGTTGACATTATTCTTGATGAAGGCAGTTTCTTTGAATTCTATGCAGAACCCACAACAGTTCTTACATTTAAAACCCAAAGTTTGGAGTGGTCAGCTCTTCTCTCCAAAGACTCATTCAAATCATGTAATTCCTCCTTTTGTACAGATTCCCTTTTTTATAACTGATATTTGGCACTTTAATCTGATTATTGATTATTTACATATATCACTGGATTCTTAAACTTATTTTTGAAAATAAATAGTCATTTCCTTATTAAAGGCATGTTTGTGGAAGTCAATGCAAACCCTAACCCTGACCCTATCCCAAATGCAACATTTGCTCACAACACATTTTTTAAAGGAGAAAAAACTGTGAAACACAAATGTGTTTTAATCCATTGGTAACACTTTACAATAAGGTTCCATTTCTTAACATTAGCTAATGGATTAGGTATCATGAACTAACAATGACCAATTATTTTTTACAGCATTTTTTAATCTTGGTTAATGTTAAATCTATCTATCTGTCTATCTATCTATCTATCTATCTATCTATCTATCTATCTATCTATCTATCTATCTATCTGTATATATATTATTGTGTATGTAGAAATTAACCTTAACCATGATTAGTAAATGCTTTAAAAGTATTAATGTCAGTTTTAATGATAACACACAGTACCTTATTGTAAATTGTTACCGATCCTTAAAATGGTGAAAGAAGGATGCAAAAGGGATTTTATCTTCACAGACTATAATTCAACATTAGCCAATAAGTATGAATAAACACTGTGCTCCACACTTCAGTGAATAAATCAATAAAGGATCCACAATTTGAAGACAGGGGATTGACTTCATATGTGCCTGGAGGACGACATCTGCTGCTGTCCTCATTAGCGAGTAGGATGAACAGAACGATTCTTTCTTTGAGCTTTAACTCACCGGAGCTTAAAAATACTTTTGCTTTGTGTATTCGGTACCATCAGAGGGATCAAACTTATTAATAGAGAAAACAGTGTAAAAAGCCACACCTGCAAACACAATTCAGAGGTGTATAGCGAGGTAAAAGGACTTGTTTCAGATTTCAGCATTTGTTATATTCTGTGGCTCAACACCGTACAGACTCTAACTAAACAAGGTGATCTCAGACCTAATCTATTTAAACAGAATTAAATCGATAGCTGACCCAAAATTTAAAGTTCTGTCATCATTTTCTTACCCTGATGTTAACTTTCTTCTGTGGAACACAAAAAGGAGATGTTAGACAGAATGTTAGCCTCTGTCTCCATTCCCTTTAATTGTATGTAAAAATGTTGCAATGAAAGTGAATGGAGAATGGAGAGTGAGACTAACATAGGCCTACTGCCAAATATCTCCTTTTGTGTTCCATGGAAGAAAGAAAGTCATACAAGTTTAGAACAACATGAGCATGAGTAAATACTGTCAACATTTAGATTTTTGGGTGAACTATCCCTTTAATCCACAGACTTATCAGTGGGAAACTAGAGGCAGACTTAAAAGAAATAGAAAGATTCTCATAAAAAAGATACAGTTTAATGTAAAAGGGCAGTCACTTGGGTGGTACCCTGAAAGGGGCATTTTCTGCATCCAGGGGCGTAGATTCCAGGGGGGATGGGGGGAGGTAACCCCCCCCCCAATAATCAAAACAAGCAAGTACAACCCCCCCCCCCCCACACACACACAACATTTATACCATGATCAATGGCAACATGTAGATGCTTTTCGCTGCAACAGCCCCCCCCACACACACACATTTTCAAGCCAAATCTACGCCCTTGTCTGTATCTCTAGTTAAAATGTATAACATATTTTCAAGGACCTGTTGTGTACCTTATATGTTTCGTTCCTCTAGAAAAAAACAAAAAACGTTATTTTTTGTCTCCTTAAGGTTACAGATATTTACCCAAAACAAGGGTACCACCCCGGTGTTGGGGTGTTATACAGGGCCCAATGAATTGGTTCTTTACCTAAACAACACAAACTCAGACCCATGCACAATTCAAAAGAATCTTTAAATGCTGACCTTTCCAAATTCAGGCCACAACATCAAATTTATGGCCTTTGCTATGGTAAGAGTGCTAAACACTTTTACAACATCTGTGACACAGTTTTCTTGCTCTACACCCAGAGCCTGTCTCCTGGGTTCACAGGAATTCTAAAGTATGTGTTTGTGTGTATGTGGTATGTGTGTGGGTTGTGTATGATGTGAGATTCCGTGCACTGTCATGATTTCTTTTGCTCTGACATCATTAGCCTTGGTTTGCAAGAAAGCAGTCATTGGGCCGAAAATTCAAAACTCCTCTCAGGATGATCATACAGAGTGATTAGAAGTATAATGCAGTTTTAGGAAGATATTCTCAAACACTATAAAGCATTATTATTATTATTATTAATTATAATACTACTATTTACAGTCAGCAATCAATAATATTAATTAATAATAATGCAATTTACAATTGTTTTTATAGGCTTTGAATTTGTTTATTTTTTATGATAAATTACTTTCTACAGTAAAAGTTAACAAATAAAATAAAATTGATTGTTGCTTTCAACAAAAGGCAGTCAGTTTTTATGTAACTGTGACTTTATTGTGAGGATCATCCATGAAAAACTTAAATAATGTTTTAATGTTTTAAAACTCACTGCTAGTTCATGGCACTGTCCAGCTGATAGTGTTTTTTTCAATATTATGGAAAGAAACAGTGTTGTAAATTAAAGCAATGCTTTGTCTTCAGCTGAGCACCATGAGTAAATGTTTCATTATGTGCGGACGCATCAGGCCTTGAAGTTCTACCATTCTGTCAGCAGGAAAAAGACAGAGAGAGAGAGAGAGACAGAAAGTCCACTGCTTATATTAAATACTGTAATCTAAAATACAGCCCACTGCAGAAGAGAAACACTGAACCCGAAGAGCTAAACCTGAGGGAAAAAAATAAAATAAAAATCTGCCAAAGCAAAAGTCAATGTGTTTTTCTTTATGATTATACAATTCCCAAGTTAACTGCAATCTCAAAACTGCACTAACAGTCAACCCCCTCCTAAAATCTCCCCTTTATAAAATGCTCAAAGTTCCAAGGACATTACTGTATAATATGGGATGGTTTAAATGGCTGCAACATTTCCTCACCTATCAGGACTCATTCTTAGGTGCTTTTGGCATCATACGTTTAGGAAAGTTAGGATTGGTTGTGCATAAAAAACTCATTAGTATTTAAAGGAGGATAACACAGAAGCATAAAATCAGTTCTGACAGAGGTATACGCCTGTTCTGACATTTATCATATTCTTTAAACAAACTCACTGTGATGCTTCAGATGTGGTATGAATTATAGCAGCACAACATCGTTGCTTGATTCTGACTCATTTTGAGTTATGAGCTTATTGTTATTATTGTTGTTAGTTTTGTTATTGGGAAGACAAGTGTTGTAACACATTTCATTTCAAAGTTGGTAACTCAGTGTCTTTTTTTCATTTCTTCTTGCACTGTTGTTTAAATGTCTATATAGTTGTCTTGTCCTGTATTTGTTTGCCACAAATTAAAGTAGTCTGTGAACTACTACTACTTAAATTAGTGTCAAATACAGAGAGTGCTGTATTTACAGCCAACCCCACAACCAGGGTGGGTTTTAACATTCATAGTAAACATGGACGTTTTAAATTTGTGCTTGAATTTATCGTGGTAATCAAACTTTTGCCAATTTTAAAATTATCTATTTTTTTGTTTTTATGTGGGTGACAAGGTTGTGTGGATAATATGAAAAGAAACAAGATTACCTGACTGTAACAATCGCAGGTTCACAACTGGAAGCTGTTGCGCCGCGAGCTGGGCTTCCCCCGACAATAATGGCAACAAACGGACTGCCCACTGCGTGTTGGGCCATCCCCAACCCTCCGCTGTGCAATCAAAAAGTTCAATGAATGCTTCAGGATCATCCAGGGTGCCCATCTTTGGTAGCGTAATGTGGGGTGTGGCCTTGGTCGTGGCTAGGGTTGCTTCTGGAGTACCCTCCTGTGGCAGCAAGCTCCGTAACAACACTGGCACCGCCACAGCCTGCCCCCGTGGCCCGGCCCCAGCATGGAGCCCAACGCAGGAAGCAGATGCTACCCATCTCACAGCTGGCTGCCAAGAACACGAGGAAGGCTTCGAAGTGCCCCTGAGACAGGCAACACAGGGGTGAGGAGACCTGCTTCTCTGGAGCTGGTGAACAGACCACTCCATCCCCCGGTGGAGGGCCGGGAGTAGAATCTTTTGTTTAATTTTTTGCCGCATGCCTAAGAGGCTGCGGCCATTGTCACAACCACCGTCCAACATCCCATTTTTGCAGGTATGGCACTCCAGCGGCTGACCCCCCGCCCCTGTGCGCCCAGCTGTGGCACAAACACGCCCACACGGAATTGGTTCCGGTGGACTACGGGGATGAGATTCCTCCTCCCCCCTCCTCGGCCAATCTTATGGTGAGCGGCAGGAGGGAGATAAGTGCTTCAATGTCCCTGGACTCAGCATGGCCACGGGGCTCGAGCCGCCGGCTATGAAACTTTTTCAGAAGCATCCTCAGCAGCGGCCACACTACTTGGGTAGATGCATATGAGACCGCTTCAGCACTGGCTTCAGACTCGAGTCCCGAGATGGGCATGGCACCACGGGACACATTGCGTGGCCATCATGCCGATCTGTCACCACCTCTTCAGTCCTTGTACCGACCTTGCATTTCTACGGGCAGGTGTTCCCCTAGAGCTGGTCTCCTGGTGTGTCGTGGTAACAACAGACACCTCCAAGACGGGTTGGGGAACCGTATGCAACGGGCACACAGCCGCCGGCTCCTGGACTGACCCGTGGCTGCGTTGGCACATCAACTACCTAGAGATATTGGCTGCACTGCTCGCCCTGCGGAGGTTCCGTCCGTTGATCCAGGGCAAGCACGTGTTGGTTCGGACAGACAACACAGCGATGTTAGCGTACATCAACCATCAAGGCGGTCTACACTCCCGTTGCATGTCACAACTCGCCCGCCGTCTCCTCCTCTGAAGTCAGCAGTGCCTCAAGTCACTACGAGCCACTCACATCCCAGGCGACCTCAACACCACAGCAGACGTGCTGTCATGACAGGTTACCCTCAGGGGAGAGTGGAGACTCCACCCCAGGTGGTCCAGCTGATTTGGAGTCGATACGGTTGAGCACAGGTAGACCTGTTTGCTTCCCGGGAATCCTCCCACTGCCCACTTTGGTATGCCCTGACCAAGGCACCCCTCAGTATAGATGTGCTGGTACACAGCTGGCCCCTTGGACTACGCAAATACACGTTTCCCCCAGTGAGACTACTTGCACAGACCTTATGCAAGGTCAGGGAGGACGAGGAGCAGATCGTCCTAGTAGCACCCTACTGGCCCACCCAGACATGGTTCTTGGATCTCACGCTCCTCACGACACCCCCCACCCCGGTGAATTTCCCTGAGGAAGGACCTTCTTTCTCAGGGACGGGACACCATCTGGCACCCGTGACCAGACCTCTGGAATCTCCACGTCTGGCCCTTGGACAGGATGCAGAAGACCTAAGTGGCCTACCACCTGCGGTGGTAGACACGAACACTCAGGCTAGGGCTCCCTCTACGAGGTGCCTGTATGCCTTGAAGTGGTGTCTGTTCACTAAGTGGTATTCTTCCAGACGCGAAGACCCCCAGAGATGCGCAGTCAGATCGGTGCTTTCATTCCTGCAGGAGAGGCTGGAGGGGTGGTTGTCCCCCTCCACCTTGAAGGTGTATGTAGCCGCTATTTTGGCTCATCACGATGCAGTAGATGGTAAGTACTTGGGGAAGCACGACCTGATCATCAGGTTCCTGAGAGGTGCTAGAAGGTTGAATCCCTCCAGACCGTGCCTTGCCCCCTCGTGGGACCTCTCTGTAGTCCTTTGTGGTCTACGGGGAGCTCCCTTTGAGCCCTTGGAGTCAGCTGAGTTTAAGGCACTCTCTTTGAAGACTGCCCTCCTGACTGCACTCAGTTCCATCAAGAGGATAGGGGACCTGCAGGCGTTCTCTGTCAGCGAATCGTGTGTGGAGTTCAGTCCGGGTTACTCTCACGTGATCCTGAGACCCCGACCGGGCTATGTGCCCAAGGTTCCCACGACCCCTTTTAGGGATCAGGTGGTGAACCTGCAAGCGCTGCCCCTGGAGGAGGCAGACCCAGCATTGACATTGCTGTGTCCGGTGCGAGCTTTATGCATCTGTTTGGATAACACGCAGAGCTTTAGAAGCTCCGATCAGCTCTTTGTCTGCTTTGGTGGACAGCCGAAAGAAGTGCTGTCTCCAAGCAGAGGATTGCCACTGGGTCATTGACGCCATCGCGATGGCATATCAGGCTCAGGAAGTGCCACCCCCTGTGGGGTTACGAGCCCACTCTACCACGAGTGTGGCGGCCTCCTGGGCCCTGGCCAGTGGTGCCTCTTTGGCAGACATCTGCAGAACAGCAGGCTGGGCAGCACCCAACAACTTTGCGAGGTTCTACAATCTCCGGGTTGAGCTGGTCTAGTCCCGTGTATTGGTAGGCACGAGCAGGTAAGTTCCAGGACAGCTGGCCGGGTGTACCACTTGTGCATAGCGTCTTTCCCCTCCCTTGAGGTGAAGACATGCACTCTTGACTCCCAGTCGTGTTCACAGACTGTGATCCCTGGATGACTTTCCTCCTTAACCCTCTGGCAGTTGAGTTTGTGGAGAAACTCGCTGCCGGCCCAGTACGTGCACTAATGAGGCCCTGTACTGAGGTAAGTGCTCCACATGTGCTGGTTCCCCAAAGGCGACCCCATGTGATATCTTCCGCAAAATCGTTTCCCTGTCAGTAAACTGCGTCTTCCTTGGGCAGAGGCCCCATTGCCCCCGATCACCATGCTTTGTAGAAACTCCTCCCCCTTCGGGTAGGACCTACCATGGGACCTCTCCACAAGACGTACTTCCGACAAGACTCGGTAAGACCATGTGACATATTCCACTCAAAATACCCCCCCCCCCCCCTTTGGGCGGGGTGTGGTCTCTGCGGTGTCTTCCCCTTGGGAGGGACACCCCCCAACATAGACACTTATGGCTCCCAGTCGGTTAACAATTCCACTCTTTTTGGGGAGATAAAAGAGGAAAAGAGGCCTCGGCTAGGCTAGCCTGTCCCTATTGTTGGGCAGTCGACTTGTTCCTGAAGGACCATTCGACGCTCATAAGAGTGTTGGGGGAGGTTACATGATGGCCTGGTGCACTGGCTATGAGGCACACAGCGGTCTGCCCGTCAAGCACTGCCAGTTCACATAACACAGTTCAGATAGTTGTGGCGTTTTGTATAGGGACCCCTAGTGTCACTACATCAACACAACGTCGAGTGAGTGACAGACAGGGAATGTCATGCTTACTTTTGTAACCTCCGTTCCCTCATGGAGGGAACGAGATGTTGTGTCCCTCTTGCCACAATGCTGAACTACCCGCTGAAATGGCCGGAACCAGGTCTCAGCTCCTCAGCACAAAACCTGAATGAGTGATTGCATACCAGCTCCTTTTATACCCGTATGTCTGGGGGAGTGGCATTCAAATTCCACTAGCCAATTCCACTAGCCAATTCCACTAGCCAATTCCCATTGGAGGTGTTTGGGGTTCCCAAGAGTGACTCCTAGTGTCACTACATCAACACAATGTCTCGTTCCCTCCATCAGGTAACGGAGGTTATGAAAGTAACCATGATGTTTGCTAACCCTCTACATAGGTAACATTATTTACATTACTTGCTGTGTTGTTGTTTGCTCTAATCGTCTAATGGTATTTGTCCGCACAACGTTTGCCAAGGATTTTATAGCCACGTAGATTTAAAAACACATGTTTGGTAGCACCCTCTTCGGTCAATGTGGTATTGTATGTGTTACTGTAAAATCAAATTAAACATCTAACTCTCGCTAGTTCTAGTTGCTGTGCTTGCTTGTCTGTTAGGGGGGCGGAGCTTCCAAAGGAGCACTGAAGGGAGGGGTGTGTTTTGGCAGTTGAGTTTGAATATCAACAGTGTTTCTCAGGAATCGCTGAGTGCACCTTTAATAACGCGCACACACACACACACACACTCACACAGTGTCTGTTCAGCTCAGCTCTATCTCCCCTTCTGCCACTGTCACCAGACTTTTATCCTCGCCGCTGCTCACTACAACACAAAACAGCTGTTAAGACAATTCCTGCACAGGTGTGAATCCTTTACCACTCACCTCTTCCATCCTCACTCTCCAGAGACCGGCTCTGGACCATGCCCCCGCCTCCACACTGACCTTAACCTGAAATTATAATCCAGATGTGAAATTTTACATTTTCACCTCAACATTTTTTTATTTATATTTTAGTCCTGTAAATCCTTTATATTTTTACATAAACCTTGTAAAAAATGCATCAGCTTGTAGATAATTTCTTATTGATTAAACTCTTGTTTTACAGTACTCCTTGGTCTCCGCTATTATAAAGTTTTTTTAGGGAAAGTCAACTAAGGGTTAGGGAAGGTGATAAGAGGAGAGAGAGAAAGACTACAGGATGCCTCGTCCTTCATTCTTCTGGCTGCCCGGAACACATCAGTCCATCAGCATCTCTAACTGACTATCTGCTGAAAGAGAGCCAGGGACAAAAATGCACACACACACACACACACACACACACACACACACACACACACACACACACACATTTTGACTTGCCCCATTGCTTTCTATTACATGAAAACATGTAGCACCCCATGAGTGAAAACTGATGCAACTGAATCGAACAATAACAACAACATTATATTCCTGTAAATCCAAATATCACACACAAAGCAGTGTTGCAATTCTGAATATATCAGCCGGACACACACTTGCACTTGGACAAGCAGTGAGAACATTCTCAGTAACTGTCATTGGTCATTATATGATTTAGTGAGATGTTCGTGAAGGTTAACTGGAGTGGCAGACAGTGGCTCTGCAATGAAACATTTAAGGCACAGGAGCAGGTGACACACACATACACAGCAGGGTAAGACCAGAGGACACAAACACACATGCACAAGATAGGGTGAAGTGCAGGGCAGCAGGATGGAGAGAGGACACACTGACAGACAGACAAACACACACAGGCCTCCTGAGTCCATAGCTTCCTCAGACTGGAGGAAAAGGAAGTAAAGACAGCAAGATGTAGCTATTACACACACACACACAGGTTAGACTTTTTCTCAAAACTAACATTTTTTTCAGGTTTGATATTTTTTTTATATAATGTAATGACATTCATACATTTTAAAGTTTGAATTAAGTGTCCAGAAACTTTGAGGCCACTGTACCACATATTTATTATGCACCATATATTTAACACATTTAATCAAATAATCTATACAAATCTGCATCTGAACACTTTAAATGTACACAGGGGCGGTGCCAGCAAATTTTGATTGCTGGTGCTGAAGAGGTGCTAAATCCGCTGAGGATTTTGAATATTCGGACATTTTGTTTGACATTTTAGTCGGAGGCACGGCTGTGCTGTTTAAACGCGCTATGAGACGCAGGCGAGGGAGACGAGCAGGTGTGCTGTTCAAGCTCCGTCGGCGGGGCTTTCGAACAACGTTGCTGAGCATTCGTCTTGCGAAACTCCGCTCTCTTCCTAACAAAACGGACGAACTACATCTCCTCACCTGCACAAACAAGGACTTTTCAACCTCTGCTGCCTTGTGCTTCACAGAAACCTGGCTGAGTGAAGCCATTCCGGACAGTGTGTTACATCTGCAGGGCTTTCAGCTGTTCAGAGTGGATCACATTGCGGAGTTAACGGGGAAAACGAGAGGCAGTGGAACATGCTTTTACATCAATGAAAGTTGGTGTACAGATGTAACAACGTTAAAGAAGTGTGTTGAATGTTAAAGAATGTGCTGTCCTAATTTGGAAGTGCTCTTTATTAACTGTAAGCCTTTCTACTCGCCGCGTGAGTTTTCCTCGTTTATTCTGGTGAGTGTGTATATCGCGCCAAATGCGTGTTTGAATGCCGCGCTGTAACAGCTGGCTGATCAAATTACAGACACAGAACAACAATACCCAGACTCAGTTATTATTATTCTTGGGGATTTTAACAAAGCAAACCTCACACGTGAACTGCCCAAATACAAACAGCACATTACATGCCCAACCAGAGACAGAAATATACTGGAACACTGCTACACAACAATAAAGGATGCATATCGCTCTGTTCCTAGAGCAGCTTTGGGTCTATCTGATCACTGTCTGGTTCATCTTCTTCCAACCTACAGACAGAAATTAAAATCTGCTAAGCCTATAGTAAGGACAGTAAAGAGATGGACCAACGAAGCAGAGCTGGAATTACAAGCCTGCTTTGACTGCACTGATTGGAGTGTTTTTGAGGCTGCAGCCACAGACCTGGACGAGCTCACAGATACTGTTACATCATATATCAGTTTCTGTGAGGATATGTGCATTCCTACTAGGACTTATTTAACATTTAACAATGACAATCCATGGTTTACAGCGGAACTCATGCAGCTTCATCAGGCCAAAGAGAATGCTTACAGAGTTGGGGATAAAGTCTTGTACAATCAGGCCAGGAACACACTGAATAAGGGAATCAGAGTGGCTAAAAGAAGACACTCTGAGAAGCTGAAAAACAAGTGTTCAGCTAATGACCCTGCACCAGTGTGGAGTGGCATGAAACAACTTATGAATTACAGGACTCCTACACCCAACCCTGTGGTGGACCAACAACTGGCTGACGACCTGAATGTGTTCTACTGTAGATTTGAAAGGCCCAATCTCACACCCCACACCCACTCTGTCCTTCACTTCACACAAACACCAACACCTCCTGCAACCCCCCTGCTCCCCCCTCCTGCTACTCAACCTGCACTTAAGATCTGTGAAGATGATGTGGGCCGCATCTTTCGGAAACAAAAGGCGAGGAAAGCTTCAGGCCCAGATGGCGTCTCACCAGCGTGTCCTCGATCCTGTGCTCACCAGCTGGCCCCCATCTTCACACAGATCTTCAATAGATCACTGGAGCAGTGTGAAGTCCCATGTTGCTTCAAATGTTCCACTATCATCCCCATCCCAAAGAAACCAAAAATCACAGGACTTAATGACTACAGACCTGTCGCCCTGACATCTGTGGTCATGAAGTCATTTGAGAGACTGGTGTTGGCCCACCTGAAGGACATCACTGGACCCTTTCTAGATCCCCTTCAATTTGCTTATCGAGCAAACAGGTCTGTGGATGATGCAGTCAACATGGGATTGCATCATATCCTGCAACATCTGGACAGACCAGGGACATATGCAAGGATCCTTTTTGTGGACTTCAGTTTGGCTTTCAACACCATCATCCCAGCTATTCTCTGGACTAAATTACACCAACTCTCTGTTCCCACGTCTGTCTGTCAGTGGATTACCAGCTTTCTGACAGACAGGCAGCAGCTTGTGAGACAGGGGAAATTCACTTCCAGCACCTGTACAATCAGCACTGATGCCCCCCAGTGATGTGTGCTCTCACGAGTACTCTTCTCCCTCTACACCAACGACTGCATTGCCAAGGACCCCTCTGTCAAGCTCCTGAAGTTTGCAGACGACACCACTGTCATCGGCCTCATCTGAGATGATAATGAGTCTGCATACAGAAGGGAGGTTAAACAGCTGGCTGTCTGGTGCAGTCAAAACAACCTTGAGCTGAACAAGCTCAAAACAGTGGAGATGATTGTGGACTTTAGGAGGAACCCCTCAACACTGTCCCCCCTCACCATTCTAAACAGCACTGTGACAGCAGTGGAGTCTTTCAGGTTCCTGGGCACTACCATCTCACAGACCTGAAGTGGGAGACCCACATTGACTCCACTGCGAAAAAGCCCAGCAGAGGTTGTACTTCCTTCACCAGTTGAGGAAGTTCAACCTGCCACAGGCGCTGCTGATACAGTTCTACTCAGCGGTCATTGAGTCTGTCCTCTGCACTTCAATAACTGTCTGGTTTGGTTCAGCTATGAAATCAGACATCAGAAGACTACAAAGGACAGTTTGGACTGCTGAGAGATTATTGGTTGCCCCCTGCCTCCCCCCCCCCCCTTCAAGAACTATACACTTCCAGAGTGAGGAAAAAGGCTGGAAAAATCACTCTGGACCCCAATCACCCTGCCCACTACCTTTTTGAACTGTTGCCTTCTGGCCGATGCTTCAGAGCTCAGAGCTCTGAGCACCAGAACCGTCTGGCACAGGAACAGTTTTTTCCCCCAGGCTATCCATCTCATGAACAGTTAAAACTGCCCCTTTGAGCAATAATTAATGTGCAATACACAGCTTAGTCTTTTTATATTATCCAACACATCCTACCTCTTCTGCCATTACATTCCCTTGCACTGTACATAACCGATTTGTATTTAGATTTGCACTATGTATGTGTGTGTGTGTATGTATGTATGTATGTATGTATATGTATATGTATGTGTGTATGTGCATGTGTGTGTGTATATATATATATATATATATATATATATATATATATATATAGTTTATTGTGTATTCTATATATACTTTTTATTTTCAATATTTGTCTATTTTTCATTCAATTTTAATTATTTTTTAAAAGTCTTGTTGCTGTTTTTGTATTGTTGTGTACTGGAAGCTCCTGTCACCATGACAAATTCCTTGCATGTGTAAGCATACTTGGCAATAAAGCTCATTCATTCATTCATTCTACAAAACATTGATAAAAGACTTATTCGCACAGCACATCCAGCACTAGTTAAACTTTCTCAAAATTAACTACCTTTCAAAAAAAAACAAAAAAAAACATGCAATGATACTTTTTGATACCTGTTTGGTTGGAAAAATGGCTTTACATTGAGTTGTTCAAAAGCTGCACACGCAAGTGTTCAACTTAATAAATATATTATTCATCGCTGTCAAATGAAGGATGATATTTTGATTCAAAATATCAGTCACCGTATCAACGGAGAGCCGTAAACTGACGCATACATGTCACAAAATCATCTGTGACTTCTCTTAAAAAAACAGGCAATTTTTATCGTAGTAAACTCCACACATTGTTCACTCCAATAGGATTTTTGAGTGTAAAACATGTTGAAGATTAGTGGACAGGCGGCCAATTCATTAAGTGATGCGTTGTTTCCTCACAAAAGCAGTTGAACCGCCATAAGAATGTCTAAGGGACCGCTGCGTTATGCTTTTTTTGCTAACTTTGCAGGCTCACCTTGGAAGAAGGGTTCTGGTTGTTACAAAGCAGGGTCCAGGGTTGCTAGGTTAAGGAGGCTGCTGCACCATTAATGAGAGAGTTGTTGTGAGACATGCAGTTGGAGTGAGTGCGCTTAATAAAGTTTCTGTTTACCTCCTCATCTGCTCTGTGTGTCATGACAGTAAATATTCCACTTGATTGTTTTCTGTTCTATTTAGTTCATTTCTGTTTTTACAGAGTGAGAAATACTCCAAACGATACAGTGCCTGAGCTGTCTGAATGATTCGGACCATTTTGCTAAACCGTTTGACTAATTATTTGAAGGAATCGACTCAAATGAGTAATTCATTCGTAAATCGGGAATCACTAGTTCTGATTCTAAACAGGCGACAGAAATACGGGTGTTTCTTCATACAATCTTCATTCAGAGGATAATCTGCTGGCTGTTACAACATTTGCTGGGGGTGCTATGGACTTTCTTGGGGAGGCTAAAGCACACGCTAGCCCCTCTCTAATGCTGCTTCTGAATTTACACAACCTTATAAACTTATAATGTTTGTATTTTAAAAACATCCTTTAAAATGTACTACAGCAAAATTGCTCACTAATATTAACATACGCATGCACAGAGGAAGTCCAGAATCGTGAAAGCTGGTCCTGATGAAAATGGACTCAGATTGGTCAGTGACCTCTTGACCTATACACACCGAATGAACACAGTCACTGTTAACTGCACACTAATAAAGTTTTGAGATGTTTGACAGGAAAGCCTGCCTGTGCAAGAGGTAAACTCAGGGTAACTCATCATGTTGCATGCATGAGAGAAAGAGAAAGTTGGACTGTGAGTGTGTGTGTAAGAAAAGTTGATAAGTTAAAAGCAAGTTGAATAACACTGGAACAATCCAGGGGCATATCAGGAAGCCATTATATCAGAAATTTCAAAGGATGTGACTCAATCCACTCTCTAGTTCCCTAGGACGTGAATCAGTACATTGTGAACATGAATTCGGGCAATAGCCAGAGCCTCTATCCATTAAACAGTGGGACACTGATGACTTACTTTATCATTATCAAATAATTTTGTCGAGTACTACCCACAAAACAAAAATATTAATTGATCACTCGTAAATTCAAATGTATGTAAAAGATAACATGTATGACACATACATGAAATTTATATTTGTTTTATTCACAAACGTTACCAAGAATGGTTTCAAAATTAGATAACTTCATAAAGCTATGCTTTTTTTCAGTTGACTCAATTGTAACTGCAAGGTTTGGTGAGAGAATCAAAGGGAATGCACTGTATAATTCAGCATTGCCTACGATAGGCAAATGTGCAAATGAAAATCAATTTGCGATATTCGAGTAGTGTTTTTTTTTTAATAGTTGACTAGTTGCCTCAGAATGAGTATTCAATTAGTCGATTACTCCCTAATGAAAACAGCTGGTATTTATTAACAACTTTCATTACGACATATGCACCCAAAGACATGACATATTTCTCCTAAATTTGATATGACTTTTATTTTATGCAGAGGTGCAAGTGAAAGTTTAGCTCTCATTAGAGCTGACCGGACTGGGAAACATTCAGGCCCTTTAATAGCCCAGCGATTTCAGAACAAACTTCAACATCTTTGTTTTTGGTTACAGACTTAATATAACTGGGCACAGATTGAGGGTCATGTCTGAGGTAAAAAACTTAAACAACACTATTTGAATCTGGCATCTTTTTCAGTTCCGCAATGATTTCATTTTGGGAGTGTCTTCACTGAGCACATTGCCTTGGAGGGTGACATATATTTGAGAAGCAATTGTCTAAATTAAGACAAATTACTCTGCTCTAAATTTGTGGTTTGTGGCTCTGAGATGCACGCAAAAACTGCTCAACACCCTTCATGGATATTCTGAAAATATATAAAAAATACAGACTGAATCCGAAACTTTTATTAACCAAGGAAATTTAATCTTGTTAAAGAGCGGGCAGAAATGGCAGAGTGTAATTGCAGAACAGCAGTCCGATAATGATACACACAAAGTGCACGGCTTCTGTTAGGGCGACCACATGATCACAACCACATTCTAAATCTTTCAAGTGCCTTCACACTACTGTGGTAAAGAGAGCATAAGGTTTCACCTGCAGAAAGTCTAGCTCAGCTCTTTAATTACTGCGCTATCAATAGAGAGACTGCAATTACAGATCAGGCAGATTGATTTTAAATGCTGAGTGTGTATGTGTATTTGCAAATGTGTGTGTTTAAAGTGTAATTACCGATAATATGCAGGAAAACCCTTTTGGGTCCCATTCGAGAGGCACATGAGAAAAGCATGGGCAGTGTAGAGAGAGGCTTACTTTACTTACTTTGCAGTGGGTCAGTGTACAAAATAGTAAACACAGAAAAAGAAATGAAACGGAACAATAACCAGTCTGACAGAGGCCTCAAAGGAGCACATTTATCAACCAATAAACTACAATAATGTATCAAATGAACAGTCCATGTTTGCAGAGGATGTTTATCCAACACAGCACATTACCTCAGACCTGTCTGATCCAAAAACAGAAGTGTTCTCATGTCTGAGATTCAGATTTATTTGATGAAATACAAATTTATTGCAATAAAATCAGTTTATGATATAATTTCAAGAAACAAGGCTGAATATAATTGAAGTATGATTTGACTGGGTGCGGAGCCTGAGAAACGTTAAAGCATGCCAAAGGGAAGGAAAGCAATTACCCCTGGAGTGAAATCCGAGGCATTATTGGTCAAAGACTGCAGGGTAAAATAGCCTTGTTTGTAGTTTGCTTGGTAATTTCAGCTCGTTTAAAGACCATTGCACAGGGCCTTTAATTTATAAAGCCTCCATATCGAAGCTGAAGGGCAGATATTGTACATTTGGACAATGAGAGACTATTTGGTTCCACTTTTAAAGCACCTAATTGAACTCACCCCTATTCAACCAAGAACCTCTCATTTTACAATGTAAAAATATGGACAAGGTGGGTAAGTAGTTTATTTTTTGTGCCATGGAACGGTGCTTTGGCTGGGTCGAAACAATGTCTGCTGTTTGATTAAATTTAACCATTCATATGATCAAATGCAAAACTTGTGTGCAGTTTGTTTTGGTTAAGTTACATTTCTTTAGTGTCCTGTAGATATAAAATTTAATATAGCGTGAATTAGTGTGACATTGTGATCACGATTCAGTTTGGTTCAGTTTAAAAGCACAAGCTGATGTCTTTCGGCAATCCAGTTTAAATCTGTGTAGATTGTCATGCTCCTCAAATCAAACTCTGGAATTCCAATTAATCTGGGTAAAACTGTCCTTATTAAATGACTCTCTGTTTTATTTTTTATTTTATTAATAAAAAATAAAATAAAAGAATCTGTGCATACACTCCAAAAAAATAAAAAAAATAAAAGAACTTTCTAACAACCTCTAAAGCCAGATTCTCCATTAAGCTCATGGGCTATTGACTCACACACAATGCACGTTGTTAAAACAGTATAAAAGGAATAATGTTATTTTTAATATGCATAGATGAATTCCTGACGATCAAAGTCATATATATTAGCTGTTGTATTGTACGGTATTATTTACCCGTTGTTTGGAGAATTAATGGAAGAAAAGACAAACAGCATTTAAATCAGCACATTGAGTCCTCTCATAAAACTCTCAAAGCTTTTTTTTCCCGTTGGGACGAAAGGGCTGAACAAGGCTTACTCTAGTTCAGTCAGATATTTAAAGCACTACCGCGCCAGTTTCACAGACCTTTGGAAGGACCCTTTGCAGTGTATGCAGCCTCAAACAAGTTATTACACCCCCATACTCTCTGGCTCAACACATTACTGTTTGGCAGCTTAAGCTGAAATAAGGCAAACGATTAAATAAATCACTTAATTGGTCATTAGGGACACACGAACATGAACCCTGGCTCACCAGTGTCACATTTTGAAACTCCACCTGTAAATTTGCTTTGCAAACAAGAGAAACATTACTTTTTATTGCCTCTCAAGTGGCTGGATTCATGTTTAAAATAATGACCACTTGTGTATGAGAGGCAATCAGCAAATATCTTCACCTTAAACATTTCAAGGGGACCAGAATCCAGCAGAGAGGGTCATGAGAACTATGGAAGCAGGGCTGGTTTGATCAAAAGAACCAGAACAGTATTTCATCTGGAAAAAGATAAACAGATCTTTTAGTCACTCTTTTAGTCACGTCTTTTATCAGTCCAGCCAAAATTAAGACCGACATGGGATCCTAATGAAGGATTAGATGTTTATGAACAGATTCTAATTTGCTTGTAATGTCCCTACCACAGCAGAATCAGAGATATTTAAAAACCTATTTAGCTGGCACTGATCTCACCTAATCAGCGATTCTTAGAAATAATTCCCCTCATCTGTGTTGTTAGTGCACCAACAAAAGTACATTGCTGTCTCTTTTCTCCGTTTAAAGGAATAGTATACCCAAACATTTGAAATCTTTTATTATTTCCTCACACTCATGTTGTTTCAAATACTTTCTTTTTTCTATATAGGAAAAAAAAAAAGAATACATTTTCAAAAGCATTCAATCATGGATTTACAATACAACATATACATATACAATATAATATTACACGGGGTAAGCGGGGCGGCCTGTGGTCTAAGTTAAAGCTCAACCCACATCGCCCAGTGCTACTGAGCATCTTCCTCGCTAATGTATAAGTCTCTGGCAGATAAGATCGATGAACTATGGCTCCGGATTACTCAGCTAATGTTTTTGGACTGCAACGTTATGGTTTTCATGGAAACTTGGCTCAATAGCACCATTCCAACCAGCGCGATTGAGCTAGAGGTGCGCAATATCTGTAGAGCTGACAGAACAGCTGTGGACTCCGGTAAAAGCAAAGGGGGGGTGTTTGCATCTATGTAAACAGAACTTGGTGCACCAATACTGTTATTACCAAATCCCACTGTTCTGCTGATATTGAGTACCTCTTTATCAAGTGCAGACCCTATTACCTGCCCCATAAATTTACATCTACCATAACCGCTGCAGTATATGTACCCCTGGATGCTAATGCTAAGCTAGCCATGAAGGAAATCTCTTCTGTTGTTAGTAAACTGCAAACAACGCCTCCGGACGGAGCTTTTATCATTGCTGGGGATTTCAATCATGCCAATTTGAGGACAGCACTCCCCAAATTTTTATCAAAACGTTTCTTTCCGTAGAAGAGGAGACAACACTCTTGACCATGTTTATACAAACATCTCTGATGCCTACAAAGCCACCCCCCTCCCCCATGTTGGACAATCTGATCACTTATCCCTGTTCCTACTCCCCAAATACACCCCCATCATCAAACATGTGAAACCCACAGTGAGGACTGTAAAAGTGTGGCTGGAAGGAGCAGACTCTTCTCTACAGCATGAGTTCCAGAACACAGACTAGAATGCGTTTGCTTCTCAGGCCAATCTGGACTCACACATGGACATTAATACCAACACAAATTCTGTTCTGCAACACATCAACAGGTGTGTCGACAAGGTAACCACCCATAAAACAATTAAAACATACCCCAATCAGAAACCCTGGATGAACAAGGAAGTCTGACTCTTGCTGAAGGCACGTGATGCTGCTTTCAGATCTGACGACCGGGAAGCCTAGAATTTATCCAGGGCCAATCTGAAGAGGGGAATTAAAGCAGCCAAACTCAATTACAAACTGCGGATTGAGGACAAATTTAAGAACAACGACCCCTGACATATATGGACAGGCATCCATGCCCACACAGATAACAAACCAGCGAACAGCACCCCCCCCCAACCAGTAATGCCACCCTCCCAGATGAACTGAACACCTTTTATGCTCGCTTTGATCGTGGAAACACAGAACCACCCATAAAAGCTGAGCTCTCACCTGATGATCTGCTGCTCACATTTTCCACCAGTGACATGTGCTCCACCCTGAGCAGAGTGAATGCACATAAAGCTGCTGGCCCTGATGGCATCCCTGGCCGAGTGTTCAGGGCTTGTGCAGAACAGCTGGCTGATGTCTTCACCAACATTTTCAACCTCTTCTTGGCCCAGGGCATTGTCCCCACCTGCTTCAAAACAGCCACCATTGTACCAGTACCAAAACATGCTGCTGCAGTGGCCCTCAACGACTTCTGCCCCGTTGCTTTTACTCCCATCATCGCTAAGTGTTTTGAGAGGCTGGTCCTCTCCCACCTGAAAACATGCCTGCCCCAACACTGGACCCATATCAGTTCGCCTCCAAACCCAACAGGTCAACTGAGGATGCTATCGCCTCAGCTCTTCACACTGCCCTGACTCACTTGGACAAAAACAACACATATGTCAGGATCCTATTCATTGATTTCAGTTCTGCCTTCAATACTGTGATCCCATCCATGCTGATCTCCAAGCTCAATGATCTTGGCATCAGCCCCTCCCTCTGCAACTGGACCTTGGACTTTCTCACTAACAGACCACAATCTGTTAGGATCAGCAACCACAAGTCCTCCACCCTCACTTTGAACACTGGTGCACCACAGGGCTGTGTGCTGAGTCCAATCCTCTACTCCCTTTTCACCCACGACTGCCCATGAGCAGTCATGCTACCTGAGCTTGACTCCAACTCCATAATCAAGTTTGCAAATGACACCACGGTGGTAGGCCTGATCAGTGGCGATGATGAGACAGCCTACAGGGAAGAGGTACAGCACCTGGCAGTGTGGTGTGCCAGCAGCAATCTCACACTCAATACCCAGAAGACCAAGGAGCTGATTGTGGACTACCGGCGGACTAGGAAGGGCCACACATACATTCCCATCTACATTGATGGGGATGAAGTGGAGCGTGTGACTAGCTTCAAGTTCCTGGGTTTCCATATCTTTGAAGATCTTTCCTGGACCTACAACACCTCCACTCTGATCAAAAAGGCGCAACAGTTCCTTTACTTCTTAGGAAGCTAAGGAAAGCTCACCTATCCCCCCACATCCTGCTGAACTTTTACCACTGCACTATTGAAAGTATCCTAACAAACTGCATCACAGTGTGGTATGGCAACTGCACTGTCTCAGACCAGAAGGCCCTCTAGCGTGTGGTAAAAACTGCCCAAAACATCACTGGTGTTCAGCTACCCTCCATCAAAGACATTCACCACAAACGCTGCCTAAGGAGGGTGAGAAGCATTATCAAAGACTCCTCTCACCCCAACCATGGTCTGTTTACTCCTCTCCCATCTGGGAGATGCTGTAGGAGTCTTCGCTGTCACACCAGCAGACTCAGGAACAGTTTCTTTTCCTCAGCTGTCAGCCTTCTGAACTCTAAACTCAGGCGCTGAACACTACATCCCACTCGGACTACATATATTTTTTTACACATTCCCTTGCACATTTCTTTGCACATAATTTCTACCTCTTGATGCCGCTTGCACTGTTATGGTCACCGGCCATATATATATATATATATATATATATATATATATATATATATATATATATATATATATATATATATATTTACATATTTATACTTCATTCTGTACAGTGCACCTTCAGTGTTTATACTTCTTCATTTGCACCTTGCTCTGTACCGGTACTCTGCAAAATGACAATAAAGTTGAATCTAATCTAATCTATTATATATATATATATATATATATATATATATATATATATATATATATATATATATATATATGGTGGATGATTTTCATGATTTCTTTAATTCTACTGGAACTATATTTTTATCTGAGCTTGTATTAGTCCGCTGCCAATGGCAACAACATGAACATGATTGTTTTATATTATCTGAAAGTGCTTTTTTGAGTCGACACAACTTAAAACTTTAAAGTCAACTTAATGTTAAGTTGTCATTGTATCAATTTGTATACTTAAATTCGGTTAACAAGCATATTTGTCACCTCAACTCATAAACATATGTTGAATCAACTACATTCAATGCCAGGTAACTCCACATCATTTATCACAAGATCTTCAATACAAAGAAATGTAAATTACTTTGAATCTAAACATATTAGATGACAATGTCACCCTTAATGTTGCCCCATTTAGCTTAACAAAGTTTAATATTGAAACAATTTAATATTGAACAATTATTTTGATTTGTCAGCTCCCAGCATGCATTGTGCAATGAATAAATTTTTATGGTTAGTTTTATAGACTTATTTTTTTGCTGTTTGTAGACTTTATCTTTGCTGTTGTTGTTGTACCCTATCTGTCACTCACTCAATGTTGTGACGATGTAGTGACACTAGGGATCACTCTTGGGAGCCCGAGACACCTCTGGTCTTTGATAAAAGGCCAATGAAACATTGGTGAGTGGTATTTGCATACCACTCCCCCGGACATACGGGTATAAAAGGAGCTGGTATGCAACCACTCATTCAGATTTTCTCTTCGGAGCCGAACGGTCGATGTTTACTGAGCTGACTGTTCATTCACCTCTGCTGGATCTGACGGCGCATTTCAACGGCTTCTCCCTCCTCTGCACTGGTGCACTGCAGAGAATGCCCCTGGGCGCTTCGGCAGAAAAAAGACAGTATATTTCTCTAAAAGAGTATATTTCTCTAAAAGAGCGGCAAACACGTAACGTCTTTTTAAAGACGCGTCTTTTTAAAGATGCCTTTCCGTTTGTGTGTTATTCCTGGTTTGCAGTCGTTATCTCTCAACTTCTGATGGTCACGATCGCTGTCTTTCGTGTCTGGGCGCGACCCACGTGGAGACAGCGTTTGTGGATGGATCATGTACTCGTGAGAACATGACCATTGCAACGATGCGGTCGCTTACGAAAGCAAGCCACCCCAGCGGCTCCCCGCCTCGGTCTTTCTACCTACGGGTATGAGGCCAGCACGGCTAGCACGGGGGGCGATTTGGGGACCCAAATTGGATCACCTCCACTGGGTATCCCCCCACGGACATCCCATTCCCCAGCACGCTTGTCTGCCCCGATCGGGCTTCCGGATGAGTCCGCCATCTCGTCTCACGGCTCGTCCAGTCGGACGCGGAAGCCTCAGCTGGGCACCCCCCTCGGGTGCGGTCGCCCAGTCACAGGCTGACGTGGACATGATGGACATGCTTTCTCGGGCAGCCGCAACCGTCAGGCTAAAGTGGAACCTTCCACTCTCCCCTGAACTCTCGCGGCTCGATAATTGGTTCCTGGGCTCACGGCGCCGCTCACAGCCACGCCCCGCTCCAGTTCCTTTCTTCCCGGAAGTGCACGAGGAGCTGACAAAGTCGTGGGAGGCACCTTTTACTGCCTGGTCCCGATCTTTCAGCTCCCCTGCCCTCACTACCCTCGATGGTGGAGCGGCCAGGGGCTATTCGGCGATTCCCCTGGTGGATAAGGCCCTCGTGGTGCACCTATGCCCGCAGAGTGCCACCAACTGGCACGGGTGCCCAAAGCATCCATCCAAGGCCTGTAGGTTTACGTTGTCCCTGACGGCCAAGGTTTACAGTGCCGCTGGACAAGCCACCTCTGTCCTTCAGGCAATGGTTCTCCTGCAAGTCCACCAAGCCAAGGTGCTAAAGTAACTGCACAAGGGTAGTTTGAAGATTGATGCAGGAGCTGCTCTTGGCGACCGACCTCGCTCTCCGGGCGACAAAGGTCACGGTGTGGTCTCTCGGGCGGGCAAAGTCCACCGTGGTGATTCAGGAGCGCCACCTTTGGCTCAACCTGGTCGAGATGGGAGAGGCCGACAAGGCACGGTTCCTTGCTGCCCCCATTTCCCAGGTTGGTCTATTCGGCGACACCATAGAGGACTTTGCCCAGCAGTTCTCGATGGTGAAGCAGCAGATGGAGGCTATCCAGCAAATCCTGCCCTGGTGCGGCTTAAGATCCCGCACCCCACCTGCTCATCACCAAGGGCGTCCCCCTGTGGTGACTGCACCGGCTCCGCCGCAGCCCACCCCTTCGGCCCGGCGTGGAGCCCACCGCAGGAAGTAGACGCCACCCGTCTCACGGCCGGCCGCCAAGAACCCGTGAAAGACTTTGAAGCGCCCCTGAGAAGGGTGAACCAGGGATGATGAAACCCACTGCTTTGGAGCTGGTAAACAGACCACTCCATCACCCAATGGAGGGCTGGGAGGAGAATCTTTTGTTGCCTTTATATTTAATTTCGCTGCATGCCCAAATGGCTGCGGTACCCAAGAATTCAGCAAAAGAGCGGTTTCCTTGTTCCCTGGGTCACATACCCAGTGTGCACGGCTGTCATCACAACCACCATCCACCATTCCCTGCCCCTGCGTGCCCAACTGTGGTACAAATCCACCCCCGATGTGACAGTCTCCACGGTTCACGAGGACAAGCCTCTTCCTCCCCCGTCCCAGGCTGTTCCGGGGGTTGTCACAAGGAGCCAGATAAGTGCTTTGATATCCCTGAACTCAGCATGGCCCCAACATGGCATGGCACCTCAGGCTCCGCCCTGCCGCTTGGCCCCACCCGCCGGTACATCCGATGAGATTGTCCCCTTGGTCCCTCTCGCCCGGAGCTTGGATGCATGGCTTGCACTTTCCAATCCGTCACGATGGCTGATCCGGACCGTCCGACTCGGCTACGCGATTCAGTTCGCCAGGTATCCGCCCAGGTTCAGCGGTATCCAATTCAACTCGGTGAAGGGCGAGAACGCTGCTACCTTGCGTGCGGAGATCACTACCCTCCTACGGAAGGATGCGATACAGCCTGTCCCTCCAACCGAGATGAAGAAGGGGTTTTACAGCCCCTACTTCATTGTACTGAAAAAAGGCAGTGGGATGCGGCCAATCTTGGACCTGCGAGTACTGAACCAGGCTTTACACAGTCTCCCGTTCAAGATGCTGACGCAAAAACACATTCTAGCAAGCGTCTGGCATCAAGAATGGTTCTCGGCGGTAGACCTGAAGGACGCATACTTCTATGCCTTGATTCTACCTCAACACAGACCATTCCTGCGGTTTGCATTCAAGTGTCGGGCATATCAGTACAAGGTCCTCCCTTTCGGCCTGTCCTTGTCCCCTAGCATATCATGAAGGTCGCAGAGGCAGCCCTTCCCTGCTAAGGGAAGTGGGCATCGCAACCTCAACTATCTCGATGATTGGCTAATCCTAGCTCACTCTCGGGATGTGTTGTGTGCACACAGGGACCTGGTGCTCTCGCACCTCAGCCAACTAGGGCTTCGGGTCAACTGGGAAAAGAGCAAGCTCCTCCCAGTTCAGAGCATCTCTTTTCTTGGCTTGGAGTTGGACTCAGTCTCATTGACGGTGCGCCTCATGAACGAGCGAGCACAGTCGGTGCTGACCTGTTTGAAGGTGTTCAGACAGAAGACAGTGGTTCCACTGAAACTGTTTCAGAGGCTCCTGGGGCATATGGCATCCTCAGTGGTGGCCATTCTGCTCAGGTTGATGCAAATGAGACCACTTCAGCACTGGCTTCAGACTGGAGTCCCGAGATGGGCGTGGTGCCGCGGGACACATCGCGTGGCCATCACACCGATCTGTCACTGCCTCTTCAGCCCTTGGACCGACCTCACATTTCTATGGGCAGGCGTTCCCCTAGAGCAGGTCTCCAGGTGCGTTGTGGTTACGACAGACGCATCCAAAATGGGCTGGGGCACTGTATGCAATGAGCACGCAGCTGCCGGCTCATGGACGGGCCCGCGGCTGCATTGGCACATCAACTGCCTCGAGTTGCTGGCAATGAACACTGCAGCGGACACGCTGTCATGGCAGGTTACCCTCAGCGGAGAGTGGAGACTCCAACCTCAGGTGGTCCAGCTGATTATGAGTCGATTCAGGCAGGCATAGCTAGACCTGTTAGCCTCCCAAGAATCCTCCCACTGCCTGCTCTGGTACACCCTGACCAAGGCACCTCTCGGTAAAGATATGCTGGCACACAGCTGGCCCCCTGGACTTCGTATGCATTTCCCCCAGTGAACCTACTTGCACAGACCCTGTGCATGGTCAGAGAGGATGAGAAGCAGGTCATCCTGATAGCACTCTACTGGCCCATCCAGACGTGGTTCTCGGACATCACACTCCTCACAACAGCCCCCCCCGGCGAATTCCCTTGAGGAAGGACCTTCTTTCTCAGGGACGGGGCACCATCTGGCACCCGCGACCAGACCTCTGGAATCTCCATGTCTGGCCCCTGGATGGGACGCGGAAGACTGTAGAGCCGAGGAGGGCTGGGCTGGGCTGGAATGACGCACGTCCGGTCCCCAATCAGCCTGATGGTGCACGCGAGGGATAAAGGCGGCCGGGGATGACAGTTTGAGAGAGAGAGAATTACAGGCAGCTGTACTGTGTTTTTTGGTTGTGTGTTTTTGGTTACGTTTATTCTTAAACTATTATTTAAGTTGTCAAGCCGGTTCTTGCCTCCTCCTTTCCACAGAACCCCCTTACAAAGACTTAAGCGGCCTACCACCCGCGGTGGTAGACACAATCACTCAGGCTAGAGCCCCCTCTACAAGGCACCTGTATGCCTTTAAGTGGTGTCTGTTTGCTAAGTGGTGTTCTTCCCGAAGCGAAGACCCCCAGAGATGCGCAGTCGGATTGGTGCTTTCCTTCCTGCAGGAGAGGTTGGAAGGGCAGCTGTCCCACTCCACCTTTAAGGTGCTATAGCGGCACACCATGACACAGTGGACAGTAAGTCCTTAGGGAAGCACGACCTGATCATCAGGTTCCTGAGAGGCACGAGGAGGTTGAATCCCTTCAGACCGTGCCTCGTTCTCTCATGGGACCTCACTGTAGTTCTTCAGGGTCTACAGAGAGCCCCCTTTGAGCAGTTGCAGTCAGCTGAGCTTAAGGCACTCTCTTTGAAGAGTTCCCTCCTGACTGTGCTTACTTCCATCAAGAGGGTAGGAGACCTGCAAGCATTCTCTGTCAGCGAAACATGCCTGGAGTTCGGTCCGGGCTACTCTCACATGATCCTGAGACCCCGACCAGGCTATGTGCCCAAGGTTCCCACGACCCCTTTTAGGGACCAGGTGGTGCAAGCGCTGCCCCAGGAGGAGGCAGACCCAGCCCTGACGCTGCTGTGTCAGGTGCACGCTTTACGCATCTATTTGGATCGCACGCAGAACATTAGAGTCTCTGAGCAGCTCTTTGTCTGATTTGGTGGACAGTGGAAAGGAAGCGCTGTCTCCAAGCAGAGGATCACCCACTGGTTCATTGACGCCATAACAATGGCATATCACGCCCAGGACGTGCCACCCCAAGCAGGGCTACAAGCCCATTCTACAAGGGGTGTAATGGCCTCCTGGGCCTTGACCAGTGGCACCTCTCTAACAGACATTTGCAGAGCAGTGGGCTGGGCAACACCCAACACCTTTGCAAGGTTCTACAATCTCCGGGTGGAACCGGATTCGTCCCATGTAGTGGCACGCGCAAGCAGGTACATCCGGGACAGCTGGCCAGGTGTATCGCTTGCACATAGTGCCTTTCACCTCCCCTGAGCTGAAGACGTGGGCTGTTGACTCCCAGTAGTGTTCACAAACTGTGTTCCCTGGATGATTTCCTCCGAGCCCTGTGGCAGACGAGTTTGTGGAGCAATTCGCTGCCGGCTCAGTACACGTGCTAACTAAGCCCTGTTCTGGGGTAGGTGCTCCGCATGTGGTGGTTCCCCATAGGTAACCCCATGCGACATATATCTTCTGCTAATTTGTTTCCCTGTTGGTAAACTGCATCTTCCTTAGGCAGAGTCCCCTCTGCCCCAGTCACCATACCGTAGGGTAGGACCTACCATGGGACTTCTCCACATGACATACTTCTGACAAAGCTCGGCAAGACTCCACTCAAAATACCCCCCCTCTGGGCGGGGTGTTGTCTCCGTGGTGTCTTCCCCTTGGGAGTGACACCCCCCCCCCCCCCCGACTAGACCTGGTGGCCCCAGTCAGTTAATTCCTTTTTTTGGGGGGAGTGGAAAAGAAGAGGATAAGAGACCATGACTGGGATAGCCTGTCTCAATCTTTTGGGCAGTCGACTTGTCCCCAAAGGGCTGTTCAACACTCATAACAGTGTTGGGGGAGGTTTCATGTCGGCCTGGTGCGCTGGCTACGAGGCATACAGTGGTCTGCCCGTCACACACCGCCAGTTCACGTAACACAGTTCAGCCAGTTGTGGCATTTCATATAGGGACCACTAGTGTCACTACATCGACACAACATCGAGTGACAGATAGGGAACGTCCTGGTTACTTGCGTAACCTCCGTTCCCTGATGGAGGGAACGAGACGTTGTGTCCTTCCTGCCACAACCCTGAACTAGCCGCTGAAATGGCCAGGACCTTGTCTCAGCTCCTCAGCACAAAACCTGAATGAGTGGTTGCATACCAGCTCCTTTTATACCCGTATGTCCGGGGGAGTGATATGCAAATACCACTTGCCAATTTTCATTGGCCTTTTATCAAAGACCAGAGGTGTCTCTGGCTCCCAAGTGTGACCCCTAGTGTCACTACATTGACACAACGTCTTGTTCCCTCCATCAGGGAAAGGAGGTTATGCAAGTAACCAGGACATTTTCATCATTACTATTAGTTAATGGTTGCGTGCTGATGTTCAGAGCTAATCTTTTTACTTAATGATGTTTGTTGATTGTCACCTTTACTGAGGTTGGTGTGTCAAGTGTGTAGGTCTATGTGCCTCCCTGACCAGATATCACATTGATATACAAGATGCTTGTGCATTAAGAGGCATAGGTTGTACTGTGTACTTCATCGAAAGTATACAAATAAAGTACAACATTACTAAAAACAAGTAATTAATTATATTTAGCTGAACTAAACAGGGCTGCGTTTCCCAAAAGCATTGTAAGCCTAAGTAGATTGTAGAAACAATTGGCGCCAATGGTCTCTACAATCCACTTAAGCTTGCGATGCTTTGGGAAACACAGCTCAGGTCAAGTCCACATTAATTATGCCCAGGGATGGAGGTGGGGACACTGGTTTGGGTCCCCATTCGAGCTGGGATGTACCGTATACCCATGAGTATTAAGTGGGGTATATACCAGGCCTTGGTGGATTCAGGTTTCAGCCAAACTTCCATCAATCAATGCCTGGTTCAAGATGAGGCTTTGGGTGCTAGCCAGGATTATCATGTAGTGACTATTACGATTAATTTCCGGGGACAAAAGCATAGTGTCGAGGCTGCGGTTAGTCCCCACCTCACCCATCCGCTAATTATGGGTACAAAATGGCTGGTGTTTACCACTTTATTGAGGGAAATTTGTGGGGATGGGTCCTGTAATATAGTGTTTCGGTGTGGGTTTGCGATGCGCTGGCTTGGGAGGCGGAGCTGGGGCCATCTATGTCAGCTACGCGTCATGATGACGTAAGGGAGGGGGAAGTCTTGGCTTCTCCAGCCCTTATAGGATCCCCCACAGAGGATTTCCCTCTGGAGCAGACGTGAGACGAGACCCTTAGACAACGCCTTCAACCAAGTGAAAATTACTGATGGTCAACCTCTTCAGCCAGACATTGCATTCTTATATCCATATTTTTCTATTATAAATGATCAGTTGAATCGAGTGACACAGAATGCTCAGACAAAAGAGGATACAACACAATTGTTGATACTGAAGAGCCGTTGGGAAATGCTATTCCAGACGGCTCATCATAATCCGATGGTGGGTCACTCAGGGGGGGGAAAAGCACTAAACTGTCTAATGGCCCATTTCTATTGGCCGGGCGTTCACAGGGATGTTCGCAGGTGGTGTGCGGCATGCCGTGAATATCAGCTGGTAAATCCACTGGCCACCACAAGAGTGTCTTTGTGTCCACTTCCTTTGATCGAGGTCCCCTTCGAAAGAATTGGTATGGACCTCGTTGGGCCAGTAGAGCGGACGGCATGAGTAAAGTTTAAGATTACATTTATTTGATGAATATGAAACAGGAATGTAATGTCTCTCTTTGGCATAAGCCCCGCCTGGCGGTCCGAAGAGATAATACTCAGAACCGTCAGATCCTGCTGGAGATAGGAGGCAGGGGCGAGGAGCCTACCCCAAAAGAGAGAGATAAAATACTACCCCCAAAAGAGAAGAAGATCCAGGAAGGTTACAAACCAGGTCTCGTGATTTGCGTTCAATCTGAAGAAGAGAAAAGGAGATTTGAAAACCTAGAATTGACGCTTGGCATGAAATACACAATATCCCTGACATGGTAGTGCAATATCTTTGTAATAGGATAAGCTGTGCTTGCGTTTACTGATGGCTGTTATGATAGAGGGGCATAGTGTGAGTGATATCCTTGCTGGAGGATTGTCCTTTATGAGAGAAAATGAGTTTGATTTGATCCATGCTTGGGATTGTGGAAGCCCTGGTGAGGAGGGTGGATATGGTTATGCGGTGTCCTTGCAGCACAATATAAAAACATATGGCTGATGGAGAATTGAGCATGTGTAATGATTTGAGGGTTGGGTCGAATATATTTCTGGTAGGATGAGGAAGACCAGTGGCTAAGCATCTTGATTGTGGGTTCTGATAGTCCTTGATGAGCAGTCGTTGTTCTGAATGAGTGCCCCAAGACTAGGGGAGGGGACCGCAATGTTTGAGGAGTCAGATGCTAATTTTTAACTAGTTTGCAGATAAACACCGTGAAGGTGTCAAGGCAGAGGAGTTGGAGATTATAGATATTGTTATGCTATGACTGCACCCTGAGTGGTCTGTTTTGGAGTGTTTGAGAAAAAGGGGGAGATGAGCGTGGACTGGGTGAGTCCTTTCTGCATGAGTTTTAGCGGATCTAAAATTGGGAGGATTGAGGGGTGTACTCCAGAAGAAGGTCTGAAAGGTGTGGGCAGGGGATGGGAAGAATGCTGGCAGAGGGACATAGTCGATGGAACTCCTGAAACGAGATAGAGAGTAGCAATTGAATTGGAAAAACCCGGGAATGTGCTTGGCTGAGAGAATGGAGATAAGTTGATGCTCTGCCATGTCAACTGTCTCAGTAGGGGCTAAGGAGCCTGGAGGAGGACCTGCCTTACAGATGATCGCGACAACGGTGGTGGTGTCGCAAAAAAACTGACGATGTGTTTGCGTGCCCTGGGGGGACCCCATAATACTTTGGCAACAACGATGGGGTAAATTTCTAAGATGCAGATGAAGGGGAGCTAGGAGCGAGTGAAAAATTAGTCTGGCCATTTCCCTGTGAATCACGTTCTAATTAGTAGCCTCAAGATCTTCGGAGGGCGTGTGTCCGTGAAATAGGACATGCCATCTGAGGTTTCAGGGTTTTTGTTATGGAAAAGGGAAATTCAGTTCCAGCGATTTAGCAACGGGGACCAAAATTTGAGGTCCAATCGGCAGCAGTCATCTATATTGTTGTCAGAGTGTTATCGACAGAATGGGCGTGAGGAGGCGAGAGATGGAGCAGCCTTGATGAATGATGCATATGGTGAAATAAGGTGACCCAAAAGGACAGGAGATTGCATATAAAAACTTAAACTTTCTATATAGTTCCTATATAGTATATCTTATAGAGAGGTGGGGAAGTTTGCATCTGGGGTAATAGAGCACAATACTGGAAATTGAGAGATGTAGAAGGGCTATGTTTTTTGTTTTTTTTTTCTCTGAAGAGGGAATGCCCAGTTTGTAATAAAATTTGTTTAAACGTCCAGAGTGGAGCTGAGAGTGGCACGGGAATAGAGGAGCAGAGAATTGGAGCAGCTGCGTATGGACGGGAGCTTAAAATATTGGAATGATCTGGCATAAGCCTTCCAATGGAGAATTAAATGTGCAGACTACTTCTACACTCATTTGTGAGCCAGACAGTGAAGTAAAATATGCTACATGATGCTGAAATAAGCAGCAGGGTGAATGGGCATGACTTTTGGAAGCGTCTTGATGTTTGCTTTGGAGAGGAGGGTGCCGTGCCCAGCCTTGGATGGTGTTGAAGTATGTAAATGCAAAAGATGTGATGGTTGAAGCTTAAGCTGTTAAAGCCCATAAAACCAGCAGCACAATGCATGGTCCATGACATGTAAAGCTTCAGTCGACTGAATATTCGGTATCTGCTTCACAAGAATCGCTAGTCCGGCACAGTTTTATCAAAGAGTGAATGAACCTTACTTACCTGCTGCTAAATGTAAGCTGCCCTAACCGCAAATATATTTACAGTGAATGGAGCCGAGAGCAAAATGCATTGTTAACTTTAAAAAATAATAAATAATGCATTTAGGCAAACATTGTAGAAATAACACAGAAAGCATTATCAGGGAGCTTATGTCTTACCAGCAGGAACAGAAAATGAACGTAGCGGAAATGAAATAATGAGCTTTTGAAATTTCGAACACTGTGATAAACTACACCGGCACAGGTTTTATCCAATGAGTAAACAAAACTTTACTTACCTGCTACTAAATGTAACTGCCCCAACCACAAGCACATTAAAAGTGAACAGAGGAAAGACTGAAATGCATTGATACTTAAAATAAAAATGAAATGAAGTTAGGCTGACTTAGTTGTTAAACTCGTAATGAGCTTTGAAATTTGGAACATTGATAAAGCCCCAATGCTTAGAAAGTCCCCATTGATTGAAACATGGTCCGAACAGTGATAAAAGAATAAATGATTACGGAGAGCCATATAATAAAAATGTCTGCACTGTTATTATGCCTGAATGAGTAATAAAACATAAACATACTGTGGAATATGAATCTTGCCCCTGTTTGACTTGATCATATAAGGCAGCAAAATGCATTGCGCTGGTAATGAAATGATCTGATGAAATACGGAAATGTAATGAGTGGAGCCTACCGCTAGGTGTCAGAGGCATGCAACAACAGTGGTGCTTCCTTATTTGGAGAACGTGGAAGTAGACATATGAAGTAAGAAACACTCTGTGATTTTCGAATGATAGGAGCGACCAACAAAACAAGGCATCATGTTAACTTAATGGAGTGAAAAGACCCCATACAATAAGTACAGTGCATCATGACATGTATGAATAATATATCTTGATTCCCCGATAGGGGTACACTCGGTCATGCAACACGGTGAATGAATCATGCATTGTGAACCTTAACTGAGTTACCCTCATGGTGCAGCCCTCACGCTGTGAAACGTGTGATCGCCTACCATGAACTATGAGAGCCGAATGCTCTATTGAAATGAAATATTGGCTCTTGAATTTGATATTGATGAAGATGAGGGTTATGATGAACCCATAAACTATCCTCTAAATGCATTTGATGGATATGGTTGAGAACGTAGCTTATTTCTGATGTGGATCAGCTGCTGCTTTGAGGCGATGATTTTGACGGACTTGGTGAGGAGTGCGCTCCTTCCAGCTCCTTCATGCATTCCGATTGCGGTAGATGCGGTGGTTTGACTGAGGGAGGTCTCCTACATGACTGAGATCTGGATGAAAATCCGTATTTGCTGATAGTTTACTCCACCTGGGGTTTGATGCGGGGCGGAAAGTTGAGATGAAGTGGCGGCATTGTCGGGGAGGGAAGGCGGGCTTCCCAAGATGTTATGTGAACTGGTTTACCTGTGGCCTGGAGAGATCGGAGTTGATGGAGATGCCACTGTTGTGGACTTCCTGTCCAGAAATGGGGGGGGGAGTACTGGGAAGGCCCGGATGGCTCCCTGGCCTGATTCGGGCGATGGGGGTATGTGGTGGTGGAGGCATGGTCAAGCGCTGGCTTGTGAATGGAGAGCAAGATCGGGAGATGAGAATGGTGAGGGTCATCACCTGTCATTGATTGTCTCTAACAGCTGTTTGTGAGAGTGGAGACGTATTTAGGAGTGAGACAGACGCCAGTGTGGAAGAGAGAGAGACAAATGTAGCAGTGTTTATGTGTGTGCTTTTGGTGTTATGCTAGAAACTGAATTTGTGTTGAAAAAATAAATACCCTTTTGAGTTGGACAAAAGGGTATTTAGCGAACATGGCTGTCCACGTGATGTAAAAGAAAACGGGACTCAACGGACCAGAAAACCTTCTTCCACTGCTCCAAGGTCCAGTTCTGACGCTCGCATGCCCATTGTAGGTGCTTTCGATGATGGACAGGGGTCATCAAGCACACTCTAAATGGTTTGCAGCTACGCAGCCCATTACGCAGCAGGGTGCGATGTACTGTGTGTTGTGACACATTCCTCCCGTAACCATCATTAAAATTTTCTGTGACTTGTGCTACAGTAGACCTTCTGTCAGTTCGGACCAGATGGGATAGCCTTCGTTGCCCTCATGCATCGATGAGCCTTGGGCACCCGACACCCTGTCGCTGGTTTGTGGTTTGTCCCTCGTTGGACCACTGTTGGTAGGTACTCATCACTGCTGACCGGGAGCACCCCACAAGCCTTGTCATTTCAGAGATGCTCTGACCCAGTCATCTGGCCATAACAATTTGGCCCTTATCAAAATCATTCAGGTCTTTACTCCTGCCCATTTCTCCTGCATTCAACACATTGACTACGAGAACTGATTGTTCGCTTACCATCTAATCTACAAAGACCTTGACATGTGGCCTTGCTAGGAGATGATCAGTGTTATTCATTTCACCTGTGAGTAGTTATTATGTTTTGGCTCATCTGTATAAAAAGTATATATATACACCAATCATCCATAACATTAAAATCACCTGCCTAATATTGTGCAGGTCTCCTTTGTGCCACCAAAACAGCACCAATCTGCATCTGGTGCCAGATTAGCTGGTTTGAGAATTTCTGTAACTGCTGATCTCCTGTGATTTTCATGCACAGCAGTCCCAAGAATTTACTCTGAATGGTGCCAAAAACATCCAGTGAGTGGCAGTTCTGCAGATGGAAATGCCTTGTTGATGAGAGAGGTCAACAGAGAATGGCCAGACTGGATCGAACTGATATAGTCTACGATAACTCAGATAACCGCTCTGTACAATTGTGGTGAGAAGAATAGCATCTCAGAATGCTATTCTGAGATGCGGGTTGGTGCTGTTTTGGTGGCACGAGGGGGACCTACACAATATTAGGCAGGTGGTTTTAAAGAGCACCTATTATGGTTTTTCAAATATTACCTTTCATGTAGTGTTATATAGCTGTTTGTGAAGGTAAAAAAGTCAAATGTTTGCAAAGTTTCAAAAATCAAAGTGCACGACAAATGGAGTTATTGGCTCCCAAAAGAAAGAACCGATTCTGAACACCTGAAACAAGTTGTTAGTAATTCCAGACTTACTTCCTGTACTAACCTACGTAATTTGGTAACAAAAAACCTGCCTTTGACCTTCATTGGCTGCTCGCGAACAGCCTTGACCCGCCCTCAAACACTACACTAAGCAGTAGACCAATCACATCAGACTGGGACATCTGACCAATCAGAGCAGAGCAGGCTCTCTGAAAGGAGGAGTTTAGAATGAATCCTTTAGAATGGATAATTGAACCAGTCGTTTTTGATGCTGG
The DNA here is from genome assembly GCF_019703515.2 of Myxocyprinus asiaticus. Classification (NCBI taxonomy): domain Eukaryota; kingdom Metazoa; phylum Chordata; class Actinopteri; order Cypriniformes; family Catostomidae; genus Myxocyprinus; species Myxocyprinus asiaticus. The sequence continues at coordinate 16,939,922 of NC_059364.1, read as the reverse complement.
GGAAAAAAGGTAATGTTGCAATTTAAATTATTAGCAAATTAAAGTGTTTTTTTTTTTTTACCTTGGATGCATGTAAATCTATTGTATGAGACCTTTAAAACAAAATTAGGCACGTTTAAAAACCATAATAGGTGCTCTTTAATGTTGTGGCTGATCAGTTATATAAATCACTACAAAAATTGAACGTCATATGTAAGGTTAGAATAGTTTTAAATTTTTCACTCTAATTTAGTTTAGTTTTCATTTTGTTTGTTAGTTCTTTGTTAGTTTAGTTTGAGTTTAAGTTTTGTTCATTAGTTATTTGTTAGTTTTAGTTTAGTTTTTCAATATATTTATTTTTAGTATTTATATTAAGGGATATTGGAGAATGTGGAAAACAGGTATTTGTGTAATGTGGATCGTATAGTTGGACTCCCCAATGTCTAATTTGTAAATAATATTATTGCGGGTGGCCTCCAAGTAGGATTTTGCTTAGGGCCCCCATATGCTTAGAAATGGCCCTGCTAATAGTACAGCTCTGCAATCAACTCAATTCTCTGGGACAGAAATGTAAACTGCGCTGGGTAGGGGAGGAGGCAATTGTCATATGGTAGTTATATAATGTTATGTAAGGTAGTCAAAGAAAAGCTTCCATTGCCATCTTTTACAGCAGGGGTGCTCACACTTCTATTAAATGAGATCTACTTTTTCATGTTATTGCAGCAAGATTTATCATACACAATATATACTGTATACACAATACCAAAATGTATGTAGTTGTTAGTGAAATGTGACAATTCTTGATACAACAAATAATCACACTAAATAATTTGTTATTGTACTCAAATTATTCGAGACTACTAAACAGTCAGTAATTATTAAAATATTACTTTTTTAAATACATTTTTAATATTAAAATATATAAATTACAATACAGCAATGAATAGAAAAAATTAAAATAAATGAACTGTAACAAAAAAATAAAAAAATAAGAAATAAGTGCTTTTGTTAACAGCTTTAAATGTTTTTAACAGCAGTATCAAGTATTTAAATAAACATACAGAATAAAATGCTACATGGAGCCTAATTACTGCTGGTCTTCACTGTATAATGTGCAAAGTGTTTTGTTTTCTTGTTATGGTTTAATTATTTGTCTTTTTCACCCAATTTGGAATGTCCAATTACCAATGCGCTTTTAAGTCCTCATGGTCACATAGTGATTTGCCTCAATCTGGGTGGTGGAGGACGAATCCCAGATGCCTCCACATCTGAGACCGTCAACCCATGCATCTTATCACGTGGCTTGTTGAGTGCGTTGCCATGGTGACATAGCGTGTGTGGAGGCTTCACGCCATCTGCCGCGGCATCCACGCTGAACTCACCACGTGCCCCACCGAGAACGAGCTACATTATAGTAACCATGAGGAGTTTAACTCTACCCTCCCTGGCTGGAGTCACTCAGCATGCCCTGGAATTTGAACTATCGAACTAATGAACTCCAGGGGTGGTAGCCAGTGTCTTTTACCACTGAGCTACCCAGGCCCCCCTGTTATGGTTTGATTAATATTTAATCAAAGATTAAAGATTTTAAAAAATGCCGCAACAAAAATTAAAACTATAAGTAGAGCTAATAGGACACAACGTTTCAATCCCTATGGTAATATGGCACTCTCGATGTTGGCAGTGGGATTGGAGTGGTGAAAGGGAGGGTACGTATGTCATTGGGGTCATCAGGTCGGCACCCCCCTTCTTTGATGTTTCGTTGATAAGCCCACGACATCTCCAGAGGGCTAAACTGTGATACCTACACCCCCCTCAGTTCTATACCCTCAAGTTTTCATCTTGCAGCTCAGTTGTTGTCTTTCCTTTTAATCCAAATCCAATTGCTGTTTTTTCTGCTACATTTGACAAGGACTTTGCTTGTTGGAGGGAGCGACCCCTCAACCCATCTTCTTCAACAGACTGGTTGTAGATGTAGCAACAAATACCCTGCATCCAACTTATACATGGATAATCTTAGCCATCCAGTTGTTCTGGGCAGCTTCAGTTGTCAGTTCAGAGTACTTGGACTTTTTCCTCTCATAAGCTTTTTCAACACCATCTTCCCATGTTACTGTCAATTCCACAATGTATGCCAGCTTGGCTGTTGTGGACCACAGGACGATGTCTGGCCAGAGGGTTGTAGTTACAATGTCTGGGGGAAAAGCAAGCTTTTTTCTAAATCCATTTTCCAATCCCAAGCAACCTGCAGAATGCTTGCATCCATTGATGTTATATGGTGCTCTGGAGGTTGGCCTGCTGGTACAAAGGGTGTGATGTGGACTTTTCCTGCCGATGTTTGTGGGAGAGCATTTGTGGTGGTTCGCCTCTGTTCCAAGATTGATGCTAGCTGTCTGAAAACTTGGTTATGCTGCCAATTGTAACGCCCTTGGATGAGGCTTGTAGTGCATCCTGTTAAAATGTGCCTTAGTGATGCAGGTGCTTGACAAAGAGAGCAAGCGGGGTCTTCTCTCTTCCACTGCTTCAGGTTGTGGGGTGTGTGTCTTATTCAAGATTATTTGTATTTTATTTCAGTTAATTTCAGAGCCATGTATTTTATTTTAGTTTAGTTTCAGTTTTTCCAATAATGTTATTTATTTATTTTTCAATTTACGAAAAAAATTGTAACTTTAGTTTTAGTCTTCATTTTCATTTTAGTTTACGATGATAACCATGGTCATATGCACTGTTTTCCCATTTTTTTTTTTTTTTTTTTTTTTTTCAGCCAAATAACTCTTGTTGTATGGAAAAGATCTGTGCAAATATTCTCCAGAATTCTCTTTTTGCGTTTCATGGAAAACAATAACAACATACAGGTTTAGACCTACATAGGGGTGAATAAATAATGACACATTTTTATTTATGGGTGAATATTCCTTTAAACCCTTTGTAAGCTGTGATTGTATGTATTTTTTGACTGACTACTCTGGTACAGGTGTCTGATTTGATTTGTAGTTTGTGGACTCCATTTCTTTGATAGACATGTGTTGCTATCTGCTCTTTGATGGAGGATAACAACTGCAGAATGAAAATATTTGTAGAAAGAGAAACAATATAGACCAGATAGAGCAGAAAGTTAAATCATAAAAGATAAATCTTCCACTTGCCTGAGTGATTAACACAAACATACAAGCATGTTACAGGAAAATAAAATGAGACTTATTTATTTATTTATTTATTTATTTATTAAATGCCAGTAACAGTTCTGTGTTCAGAAGTAATGGAGTCATTTTAAGAAAAAAGGCATATGACATATTTCAATGCTCAAGTCTCAGAGAATCATCGAGTCCTTCTGGCTTCTTGTTGAAGAGTTGGGTTGATTTGACACAGTAGATTTTATTACATTGTAGAGATGGTGTGTGCTGTCTTCAAGAGAGGACCCTTCAGTACTGCAGTCTGTTCATTAAACCTGAACACAGTCACTCTCACTAAACTAATCAGAGGCCTGGCTGACCGCAGACTACACTGAGCACACATGAGAGAGACAGCTGAAGGTGATCAAAAGAGATTTCTGGGGACAGATACACTTACAAACTCATGAAGACAGATGTAATTATTGCTGTATCTTGAGAAACACATTTCAAAAATATTTTCTATTTCAATTATAGTATCTCATCCACATCATTAACTAAGCCTGAGAGCAGAACACAGGATTTTCATTAAAAACCTCCTGGTTACTTGCGTAACCTCCATTCCCTGATGGAGGGAACGAGATGTTGTGTCGATATAGTGACACTAGGGGTCACTCTTGGGAGCCCGAGACACCTCTGGTCTTTGATAAAAGGCCAATGAAAATTGGCGAGTGGTATTTGCATACCACTCCCCCGGACATACGGTTATAAAAGGAACAGGTATGCAACCACTCATTCAGGTTTTATGCTGAGGAGCCGAGACAAGGTCCCGGCCATTTCAGCGGGTAGTTCAGCGTTGTGGCAGGAGGGACACAATGTCTCATTCCCTCCATCAGGGAAAGGAGGTTACGCAAGTAAGCAGGACGTTCCCTATCTGTCACTCACTCGACGTTGTGTCGATGTAGTGACACTAGGGGTCCCTATACAAAATGCCACAACTGGTTGAACTGTGTTATGTGAACTGGCGGTGTGTGACAGGCAGACCACTGTGTGCCTCGTAGCCAGCGCACCAGGCCGACACGTAACCTCCCCAACACAGTTTTGAGTGTCGAACGGCCCTTTGGGGACAAGTCGACTACCCATAAAGATAGAGACGGGCTAGCCCAGTCATGGCCTCTTATCCCCTTTTTTCCCCACTCCATAAAAAAAGGGGGATTAACCGACTGGGCCCACCAGGTCTAGTCGGGGGGGTGTCCCTCCCAAGGGGAAGACACTGCGGAGACCATACCCTGCCAAGAGAGGGGGGGTATTTAAGTGGAAATACGTCACATGGTCTTGCCGAGCTATGTTGGAAGTATGCCATGTGGGGGAGTCCCAAGGTAGGTCCTGCCCTACAGGGGAGGAGTTACTACATACATGGTGACTAGGGCAGAGGGGCCTCTGCCCAAAGAAGATGCAGTTTGCCAACAGGGAAACGAATTAGCGGAAGATATACATCGCATGGGGTTACCTACGGGGAACCACCACATGCGGAGCACCTACCCCAGTACAGGGCTTAGTTAGCACATGTACTGAGCTGGCAGCGAGTCTCTCCACAAACTTGTCTGCCACAGGGCATGGAGGAAATCAACCAAGGAACACAGTTTGTGAAAACTACTAGGAGTTAACGGCGCACGTCTTCAGCTCAGGGGAGGTGAAAGGCGCTATGCGCAAGCGATATACCTGGCCAGCTGTCTCGGACTTACCTGCTTGTGCGTGCCACTACACGGGACGAAACTGGTTACACCCAGAGATTGTTGAACCTTGCAAAGGTGTTGGGTGTTGCCCAGCCCGCTGCTCTGCAAATGTCTGTTAGAGAGGCCGCTACACCCCTGGTAGAATGGGCCCATAGCCCTACCGGGGGTGGCACGTCCTGGGTGTGATATGCCATAGTTATGGCGTCAATGAGCCAGTGGGCGATCTTCTGCTTGGAGACAGCGCTTCCTTTCTGCTGTCCACCAAAGCAGACAAAGAGCTCAGAAACTCTAAAACTCTGTGTGCGATCCAAATAGATGTGTAAAGCGCGCATCAGACACAGCAACATCAGGTCTGGGTCTGCCTCCTCCTGGGGCAGCACTTGCAGGTTCACCACCTGGTCCCTAAAAGGGGTCATGGGAACCTTGGGCACATAGCCCGGTCAGGGTCTCAGGATCACGTGCAAGTAGCCCGGACCGAACTCCAGGCACATTTCGCTGACAGAGAATGCTTGCAGGTCTCCTACCCTATTGTTAGAAGTGAGTGCAATCAGGAGGGCAGTCTTCAAGGAGAGTGCCTTAAGCTCAGCTGACTGCAAAGGCTCAAAGGGGGCTTTCTTTAGACCCTGAAGAACTACAGAGAGGTCCCATGAGGGAACGAGGCATGATCTGAAGGGATTCAACCTCCTGGCACCTCTCAGGAACCTGATGATCAGGTCGTGCTTCCCTAAGGACTTACCGTCCACTGTGTCGTGGTGTGCCACTATAGCGGCTACATACACCTTCAAGGTGGAGTGGGACAGCCGCCCTTCCAACCTCTCCTGCAGGAAGGAAAGCACTGATCGGACTGCACATCTCTGGGGGTCTTTGAGTCGGGAAGAACACCACTTAGTGGACAGACGCCACTTAAAGGCATACAGGCGCCTCGTAGAGGGGGCCCTAACCTGAGTGATTGTGTCTACAACCGTGGGTGGTAGACCGCTTAGGTCTTCCGCATCCCGTCCAGGGGCCAGACATGGAGATTCCAGAGGTCTGGTCACGGGTGCCAGATGGTGCCCCGTCTCTGAGAAGGAAGGTTCTTCCTCAGGGGAATTTGCTGGGGGGGGGCCTGTCGCGAGGAGCGTGAGGTCCGAGAACCATGTCTGGGTGGGCCAGTAGGGTGCTACCAGGAAAACCTGCTCCTCATCCTCCCTGACCTTGCACAGGGTCTGTGCAAGTAGGCTCACTGGGGAAACGCATATTTGTGAAGTCCAGGGGGCCAGCTGTGTGCCAGCACCTCTATACTGAGAGGTGCCTCTGTCAGGGCGTACCAGAGCGGGCAGTGGGAGGATTCTTGGGAGGCGAACAGGTCTACCTGTGCCTGTCCAAATCGACTACAGATCAGCTGGAGGATGGAGTCTCCACTCTCCCCTGAGGGTAACCTGCTGTGACAGCATGTCCACTGCAGTGTTGAGGTCGCCTGGGATATGAGTGGCTCGCATCAACTTGAGGTGCTGCTGACTCCAGAGGAGGAGACGGCGGGTGAGTTTTGACATACAATGGGAGTGCAGACCACTTTGACGGTTGATATATGCTACCGTTGCCATGTTGTCTGTCCGAACTAACACATGCTTGCCCTGGATCAACGGCTGGAACCTCCACAGGGCGAGCAGAATTGCCAGCAACTCGAGGCAGTTGATGTACCAATGCAGCCGTGGGCCCGTCCATAAGCCAGCGGCTGCGTGCCCATTGCAAACAGGACTCCAGCCCATTTTGGAGGCGTCTGTCGTAACCATGACACACCTGGAGACCTGCTCTAGGGGAATGCCTGCCCGTAGAAATGTGAGGTCAGTCCAAGGTCTGAAGAGGCGGTGACAGATCAGCGTGATGGCCATGCGATGTGTCCCTTGGCGCCATGCCCATCTCAGGACTTGAGTCTGAAGCCAGTGATGAAGCAGTCTCATATGCATCAACCCGAGCGGAGTGGCCACCGCTGAGGATTCCATATGCCCCAGGAGCCTCTGAAAGTGTTTCAGTGGAACCGCTGTTTTCTGTTTGAACACCTTCAAACAGGTCAGCACAGACTGTGCACGCTGAAAAACCCCTTCTTCTTCTCTGCCGGAGGGACAGGCTCTATCGCATCCTTCTGTAGGAGGGTAGTGATCTCCGCACGCAAGGTAGCAGCATTCTCTCCCTTCACCAAGGTGAAGTGGATGCCGCTGAACCTGGGCGGATACCTGGCGAACTGAATCGCATAGCCGAGTCGGATGGTCTGGATCAGCCATCGCGACGGATTGGAAAGCACAAGTCACACATTCAAGCTCCAAGTGAGGGGGACCAAGGGGACAATCTCGTTGGATGTACCAGCAGGTGGGGCCTCGTGGTGGGCAGAGCCCAAGGTGCCACACCATGTTGTGGCCGTGCTGAGTTCAGGGACATCGAAGCACTTATCTGGCTCCTTGTGACCACCCCCGGAACAGCCTGGGATGGGGGAGGAAGAGGCCTGTCCTCATGACCCGTGGAGACTGTCACGTCGGGGGTGGATTTGTGCCACAGCTGGGCATGCAGGGGTGGGGAGACCACCACTGGAGCGCCAAACCTGCAAGGATGGAAAGGTGGACGGTGGTCTTGATAATGGCCATGCACACCAGGCACTTGGGCATGCGGCGAAATTAAATGAAAAAGCAACAAAAGATTCTCTTCCCGGCCCTCCACCGGGGGATGGAGTGGTCTGCTTACCAGCTCCACAGTGGGTTTCGTCATCCCTGGGTCACCCATCTCAGGGGCACTTCGAAGCCTTCCGTGGGTTCTTGGCAGCCGGCCGTGAGACGGGTGGCGTCTACTTCCTGTGGTGGGCTCCACGCCGGGGCCGGGCCAAAGGGGCAGGCTGCGGCGGAGCTGGTGCAGTCACCACAGGGGGACACCCTTGGTGACGAGCAGGCGGGGTGCGGGATCTTGAGCCATGCCAGGGCAGGATGTGTCGGATAGCCTACGTCTGCTGTTTCACCGTCGAGAACTGCTGGGAAAAGTCCTCGACGGTGTCACCGAATAGGCCAACCTGGGAAATGGGGGCAGCAAGGAACCATGCCTTGTCAGCCTAACCTATCTCGACCTGGTTGAGCCAAAGGTGGCGCTCCTGGACCACTAAGGTGGACATCGCCCGCCCGAGAGACCGCAACGTGACCTTCGTCACCTGGAGTGCGAGTTCGGTCACCAAGCGCAGCTCCTGCATCAAATCTGGGGCAGAACTACTCTAGTGCAGTTCCTTTAGCGCCTTGGCTTGGTGGACTTGCAGGAGAGACATGGCGTACAGGCCTTGGATGGGAGCTTTGGGTGTCCGCGCCAGGTGGCGGCGCTCTGCGGGCATAGGTGCACCACGGCGCCTTATCCACTGGAGGAATCGCCAAATAGCCCCTGGCCGCCCTGCCATTGAGGCTAGTGAGGGCAGGGGAGCTGAAAGATCGGGACTGGGCAGTAAAAGGTGCCTCCCACGATCTTGTCAGCTCCTCATGCACTTCCAGGAAGAAAGGGACTGGAGCGGGGCATGGCTGCTTTGAGCAGCGCCATGAGCCCAGGAACCAATCATCGAGCCGCGAGTGTTCAGGGGAGAGCGGAGGGTTCCACTCTAGCCCGACGGTTGCGGCTGCCCGCGAAAGCATGTCTGTCATTTCTGCATCAGCCTGTGACTTGGCAACCATACCTGAGAGGGGGAGCCCAGCTGAGGATTCTGCGTCCGACTGGATGAGCCCGCACTCTGATGCTGCGCTCGAGAGCTCATCACCTTCGCGGGCTCAGAAAAAGAGGTCGAACTTGCCATGAGACGAGCCAGAGGACTCATCCAGAAGCCCGATCTGGGCAGACGAGCGTGCTGGGGAATGGGAGGTCCGTGGGGGGATACCCGGCGGAGGTGGTCCCATTGATGTCCCCAAATCGCCTCCAGTGCTAGCCGCACTGGCCTCATACCCGTAGGTAGAAGGACCGAGGCGGGGATAGCAAGCTGCAACCGCAACGTTGGAATGGTCATGTTCTCACAGTGAGCACATGATCCATCCACGAATGCTGTCTCCGCGTGGGTCGCGCCCAGACACGAAAGACAGCGATCGTGACTGTCAGAAGTTGAGAGGTAATGACCGCAACTAGGAATAACACACAAACGGAAAGGCATCTTTAAAAAGATGCGTCTTTAAAAAGACGTTCCGTGTGTGCCGCTCTTTTAGAGAAGTATACTCTTTCAGGAAAATATACTGTCTTTTTTCTGCCGAAGTGCCCAGGGGTGTTCTCTGCAGTGCACCAGTGCAGAGGAGGGAGAAGCTGCTGAAATGCACCATCAGATCCAGCAGAGGTAAATGAACAGTCAGCTCAGTAAACATCGACCGTTCGGCTCCGAAGAGAAAATCTGAATGAGTGGTTGCATACCAGCTCCTTTTATACCCCTATATCCGGCGGAGTGGTATGCAAATACCACTTGCCAATTTTCATTGGCCTTTTATCAAAGACCAGAGGTGTCTCGGGCTCCCAAGAGTGACCCCTAGTGTCACTACATCGACACAACTTCGAGTGAGTGACAGATAGGGAAATACTGTTAGGACCATTCAACGTAGATGTTTTGAGACACGTTTTTAAAAGTTTAAGTTTTGTTTAACTTAACAGAGTGTCTAAACAATGTTGCACTCAATTTGCAAGATGCCGAAAAACAGCGAGACATGGAGCAAAGATGTCCGTCTAGAGCATGTAGACATAAAAACAATTACAAATGGACACAAAAATGGGTTTGGTGTGAACATCCACAATGACCTATGATTTTCTCTGTAGTTAGCAGGATGCCATATGCATTATGTTAAGAACATTATTGTGGAGGTGAGGACATGGTCGAGCGTTCGTCTGGAAAGAGAGTAAGTGGTAAGGGTTCTCACCTGAAATGAATAGCTCGTAATTGCTTGTTTCTGTTTTCGTTCTGTGAGACGGGATATATAAAAGTGGCCAGACCTCAGAGTGTGGGGAGAGAGTGAGACAGACACCAAAGCTGTTTGTGTGTTGGCCGCTGCCAGCTGTTTGAAGCTTCACCGTCACGCTTGAAGCGGACTTGTTTTGTTTATTAATAAAAGTGACATTCCTGAGTTGGAATCGCTGTCTCCCACTTCCTCATTCCATTGAACTTGTTACACTGGTGCCAAAACCCAGGAGAAGAGGAAGGATACGCTGCCATGGAGTCATCGCCGCTGGGGGAAGTCTTCAGGTCCCTTGCAAGCATCCACCAGGCCCTCATGGACCTTTGCGTGGAGCAGCAGCAGCAACAACTTCTGGTCACCGACTTCCTGGGCTACGCAATGTTGAAGAAGTCCATCCTGCAACGGGTCGGATGCAGCCCAGAAGAACACCACCAGCACTTCCGCTCCTTGATGCTGAGAGAGGTCGGCTGCCCATTTGACTTTGCTCAGCAGCTCCGTGACGCCTGCCGGCAGTGGGTGCTGGTTAAGGAGGACAGCAACACCGATGATGTCATCAACTCGGTTGTGCTGGAGCAGTTCATTTCCCAGCTGCCAAAGGGAACGGCCGAGTGGGTCCAGTGCCACAGGCCAGCGTCTCTGGATGAAGTGGTCCAGCTGGCGGAAGACCATCTGGTGGCGTATCCAGGGGCTGGCGCACCCCACGCCCTTTTCTCCCCTGTTGTCTCATCCCTGGCTCTCTCCCTCCCCCCTCCTTCCTTCTGCCCTGTTCCATTTTCCCACAAATGGGGGAACATTCTCCTGTAACCGGCTCCCCAGTCTTGGGGGTTCCCTGCACCAACAAACCCCATCTCTCCCCTCTCTTCATTTCAGGTGAGCGAACCTGCTGCCACAGGTGTGGGCAGGAAGCTTGGGCTGGTCTGCTGGAGTTGCAAGGAGCTGGATCATGTCCGAGATCAGTGCCCGGTAATGGAGGTGGGGCCTTGATCCAGGTCCCCGGCACTCCACTGAAAGCCTCCAATCGAGCAGGGATGTACCAGATACTGGTGAGTGTTAAGAGGGGTACATACCAAGCCTTGGTGGAATCAAGTTATAATCAAACCTCCATTCATCAATGCTTGGTTCAAAACGGGGCATTGGATGCAAATAATCAGGTGAGGGTGAGGTGTGTGAATGGGGATATTCATGATTATCCTGTAGTGACTGTCACAATAATGTTCCGGGGACAAAAACATAATGTCGAGGTAGTGGTTAATCCTCACCTATCCGCTAATTTTGGGAACTAATTGGCCGGCTTTTCAATAATTATTGAAGGGGTTGTGTGCAGATGGGTCCTGTGAAAAAATGAGTCGTGTGGGATGTGCGTGGTCTGGATCTGCTCCAAGTCAGGCTGACACCGGGGAAGGGGAGAAATCCTCACTGATCAGGGTACTGCTTTTATGTCACGTACACTATGCGAGCTGTACGAATTACTGGGGATTAAATCGATTCGGACAAGCGTGTACCATCGGACCTTAAAAATATGATTCGTAAGTTTGTGCACGAAGATGTTCAGAATTGGTATAAGTGGCTCAAACCCCTATTATTTGCAGTGCGAGAGGTCCCGCAAGCCTCCACAGGGTTTTTCCCGTTTGAATTGTTATATGGGCGTAAGCCCCGTGGCGTGTTAGATGTCATGAAGGAAAATTGGGAGGAGGGACATTCACGGAGTAAAAATTAAATTCAATACGTTGAACATAGAGCAAAACTCCACAAACTGGGGTGATTATCACAGGAGAATTTGCTACAGGCGCAAGAACAACAGTCCCGGCTGTATAATAGGGGAGTTCGTCTACAGGAGTTTGCACAGGGAGATAAAATACTTGTATTGCTGCCCACATCGAGCTCGAAATTACTCGTGAAGTGGCAAGGGCCCTTTTAGGTCACACGGCGAGTTGGGGAAGTTGACTATGAGGTAGTGTGTACATATGGGGGTGAAGCACATGAGATTTACCACCTCAACCTCATAAAACCATGGAGAGAGGTGGTCCCCGTATCCTTGGTGGCGGTAGTTCCGGAGTGAGGAGCTCGGATCAGAGATGAATCTAAAAGCCAACCAGTTCACCCCAGTCCCTTGTGAAGACCACCTCTCACCATCGTAACGTACGGAGGTGGCCAGGTTGCAAAAGGACTTTTCTGACGTGTTCTCGCCTCTCCCCAGCCACACTAATCTCATAGAACACCACATCGAGGCAACTCCCAGGGTAGTGGTACGTAGTCATCCCTACCGCCTACCCAAACACAAGAAACAGGTAGTTCGGGAACAATTAAAGGCCATGCTAAATATGGGGGTAATAGAAGAATCCCACAGGGATTGGGCCAGCCCAGTGGTTCTGGTACCTAAGAGCGATGGCTCAGTCCGGTTCTGTGTGGATTATAGGAAAGTCAACACAGTGTTAAAATCTGATGCGTATCCAATGCCTCATATTGATGAACTGCTCAATCGGTTGGGTGCGGCTCGCTTTTATTTGACACTGGATTTGACAAAGAGATATTGGCAGATCCCCTTAACGCCAATATCCAGTGAAAAAACGGCCTTCTCCACACCGATTGGTTTACACCAGTGACCCTTCCGCGTCTTATGGACAGGGTCCTCAGAGTGCACGCTGCGTATGCCGCTGCCTATCTGGATGGATGGTTCCCCCAGCATGAATTGGGCGGTGGGGGTTTGTGGAGGCGAGGGCATGGTCGAGTGTTCGCCTGGAAAGAGAGTAAGCGGTAAGGGTTCTCACCTGAAATGAATTGCTGGTAATTGCTTGTTTCTGTGTTCACAGTGAGAGACTGGGGAAATAAAAGGGGCCAGACCTCAGAGTGTGGGGAGACAGACACTGAAACTGTTTACATGTTGGCCGCTGTCGGCTGTTTGAAGCTTCACCGTCACGCTTGAAGTGGACATGTTTTGTTTTTGTTTATTAATAAAAGTGACATACCTGAGTTGGAATCGCCGTCTCCCACTTCCTCATTCCATTGAACTCATTACAATTGTAAAAGTCAATTTCAAAGTATCACAATATTTGTTTTTTAGTGTGCATCAGGTCAACGAACAATCAATTATTTATATTTAACCATTAAAAATGTATGTCTATAACTTGTTTCTGAGATCCTCCATATAGGTAGACTGCAAACCCAACAAATATATGCTATTCCCTCATGTCTGTAGGGATGAGAATCGTGAGGGAATTAATAATTCCAGTTCTGAACCAGATTCCTCTTAATGATTCCGATTTCTTAATAGTTCCATTAATGATTTTAGTTTTGAGGATGAAATATTTGGAAATATTTGGAAGAAATGCAATTTGTATTAGATTTACTTCCCTCAGCAGCCTGTTACCAAACAATGAGATAATTTCATATTTTAACAGAACAGATCTTCGCAAAAGGTGTTTTCACATTGACTGATTAATTACGATATTTTAAGAATTCATTCATTTTAATAAAATAGCACTAATTACAATACAATGTTTATTGAGCATCTTAAATTACTCTGATTGACAAAATGAATAACATGCGATTCAGTAAGTTTTTGATTCACTGAGAAGAACCAGCTTATAAGTCATGTGTTCGGGGGTAGAGAGAAAAAATCATATGAGGTAGCTCTATATACTGTACTATGTAGTGCCGTAGATTCAAAAGAAACGATTCATGAGTCATGCGTTCGGGAATCTAGCTCGACTTGTAGGGCTGTATGTTTTGCAGTGTAGATTCAAAAGAACCAGCTTATAAGAGTAATTCATTTGGGAATCGAGCTACACTGGTCGTGCTGTATTGTTCGTGCTGTAGATTAAAGAGAACAGGCTAATAAAAGTAATTTGTTTGGGAATCGGGCTACACTGGTAGCGCTGTATGTTTCATGGTGTAGATTTAAAAGAAGTTAAGCTGCAAGTTTTCACGCTGTAGATTAAAGAGAACCGGCTGATACAAGTCCTTTGTTCAGGAATCGGTCTACACTAGTCACGTTTTATGTTTTGTGCAGCATATTTAGTATATTTTTTAGTTTTGCTGAATCAGTTACGGTGTTACCGTGCCACTGAACTATACTGCGGGAAACACAGTTAGTGTTGGCCTATTTTTAGTACAATGTCTCATCTGCATCAGCGGAAGAATGCATGTTTGAGAACCATTAACAGAACAATTAAAATAATTCGGTTCTGGTATTTATTTTATTTTTTAATACAACCGGTTCTGAATAAGAACTGGTTCTTGGTTCCCAACCCTACTTATGTCGTTATTGCAGCCTGGTCTCATGAAATTTATGTAAGCATTGCAAAGTTTTTGCAAAACTGAAATGATGTGCTTCATAACACGTTTGGCTGCACTTTGTAAGTAAAATGTCCAGCAGGGGGCGACAAAACCTAGCAAAATGAGGTTTTAATCAGGTTTTACAGTGAATTTTAAGATGGAGGTCTTAATAAAGCGTACCTCCCTAACCTAAAACTTTAACCTAAACTTAACCAATAGTGTCCGAAAAAAGAAATGAGAGTTTACCAATACAGACATCCTTACCCTTAACTAACACCTAACCTTAACCAATAGTGTTTTACAATGCAGAAGCTGAATGAAAAGCATATTTTCTGAAGCAACCACTTCAATTCGTACTGCTTCTATGTCTCTGTCATGTCACGTGTCAGCTTGAGATCTTGTCTGGTTTTGAATCACAGTCCTCCGAGTCCAAAGTCCAATACTCTATGTCTATGAGGTGCACTACCATGCATGCTAATCATACTGGAATAAGTGTATACACTGTATGTAGGTGGGTCTGTAATAAAAAGCATTAAAATGTATAATTTTTCAAAAGATGTGTTAGAGTAAAAGTGTCTCGATATCATAACATAGAATGGTCTGAGTAATAGAGAGAACAATAAGTGTTTATAAAGTCATAATCAGCCACTGAAGTCATGAAAGTGAATAAAACACACAGTTGCTGTAGTGCATCTAGTGTTCATTTCAGAATTCAGAATGTTCTGGAAACTGCAGGGAACTGTACCTGGAGACAGGTATAACAAGTTTTGCAAATACAGAGTCACATTTTCATTATGAGAACAGGTTGCGTTATTGTACTGACATTGACGTGCCTATGCTCAAAGCATGAAGTTCAGCACTTTTTGAGCAAAGCGTCAGAGACCATTGAAAAATAAAGAAAAACAAATGAATTAAAGATCAGAATATGTCACAGTTTTAAATCTCAGTACACAAAACATAGAGAACCGGAATATTGTCATATTGTAACCCAGATATCACTATAATATTGCACCACCAGATGCCTGCTGATTCCCAACACTACTGTGAGAGAGGTAAAATTTCCATTGGACACAATGGAATGAATTCATGAAGGGAAACATAAATTCTAATGCTTCTTGTTTCTTGCGCTATATCAGCCTTTTCTTCAAATAACCGATATCAGTGAGGCTAACTTATTACCTTTCTTTTTGTATGGACTTTCTGGGTCTCCTGAATGTTTAGCACATTGCTGAAGAATTCGAACTCCAGCTTGGCTGCCACCGATGGTTCATATGCTGGCCCTCTAATGCAGAGAGGAAGTTCATATGGAGCCATAAAAATAAAAGCCAAAATAAATCAGAGCGGTTGCACAATAATGTAGGCGTTCATGTGTTTTACAAGACAACAGAGAGGCCAGAGATTTTCTTACTCTCTCTTTTTTTCCCCTCTTTGTATCAACACTTGTTGGCATATGCTTGCCCTAAAACACAAAGATATTAGGCCGAGCTTCGCATGGAGATTTGTCGGTCATAATAAAAAAATATGAAACACGTCAATAATGATTTCATTTAGCTGGATATGTTTATGACTGCAACATTACATTATAAAATAATTAAAATCTTTCTGAACCCTCCAGCCCTTTTAGCTGTGTAAATATTACAGTTCCCACTGCTTTCCTACTAGTTTTAAGTTGTTAATTGAACTGCAAATTATTATTTATTATGATGTCTTCAATATGGACACATAATTACTTGAAACAGAAAGTTTGCATGTCTATTGTCCACTACTGTTCAAACTTGGAAACATGAAAGATTGTTTTAAGTTTATTTCTTTGTAGACCCAAAAACAGGTGGGTCTGAAAATGAGGGTCAGAGAGGGTTGTCCTGAAATGGTTCAATTGAAATGTTTCCACTGAACACTGTGAGCTGTTGAAGTCCTGCAGGGTGATGTGAACAGGATTGGGCCTGACATTCTGCAGGTTTAGAAGTTGGCTAGCAGCGGATGGATTTCTGCAATACAGACATGTTTGTTTAATTATGTTTAAAAGTACAGGAAGGTGATGTTTGCCAAGAATATGTGCTGCTTTTGAATCTAAAGTAGAAAAAAAAAAAAAAAAAAAAAAAAAAAACTACCAACAAATAAATACTTTCCCCTGAATGCAGCTGATGCTTGGTAATACAAGATCTCAAAGTATCCCTCATCTGCAGAGTCTCATGTGATGTGTGGTTCTCTGTGCGTCTGTATGCGTGCATGTCTGCATGTTCGAGCTCAGAGCAGTAATGCAGATTTCCATCATCACTTTCTGAGCACTGGAGCTGGTGGAAATACTTTTAGCAAGGCTGGACCTTTACAAATAGAACATACTGACTTTAAATTATATATATATATATATATATATATATATATATATATATATATATATATATATATATATATAGAGTCAGTATATTTATATTTAAAGAGTATATTTAAAGTCAGTGTGTTGTATTTGTAAAGGTCCATTTGTATTTCCACCAGCTCCAGTGCTCAGAAAGTGATGATGGAAGTCTGCATTACTGCTCTGAGCTCGAACATGCAGATATGCAGACATACAGATCTATATATATATAATTTTTGTTGCATACTATATTGCCAAGTGATTGCCAAGTGATCAGTCCACAAAAAAGTCATGTAAACTATAAAAAATAGTAGAGAAAAGATGAAAAAGATTAACAGTGTTCCCATACCTCTTGACTAATACATTTCCATGTTCTTCCATGACTATTCCATGATTACTGGATAATGATTTAATAATAATAATAATAATAATAATAATAATAATAATGTATACATATTGAACTCACAAAGATTATTTTCTAACCAATCCATGACTTTTCCAGGCCTGGAAATCCCTATTCTAAAAATGTCCTGATATTTCCATGTTTTTCATGACTGTGGGAACACTGGGTAAAAAATAGAAAATTAGGTGCCTGCAATAATGTTAAAAATAAACAAATAAATAAAATAAAAGAAAAAGAAATAGAAATAGAAAAAAGAAAGGAATAAAATATCAGCAAGATATTATAACTGCTATCACAGTTGATAATTAATTACCTGTCTGTATATTGTGTGTTTTTCTTTTTCAATTTAGAAGCAGATACATTGACCCCATTTACATGCACTTAAGAAAATGGTTTACACCAGCGTATTGCAGAAAGCGGCTTTCAGAAATGTCATGTAAACACAAACCCTGTTTTCCTTAAGCCATTTAAGGGATTAAGAGAAAGCGGTTTAACACACTTAGGTGTCTCCTGGAGAACATGGCTTATGTGGCCATGTAAATGCCTAAGCGTCATTCTGATGGGTGTTTGGAGAGTGTGCAAGTGCATAGAACAGACAAGATATCTAACGTCATAGGATGAAGCCCTACATCATATCAACAAATAAACACAGCAGAAAGAATTCAACATTTCTGGGAGTACAGTGGGAAAATAGAAAATCACACACACACTATAAACTTTACCAACTTATACACACCAATTAAAAATATCTACTACTGTCTCACGTCTGCGTACTGTACTGTATATGCGCATATTGGGGGAATCCCAGAGTTTTTACCGGAAACCCCACAAACCCTGCAATTCTGCTGGAGGTCACGATGGAAACTTAATTAAACCAACACAGCAATAACTCTGGAATAACTGGAAAATTAAGCGAATCAACAGAAAATAAAATAATAAAGTCTTCCTTGGATTACATGTTTGTTATTTACACAAGCGTTGTGCAAAAATTTAATTGCTGTGGAAAAAACTGCTTACTGACTGAGCCACATGTATACAGAGGTTAAGAGAAAGACGATAAAACAGTGCATGTAAACACACATGCTGATTTCGAGTCTTAAGCAGCTTTCTTGCAATAAATGGCTTTCTGGTGTCCATGTAAACAAGGTCTGTGAATTGCCCAACCCACCAAACCACAGGGGAATGTTTTCCTTTCTCCTATTCACAGTATGCGAGTTCTCCCTCCTAGTGGGACATGTTTGCATGTTTTTGTTGGTACAGCTCAAATGTAAATATGACCCCTAATGTTTGGGCGATATCTCTGGCTCCGAGAGTCTGCTTCTGTGTGTGTATGAGTTAGGGTTACTTTGTAATTTGCCTGATTAGGGACAGCGGTAGGGGTGGTTCCCTACTGACACCCCCCTCTACCTCTGATGGGGGGTTGCAAAAGTGTGAGCAATTACTATCTGATTATCAATCAACTATAAGACCTGATTGACTGAAGATCCTTTCAATAAATAAACAGGAAATTTCAGAGCTTTTACACACAGAAACCAAACCAATATTCATATAGGGTAGCTTGTCACATTTTTTACTCCAGTTAATATTTCACAGGTTATGTTTGTTTTTTAAAGTCAATTGGTAACATTTTACAGAAAGGTTCCAATCATTAACATTAGTTAATGCATTAGGTATCATGAACTAACAATGAACAATATATTTTTTTTACAGCATTTATTCATCTTTGTTAATGCTAGTTAATAAAAAATATAATTTTTATTGTTAGTTCATGTTAGTTTACAGTGCATTTACTAATGTTAAGATATACAACATTTGATTTTATAAATGTATTACTATATGTTGAAATTAACATTAACCAAGATTAGTAAAAGTTGTAAAAGTATTGTTCCTTGTTAGTTCATGTTAACTAATGTTATTAACTAATGTTAACAAATGGAAACTTATTGTAAAGTGTTATCAGTCAATTTCTGTATAGGCACATACCTTCTAAAAATATGAACAGCTATTGAACATCTGTGCCCTTATTGCTGTGGAAAAATAAACTGTTCATTAAACTGTGTTTTTATTGTGATCAATTGTTTACCCAACACCTATAGCAAAAATATAGTGTTATTGAAATGACATGTAATTAAGACACAAAAAACATGTTTTCACCAGAGCACTTTGGTAAGACACACACAGAATTATTACATAATTGTTTTCACTAAGAAAGATGATAAAGTGTTCCATTTTTGTTACAACTTAAAGTTGCTCTCCTTTGCCAAGTCTTAACTCCAGAACAAACCAAAGAGCAGGAAGGGAGAGACCCATTAAAAGAAGGAAGACAGGAATAAAAAAGGTGGAAGGAAGATAAGACAGTTTACTTATTGGGAGAGAGAGAGATTGAGAGGGGGAATGTGTAGAAAAGGGAACTGCGATGAGAGCGCAGTAAAAGATCAAAGACCCCAAAAAACAGCAAAACCACAGTACAGAATGGGAAAGAGAGAGAGAGAGGAGGAAAATAAAGACAAAAAGAAATTAAAGGGAGAGGAAGAAAAAGATTATCCAGGCAGCAGAACACAAATCAGATTTTAATAACCACATAATTGATATTATCATTTGTATAATTATTAAAAGTTCTACTTTTTCTCCTCCTTGCATTTCGGAGTGAACTTCCCTACGCTTAGCTCTCTCTCGCTCACTTTCTGGCACCACAACAGCCAAGCTGGCACACTTCCCAACAACAGGAACTACAGATAGAAAGACAAAAAGCAGTGCGGGAAAAGGTCTGGACAGGTCTCCAGACACTAGGGTTGACACAAAACCAAAATTTCAGTAAATTACAAAATATTTTATATTAATTTTAATGCTGCAGGCCCGCAGCAAACATTAGTATGCGATTGAATACACTCTTTTATTTAAAAATTATATATTAACATAAATATTAACAAATCAAATTAAAACAGTGTTCCCTCAATTAAGTAAACACTGCTTAAGTTTTTTCAAGTAATTATTCCAGTAAATAGTCAGTAAAAAAAGAAAAGAATAAAGAAAAAAAAAAACAGTGAGTGGTTTTCTGTTGGGTAAGTAACTTAAAAAATAGTAATCCACTCCAAATTACTAATTATTTCTCTAAACATTGTAATCAGATTACTTTATTAATTACTTCATTGAAAAGTAATCACATTACTAATTACTTTCTAAAACACTTTTCTGCTTAAATTCAAACTAATCTCTATATTTCTATTTGTTCATTGTTACACATAAGTCATACACTCAGCACCTCACTTTTCTCCTTCACAATGACTCGTTACAGGGCCATAATTCATGTATTCTAGATAAATAACATATCAGAAATAAGCATAACCCTACAATGTACTTAAAAGTAATTAAATTAATTGAAAGTCATTAACTGTAATCCTATTACAAGAATTTAATATGTAATGCATTACACAAATTATTATTATTATTTTTATTTTTTTATTTTTTTGCTTAAAAGAAATTTTATTACAGTAACTAATTACTTTTAAATTGGATTACACCCAAGACTGCCTATAAATACTGTTTGATTAATATTATCGACATAATTGACATGGACAGTTCTGTTAGGCTGTATTTATACTGCAAGGCCTAATGAACAGATCCAATATTTTGATAAAAATCAGATTTTTTTGTTCTACCTGCTGTGTTCATTCATGAAAGACATTAATGGCTGTGTTTATATTAACACCTTTCGACCAAAAAGTAAAACACGGTGCAGGTACCGAACTGAGTCATTATCATAAGTGCCGATACTGTAAAAAGACGGGTATTTCTGCATCTTTTTATTTGACTATCAGTTAGATATTGAAGTACAGTTGCTTTTCCCTACCAGAGACAAAGAAGGAATTCTACCCAGCAGAATAAATGTTTTCATACAGAACATACCATACATGCTAACAGTCCTGAAACACCAAGAAAAAGGATGATTTCAATGCCTCCAAGCATCAGTTTCTGTTTAGTGATTCAAACTTTGCAATTGATCATCTACCCAGAACTTCCAGAGATCTGAGAAGTCACGAGCAGGCTGCTCCCATCAGAAGCTGCTCTGGCGTTCTTCAGTCCATAAATCTCTGCAGCTTTTATATTTCTCTGTTCATCAGTGGTCTGAAACTGTTCCGTATGTCTCTTTCCCTCTCCGCTGTTAAACGTCATGGGCCTGTGATATTCGTGCTGAGACGTCCAGTTTGTGTTGTGTGAATGCAAGACAGCTGGACAGGGTTACACGCGTAATAGCAAGCAGGGCACTTTGGGTGGAGGACACTTTTTGAGTGGAGATGGCTTCGGTTTGGATGAGATAAAGAGACAGAAAACGTTGGAAGGGTCTTTTGCGTACAAAAAGGTATCTAAAAGCACTGCTCTTCTTCTAAAACTTCCCAATAGAACATATATCACTTTATGTTGATCCTAAGGCATTTTTTGTTGATCGCTCTGGATAAAAAGGTGTCTTCTAAAATCTCAAATGCCAACATATCACAGCATACTGTACAAGTAGTGTAAGAACAAAAATAAAATCTCACATGCAAAAAACTTGAGTACAAAACAAGTTTATATAAAAAAACACTGTCAAAAATCCTGTTAAATTTATAGTAAAAACTGGGAGCTGTGGTTGCCAGAAATTCACTCTAAAATACAGTAAGTTGACAATGCTTCAGGCATTATCGTACAGCAGTTTGATACCTGTATACTGTATTTTACAGGTGATCTCTTTCTCTTTTTTTCCTGTCACTCTGTTTTTATGTAGGGTACCATGAATTCAGAACAGCAGAATTAAATGTGTTTGTCTCTTCAGATGGTTCTTCAGATCCTAAGCATGCCCCTCAAGATTTGCACTGTCACAAACATCCAATCAGGAATGAAAATGCCAACTAGATTATGACTAATAGATGCCATGCTTCTCATTTAATCATTTACATATGTAGGTTGACATGGAGAACGAACCATACAAATTCAACAACACAAAAGCTAACACAACAAGAACATTTCAGCAATACTTCTGATGCTTGATTTTCTTGTCAATAAATTATATTTACTTATTTATTCACTCAGAATATACTTGAAACAGATAAAATCTCTATCAGGTATGTTTATTGAAAACTCACTGCTGTTCCTGTTACTGTATATAAAAATCCGCTCTCCCTTGACCTGAAATTTTTATGCTTTTGTAGGATCATGACACTTAAATAATACAATACACATTATCCAAACAACACAATGGACTAATAACAAAAAATAGGAAGAAACATAACTATTTTAATAAATTATAATTACATGATGTGTCACACAGGAACTTCTGGGAAAATCCTTTTACTGTTTTTCACTGTAAATTATAATCAGCCCTTCTGAAAAAAGCAACGTAGATTTGGGTTCAGATTTCTTTGGATTGTGAAAAGTATTTACTTGATTTACTTCTTTTGTGGGGCAGGTGATGCTGTTCACAGTAATGAGTTTTAAGAGGAGACTGTATTAATATCTTCCCCCACCAGACACCCGATACAAACAAATGCTGTTTTTAAGAGGGAACTTTTTTTTACAGGAGAAAAGCCTGTGGGACTGCAGTGCAGGAAGCCAAGACCTTATTTCTTTTGGTTGAGTGGAGAAATTGATTTGTAAGGTGGGGGCAGAGTTGGGAAAGTGTTCTCAGGACATCCCATAAAGTGTGCCGGTATCAGTTGTTCTGATCTAGGTTCAGAGGTTTAGGTTGGTTTGACCTGCTTTTGGGTCGCTTTCACCCTTTAATAAAGTAAATTGGGACATGTGGAGTCACCGTGTGATGAACTAGAGAATGGAGAGAGTTTCAAGTTTAAACTCATCCTCAGTAAAACAGAAACTTCTTACATGTTCATTAGAAAATTAATTTATTAATTTATTTTATTATTTTATTTTTTTTAGCAAATGCAGTTTGTTTGATTGGTTTTACAGTATACCTTCTACCTTGATGTCTAGATGCTAAAGTTTTTTCTGAATCTTGGAAGGTGGACAGTTGGTGTTGGGGACAGACTACAGGTAAAAAGACCAGACCTTAATGTAACCAACATGTCTAAATACTGGTTATCCATTCACCAGTTACCAAGAATTAAAATAAAAACAACTTTAATTTTAAGAATTTTCCATTATGCTAATACCTGACCAAATGCTAAAAATCTAAACTCTTCAGTTAATACCTGGAGTAGGTGCAGGAAAATCTTAATGCGTCCCTGTTTAGGACGGAATAATAGTTTCTCAGTAATCAGGACTGCTTAGTGATAATTACCCTTCAAGAAATACACAAACGGAGAAGCCCGATTGGCTCTGCTAGCATGTGACAAAGATCGATTGTATGGCTGCTTGTTGAAGGCCTGGCATCCATGTTGCCTGTTTCTGATTCAGTGCTTTGTAATTTTAAAAGGCTGTTCCCCAGGCGAATGGCCGCTCCAGTTATGGACATGCTCGAGATGGTTTTGAATTTCCTTTGGTTTGATCAGAATGTTGGACGCTGCCCTAATTTTGAGTCATCTCAGAGCTCTTCTCCTGCCAGACTAAAAATAGCCTCACAGGGTCAAGCCAGACCTGTCCCCACTCCTCCTGATCAGAGGAAATTCCATTGGTTCAGTCCAAGGGATTTAAATAAAAGATACAGAAGAAATGAGTTTTGGTTTTATTATTTGGGTGTGTGAAATTGCCATTAAGGGGGTCCTAAAGCCCAGCATGTGAGCTGATAAGCAAAACCAATGAGATGATGTTCTGAAGATGGTAAAGATGAAACACTTTGATGTCAACAGAGTTCACAAGCTCCTGCCCTGGATTGGTACTATTCAGATAACAGGATAAAAGGGTAGGGGGTGAAGCTATTTGCTAATCAAATATATGGCTAAACTGCAGCTTTCAAGAAGAGTTGAAAACATTATTCAACCAAATGGGTTATTCTCTGCCTGAATGAGATTGACCATTCACATACATCTGTTAAGTGTTTTAAACTGTTCTTTTTAGTAGTAGTGGTTGTGACAACAACAGCAACAACAACAACAACAACAACAACAACAATAATAATAATGTAACACTTTACAATAAGGTTTTATTTGTTAACATTAGTAAATGCATTCGGTATCACATACTAACAATAGCTAAACCTTATATTTTTTACAGCATTTATTAATTTTTGTTAATTTTATTTGTATTTTTATAAATTAATGTTAACAAATATAACTTTATTGTAAAGTGTTAAATTATTATCATTATTATTATTATTAGGGTTTATAATACTACTACTACTAATAATAATAATAACAATATTTTAAAATACAATTGTTCATTGTTAGCTTATGTTAGTTCATAATGCATTCATAAATGTTAATATATAGAAAATATATATATATATTTAAGTATATTAGTTTAAATTTAAATTAAATTTAAAGATGCAGTATGTAAGATTCAGAAACCCTTGTTATTAATGACACCTGTGGCCATTAAGTTAGCTGCAGCCAGATACATGTTGCTCGTGCACACACTCCATAGGGACGCGAGCATCGGCCAAAACAATGACTTAACATAAAACGAGACAACGTGATTCACCAGCATCATGCTGACAGATGAGGTAGCATAATTAAAATTACACAGTTATGATTGTTTTACTACAAACTTTGAGACTGTATATTATATTTGACTCTCCAGTGCTGGAATAGGGCTAAAACAAAGTGTGGATATAGGTCTAACTATGTGAGACTGTAGTTTGAAGTAATCACTTTTCTTTGCATTATACATTGACTGCATTTATACGATAGCCTATGTTGGCGTTAGCTAGCTAGCCAGCTTTATCAACAGAGGATGATGACAGAAGCTGTTTATAAAATAGACTGTACATTATAAATATGTTGACACAATTCAGTATTGATGCGATTCCATCACAACTGTCATTTTGATATATCGATGCGCTATTGTTTTATAATAATAGAATGTATATATTTTCTGTATAACCAAGTTACGTTACACTAATGAATGGGTCTTTTCACATTATCTTGAACATTGTCTAGCATTCATTTCATGTGTTATTGTAGTTTACCTTGCTGAATAATTACAGATTAACATTGTTTATGACAGTTACTGTGCAGGCAAGATCAAGTTAGCTAAAATTACACACATCAGTCCTTATGGCACTATATTTCACATGCTTTGCAGTTATGTAAGCTTACCTGTCCAATAAGTAGAACGCCAATTCAGGGTCAGTTTTGATCCCCAAAAAGGTCCCTCCAGGAACCAAATGCCCTGCCGATGTTCACTCTAGTTTTCGCTCGACCACGATCACATTTCCGCTTAGCCAGACAGGATTCAGTAGATAAATGTTTTTTTTTTTTTTTTCGGTGTTGAGCTGGGAGCTGGACGTTTACTGGATTCCATCTCTAAGACAAGTTACCTAGTGTTGCAGTTTGTTGTCACTGTTGAATAGCGGAAGAGAAGCTATTACTTAGGCAAGGCTCTCGGGAGCGCGCATAAACTTCACAAAATTTGGATTTTCCCGGCAAAAGCGTCCCGCTCCCTTCACATGAAAATCAGTCTACAGGCTTTAATAGGCAGCCTAGGAAGTCCGGGAAGGGCTCATTTTTTAAGTTGCATTACAAGCCGTTCACACATTGGCAAAAAAAAAGGTGAATATTACATGAAAATTGTTACATATTGCACCTTTAACCAAGATTGATAAGTGCTGAAAAAATATTGTTCATGGTTATTTTATGTTAATTAAAGTAGTTAAATAATGTTGATGAAATAAAAAAGTGTTACAATAATAATAATAATAATAATAATAATAATAATAATAATAATGCTATCTGATGGATGTTACATTTTGCCTTAATCTCACTTTAACTTTCAAATATCCGACAGTGAGTCTAATTCATGATTTGATACAAACATCAGATCTCTTTACATTATGTGTTTAAGGATATTTTAAGTTTTATTTAAAATTTGAACACAGTTAGAACATTTTATGCCAGTAGTAAATGGTGAACACAGTAACTTTCAATAATAAAAAAACTAAAATGTTTAAAGTTAAATTTAAAAACATTTATGGTGAAATACTTTCCTTGTTATTTGACCAATGGAATGTAGCACTTCCATAACCCCAGGTGCTTTATGCTTCAATGACCATGAGCATACGCACAGGAAGTTTCTCCACATGTCCACTTCTGATTCACACTTCTTTTTGATTAGTTCTGTCAGATTGTGTGAGTGAGTGAGTGAATGAGCAGTATTTACTTTTATTTGAGAAGCGTGCCCTCTCTCCCCCAGCAGAGGTGGCACTAGGGAGGGGCTATTGTGTGCTTTAGCCTCCCCAAAAAAGTCCATAGCACCTCCGTAGCACCCCCAGCAAATGTTTGTAACAGCCAGCAGATTATCATCTGTATGAAGATTGTATGAAGAAGCATTTTGCCTGACAACATTTTAGCAATCATGTCGTGTGTCCCGTATTTGTGTCGCCTGTTTCAGAACAGAATCAGAACTAGTGATAACCGATTTACAAATTAATTACTCATTTGAGTCGATTCCTTCAAATAATTAGTCAAACAGTTTAGCCAAATGGTCCAAATCGTTCAGACAGCTCACGCACTGTATCGTTTGGAGCATTTCTCACTCCGTGTAAACAGAAATGAACTAAACAGAACAGAAAACAATGAAGTGGAATATTTACTCTCATGATACACAGAGCAGATGAGGAGGTAAACTTAACTGTTGAAACTTTATTAAGCGCACTCACTCCAACTGTATGTCTCACAACAACCCTCTCCCAGTAATGGCGGAGCAGCCCCCGTAACCTAGCAACCCCAGACCCTGCTTTGTAACAACCAGAATCCTTCTTCCAAGGTGAGCTTGCAAAGTTAGCAAAAAAAAAATAAAAAATCATAATGCAGCAGCCCCATAGACATTCTTATGACGGATCACTGGCGAGGAGACGAGACAAGAATAATAAACTGAATAATAAACTGCTTTTGTGAGGAAACAGCACATAACTTAATGAACTGGCCGCCTGTCCATTAATCTTCAACATGTTTTACACTCAACAATACTACTGGAGTGAAGAATATGTGGAGTTTACTACGATAAAAATGGGCTGTTTTTTAAGAGAAGTCACGGATGATTTTGCGACATGTAGGTGTCAGTTTATGGCTCTCCCTGTTCATATGGTGATGGCGATATTTTAAATCAAAACTTGCAAGTGCATCCTTTGTTTGACAGCAATGAATAATGTCTTTATTAAGTTCAACATCTGCATGTGCAGCTTTTGGTCAACTCAAGGTAAAGCCATTTTTCCAACCAAACAGGTAACAAAAAGTATCATTGCATGTTTTTTTAACATGTACATTGGAGTACTATGTAAATACCATGGTGTACATCAATGCATTGCAGTTTTACCATCTGATACCTTCACAATACCATGGTCCTGCCACAGCAGGCTTTTTTATTTTTTATTTATTTATTTATTTATTTTTTTTTGAAAAGTAGTTAATTTTGAAAAACTTTAACTAGTGCTGGATGTGCTGTGTGAATAAGTATTATATCAATGTTTTGTAGCCCATAGTTACATTAATTGCTACACATGATATATACTTGTGAAAAGGTAAAAATGCTGCTCCTAAAGTCACCAGAATTAAATGCTTTAGTGCGTTCTTTGCAAAAAGTTTCTCCTGGTGGGCATGTCCCCAGACCCTCAATAAGGGTAAACTATTTTGCCATACCTGTGCTACAGACAGTAATGTAAAATCGCTTGGCCATGCCAGGTTTTACACATATTTAGTGACCAAAGCTCAGCTCCCCCTGTCAATGATTTAGCACCTCTTCATCACCAGCAATCAAAATTTTAACTGATAAGGCAGAGGTAAGAGAAGAGTCAGCCAGACTTAGCTGTGGTACAGGCCACCCCAATATCCTCATGAAACCAGCAAACCTAAGACCCCTCCAGTGGTTTGTGAGAGATGGTGTGGTTGAATTGTCCCAGCTTGGCATGAGCAGTCTCAACCAAACACCCCTCGACATGTACGCTAACACAAAAACTATAAATGAGAACACATCCATAACTGTTTTCAGTTTGCTAAGGGCTTCAGTTGTTCTATTAACACACAATTTACACATTTCTGTTAACAAATTGAGATGTTTGGACAGTCATGATTTTAAAGTAATTTGTGTGTTAATTTTTTTTCAATGTAGTAGGCAGTATATTGGGGGTTTGATAAGTGTTGACCTGGGGTCTTGTGAGCTCCCAGGGGATCGTAGTCTGGCTCTGGCCTTCCTGACAGTATGTGAAGAAAGGAGGAGGTGTTTGTTCATACAAAGTTTCTTCACTGGATGTTTTTGGCACCATTCTAAAACTCTAGAGACTGTTGTGTGTAAAAATCCCAGGAGATCAGCAATTACAGAAATACACTGGCACCAGCAATCATTCCACAGTCAAAATCACTGAGATCACATTTTTCCCCATTCTGATGGTTGATGTGAACATTAGCTGAAGCTCGTGACCCATATCTGCATGATTTTATGCACTGCACTGCTGCCACTCGATTGGTGCATGAATAAGTAGGTGTACAGATGTTCCTAATAAAGTGCCCAGTGAGTGCAAGTGCCTACTGTAACCATTGTTTTTTTATTTTTTTATTTTTAAACAAGGGACGAGTCGAAAAAAATTTCAGCCTGGTGTCATGAAATGCATTGCAACGTTTTTGACAAACTGAAATTCTGTGCTTCCCAACACGTTTGGCTGCAATTTTCAAGTGTATTGTCCTGCAAGGGGTGCCAAAACCAAGCGAAATGAGGTTGTAATCTGACAAGGTTTTTAAGGTACATTTTTGGTGGAGGTTTTAATAAAACGTACCTCCCTAACTTAAAACTTTACTCTAAACTTAACCGATAGTGTCCGAAAAGAGAAATGAGAGTTAAACAAAACAGACATCCTTACCCTTAACTAACACCTAACCTTAACCAATAGTGTTTTAAAATGCAGAATTGAAATGTCTCTGTCATGTCACATATCAGCTTGAATTCTTGTCTGGTTTTGAACCATGGTCCTCCAAGTCTAAAGTCCAACGCTCAATGAGGTGCGCTACTGCGCAAGCTAATCATAATGGAATAAGTGTATATATGTAGGTGGGTCTGTAATACAAGCGTTAAAATGTATAATTTTCCATTAGAGTGTCTCGATATCATAAAATAGCAGGGTCTGAGTAATAGAGAGAAAAATAAGTGTTTATAAAGTCATAATCAGCAACTGAAGTGAAAGTGAATAAAACACACAGTTGTTGTAGCGCCTCTAGTGTTAATTTCACCTGGAAACTGCAGGTAATTGTACCTGGAGGCATGTATAACAAGTTTTGCAAAAATGTATATAGAGTCATGTTTTCACTATGAGAGGTTGTAATCTTTTGTGGTAATCAACATTATGCCACAAATGCTGTTGATTGAGCTTAACTTGTATTGAACCCTCAACATTCCTTTAAGATTATTTGCTCTACAATTTCTTTCCCATTAAATGAGTTTTATTTCCCATCAGGAAATGCAAGAGAAGAGAGAGAGAACAGGGGAGCAGGGCTGTTGGTGGAGCTCTGTTTTCTTTTCGCTTCTCTCAGATACATTAGATAATGGCTCACTGCAAGATCCATTCACACTGTCTTCACTCGGAATCTCTCTCTTTCTTTCTCTCTTACTCTCCACCATTTTTCTCAAAAGTAAAGAAACCCCATCGACTTAGAACTGTGTGACCTGGAACTAGGTGAGGGTTCATATGCTGTACTGTGTGCGCGTGTGTGTGCATTCCTATATATGTAAATAAATATTCGTGTGTCTGTATACCCGTGTCTGTAGGTGGATATGAGAGCGGGGTACTGGAACACATATGCAAGCATCCCCAGAATCCTTCAGCTTAGCCAAAGTTAACAGACAGGAGGGATTCAGTATCAAAGCTCTGATATTTCACTACACACACACTCACACACACACACACACATGCTGGCCTGGGGCGTGAGGAGGGGGGCCTCCCACTGACTATTTAAATACAGAAATGTTTCATTGAGAGCAACGGGGAACACAGGTTACAAGGCCAGGATATTCATATATATATATATATATATATATATATATATATATATATATATATATATACACGTATGTACGTATATACGGTATGTATTGTATATATGAAACATTTAAAGAAAAAAAATCTATCCCTATCATTCTGTCCTACAAAATCCCTCCTACACATATGTTCATATCCCCACATATGTATCCATATACAGTGGCCCCAAAAATTATTTTTACACTTAAGGCACAAAAATATATAAATGTCACTGTTTTAGATAACAAAATATCAACCAATGATCATGTATTGCACACTTTTCATGCAAAAAAAAGAAGTTTGTCAGGTTTTAAATGACAAAACAATGTGTATACACTTCAAACTGATGACAAAGTATTAGAAAACAATTGTGATTGTGAAAACATTGGACTCTGCTAGGACACCCGCGTGAACTTGATATTATATATGCAATGAAATTCATGCATTTTTAAGTTGTTTAAGTGTCCAAATACCTTTTGTAGCAACTGCATATTATTTTTCCTCACTTTCTCTTTCTATCTGCCCATGATCCTCTTTAGGCCTGTCTGAATTACTTTCTCTCACAGCTTGTTTGGCTTGTGTTTAAGACTGACATAAAGCTGCATCAGAATATGAGATGAAACACTTGTGTGTGTTTTATTAACATGAGTAAGTGTGCATCTGCGTGTGCTATGGAGTGAACAGGGACCTGCAAGGATCTCTTGTGCTACAAGTTTGACATTCACAAAAGTAAGAGTGATAATTTACTGAGTTCTCAGGGTCATAACATACAAAAACTGTAATCGAAGACATTAGAAGCCAAAAAAATAAGACGATTACTTTTTTCTGCCCTGTAAAATGTTGAAGTCATTGCCATTCTTTTTCCATTTTGTTTTTTCTTTCTCATAAATTTGCGCATTTTTGGACACAGTAAAATACATTGAACTGGGTAATTTCAAGTGTGTTTGTAAGAATATGTGTGTGTGTCTGTGTGTGTGAGTGTGTGTACTTTCTTTAGCGTTCCATTACTCTGTTATGTTGATATTTTGTCTTGGGGCAGGTGTGCTGGGTGAATTTGGTTCCCCCTCACTGCCAGCCGCTATACACATGTATTAATCAGCTTACGAGTGCCTCAGGACTAACTATTCATCATAAAATCCTGCTCTCATTCAGTGGGAGAACTGATTTAGGTATTGTTAGGTTTCTGTTTAATAGAAGATGACAGTAAAGTAAATCAACATGCTTGAATATGAATACAATGTTTATGTCCTGAAACCACATAAGGTGAACCTTAACACCATGAGGAAGAAATGTGGTCTGCCAGGGTCAATCATCTTTAACATAATGAGAACAAATGGAACTGAGCTTTTCTTCAGCTTACATTTGAACTGCATAAAGGGAGCCGACTCCCTCTCTTTCCTTATAGCTCCCTGAATTCTCTCTTCCCGCTTCTGTGTGCTTCCTCTCTTATATCACACATAAAGACACTGAAAATCACTTTTTAATCAGTACTTTAGTATTGTTTTTCAGTAAAAATAATAAACATTCTAAAAACAAGATACATTGACGTGTGAGGCACAAACTACATGATAAATTACGACAAGTTATTTTTCTGACCCGCATTGCCAAATAGTTTTGTTTCTTGTTTTTTAGGATAAACCTTAATTCCCCTTCTGTCACTCACTCGACGTTGTGTCAAGCCCTATACATCTCTGATCTTTGAGAAAAGGCCAATGAGAATTGGCAAGTGGAATTTGCATGCCACTCCCCCGGACATACGGGTATAAAACAGCTGGAATGCAACCACTCATTCAGATTTCTTCTACGGAGCCGAGTGGTTGTGTTCATTCAAGCTGAACTACTACAGGTCCATTCATCTCTCTTGCTCTCACGAGCTGTTGATCGGCGCATTACAGCGGTTCTCCCCCTCTTGCACCGGAGTTGTGCAGAGTACATCCCTGGGCGCATCAACAGCGAGAAAAAAACAATATTTTTTCTCTCTAAAAGAGAATATTTCCAACTAAAAGAGTGGCACACATGAAAGCGTCTTTTTCAAGATGCCTTTTTGTTTGTGTATCCTTCCTGGTTGCGGTCGCTATCTCGCCGCTTCTGATGGCCACGATCACTGTATCTCGTGTTTGGGTGCTTCCCACGCGGAGACATCGTTCGTGGATGGTTCATGTCCTCATTGCGAGAACATAACCATGGCTACGTTGCGGTCACGGCTTTCTTTCATCAGAAAGAAAGCCACCACAGTGGCTCCCCGTCTCGGTCCTCCTAACTATGGGTATGAGGCTGAGTCGGTTAGCACTGGGGCCGATTAGGGGACTTCAATGGGAGCTTCTCCACCGGGTAACCCCCCATGGACCTCCCATTCCCCTGCACGCTCGTACGCCCCAGCCGGGTTCTGGGATGAGACCTCGGGCCCGTCTCAGGGCGGGTTTCGCGGCCTCGTTCGGAACTCGCGAAGAGGATGAGATATCCATTGCAGCATCGGAGAGTGGGCTCGCCATGTCTGACACGGAAGACTCGGCTGGACTCCCACCCTCAGGTACGGTGGTCCAGTCGCAGGCGGACGTGGAGCTGGCGGCCATGCTTGCCCGGGCAGCTGCAAGTGTCGGGCTGGAATGGAACCCTCCGCTCCCCCCCGAATCCTCGCGGATCGACGATTGGTTCCTGGGGCCGGAGCGCTGCTCATGGCCACGCTGAGCCACCGTTCCTTTCTTCCCGTAAGTGCATGAGGAGCTTACGCGGTCATGGCAGGCACCTTTTACTGCCCGCACCCGATTCGCGAACTCCTCCGCTCTCACTACCCTCGACGGTGGGGCAGCAAGGGTGTACTCGGCAATTCCTCGTGTGGATCAGGCTGTCTCAGTGCACTTGAGCGTGGCTGGGGTGCCGTGTGCAACGGGCATGCAGCTGCCGGCCCTTGGACTGGTCCGCGACTGTGTTGGCACCTCAACTGCCTCAAGTTGCTGGCAGTATTGCTCGCCCTGCGGAGGCTTTTGCCATTGATCCGGGGCAAGCAAGTGTTGGTCCAGACGGACAACATGGCAATGGTTGCGTACATCAACCGCCAAGGCGGTCTATGCTCTCGTCGAATGTCGCAACTCGCCCGCCCGCCGTCTCCTCCTCTGGAGTCAGCAGCGGCTCAAGTCACTGCGAGCCACTCATATCCCGGGCAACCTCAACAGCACAGCGGACACGCTGTCGTGGCAGGTCACGCTCAGTGTAGAATGGAAACTCCACCCTCAGGTGGTCCAGCTGATCTGGAGTCGATTCGGTCAAGCGCAGGTGGACCTGTTCACTTCTCGGGAATCCTCCCACTGCCCGCTCTGGTATTCTCTGACCGAGGCTCCCCTCAGCACAGACGCATTGGCACACAGCTGACCCCTGGGGCTGCGCAAGTATGAGTTCCCCCAGTGAGCCTACTTGCACAGATGTTGTGCAAGGTCAGGGAGGACGAGGAGCAGGTCATCCTAGTGGCATCTTATTGGCCCACCCGGACTTGGTTCTCAGACCTCACGCTCCTCGTGACAGCCCCCCCCCCCCCCGGCAAATTCCATCTGGCACCCGTGACCAGACCTCTGGAATCTCCATGTCTGACCCTTGGACAGGACGCGGAAGACTTAAGTGGCCTACCACCGACAGTGGTAGACACGATCACTCAGGCCAGGGCTCCCTCGACGAGGCACCTGTATGACCTGAAGTGGTGTCTGTTCGCTAAGTGGTGTTCTTCCTGATGTGAAGACCCCCAGAGATGCGCAGTCGGATCAGTGCTTTCCTTTCTGCAGGAGAGGCTGGAGGGGCGGCTGTCCCCCTCCACCTTGAAGGTGTATGTAGCCGCTATATTGGCACATCACGATGCAGCTGACGGTAAGTATTTGGGGGAGCACAACTTGATTGTCAGGTTCCAGAGAGGTGCGAGGAGGTTAAACCCCCACAGACCACGCCTCGTTCCCTCGTGGGACCTCTACGTGGTCCTTCGGGGTCTACGGGGAGCTCCATTTGAGCCCCTAGAGTCAGTAGATTTAAAGGCGCTCTCTTTGAAGACTGCCCTCCTGACGGCGCTTACCTCCATCAAGAGGGTAGGGGACCTGCAGGCGTTCACTGTCAACGAACTGTGCCTGGAGTTCGGCCCGGGTGACTCTCACGTGATCTTGAGACCACGACCGGGCTATGTGCCCAAGGTTCCCACGACCCCGTTCAGGGATCAGGTGGTGAACCTGCACGCACTGCCCCAGGAGGAGACAGACCCAGCCTTGGTGTTGCTGTGTCCAGTGTGTGCTTTGTGCATCTACTTGGATTGCACGCAGAGCTTTAGAAGCTCCGAGCAGCTCTTTGTCTGCTTTGGGGGACAGCAGAAAGGAAGCGCTGCCTCCAAGCAGAGGATTGCTCACTGGGTCATTGACGCCATCGCTATGACATATCACGCCCAGGACGTGCCCCCTTCTTGGGGCTGCACGCCCACTCTACCAGGGGTGTAGCGGCCACCTGGGCTCTGACCAATGGTGCCTCTCTAGCAGACATTTGTAGAGCAGCGGGCTGGGAAACACCTAACACCTTTGCGAGGTTCTACAACCTCCGGGTTGAGCCGGTTTTGTCCCGTGTGCTGTCAGGTTCAAACAGGTAGTCTCGGGACAGCTGGCCAGGTGTACTGCTTGCGCATAGCGCCTTTCCCCTCCCTTGAGGCGAAGACGTGCGCTCTTTCTCCCAGTCGCGTTCACAAAAGTGTGGACCCTGGATGTCCTTCCTCTTAAGCCCTGTGGCTGCCGAGTTTTCGGAGAAACTCGCCGCCGACCCAGTACATGTGCAAATTAGGCCCTGTACTGGGGTAGGTGCTCCACATGCACTGGTTACCCCATTGGTAACCCCATGTGATGTATTTTCTGCAAAGTGGTTTCCCCGGGCAGACGCCCCTATGCCCCGGGTCAGCGTGTCTGTAGAAACTCCTCCCCCCTCGGGTAGGACCTACCACAGGACCCTTCCACATGACATGCTTCTGACTAGACTCGGTAAGACCATGTGACGTATTTCCACTTGAAAGCCCCCCCCCCCCCTCTCTGGGTGGGTTGTGGTCTCCGTGGTGTCCTCCTCTTTGGAGGGACACCTCCCGACAGCTGAATGATTTTGTTCCTTTTGGGGAGAAAAAAAAGAAAAAAGGCCACGGCTGGGCCGGCCAGTCCTCTTTTTTTTGTGCAGTCGACTTGTCCCTGAGGTGCAGGGGACCATTTGACGGCCACAAGAGCATTGGGGGAGGTTACGTGACGGCCAGGTGCGCTGGCTACGAGGCACACAGAGGTCTGCCCGTCTCATCCTGCTAGTCCACGTAACACAGTTCAGTAGTCGTGGCGTTTTGTATAGGGACCCCTAGTGTCACTTCATCGACAAAACGTCGAGTGAGTGACAGAAGGGGAACATCTCAGTTACTGTCGTAACCTCCGTTCCCCGATGGAGGGAACGAGACGTTGTGTCCCTCCTGCCACAATACCGAACTACCCGCTGAATGGGCCGGGACCTTGTCTTGGCTCCTCAGTGCAAAACCTGAATGAGTGGTTGCATTCCAGCTCCTTTTATACCCGTATGTCCGGGGGAGTGGCATGCAAATTCCACTCGCCAATTCTCATTGGCCTTTTCTCAAAGATCAGAGATGTCTGGGGCTCCCAGGAGCGACCCCTAGTGTCACTTCATCGACACAATGTCTCGTTCCCTCCATCAGGGAATGGAGGTTACGACAGTAACTGAGACGTTTGTTATATTTATGCTTAAAACAAAGAAAATCCCTAAATGGGTAAGCTAAAGAAATAGTACCATCACACATATGTGACAGGTAATAACTGGGCCCTGCAGAGTAGCATCACACATACAGTATGTGTTTCTGCAACAGTCAGTTACGTTACAAGCTGCCAGATTCAAATCGGCTTTTGCGTCGACACAGGCTGCACTAGTCAAGTGTCTGTTATTTATATTCGCTCAAACAGTTACTCATACAGTCTTTTAAACCACAGAATAAGTTTATTTTATACATCCAACTCATCACCAAAGTACAATGATAAAAAGTTTACACCTCTTATATGCACAGTCAATACATAAAACACAATGTTCATCCAATGCGTGCTGCTGTTTTTAATTAGTAGCGGTTGTCATTTGTCAAACAAACAGCTATTCAAAGAGTCTTTTCAAGCATATCATATTTTTATTTTATGTAACAAACAACCAAATTGTCACCAAAGTACCACAATAAAAGTTCACAGCTTGTATATGCAATGCCATCGTATCTAAACATGATCTTCCCATGCATGCAGCCATGTCTGCTTAGGTGCAAATGCAGTTTTAATTAACACAAACAGCAACTCAAACAGTCTTTTCGTGCATATAATACATTTGTTTTCTGAAAGAGACAGCCAAACTATCACAAAAACACCACAATAACAGTTTAAAACTTGTATACTCACAGTGAAAACATGCTGATCGAGTGCGATTATCCGATGCACACAGCCAATTATTTTTACATTAGTGCTTGTCTCACACACACACACACACACACACACACAATGTCTGAGAAGTCAAACAGTGCATAGGCAAACCAGACTGCTGATATTATTTGTTCATTTGTTTTTTACAGCAATAAAAACAAATAAAAGAAAAACAGTACAGCAGACATAACCCATTTGTTCACATGTTTACTATATTATATACAGTATTTTTTTTATGACAAGAAATAAAAAAAATACTCATCTACAATCTGCCCCCCTCTACTGGCTATGCAGTGTCATGTGCAAAAATAACTCACTCCAGGGGGCACTGCAGAAAAATGTAGACCCTACTCATGAAAAGGTTAAAGGTATATTTTCTGAAAACAAGTCTTAATATTTTATACAATTTTATTCGGAAACAAGACAAAAATAGTGATTAAGAATATATATATATATATATATATATATATATATATATATATATATATATATATATATATATATATTCTTTTTTATTATTATTATTTATTTATTTATTTATTTATTTATTTGTGCAGTGCAGTGCAGTGCAGTGCAGAAGAACAAGCAAACTTTTTATTCTGTTTGAAGGGTCTGCTTATTTCAAAGCTGTTGGCTTTTTTTCGAAGTTTGTGAAAAAAAGTCTTCTAGTGGTGACTTTAAACTACTCCTTCTGTAGAAGGCTTTTAAATTTAACTGTTTTAAGTGCTTCGGACAGTCTGTTTCTCATTTTAGCCAACCGAGTTGGATTCACAAAGGGTTTGAGTGGGTAGCGGGTAATATAGATGGCACGAGTGCTGATGGCCATTTTCTTCAAGGGGAATCTTTTTTTGCCGCTTTCTTTTTCTCCTTTCCTCTCAACATTTTTTTTATTGTTTTTCTTGCCTGTGAGAGAGACACAGTTAGCTACTTCGCAAGGTCAAATTACTGATGACATGTTATGTTAATAGAACAAAGAACAAGTCAAATGGGACATAGCAAGAAACACACATAAACGTGCATACGCAAACACAGGGGTCTTTCTTTGATCTGAACAGATTCTGGGCCTGCTGCTCTGATGTCAGGCTTTGACAGACTAAGTTTGTCCATCCTGCTTCATCTAGTGATTCAGCCTAAGATTCAGAAAAACAGAAGATTTGAACTTCCTCCGCTACAGGCCCACAAAACACAGTCACTCAGGGTGTGTCACAAAAAGCATAAATTCACTTCAACAATCCCAAACATCATTCAAAGACGTGGGTCGATTTTGACAGGTTTCGCTGTAATTACGCACTTTTTCATATAAATGTATAATGGAACAATCTCTGTAATCCCCAATGCAAGTTTTAATGTTATTTTCCAAGTAGTATTTTATTTTGCTTATTACAGACTGTGAGAGCAGAGTGTGAGTAATCATATGGATTTACTTTGTCATGAATACCCCAAAAGCATAAAAATACCCTATGACTTGAGAATGACCTCTGACTTTCATTATATTACATTAAATTGATTTTATGCTTGGTTTCATTCGCTCAGTTTATTTCACAGCCTCATGCTAGGCATTTTGAAGTCTGTCTCAACAAATTCTTGTATAACAATTGCTGATTATGTTTGAAATGTAACTGTGGTTAAAGGAATAGTTCACCCAAAAATGAAAATTCTGTCATCATTTACTTTCCATCATGTTGTTCCAAATCTGCATGACTTACTTTGCTCAATGGAACACAAAAGAAGAAGAATATATTAGAGAATAACAACATAAGTATCTCACAAAAACCTATCATATTGCTTTAGAAAACTCCAAATATAGTGCACAAGATGTATGGACTAATTTTATGATACTTTTATGCTGCTTTTTTTGTTGTTGTTGTCATTTTGGAGCTTGACAGCCCCAGTCCTCATTCACTTTCATTATATGGAAAAGAGTGACCAGAAAATTATTCAAATATTCTTCTTTTGTATTAGATTGGAAGAAAGTAATTAAAGTGTGAGTGTAAGGTAAATGATGACAGCATTTAGATATTTGGGTGAACTGTTCCTTTAAAGTCAAAAACATAAAAATGTTCTGTTCTGATGGAGTAGTTCATTCAAGGTAGATCTGTTTAGGCTTCAAGAACAGGAGAAGTGGAACAGGGTCATGTCGTATCTTCTACAACATAAACCCTGTTTTAGTCAATTGGCTCCTAAAGGAAGAGACTCTAAATTAAAAAGCTGAGTGGACAGAGTTAGCTTGTCACCTGTCTGCTGTACATTAAACAGGAAGTCAAACAGAGGCTTACAAAGTGCGTTCGGCTTGTTCTGGTTTTTGTCCTTCAGTAGATGCAGGAACTTCTGTTTTGAGTGATCGCCCCATTTTCTCACGACAGATTTCAGGAACAGCTCAGGATAAAAGACGTATCAGCAGAAGGGTTTATGTCCTGGTGAGCTCGAACAGTCGCAGAGACACATTTTTTCCGTAAATTTGCTCTTCGGAAAGCCGGCCAGAACTATCCATCATATCAATGACTTCCTGTGAAATGAAACACAGCGGACAGAAGTTATCAGTAAATATGATGACACCTTTTTATCTTCGGTCAAAAATGGCTGACAGCTGAGTTTCATATAAACTTCAAACGTCTTGGAACCAAAAACACGTACATTAAAGTACAGGGTAAAGCACTCGGTGAATCACACAACACAAGGGCCTGGATTTTGGTACGTTTCTGGATTTGTACCTGAATTCTCTCTAATCCATTCTCAAATACCTCAAAACAGTTTGTTGTTATTCTTTCAGCTTAAGACTTGGCAGGTGTGTAACAGGACCCACGTTAACAGTCTGACAGATCATTCCATTTCTCTGCAAACCATTTTTAAAGGGAGGATGATAGAGGGAGTAAGAGGACGATGGGAGGAATTGGCAGATGAGTGTACTCTGCAGGTGTTGGGTAATTGGATTAACACAAAGACAGTGAAAAGGAATTCCTCTACTTTTTTTTTTTTTTTTTTTTGGAGAGTTAGAGCACTAAAAAACGTTTTTTTTTTTTTTTTTTTTTTTTTTTTTTTTTTTTTTTATGCAAAAAAGAGAAAGACTTTCTTTGTTTAAAATAATTTGCTGTTCTCCTCAGACTAAACCTACCCATAAAGTCTACCCCCTTAACCAAACCCTAAACCTAACCATGATTTTAATAGGAAAATAACTTTTGTGTACCATGGAAGAAAGAAAACATCAGGGTTTGGAATGAGACATGGGAAGCGTATTACAGGTTATTGACAAACATCTGTCCTTTCCTAAAATAAAGTGTTGGGTAGGAAGCTGGTTAAAATTTGAAGCCTGTATTGTATCGATTCTGTTTTCATCACACACTGTAAAATTCTGTTTGTTGATTGGTTGTCATGAGAATATGTTGGAAAATTCTGTCATCATCTACTCACCCTCATGTTTTTCCAAACCCCTATGACTTTCTTTCTTTCATGAAACACAAAAGGCAATGTTAGGTAGAGTGCTAGCCTCAGTCACCATTCTATTTCATTGTATCTTATTCCATACAATGAAAATGAATGGTGACTGAAGCTGTCATACTGCTTAAAATCTCCTTTTGCATTCCATGGAAGAAAGAAAGTCATATAGGTTTGGAACGACATGTGTAAAGTAAATGTGAGTAAATTATGTCAGAATTTTCCTTTTTGGGTGAACTATCCCTTTAATACCTCTCAAACCACCATACCCCAGAGACTGCGGAGAAATGTATGATGACAGAATAGAACCTTCCTTTCTATCGCTTGTACCTTCTTTCTCTCCTCTCCTCTGTTTGAAAGTCATTCAAAAGATACAACAGAGAGTAAATAAAGAAAAATGCGGTCGCAGCAAGGAGTCGTGATTCCACCGGAGCGGGAGTTTATCTTAAACTCTAACCACAATAAAACTGGCGGGATATACAGAACGACAATGAAGACCACTGATGCTTCACACCAGTTTGATTGCTCTCCAAAACCAACACCCCCCTGAGACACACACATACACTTGGAAAGCTCTCTTCCACCCTCTCAGTCAAGGTGTCTGAAATGGCTACTCTGTGAAGATCTAGCCAAAACACTTGTCAGCGTGTTGTTTTGTCAGGGGCAGGGTGGCATTGACATTGGAATGGAAACGTTTGAGTCTTTGTAGTGGTCGCACTGCATCGGGGAAATGTTTTGGTGAAGCTTGTTTCACACTGAGCTGTCATTCATAAGAACTGAAATGGAAACATACAGCTGTATTATTTAAATACGAGATAGGAAATCTTGATACAGGTGTCTGAAATGGCAGTCAACCTATCCAATTCTCCCATAAAGAGCCATGTTTCAATCCAAAATACATTTGGAAATGCTTACTCATTGACCTCCCTAACGAACCGTAAATATCCCTGTCAGACATCTAATTACACGAGTCTCACGGAGCGCCATGCGGGGAATAACATTTAAAGACATTCCATCCACCTATTAAAACGAAGGGAATGGTGATCTTCCACATATTTAATAGGAAATTGAAATGACCCTGTTTCATATACTCCTGGACTAACTGTGATTATGTATCATCCTAAATCCATGCAAGTGTTTTAAATGTAATACAAATGAACATAAATTAAAATCTATAAATTAATAACGATTTATGGTAAAGTGAAAATCTGTGGAAACATTTTATTTCAAGGTAATGGTACAACAGAGCTTTGTACTGAGATATAAATATGTTGCTCTGATAGATGTGCTGATATGTACACTGTTCCAGCTTCATATACTGTATATTGTATCATTCTGCAGTGTGCCTTCTCATGTAATAAAATAATTTCAACTCAAATCAGTATTTCATGTCCATTCATTTATTCTTCTGCTTTGCGTCTGGGTCCTGATCATTTTGTCATGGTTTATTTTGCGATAATGACCCTTACTTACAGACCTTAACGACACTTACTTCCTTTCTTATCATCGTCATCATCATCATCATCATCATCATCTTCTTATTTTCTTTTTTATTGTATCATATACTTTAAAAAAAATAAAAAAATAAAAAAATTACAATATCAGCACTTTCAAGATCAACTACTGTAACTCACTCCCAAAATAAATGCCCCCCCCCCCCCCATTTATTTAGTCCTTCATAGCCTTAACAGTTAAAAATGAGTAAAGAAAATGTCTTGTACAGTTCTATTTTTTTGTACAATAAAGCCTTGATAATTTGACATAAGCCACCACTGTCATCCAAATAAATAAATTAAGTTAGTTGGTTTAAATAAAACTAACCCATTAATTGGTTTGTTTGTGTGGTCCACTGTTTTTATTTGAGTGCTCCACAGTCCCTTATGTCAAACTTCTAATCATCCCTTTGCCTCTCTCTCTCTTCCCTCTTGTTACAGTTGTATTTTTAGTATAATAAAGCCTAGGTAATTTGGCATTAACCACCATTGTCAACAAAGTAAAATTATAAATAAATAAATAAATATTTGTTTTCATTATTATAATTTAAACTATTTGAATTAAATGAATAAATGACATAATTAACAATTAATTAGTAACAATGGAATTTGGGTGAAAAAATATAGATATCATGGTAAATATTTTAAAAGGTTTACTATAGACACTATGGTAGATTTCTGGTAGATTTCTAGACAGATTTCTGTTTTCATTGCAGGTACAAGACGAATCTTTATTTATCAGAAGCACACACCTAAATTTCAGCACATTGCTTTATTCATCAGTTGTAAAAATAGCTCACCCACATTCTTTCCAGCTCCATCTGCCATAGTGTACATGCCTGTGGTCTAATCACTTTAAACGTTTCACTTTTGAAATGTACAACAGTTATCACACTCAAGATTTTACTTGGATTCAGACCACTGCTATATATATATATATATATATATATATATATATATATATATATATATATATATATATATATATATATATATATATATATATATATATATATATAATGCTTCTTTTAATTAATAATGCTTTAATTTCTTAACAGAAGTTCCTAGGACACCAGGGAGCAAAGAGAAATGTTCCACTTTGACTGAGGAAGAGTGTATTTTAAAATAATTACTCCAGAAATTCAAGGCTATTTTTACAGTGATAACTTTGGTATTTGATATTATTAAATTATCATGGCCCCTCAATGGATTGTATGTATACAGATGGAAACACTACACTCAAATCCCATCACAGACAACATAAAAAAATTACTCAATTACAAATGTTTGGAAATTTCATCAGGGTTAGAAACTGTTGAAGGATTAAAGTTCTGGTAGGTTCAGTCCTAAGCAAAGACAGTCATCAAAATAAACCTAAGAAAAAATTCTTTAGCATATTCTTCACACCAGATTGAGACGGAACTACAGTGATACAAGAGATTGAAACTGCTCAAGGAGTCAACCGCTTTCGCACACAAACATGAAAGAACTGATTTATGACAGAATGTGGACGTATTTCTGAGAGAAATGGAAAGATAGATAGATAGATAGATAGATAGAGAGAGAGAGAGAGAGAGAGAGAGAGAGAGAGAGAGAGAGAGAGAGAGAGAGCATATGAACTCCCATACATTTCCCAATGTTTTGATTGACAGCTGCTTACAAGTAAGGGCTCTCTCTCTCATCCACCACTTCCTAAATAGTACGTTTGTAATACTCCTCCTAGGATACAAGTATTATCAATGAAATGGGAGACATAAGAAGCCACTGCTTTGTGAGTGCTTGTGATTTCTCCAAAAATAAAAAAATAAAAAAAAAATAAACTGTGTTTCATGTTGGTGCTGGTCACCGACTAATGGAAGACAGTGGAAGTTCAGGAA
Source organism: Myxocyprinus asiaticus (assembly GCF_019703515.2). Lineage (NCBI taxonomy): Eukaryota > Metazoa > Chordata > Actinopteri > Cypriniformes > Catostomidae > Myxocyprinus > Myxocyprinus asiaticus. Next base: position 16,896,791 of record NC_059364.1, on the reverse strand, counting down.
ACCTGAACTAAAAGGCATTATTTTTTGCAATTCCATGTGGTGACGCTATAGTATAAGCCTACTACTATACTATTAATTATATTAACAAGTGATATGGGTGCCATGGATACTGTAATATGAAGTGTTACCCATTACACTTTACTACACGGATGAGCCCTAATTTTGAACTATATAAAAAAAAATAAAAAAAAAACCTATAGAGAGTAGGTTCACTAAAGAGACATGAGCATAATAAATGTTACATGGAAAAAGGCACCAGTGAGGTATGAAGTTTCAAGCCATACAGTTCAAAAACAGTCCGAATAGCAGGTTCATTTCAGCATTGTCTGACTAGTAACATTTGAGAGTGTGGCACACAGCTGGGACTGACAATGACATAAAACAACATTTGGGTAACAAATTGTGCAGACTGCAAATTTATCAGCGGTTGGACCGGACATTGCTCCTTTGTTTCTACAGTCTTTGAAATTCACTTCCAAATGGACGGTAAGGTTTATAAAAGGAGACTGGCTGATGTGATGGCCAGCTGTGGCTATAGTTCTGATAACAGAAACCCTTGTAGGTTAGTTTACAAAGAAGAGGATAACTTGGAAGATCATAATTTAAAAAAAAAATATATATATATATAAAACCTGTGAAAAGTACAGTCTTTAACAGAGCAAATACTAGCATAACTAATGACTGAGTGGAGGTTCAGATATTTGCAGATATTTAATATATACTGGACACATTAATTGACAGTTTTTAGTGACTCTCTTATTACTTAAAATAACAGTGGCAGTTTCACCAGAGACGTTAACACTTTGTTGGTAACAGTAATGCTATTAGTCTGTTGGCTCTTTACAGAAGTGATCGGGGTGAGAATGTGACACTTTGACATGCTGTTTATAATTTTCCTGTGTGACATCACACACCTGAGGTGTGACCCACCTGTGTGTTCAAGCCACTTAGAGGAACTGTGGCAACTGCTTCATCACAGGGACTTTGATCTGATTGGATAATTGGATCAGTTATTTTGACATGCTTGCTAAAATGATCTATTTTGAAAATCTACAGGAATTCAACTAGAACATTTTTTTTATATTATTATTATTATTATTATAAAAAAACAAAAAACAAAAAAACAAACATATTTTAGTTCTACAGCCACAAACAAGCCACAAAAGCTGAAGTGCATTCTTTCATCATGTTTTAATAATGCACAACCAAATTACGCTTTGTGCTTCATTTTCATTTACATCACATTTTATAAGAAAGTTAAATAGCATCATTTAAGTTTACTGTTTATTGTACTACATCTGGTACCATCTGGACTTAAATACCATATAAGAGGACAGAGTTTATGGTTAACAAAATTACCCACTGGTCTCTCTCTCTTTCTGTCCCTCTCTGTCTCCTTTAAATAATTTGGACTATAATATGCTTTGACACAACGTTTGCTTTAAAAACCAAAGAGGCATTTGATGAGCACTGAGAAATGAACCTGTTCATTTAAAGCTTGCAGAGGGCAGAAACCTGATCTTATAATGCTGGCCAGATTGGTTTACACTGACCCCCATATTATATACAAGCTTTCATCTTCCCGTCGTGCTATGCCATAGTTCTCTCTCCACACCGCTGCCTCTGCAGGCACGCCTGATTAATAAATTGTCCTTGATAAATATTGCATTTTTTTCCCATACCTACATCTGGAAATGATAATGGCACTTTCTTTAAAAAATACAGCAAACCAAAGGCCCTGCAGAGCTTATGTGAGCATCAATAGTTTTAAAAAACTGCAATGTTCAAGCATGTTATCAGACAGGGTAAGAATTTATCTTTTGTAAATTCAGAACAGGCTCGAAAGTGGGGGAGCGAATGTGGCTTGCAGAAAACTTCATCATCATTGCAGACTAGTTCGGTCTTCCAGGCCTTTGTTCAAGCCTCTCATGTGGCAATAACTTTCTGTGTTTTCATTGCACAAGGGAACATAATTTGCTGCATTCCATCTTGAAAAGTTTCCGCCATGCTGTGTACAGTTTCACCATTGTCAGTTCCACCAACTGGCAAAGATTCCGTTTCCCTGCCACTGTAGGGTGGATGTTAATTATTGCGCCCGTTCTTGGCCCGAATGTGAATCCACTGTCCTCTCCCCTCTATTCTTATAAGCCTATCACAGACAGGAAAATCTAATTAATCTGAATAAAAATACCAACCCTAAAGTCATTAATTGTGATGAATTACTAAGAAAACAGCCTTTCCTGGAAACTTAAATAAATAAATAAATTAAGCAAAGTTTTTTCTCCAGAGAAAATTATCTTTGTGTTGAAATGACAAAGTCTCAAAATGTGCTAAAATATTAAATTGATTACGAAAAAGAAAGAAGAAAAACAAAAACAGAACGAGAGGAATTTACTTTACTTTTTGTCTCAGAGCCAGCATTATCAATACTGAAAGTGAGGGGAATGTTTTTTACAGAATGGGACTGTACTAGAGTGAATAGGATGACAAAGTACACTACAGAGAGAAAGAAAGGTAGTGAAGGAGAGAAAGGGAGGGAGAAAGAAAGAGAGAGTAGCGTGGTGTGCTGTAAGCAAAAGCAGACTGTGAATATTTCAAAGGAATCATTTAAACAGTGCACAGTGCGTCAGACTGGATTCTGCATTGCAGAGCACCAAGACTTACTGCCATTAGCCACGTTTCCACTATCGGGCCAAATAAGGGCGTGCCAGCTGCGTTCCCACTGTCACTTCCGGGGCTTCATTGTGCCTCCTCGGGGCATCCTCGGGGTCAACAGCCAAACTCCTTTGGCCCGCCGATTACTCTTGGGCCAAAGAAGGCCAACTGGGGATTGAGGCGGGGTCAATGTCAAAGGAGGAGTTTCACTGAGTCAGGTCTCGCTTTTTCCACCAAGCAAAGACCAAAATAAGCAAACAAACAGCAGCTTCAGTGTCCACCATGTTCATTTAGATGGCTAGCTAGTCTCCAGTGTCTGATACCTCAGCTTGAGCTTCCCTCTTGCTTGTGAAATGGGCGGGGTGTGTGATAATGGCACCAGGGCAGCTGTGGGTTATTGGCCCGATGGTGGGAATCCAAATCGATTTTGTTTTATATATAAAATCTGAAGTGTGTAATTTCTGTGACAATAGCGTCATAAAATAGCAAAATAATTACTGTTTTCTGACAGGTTTCCCAAACACTCCTACCATCTTCCATTGGTTGGACAAACAGATACAGTCTGATCTCATGAAAACGTCATGGTTACTGGTGTAACCTCCGTTCCCTGATGGAGGGAACGAGACGTTGGTGTCGATGTAGTGACACTAGGGGTCACTCTTGGGAGCCCGAGACACCTCTGGTCTTTGATAAAAGGCCAATGAAAATTGGTGAGTGGTATTTGCATGCCACTCCCCCGGACATACGGGTATAAAAGGAGCTTGTATGCAACCACTTATTCAGGTTTTATACTGAGGAGCAGATATAAGGTCCGGCCATTTCAGCGGGTTGTTCGGCGTTGTGGCAGGAGGGACACAACGTCTCATTCCCTCCATCAGGGAACAGAGGTTACACCAGTAACCATGACGTTCCCTATCTGTCACTCACTCGACATTGGTGTCGATGTAGTGACACTAGGGGTCCATATTCAAAACGGCACAAGGCTGAATGGTGTTACGTGAACTGCCGGTGTGTGGTGGGCAGACTTGCTGTGTGCCTCATAGCCAGCACACCAGGTCGACACGTAACCTCCCCCGACACAGTTATGAGTGTCGAATGGCCCTTTTTGGGGACAAGTCGACTACCCAAAGATAGAGACAGGCTTAACCCAGTCGTGGCCTCTTTTCCCCTTCTCTTTTTCCACTCCCTAAAAAAGAAGGGGGATTATCTGACTGGGCCGCCAGGTCTAGTCGGGGGGTGTCCCTCCCAAGGGGAAGACACCGCGGAGACCACACCTACCCTCTTGATGGAAGTGAGCGCAGTCAGGAGGTCAGTCCTCATGGAGAGTGCCTTAAGCTCGGCTGACTGCAGGGGCTCAAAGGGGGCTCTCTGTAGACCCTGAAGAACTACATAGGTCCGATGAGGGAACGAGGAATGGTCTGGAGGGATTCAGCCTCCTGGCGCCTCTTAGGAACCTGATGATCAGGTCATGCTTCCCTAAGGACTTACCTTCGACTGTATCGTGGTGTACTGCTATGGCAGCAATGTACACCTTCAAGGTGGAAGGGGACAGCCTCCCTTCCAACCTCTCTTGCAGAAAGGAAAGCAGTGATCCGACTGCGCATCTCTGGGGGTCTTCCTGATGGGAAGAACACCACTTAGTGAACAAACGCCACTTAAAGGCATACAGGCGCCTCGTAGAGGGGGCCCTAGCCTGAGTGATCGTGTCTATCACCACAGGTGAGAGACAGCTTAAGTCTTCCATGTCCTGTCCAGGGGCCAGACATGGAGATTCCAGAGGTCTGGGCACGGGTGCCAGATGGTGCCCCTTCCCTGAGAAAGACGGTCCTTCCTCAAGGGAATTGTCCTCCCTGACCTTGCACAGGGTCTGTGCAAGCAGGCTCACTGGGGGAAACGCATATTTGCGCATGCCAGGGGGCCAGCTGTGTGCCAGCGCGTCTATGCCGAGGGGGGCCTCGGTCAGGGTGTACCAGAGTAGGCAGTGGGGAGGATTCTTGGGAAGCGAACAGGTGCACCTGTGCCTGTTGAATCGACTCCAAATCAGCTGGACCACCTGAAGGTGGAGTCTCCACTCTCCCCTGAGGGTAACCTGTTGTGACAGTGCGTCCGCTGTAGTGTTGAGGTTGCCCGGGATGTGAGTGGCTTGCAGCGACTTGAAGTGCTGAAAAGACGGTGACAGACCGACGTAATGGCCACGCGGTGTGTCCCGTGGCACCATGGCCGTCTCGGGACTCGAGTCTGGAGCCAGTGCTATAGCGGCCTCATATTCATCAACCCGAGCGGGGTGGCCACCGCCGAGGATGCCATATGCCCCAGGAGCCTCTGAAAAAGTTTCAGTGGAACCGCTGTTCCTTGTTTGAACGCCTTCAAACAGGCCAGCACCGACTGGGCACGCACGTTCGTAAGGCGCGCCGTCAAGGAGACTTAGTCCAACTCCAAACCGAGAAAAGAGATGCTCTGAACCGGGAGGAGCTTGCTCTTTTCCCAGTTGACCTGAAGCCCTAGTCGGCTGAGGTTTGCACAACACGTCCCGAGAGTGAGCTAGGATTAGCCAGTCGTCAAGATAGTTGAGAGCGCGAATGCCCACCTCCCTTAATGGGGCAAGGGCAGCCTCTGCGACCTTCGTAAAGACGCGAGGAGACAGGGACAGGCCGAAAGGGAGGACTTTGTACAGATACACCTGACCCTCGAACGCGAACCACAGGAAGGGTCTGTGTCGAGGAAGAATCGAGGCGTGGAAGTACGCATCCTTCAGGTCTACCGCCGCAAAGCAATCTTGATGCTGGACGCTTGCCAGAATGCGTTTTTGCGTCAGCATCTTGAATGGGAGTCTGTGTAAAGCCTAGTTCAGAACTCACAGGTCCAAGATTGGCCTCAACCCACCGCCTTTTTTCGGTACGATGAAGTGAAAAACCCCTTCTTCATCTCGGCTGGAGGGACAGGTTCTATCGCACCCTTCTGTAGGAGGGTAGTGATCTCCACGCAAGGTAGCAGCGTTTTCGTCTTTCACCAAGGTGAAGTGGACACCGCTGAACCTGGGCGGATGCCCGGCAAAGTGAATCGCACAGCTGAGTCGGACAGTCCGGACCAGCCCTCACGACGGATTGGAAAGCGCAAGCCATGCATCCAAGTTCCGCGCAAGGGGGACCAAAGGGACAATGTCATCGGATGTACCGGCAGGTGGGGCCTCGTGGCGGGGTGGAGCTCGAGGTGCCACACCATGTCGTGGCCGTGCTGAGTCTAAGGACATTGAAGCACTTACCTGGCTCCTTGTGAGCACCCCCGGAACAGCCTGGGACGGGGGAGGAAGAGGCCTGTCCTCGTGACCAGTGGAGACTGTCACATCGGGGGCGGATTTGTGCCACAACTGGGCGCTCAGGGGCGGGAGACCGCCGCTGGAGCGCCAAACCTGCCAAATAGAGTGGTGGATGGTGGTCATGATGACGGCCGTACACACCGGATACGTAACCCAGGGAACAAGGAAACCGCTCTTGCTGAGCTCTTGAGTACTGCAGCCACTTGGGCATGCAGCGCAATTAAATGCAAGAAGGTAACAAAAAGATGGAGATCTGCTTACCAGCTCCAGAGCAGCAGGTTTCGTTGACCCTGGGTCGCCCGTCTCAAGGGCACTTTGAAGCTTTTCACGGGTTCTGGGCGGCCGCGAGACGGGTGGCGTCTGCTTCCTGCGGTGGGCTCCACGCCGGGGCCGGGCCGAAGGGGCGGGCTGTGGCGGAGCCGGTGCAGTCACCGCAGGGGTACACGCTTGGCGATGAGTAGATGGGGTGCAGGATCTTGAGCCGCGCCGGGGCAAGATATGCCGGCTAGCATCCATCTACTGCTCTATCATCGAAAACTGCTGGGCAAAGTCCTCCTTGGTGTCGCCGAATAGGCCCGCCTGGGAAATGGGGGCAGCAAGGAATCGTGTCTTGTCGGCCTCACCCATCTCGACCAGGTTGAGCCAAAGGTGGCTCTCCTGGACCACTAGTGTGGCCATCGTCCGCCCAAGAGACCGCGCCGTGACCTCCGTCGCTCGGAGAGCGAGGTCGGTCACCGAGCGCAGTTCCTGCATCAATCCCGGGGTGGAATTACCCTCGTGCAGTTCCTTTAGTGCCTTGGCGGACTTGCAGGAGAGCCATGGTGTGCAGGGCGGAGGCGGATTGTCCAGCTGCACTGTAGGCCTTAGCCGTCAGAGACGACGTAACCCTACAGGCCTTGGACAGGGGCTTTGGGCACCCGTGCCAGGTGGCAGTGCTCTGCGGGCATAGGTGCACCGCAAGCGCCTTTATCCACTGGGGGATTGCCGAATAGTCCTTGGCCGCCCCACCAACGAGGGTAGTGAGGGCGGGGAAGCTGAAAAGATCAGGACCGGGCAGTAAAAATTGCCTCCCACGACCTTGTCAGCTCTTCATGCACTTCCGGGAAGAAAGGAACGGGGGCGGGGCGTGGCTTTGAGCGGCGCCGCGAGCCCAGGAACCAATCACTGAGCCGCGAGGGTTCAGGGAAGAGCTGTGAGATCCACTCTAACCGACGCTCACGGCTGCCCGGGAAAGCATGTCATCATCTCCACGTCAGCATGTGACTGGGCAATCAACCCCGAAGGGAGGAGCCCAGCTGAGGCTTCTGACTGGACGAGCCCGCTCTCCGATGCTGCTCTCGAGAGCTCATCACTTTCGCGGGCTCCGAATAAGAGGTCGAACTTGCCATGAGACGAGCCGGCGGACTCACCCGGAAGCCCGATCGGGGCAGACGAGCGTGCTGGGGAATGGGAGGTCCGCGGGGGGATAACCGGCGGAGGCGGTCCCATTGGGGTCCCCAAATTTCCCCCAGTGCTAGCCGCGCTGGACTCATACCCGTGGGTAAAAGGACCGAGGCGGGAGCCTCTGGGGTGGCTCGCTTTCTTACGAAGGCGAGTTGCGACCGCAACGTTGCCATGGACATATTCTCGCAATGAGAACATGACCATCCACGAACGCTGTCTCCGTGTGAGCAGTGCCCAGACACGAAAGACAGCGATCGTGACCGTTAGAAGGCGAGAGATAACGAGCGCAACCAGGAATAACACACAATTGGAAAAGCATCTTTAAAAAGACGTTCCGTGTGTGCGCTCTTTTAGAGAAATATATACTCTTTTAGAGGGGAAAAATGCTCTTTCAGAAAATAAACCCCCAGAGGCATTCTCTGCAGTGCGCCAGTGCAGAGGAGGGAGAAGCCGCTGAAATGCGCCATCAAATCCAGCAGAGGTGAATGAACAGTAGTATTCAGCTCAATGAGCATGACCGTTCGGCTCCGAAGAAAAAATCTGAATGAGTGGTTGCATACCAGCTCCTTTTATACCCGTATGTCCGGGGGAGTGGCATGCAAATACCACTCGCCAATTTTCATTGGCCTTTTATCAAAGACCAGAGGTGTCTCGGGCACCCAAGAGTGACCCCTAGTGTCACTACATCGACACCAACATCGAGTGAGTGACAGATAGGGAACTACGTGACTGTGGTTCATTACACATATCACGGCAGTTCAGAGGTTAAATATCCATTGTGTTGTACTAAAAGCTCTCAGTTCTCAGTTCTAAATGTTCCAGACAGATGAGGTTTTTAAGGTTAAAGGGATAGTTCACCCAAAAATGAAAATTCTTCCATCATTTACTCACCCTCATGCCATCCCAGATGTATATGACTCTGGGGGCAACCAATAGTCCTCTCAGCAGTCTGAATTGTCCTTTGTAGTCTTCTGATGTCTGATTTCGTAGCTTAACCAAACCAGACAGTTACTGAAGTGCAGAGGACAGACTCAATGACCGCTGAGTAGAACTGTATTAGCAGCGCCTGTGGCAGGTTGAACTTCCTCAGCTGGTGAAGGAAGTACAACCTCTGCTGGGCCTTTTTCACAATGGAGTAAATGTGTGTCTCCCACTTCAGGTCCTGTGAGATGGTAGTGCCCAGGAACCTGAATAACTCCACTGCTGCCACAGTGCTGTTTAGAATGGTGAGGGGGGTCAGTGTTGGGGCGTTCCTCCTAAAGTCCACAATCATCTCCACCGTTTTGAGCGTGTTCAGCTCAAGGTTGTTTTGACTGCACCAGACATCCAGCTGTTCAACCTCCCTTCTGTATGCAGACTCATCATCATCTCGGATGAGGCCGATGACAGTGGTGTCGTCTGCAAACTTCAGGAGCTTGACAGAGGGGTCCTTGGCGATGCAGTCATTTGTGTAGAGGGAGAAGAGTAGTGGGGAGAGCACACATCCCTGGGGGGCACCAGTGCTGACTGTACAAGTGCTGGAAGTGAGTTTCTCCTGTCTCACAAGCTGCTGCCTGTCCATCAGAAAGCTGGTAATCCACTGACAGATAGACATGGGAACAGAAAGTTGGTGTAATTTATTCTGGAGTATAGCTGGGATGATGGTGTTGAAAGCCTAACTGAAGTCCACAAAAAGGATCCTTGCATATGTCCCTGGTCTGTCCAGATGTTGCAGGATATGATGCAATACCATGTTGACTGCATCATCCACAGACCTGTTTACTCGATAAGCAAATTGAAGAGGATCTACAAAAGGTCCAGTGATGTTCTTCAAGTGGGCCAACACCAGTCTCTCAAATTATTTCATGACCACAGATGTCAGGGTGACAGGTCTGTAGACATTAAGTCCTGTGATTTTTGGTTTCTTTGGGACAGGAATAATGATTGAGCGTTTGAAGCAGCATGGGACTTCACACTGCTCCAGTGATCTATTGAAGATCTGTGTGAAGATGGGGGCCAGCTGGTTAGCACAGGATTGAGGACACGCTGGTGAGACGCCATCTGGGCCTGAAGCTTTTCTTGTGATTTGTTTCTGAAAGACGCGGCTCACATCATCTTCACAGATCTTAAGTGCAGGTTGAGTAGCAGGAGGGGGGAGGAGGGGGGTTGCAGGAGGTGTTGGTGTTTGTGTGAAGTGAAGGTCAGAGTGGGTGTGGGGTGTGAGATTGGGCCTTTCAAATCTGCAAATCGACACATTCAGGTCATCAGCCAGTTGTTGGTCCACCACAGGTTTGGGGATAGGAGTCCTGTAATTTGTGAGTTGTTTCATGCCACTCCACACTGATGCAGGGTAGTTAGCTGAAAACTTGTTTTTCAGCTTCTCAGAGTATCTTCTTTTAGCCACTCTGATTTCCTTGTTCAGTGTGTTCCTGGCCTGATTGTACAAGACTTTATCCCCACCCCTGTAAGCATCCTCTTTGGCCTGATGAAGCTGCCTGAGCTCTGCTGTAAACCATGGTTTGTCATTGTTGAACTTTAAATAAGTCCTAGTTGGAATGCACATATCCTCACAAAAACTGGTATATGATGTAACAGTATCTGTGAGCTTGTCCAGGTCTGTGGCTGCAGCCTCAAAAACACTCCAATCCGTGCAATCGAAGCAGGCTTGTAGTTCCCGCTCTGCTTCATTGGTCCATCTCTTTACAGTCCTTACTACTGGCTTGGCTGATTTTAATTTCTGCCTGTAGGTTGGAAGAAGATGAACCAGACAGTGATCACAGAGTCCCAAAGCTGCTCTAGGGACAGAGTGATATGCATCCTTTATTGTTGTGTAGCAATGATCCAGTATGTTCCTGTCTCTGGTGGGGCATGTAATGTGCTGTTTGTATTTGGGCAGTTCGCGTGTGTGGTTTGCTTTGTTAAAATCCCCAAGAATAATAATAACTCAGTCCGGGTATTGTTGTTCCATGTCTGTGATTTGATCAGCAAGCTGTTGCAGCGCTGCATTCAAACACGCGTTTGGTGCGATATACACACTCACCAGAATAAACGAGGAAAACTCCCGCGGCGAGTAGAAAGGCTTACAGTTAATAAAGAGCGCTTCCAAATTAGGACAGCACATCCTCTTTAACATTGTTACATCAGCACACCAACTTTCATTGATGTAATAGCATGTTCCACCGCCTCTCGTTTTCCCCGTTAACTCCGCGATGCAATCCGCTCTGAACAGCTGGAAGCCCAGCAGATGTAACGCGCTGTCCGGAATGGCTTCACTCAGCCAGGTTTCTGTGAAGCACAAGGCAGCAGAGGTTGAAAAGTCCTTGTTTGTGTGGGTGAGGAGATGTAGTTCGTCCGTTTTGTTAGGAAGAGAGCGGAGATTCGCAAGATGAATGCTCGGCAGCATTGTTCAAAAGCCCCTCCGACGGAGTTTGACCAGCGCACCGGCTCGTCTTCCTCGCCTGCGTCTCCTGAACAACAAAGCCGCGCCTCCAACAAAAATGTCTAGCAAAATGTCTGAATATTCAAAAACCGGGAAAAGACTGTCTGGTATAAGCTGTTGAATGTTCAGCAGTTCGTCTCTGGTAAAACTGATTGGAAAAAGATTACTAAACACAGGACAAACAAACAAAAACAACAAAACAATAGGAGCGCTCCACACCGAGGCGGCCATCCACGGCACCATCATGATGTATCATGTTGATAAGTATGATATGATATGATAAGTCCTTATCATATCATATCATTATATGATTAGACTCTCCTCACTCCCCAGTAGGTGGCAATATGCACAAAGAATGCAAATCACCAGAAACAAAGAAGAAAGAAGAAGAATGTAAAAGTGGAGATTTATAGTAAAAAAAAGGACTTAAAATCTGTTTCACATCCACACCTATCATATCACTTCTGAAGATATGGATTAAACCACTGGATTACTTTTATGCTTCCCTAATATATTTTTTGGACCTTCAAAGTTCTGGCCACCATTCACTTGCATTGTATGGAACTTCAAAGCTGAAATATTCTTCTAAAAATTATTATTTGTGGCCTGCAGAAGAAAGTAAGTCATAAAAACCTGGGATGGCATGAGGGTGAGAAAATGAGAGAATTTTCCATTTTTGGTGAACTATTCCTTTAATCGAGTTTTAAATCTCCCTACCCTAAATCTTAAACCTAAACCTAACCAATAGTGTCATAAAACCAAATGTAAGTTGAAAAACACAATTACTGAAGCAACCATGTCATTTTGTGGGGCTGCTGTGACACTTTTGCCTTAAATGTTGACTTGAATGCTCTTCTGGACCCAGTCCTTCATATTGCAAGTGCAACGCTTTATCAGTTGATCTACCATGCAATTTATTTTCACTCGAACAAGATTTTAAATGTAGTTGGTTTTGCAATGCAAACGCTAAAATTGATCGCCTTCTAAATCATGCGCTACTGTGTTGAAAGTGAAAAAAAGTCACTGTAGTGTTTTTTTTTTTTTTTTTTTTTTTTCACCAGGAAACAGCCGTGATATGAACAATTGGAATGATGACTCATTACATCTGTTTCCCCATTTGTGAAGTCACGGAGCCAAACCAGTTACTTTGCCAAGAAATAGTACATTTGTTAATTCTTTAGTTATCAGAAATAGGAGAGAAAGAACATTTCAATTAAATTGTGGTGTCATACAATGGTTTCCGATCTTCCTTGTCTCTCTCAGTCTCGCTCTGTCTTTCTCATCTTTCACTGAAGGAGTTACATTTGTAGGGTGTATTTAAGCATACCATAACAGTTTAAAATAAATTCCCCTCCATTCATAATGGAAAACACACATCTCAACTTACACATGCAACACATGCAACTAATGTACCGTAAAAGCTTACACATACAACCTATATAAGGCTTGCACATACAACCTATATAAAGCTTACATATGGCTGTAAGAGCTTACACATACAACCTATATAAAGCTTACGTATGCAACCATGACCTAAACTAAACTTTAGGCATGCATATTACACAACATAACATAAAGACATAAGTTTAATAATATAATACAAATAATCAATAATGCTACTAAATTATTATGAATACTATTAGTGATTAATAATACTGACCAGCATGAAATAACAGAGTTTTATTAGTTTACAGAGACCCATATAAAATCATTTTGCAAAAATGTATGTATAGTAAACGTGATTCTACAAGACCAGATTGAACAGATAGCCCCAAACCCACACCATTGGTTGATCCAATGTTGCTGTGACTGGCTGGTTGGGATTTTAGGGGGAAATCAACCTACGAATGGCTTAATTATAGTTGATAATTTATAGCTAAATTAACTGGGATTGAATAAAGTATTTAAACATCCAAAAAAGTATCATCTTTAATGAAAGGAGAAGCCATTGTTGTCCTTTAACTGGTTGGTGGTACTTTTATATGGAAGCCCATGAGTGCCATTTACAAAAGAATGAAAGAATAAATTATCAATCTATTAATTTGAAAATAAAAATGTGAATAAAAAAACCAATTTATAAATGGACAAATAAATAGACACATTTAAATGTGCTTATTTAATTAATGGTTTAAAATGTACTTATATTTAACAATAAAACAGCACATTAATAAGTCATTTTTAAATGCACCTTTTAAAATGCGTTTTAAAAAGCATTTGGCAATTGCTTTTCTACATCCATTTGGCAATTGCTTTTCTTCATTCATTTGCCAGTTGCTTTTCTTAATCCATTGCCAATTGCTTTGTTTTATTGTTTAGACTTTTCCCTTTCTTTTGCAATTTGTCAATACATACCAGCTGAAGCCCAGGAGTGCCAATTAAAAAAAGAATGAAGGAATAAATTATCAATCTATTAATTTGAAAATAAAAACTTGAATAAATAAGTCAGTTTATAAATGGACAAATAAAAATATTTAAACATGTTTAATTAATGTATAAAAAAATAATGATATTTAACAATACAATTGTGCATTAATAAATTATATTTATTTCATCTTTAAAATGTCATTAAATGTAGCAATAAATTAGTACATAAATGAGTCTTTTAAATGCACTTTTCAATGCACTTTAAAAGCACCTTTTAAATTGCATTTTAAAAAGGTATTTGGCAATTGCTTTTCTTAATTCATTTGCCAATTGCTTTTCCTCAGCCATTTGCCAATGGCTTTTCCTTTTCTTTCTCCACTGAGAATCGAGTTAAATAAATGCCATTGGACTGTTGACTCGTGAGTGCAACCAATGAACTTTCGATTCAGTAATAAGACACACTGCCTCTCCCACGTGCCACTTGAAGAGGATGTAAGACGGCCTGTCACTGGATGATGGTACGAGCAGTTTAAGTAATATTATTGGATCTGTGAATCCCACACATAAGAAATGGATGCGAAACATATCAGAAGTTAATGATGGCTCATTCACTGTTGCTGTGAAATGCTGAATGCGGCCCTACCTGTGCTGCACAGTGATGTGTGTCCAGGATGGTAGCTGGTAATCGTAATGCTGTCAAAAGAACCAGCCTCCCGACCCGTGCCCCGAACTGAAACACACACAGCATCCGCCACTTGCCTCACCCTACTTCACCGCTTGAGGTACCAAGCTGATGAAGAATACCGCCAGATCCAGTACTAAAGCACCTCCGTGAAGTTGGCACCCCATATCTTTACCAGATCTATACCATTCAAAAATGAATGTCAAATCAATCAAAATCAAATCCCTTTATTGTCACTCAACCATATACACAAGTGCAACAGTGGGTGAAAGTCTTGGGTGCGATTCCAAGCAACATAGCAGTATGACAATTACAATAAACATCTGATTTACACAGAACACAGTTTACACATCTGTTACACAACACAATATACACCTAATAATATACAATATACAGTATACACAAAATAAGATAGTATACCCCCCATGTAATCAGTGGAAATATATATTAAGTGTTGTGTTGACATTCAGCTGTCGGTTGATAGTCAGTTGCCAGTGTGTTATTAAGAGAAGTATAAAATGTGAGTGCAGTCTGAGGCTAATAAATTGTGGTGCTAATATATGTATAGTGATTGATCAAGAGTTCAAAAGTCTGATTGCTTGGGGGAAGAAGCTGTCATGAAGTCGGCTGGTGCGGGTCCTGATGCTGCGATACCGCCTGCCTGATGGTAGCAGTGAGAGCAGCCCATGGCTGGAGTCTCTGATGATCCTCCGAGCTTTTTTCACACACCGCCTGGTATAGATGTCCTGGAGGGAGGGAAGCTCACCTCCGATGATGTGTCTGGCAGTTCGCACCACACTTTGCAGGGCTTTGCAGTTGAGGGCGGTGCTGTTGCCATACCAGGCAGTGATGCAGCCAGTCAGGATGCTCTCTACAGTGCTGGTGTAGAACCGTGTGAGAATGTGGTGGTTCATTACAAACTTCCTCAGCTGTCTCAGGAAGAAGAGGCACTGGTGAGCCTTCTTCAAAACGGCCTCAGTGTGGACGGACCTTGTGAGTTCCAAGGAACTGGAAGCTGCTGACTCTCTCCACCAGTGCTCCATTGATGGTGATGGGGCTGTGTTCTCATTTCTCCTGAAGTCTCCTTTTTTCCAGGTGGGAGAGAGCAGTGTGTAGTGTAGATGCAATGGCATCATCAGTGGAGCGGTTGTTGTGGTTTGCAAACTGAAGTGATTCCAGTGAGGTGGGCAGCACAGAGCAGATGTAATCTCTGATTAGTCTCTCAAAGCATTTGCTGATGATGGGGGTCAGAGCAACAGGATGCCAGTCATTTAAACAAGTGATTTTGGATTGCTTTGGTACAGGCACAATGGTGGACGTTTTAAAGCATGTGGGGACTACAGACAAGGAGAGGGAAAGGTTGAAAATATCCGTGAAAACACCAGCCAGTTGGTTCGCGCAGGCTCTGATGACGTGACCCGAAATACCGTCTGGACCCGTGGCTTTACGGATATTCACCCATCAGAAGGATAGGGTTACATCCACTACAGAGACGGAGAGTGAACTAACCTCTGTAGCTTCAGCTGCGAGAGCTCTCTCCATGAGGGCGGTGTTATTTCCCTTGAAATGAGCATAAAAAGTATTTAGCTCATCCGGAAGCGAGGCAGCGGTGTTCACGGCGGAGTTTTTATTCCCTTTGAAGTCCGTGATGATATTAATTCTCTGCCACATGCTTCTAGAATGGATAGTGTTGAACTGTCCTTCAATCTTGTCCCTGTACTGGCGTTTGGCTGCTCTGATAGTTTTGTGGAGGGCATAACTGGCTTTTTTATGCTCCTCTGCATTCCCAGAATTAAAAGCAGTGGTCCGTGCATTAAGTGCCGCACAAACATCGCTATTAATCCATGGTTTCTGGTTAGGGTCCATATTGTTTTGGTCGGTACAACATCATCTATGCACTTCCTGATGAAATACGTTACGCTATCAGTGTAGACCTCGATGTCATCATCAGAGGCGGACCAGAACATCTCCCAGTCTGAGTAATCAAAACAGTCTTGTAGCATAGAATCTAATTGGTCTGACCAGCACTGGATCGTTCTGAGGTCGGGTGCTTCCTGTTTCAGATTCTGCCTGTAAACGGGCAGAAGCAGAATGGAAGAGTGGTCCGATTTGCCAAATGGTAGGTGAGGGAGGGATCTGTAGCCATCCCGAAAGGGAGGGTAGCAATAGTCCAAAACCCGGTCCCCTCGTGTGTTGAAGTTGATGTGTTGGTAGTATTTCGGTGCTATTGACTTGAGGTTGGCTTTGTAAAGTCCCCGGTCACAATAAACGTGGCCTCAGGGTGCGCGGTTTCCTGCTCACTTATACTCTCATACAGTTCTTTGAGTGCCCGGTCTGTGTTGGCTTGTGGCGGGATGTACACAGCTGTGATAATGAATTCCCTCGGTAGCCAGAATGGTCGACACAGAATGAGAAATTCCAGATCAGGAGAGCAGAAAGACTTGATAGAATGTACGTTCCTCTGATTACACCAGGATTTGTTGATCATAAAACATACACCACCACCATTGATTTTACCTGAGAGATATTTCACTCTGTCCGCTCGGTGCACGGAGAACCCTGCGGGTTCGATGGCTGAGTCTGGAATCTCCGCAGACATCCAAGTTTCGTAAGGCAGATAATGCAGCAGTCCATTGTCTCTCGTTGGAAAGAGATCCGTGCTCTCAGCTCATACTGGGTAGCAGGGGTTGATTTGCGTGACGTCTTAGTCTGATGAAACGGTGGCTCTCTTTCCCCTTTTCGGCTACATTTCCACGGCTGGGCTGCCCAGACAAAGGGCTCCGCTGGCATGTTTGTTAACAGTGGGTCGGCATTGAGGTATTTAAAGTCTGGTTTTTGGTGTGCTGTTGCAGAACCAATGTCCAAAAGTGTTTGTCTATTGTAGACAATAAGGCAGACAACATCCAAGACAAAAAACATAAGAATTGTAGACAAAACAAACAAAAAACTGCTACATTGGGTCAGAGCTCGCAACACAGCAGCAATACTCAGTGCCATCTTGAGCATGGGTCTGTTTGTGCTGGTACGGTGTTTTAGATATTAGACATATGATTTTTTTATTTTTTTTGGTTGTGTGATGTCACTTTTCACCCCATGAGGTCCAAATCATTCCAAACCGGTGCCATTCGTTTGTGCCTGATTTGTGCCTTTAAAAGAAACACTGTACCTATTTCCCTTCCTTAGATATACAGTAGCAAGAAACTTTTTGGAAGCAGTGATGTCACTCCAAATCGCTCCAAACTGGTGTTGTTCATTTGTGCTTTCCTTTCTTTGCATTAAACAAGACAGGCTTTTAGATGTTTCTTTTAATGGCACAAACCGGCACAAATCGAGCACAAACGAATAACACCGGTTCGGAGCAATTTGGACCACATGGGGTGGAGATTGATGTCATTGTTCCTGAATACAAGCTGTTATTTCAAAGGAAAGGAAATAGATACAAGATTAATTTTAATGGCACAAATCGAGCACAAACGAACAGCACCGGTTTGGAGCAATTTGACAATTAAATGTAAATTCATTAAAACTTCAAAATGTTAAAACAAACATCATAACTTTCTCCTTTCTTTGTATTTAACAAGATAGCTTTTGGGAGCTGTGAAATAGCACAGGCTAAACACCATGTCAATCACTCTCACCTGTCTCCATCGTGCTTGCTTCTGGTTTGTTCCGTGTTTGGTATTGTTGAAGCATTCATTTTTGGGCAAAGATTAATCTTTCAGCCCATCAAACTCCAAATGCAACAGCAAAAATTGTCTATGTTTGTGCTGCAAATTATGATTTGTTTATAGGCTATATGTGAGACTGCTGAACAAAGCTATACATCATGTTTATATAGGTTAATTATTCAGATTTTTTTAACGCAAGTAAACAGCCATATTCAGCTCTGAATTTGCTTTTATTCATTTTAATTTAGCTAGAAGCTGGCACGACTTGCGTTGACTGTGTTTGTGTAATGCATAGGTCAGGGGTCTTCAACGATTTTCAGGCCAAGGACCCCTGTGTGGGTAGAGAGACGGAGCCGGGACCCCCATTACATATTGTATAAAATTGAGTGTTGCATTTTATGCCTATAAAAAAGCGTATGATAGGCTACCATATTATTGTATATACACAAGGGTGTAGATTCGGCTTGAACTTTGATGTGAAGCATTTACATGTTTCCATTAATCATGGTATAAATATTGGGAGGGTTGTACTTGCTTGTTTTGATTACTGCCCCCTTGGAATCTATGCCCCTGTATACACATACTTCATGATGTTTACATTGCAAAGCCATTGAAATAATCATTAAATGCTGCCCTGCTGAAAATACCAGCTAAAACCAGCATAGGCTGGTGTTAAAGTGGTTTTGAACATTATTTTTGCTGGTCTGGCTGGTCATGCTGATCTTAGCTGGTCAGGGTGATCTTACTTGGTCAGGCTGGTCTTAGCTGGTCAGTGTGGTCTTAAACCAGCTAACTGACCACCTTAGGCTGGTTTTAGCTGGTCTTTTCAGCAGGGTTCTGCAACATTTTTGACATGAAGTGACATTTTTAATTTTCCTTGTTAGTCCCTGTGCCAAACCTCCTCCAAAAAGAAAAAGACAGACAGACAGATAGCTAGATATATAGATAGCCAGACAGACAGACAGACCCTGTCCATGCAGAATAAAACAACTTTTATAAGGTTACTAAAATGGAGTCTTCATCTCCTTTGAGTGATCGATTTTTAACATGTATTTCAAAAATACTGTTCATTTCATTGAGTAAAAATTTGTAATGAGGAAAACAATGACTTATTGTATGACTTAAATTTTGCTGATTTGAGAGTCACCATCTCGTATATGTGGAACGTTAAGGACCGTGTATGCCAGCTTGATAATCTCAGCGGTAACTATTAATTTACACCAGGCAATTAAACTATTGTTCTGAAAACAAAAAGCAACTAATAATAAAAAATAAACTGTAGGCTCTCATCTGCTCAACCGCACAGCGCGACCAACGCAAAGCAAACACTTTTACTCACGTGACTCTCCACTGCAGTGCTGTTAAACCTGATGTGTGTCATACTTTGAGCAGCTCGTGATGATCAGTGGTCATGTGAAGAATTTGTCTGGGCTGCGTGCTTCTGCTGACTTGCGCTGTTTAGTATGACATCAAGTCATGGACAAAAATATGCAAGTGCAGAAACACAATGGCAAGCGAATTACAGTAGGGTGAGCACAGTAACAAAGCTTGCAAGCAAAATGTAAAGCTGCAGAAATCGCAAATCCCAAACTCGAGAGGAAAAAATATGATTGTGCACATCAGTCAACATGCTGCAAGGAGACATAACAAAAACACACATCTGGCAGGTCCCTCGCACACAGAACTGAACACACGCACGCGAGATTCACAGGCGGGAGTTGTGTTCTACACGCTCACGAGTCTTTTGAGATTTGACAGTCAGGGGCGGGGCTCAAAACTTTGTGCGAACAAATTCTATTGGCTGCTGGCCTTCTCTGGAACTCCTGTTTTGATTGGCTGCTGGCCATCTCCAGGAAGGAGGCACCTCAGAGTTGAAGAGAAACGGGATGATGCAGACACTGAAGAGGTAACTTTTCTTTTTATAATGTAACCGAATTCCAACATATTTGGAATTTGTACAATAGCTGTAAGTTTCTTTGTTCAATGGAGCACTGCCTACAGTTAATTCATGGCTTGTAGCACAATCGCTAACTTTAGCTATCTAGATGTGCTAGCTATGTTGTAAGCACATTGGTGGCTTTTCCATCCCTCATTAACATGTGTAAAAAATTACTTTAATGATGAATAGCCGATATAAACTTTTACAACATGTTGTTAAAGGCAGTTTTTCTTACATATGAACAAAAATACAATAACCTTATTTTATTTTTTTATTTTTTTAAATAATCGTCTTTGAGGATGTCTATCATTTTGATCGAAAAACAAAAACATAGTAATAAAGGCTAGTATTTGTCTTGATGTATGTTTTATATTTTAGTGGACATAATATACGAGGATTAGACAATTAAAATATGCCGTCATTGCATGTATGAACAGAAGAGGGTGTACGGATGAGGTAGGCAGAGAGGATTCCATTTATGGATTTTTATTAGAGGGAATGAACAAACAATCCAAACAGTATTCCTTAAATGTAGTCAGGTCACAGGCTTGGGTCAAAACACAGATAAATCAGTCCACAGGCAAACAAATCCAAAACAGTAATCCAGAGACATGAATCCAGCAAATGTAAGCAATGGTCATAACAGTAGTCAAGAACAATGGCAGAGAATAAACGCTTGGTAAGGCAGATAACTGGCAATACTTTGCAAAGTGATACTGTGAGCACATGGCTTATATACATGGTGAATGACCAAACAGGAACTGATGTGACAGGAACAGGAAGTGACAGAGTTCAATGTTCAGGTGAGGGCTCCCTCTGGTGGGCAGGAGCCTGTTCAGACGTTACAGCGGGAAAACAGTTTGGTGTTCTTCAAAAACGACTCATCCACTTTATCATGTAAGTGATTCAAACATGTTAAATACTTATATAATACCTATATTGACAACTGGCTTATGATGTATATGTTTAAATAGAAGGTAACCATCTGTTGATGTTATTAACCCTAAAAAGGGCAAGACCAAAAATACACATCAGAAAATGTATTGCTGTTTCAACACATTAGTATAATATGTGATTCAAAAAATAAATGTTCATGTTTTCCCCCAAAAATAATGGTTTTATTTTAAAATGTAATGTTTTGGATATGTTGGCCCTTGTTAATACTGACTGCGAAGCTCTGCCCACAAGTCCTGCAGTAACACAGTAGTTAGTATGTTGAGCATATTGATCAGGCAACATAAATGTTGTGTGTATGGGAAGTGTTCCACTAAACTTTGCTAATATAAAACTGTATCTCATTTTACCTCAAGTTATACAGCATTTGTGTAAAAACTGACAATAGGGCACTGTGGCGTTTCCATATAGATCAGGGTTGTTAAATGAAAATTAGACTACCAAGCATTTTTTATATTTACCAGACGCTTTTATCCAAAGCGATTTACAGTGCACTTATTACAGGCACAATCCCCCTAGAGGAACCTGGAGTTAAGTGCCTTGTTCAAGGACACAATGGTGGTGGCTGTGGGGATTGAACCAGCAACCTTCTGATTACTTGTTATGTGATTTAGCCCACTACGCCACCACCACATTCTTTTTAAAAAAACCTAATGTATCATGACAATGACAGGTTTCATACATGGTTTTGTGAAAGACTATTTGAATATATATTCCCCCAAACATTGAGTTTAATGTCATAGCACATACAGTATATTGTGAAATATTCTGTATTTTTTTATTTTTTATTTTTTAACCATTTTGTCACATTTCTTAATACCAATAAAAAAAAATTCAAAAGTCTTCATACAGTCAGTCAAGACAAAATTGTACTTGCACAGAGCTTTTCACAATACACATAGTTTCAAAGCAGCTTTACAGAAAATCATACTACAATTACTTACCTAATACTAATAACTTAAAAGTCCCCATTGAAAAAACAAAACATGGAAGAAACCAGGCTCAGCTGTGGAACTAGTTCCCCTATGGCTATACTGCATGAATCTAATACCAATATCAGTTAGCAATGTGTAATACAATTGAGTAAACTGAGTAGATTTTTGGAAATGTTTAAAACTAAAGGATATTAATTGAACTGTACGATTAATGATTAAGTGTCTTTGAAGTCCATCCCAAATTGACTGCGGAACTGCACATAGTTGCAGTGTCTTTTGCTGTTTGACTGGTAAAGGCTAGTAGTAGTTATCCTCTAGGTTTTCCATTTTAAGAGAATGAAGTGATGCAAGCAGTGGTCATTAAAGTGTTACTTGCTGTTTTGCACCGGCAAATGCTGTGTTTGATAGCAGTTTATTATTTCAATGGGGACTTTTAAGTTATTAGTATTAGGTAAGTAATTGTAGTATGATACAGTTTTATATTAGCAAAGTTTAGTGGAACACTCCCCATACACACAACATTTATGTTGCCTGATCAATATGCTCAACATACTAACTACTGTGTTACTGCAGGACTTGTGGGCAGAGCTTCGCAGTCAGTATTAACAAGGGCCAACATATCCAAAACATTACATTTTAAAATAAAACCATTATTTTTTTGGGGAAAACATGAACATTTATTTTTTGAATCACATATTATACTAATGTGTTGAAACAGCAATACATTTTCTGATGTGATCTTGTTCATGTAAGATCATCGTTAGATAATTTTTTCCCTCAGTGGTTGCACTTTGGAAATTAAAAACAGTCATTTGCGATCAGAGTATGTGCGATTCGTGAAAACATTAAATCTACTAATACTAGTGTAACGATGGGGCAGGCAGGACAGGCAGACAGGACCAAGCAAGGATGAGACGATGAAGTGAGAACTCAAGTGCAGTTTTATTTTAGAAAGTGCAATTAATCCCAAAATGTGAATTCAAAACAACACCCCCCCCCCCCCGCCCCCACACACACACACACACACACTTTTAATGGGCGGTTCCTGAAGCCCAAGATGGATGGGAAGGAAGGCAGGACCAAGCAGACCAGGAAGGATCTGGAGGATGATTATGAAGCCAAGGAGGAGTTGGTGGATGATCAGGACTGCGGGGAGGAGCCTGCGTATGATCGGGAGGCCAGGGAGGAGCCTGCGGATGATTGGGAGGCCAGGGAGGCAGCCACAGGGCCAGGACAGGGTCAGGAGGCCTGGGAGGCAGCCACAGGGCCAGGACAGGGTCAAGAGGCCTGGGAGGCAGCCATAGGGCCAGGACAGGGTCAGGAGGCCCAGGAGGTGGCCACAAGGTAGGGACAGGGTCAGGAGGCCTGGAAGGTGGTCACAAGGTTGGGACAGGGTCAGGGGGTGGAGCCACAGTTGGTTCGGATGTTGAGTCTTAGGAGGCGGAGCCGAAGGTGGAGCAGGCAGAGCCACAGGATGAGCAGGGAATTGAATTCTAGGAGGAGGATCCGGAGGTGGAGCGGGCGGAGCTGCAGGGGAATCAGGGAATTGAATCTCAAATGGTGTGGGAGGAGTCCCTGGAGGAGTCTCAGGAGAAGAGGGTGGAGCCGCTGGAGGATGATTCTCAAAAGGAGCGGGCGGAGCTGCTGGAAGAGGAATTACTGGGAGAGCAGACGAGGCTGTTGGAGGAGGAGAGGGCAGAGCCGCTGGAGGAGGAGTCTCTGGGAGAGCGGACGGAACGGCTGGAGGAGTCGTCTCTGGGAGAGCGGACGGAACTGCTAGAGTGGGCGGAGTCATGGAAGACTCTGAGGGCAGAGTTGTGGAAGACTCTGAGGACTCTGAGAGACGATGATGAAGTGAGAACCCAAGTGCAGTTTTATTTTAGAAAGTGCAATAAATCCAAAAATGTGAATCCAAAACAAAACAAACATAAATGACTTGACTTGACTTGACTTGACAACATTACACCAACAATACTCAACAAGAGACAATGGCTAACATGAGGGCTTAAATATAAACAAAAGGGTAACAACATAACAAGGCATCCAATGACAAGACAGAGCTAATAACATACAGACAAATAACAGAACAGAACAGAACTGATAACAAAATAACAAGACTAAAAAACATGAACAAATGATAAAACAGAACTGATAATGAGATAAGACACATGAAACCAGATACTCACATGACAGGAACAAATGAGGGGAACAGGAAATAGCTGTGGAAGATGGAGGGCAGGTGAGTGTAATCAAAAAGGTGCATACTGGGAAATGTAGTCCATGAACAAGGGGAAAACTAAACAGTCACTGAAAATGAACTGAACAGTTAAGCTGAATTACTTTATTGCTATTTTGTACAAATCAAATTCACATTGGCCTACTTATTAACATGGCAAAACAAAACTCGAGCAATGCGACAAACTCTCCTAATACAATGACTACTGTCACTCACTGTAGGTTTACAGTGTTTGAGATCTGCATTTCGACGCAAGCTCAGTGACGCTCCGCACAAAGTTCTGTACTCTCGCGAATGCTCTCATTAAAAACAAAGCTGTCTAATCAGCATAATAAATCAATTATTTACACCGCGTCTATGCCTTGATTAGAAGCGTTTTAGTTTTGTCATGTTGCTCATTTGCAGCATATTTAACACCTATGTTCAATGCGACTCTTTTCGACAGTCAGGTGATGTTTCTTCAGTATTAATTTTCGTGTGCCACTGTGAGCAGAGGTGGAACATAAAGCAAGCATCTGGGCATTCAGACGGTTTAAAACTTGCGCATTAGGATCAGTTGCCATTACTGATAGGACGGAGGACTAATTTAAGTGGCTCTGATTGGCCATTGACATTTCATTGCTCAACGGATATATTAGTGATTGGGTAGAATACTCATCCACTGCAAAAACACGTTGTAAAGAGAAACAATTGATGCAAAAGGAGCAGACTTAAATTGAATGCTGTAATCGTTAGTTTTCATGATTACATAATAGTGAAAGCCGTAATTGTAATCGTGATTAGTTTTTCGATTAATTGCGCAGCCCTAGACTGAATAACAAATTCTCAGGACCAAGAGTGGTAAATATAGGGATAAAGTTGTCAAATTAATTATGTAAAATATTTATTGGAATGCTTTATTTGGTCATCAAGAATTATTATTTATCAAACAGTACAAATTTTGAATATATCTTTGCATAATCTAATTAATATTCATTAGATTAGTGAGGTCACAATCAGCATCCTCAAAACTTTTTAAAACAAAGTGACGCCCATTGAAGCAGGCCATGGTGAGTGAGATGTTCCTTGCAATCTAGCTGGTAGTTGGCAGCAGTTCATTTTACGTTAAGTCTGTTGCAGTAGACCGAAGTGATGCACTCAGCGACCATAGAAGTATCCCATGTTGTCTGGTCAGCACACGCTGCAATTAGTAGTCCTCGCTCAGTAACATAGCGGTGAGAGTGGCGCATCAGCCGGGACCAAAGTTGAATAGGATAAGTCTCTGTTAACCTGATGAGACAAGGAAATAAATGGAATAATATTAGAGTAGATGCCATTCACTTAATTTTAAAGTAGAGTTATAGAATATTTGAAGTGTTCCAGCAGACCTAAATAAAGTAGCTTAGTCAATACAACAGCAGTGTCTGTGGACTAAATGGTGGATCATTTTGTCTTTGCTTTGATACAACATGCAGTCAAGATCTATCAAAAGTTCATGAAATCTATTATTACTCTAACACAATCATTAGCAAAACTCTGTGAATCTATAGCTATTTTTGCACACATTAACACTGTTTTCAAAACAGTACAGTTTACTGTCATGTGCAAAAACATAACAGTAAACAAAGGAGAATTACACCGCAATGAGCTTCATTTATACAGTTATTCTTTACTGAAGAATGTTCAAAGATGTAAAAAAAAAAAAAAGTAAATACTTTAAAATAGAAAACAATTAGTCCTTCAATAGCTGATTGCTTTACTGAATCCGTTTCATAACCATTTTTCACAAGAGGTCATCTGTGTTTTGTAATATCATGTGAACATGACCAAGGTAATTAGATATGTACAAACATTCTTTGGCAGTTTATTTCTTGGACATAGCCAGTAGATGAGAACTTCTACCTATGTAATAGAAAAAGGCCATGCTGACTATATGTTACAGTATGTTTTCATATCTGTGCCAGTTGGTATGCTTGCAGAAAAAAATGTTTAATGACTGTGTCGACACTTTTGGCTTTTGTTTCACTGTATTAGATTTACTGAGGTTTGAGGTTTTTTTCTTTTTTTATTGGAATAAAACAATAATAAAATAAAAAAAAAAAAAACATAAAGATGTACATCATAAGCCAGTTATCAATAGAGGTATTATGTAAGCATTTACCATGTTTGAATCACTTGCATGATAAGGTGGATGAGTCATTTTTGAAGAACACCAAACTGTATTCCCGCTTCCGTTCATTCATGCTGTGACGGCACATTTTAATTGTCTAATTCTTGTATATTTCCACTAAAATATAAAATATACATCAAGACAATAAATACTAGCCTTTATTCACATTTATTAACACGTTGTAAATGTTGATATCAGCTATTCATCGTTAAAATAATTTTTTTAGACATTAATGAGGGACACAAAAGCCACCAGTGTGCTTACTACATAGCTAGCACATCTAGATAGCTAAAGTTAGTGACTGTGTTACAAGCCATGAATAAACTGATAGGCAGTGCTCCATTAAATAAAGAACCTTATAGTTGTTGTACAAATTCTAAATATGTTGGAATTCTGTTATATTATAAATAGAAAAGTTACCTCTTCAGTCATCCTGCTTTCTTTTCAACTCTGAGGTGCCTCCTTCCCGGAGATGTCCAGCAGCCAGTCAAAACAGGAGTTCCAGAGAAGGCCAGCAGCCAATAGAATTTGTTCACACAACCAGTGTTGGGGAGTAACATTATACATGTAATGGGATTACATATTTAAAATACAAAATATAAGTAACTGCATTCCACTACAGTTACAATTTAAATCATTGGTAATTAGAATAAAGTTACATTCAAAAACTATTTGGATTACTGAAGAGATTACTTTGCATTTTATTGTCATTTGTTTCATTTAATATTTAGTCCTTTCAGATGGGAAACATTTATACACATAAATGATGTAATCCAAAGTGCATTTGAACAACAGTGAAACACTTTCTTATGAGGTGTTACATTCATATGAGCAGATAGAGAAGTAAGTTTGGAGAAGAAGAAATAGAAATAAACCTTGTGTAAATTGTCAGGTTTACGCTAAGATAAAATGCTATTTCTAGCCATTTTACATGCACATCATATTTTTTTATCAAAAAAATTCACGTTGGATCATAATTTCTTTTTTTTCTAGTAAGACCTTTGATATTAGGGCAAAAATCGTATTCCTGATAATAATTTTTGTATTGTTTTCCTGTAAAAATATCAAAAAATCCTTGAAACAACATCAATTAGATGTATCTTGTTTTAGAAGCAACACTGCATAATATATTTAGGTTTTTCAGAGAATGTATTTTTAACATGTGTATTTTGTCTTACTATACTGGCAGAGTTTTTATAGTCAAAACAAGTGAAAAAATCTACTAGTGCTGAAGAAGTAATCCAAAGTATTTAGAATACGTTTCTTTACTCCTTGAGTAATCTAACGGAATACGTTACAAATTACATTTTACAGCATGCATTCTGTAATATTTTAAAAGTAACCCTCTCAACCCTACACACAACATTTTGAGCCCCACCCCTGACTGTCAAAACTCAAATGACTCGTGAGCGTGTAGGATACAACTTGCTCGTGAGCATGAAGATTAAACTCACGCTCGAACACAACTCGCACATGTGAATCTCGCGTGCGTGTGTTCAGTTCTGCACATGAGGGACCTGCCAGATGTGCGTTTTTGTTATGTCTCCTTGCAGCGTGTTGATTGATGTGCACAATCATGTTTTTTCCTCACGAGTTTGGGATTTAAGATTTCTGCAGCTTTACATTTTGCTTGCAAGCTTTGTTACTGTGCTCACCCTATTGTAATTCGCTAGCGCGTTGTGTTTCTTCGCTTAAGTATTTTTGTCCATGATTTCACGTCTTAGTTTAGACACACTTTAAGTTTTGGCATGCAGCTGCAAAGGACTTCAACATGTGGATAGACTAAAATTCATACTCCTCTCTCTCGCTGTCGCTCGCTCGCATGTGAGTAAGTGATTGATTATTACAAATGCCAATGGTGGATCAAACAATAATTTGCAGACCCCCTGGGGTACCACTGCAGACCCCCGTTAAAGACCCTTGGCATAGGCCAATATGGTAGCTAATATTCAAAATATTTGTTTGAAATTCCAGCGCAATGTTTGAAAACACGTTAGGTGCCGTTCACATTCTGGAATGTGTTGTTGTTGCACTAAAATTACACGCAGTGCCACAAAAGAGCAAAACGTATGTGTCTTGACTCAAGATGTATGTTTAACAGTTTAGGTTCTTTTTTAACCTGACATGGCGTCTAAAAACACGAACAAGCCATCAAAGACAGTGCACGTTTACGTTGAAATAAATTCTAAAACAGCTCGGATGGACACAAAAACACACTCAATGTGAACAGCCCCTCAGTGTAAGAATAGAACTCTTTAGAAAAGTCTGATCACACTTTTTAGAATTTAGAGTAGGTTATTAAGTCACCAAAACTAAGAAGTAACACAAAAGTATGGAAATTATGCAGTGACCAAAAAAATTAAATCAGAAACATATTATATTTGAACTTCTTCAGTGTAGCCTTTTGTCTATTCCAGCTCTGCACACTCTGTTCATTTTCTCAATCAATTTCAGGTGCATCCTGGGATGCCTTTTAAATAGTATTGAATGATTTCATATGCTGGACACTTGTTGGCAAAAAAATAAATAAAAAATAAAATAAAAAGCAATAAATAAATAAAACAAATAACTAAAAGGTTTGTATAGGCATCTATAATTAGGCACAATATATATTTTGAGTACAGAAATAATCCTAAGCGTTTGACTATAAGCCTTTAGATCAAAAGGTTCTAAGTTTGTGTGAAAAACATGTCCTTCTGGACTGGTTGTGTAGGCTACATTTATTTTATATTTATATGTTCTTAACATGAATTTTATTTATTGCACATATCAGCAGACACCCTCGCACGGTCAAGTGTTGTGCTTCCCCTGGGCGCTTCGGCGGCTGATTCCACGGTTGCTAAAAGAGTATATTCAAAAGAGTATATTTCCTTCTAAAAGAGCTCAGACAAACGCTTGCCGTCTTTTTAAAGATGTCCTTCCGCGTTTGCGCTACTGGATGTGGCCGTTATCTCTCCCCTCTGGACAGTCATGAAATCTGTCTCGAGTTCTTGGGGCGCCAGCACGCCAAGGCAGCTTTCGTGGAAGGATTATGTTCTCATTGCGAGAACATGCCCATCAGAATGTTGCGGTCGTGGCTCACTTCCTTCTTCATGAAGCAAGGAGCCACCGCGGCTGCTCCCCAACCCATTCCGTCCTGGGCTGATGGTCAGCCGGCCGGGTTGGCAAGCACTGCGGGTGATCTGGATGTGAATATTGGAGCGTTTTCGCCGGCTCAACCCCCGCAGACCTCCCAGCACGCTCGTTCTATCTGGAAGAACTGTCGAGCGATACAGGCGGTCCGCCTCAGGGCGGATTTAACGTGTCATTCACGGCTCGCGACGAGGATGAGCTTTCGATCGCAGCATCGGAGGGTGGGCTTGTGCTGTCGGAAGTGGACAAATCTTCTGAGCTCCTGCCCACGGGCAGTAGAGCACAGGATGAGGCGGATGCTGAGATGGCAGCCGTGCTTGCCTGGGCAACTGCGAACACCGGGCTGAAGTGGAACCCTCCACCGTGCCCTGAGCGTTCATGGCTGGAAGATTGGTTTCTGGGCACGGCCGCGCCCCGCCCCGGTGCCTTTCTTCCCGGAAGTGCACGAGGAGCTAACGAAGTCATGGAAGGCACCTTTTTCTGCCCGAACATGCTCGCGGGCTTGTATTACACCTTATCTACCCACGACGGCTGAGCGGCCAAGGGATATGTCGAGCTCCACCAGGTAGAGTGCGCCGTAGTGGTGCATTTATGCCCGCAGGATGCAGCCACCTGGCACGACCGACCAAGGCTCCCTTCCAAGGCCTGTAAGTTCTCTTCCTCATTAATGACGAAGGCTTACAAGTCTGCGGGTCAAGCCGCTTTCACCCTGCATGCCATGGCCATCCTGCAGGTCCACCAGGCCAAGACGCTGAAAGATCTGCACGAGGGTAGAACCGACCCAGGGCTGATGCAGGAATTGCGTACTGCGACCGACCTTGCCTTACGGGCGACGAAAGTCACGGCGTGCACCCTGGGCCAGACGATGTCCACTCTTGTGGTCCAAGAGTGGCACCTGTGGATCAAACTTGCAGAGATGCGTGACCCCGAGATAGTCGCTTTCTCGATGCACCCATCTCCCAAGGGAGGCTTTTTGGCGACACCGTCGAGGATTTCGCCCATCAGTTCTCGATGGTGAGGAAGCAGGCCGAGGCGATTAAGCACACCTTGCCGTGGCACGACTCGGCCGCCTTCAAGCCTCCGAAGTCCCACGCCCCGTCTGCTTCTTGCCAGAGCGTTCCCCTGCGGTGCCGGCCCCGGCTCCTGTACCATTGGAGCCCGTATGATGGCCTCAGACAAGATCCTCCCGTGGGAAGTCAGCTCCACCTGTCCGTCAGCTGGCCCCCAAGAACCCCGGATGGGCTTCGAGGTGGCCCTGGCACAGGCAACCCGGGGATGAGGTGACTGACTCCGACCAGTCTGGCCCGGGGCCAGCGCATTGTATTATATCGCTGGGTGCCCTCTGGGCCTCGGCGCCCACATGGCCGGTAAAACAGCAGTTTCCTCATTCCCAGGGTCAGCGCACTCATGACAGGCAGGCGCTGGAAGTCTTTCCGGTAAATCAGGCGAATGCGAGTACCTCCCCTTCCCTCATTCTCCGTCGAGAGACAGCCGGCGAACAGGTAAGTGTGCTGGTCTCTGGGGTCGCTCGCCCGCCTCAGTCACCGGCCACCATTGTGGGTTTGCGGAGCAGCACGTCCCCCCTGGGCTGTCTTCCAGGTGGGGTGCCTACTCTGCCTTGCCGCGCACCACCCTTCCCGGGCACGGTAAATCCAGTTGTCCCCTAGGTGCCACTGGTGCGGAATCAGGAGGCCTGGTTAGCGCTCTCCAGTCCCTCGATGTGGCTCATCAGGACGATTCAACTCGGCTACGCAATCCAGTTTGCCAGACGCCCGCCCAGGTTCAGTGGCATCCTCTCCACTACGGTGCGGGGCGAGGGTCTCTCCGTCCTCTGGGTGGAGGTTGCCACCCTTCTGGCAAAGGAAGCAATAGAGCCCGTCCCTGTAGCCGAGTTGCGCAAGGACATTTACAGCCCTTATTTTATCATGCCCAAGAGAGGGGGAGGGTCGCGCCCAATCTTGGATCTGCGTGCTTTGAATAAAGCCTTACACAGGCTTCCGTTCAAGATGTAAATGCAGAAGTGCATCCTGGCATCAATACGACATCAGGATTGGTTCGCGGCCATTGACCTGAAGGATGCATACTTTCATGTATCGATCCTTCCTTGACACAGACCCTTTCTTCGGTTTGCCTTCGAGGGATGAGCATACCAGTACAAGGTCCTCCCCTTCGGTCTGTCCCTGTCCCCTCGCATCTTACCAAGGTCACAGAGGCTGCCCTGGCCTCGCTGAGGGAGAAGGGCATTCACATTCTCAATTATCTCGACGACTGGCTAATTCTAGCTCGCTCGTGAGATCTATTGTGTGCGCACAGGGACCTTGTGCTTCAGCACCTCGACCGACTCAGGCTTCAGGTCCCCTGTGCAGAGCATCTCTTTTCTCGGTATGGAGTTGGACTTGGTCCAGGTAGCGGTGCCAGTGAAACAATTTCAGAGGCTCCTGGGACATATGCCATCCTCGGCGGTGGTTCTCCCCCTTGGGTTGATGCATATGAGACCACTTCAGCACTGGCTACAGACTCGAGTCGGTCTCATTGCACATCGTTGTCACGACAGATGCCTCAAACTCAGGCTGGGGTGCCGTGTGCAATGGGCAGGCAGTCTCAGGGCTCTGGACAGGGCCCCGAATTCTTTTGGCAGAGCATCAACTGCTTAGAGTTGCTGGCGGTATTGCTGACCCTGCGGAGGCTTTGGCCATTGATTCAGGGCAAGCATGTGTTGGTCCGGACCGACAACACAGTGACCGTAGCATACATAAACCGCCAAGGCAGCAAACGCACGCGTCGCATGTCGCAACCCGCCTCCTTCTCTGGAGTCAGTAGATGTTGAAGTCACTGCGAGCCACTCACCTTCTGGGCGTCCTCAACCATGCAGCGGATGCGCTCTCATGGCAGGTAAAGCTCTATGGGGAGTGGGGGCTCCACCCCCACATAGTCCAGCTGATTTGGGAGAGATTCGGAGAGGTGCAGGTAGACCTGTTCGCCTCCCAAAAGTTCTCTCACTGCCCCCTTTGGTACCCCCTGTCTGAGGCTCCCCTCAGCACGGGTGCCTTGGCGCACAGCTGGCCTCGGGGGCCGCGCAAGTATACGTCTCCTCCAGTGAGCCTCATTGCACAGACTCTGTGCAA
The DNA here is from genome assembly GCF_019703515.2 of Myxocyprinus asiaticus. Taxonomy (NCBI): domain Eukaryota; kingdom Metazoa; phylum Chordata; class Actinopteri; order Cypriniformes; family Catostomidae; genus Myxocyprinus; species Myxocyprinus asiaticus. Next base: position 16,864,775 of record NC_059364.1, on the reverse strand, counting down.
AGTCAGGGAGGATGAGCAGCAAGTCCTGTTCGTTGTGCCATACTGGCCCAACAGGGCTTGGTTCTCAGATCTGATGCTCCTGGTAGTAGCACTTCCCTGGTGCATTCCCCTGAGGCAGGACCTTCACACTCAGGGGTAGGGCACGCTCCAGCACCTGCGGCCGGACCTGTAGACCAGAGATGTGCCATTGGGTCTGTGCTGTCTTTCCTTCAGGAAGGGCTGGAGAGATGGCTGTCTCCCTCTACCCTGAAAGTGTACATGGCTGCCATAGCATCTTACCATGACACACTGAACGTGAGGCCCTCACGACAGCGCAACCTGATCAACAGGTTCCTCAAGGGTGCGAGGAGGTTGAATCCTCCTAGACCACACCTGATTCCCTCTTGGGATCTATCTGTGGTCCTACCTGCCCTACAGAGAGCCCACTTTGAGCCCCTGGAGCAGGCCGAGCTCAATACTTTGTCTCTGAAGATGGCCCTCCTAGTGGCGCTCACTTACATCAAGAGGGTGGGGGACATGCACGTGCTTTCTGTTACCAGCGAATGCCTGGAGTTCAGGCCGGCACACTCTCACATGATCTTGAGACCCCGGCCTGGTTACGTTCCCAAAGTTCCCACCACTCCTTTTCGGGACCAGGTGGTGAACCTGCAAGTGCTCCCTTCAGAGGAGGAAGACACGGCCTTGTCATTGCTGTGTCCAGTTCGCGCCCTGCGAATCTATCTGGACCGCACGCAGAGCTTTAGATGCTCGGAGCAGCTCTTTGTCTGTTTTGGAGTTTCCGCTGTGTTTGCCCTCGCCAGAGCTTTCTCTGCCTCAGCCACTGTGGCTGCATACCCTCTCTGTAGATAGGGTCCTCTGGTGGTATCATTCCATATGTGAACTTCCCCGTTGGTAAGTCCATGTGAGGTATTCTCCACATGTTAACCTCCCTCTGGTAGGATGTGTCTCCGTAGTGCTCTCCTTCCTGGAGAGGGAAGAGCACTTCCCAGTGCTATTCTAGAAAGTGCTCGGCGGGAAATTGCTTAACAGCAAACCAGGAAAGGCACTGCCAGTAGCCTACTTGGGTAAGTATCTCCTCCCCCCTTAACGGGACTAGGGAGACACCTTACCTAACTAGCTGGAAGGTCATGAGGTGGTTGAGCGCTCGCTGTGAGGCACGCAGCAGCTTGCCCGTGTCCACCCTTCCATACCTCGTGACATGGTTCAGCACCTGCGGCGTTTCCTATAGGAACCCCTACTGTCACTACATCAACAGAATGTCGAGTTAGTGACAGACAGGGAACGTCCTGGTTACTGATATAACCTCTGTTCCCTGTTGGAGGGAACGAGACATTGTGTCCCTCCTGCCGTGACGCTGAACCTACCGCTGACATGGCTGGGACTCTCTATCGGCTCCTCAGCATAAATCTGAATGAGTGGTGCACGCCATCTCCTTTTACACCCGTATGTCCGGGGGTGGAGAGTGGCATGCAAATTCCACTCACCAATTTTCATTGGCCTTTTCTATTTTAAGCAAAGTTAATTGGGGCTCTCAAGATCAAACCCATAGTGTCACTACATTGACACAATGTCTTGTTCCCTCCATCAGGGAACAGAGGTTACATCAGTAACCAAGACGTTTTCTGTATTAACTGATCATAAAATGTTATCTCATCTTCATCAAAGTCACAAGTATAGACAAACACAATGTGCTTAAGCTAACAACACACAAACAGTTATAATCTTTCATGTCTTTATTGAACACATCCCATTAAATATTCACAGTGCTGTTGAAAAAGTAAGTGAACCCTTCGATTTAATAACTGGTCGATCCTCCATTGGCAGCAAAAACCTCAACCAAGCATTTCCGGTAGTTGCGGATTAGACCTGCACAATGTTCAGAAGGAATTTTGGACCATTCTTCCTTACAGAACTGCTTCAGCTCAGCCATATTCTTATGATGTCTGGTGTGAATGACTCTCTTGAGGTCATTCCACAGCATCTCTATTGGGTTAAGGTCTGGGCTCTGACTGGGCCACTGGATTTGCTTTTTTTAAGCCATTCTGTAGTGGATTTTCTTCAATGTTTAGGGTCATTGTCCTGCTGCATCACCCAACTTCTCCTAAGCTTCAGCTGGCACACAGCCAACCTTACATTATCCTGTAGGATATCTTGATAAACTTGGGAATTCATTTTTCCCTTGATGATGGCAAGTACTGCAGCCCCCGAAGCAGCAAAGCAGCCCCAAATCATGATGCTCCCTCCACCGTACTTCACCACTGGAATGATATTTTCATGTTGGTATCTTGTATCAACATATTGGGTATGTTGGTTCATGCCCTTTTTATGCCATGCATAGTGCTGTGTGTTTATCCCAAACAATTCAATCTTAGTTTCATCAGTCCACAAAACATTTTCCCAGTAGCGTTGTGGAGTGTCATGATGGTCTTTTGCAAACTTCAGGCACACAGCAATGTTTTTCTTTGAAAGCAGCGGCGTCCTTTGTGGTGTCCTGCCATGGACACCGTGCCTGTTTAATGTTTTCTTTATAGTAGACTCATGAACAAAGATGTTAACCAGTTCCAATGATTCCTTCAAGTCTTTAGCTGTCACTCTAGGGTTCTCTGTTTTACCTTATTGAGTATTCTGTGGTGTGCCCTTTGAGTCATCTTGACTGGACGGCCACTTCTAGGGAGAGTAACCACAGTACTAAATTGTCTCAATTTATAGACAACTGTGGACAGAAAAATATATCTAAGTTCTTTGAGATAACTTTGTAAACCTTTCCAGCTTTATGCAAAGCAACAATTGATCGTAGGTCTTCTGAGATCTCTTTTTTTCCAAGGCATAGGTCCATGTCAACAGATGCTTCTTGTGAATAGTAAACTCAAAATGTTTGAGTGCTTTTAATAAGACAAAGTATCTCTAACCCACACCTCCAATCTTGTTTCATTAACTGGATGCCAGGTTTGCCATAACCTGACTCTAATCAGATTTTGTTGACATCATTAGCCTACGGATTAAAATACTTTTTCCAAACTACACTGTAAATGTTTGAATGATGTATTCATTACAATTACATTACAAGAACATTACAATAATTTGTGTGTCATGAGTTAAAACAGATTGTTTTTGTTCATTATTGTTACTTAGATGAAGATCAAACCAGATTTTAAGACAAATTTATACATAAATGCAGGTACTTCCAAATGATTCACATACCTTTGTTTGTTTTTGTTTTTGTTTTTTGTTTTTTTGCCATTGTATATTGTCTAGTTCCTGGAAAATGTTAAATTTGCCTACAGTACATGTAAAAAAAAAAAAAGTGGCCTAAACAGTTAACTGTCACAGTCTGTCTCCCTCATTTTCTTCAAGGACTCTTATTTTGAAGTTTTCCCCTGGACTACATCTCCCATAGTTCACTTCCCTCATCACTTCCATCTGTTCATCATCATCTGCACCTGCCTTCCATTCCCTCATTTGTCATTGTTTGTATCTATACCCTCCTGTTTTGTTCATTCCTTTGTCAGTCCTTGAAGTGTTACGTCATGTTAAGTTTTGATGTTAAGATTTAGTGTTTGTTCCACTCCAGCGATTACTATTGTTGAGCCTTTGTTTTTTCCACTCCAGTGTTTGTTCTACTCCAACAACTTCTATTAAAGGATTTGAAGTATCTACTCCTGCATCTTTTCCTCTTCTTCTCAACGTACCCAGCATTACAATAACAGTGGCATGTATAAAGTATTCACTATCTTCAAGTGTTTGCATATGTGTGCATATGGTTTAAAGTCTCATTTTTGTCTGCTCTTCTTGAGTTGCTCCTAACTGCCTCTAGAACACTCCCAGCATGTGTCAACATACCTTCTCTTGTGTCTGATATCTCTATGTGTCTGGGGGGGGGGGGTGCAGGTTTAAGTGGTTTATGAGGACTACAAACTGGTGATTACAAGGGTTTTATGCTATAAATGGTTTATGAGGACATTTCTAGTGTCCCCATAATTCAAATCGCTTAAACATACTAAATGTTTTATTGAAAATGTAAAAATGCAGTTTTTTGTGAGGGTTAGGTTTAGGGGTAGGGTTAGGGGATAGAATCTATAGTTTGTACAGTATAAAAATCATTATGTCTATGGAGAGTCCTCATAATGATAGCTGCACCAACGTGTGTGTGTTTGGAAGACAGCATGCAGGGTAGACATCAGCTCTATGTCTTTGCATGTGTTTGTGAGCATGTGTGAGTGTTTTTAAACTAAGGTGTGCAAAAAAGCCACAGAGTTTGCAAGTCTCAGTTAAAGCACTCTATCATCTAATTGTCAAAAGCAGCAATTGTCATAGTCCACATACCGTATTTTCATTCTGCAGGGACCCTGTTCAAACAGAAGCTTCTAGACTCAGTCAATAAAAAGAGCCAATATGAACCTTATAACACACAAGCCTCCTGACGCCTGTGTGTGACCTGGGTTCAAAAGGAGTGAAGACAAGCCTATGCACACATTGTCTCTGATGCCCTAGGATCATAATTTTAGAGAAGGTGTGGCAAGCAACACAATCATATTTCATTTGGTTTCACCAACTCAAAAAGGGTCTGGCAGAAGTCATATACAGATTAGCCTTGAAGAAATAGAAAACAGCAGTTTTGCTGACCTCAACCCTACCAGACCGAGGCAGACAATTTTGTATTTATTTATTTTTTTTGTATTTTTTTTTTTTTTTTTTGTGTATTTATTTTCTTTAATTTATTTTTTTGAGAAAGCTGTCTTAAAAAAATAAGCCAACACTTTCTCATAAGGAAACATGACTTTTATACTGTACCACCAAAACGTCACACTGGTGCCGTACTCGTATAAAAAGGTTTCATTCATTTATTTGCACATGGCTACACTTTTAGAGATACAATTTAAATTCTCCTTGAAATTCAATTACATACCCCATGTTGTTTGAAACTAACATGATTTTCTGTTGTCTGTGAAACAAAAAAAAACTGTATGTGCTATTGCATGAAAGTGATTTTTTACTGTCAGTCTTCAAAAATGACAAAAGCACAATAAAAGTAATCCATTCTACTCAGTCTGCACTATAATCCTATTACAAGTCTTGTGAAGCCACACGGTATCTATCTATCTATCTATCTATCTATCTATCTATCCATCCATCCATCCATCCATCTACAGTTGAAGTCAGAGGTTTACTTACACCTTAGCCGAATACATTTAAACTCAGTTTTTCACAATTTCTGACATTTAATCATAGAAAACATTCCCTGTCTTAGGTCAGTTAGAATCACTACTTTATTTTAAGAATGTGAAATGTCAGAATAATAGTAGAGAGAATGATTTATTTCAGCTTTTATTTATTTCATCACATTCCCAGTGGGTAAGAAGTTGTACATACACCTTGTTAGTATTTGGTAGCATTGCCTTTAAATTGTTTAACTTGGGTCAAACGTTTTGGGTAGCCTTCCACAAGCTTCTCACAATAAGTTGCTGGAATTTTGGCCCATTCCTTTAGACAGAAATGGTGTAACTGAGTCAGGTTTGTAGGCCTCCTTGCTCGCACAGGCCTTTTCAGTTCTGCCCACAAATTTTCTATCGGATTGAGGTCAGGGCTTTGTGATGGCCGCTCCAATACCTTGAATTTGTTGACCTTGAGCCATTTTGCCACAACTTTGGAGGTATGTTTGGGGTCATTGTCCATTTGGAAGACCCATTTGCGACAGAGCTTTAACATAGTGGCTGTTGTCTTGAGATGTTGTTTTAATATATCCACATAATTTTCCTTCCACATGATGCCATCTATTTTGTGTAGTGCACCAGTCCCTCCTGCAGCAAAGCACCTCGACAACTTGGTGCTGCCACCCCTATGCTTCATGGATGGGATGGTGTTCTTCAGCTTGCAAGCCTCAGCCTTTTACCTCCAAACATAATGATGGTCATTATGGCCAAACAATTACATTTTTGTTTCATCAGACCAGAGGATATTTCTCCAAAAAGTAAGATCTTTGTCCCCATGTGCATTTGCAAACTGTAGTCTGGCTTTTTTATGGTGGTTTTGGAGCAGTGGCTTCTTCCTTTCTGAGCAGCCTTTCAGGTTATGCTGATATAGGATTTGTTTTACTGTGGATATGGATACTTGTCTACCTTTTTCCTCCAGCATCTTCACAAGGTCCTTTGCTGTTGTTCTGGGATTGATTTGCACTTTTTGCACCAAACTACGTTCATCTCTAGGAGACAGAATTCATCTCCTTCCTGAGCAGTATGATGGCTGCGTGGTCCTATGGTGTTAATACTTGCATACTATTGTTTGTGCAGATGAACGTGGTACCTTCAGGCATTTAAAAATTGCTTCCAAGGATGAACCAGACTTGTGGAGGTCCATATTTTTTTTTCTTCTGAGGTCTTGGCTGATTTCTTTTGATTTTCCCATGATGTCAAGCAAAGAGGCACTGAGTTTGAAGGTAGGCCTTAAAATACATCCACATTTACACCTCCAATTGACTCCAGTTATCCAATTAGCATATCAGAAGGTAATTGGCTAATTGTCTAAAGGCTTGACATAATTTTCTGGAAGTTTCCAAGCTGCTTAAAGGCACAGTTAACTTAGTGTATGTAAACGTCTGACCCACTGGAATTGTGATATAGTCAATTCAAAGTGAAACAATCTCTCTGTAAACAGTTGTTGGAAAAATTACTCATGTCATGCACAAAGTAGATGTCCTAAATGACTTGCCAAAACTATAGTTTGCTAATATGAAGTCTGTGGAGTGGTTAAAAAATGAGTTTTAATGACTTCAACATAAGTGTATGTAAACTTCTGACTTCAACTCATCTATCTATCTATCTATCTATCTATCTATCTATCTAGTTCTTTTTCTCTGTGGTGATTGTATGCTTAACTTACCCCTTCCAGAGACCAGGGGCAAGTGGGTGTAATTGCTCCCAGAGAACAGCTGATAAGAGCACATATTCATCCCAGTCAGTCTTAGGCCTGTTTCCACCTAGTATTAAGATGTGTTTTGGGTGATCTGATCACATGTGGTCAGCCCTACATACAGGTCTAAACGGGGTCTAAAACATTTTGTGATTGCATCACTGAAACCACATACGAATGTTGTCAAAAACGCATGTGACCACATTACATTTGAGATGTAAACAGTAATCCGTCCTGAATTGGGGTGTGACGAGTTCTCGCGATATTAACCTGACGATATTAACGTGACGATATTTCTCATTGAGGTGAAAAGCTGTCTCACGATATCAGCATGACAGAGTGTGAGGGTGAAATTAGCATAGAAGATGCCCCAGTCACTTTTAAATCTTTTGTGTGGCAGCATTTTAGGTACCCGGTGGAAACAATAAACAGTGACAGAGTGACAGACAAGACACGAACAAAGGCTGTGTCTCGTTTGGAAGGCTGCGTCCTCTGGATGTCGCATTTATCAGCCGCATACGTCATCGAGGCTGTCTCGTTTCATTTTTTCTTTTTTTTTTCTTTTTTTGTCTTTCTTTTTCTTATTTTTTTTTATCTATTGTCAATGCCTTTTATGTATATGCACTTACATTTATACAGTTGTTTACATTTTTTGCATTCCCAATAAAAAAAATAAAAATTAAAAAATTAAACGAGACAGCCTCGATGACGTATGCGGCCGACAAATGCGACCTCCGGAAGGCCGTAGCCTTCCAAACGAGACACAGCTAATATGTAAGCATTGTAAGAAAATAGTGCCATACACCGTGGCTAACACAAGCACTATGCAAAGACACCTACAGAACCACCGCAGCTCTCAACTAAAATCAACCAGGTCTGAAGAGACTCATGTGAAATCATACAAGAGGGAAGCCAGTCAGTTGAGTTTGTGGCAAAACCTTTTACAGTGCTTGCATATTGTTCTGTCTTTTACTGCATATGATAATTCATACTCAGAAAGTAGAACTGAAGTGACATTCATTACAAGATGATTAGTTAAAACATTTCAAAATGCACCTGCATTGTTTTGCATTTTGTGACTTTCAGTCGAATAAAAGACTATTTTTCCAGTCATATACACTACCAATCAAAAGTTTTGAAACACTTGCCTGAAATCTTTTGATCTGAAGTGAAATGTTTGAAATTAGTTTTATAGACAAAAATATAATTGTGCCACCATATAAATTTATTTCATAATAAAGCTAAAATTTAATTTAAAAAAGAGTTTTTGAAATTGATGACTTGGACCAAATAATAAAGAAAAGCAGCCAATAAGTGCCCAACATAGATGGGAACTCCTTCAAAACTGTTTAAAAAGCATCCCAGGGTGATACCTCAAGAAGCTGGTTGAGAAAATGTCAAGAGTACATGTCTGCAAATTCTAGGCAAAGGGTGAATACTTTGAAGATCCTAAAATATAACACAGTTTTGATTTATTTTGGATTTTGTTTAGTCACAACATAATTCCCATAGTTCCATTTATGTTATTCCATAGTTTTGATGACTTTACTATTATTCTAAAATGTGAAAAAAAAAATATAATAAAGAATGAGTAAGTGTTTCAAAACTTTTGACCGGTAGTGTATTAGTGTTAAAATATTGTCGTCTTGTTCTCGTGAACCCAGTATCGTGTATCATCTCGTCTCATGAGCTAAGTGTATTGTCACACCCCTAGTCCTGATTGTATCCGGATCTTCTTTAGTGTGTCTGACATCAATACAGATGACAAGCACGAACACCTGAAGCTCCTTAAATACAGGTAATCCTCTAAAATAACAGATAATTCTGCTTGACATGTTGCATTTGTGCATAGATAAAATTTCAACCGCATCTGGGAGAGACAGCGCTCTGTTTTTTTTTTTTTTTCTGACTTTGTTGTGCTTTAATATCATGAAGTTACACACTGACATAGTGATTGATGTATGTCGTCATGAAACAGAGACCCTCCCCTCCAAATCTGAACACAAGTGGTCACAGGATACGCATATAAACGACCAGGTGTAAACAGCGATGTGTCTCACCTGACCACATATGATCGGATCACTTGAGACACTTAGTAATACCAGGTGGAAATGGGGCCTTAAAGGGATAGTTCACTCAAAACTGAAAATGTTCTCGCCATTTACTCATCCTTATGCTATCCCAGATGTGTATGACTTTTTCTTCTGCAGAACACAAATGAAGATTTTTAGGAGAATATTTAAGCTCTGTAGGTCCATACATGCAAGTGAATGGTGGCCAGACCTTTCAAGCTCCAAAAATCACAAAAAGGCATGCAGCATAAAAAGTAATCCATATGATCCCAGTGGTTGAATCTATGTCTTTAGAAGCGATATGATAGGTGTGGGTGGGAGACATGTAAGAACCTTTTTACTATAAATCTCCACTTTCACTTGCCATTATAAAAGTAAACGTTGAGATTTATAGTAAAAAATAAAATAAAAAAGGATTTAAATATTTATCTGTTTCTCACCCAAAGTGATGGCATCGCTTCATAAGACATACTATATATTAAACAACTGGAGTCAAATGAATTACTTATATGCTGCCTTTATGTGATTTTTGGAGCTTGAAAGCTCTGGCTACCATTCACTTGCATTGAAAGGACCTACAGTGCTGAGATATTCTTTTAAAAATCTTTGTGTTCAGCAGAAGAAAGAAAGTCATACACATCTGGGATGACATGAGCATTTTCAGTTTTGGGTGAACTATCCCTTTAACACACACACACACCGTCTGTGCATTTCCTTTACCAACCCTCGCTTCTCCCGAGCTGGGACAGGACACAATGAAGAATAAGGGACAAGTCAGTCAAGGTTGTCCTGTGCTCTTTGTCCTTTTCTGACTCTATGCCTAATTTATTTTACATTTGTCCTCAACAGTCAACTTTTTCCCCCAGAGAGACAGAGACAGAGAGAGGTACTGTAGTATTGGGATGTCTGATTCATTTCAGAGAATTGTTTGTTCAGATGGTTCATTTCAATGTGCCAGTTAAAGAAACTGATTCACAGATCAATTTCTAATCTCTCAATAGTTGTCCCAGAAGTTTTTTTTTTAATTATTTTTTAAATCAAAATAGATATTTAGTTAATTGCTTCTTGAGATTAGCTAAACAAAAAAGTTTCTTTTTATTTTTATTTAAAATTTTTATATATATTTTTTATTTGTATATGTTCTAGTTTGATGCTGTCACCTTAATTGAGATGCTTGTTGTTTTTGCGCCAGATAAATGGTTGACTGATTTTTGTTTTAAATATTTGCTATAATCCGAGTTAAATGATTAAAAACATAGTGCCCCTGACATGGTTTCAATGTAGTATCTTTTTGCAACTCGTAGTATTAGCTACTTTTTAACTACTTTATTTAAAATGTTAGCTTGACTGTACTTTAAACTATGAATAGTTTGTAGCTTGAAAATGTCATGTTATTAATCAGTCCATGTCTCTCTGTTGTGGGCTAAATGGGTGCTACTGTCAAAATTACGTCTAATTTCTTACAAAATCTCAGGCTGCGCGTTCACAATGTGCCACAGTGGCAATGTGTGTTTTACACTTCCAGTTTGTGATCGTTATCCCCTGTTATCAATGTAGTGGAAGCCTAGCTCACACTGACTAATTCAGCAAGGTAACAGCAAATGGACTGGGGCAGGACATTTAACACTCTGATAAATTAATTGAATGAGACACACCTGCTGAGGCCGATTTTAAACCCCACTGAGAGTAAGTCACCAAATGGTCCAGATAAAATCAGTAGCTCATGTCCCCTGTGGTCATCACGTTACTGTAAGATACAAGAAAACTTGTTCTGTCCTTTTGGCTGATATGGCTTTTCCATTGGCTCTGTCTATTAGCAAATAAATCTGACCAATTTTACATGAAATGAAAATTTGGTTAACATTTACTCACCCTCATGCAATTCCAAACCAATAAGACTTTCTTTCTATCATAGAACACAAGAGGAAAATTTTTTAAGAATGTATTGGTTGCTCTTTTCCATGCAATTACAGATAATAAGGACAGGATCTTTTTTGCATCAATAAGGACACAAAAGCACCATTAAATGGGATAAAAGAGGTCCATATGACATATAAAGTCTTCTGAAATCGTACTACAAAATAAAAAAAATAAAAAAAAATCAGTATCTTAAGGTGCAGTCAGCAATTTTTCCCCAAATAAAAAAGGTTTACTCCTAATTAAATGAATTGTAATTTTGAAACATATTTAAAAAATCATGAACCTTCACATGAGATTAACTCTTTCATACGTACCATCACACATATGTGTTTCTGCAACAGCCAGTTATGTTATAAGCTGCCATAGATTCGGCTTTCGCGCTGACACAGGCTGTGCTGGTCAAGCATCTGTGATTTATATTTGCTCAAATAGTTACTCATACAGTCTTTTAAACCACAGAATAAGTTTATTTTATATACATACTGTACATCCAACTCGTCACCAAAGAACCACGATAAAAAGTTTACAGCTCTTATACGCACAGTCAATACAACAGACGCGATCTTCCTCCGATGCATGCTGCCATTTGTTTACATTAGTAGCAGTTGTCATTCGTCAAACAAACTTAGCTACTCAAAGAGTCTTTTCAAGCACATATGTTTATTTTATGTAACAAACAGCCAAATTGTCACCAAAGTAACACGATAACAGTTCACAGCTTGTATATGCACAGCCATCATATCTAAATGTGATCTTCCCATACACGCAGCCATGTCTGCTGATTACGTGCAGATGCGGTTTTCTAATACACAAACAGCAGCTCAAACAGTCTTTCAGGCATATAATATGTTTGCTTTCTGCCAAACTATCACAATAACAGTTTAAAACTCGTATACTCACAGTGAAAACATGCTGTTCAAGCGTGATGCACGCAGCCAAGTCTGTTTACATTAGCACTTGACACAGTCAAGTGTTGGTGTGGCTATCCTTATGAGGACTCTCCATAGACATAATGATTTTTATACTGTACGAACTATAGAGTCTGTCCCCTAACCCTACCCATAAACCTAACAAAAAACTTTCTGTATTTTTACATTTTCAAAAATCATTGTTTAGTATGTTTTTAAGTGATTTAAATTATGGGGACACTAGAAATGTCCTCAAACCACATTTATCGCATAATACCCTTGTAATTACCAGTTTGCAACCTAAAAAAATTTCCTCAAACTCACACACACACACACACACACACACACAATGTCTGAGATGTCAAAGTGCATAGGCAAACTGGACTGCAGATAATATGTTCTTTATTTTTATTTTTACAGCTATAAAAACGTAATAAATGAAACAAAAACAGTACAGCAGACATAACCCATTTGTTGACATGTTTACTATATTATATACAGTATTTATTTATTTATTTTTTTTTTTATGACAAGAAATCCAAAATTAAAATAATTTAAAAAATATATATTTGTCTGCACTCTGCCCCCCTCTACTGGCTGTGCAGTGTCACGTGCAAAAAAAAACTCACTCCAGGGGCCACTGCAGAGGAATTAAGACCCTAATCATGAAAAGGTTAAGACTCCATTCATATCAGTAACCTAATAAAAGCTGTTTTATTCTAAATGGAGAGGGTCTCCTCATGGGGGTTGCCATGTTGGGATCACGTGACCAGCTAAATACTATTCACTTAATCTCAATAACCACTCTGTTTTTGGAGACTTTAAATCTTGGATTAAATTACTTATGGCTGATTGTGAATAATAAATTACTACAACGGCATCTTTAACAGAAACTACTGCATTTGAAAGACGCTGCATCCATGCCCCAAGGTGTCAGTGCACCTTTAAGTCATTATTCATTGAAAATCTTGACATCCGTCATAGCTCACATTGATAAGAGTTCATGAGAGAAGTAGAAATTCACAAACTAATAGTTTAGACCAGTTTTGTGAACAGGACCAAACACATTGAAAAGACCCAACTCAAAAGAATGTTCATGACGTTGCTACCTATCTCTTGAACTCTCCCATTATTAGTAATTGCATGAAAAAAGAGCAACCAGTACTGAAAAGGCAAAGATCAAAAACAGTGTTTAACAAGGCGACCCAGCCTGCACTGATATTTGCTTAAACTTTGCCAAAAGAAAGCGTACAGAGTTGTGAGGTTTCGGGGGTGAGGGTGTGTGTGTGTGTGTGTGTGTGTGTGTGTGTGTGTGTGTGTGTTTTGGGATGACAGGATAAATGGATTACTGACCATAACAAATAAACCTACGTCATCCCATTTGGCTTGGCCAGCACAAGCCACTTTCCAGTATGAAACTCATGAGACAGTAGGACATGTGAGGTCTGCCAGTGACCTTACAAATGGACACATCCACATGCCATGAAAAAAACTAAACAAAACTTTGGATATTCAATATTCTCTAATAGGATTTAGAGAAGGAGGTAAGTAATAATCTCCCGCTGTTGTTGTGGAGCAATGAAAGCATCCAACAAAAACTTTCCTTGCACAAGTTTTGGACTAAGGGTATCGCATGACAAGAGACAATTCACATACCAAGCAGGGTCTAAACATTGTCCTAAAGCATACACTTAGGCAGGGTACTTATAGCATGAACACGCTCTTCATTTACAAAGACAACTCGGGATGTATAAGGATTCAGTTGTCACCAGCATTTGTTGTGTTTTGGATGCTGGTCCCCAACATGGAATTCTGGTATGTTGGTGTTCCATCAAGGCCTTTTCACAAGCTCAACCATTAGGACTTCCTTAGTCAACAATCATTGCCAGCAAAACCATGCTGGCTGACTAGCTTCCGTCTGTTTTGCTGGGGAATAGTATGGAGATGGACTAGCATCTAAACCACATTAAAGAAATAGTTCACCCAAACATAAAAGTCATATGACTTTCTATCTTCTGCAGTACACAAAAAGGAGATATTTTAAATAATGTCACAATCTGATTTCCATACAAAATGATAGTGATCCACTTTAAAGCTTCAAAAGCACTCAGAAGTTTCATAAGGCAGTACATGTGACATTTTTGCAGTGTAGTGTTGGTGTATGTGAGGCAAATTGAGATTCAGGTGATTAGTTTGAAATTAACTTAAGTTAACTTTACTGTACGATCAGTATAGCTGCTGTTAAAAGAGATGGAAGCCTTCCATAATGTATACAGGCTGATGTTAAGAGATAAAGAGAGAGTGAGAGAATGTGAGAGAAAGATTACGCTCTTGATACAGTTAAGCAGTTTTAGAACTGTGCATTTCAAATTTAAATATCTCACACTTTTTTCCTCCAGCTCTGGAAGCCAAACATGACATGTAAGTGCTCTCTCACTCCGGATCTCTGCAAAAATAGATCATGTCACACTCCGGAATGTAAACTCAAACTAGAGAGCAAATTAGTCGGCCACAAATGATTGCTAAAAGTATGAAGTTTTCCACAAATGCTCCCGGTGGAGTGGTTTGCCGAGGGCATGGATTTCAGACCCACACATGTTTTGAGTTGAGGAACAAGGGGGGAGAGGGGTGTGATTGAAGAGTGTTTGAGGTTCTTGTCTTCTATGAGACAATGGAGGAGAATTAAAGGATGGGTAAACCCTCAAACCAGAGCTTCTGTTCATAAGAACCAAAATGCAGATGGTAGATTGGAGATAACTAAAACCCTGATGAATAAAATAATCTTGAACATAAAAAAGAAAACCCAGTGGGAATTCACTAAAGGCTCAGATATACTTCATTCATAATTGAAGAATGAACGGATGTGACATCATTTGAACAAACTCTGGCCAAAAAGAAGGTTTTTGCATTCGTTTTGGTGATTTGTAACAGCTCGCCTGGTCGAACTTTTAGAAAAAAGTCTTACCGGCTGCTAAAAACCTTAGTACTGCCATCGGTACAAGTCATCGGTAGGTGTGACCTGGAGTTCCACCAGCAATGTGGAAAAAGTTCTTAAACAGTATACCATTGCTCGGCTGTTTAGAACTTGTTTTTACCCCAGAATGAATAATGAAGAAGAAATTCTCCGGAAGTATCCCTTGCAAAAAATCTAAAAAATCTAAAACTTGCCACAAATTTGCTGCTAATTATGAGCTTCTGATTTGCCACAAATGTTTGCCAGAAGTTTGCAGTTCTCCGCTGGTAGTGGTGAACCTGCAGTAGACCTTTGGCAACAATGGATAATTTGCAGCGAGTTTGCCGTTAAGCTCAAATGATTTCACATGCAAATGACAAGTTTGTGGCAAATTTGCTATGCACTCTTGATTTTTGTAAGGAATATCAGGGTCTTAAGAATGAATTGCGACTACAAATAGCAACATTTATTTTCTTTGTTGTCGCATCTGATTTCCAAAAATAACAGTTCAAATCAGGCAACGCAAATTGCACGATGCAATTCTACATCATGTGGGTTGGATTGAAGTGCTCAGTCTGATCTCATTATTTTGCGGAGGTATTCATACTGTACATAACATTGACATGTTCATTTTTGTATGTTTGCATAAACACTGAAACGTACAGTAGGCTTCAGACATATTGAAAGCATCTAAAAAGTAAATGTTTTTACATATTTACTATAGGGCTGGGAAATTTAACTCGTTGATTTCTTTTATTAACATCTGACTGTTAAACGTGTTAAAAATATTAACGCATAAATTAATACAGTATCTGTTTTTTTATTCTTCACTTCCTGAAACTTCACTAATGTTTTCCCTACTTCCTGTGGCTAAAATTTCCAGGAGGTACACACTTAACTCAAATGCACTTGTTACCACATCTATACAAAGGAAATACTTATGATCTGGAACAGTATTCTAAAGTGAGGCTCATGGTAATTGTAATGAACTGGCCATGGAAATGGTGTTAGGATCCATGTGCAAGAAGTTTATTAAGAACACAAGCAAACAATCCAAATCAGCAGGCATATAGATGTAGTTGTTAAGCAGGCGGTAAAATCCAATATACCAAAAAGACAGTCCAACAAGGCAAACAAAACAAAGGGGCATCCAAAAGGCAGTAATTCCAGAAAAACAGGCAATGGTAATAACATGAAAACAATCAGCAATAGCAATGGAAAAACGCTTGATAAGGCAGGTTAACTGGCAATACTTAAAAAAAGTATAAGTGGAAGTGCATGGCTATTTATACAATGAAAACAGGAAGTGAGCAGAGAAGAAATGAGTGACGATCAGTATTCGGGAGAGGGCTCCCTCTGGTGGTTGGTAAGAAGGGTAACAACCTCGGATGTTACAGTAATGCATTACTGTAGCAAAGGTTCATATTTGGATCAAAGGAGGAAGCGGGAGCCAGTATTCACAGTTCACGTGAGTCAGAGTTTTATTAACAAAACTAATAGAAAATCACTTTGCAGCTTCACACTCAACCAAAAGTCTGCTTTGCAGCATAAAATATAAGACAGGTCCGCTTTTCAGCACAACAATCTATATAAACATTCTGATAACAGACACGTAGTCTCTGGTCTGTATTTCTCTTTCTCTCTCTGGACTGGGCCATCTTTAATCTCCTCCAACTCTCACTGTGAACACAGAAACGGTAATTAGTCACAATTAGTTTCAGGTGGATGTCCTTACCGCTTTCTCTCTCCAGGTGCTCTGCCACGCCCTCACCTCCACATACACCCACCACACAACTCAGGCCGGGGAACCGTCTGGACTGCAGCCCCCACCCCCCCTTTTTTTTTCTGTAGAAGATGTCCGTGACAGCCATCTGTGCTCCTGGTCTGTGGACCACCTCGAACTTAAATGGCTGTAGTGCCAGATACCAATGGATGATCCGAGCATTGGCATCCTTCTTGCGGTGGAGCCATTGGGGAGGGGTGTGGTCTGAACAGAGGGTGAATGCTTGAAGCGGAGAGTGAGGATCACCCACTTGATGGCCAAACACTCCTTCTCTATGGTGCTGTACTTTGTCTCTCTCGTAGAGAGCTTTCAACTAATGTACAGCACCGGGCGCTTCTCCCCCTCCACCACTCGGGACAGAACAACACCCAGCCCCCTGTCCAATGCGTCCGTCTGCAAAACAAAAGGGAAAGAGAAATCAGGGGAATGCAGAAGCGGCCCGCCACAAAATGCAGCTTTTACCTGTGTGAAAGCCCTTTGGCATGGCTCCATCCACTGGACCAGGTCTGGAGCTCCCTTTTTAGTGAGATCAGTCAGCGGGCTGGTGACGTCCAAATAATTAGGCACAAACTATTGATAATAGCCAGCCAGCTCCAAGAACTGTCTCACCTCTTTTTTAGTCTTAGGACTCAGGCAGGTCGCAATCGCTGCGGTTTTATCAATTTGTGGTTGCACCTGCCCATGCCCCAAGTGGAACCCCAGATACCGTACCTCCTCCCGTCCAATTGTGCACTTCTTCAGGTTTGCTGTGAGCCCCGCTCATCACAGTGACCTCAGAACGGCCCCCGGATGCTGCATGTGCCGCTGCCAATCATTACTGTAAATCAGTTTTGCCCAATCTTTTTCTGCCACGGCATACTTTTTACGACTACAAAATTCTACAGCACACCACTATCCCACATAGGCTAACCATCATCAATATTTTTCCTTTTCAAGAACTTGTCCATGTTTTCTGTCCATTTTAGTAGCGTGTTTACTTGTAATGTTTGAAATTCGGCTATGCAAAAAAAAAACAAAAAAAAAAAAAACAAGTCACATAGGTAGGCTACGCTATGTGAGGTCACAAGTGGCATGAGCACTAAATCTAATTATATTTTAGTGATTATTTTGGTGAGGCGTGCTTCTGTTTCACAAATTTGTTCAATTTTGTTAACTGATAAGTTCAGTGACCCCTTCTGGAAATGTCACTAAGTGGCGACAAAATGAGCGTCTTATGTGCTATGAGTGAGTCAATGAATCATTTTGAGTCGTTCATGACCGAAATCTACCAAGAGACTTTATAGTGTTTAAGCATTAAAAGAACAAGGCAGATCTATAATTTTCCTTCAGTCTGAGTATTATTTTTCATCCAAAAAGACAACAATAATAGTCTAATAATAGTGAGTTTTAATAACATAACGTCCTTACCTTCTCCTTTATTAAAACTTGCAAGGCTACAAATCTACTGACTTAAGTATAAGAATTATAAACACAAAGCAGATCTACGGTATCATTTTCCTACAGTAGCCTATTTAAACTGCTGAGCATGGCTTTTATCAGAAAAGACCACAATAATAGACAAATAATAATAATTTTGAGTTTCAATAATGTTCTTTCGTCATTGTAAAGCACATTTCACATGAGTTGAGTTGAGGTGTCAACGCTCCGTTCAATGCCAGGGTCAAGCACCGCATTGCCCTCGACATGACAAGAGTTGCAGAAAGCATCACAGAGGGGCGATTTGACGAGTTTGCCACGTAAGAAAGCGGGAGGTGTGCACAATAAACATTGAAAACGTATTTGGAAGAGAGAAAAAATTTTGCAGTTGCTTTGATAGCAGAAAGTAATAAAAGGACTCATTTATGTTTAGGTCTAAGCGTTTTCTTGGTGAATTTAAATTAGTTAAATAACTGGGGTCTCTGATATTCTTAAATGATAAGGTAATATTTAATGAAAAGAAATTATGAGACATTCAATGTCTCTTCACAAATTTGGACAGTTTTAAAATATTTCTTGTTGCTTAGTACTCTCAAAGACATTATTGGTGAAGCAAAAACGTGTGTGGGAAAAACACTTTGGTGTAAAGTGGCGTCACTTCGTAGACTTCAATGTATTCGGCAGCGCTGACGCGAGTCATGTGAAAGACCCTTAACGCATATAAATATCAGTCACTTTTGCACATTAATCATTGCTCTTCACAATCACAAAAGTGACCGATTATGGTTTCAAAACGGCGAATTTCTCCGAAAGGTGAGGAGTTTGGATCCCTGAAATTATTATAATTTTTTTTTTCATGCATTAATTTATTTTGTGGAATTTGATAATTTTCCACAGCACACCTGACAATCTTTCATGGCACACTAGTGTGCTGCAGCACAGTGGTTGGGAAACACTGCTGAAAATAAAGATATCATCCAAATAAGCAGCGTCATGCAGTCTGAGGTCTCTGTCCATCAGACGCTGAAACTTAGCCGGGGCCCCAAACAAACTGAACAGAAGGGTCACAAATTGGTGTAATCCAAACATGTGGAGAAGGCCGTTTTCTCATGGGACATCGACGTTAAGGGGATCTGCCAATAAACCTTTGTTAAGTCCTGTGTCGAGTAAAAGCGAGCCGTGCCCATCCGGTCAAGCAATTCGTCAATACGAGGCACTGGATACACATCAAATTTCGACACCGCATTGACTTTTCTATAATACACACAGAATCAGACCGAGCCATCACTTTTAGGTACCAGAACCACCAGGCTGGCCCAATCACTGTGGGATTCTTCTGTTACTCCCATACTGAGCATGGCCTTTAATTCTTCCCATACTACCTGTTTCATGTGTGTTCGGGTAAGTGGTAGGGCCGACTACATACCAATACCCTGGAGGTCATCTCGATGTGGTGTTCTGGTAGGTTAGTGAAGCAAGAGAGAGGCGAGAACATGTCACAGAAACTTGTTTGCCATCTGGCAACCTCCGTACGTTGTGATGGCGAGAGGTGGTCTCCACAAGGGACTGGAGTGAACTGATTGGCCTATAGACTCACGTCCGGACTGAGCTCCTCCCTCTCCCGAACCACCATCATCACGGATATGGGGACCACCTCTCTCCATGGTTTTATTAGTTTGAGGTGGTAAATTTGATGAGCCCCGCCCCATCCATACGCACTACCTCATAGTCGACTTCCCCAACTCTCCATGTGACCTCAAAAGGCCCTTGCCACTTTGCGAGTAATTTAGAGCTCGATGTGGGCAGTAATAAAAACACTTTATCTCCCTGTGCAAACTCCCGTAGCCGAGCTCCCCTGTTATACAGCTGGAACTGACATTCTTGAGCTTGTATCAAATTCTCCTGTGATAGACACCCCAGTGTGTGGAGTTTTGCTCTCAGGTCAAGAACGTTTTGAATTTCATTTTTGCTTTGTGAAGGTCCCTCCTCCCAATTTTTCTACATGATGTCTAACACACTTACACCCATATAATAATTCAAATGGAGAAAACCCCGTGGGGGCTTATGGGACATCTCGCACTGCAAATAACAGGGGTTCGAGCCACTTATCCCAATTCCAAGCATCTTCGTGCACAAACTTACGAATCAGTACGTTCGACCAAGCTGTCCATTTGTAGATGTTACATGCTTGTCCGAATCAATTTAATACCTAATAATTCGTACAGCTCACGTAATGTACGTGACATGAAAATAGTGCCCTGATCAGTGAGGATTTTTTTCGGAATCCCCACTCGGGAGATTATTCTGAAGAGTGTCTCCGCAACACTATGTGCTGAGATGTTGCAAACAGGCACTGCTTCCGGGTATTGCATTGCATAGTCCACCAGAACCAACACAAAGCGATGCCCGCATGCTGACTGTTCTAATGGCTTGACGAGGTCCATGCCAACTCTGTCAAAGGGAACCTCGAACAACGGAAGAGGGCGCAATGGCACTTTTGGAGTGGACGGTGGATTCACCAGCTGACATTCCTGTCATGTCGCACACCACTGGCTAACATCCCCGTGAATGCCCAACCAATAGAAACGGGCCATGAGACAGTTTAGTGTTTTCCCCTGACCCAAATGACCCGCCATCAGACTATGATGAGCCACCTGGGACAACATCCCGATGGCTCCTTGGTACTAACAACTGGGTTGTATCTTCTTTTGTCTGAGCGTCCTGTGTCACTCGATACAACCAATCGTTTATAATTGAGAAATATGGATATGTGAGTGTAATGCGCGGCTGAAGGCGTTGACCATCAATTACTTTCACTTAGTCAAACGTGTGCTTAAGAGTCTCATCTCTCGTCTGCTCCAGAGGAAAATTCCCAGCAGGAATTCCCCTAAGGGCTGGGATAGTCGAGGCTTCCCACTCCCTTATGTCATCCTGACTCGGAACTGACGTAGATGGCCCTGGCTCCATCTCCCCGTCAGCACATTGCACACTCCACACCGTCACACCGTATTACAGGACCCATCCACACACAACCCTTTTAACAATTTGGGAAAAGCCTGCCAATTAGGACCCAAAATTAGTGTATGGGTGAGGTGGGAAATGTAAGCGCAGCGTAGTTCTAGCGGGAAGACTAGCAGCTATACATCATCACACCATTAGCTAGGTAACTCCTAGTCAATCGCATGTAAAACATTGCTTTATAAGTCTGCTCACAATCTATCACATTGCTGTTTCAGTGTGCTAACACGGCAACCTCCACCACCCCATCGTCACAAGTTCAGTCCCATCCTGCACGGGGGTAGGCTCCTCGCCCCTGCCTCCTATCTCCGGCAGGATCTGATGGTCCCATGTACAACTTCTTTGGAGAGGTGGACTGCCCATTGCGCCCATGGCCATTCCAGAGATTGGGCCATATGCTCAAAGAGCTCCAGAAAGGCCTCCGGATCGTCTTGCAGCCCCATCTTCGCAAGCAACACATGGGAGTTCGCTGCTGCCGGGCTCGTGGCATGCGCCCCCCTCCTGAGGCACCAAGCTCCGCTCTGTCCTCATCCTGGCCTCGAAGGAGTGCCTTGAAGCGCTGTTGCTGCTCCACCCGCAGATCCATGAGGGCCTGGTGTTGAGCCTGGTGGATGCTGGCGAGGGATCGAAATAATTCCTCCAGCAGTGAAGATGACTCCATAGCAGCGTACTCATCCTCCTTGTCCCGGGTTTCGGCACCAGTGTAGCAATGGTTCATATTTGGATCAAAGGAGAAAGTGGGGCTGGTATTCTCAGTCCACGTGAGTCAGAGATTTATAAAAAATAGAAAATTGCTTTGCAGCTTCACACTGACCCAAAAGTCTACTTTGCAGCATAAAAGATAAGACAGGCCCGCTTTTCAGCACAACACTCTATATAAACACTCTGGTAA
This sequence comes from Myxocyprinus asiaticus, assembly GCF_019703515.2. NCBI lineage: Eukaryota > Metazoa > Chordata > Actinopteri > Cypriniformes > Catostomidae > Myxocyprinus > Myxocyprinus asiaticus. The sequence continues at coordinate 16,842,907 of NC_059364.1, read as the reverse complement.
CAGACACGTAGTCTGTGGTCTGTATTTCCCTCTCTCTCTCTGGACTGGGCCGTCTTTTATCTCCCCCGACTCTCACTGTGAACATAGAAATGGTAATTAGTCACAATTCATCTCAAGTGGATGTCCGTACCGCTTTCTCTCTACCCAGATGGGCACTTGACCATGCCCTCACCTCCACAATTACTTATAAATGATATCTTATTGTGTCCTTCCTTGAACGGTATTCTAAAGTGAAAATCATGGTAATTCATTGTTAATGATTGAGATCTTATTGTTATCTTCCTTCTGAAGAATTGCCGGTTTTAAGTTTAATACATGGCAATTAAATTGAACTAGGGCTGGGAAATTTAATTGATAGTTTAATAGTTGACGTTTTAATGCATTAAAAAAAAAAAAAAAAACGCAATTAATTTAGTATCCATTTTTCCCCACTTCCTGTGGCTAAAATTGGCATATGTAAATTTCCAGGAGATACATCTCAATTTGACTGCACATCCACAGAAACCGATTGTGTGTAGCAGTGCATGCATATTCATTATGCACGATGCATGTCCTGGCATAATAAACACGGGAACGGATTTACTCTATGGAGAACCACACTTTACGTAAGAATACCTATGAATACTAATGAGATCATGGTGGAGTGCTCGGTTGTGGAGGATGCAGCAGACTACCAAGATCTGGTATACTTTGCTGGGACTGTACAGCATCACACCACTATTGTGATCCAGACATCTAAATCTGCTTTTTAAAATGCCGATAGTGCACTCAACTACACTGTGCATCTGGATATACTATGCCCAGTTATAACACGCTTTTCCATCATTTGGTGTGTAACTGCTGCCTTGATCAATAGAAAATGTACACAAATGTTTTAAACAAAATTCTGTTTACCGCCTGCTTTCTGTGATACTGCACGAAAAATGGCGCAACTGTTAAATGAATCCGCCCCACAATGTGCTGTCAGAACTGCAATCACAGTTTAGTTTATTATTTTTCATTTTAGGGCAAAACCCAAAAAAATTACTGATTGAGTAAGCTATACAAATAACTCCACTGTGTAAGATTCCATATGTGTGTTAGTGTGTGGATTTGACACTTCTCACTGTAATTGACATCCAGTATAGTGCCACAGCGAATGCAGAGTGGTTCCTGTCAGGTTATGGTAGCACTGCCTCTAAGGTCAATTATGGGAAATGTTTAGGAAGTTCTCTGAATGCTAACATATGCAGCATAATGGTAACAGAATGAGGGCCTCACAGACTTCCACTATACACAGTATATACTCTTAACTCAAACTGATCACTGTTTAGAGCAACCCATTTCCTCTGAAACACACATCTATGCTTCTGGTTCGCAAGGTGTGTTTATGCTGTTCTGCTATTGTGTGATGATATGATCTTGTGTCATTGTTTCCAAATGTTAATTCTGCGCAGAACACCAAGTACTCCGACATGGAGGAGTGCTCTAGAAATGTGTTCAGTTAAGGGTAGATTCAGACTCTCATGTTCCTGGAGCACTCTTCTCCAGAGACACAGTAAAAAATATTGAATACATTTGACAACTTTGATGAAAACCAAGAATAAGGTCAAATTTTAGAGCAATTGCTGCACTAAAAGAGACTTTTGTATGAAAATGTGGGTTGAATAACCAGATGACCCCAAATTCAAATCATTGTATTGTTGTATTTGCTGTCCTTAACATTCCATGCAAGATTGCTACTTAAATTAGGTAAAAAAAAAAGATTTTAGATAACTTTGCAAATTTATTTAAAAGAAAAAACTGAAATATCACATTGACATAAGTATTCAGACCCTTTGCTACGACACTTGAAATTTAGCTCAGGTACATCCCATTTCTCTGGATCATCTTTGAGATGGTTCTACACTTGACTGGAGTCCACCTGTGGCATATTCAATTGATTGGACATGATTTGGAAAGGCACACACCTGATTTGGAAAGGCCTCACAGCTGAAAATGCATATAAGAGCAAAAACCAAGCCATAAGGTCAAAGGAACTGCCTGCAGAGCTCAGAGACAGGACTGTGTTGAGGCATAGATCTGGGGAAGGCTACAAAAAAATTTCAGCTGCATTGAAGGTTCCCAAGAGCACACTGGCCTCCATAATTCTTAAATGGAAGAAGTTTGGAACAACCATGACTCTTCCTAGAGCTGGCCGCCCGGTCAACCTGAGCAATTGAGGGAGAAGGGCCTTTGTAAGAGAAGTGACCAAGAACATGATGGTCACTCTGGTTGAGCTCCTGAGATCATGTGTGGAGATGTCGAAACTTGCAGAAGGACAACCATCTCTGCAACACTCCACCGATCTGGACTTTATGACAGAGTGGCCAGACGGAAGCCTTTCCTTAGTGCAAGACACATCAAAAAGCACCTAAATGACTCTCAAACTGTGTGAAACAAGATTCTCTGGTCTGATGAAATGAAGATTGAACAGTTTGGCCTCAATTCCAAGCGTCATGTCTGGAGGAAACCAGGCACCGCTCATCACCTGTGCAATATCATCATAAAAGTGTAGCATGGTGTGGTGGTGTTTTTCAGCGGCAGGGACTGGGGGACTGGTCAAGGTTGAAGGAAAGCTGAACGCAGCAAAATACAGAGATATCCTTAATGAAAACCTGGTCCAAAGCGCTCCAGACCTCAGACTGGGCTGAAGGTTCACCTTCCAATAGGACAATGACCTTAAGCATACAGCCAAGACAACACAAGAGTTGCTTAGGGACAATACTGTGAATGTCCTTGAGTGGTCCAGCCAAAGCCTGGATTGAACCCAATCAAACATCTCTGGAGAGACCTGAAAATGGCTCACCAGAGATGTCCACCAACGGTCCCCATCCAACCTGACAGAGCTTGAGAGGATCTGCAGAGAAGAATGGCTTTATATATACAGTACATATATATATATATATATATATAAAAGCCAGTTTTATTAGTTTTTTGATGATTTTATTAATTTTCATTCAGTTCATCAAAGTGATAGTATCACTTCAGAAGACTTGGAAAAGACTTGACTTGGATTACTTTTACTGTAGTTTTATGGTGTTTTTATTTATTTGTTTATTTGAAATTGATAGACCAGAACGACTATTAATGTACATTATATATATAGCAAATAAACCCTGTGAAGACTTCACAGAATTCACCTTTTGTGTTCCACGGATGAAAGACAGTCCAATGGGTTTGGAGCGACATTTGGGTGAGTAAATAATGACAGAATACAATTTTTGGGGTAAAGATTTTCTTTCCAAAGGCCTAAAAATAACATGACTTTAAAAAAAAACAGAACCCTGAAAAAAACATGTATAAGAAAATACAGTTTTCTCTCAGCACTAATATCACAACCTGTGTCTGGTAATTGAGGGGGGAACGTCAGGCGTCTATTAACCCTGTCAGGTATGATTTATGTGGATGCCTTGCCCCACAGTTCACCCCTTGTGTGACGGACAGGCCTGATGTGATTGGTCACAGCTCTGGTAGCGAGTGATGGTGATTCGCTGACATTGTGGTGAGGTGTGTGGTTTGGATGGCGATTTGATTACATGTGTAACACGGAGGGGAAAACCACTCAACAACGAAATGAGAACCGCACTGCTGCTCTCTCAAAAAGGCAGATAGGAACATGGGAGTTGGAAAAGCCACAGCAGGAGATGCCGGGCAGTTCTGTGAGGCAGCCGATGAGTGTGGAGGGATAGATTTGGGAATGACATGAACAAAATTATCTTTCGAGTCATCAAAAGTGGTCCAGTTTTAATGAGCCATGCCTGAACTCTGGTTTAAAAAATGATGGTATAAACACATCTGTGTTCAATTGGAAGCTCTTTATCTTTGAAATTCTGAAAGTTACTCTGCTATTAATTTCATAATTCATCCAATATTACATACTGTTGGACAATATGGTGATATAAGTTAGTAAACCAACCAATCTCACAATAATTTCCAGGGTTAGGGTGAGTTTTTTGGTTGAACTTTTTCAGAACCACCGATCTGAAACATGTTATTTTCTATTACAGTAATTTCGTTTAAGGGGATGGGGTTCCTAAGGGAGTTTAAATCTTTCTCTTTTTGAAGGGTAGATCTTTGTGCCGCAGCTAATTTGTGAGAGTCATACCAACTTTCTCTTCCTGTTTTACAAATCAAAGAAATGTGGGGTCATATTTGTGTCATGCATATCCACTGAGTCAAGAGACATGGTGGCACATCACCAGCCAACAGATCAAAATGTTACTTTCAATACAAGAGACAATCAATACCAATCAGCATCTGTATATAAAACTGTGTCCTTTATTTCTCAACTAATCTTTTCAATTCATTGCATTTTCTTTTACATACCATGAAAGTGAATGATTACTTACAGACATCCTGCCTAACATCTACACAACAACTACACCATTGTAACCACACACACACAAAAAAAAAAAAATAATAATAATAATAATAATAATAATAATAATAATAATAATTTTATTTGCTTTACTCACTTTCCCAAACAATGATAAAACAGTGTCAACTCTGTTCACTGGGGCGGGGACAGTGTCACCCCCCAACGTCACATATGAACAACCGTGAACCATCATCACTATCCTGGCTCCTACAACAGTAGTCCAGCAGACATTTTCCCTCTTTATAAAGGAAATGTTTATGTGCTCTCTCAAAATCCCTCTGAGAAGTCAAAACTCTTTCAGCTGCTGTTGGTGAATGGAGAGATTGAGCTGACAGTGAAGAGAGCAGATAAGACGTCTAACCCTATGAACCGACATGATGAAGACAGATATGAGTTTGGCTCCATCCTCTGCTCACAGCTCTATTTAGCTTGATTGTTCGCCATGACAATTTGATAGCAGAAATCCAGGCCAGACAGAGCCATAATTAATTGCTTATAAAAACATTCACCTGCCAAGTGCTGTAGAACATGAACCTTTAGTATATCCAGCATCATAAGACAGGAATTTAACATAAAATATATTAGACTAAGTTATTTTCTCTAGATGGCATTCTAACAAGCTACCTGGCCCAGAGTTGTGAGAACTGTGGAGGCTTTGGACTGTCCATTTCTGTCTTTGGACTGTCCATTCCCTGCATTCATTAATGTTCATACTCTGTTCATGAAGAACCAAGCCTAACATTGGTCAATTGCAATCCCATTTTAACACATAATTTAATATCAGTGAGGTAGAAAAAAATGCATCATACATGAAACTCCTCAGAAACCCCTGATTAGCGTCAGAGTTGCCCAACACACTGACCTGTAAGGAGTAAAGTGTCAGCGTTGCCCACAGTGGTGCATTGTGCTTCCATCAAGCATTGTAACACTCACAGTTTAAATAATTTAAAGTTTAACTCCATTGCCACTGACCTTTCGAAGCCACAACCAATGGCAATTTGCATATACAGGATGTAAGGTCTGTCTTTGTAATGAAGGGTCCAACTTAACACTGTAGTGATTTTCACATATCTTTTTACCTCACTAATTATGTCTTTTAGAGTACAAAGCAACTGTCAAACTTTATGAAGAGATATTGAATGTTTCAAATTATGGCCACCTGCCTAACATGCTGTTGGTCCTCTGTGTGCCGCCAAAACAGCACCGACCCGCCAAGGCATGGGCTCTACAAGTTCCCTGAAGGTGTCCTGTGGTTTCTGGCAACAAGACATTAGCAGCAGATCCTTCAAGTCCTGTAGTTACGAGGTGGAGCTGCCATGGATCGGACTAATTGGTCCAGCACATCCCACAAATGCACAATCAGATTTAGATCTGGGGAATTTGGAGGCCAGGGCAACACCTTGAACTTTTCATCATATTTCTCAAACCATTCCCGAACAATGTGTGCAGTGTGGCAGGGCGCATTATCCTGCTGAAAGAGGCCACTGCCATCAGGGAATACCATTGCCATGAAGGGGTGTACCTGGTCTGCAAAGATGTTTAGGTAGGTGGCACATGTCAAATTGACATCCACATTAATGCCTGAAACCATGGTTTCCCAGCAGAATATTGCCCAGAGCATCACATTCCCTCCACCGGCTTGTCTTCTTCTGACAGTGCATCCTGGTGTCATCACTTCCACAGGTAAATGGTACACACGTACATGGCCATCCATGTGATGTAAAAGAAAACTGAACTCATCGGACAAGGCAACCTTCTTCCACTGCTCCAAGGTCCAGTTCTGATGCTTGTGTGCAGCCTCGAGTTATTGGCAATTCTGCTCGCCCTGCCGAGGTTCCGGCTGTTGATCCAGGGCAAGCACATGTTAGTTCTGACAGACAGCACGGCAGCGGTAGCATATGTCAACCGCCAAGGCGGTCTGCGCTCTCGTTGTATGTCACAACTCGCCCGCAGTCTCCTACTCCGGAGTATGCAGCACTCTAAGTCGCTGCGAGCCACTCACACCCCGGGCAACCTCAAAACTACAGCAGACGGAGCTGTCACAACAGGTTACCCTCAGGGGAGAGTGGAGACTCCACCCTCAGGTGGTCCAGCTGATTTGGAGTTGATTAGACAGGCACAGGTGCACCTGTTCGCCTCCCAAGAATCCTCCCCACTGCCCGCTCTGGTATGCCCTGACTGAGGCCCCCCTCGACATAGACGCGCTGGCACACAGCTGGTCCCCTGGCATGCACAAATATGAGTTTCCCCCAGTGAGCCTGCTTGCACAGACCCTGTGCAAGGTCAGGGAGGACGAGGAGCAGGTCATCCTGGTAGCACCCTACTGGCCCACCCAGACATGGTGCTCAGACCTCACGCTTCTCACGACAGCTCCCCCCTGGTGAATTCCCCTGAGGAAGGACCTTCTTTCTCAGGGACAGGGCACCCTCTGGCACCCACGCCCAGACCTCTGGAATCTCCATTTCTGGCCCCTGGACGGGACGCGGAAGACCTAAGTGGTCTACCACCCGTGGTGGTAGACACGATCTCATGCCTTTAAGTGCCGTCTATTCGCTAAGTGGTGTTCTTCCCGACGCGAAGACCGCCAGAGATGTGCAGTCAGATCAGTGCTTTCATTCCTGCAGGAGAGATTGGAAGGGAGGCTGTCCCATTCCACCTTGAAGGTGTACGTTGCCACCATAGCAGCACACCATGACGCAGTCGACGGTAAGTCCTTAGGGAAGCACGACCTGATCATCCGGTTCCTAAGAGGTGCCAGGAGGCTGAATCCCTCCAGACCGCACCTCGTTCCCTCATGGGATCTCTCGGTAGTTCTTCAGGGTCTAAAGAGAGCCCCCTTTGAGCCTTTGCAGTCAGCCGAGCTTAAGGCACTCTCCTTTAAGACTGCCCTCCTGACTGCGCTCACTTCCATCAAGAGGGTAGGTGACCTGCAAGCGTTCTCTGTCAGGGAAACGTGCCTGGAGTTTGGTCCGGGTTACTCTCACGTGATCCTGAGACCCCGACCAGGCTATGTGCCCAAGGTTCCCACCACCCCTTTTAGGGACCAGGTGGTGAACCTGCAAGCGCTGCCCAAGGAGGAGGCAGACCCAGCCCTGTAGTTGCTGTGTCCGGTGCACGCTTTACGCATCTATTTGGATCACATGCAGAGCTTTAGAGTCTCTGAGCAGCTCTGTCTGCTTTGGTGCACAGCGGAAAGGAAGCGCTGTTTCCAAGCAGAGGATTGCCCACTGGCTTGTTGATGCCATAACTATGGCATATCTCGCCCAGAACATGCCGCCCCCGGTAGGGCTACGAGCCCATTCTTCCAGAGGTGTAGCGGCTTCCTGGGCCCTGGCCGGAGGTGCCTCTCTAACAGACATTTGCAGAGCAGCGGGCTGGGCAACACCCAACACCTTTGCAAGGTTCTACAACCTCCAGGTGGAACCGGTTTCATCCCAGGTAGTGGTACGCAACACAAACGGATAAGCCCGGGATAGCCGGCCGGGTGTATCGCTTGCACATAGCGCCTTCCACCTCGCTTGGAGCTGAAGACGTGCACCATTAATTCCCAGTAGTGTTCACAAATTTTGTTCCCTGGTTGACTTCCTCCGAGCCCTGTGACAGTCGAGTTTTCGGAGAGACTCGCTGCTGGCCCAGTACATGCACTAACTAAGATCTCTGTTCTGGGGTAGGTGCTCCACATGTGGCAGTTCCCTGTAAGGCTAACCCCATGCGATATATATATATTCCGCTAGTTCGTTTCCCTGCTGGCAAACTGCGTCTTCCTTGGGCAGAGCCCCTCTGCCCCAGTCTCCATGTTTGTAGTAACTCCTCCCCCATTGGGCAGGATCTACCTTGAAGGCTCTCCACATGGTTGGGAAGACCATGTGACATATTCTTCCACTTAAATATCCCCTCCTCTCTTTGGGCGAGGTGTGGTCTCCGCGGTGTCTTCCCCTTCTGAGGGGCCTGGTGGCCCAGTCGGATAATCTGCCTTCTTTTTTAGGGAGTGGAAAAAGAGAAGGTGAAAAGAGGCCATGGCTGGGTTAAGCCTGTCTCTATCTTTGGGTAGTTGACTTGTCCCCAAAAAGGGCCGTTCGTCACTCATAACTATGTTGGGGGAGGTTACATGTCGACCTGGTGTGCTGGCTATGAGGCACACAGTAGTCTGCCTACCACACACCGCCAGTTCACGTAACACAGTTCAGCCAGTTGTGGCGTTTTGTATAGGGACCCCTAGTGTCACTAAATCGACACAACGTCGAGTGAGTGACAGATAGGGAACGTCATGGTTACTGGTGTAACCTCGGTTCCCTGATGGAGGGAACGAGATGTTGTGTCCCTCCTGCCACAACGCTGAACTACCCATTGAAATGGCCAGACCTTATATCGGCTCCTCAGCATAAAACCTGAATGAGTGGTTGCATACAAGCTCCTTTTATACCCGTATGTCCGGGGGAGTGGCATGCAAATACCACTCGCCAATTTTCATTGGCCTTTTATCAAAGACCAGAGGTGTCTCGGGCTCCCAAGAGTGACCCCTAGTGTCACTACATCGACACAACGTCTCGTTCCCTCCATCAGGGAATGGAGGTTACACCAGTAACCATGACGATTCCCCCTTCTCAGAGAGAGTGTGACTTTTACAGCCGTTATTTTATGGTCCCAAAAAAAGATGGCGGCTTGCGTCCGATTCTGGATTTGAGATGTTTGAATTCCAAACTAATGAAATATCAATTTGGAATGCTGAGACAGAAGCAAATAATGTCACAAGTGCAGCCAGGAACCTGTTTTGTGACAATAGATTTGAAAGATGCTAATTTCCATATTCAGATTGTACCGAAGCACAGGTGCTTTCTCAAATTCGGTTTTGGCTGCAAAGTTCCTTCCGTTTGGACTTGCGCTGGCACCACGCAATTTCACAAAATGCATGGATGTGGTTTTGATGCCCTTGAGGCTTCAGGGCATCCGCGTTTTGAATTATCTTGACGATTGGTTGGCTCTAGCTCACTCGGAGACTTTGGCTGCCCAAAATCAAGATGTCATTCTCAGCAATTTGAGCAATCTAGGGCTGTGTGTAAATCTAGGCAAGAGTGTCCTGTTACCAAGGCAACAGACTCTGTTTCTAGGGGTGGAGCTAGATTCAGGCAATGCAGGCGCATCTGTATCCAGTTCGCGTTCTGTCATTCCACTGATGTCTAGCAATGTTCAGAGTGGGACGTGTTCTCCCTGTGAGAACATTTCACATGCTTTTGGGGCTCATGATTATGGCTTTCACTGTCATTCCCCTGGGCATGTTGCATGCGAGACCTTTTCGGTGCTGGAGGAACTCCACAAGGGACTTCAACCACTGACTCATGCATTCCGTCTCTTCAAAGTGATGCGTGGGTGCTACTGAACTCTGTTACCATGGAAACAGACTCGCCTTCTGATGTGGGGTATTCCGTTGGGACAGGTGTGTCGCCGCAAAGTTATAACCACAGCTGCCTCCTCCACGGGTTGGGGCACTGTATACGAGGGTCATCCAGCATGCGGGGTTTGAATGGGCCAGCAGAAATATTGGCACATAAACTGTCTGGAAATGTTCATGATGCTGCTGGCGTTAAGGTTTTCCTCCCGGAGATTCAGGGCAGTCTTGTCCTTATCCAGTTGGACAACAGGACAGTGGTGTCCTACATCAATCGCCAGGTAGGAGTGTGTTCTCATGCCATGCTGAGTCTGGCATGTCACATTCTTCCGTGGGCATGGGACAATGTGCTGTTTCTACGAGCCGTGCATGTTCCGGGCCGGTTGAATTTGGGGGCAGATCTCCTGTTCAAAGAGGCCTTGATGCCCGGAGAGTGGACATTACATCCTCAGATTATGGAACAAATCTGGAGAAGGTTCGGCAGAGCGGAAGCGGATCTGTACGCTTCGAGCGAGATGTCACACTGCCCACTCTAGTTTTCCCTCTGGCCCCTGGCACCACTGGGCATCAATGCATTGGCGCATCAGTGGCTGACAACGCGTCTTTACATGTTTCCACCAATCAGTCTGCTGCACGCAGTTCTGCAGAGAGTTCAGGAGGATCAGGTTCGGCTTCTGTTAGTCAAAACAGACATGTTGTCTCAGGCTTGGGGCAGCATTTGGCACCCCAGGCCAGACTTGTGGAAGTTATGGGTATGGCCCCTCAACGGGCCGCACTTTTGAATGATGGGTTATCCCATGCTGTGGTTGATACCATTCTGAACGCTAGAGCTCCATCAACTAGGAAGCTTTATATGTTCAAGTGGTGTATTGTTGCTTCTTGGTGTACAGCGCAAGGTGATGATCCAGTTCACTGCCCTGTCGGTACAGTGTTGGATTTTTCACTCAGGGCGTGTTCCAATGCGATAATGCAGTGTCTCGTTCCCACTCAGGGAACCAGGGTTACACTTCACATAACCGAGATGTTTTACTATAGTAATAATCTAGTAGCCATGTTTTTTTTTTTTTTTTTTTTTTTTTGCTGAAACCATAGTTTTAATGCAATTAACCATGTTGTTACTACATTAATATGGTGTTAATATAGTAACCATGTTAATTTTTTTGGTTACTATGATTTTACTACAAAATACCATGGTGACACTATGTTTACTGAAGTAAAACCATGGTAAATTTTTTGCAAGGTAAGGTCACGGTTAGGTTTAGGGGTTGATGTAGGGTGTCTGTGGGACTCTAAATAAACCCAATAAACACATTGCAGTGATCCTGTCACGTTTTGTAGAAATGAGGCGAGAGAGCAGGATCTAAGTGCAGCTTAGTTTAATCCACAATCAAAGAAGAAGAGAATACACAGAATCCAATGAAGAAGGTAACAAAACATAACAATCGTCTGTAGTAACATTAACACATTTAACAACGAACAGAACTGACAATGAGGAAACAAAACTAGAGGGTTACTTAGTGTAAATATCATCTATCGCCATTTGCACTTAGTGCAAAGAGCATCTGCCTCATTTGTATTTATTAATTAACTTAATTCAAAGTGCAGTAAACATAAAAATAACTAAATCAATATTTGGTGTGACCACACTATGCCTTTAAAACAGCACCAATTCTCCAAGGTACACTTGCACAAAGTTTTTCAAGGTAGTTGGCAGATAGGATGTTCCAAGCATCTTGGAGAACTTACCACAGCTTTATATATTTAGTCTATCTCAGTTGCTTCTGTCTCTTCATGTAATTCTAGACTGACTCGATGTTGAGATCTTGGCTCTGTGGGATTCATACCATTTATTGCAGGACTCCTTGTTCTACTTCTATTATATTCTATTTGCACAAGCAATGTTTGGGAATCTAAAGTTGATATTTGCTATTGACACAGTAAAACAGAAAATAACCAAAAATAACCAAAAGTGTTTTAGTGAAACATCTAATGTGCCTAAGACTTTTGCACAGTACTGTATATATACTGTATTAAATTTATGCATGGACCGTTTTTCCAAATGAGGATGTCCCAAAATGCCTCCAAAGGGAGGTTTTGTTAGATTTAGCTCATTTCTAGTAACAAATCTGTCCCCAAACTATAGCATATGTAAACAGTACACAAAGAGTGTGGCAGCTGCATTACATTTAATTTATATGAACAGATAAAAACAGTATAACTAAGAACAGTGGTGCTACAGGCTTCCAGGTCTGTGTGTTTTTGTGTGTGTGTTTATAAAAGCAATGATGATGCAGATATCCAGGCCTGTTCATTAAATCAGTGGGATCAGATGTAGGGAACAAGGACTCCGATGGCCTTAGAGGAACTTTTGGCAATGAGAAGATGTCAATGATGGGTGTGTGGGTGTAGACCGCATATTTTTTTCTTTGGTTTGTTTTACTTTGGGAAACACAAATGTATTTGTACGTACAGTATCAAGCTTTATTCTAAACATTCACACTCTCTTTCTCTCACATGCGAGTGATTTTATTTGAGTGGGAGGAAAGCCTTAGATTGGGCTGAAGCCACTCATCATAACTCTAGAAGTCAGATATACAAACAGTTTAAGGAAATCCAGGGCCCTTCAGCACTGAATCTAGCATGTGCTCAGTGAAATCCGAACTGTCAGTGGTTATCAGAGCCAGAGCAGCTGTTTAAGGAAGAACTACAATGAGACAGAAAGAGACTGGCCTGAATACAGGAATTTAGTATATGACATTAAATAATACTACTACTAATAATAAATTCTATATGCAGTTGTAAGCCTCTTTCAAACCAGTGATAATGGAGCACAATGAATCAGATCAAAACTCGGATACGTGCGCCTGTCCTGCTGTTTACATTTTTATGTTCATAAAGAGCAAATAACCCATGGTGTCTTTATGAAATTTATGGCTTTAATAACAGATGATGAAGTGTATAAAAAAGGGAGTAACAAAATGAGAGGTATGTTACTTTTCTACCCTGTTTTTCTTTTTTGCAACATCTTCAATACACGGTTGCCAAATCACAGACAATGCGGAATTGTGCATGTTGTGTTTGGAAAACACCTCTCATTCTTTCGAAGTGCTTGGAATCGCAATTGGCTGCCAGCAAATGGACAATATTGCTTTTGTCTCCCAGTTCTGTCTCTTCTCTCTTCTCTGATCTTGAATCTGATAAGAGATGAAAAGATTCAGTTTTAAAGACTGAGACTCAATCCAGCACCTATCAGGTAAATATCTTATAGGTGAATGCAGGATGGCGTCACAAAATCTCCACATGTCGTAGTGAGCTCTGCAGCTGCTTGTCAAATTTAATTAGAGTTGAGTTTGTAAAGAGAATGTGGGACACAGATTTCTCCAACATATTTAACTATGTCAGGAAATACAACCCGCTATCTTCTATGGCAACAGAGCTGTGTAAACAGCATATAGAGGTGACAATGATCTCTCAGTTCTCTAAGTTACTATAATTATCTTATTAAATAAATTGTTCACCTAAAAATTACAATTCTGTCATTATTTACTCATCCTCATTTGTTCCAAACCTGAGACATTCTCTCTTCAGTGAAACACAAAAGGAGATTTGGTAACACTTTACAACAAGGCTGCATTTGTTAATATTAGTTAACTACATTGGTTAACATGAACAAACAATATTTTTTTTATATTTTTATTATTATTATTATTATTAGAAGGCGTATTTGTTAGCATTAGTCAATTATGAACTATGAACTAACATAAACTAAAAATTAACAATAGTATATTAATAAATTACCATTAACAAAGATTAATAAATGCTGAAAAAAATATGTTATTTATTGTCAGTTCATGATACCAAATGCATTTGCTAATGTGAACAAATAGAACCTTATTGTAAAGTGTTACTGGATATTTTTTGGAGTATGTACTAGTATCTTTTCCATGCAATTACAATGAATTGATTGGAGATTTCAAGCTTTAAAACGGACACAAAAGCACCATAAAAGTATTATAAAAGTAGTACATACAACTCATGTGCTATTTTCCAAGTCTTCTGAAGCCATACAATAGTTTGGGTTAAAAGCAGACTGAAATGTAAATAGTTTTTCACAGAAAATCTTGACATCCACCCTACATCTCCTTGGCTCATTCGGAGATGTCTGATTCATGAACAAATTTTTCTTTTGAGTCAAATCTTTTTAGACCAATTAAGACCAACTGTTTTCTTATGTAAACATGCAGTAGACAGATGTTTTTGACCGCTGTGCCTTGTCTTGCTATTTTTTTTTCTTTCCGGCGTCTCATTTAGGAGTGCCGAACTTCTTAAAAATGGGTCTCGAGACACTTGCTTTCTGCTCTGTTCGTGGCACAGTGTCTATTTTATTTATTTATTTATTTTGCACAAATATGCATTCGGTGTGAATGGCCAATTGAAATGGTTACAGAAGTGTACAGCACATAACGTCATGGTTACTTGTGTAACCTTCGTTCCCTGATTGAGGGAACGAGACGTTGTGTTGATGTATTGACACTAGCGGTCACTCTTGGGAGCCCGAGACACCTCTGGTCTTTGATAAAAGGCCAATGAAAATTGGCGAGTGGTATTTGCATGCCACTTCCCCAGACATACGGGTATAAAAGGAGCTGGTAAGCAACCAGTCATTCAGGTTTTATGCTGAGGAGCCAATATAAGGTCCGGCCATTTCAGTGGGTAGTTCAGCGTTGTGGCAGGAGGGACACAAGTAACCATGACGTTCCCTATCTGTCACTCACTCGACATTGTGTCGATGTAGTGACACTAGGGGTCCCTATACGAAACGCCACAATTGGCTGAACTGTGTTACGTGAACTGGCGGTGTGTGGTGGGCAGACTACTGTGTGCCTCATAGCCAGCACACCAGGTCAACACGTAACCTCCCCCAACATAGTTATGAGTGTTGAACGGCCCTTTGGGGACAAGTTGACTACCCAAGAGATAGAGACAGGCTTAACCGAGTCATGGCCTCTTTTCCCCTTCTCTTTTTTCCACTCCCTAAAAAAGAAGGGGGATTATCCGACTGGGCCGCCAGGTCTAGTCGGGGGTTGTCCCTCCCATGGGGAAGACACCGCGGAGACCACACCTCGCCCAAAGAGGGGGGGGATATTTAAGTAGAAGAATACATCACATGGTCTTTCCAACCATGCGGAGAGTCTTCAAAGTAGATCCTACCCAACGGGGGAGGAGTTACTATGAACACAGAGACTGGGGCAGAGGGGCTCTGCCCAAGGAAGACGCAGTTTGCCAACAGGGAAACGAATTAGCGGAAGATATATATCGCATGGGGTTAGCCTTACAGGGAACCGCCACATGCAGAGCACCTACCCCAGAACAGGACTCTTAGTTAGCATGTGTACTGAGCCAGCAGCGAGTCTCTCCGAAAACTCGACTGCCACAGGGCTCGGAGGAAGTCAACCAGGGAACAAAGCTTGTGAACACTACTGGGAATTAATGGCGCACGTCTTCAGCTCAAAAGGAGGTGGAAGGCGCTATGTGCAAGTGATACACCCAGCCGGCTATCCCGGGCTTATCCGTTTGTATTGCGTGCCACTACCTGGGATGAAATCGGATCCACCCGGAGGTTGTAGAACCTTGCAAAGGTGTTGGGTGTTGCCCAGCCTGCTGCTCTGCAAATGTCTGTTAGAGAGGCACCCCTGGCCAGGACCCAGGAAGCCGCTACACCCCTGGTAGAATGGGCTCATAGCCCTACCGGGGGCGGCATGTCCTGGGCGTGATATATCATTATGCCGTCAATGAGCCAGTGGGCGATCCTCTGCTTGAAGACAGCGCTTCCTTTCCGCTGTGCACCAAAGCAGACAAAGAGCTGCTCAGAGATCCTAAAGCTCTACGTGCGATCCAAATAGATGTGTAAAGCGCACAGCGGACACAACAATGACAGGGCTTGGTCTGCCTCCTCCTGGGGCAGCGCTTGCAGGTTCACCACCTGGTCCCTAAAAGGGGTTGTGGGAACCTTGGGCACATAGCCCGGTCGGGGTCTCAGGATCACATGAGAGTAACACAGACAGAACTCCAGGCACGTTTCGCTGACAGAGAACGCTGGCATGTCTCCTACCCTCTTGATGGAAGTGAGCGCAGTCAGGAGGGCAGTCTTCAAGGAGAGTGTCTTAAACTCAGCTGACTGCAAAGGCTCAAAGGGGGCTCTCTGTAGACCCTGAAGAACTACAGAGAGGTCTCATGAGGGAACAAGGCATGGTCTGGAGGGATTCAGTCTAGGAACCTGATGATCAGGTCGTGCTTCCCTAAGGACTTACCGTCGACTGCGTCGTGGTGTGCTGTTATGGCGGCAACGTACACCTTCAAGGTGGAAGAGGACAGCCTACCTTCCAACCTCTCCTGTAGGAACGAAAGCACTGATCCGACTGTGCATCTCTGGGGGTCTTACCGTCGGGCAGAACACCACTTAGCGAACAGACGCCACTTAAAGGCGTACAGGCGCCTTGTAGAGGGGGCCCTAGCCTTAGGGGTCGTGTCTACCACCGCAGGTGGTAGACCGCTTAGGCCTTCGGCATCCCATCCAGGGGCCAGACATGGAGATTCCAGAGGTCTGTCACAGGTGCCAGAGGGTGCCCCGTCCCTGAGAAAGAAGGTCTTTCCTCAGGGGAATTCACCGGACGGGGGGGGGTCTATCGCGAGGAGCGTGAGGTCCGAGAACCACATCTGGGTGGGCCAGTAGGGTGCTACCAGGACGACCAGCTCCTCGTCCTCCCTGACCTTGCACAGGGTCTGTGCAAGTAGGCTCACTGGGGGAAACGCATGTTTGCGTAAGCCAGGGGGCCAGCTGCGTGCCAGTGCGTCTATGTCGAGGGGAGCCTCGGTGAGGGCGTACCAGAGCGGGCAGTGTGGAGGATTCTTGGGAGGTAAACAGGTCCACCTGTGCCCGTCTGAATCGACTCCAAATCAGCTGGACCACCTGAGGGTGGAGTCTCCACTCTCCCCTGAGGATAACCTGCCGTAACAGCACGTCCGCTGTAGTGTTGAGGTTGCCCAGGATGTGAGTGGCTCGCAGCGACTTGAAGTGCTGCTAACTCCAGAGGAGGAGACGGCTGGCGAGTTATGACATACAACGAGAGCGCAGACCGCCTTGGCGGTTGACATATGCTACCGTTACTGTGTTGTCTGTCCGAACTAACACGTGCTTGCCCTGGATCAATGGCCGAAACCTCTGCAGGGTGCATGCCCGTTGCAAAAAGCGCCCCAGCCCATTTTGGAGGCGTCTGTCATGACTACGACATGCCTGGAGACCAGTTCTAGAGGAACACCTGCCCGTAGGAACGAGAGGTCAGTCCAAGGGCTGAAAAGACCGTGACAGACCGGCATGATGACCATGCGAAGTGTCCCGTGGCGCCATGCCCATCTCGGGACTCGAGTCTGGAGCCAGTGCTGAAGCAGTCTCATATGCATCAACCCAAGTGGGGTGGCTACTGCCGAGGACGCCATGTGCCCCAGGAGCCTATGAAAAAGTTTCAGTGGAACCGCTGTTTTCTGTTTGAATGCCTTTAAACAGGACAGCACTGACTGGGTGCACTCGTTCGTAAGGCGCGACATCAAAGAGACTGAGTCCAGCTTCAAACCGAGAAAAGAGATGCTCTGAACCGGGAAGAGCTTGCTCTTTTCCCAGTTGACCCGAAGCCCTAGTCGGCTGAGGTGTGAGAGCACCAAGTCCCTGTTTGTGCACAACATGTCTCGAGAGTGAGCTAGGATTAGCCAGTCATCGATATAGTTGAGAATATGATTGCCCACCTCCCTTAACGGGGCAAGGGCTGCCTCTGCGACCTTCGTGAAGACACGAGGAGACAGGGACAGGCCGAAAGGGAGGACTTTGTACTGATACGCCTGACCCTCGAATGCAAACCACAGGAAGGGTCTGTGTTGAGGAAGGATTGAGACGTGGAAGTACGCGTCCTTCAGGTCTACTGCCGCAAAACCAATCTTGATGCCGGACGCTCGCCAGAATGTGTTTTTGCGTCAGCATCTTGAACAGGAGTCTGTGTAAGGCCCGGTTTAGTACTCGCAGGTCCAAGATTGGCCGCAATCCACCACCTTTTTTCGGTATGATGAAGTAGGGGCTGTAAAACCCCTTCTTCATCTCAGCTGGAGGGACAGGTTCTATCACGCCCTTCCGTAGGAGGGTAGCGATCTCCACGCGCAAGGTAGCAGTGTTTTCGTTCTTGACCAAGGTGAAGTGAATACCGCTGAACCTGGGCGGGCGCCTGGTGAACTAAATCGCGTAGCTGAGTCGGATGGTCCAGATCAGCCATCACGACGGATTGGAAAACGCAAGCCACGCGTCCAAGTTCCGCACAAGGGGGACCAAGGGGACAATGTCGTCAGACTTACCGGCAGGTGGGGCCTCGCAGCGGGGCAGAGCTCGAGGTGCCACACCACGTCGTGGCTCCTTGTGACCACCCCTGGAACAGCATGGGATGGGGGAGGAAGAGGCCTGTCCTCGTAACCCGTGGAGACTGCCACATCGGTGGCGGCTGTGTGCCACAGTTGGGTGCTCAGGGGCAGAAAGACCACCGCTGGAGTGCCAATCCTGCAAGAAAAAACCCGTGGACGGTAG
Source organism: Myxocyprinus asiaticus (assembly GCF_019703515.2). Lineage (NCBI taxonomy): Eukaryota > Metazoa > Chordata > Actinopteri > Cypriniformes > Catostomidae > Myxocyprinus > Myxocyprinus asiaticus. The sequence continues at coordinate 16,824,499 of NC_059364.1, read as the reverse complement.
TCATGATGATGACCGTGCACACCGTGTATGTGACCCAGGGAGGAAGAAAACCGCTCTTTTGCTGCACTGTTGGGTACCGCAGCCACTTGGGCATGTGGTGAAATCAAACAAAAAGGCAACAAAAGATTTTCCACCTGGCCCTCCACCGGGGGATGAAGTGGTCTTCTTACCAGCTCCAGGTGAGTGGGTTCCTTCGTCCTTGGGTCGCCCGTCTCAGGGGCGCTTGACAACCTCCATGGGTTCTTAGGCGACAACTGTGAGATGGGTGGCATCTGCTTCCTGCGGTGGGCTCCATGCCGGGGCCGGGCCGAAGGGGCGGGCTGTGGCGGAGCCGGTGCAGTCACCGCAGGGGGACGCCCTTGGTGACGAGCAGACGGGGTGCGGGATCTTGAGCTGTGCCAGGGCAGGATATGCCGGATAGCCTCCGTCTGCTGCTTCACCGTCAAGAACTACTGGGCAAAGTCCTCGATGGTGTCACTGAATAGGCCAGCCTGGGAAATGGGGGCAGCAAGAAACCGTGTCTTGTCGGCCTCGACCAGGTTGAGCCAAAGGTGCCACTCCTGGACCACTAATGTGGCCTTCGTTGCTCAGAGAGTGAGGTCGGTTGCCAAGCGCAGTTCCTACATCAATTCTGGGGCGGAACTACCCTCGTGCAGTTCTTTCAACGCCCTGGCTTGGTGGACCTGCAGGAGAGCCATGGCATGCAGGGCAGAGGCAGCTTGTCCAGCAGCACTGTAGGCTTTAGCCATCAGGGACGACGTGAGCCTACAGGGCTTGGACGGGAGCTTAGGGCGTCCACGCCAGGTGGTGGCGCTCTGCGGGCATAGGTGCACCGCGAGCACCTTATCCACCGGGGGAATCGCCGTATAGCCCCTTGCCGCCCCGCCATCGAGGGTAGTGAGAGCGGGGGAACTGTGGAATCGGGGCCGGGCAGTAAAAGGTGCCTCCCACGATTTCGTCAGCTTCTCGTGCACTTCCGGGAAGAATGGCACTGGAGCGGGGCATGGCTGCTTTGAGTGGCTGCTCATCAAGCCGCGAGGGTTCAGGGGAGAGCGGAGGGTTCCACTCTAACCCGATGCTTGCGGCCGCCTGGGAAAGCATGTCCGTCATTTTGGCATTAGCCTGTGACTGGGCAATCGTCCCCAAGGGGGGAAGCCCAGCTGAGGCTTCTGCGCCCGACTGGACAAGTCCGCTCTCCGATGCTGCGCTCGAGAGCTCATCATCTTCGCGGGCTCCGAACAAGAAGCCAGACTCGCCATGAGACGAGCCGGCGAACTCATCCAGAAGCCCGACTAGGGTCCCCAAATCACCCTGAGTGCTAGCCGTGCTGGCCTCATACCCGTAGGTAGAAGGACTGAGGCGGGGAGCCGCTGTGGTGGCTTGCTTTCTTACGAAAGCAAGCCGTGACCGCAACGTTGTCATGGTCATGTTCTCGCAATGAGAACATGAACCATCCACAAATGCTGCCTCTGTGTGGGTCGTGCCCAGACACGAAAGACAGCGATCCTGACCATCCGAAGTTGAGAGATAACGACCGCAACCAGGAATAACACACAACCGGAAAGGCATCTTTAAAAAGACGTATACTCTCTTTGTTTTCTGCCGAAGCGCCCAGGGGCGTTCTCTGCAGTGCACCAGTGCAGAGGATGGCGAAGCCGCTGAAATGCGCCGTCAGATCCAGCAGAGGTGAATGAACAGAAGAATTCAGCTCAATGAGCATGACCGTTCGGCTCCGAAGAGAAAATCTGAATGAGTGGTTGCATACCAGCTCCTTTTATACCCGTATGTCCGGGGGAGTGGCATGCAAATACCACTCGCCAATTTTCATTGGCCTTTTATCAAAGACCAGAGGTGTCTCGGGCTCCCAAGAGTGACCCCTAGTGTCACTACATCGACACAACGTCGAGTGAGTGACAGATAGGGAACCAGCAATACTGAGGTGTGACAGGCAAGATATGCCTGTATATCCTGCATGGAAATGAACTGTCTGTCAGTTTGAGTGGCAGCTGCACAGGACAGAAAGGTGTCTTCCTGTTAGTGTCTACTGTCCAAAAATGTAACACTGTTTAGATAGATTGAGTGTGGTTTGTGAATAGGATGCAAGGTTTAGGGCTGAAAAACCACACACAAAAGTGGTAGAGCTTAGTGTATTCACTACACACAGCACCGCTATTTGCAACCCAATGGTCTATTGGAAACATTTAAATGTATGAATTGCATTGTAAGTGTTGCTTCAGTGGTGTGGGGCGTATTGCCAGTGCAACCATACCTTTTCGACCTGGGTTCGATTCCATGATTGTCACACTCTTTTTCCCATTCTTTTTCCTGTCTACTCTCTTATTATTTTCTTTAATACTATAGTACATAAAAATGGATATAAATGTAGTTTTATTATAGTAATATTGTAGTAAACACGTTTTTTGGCAGAAACAATAGATTTGATGTAATTAACAATGGTGTTACATTAATATGGTGTTTATATAGTAACCATGTTTAATTTTGTGGTTACTATGATTTTAATACAAAATACCATGGTGATACTATGTTTACTGTAATAAAACCATGGCTAATTTTTGTTAAGGAAGGTTGGGGCTAGGTTTAGGGGTAGGGGTTGGTGCAGTGTGTCTGCAGGACTTTAAATAAACACAATAAACATGCAGCAGTGATGCCCCTGTACTGTTAGTATTTAATTAAGGGTGCAAATAGTATTTGCCACTATTTACACTGGGGTGCAAACAGCATCTACCATTATTTGTACCAGGGTTGGGGTGCAAATAATATTTGCCACCATTTGCACTTGGGTGCAAATACCATATGCCAAATAAATAAATAAATAAATTAATTAATTAATACAAATAAAATGCATTTACTGTAAGTCTGTTTCTGAATATAAGAGTTCACCAGTCATACTATTCAGCTTTTAGTGTTTCAGTGATATATACATTGAAAATACACTATACTGTTGCTGAAAAAAAAAAAAAAAAAAAATATATATATATATATATCCCTCAGAAACATACCAGACAGATCCTCTGACGTGTTCCCGAGAAACATTCGACATGTTCAGTCATGCATGTCTTCTGAAAGGAAACACAAAAGAAAGGTGTTTAAAGACTCTCTTGCTCACAGTGAAGGGGCAGATTGGTGTGTTTGTTATTATAAGAGATGACTGCTGGCTTTAAAAGCCCATCAGGAGGACCCCTGTCAGGAGATGTGGCAGACAGACCACCAGGCCCAATCTGTCTCTTGTACTCTACACGTACTGTAGATTCAATGACTCATCTAGTTAGCTACCAGTAGAAAAGCCCAGATGCCAAGCAAATGTTCATTTTAAACCAAACAGATGAACAGAATTTCAGTCTGGAAGTAGGTTGAAAGCGAAAACAATAAATTGGTTGCAATTGATAAGAAAAATTATATCTGCAAAATGACACATTTCTCATGGGATATTTCAAAGTTAGTAATGAATTAATATAATATGATTGACAGAACTTATAATACTGCAAACCAGAATTTATTTGACATTTACAGACTGCAATATTCACATATATGTAAACAATGTTAAGGCTCTGACAGCATAAGTGTGTAGTCCTGGGGCAATGTCATCTAAGCCAACAGGATGATAACACAACAGTCCATTGTTATAAGCAGAACAGAAGTTGTATTGTGGTTAAGCTGGTTCAGTTCAAAAGAATTCAACGTTGAAAGAGTTCAGTCCAATTAAGAAACACCAGCAGCTTTCACTGGGTGTTATTCCAGGGCTCGGCCATGTTTCTGTTGGCCTGCCTGCCCAAGGTATGATGGGGAAAAATTTTCCCGCTGTGAATGTGAGATATTTGAACAAACAAGTGTGCACAAGTTACAGCAGTAGGGCAACCCTTAAGAAGTGAAGTCCACTGGGGGAATTGAATGACAAGGGCTGATCTGAATTTACACAGAAGTTTTGCCAGGGATGGGTTCATACCGTCAAACCAGGCTTTGATGACCTTGAACTGATCCTGGATCTCCTGCTGTCACAGGATCAAAGTCTAAGACGGAGATAATGAGGAATAACAGTTGAGTTTGTTATTAAGAATATTAAGCAACTTGGATTGTGTAGGCCTGGCATGAGAGATCTGTCAGCAGTCAGAAAGACAGTGAGCATTAGCTCATCACTTTGTAAACAGATTTAATGAGTTTAAGGCAGTGTTTCCCAACCTTTTTTCTGCCCTGGCACACTTTTTACGACTAAAAAATTATATGGCACACCACTATCCCCCATAGGCTAACCATCGTCAATATGTTTCCTTTTCAAGAACTTGTACATGTTTGAAATTCGGCTATGCAAAAAACAAAAAAAAATAAAAAAAAAAAACAAGCCACAGAGGTAGGCTACGCTGTGTGAGGTCACAGGTGGCAAGAGTGCTAAATGGGTAATGAAAAAACAACAAATTTGCTTTTCTAATTTGTAGATTTGTTCTTGCAATGCCACAACAAATTACAGGGATGCAAACTCATGAGGGGCGAAAAAGGTAAGACAATCACTGGTCCATTGAACATTTTTTCTGGGGATATTTTTTTTTTTTTTTAAGAATAAGCTAAAGGCACCAATTCCAGCTTTTTAGTGATTCAAGTTTATTCAAGTTTACAATTGTGCAGAATTAGTTGCAAAATAAAGAGTATTTTGGTGAGGCTTGCTTCTGTTTCACAAATGTGTTCAATTTTATTAACTGATTAGTTCAGTGACCCCTTCTGGAAATGTCACTAGGTGGCAACAAATGAGCGTCTTATTTGCTATGAGTGAGTCAGTGAATCATTTTGAGTCGTTCATGACCGAAATCTACCAAGAAATTTTATAGTGTTTATGCATTAAAAGAACAAGGCAGATCTATAGTCTTCCTTCAGTCTGAGCATTATTTTTCATCCAAAAAGACAACAATAATAGTCTAATAATAATGAGTTTCAATAACATCCTTATCTTCTCCTTTATAAAAACTAAAACAACACTAGTGTGCTGTGGCACAGTGGTTGGAAAACACTGGTTTAAGGAACAGGTTTATAGAATTTAAAGAACTGTAATGTTACTAACCCCAGTCTTGCATGAAAAACAACACAAAGCTCTCAACACACTCAAACTCTACCTAGTCCAGCACCTCCTGGACCTCAGCAGTTTTGAGATGAACTCATCCTGGTCTCACAGGGGCTGCGCAGGACTTTATTGCTCTGGATAATATTGATTCAACTTTGAGCTCCTCAGCATCAGCCTGTAATGGTGTTTATTCAGGAGAGAGCTGAGGGGAATCTACACTCTCTGAAACACAGATTAAAGGCCAAAGTGGAGCATCAGTCCGCTTTGGTGTCTTTTGGAAACATTACATGCATTCAGACACAAGAAGTTTCACCCCAAAATCAACTCAAAAGCAGCAGGCAGAAGGTCTCATTATGATTCTCTCCATTCCAGTCATTCCAGAAGCAAACAATGAGGTCATCAGCGTTTTCATGTGGAATTGGTAATGAATGCAGGTGTGGGAAGGCTTTTGCTATAGTGGTCCAAGACTAGTTGATTCACTTGTTCTTGTCACCCAAAAATTTAAATTCTGTCATCATTTGCTCATTCTCACATTGTTCTTATAAACCATATGACTCTTACTTCTGCGTAACACAAAAGTGAGATATTTGGCAGAATGTTTCTCTCATGCTCAGAACATGCATAGAACTACATTCTTATAGTGCTGAGCAGGCTATGCAATCCACATCTCATTCCACAGGCCTCTGTGTAAACAGGAAGAGATACAGGATCTCTGCCTCAGTATAGATGATCTGTCGAGTGGGCACAGATCCAAGCAAAGAGAGTGAGATGGAACAAACGAGGTAAAAAGGACAAAGGTGCTGAACAGATACTTCACTGGAAATTTGTGCATGTGCTTGTATTTTACATAGCGTGTGTGCGTTTTACAGGAGGACTCTTACGCTACATCCAGCTGGTTAGTGTCAGGGGCTCGAGTGTTGTGACAGGGGAGTTTATCTAGGAACCATTGTTGCGTCATACACCTCTTAACATTGCATGTGCCTAGTACAGCAGTACAGCACACAGTCAAGACTTACTGTGTAACCTCTCCATCTATCCATCGATCTTAATCATGTGTTATATCTTAACTGGTCTTTTTTCAATACACTGTAATCTCTTAGTATATCTGAGAGAAAGTATTTATTACATATCAGTTCAGATTTAGAGAAAGAAACTACTGATTTACAATGAGAAACCAAAGAGTTTTGCAGGTGAAGAGGAGTCAAAAACTTCTACCACAAAACGTCTACAATATTTGTAGACAAGATTGTTCTGCCTTGTAAGTGAGAGCAGAAGAGAAGAGATCCCTATTGCAGACGCATTATGTGGTTCCTTACACGTAATGTTCTCCCAAACAGATGAGGTTTTTAAGGTTAATGCTCTAAGGGATAGTTCCCCAGAAATGTACATTCTCTCATCATTTACTCACCCTCATGCCATCCCAAATGTGTATGACTTTCTTTCTTCTTCTGAGCACAAATAAAGATTTTTGGAAAACCTCTTTAGATCTCAGCTCTGTAGCTCCATACAATGCAAGTGAATGGGTGAAAAAATGTGAAGCTCCAAAACCCACACACAAGCAGCATAAAAGTAAACCATAAGACTAAGTGTGAGTGAGAAACAGATCCATATTTAATTCCTTTTTCACTATAAATTATCCTCCCTACCCAGTAGTTGGCGATATGCACGAAGAATGTGAATTGCCAAAAACAAAAGAAGAACGTGAAAGTGAAAGTGGAGATTTCTCACCCACACCTATCATTTCGCTTCTGAAGATATGGATTTAACCACTGGAGTTGTATGGATTACTTTTATGATGCCTTATATGAGGACCTACAGAGCTGAAATATTCTTCTAAAAATCTTTGTTTGTATTCAGCAGAAAAAAGAAAGTCATACACATCTTGCATGGCATGAGGGTGAATAAATGATTTGAGAATTTTCATTTTTGGGTGAACTATTCCCTCAAATCAACAAACCCTCCCAACCCTAAACCTTAAACCTAAACCTAAACTACAGTGTCACAAAAAGCAAATGTCACAGCAGTCCAGCTGAACAACCATGTTATTTTGTGGTGCTTCTATGACACTTTCAAAGTTGACTGGTGTGCTCTTCAGGACTCGCACTCAGGTCCTTTGCGTCACAAGTGCAATGCTGTATCAGTTGAGCTACTGCGTAAACTAATCACACCTTTAAGCTTGTAAATATAGTTGGTTATGTAAGTTAAACATTCAAATGTATTGCCTTACAAGTCACGTACTAGTATTGTGTGAGGAACAGAGTGATAAGTAAGTGTATGTGAACTGATAGAGGTAATTAAAAAATTTCTAAAGGACAAGTTGGAAAGATCTTTAAGGTAAGTGTAAAGGAAATATATCAGTTTTCGAGTACAGAGAAATTTGATTAACCTGTCTGCTTCCATGTAAACTACAAAAAATTTTGGCTGAAATACACAGTGACTTTTTAGACATTTCAATTTAATTATAGACACATCAATATTGTGCTATCTGTTGTGCCTGCCTTTAACACATGAGAGAGAGCCACAGTTACTCAGTGTGGTTGTTGAGAGTTTTAAGGCATCCAGAGAGCAGGAGAAAGGGCAGCTGTCTCAAGGGCAGCTTGATTTGTTTATTCACGGTCATAATGAGAAAGTAGATTATCTGCATCTAATTATTCCATCGCTTCATCCGTTTTATGATTCAATGAGTCACATTATTTTATTGATCAGGTCTACAGTTGACATTTGAGTGGCATATTAAAATTTAAAGATTGTATCGTTTATGCAGTGGTTTTATGACGGCTGATGGCAGCGGTGTTTGGGCGGCACTAGCATAGCCCCATATGGAGCTTGCAGCACATGCAGCACATATGGGAAGAGTTCAATTCCTGTCTTTTGAAGGTCTCCAAGTCATTTATAGAGCTCTCTGTAGCTTGTTTTCAGTTGAGAAGTGAAGAGAGGGATGTCAGGGGTTTAGCGGGCATGTCAAGATTATCTGGAACCTGTCACTTAGTGCTAAAGTTGTTTCACTAACAGTACATATTTTATAGCAAATGAAAGGAAGAGCAAATGCTACATCCAGGCAGCTGTGATCTGTGTGATTCCACCCAAGAATCTACTCTCTCAGGAAGCAAAATCTGCCTGTTGGAGGACATCGACAAGCATAACCTGCAAAATCATGGACGCAACAAAGGAAATCTCGGATGTTGAGATTCAACCAGAGCCCAAATTTGGCCTCAGTCCAGATTTGATCTCAGTCCAGTCTCAGAAACTGTGAAGTGACCTCGTATCAGGGAGAGAAAAAACAGATGCTGTCATTCTCAGAGCAGCTCAAGGCTTCTGGCAACAGCAACAGACTCTGGTTCGGCCTCGATGTCCGACCCTGTCTGGTCTGTGTTGGCTAGATATACAAGTGACCAAGTCTGGGTCTCCAGATTGTCTAGTTAAGAGACATTTTCAGTTGAATTTCAAAGCAGAAAAAAGCATTTGATAAATATGCCAAATTTTACACTTGCTGACAAATTTAGAACCCCATACATAGAGCAATCAACCACAAGCTACACTTTCTGTATTAGTTCAGAGCCCACAAACAATTGAAATATTTCCTACAACAGCAGCGCCAGACAAATAAAGCCACCTCTCAATCTACATTGAAATCCCCATGGCCGTGATCAGAGGTAGAACTAGAAAAAATCTTTATCCATCACTTTGACAAATGTTGCAGTAGAAAAAAAAACAAAAAAAACATTGGGCCTCATTCATGAAACTTTCGTAAATATATGAGTACATTTTGAGTAATTTTCATGTAAAATTTGAAAGTAAAACTTTCCGCTGGATTAACAAATGCTTCGTATTCCCCAGATTTGTTAGTAAAACGTGTGTATGTTAGTGAATTCCAAACGTTCATAAAGAGGGGGGCGTGTGCACGTTCATTCACAATTATCTTAATCCATGCCCATGAAAACAGCATATAAGGAAGGCACCAGACTCACTAGTAAATGCTGTTAACATCTATGTAGAACAGCAATGAAATTGTTTTTATGAATGAAGTGCATTCACATCGTAACATTTTGATTTAGCAAACACAACATTGTCTCAAAGAAAGTGAAGACTTAATGTCATCTCATGTTTTTGCTGTCATCGGAGGCTCTTTTGTGAATCAAACAGTTCAAGAAATAAAAATAAAAAGTGTTTGAAATTAGTGTAAAACATTTGCAGTTCATCCTGGTTGGAGGGTGTCCACCACCATTAACCTTCTCTGGTTCAGTTCGCAACGCAAGCATCATTTGTGAAAATTCTCTGGTAAATTATGATGGTAAAAGTGATATACTTGCAACTGGAAGAATCTTCAGATAAATTAATAGAATGCCTGAAGATATTTGACCGAATACTTGTTTTAAAAGGATAGTTCACCCAAAAATGAAAATTCTCTCATCACTTACTCACCCTCTTGCCATCCCAGATGTGTATGACTTTCTTCTGCAGAACACAAACAAAGATTTTTAGAAGAATATTTCAGCTCTTTTGATCCTTGCAATGCAAATGAATGATGATCAGACCTTTTTACCAACAAGAATCACATAAAGGACCTATTATATCGCTTCTGAAGATATGGATTTAACCATTAGAGTCATATGGATTACCTTTATGTTTCATTTATGTGATTTTTGGAGTTACAAAGTTCTGATCACCATTCACTTTTATTGTAAGGACCAACAAAGCTGAAATATTCTTCTAAAAATTTTTTTTAAACTTTGCCAGTTACGTGCGGTTTTAAGGGGAAATTATCCAGGCGGAAATTTTGAAAAAGCGCATGCACGTATACACAAGTAAAAAAAAAAAAATAATAAATAAATAAAAATACTATTTCACTGTGCCTAATATCAACATCAAGTGTCACAGATGAGAAGCACACACATGTAAGCTCAGGTTAATACAACTACTCTACTAAAATAACAGACAATTCTGCTCTAGATGTCATGTTTGCAAATAGGTGCAAGTAAAACTGGCAGAAACGATGCGTTTTATTTTTGTTCTTAGATGTTTTTGCACTTTATTATCATGCAGCAACACACTGACGTAAAGATTTATGTATGCAGTCATGAGTTCTTGAGTAGAACCCTCTACTCAAAATCTCAGCACAAGTGATTAAAAAAGATGCATATTACCATGTGTAAATGTTAATACAAGGCAATAAACAGGACACACACACAGCGGAAGAGTGAAAGAGAGAGTAAGTGATTTAAAAACTGATGCTCTAGTTTAAAATGTTTTTCTTGTTTCTTTTTTATTTGTCAATGTTTTTAAAAAAATCAGTAAATGACAGAACATTTTCGGTAAACACAACCCCTACTTTCTTTGTCATTGAGAAAATTTTTCTATTTGAACTGGTTCAGAAAATAGTTAACTAAACTTCCTGCTTTTCAGCTCACAAAGCAGTAAAGGTTTAGTTCACCTAATAATGCACTGCTAGAAAATCAGTATTTTTGTCCTGTTTTCCAGTAAAAATATCTTAAAATTCTCAAAGCAAAATTACGTAAGATATTTTGTCTTGTTTCCAGAGAAATCTAGCAAAATGTAGTAATGTTTATAACAATATAAAATTATAATTGCCAATTATTTCTTGTTTTATGCATAAACACCACCAAATTTTGTTAGATTTCTCTGAAAACAAGACTTAAGGCTCTATTTTCGTGAGTGCACAAAGTGCAGCGCTACACCCTGCGACCATGCGCAACGTCTTATCCAATTTTCGTGAAAGCACTAATTCTAAGCACAAAGTGCAAGTGGGCGTGGGAGGGAGTGTTTGCGCTACTGTGGGTGTAGATGTACAAACTTAGAGTGTATTGTATGTAAATGAAGTGGCGCAAAGCGGAATTTGCTATTTTTCTGAGAAATATGTCATTGCAATAAGATGTTTCAATACCACATCTTAACTCAGCGCAAAGTCCAAATTCAGTTCCTGCATTTGCAGTTTAGAGATTTTACCAGAAGTTGATAATAAAGTTCATGTCAAAATTCTGAAAGTACAGCACATCAAATTATGTTGTTTGTTGAAACTAAATATTATGAGATTTGTGTTAAACTTTCTAGAGATCATGGTTTCTTTTTTCAACTATTATTATAATTGTTATTGTTATGTTTATATGTATTATTATTCTTGTATATTTACAATTGTATTTATGATTTAATTTTGACTAGTAATTTTCCATCTGCTGTCCTAGAGTGATTATTAAGTCACTACAAAAGGGGCTGGTGAAAGAAGCTATAAATAAAGAACCATTTAATTATTTGTATTATATTTTCATTTAGTTTGAAGTGTTATTTGAATTTATAAATATTTTTGGTTTGATTTTTGCATTTCAATAAATGAATTTAATTTTTCAAAATTAAATTTGTCCGGTAGGAGTGAAGTGATTTGTATGTCAGTAGCTGAAAATGATGAATAATAATGACTTAATTTAACAGAACATACATCCAAATTCTGACGAGAATCACATTTTTCATGCATATAAAAGGAGAGTGTCATAGAAATTCATTAAGGATTCAGTTAATGCACAAAAGAACGTCATTTTCAATTCTTCTAATTTATTGCATACTGTCTATTTACACTACTAACTTCTTATTAATGTGTTGTCTTTGTTTAAATCATTGGTAGGGAATGGACTATATAATAAGATGCAGATGCTGGAATAACCGGAGAAGAACCTCAGAAATAAATTGCACTTGCTTCAGCCTTTTTGCGTGTTGCACAGGCGATTTCGCCAAACACACTTGTGCCTGGAGTTAGTGCAAGCTTGCACAAAAATACCAAAACTTCATGGCCATGCCCATTGACTTTTGCGCTTATGACTTAAGGCACTGACCTGCACTTAATGCTTGCGTTAAAATAGGGCCCTTAATATCTTATGCTGTTCTGCTTCCAAATATTTTTTTTTCTTCTTATTTTAAGAATGTTTCGATATTTTTAATAATAAAAAAATAATTCTCAGTAAGAAAAAATATTTTTTTGCAGTGTGTAAATTATTTTCGTAAAAGATTTTCAGTGAATAATGACATTAAAAATTACATCTGTTACTCATACACATCTGAGAGCTCAGAAGACTTCGAATAGCGCACAACTTGTATGAACAACTTTAATGACAATTTTATGTTGCTTTTTTTTTATGTATTTATTGTTTTTTTTTTTTTTTTTTGGAATTTAAAAGCCCCAGTCCTCATTCACTTTTTTATTATATGGAAAAGAGTGGCCAGTTTGTTCTTTAAAACCTCCTATTTTGTGCGCTACGGAACAACGAAAATCAGTCAGGTTTGGAATGGCATGAAGGTGAGTTAATGATGACAGAATTTTCATTTTTGGGTGAACTTTTCTTTTAACAGACAGCAGTGTTCAGTGTGTTACGGTAATGACTGTGGATCTTTATTTTTTTGACAAGGTGACTCAAGTTGTACTCAGTCCTTTGCCTTGTTAGACAATGGAGACACACAATGTTTGATCTCTTGTGTCAGCCTATGGACTCAGATGAACCTCTTTAAAGAGATGAATATCTATTTACACCTTTTCACATTGCAGTGCTGCCAACTCCGGCTATACATATTGAAGATAAAGCGCCCTGATGGTGTCAAGTAATTCTAATGAAATCTCTTGAGTATAAGAATTATGCACATTCCCAATGTATATGAATGTCGCTCCTGACCCGAGCAATACAATAAATGGACATAACCGGATTGCGCATGCAAATGAATATTAAATATGCTTTTTTGTTTTTCACTAATCACTTGGTAATGTATCAGCTGAGAGGGAGTGAAGCTGGATTTGGGCCTAATGACCAATGTTTCATTTCCCTTGCAAAGCTCTCCTTTCAGTGCTGACCCTTTACACACAAGCAAGTCATCAAAGCAGCAAAACAGTGACCGGCCAAGGCCAAGAAAAACTCAGAGACGCCCAAATCATTCACTGACATCCTCCCTAAAGTGTAAATCGCTCCTGCAGAGTAATGTGGCCCAGGAACCAATCGTCAGGCTGCGAGGGTTCAGGTGGGGTGGAGGGTTCCACTCCAGCCCGACACACGCAGCCGCCCAGGCAAGCATGGCTGCCAGCTGCGCGTCAGGCTGCGACTGGGTGACCACACCTGAAGGTGGGAGCCCAGTCGAGTTCTCAGCGTCAGACTGGACAGCCCGCTCTCTGATGCTGCAACCGAGAGCTCATCCACTTCGCGAGCGCCGAAACGAGATCGTGAACTCACCCTGAGACAAGCCGGCGGTCTCATCCCAGCGGGGCAAACGAGTGTACAGGGGAATGGGAGGTCCGTGGGGAGTTACCCGGCGGAGTGGCTCCCATTGGGGTCCCCAAATCGCCCCCAGTGCTAACCGATGCAGCCTCAAACCCTAGGTAGAAGAACCAAGGCGGGGAGCCGCTGGGGTGGTCTTCCCTCTAACGAAGGAAAAACCGAGACAGCAACATAGCCATGGTCATGCTCTCGCAGTGAGAACATGACCCGTCCACGAACGCTGTCTCTGCATGGGCAGCGCCCAAGCATGTAAGACCGCGATCATGGCCATCAGAAGCGGAGAGGTAACGACCGCAACCAGGAAATACACACAAACGGAAAGGCATCTTTAAAAAGACGCTTTCCGTTAATGCCACTCTTTTAGTAGGGAATATATACTCTTTTAGTAGGAAGAATATACTCTTTTAGCTGCTGAAGCGCCCAGGGGCGTTCTCTGCACTTCACCAGTGCAAGAGGGGGAGAAGCTGCTGTAATGTGCTATAAATCCAACAGCTTTTTGAGGTGAATGGATCGGCAGAGTAATTCAGCTCGCAGAACACAACCGCTCGGCTCCGAAGAGAAAATCTGAATGAGTGGTTGCAAGCCAGCTCCTTTTATACCCATATGTCAAATAATGATAATGCCAAAAGGGATTCAGATTCAGCCTTTTTTTCAACTTTAGCCTTCGTTTAGTTATGCAAATGGTGACAATTTAAAACAAAGATTGCATTCATTAAAATTAGGTAATAGTTAACATAATCTAACAATGAACAACACTTTTACAGCATTTATTAATCTTGGTTAGTAAATGTTAATTCCCTTTTAAAACTTTTAATGTAAGAAATGTGTTTGTATATGTATATGTTAACATTAGCTAATGCATTATGAACTTATATGAACAAACAATGAATTATAGTAAAAATCAGTTTTAGGTCATGATATCTACTGCATTAGCCAATGTTAATAAATAAAACTTTATTGAAAAGTGCCATGCAGATCCAAATGAATATTAATTTAGTACTCAGTGCAAACAGTTTGTGTAATTGTGTTGTTGCATTGCAAATCAATCAAATCAGGCTTTATCATCATGCACTAACACACTGATGTAGTAAGTGATGAATCAATCAGCAGAGACACTTCCCTCGAAACACATTTTATTACCAGGTGTAAAAGCTGATGTATCTCGCCTGACCACTTGTGATTGGATCATCTGAAAACCTTAATACCAGGTGTAAATGGGGCCAAAGTCAAACTAGACATGAGGAAACAGAAAAAAGAAAAGAAAACATCTTTGTAGAACTCAGGTAATGCTTTATGCCTCTGATTAACTAAGGTAACTTTGTGGGTTAGAAGTGAACTGCAGTAAAATTTATCAGGTTATTTTGTGTTATGTGTTTTGTGTCTATGTGGGGTTCCCTGTCTGTCACTCACTCGACGTTGTGTCGATGTAGTGACACTAGGGGTTCGATCTTGAGAGCCCCAATCACCTTTGCTTAAAAAAGAAAAGGCCAATGAGAACTGGCGAGTGGAATTTGCATGCCACCCTCTGCCCCCGGACATACGGGTATAAAAGGAGATGGCGTGCACCACTCATTCAGATTTTTTCTTCTGAGCTGAATGCATGCTTGTGTTCTTCCTCTCACCTTTCACTGCTGGATTTTACGGCGCATATCAGTGGTCACCCTCGCAAGGTCAAGTGTTGTGCTTCCCCTGGGCAATTCGGCGGCTGAGTCCGTGGGTTCTAAAAGAGTATATTCAAAAGAGTATATTTCCTTTGTAAAAGGCATGATGCGCCCATCTCCCAAGGGGGGCTTTTTGGCGACACCGTTGAGGATTTCGCCCATCAGTTCTTGACAGTAAGGAAGCAGACAGAGGCGATTAAGCACATCTTGCCGAGGCGCGACTCGGCCGCCTTCAGGCCTCCAAAGACCCGCACCCCATCTGCTTCTCGCCAGAGCCATTCCCCTGCAGTGCCGGCCCCGGCTCCCGTATCATCGGAACCCGTATGCCGGCCTCAGAGAAGAAGACCCTCCCGCGGGAAATCGGCTCCACCTGCCCGTCAGCTGGTCCCCAAGAACCCTGGACAGGCTTCGAGGCGGCCCTGGCACGGGCAAACCGGGGATGAGGCGACTGACTCTGTCCGGTCTGGCCCGGGTGAACTCCAGCCCCACCATCGCCCCTGGGCCAGCGCATGGTAAGTATTATATCACCAGGTTCCCTCTGGGCCTTGGCACCCACATGGTCGGTAAAACAGCAGTTTCCTCATTCCCTGGGTCAGCGCACTCGCGACGGCCAGGCGCTGGAAGTCTTTCCAGTCAATCAGGCGAACGCGAGTACCCCCCATTCCCATAGACCGGGCGGCTAGTAGGGTGTACCGCTTGCATTGCGCCTTTCCCCTTTTTCAAAGGTGATAATGTGTGCCTTTTTGTCCACAACAGTTCCCCGTATCCGGTGAACCCCGGACGCCTCTTTAATTCTTAAGCACTGTTTAGTGACGAACTCGTTGGAGGAGTAACGACACCAGGCCCAGTACTCATGGTATGCCCCTTTTCAGGTGAGCCCGTGTGCTCGGGCTCAGTGCTCCATGTGTGGTGATTCCCCATTGGTAATCCCGTATGATGAGTTTCCACTGTCTGGTTTCCCCTCATCAGAGTTTTCTCTGCCTCAGCCACTGTGGCTGTGTACCCTTTCTGTAGATAGGGTCCTATAGGTAGGTAGTCTACTTGGGTTAGTGCCTCCTCCCCCCTTAACGGGACTAGGGAGACACCTTACCTAACTCGCTGGAATGTCACGACGTGGTTGAGCGCTCACTGCGAGGCACGCAGCAGCTTGCCCGTGTCCACTCTTCCATACCTCGTGACATGGTTCAGCGCCTGTGGCGTTTCCTATAGGAACCCCTAGTGTCACTACATCGACACAATTTTGAGTGAGTGACAGACAGGGAAGATCTTGGTTACTGATGTAACCTCTGTTCCCTGATGGAGGGAACGAGACGTTGTGTCCCTCCTGCCATGGCGCTGAACCGGCCGCTGACATGGCCGGGATTCTATCGGCTCCTCAGCATAAATCTGAATGAGTGGTGCATGGCATCTCCTTTTATACCCATATGTCTGGGGGTGGAGAGTGGCATGCAAATTCCACTCGTCAATTCAATTTGGCCTTTTCTATTTTAAGCAAAGGTGATTGGGGCTCTAAAGATCGAACCCCTAGTGTCACTACATCGACACAATGTCTCATTCCCTCCATCAGGGAACAGAGGTTACATCAGTAACCAAGACGTTTTCATGACATGGAATTTGGAAATGGTCTGGTTGGGGATTGGAGGTTGAGCTTTGAATGACTTGTGGGAGTGTGTATATTTGGTAAGGAAATCTGTCTATTGTGATGAGCTGAGAAGATTTCTGGTTTTCCAATTCACTAAGCTAGAGCTACAACTAAAGAAATAGTGTTTTGAACTGTGAAGATGTTTAGGTTTGACAGATCACCAAAAATGTATTCCCAAATGTGATGTATGTGAGGGCAGAACTTGAGTGCAGTAGTTAACAGTATTAAGTGAGCACTGAATACATCTATTTGAATCAGTGATTCCCATGATGTGTATCTTTGTGCTCTGTGTTATTTATTCTGGTAACAACCTTATACTGGATTTGCTGTATGTTTATATTCTTGGATATGTTGAAGGTATACTTAAAGATCTGTGTTCAGAAATAATTTTTGGTCATGACATTGAGATCTCTTTCCTATTTATCAATTAAAAATGATATGGTCAGGTCATTAGAGGTCAAGATTTTGTATAATTTTCAAATGAGAGGTTTGTGTGCGCTTGCCAATTTGTTAATTTATTACAGCAGGGGGGAAATTGTAGGGGGTTGTTTTATATATTGATTTAGACTTTTATTGCACTTTTCGTTTGGATAAATTGTAGATATTGTTCTTTCCTAATAGCAAACTTCTGGAATAACTCTTGAAAGGTGCAAAGAGATGAATGATAATGAGTGAATTCCCCTTTCTATCAATTTAGTTCCTTTTAAAGGAATAGTTTAAAAAAAAGTCACCCTCATGTTGTACTGGTCTGTCTTTTCCATGCAACAAGCTTTAAAAAGGTCACAAAGGCACCATGAATACAGTATATCTTAAAAGGTGTTTATACAAATTTTTTCCTATATGCCAAGTCTTCTGAAGCCATATAATAGCTTTAGGAGAAACAGACCAAAATTTAAGTTGTTATTCTCAGATAATCTTCCCTTGCAATGAACTCTAAATTAACAACTTAAATTCTCTGTCACACAAAGCTATCAAATGGCTTAAAAAAAATAAGGAATATGCACTATATTCTATATACTATATTAGTTGTATGGACAACTTTTATGGTATCTTTATGTATATTTTAAAATTGGCAATGTCCAGTCTCCATTCATTGTAATTGCATGGAAAAAAGAGAACATTATTTCTTCTTTTAAGATCCACGGAAAAAATAAAGTCATACGGGTTTGAACAACATGAAGGTAGACCTTTAATAGTCAATTATTGATTTTCAAAATTTATAAAGCAATTATATACTAGGAAAGGAAGAAGATGTGTTGTTTTAAATTAATACAATTGCACTTGATTAAGCCTTAAACCCCGTTCATACCATGGGCGGCATGCCGATAGACTTTACAGTCTGTCACTGGTAGGCATTCCTACTACCTACATTATTGGTGGACTGCACAACTGGCCATAGTAGCATTTGAAATGCTGTTTACAGATGATACTGCCGATAAAACTAAGATATCATACTAATTTGACAAGGAATTGGTTCTTTTGCCTCTAAGAATGCACAATGTGCAGGGGAGAGCATTTTATATAACCTGCAGCAGTGCTTAATGCATCATATCATTAAACAAGTCAAACTTTATATCGATATATGAATCAAACTCACTCAGAATGCCGATACGGTTTTCCACGCATCGTTTTATTAAGCCTTATACAACGGGTCTGTTTAATTCTTGATTCTGATCGGTTGACAGATGTTCCAAGGTGTGCAATTATTTTTCAAGTAAATGCACTGCTGTGAAGTAGTTCCAGGTCTTGACTGCATAACGGTTCCATATCACTTTGCCAAATTATTTCAGTTATTTCAAAGAGCCCTACAGGCTACCACAACAAAATAATCACTTAAAACAAAGACATTGATTAAGTACATCGGATAAGAATGACAAACAAGGTCTATAATATCCTACATTTATTTCAATTTCGATTGAAAAGCATCCTCGGGCTCCCTCTCTTTCTCTCTCTCTCTTTTGAACTCGTCTCACCCACACACACACGCACACACATACACACACACCGTGCATGCTACCACAGCAAAATAACCATTTATTTCAATTGAAAAGCTCCCTCTCTCCCCGACACTTACACACGCTCATACATGTATGCACAAACTAGTAACAAAGGCTTGAGCTGTATCAAAGCTAGATACACTTGATCAATACAACAGTTGCTATATTATCTGAAATATCTGTGGGAAACACCCTCGCACTTCCCCTCTCTTTAGCTCTCTCACACACACTTGGACACACATACATATATGCATTATGCACACACTTATTCGAGAGCGAGAAATAGAGCCATCATGTCATTCACAGGCATCTCAGTAGGGTTGAAAACAGTTGTTAAGGTTTACATCGGAAATATGGCGACACTCGCTGCTGTTGAGAAGCGCTTAAACTTACATCTTGGTGAATTTGAAGTGATGTTACTTCTGAAGAGAGCTGCAACAATTAAAAGTAATCCCACAGGTGATCTCACTCACTTTCTGAGCTTCTCTCTTTCAGTCCCTCAAAAACAAACTCACACAAAAACGTCCTGGTTACTTGCGTAACCTCCGTTCCCTGATGGAGGGAACGAGACATTGTGTCGATGTAGTGACAGTAGGGGTCACTCCTGGGAGCCCAAGATACCTCTGGTCTTTGATAAAAGGCCAATGAAAATTGGTGAGTGGTATTTGCATGCCACTTCCCCGGACATACGGGTATAAAAGGAGCTGGTATGCAACCACTCATTCAGGTTTTATGCTGAGGATCCGAGACAAGGTCCGGCCATTTCAGCGGGTAGTTCAGCGTTGTGGCAGGAGGGACACAACGTCTCGTACCCTCCATCAGGTAACGGAGGTTACGCAAGTAATCAGGACGTTCCCTATCTGTCACTCACTCGACGTTGTGTCGATGTACTGACACTAGGGGTCCCTATACAAAACGCCACAACTGGCTGAACTGTATTACGTGAACTGGCAGTGTGTGATGGGCAGACCACTGTGTGCCTCGTAGCCAGCACACCAGGCCGACACGTAACCTCTCCCAACATAGTTATGAGTGTCAAACGGCCCTTTGGGGACAAGTCGACTACCCAAAAGATAGAGACAGGCTAACCCAGTCGTGGCCTCTTTTCTTCCACTCCCTAAAAAAGAAGGGGGATTATCCAACTGGGCCGCCAGATCTAGTCAGGGGGTGTCCCTCCCAAGAGGAGGACACCGCGGAGACCACACCTTGCCCAAAGAGAGGGGGGGATATTTAAGTGGAAAAAATACATCACATGGTCTTGCCGACCATGTGGAGAGTCTCATGGTAGATCCTACCCAACAGGAGAGGAGTAACTACAAACATGGAGACTGTGGCAGAGGGGGCTATGCCCAAGGAAGACGCAGTTTGCCAACAGGGAAATGAATCAGCGGAAGATATACATCGAATGGGGTTTACCTTATAGGGAACCACCACATGCGGAGCACCTATCCCAGAACAGGGCTCTTAGTTAGCATGTGTACTGGGCCAGCAGTGAGTCTCTCCGAAAACTCGACTGTCACAGGGCTCGGAGGAAGTCAACCTGGGAACATAGTTTGTGAACACTACTGGGAATTAATGGCACATGTCTTCAGCTCAAAAGAGGTGGAAGGTGCTATTTGCAAGCGATACACCCGGCCGGCTATCCCGGGCTTATCCGCTTGTATTGCGTGCCACTACCTGGGAAGAAAACAGTTCCACCCGGAGGTTGTAGAACCTTGCAAAGGTGCTAGGTGTTGCCCAGCCCGTAGCTCTGTAAATTTCTCTTAGAGAGGCACCCCTGGCCAGGGCTCAGGAGGCCGCTAAACCCCTGGTAGAATGGGCTCGTAGCCCTACCGGGGGCGGCATGTCCTGGGTGTGATATGCCATAGCTATGGCGTCAATGAGCCAGTGGGCGATCCTCTGCTTGGAGACAGTGCTTCCTTTCTGCTGTGCACCAAAGCAGACAAAGAGCTGCTCAGAGATCCTAAAACTCTGCGTGCGATCCAAATAGATGCATAAAGCGTGCACCGGACACAGCAACAATAGGGCTGGGTCTGTCTCCTCCTGGGGCAGCGCTCGCAGGTTCACCACCTGATCCCTAAAAGGGGTCATGGGAACCTTGGGCACATAGCCCGGTCGGGGTTTCAGGATCATGTGAGAGTAGCCCGGACCGAACTCCAGGCATGTTTCGCTGACAGAGAACGCTTGCAGGTCTCCTACCCTCTTTATGGAAGTGAGCGCAGTCAGGAGGGCAGTCTTCAAGGAGAGTGCCTTAAGCTCAGCTAACTGCAAAGGCTCAAAGGTGGCTCTCTCTAGACCCTGAAGAACTACAGAGAGGTCCCATGATGGAATGAGGCACGTTCTGGAGGGATTCAGCCTCCTGGCACCTCTCAGGAACCTGATGATCAGGTCGTGCTTCCCTAAGGACTTACCGTTGACTGCGTCATGGTGTTGTGCTATGGCGGCAATGTACACCTTCAAGGCGGAAGGGGACAGCTGCCCCTCCAACCTCTCCTGCAGGAAGGAAAGCACTGATCCGACTGCACATCTCTGGGGGTCTTCCCGTCGGGAAGAACACCACTTAGTGAACAAACGCCATTTAAAGGCATACAGGCACCTTGTAGAGGGAGCTCTAGCCTTAGTGATCATGTCTACCACCACGGGTGGTAGACTGCTTAGGTCTTCCACGTCCCGTCCAGGGGCCAGACATGGAGATTCCAGAGGTCTGGTCATGGGTGCCAGATGGTGCCCCGTCCCTGAGAAAGAAGGTCTTTCCTCAGGGGAATTCGCCAGGGGGGGCTGTCGCGAGGAGTGTGAGGTCCAAGAACCACGTCTGGGTGGGCCAGTAGGGTGCTACCAGGATGACCTGCTCCTCGTCCTCCCTGATCTTGCACAGGGTCTGTGCAAGTAGGCTCACTGGGGGAAACACATATTTGCACAGGCCAGGGGGCCAGCTGTGTGCCAGCGCATCTATGCCAAGGGGGGCCTCGGTCAGGGCATACCAGAGTGGACAGTCGGAGGATTCTTGGGAGGCGAACATGTCCACCTGTGCCTGTCCGAATCGACTCCAAATCAGCTGGACCACCTGAGGGTGGAGTCTCCACTCTCCCCTGAGGGTAACCTGCCATGACAGCACGTCCAATGTAGTGTTGAGGTTGCCCGGGATGTGAGTGGCTCGCAGCGACTTGAAGTTCTGCTGACTCCAGAGGAGATGGCGGGCGAGTTGTTACATACAATGAGAGCACAGACTGCCTTGGCAGTTGACATATGCTACCACTGCCGTGTTGTCTGTCTGAACTAACATATTTGCCCTGGATCAATGGCCGAAACCTCCGCAGGGCGAGCAGAATTGCCAACAACTCGAGGCAGTTGATGTGCCAATGCAGTCGTGGGCCCGTCCACAAGCCTGCGGCTGCATGCCCGTTGCAAAGAGCACCCCAGCCCATTTTGGAGACATCTGTCATGACCACGACGTGCCTGGAGACCAGTTCTAGGGGAATACCTGCCTGTAGAAATGAGAGGTCGGTCCAAGGGCTGAAAAGACGGTGACAGACCGGCGTGATGACCACGTGATGTGTCCCGCGGTGCCATGCCCATCTCAGGACTCGAATCTGAAGCCAGTGCTGAAGCGGTCTCATATGCATCAACCCGAGCGGGGTGGCTACCACTGAGGATGCCATGTGCCCTAGGAGCCTCTGAGAAATTTCAGTGGAACCGCTGTTTTCTGTTTGAACGCCTTCAAACAGGCCAGCACCGACTGTGCGCGCTCGTTCGCAAGGTGCGCTGTCAAAGAGACTGAGTCCAACTCCAAACTGAGGAAAGAGATGCTCTGAACCGGGAGGAGCTTGCTCTTTTCCCAGTTGACCCGAAGCCCTAGTCAGGTGAGGTGTGAGAGCACCAAGTCCCGTGTGCGCACAACATGTCCCGAGAGTGAGCTAGGATTAGCCAGTCGTCGAGATAGTTGAGAATGCCAATGCCCACTTCCCTTAACGGGGCAAGGGCTATCTCTGCGATCTTTGTGAAGATGCGAGGAGACAGGGACAGGCCGAAAGGGAGGACCTTGTACTGATATGCCTTACCCTCGAATGCAAACCTGAGGAAGGGTCTGTGTCCAACACGTGCTTGCCCTGGATTAATGGCCAAAACCTCCGCAGGGCGAGTAGTACTGCCAACAACTCTAGGCAGTTGATGTGCCAACGCAGCCGCGGACCAGTCTAAGAGCCGGCGGCTGTGTGCCCATTGCATACGGTGCCGCAGCCCGTCTTGGAGGCATCTGTTTTAACCACGACGCGCCTGGAGACCTGCTCTAGGGGAATTCCTGCCTGTAGAAATGCCAGGTTGATCCAAAGGCTGAAGAGGCGGCGACAGACCGGCGTGATGATCACGCGATGTGTCCCGTGGCGCCATGCCCATCTCGGGACTCGAGTCCGAAGCCAGTGCCAAAGCGGTCTCATATGCATCAACCCGAGTGGTGTGGCCACCGCTGAGGATGCCATATGCCCCAGGAGCCTCTGAAAGTGTTTCAATGGAACCACTGTTCTCCATCTGAATGCCTTCAGACACAGCACCGACTGTGCGTGCTTGTTCGTGAGGCGTGCTGTCATCGAGACTGAGTCCAACTCCAAACCGAGAAAAGAGATGCTCTGAACCGGGGAGAGCTTGCTCTTTTCCCAGTTAACCCGAAGCCCCAGTCAGCTGAGGTGCCGAAGCACGCGGTCCCTGTGTGCGCACAGTGACTCTCGATATTGAGCTAGGATCAGCCAGTCATCGAGATAGTTGAGGATGCGGATGCCCACTTCCCTTGGCGGGGCAAGGGCTGCCTCTGCGACCTTTGTGAAGACGCAAGGGGACAGGGACAGGCCGAAGGGGAGGACCTTGAACTTGTACGCCTGGTCTTTGAAGGCAAACCGCAGGAAGGGTATGTGTCGAGGTAAGACCGAGACGTGGAAGTACGCGTCCTTCAGGTCTACCGCCGCAAACCAATCTTGATGCCGGACGCTTGCTAAAATGCGCTTTTTTGTCAGCATCTTGAACGGGAGTCTGCAAAGCCCAGTTCAGTACTCGCAGGTCCAGGATTGGTCACAACCCACCACCTTTCTTTGGAACGATGAAGTAAGGGCTGTAGAACCCTTTCTTCACCTCGGCTGGAGGGACAGGCTCTATCGCGCCCTTGCGCAGAAGGGTAGCGATCTCCACGCACAAGGTAGCGGCGTTCTCGCCCTTAAACGAGGTGAAGCAGACGTCACTGAACCTGGGTGGGCGCCTGGCGAACTGAATCATGTAGCCAAATCGGGCTGTCTGATACAGCCATCACGACGGGTTGGAAAACGCCTGACGAACCGGCAGGTGGGGCCTCGCGGCTGGGGGGAGCTCAAGGTGCTACATCGAGGGGATTCAAGCCCCGTGGCCGTGCTGAGTCCAGGGACATCAAAGCACTTACCTGGCTCCTGCCGCCCACCATAACATTGGCCGGGGGGGAAGGAGGAACCTCGTCCCCGTAGTCTACTGGAACCAACCCTGTGTGGGCATGTTTGTGCCACAGCTGGGCGCACAGGGGCGGGGGGTCTGCCGCTG
Source organism: Myxocyprinus asiaticus (assembly GCF_019703515.2). Lineage (NCBI taxonomy): Eukaryota > Metazoa > Chordata > Actinopteri > Cypriniformes > Catostomidae > Myxocyprinus > Myxocyprinus asiaticus. The sequence continues at coordinate 16,800,311 of NC_059364.1, read as the reverse complement.
GAGCACCATACCTGCAAAGCGGGACGGTGGATAGTGGTCGTGACGACGTGCGTGCACACCAGACCTGTGACCCAGGATTCGAGAAAACCACTCTTTTGTCAAACTTCTGGATACCGCAGCCTCTGGGGCGTGCAACAACAAAAGATTCTCCTCCCGGCCCGCCAACGGGGCATGGAGTGGTCTGTTCACCAACTCTAGAGAAGTGGGTCTCCTCGCCCCTGGGTCGCCCGTCTCGGGGGCATTTCAAAGCCTTTCTCGGGTTCTTAGTGGCCGGCCATGAGACTGTTTCCTGCAGAGGGCTCCACGCAGGAGCCAGGCCACAGGAGTGGGCTGCAGAGGAGCCGGTGTTACTTCTGCTGCAGGATGATGCCCTTGGCGACAAGCAGACGGGATGTGGGGTCTTAAGCCGCGCCGGGGCAGGATATGTTGTAAGGCCTCCGTCTGCTTTTTCACCGCCGAGAACTGCTGGGCAAAGTCCTCAACGGTGTTGCCAAACAGGCCCACCTGGGAAATGGGGGAATCAAGGAACCGTGCCTTGTCCTCCTTTCCCATCTCGACCAATTTGAACCAAAGGTGGTGCTCCTGGACCACCAGGGTGGACAGCGCCTGCCCGAGAGACCGCGCCGTGACCTTCGTCGCCCGGAGAGCAAGGTCGGTCGCCAAGCGCAGTTCCTGCATCAATCCCGGGACAGAAATACCTTCGTGCAGTTCTTTTAGCGCCTTGGCTTGGTGTACTTGCATGTGAGCCATGGCGTGCAGGGTGGAGACGGCTTGTACAATGGCACTGTAGGCCTTAGCCGTCAGGAACGACATAAACCTACAGGCCCTGGATGGGAGTTTCGGGCATCCGCACCAGGTGGCGGCACTCTGCGGATATAAGTGCACCGCGAGCACCTTATCCACCGTTCATCGAATACCCCCTGGCCGCTCTGCCATCGAGGGTAGCGAGAGCGGGGGAGCTGAAAGATCGGGACTGGGCAGTAAAAGGTGCCTCCCACAATCTTTTCAGCTCCTCATGCACTTCTGGGAAAAAAGGAAGGAGGGCGGGGTGTGGCCGTGGGTGGAGCCCTGAGCCCAAGAACCAATCGTTGAGCCATGAGGGTTCAGGGGGGAGTGGAGGGTCCCACTCTAGCCCCGATGTTCGCGGCTGCCCGGGAAAGCATGTCCGTCATTTCCACGTCGGCCTGGGACTGGGCGACCATCCCCAAAGTGGGAAGCCCAGTCAAAGCCTCCGCGTCCGACTGGACGAGCCCACTCTCCGATGCTGTGTTCGATAACTCATCCACTTCCCGGGCTCTGAACGAGAGGTTGAACTCGACCTGAGACGAGCCGGCGAGTGCTGAAGAATGGGAGGTCCGTGGGGGGATACCCGGCGGAGGTGGTCCCATTGAGGTCCCCAAATCCCCAGTGCTAAACGATGCGGCCTCAAACCTGTAGGTAGAAGGACCGGCACGGGGAGCCGCTGGGGTGGTTTGCTTTCTTACGAATGCAAGCCGCAACCACAACATTGCCATGGTCATGTTCTCGCAATAAGGACATGATCCATCCACGAACGATGTCTCCACGTGGGCAGTGCCCAGACATGTAAGACAGCGATCATGGCTGTTGGAAGCGGAGAGATAATGAACACAAACAGGAATAACACACAAACGGAAAAGCATCTTTAAAAGATGTGTCTTTAAAAAGACGTTCCATGTGTGCTGCTCTTTTAGAAAGAAAATATACTCTATTAGAATATACTCTTTTAATATGTTCTGCCGAAGCGCCCAGGGGCGTTCTCTGCAAACCACAGATGCAGAGGGGGAGAAGCCACTGAAATGCGCCATAAAATCCAGCAGAGAGAGGTGAATGAACTCGGCGGATGAATTCAGCTCAATGAATAGAACCGCTCTGCTCCGAAGAGAAAATCTGAATGAGTGGTTTCATACCAGCTGTTTTTATACCCGTATGTCCGGGGGAGTGGCATGCAAATTCCACTCGCCAATTCTCATTGGCCTTTTAAAAAAAGATCAGAGGTGTTTGGGGCTCCCAAGAGTGACCCCTAGTGTCACTACTTCAACACAACATCGAGTGAGTGACAGATAGGGAACTCCAGTTTCTCACACTCACCCTGCCTGGAGACGGAAGACGTTAAGATCCTCTGTTTTCACTCTCATTGGTAGTCGCTCGCGAATGTCACTCGTCATTTGCCTAAAGTTAAAATTTTCTCAGCTTGTCTTGTCGCTCCCAATGGCGACCTCTGTCTCCAACAGTCGCAACAGCTTGTGTCGCCAGAAGTCGCTGTGCTCTCATTAGTAATTAATGAGATGGTGTCGCTGTCTCGTGCCATGTCGCTGGCAATGTGAATTTCACAAGATTATCAACTTTTAATGTGTTGAATTCATTCTAATCTTTCCTTTGTACATGTCTGATATTTTTTCTCAATCTGCAATGTTTGGTCTGATTATTAGTTGTCTATTTCCAGTTCTGATCCCAAACCTTTAGTTCACCCTAGTGCTCTTAAAGGACTGATACAGCGGCCGGTCATGTTACCATTATTGTTAGTCTACCACAAGGTCAATGAGTTAATGACCACGCACAATCCTAAACCACAATCCTTTTTCCATGAATAATAACACAGCAACAACTTATATTTACAACTTTAGTTTTCTGTAGCTGCGTAGAATTGTGACATCTTAATACAGATATGCTAATGATGTTAAACTGATTGGATGTTTCTGTCCCTAGTGTACTAATAATGAGGAAACTTTTATCAATGGTCAACAAAGACATTTTATAGGATTAAGACCATCATTAGTCTGAAACATATGGGAAACCATTCAAGAGTTATTTAGCTAATACACTGAATGAAGCTGAGGAGAAGAGAGGGAGGAGTTCAGGGTCAAAACAATGGGAAAGGTTCAGCGTTACTGTTCACTAACTGCTAGCTGCTGACTGTAAAGGGGAACCACCGCCTTGAAGGGCTAATAGCATTTCCTTACACTGATCGACAGTGAACAGATCTGAGTACATGCCTCCATTACATTCTGGCTCTACTGTATACTAAAAAATATGTGTTAATGCACAACTATCAGACACTTAAAATGAAAATAATGAAAAGTGACTTCAGTGGGCCACTTTATATTTATTGGTTGGGTACACAATAATGTAAACTGAGTAAGAAAAATAACAAATGGCTATTTGCACTAGGTGTAAATAGCACCTGGCACACAGCGCAGTTATTTGCCCTCTAATAGTGTAGAAGAAACAGACAAATTCAAGACAAACTGTGCCCCCAGTATCGCTGCAGTGGCATGGGGTGTAATGACGGTGTGGATGTGCTTTTTCATGTGGACGACCAGGGTTCGATTCCGCATTTTATCCCACTTTTCCCCATCCCGTTACTGTCTCCCCTCTTAATCTTTCCTATAATACTACTTTTAATAATAAATAAAAAATAAACTCTTTTTAACCATGTGATATGATTACAGTCTTTCATAAATGAACCAAACTGGGGGGCCTGGGTAGCTCAGTGGTAAAAGATGCTGGCTACCACCCCTGGAGTTTGCTAGCTCGAATCCCAGGGCGTGCTGAGTGATTCTAGCCAGGTCTCCTATGCAACCAAATTGGCCCAGTTGCTAGGGAGGGTAGAGTCACATGGGGTAACCTCCTCGTAGTTGCTATAATGTGGTTCGTTTTCAGTGGGGCGCGTGGTGAGTTGAGCGCGGATGCCACAGTGGATGGCATGAAGCCTCCACACGTGCTATGTCTCCATGGCAATCCAAAAAAGAATTAATAAAAAAGTAACCAAACTGACTATTTAGAAGAATCTTCTTTTTCCAAAACACTTCTTAACTCCACATGACGTCAGAAAACCTGTGAGGGCCTCTTAATATCCAGGGCTTGAATGCAGTGGGGTTTACAGAGGTTTCATTCAGTCATTAGGATGCTATGACAGCACTTTCCCTCTTATTCCATGTGTTTAATTTGGTTGGTTCATATTTGTTTCTCTCCTCCACTTGTAAATGGCTCCCCGAAGAGAAACAAGCAACTCTTTGAGAAAAGAGATGGAAGAAAGGGAGGAATACAGTGATCTCCTGCAGAGATGTTGGATCAAGTCTTTGTTTTATTCTCTTTCCTCAGGTGAATAAGGGTCCAGGGTTGGCGTTCACTCTTATAAAGCATTTAACTTATTTGAAAGTGCTCCACTCTCTCAGCCATGTATCTATCTGTCTCAGCAACACAGTCAGAAATCTTGCTGTTCGAATCTAGAGTTACCATGACGGTGCAGTTTCTATGAAAAATACCCAGCCAAGTTGACCACATCATTAGTGTTACCTGCAGAAGAGTGGAATGGTGGACTCATTTCTGAATGGAAATGCCCTTTGTGGTATTATTAGCAAGCTTAGACTTTTCACTTCTTGCCACTGGGCAACAACTGGGCAAGCAGCCCTAACTTTTTCAAAATGACAGCTCATTTTTCCGTCAAAATGTCAGAAGTCTTTCCCCGATGATCTGCTGTTTCTTTTTGTTGTTGGCACGATGGTGATGCCTAATTTTTTATTTTTTACCAAATCCGGAATCTGCCTCAGAGTTTCCATTTTCGTAATGCTTATACTGTCTCATAGTAATTATTAATAACATTATTAATAACTTTGGAGGAAAACCTGATCACTTCTCCAGCAGTGGAAGTATGCCAAGAGCTGCACAATGACTCCTGAGAACTCTGGGAAACATTGTTCTCTGGTGATGTTCGAGTCTTAGCCACAACATTCTTTATTCTTATGGAAGGATGGTGGAGAAGCCGGCGGATTACTCTGAATGGCAAATTTGCCTCCAGAGAGCCAAAGGTCTGCCAAGTCCTTTCTTTAATGGAGTGTGTATGCCCTCGTTGTGATTAGTCTCTGCAGATCCCGTCAACTGCATGATGGATGCATTGACGTTGACGCTAACTACAGAGTAAAGGAAACCTCCCTTCTTCGGCAGGTCATGTCATCGCTCTTCTCTCTGGCTCTGTTTACTCAAGAGACGTCCCCTTATAAAGAGCAGCTTTAGAACTCTACAACCGCTTGAGTCAATGAGGGTAGCGGCGGCAGGTGCCATTAGCATGTGGGTGGCAGTATTGTTATTACACACTAACACACCTCTCTTAGTGTACAGTCTGTTTGAGTTTCAGTGGCAAAGTAAACCCAGCATGCCTTATGTATTACTCCCACTCTCCAGTTCAGCGGCAGATCCCCTTTGAAGTGTTTATCTGAGGCTAAAGTAGGAGAGGGCTCGTGTCTGGCCTCCGTGACGAGTGTTGGGATTTACGACAGTGTTTAGAAACCATTTCCAGGGAGGGGAGAACATAATGGCCTTAAAGTACCCAGTCTGTTTACCATTCAGCTCTGCTGCTTGGAAGATTTCAGCATCTGATGAAGGATTCCTCTCAAAGAGAATTAACAATGTACTTTATAAACCGCTGAATTAATTTCCAGTTGATTGCGTGGAGGACAGTTTAGGATAAAAACATTTATCGTAAGATGATGAGTAAACATGACATGTGCACCTGTGTTTGGTTGATATTAAAGGATCAAAAATGAATATTTAGCCATAATTCTCTTTCTTCTGTAAAACACAAAAGGAGATCTTAAGCTGGCATCATGCTAGCCGATTTTTCCACTGATTTTCAGGTATAAGCTTAATTTACATTATTGCCAGCCAGTAGGTGAGAGATAAAGCACGCATTAGAGTCTACCAGTGGGAGCTCATTAATCCCTTGACCTTCAGGACTACCTGATGAGTTAATGGGAGAACTAGAAAAGCACATCAAAATGTTTAGAATAATCGTTCTGTCGCCGGGGCAGGTGCTTGTGTTCTCATCAAGTGACCAATGAGCTTCTTCTTTTCCTAAAGAACTGACAAGACGATATGCTTATCTGAACATTTTCATCGCACTCAGTGTTCTACAGCAAGCCTCGAGGGTATAAATACACAATCACACATATTCACAAGGTAAAGTTACTCCATGAGTCACATCCTAAATCACTCTATTACAATTGTTTATGTTCATGCAGTAGTCCTGTTGTTATTTCGGTGAGCTCCACGTGACAGGGAATCAGAGAGAGTCGGGGAGACCCATTATGTCTGTCACCCCTCCACCATTTTGTATCGGCAAGTGTGACATACCTCCAACGAGAGTGAGATCTCAGCAAAACAGTTGGCAAATGTGATAACCTCTGCCAAATCGAGTTGTTAGGATACTGCTAGTGTGATGCCAGCTTTAGGCAGAAATGCCCAAGCTTCTGTTTTCCATACAAGGAAAAGGGTTGGTGATTTATATGGTCCTGAAAGGACAAAACTTTTCATTTTTGGGTGAAAAGCTCCTTAAATAATTGTAAATTATGCTAGTAATTACTCAGCTGCCATAAAAATAATAAAGGGATTTATGGTATCACTTATAAATTGTGTCATTGCATGTGAAATGAGAATAGAGGTTTGTTGTCCCAACATGATCTCATAAGTATTCGTAGGTATTTGCACGTAAAGCATGGTTCTATCGCACATATTTTTATTTCTATTCATTTTTTTTACATTTGCATAGACACTGAAACTTTTAGTTTCAACATACACTCACTGAGAACTTTATTAGGAACACTATGGTCCTAATAAAGTGCCCGATAAGGTCTTCTGCTGTTGTAGCCCATCCACCTCAAGGTTTGATGGGTTGTGCATTCTGAGATGCTATTCTGTTCACTATAATTATACAGAGTGGTTATCTGAGTTACCGTAGCCTTTCTGTCAGCTCGAACCAGTCTGGCTATTCTCCGTTGACCCATCTCATCAACATGCCGTTTTCGTCTACAGAACTGCCGCTCACTGGATTATTTATTTATTTTTTATTTATTTATTTTTTTGTCTTTGGCACCATTCTGAGTGAACTCTAGAGACTGTTTTGAGTCTCTATAGTCTCTGAGATCAGCAGTTACAGAAATAGTCAACCCAACAATCATGCCACGGTTGAAAGTGATTGGTCAAAATCACTGAGATCACATTTTTTCTCCAGTCTGATGGCTGATGTGAACATTAACTGAAGCTCCTGACCCATATCTGTGAAATGTGAACCCTTTTACATTTGAACAACTTTAGAGACATACAAATGTTATGAATCCTTAAAGAATTGGAAGTTTCTGAACAATTGTGACAGCACACAAACACACACATCAGAAAATTAGAAAAACATGTTAATATTACACTATAACATCAACAATTTCACTTAAATTTCAAACTTGTTGAGGACTGATGACAATTACATTCAGCCATGTAGAGTAGAAACGATTATACATCTATTAGTTTATACTTTTGATTCATAATTTATACATAAATATGCCATTAAAAAGCTCTTTCTCTGACAAAGTTTATCTTTTGTTCGCTGATAAATAAAAGTCCCACTATGTGATTGTGTCATTTAATTCATTCAAATGTAGCTATATAGATAGTATTCCGATGACGTCACTACACGCCATCGCCATCTTGTCTGGAGACACAGATTAAAACAGTTTGTTTGGCAGTGCAGTGGGAGAAAGAGTTTTACTAAATTCCATGTAAAGTTTAGTGTAGAATTTAAAGTTTGGTATAAACTATCAAGTCTATATACTTTGTAAACTGCTTGTTTTGATTTTGGAATGGTAACCTGTTGTATAGTGCTATAATCTGGCCAATCGGCGAAGAAACACAAAGGAGTGGAAATAAGAGTGCTTAGTAGGAAAAGAAAGGATACGTAGGCAGGATGAATAGAAAAAAAAAAAAAACTTTCAGCTGGGTGTATTCTGAACACATCTTTTAAGATAAATCTAGGAACTGTAAGAATATATCTACCGTTGTTAGTATGGCCAGCTAAAGGCTACGGTACATTCTAATGGCACGCTAATGTTTACCTGGCTGTTTCTCCTGTTTGTAAGTGTTCTTCTGTTCTGTCTTGGCACCTTAGTAAAATATTTCTATCTCTTGTACACCTGTATATAGTAAACAGTGCTGAGTAGTAATGGATTACATTTATTATGGATTATGTAATCTGATTACAAAAATCAAGTACTTGTAATTGGATTAAATTACATTTTAAAATACTCATAATCAGACTACAGTAAATTTGTTTTTATAGAGTACATGATTTCATATTAACAAGGCAATGGCAGTAAATTGTTAATAATTTTTTTTTATTTTTTTTTACATCAATATCATCATATTCTTACCCCGAAGCACATTAGTCTCAAAGATGAACATTTTGAGCATGTGCTCCTTTTACATTGCAACAGTAAGATATGCACCTCAGCTAAGGAAAAGGCTAGATGATGGACTATTACGAAGTAGTAAGGGTTAAAAATAAGTGTGTCAGTGTTTTGACCTTTTAGCTTTGACCTGTTGATTTCAGGTTTGCTCATGTAATGTTCCCTATCTGTCACTCACTCTATGTTGTGTCGATGTAGTGACACTAGGGGTCACTCTTGGGAGCCCGAAACACCTCCAGTCTTTGATAAAAGGCCAATGAAAATTGGCGAGTGGTATTTGCATGCCATTCCCCTGGACATACGGGTATAAAAGGAGCTGGTATGCAACCACTCATTCAGATTTTCTCTTCGGAGCCGAACGGTCATGCTCATTGAGCTGAATTCTTACTGTTCATTCACCTCTGCTGGATTTCTCTAAAAGAGAATGTCTTTTTAAAGATGTGTCTTTTTAAAGATGCCTTTCCGATTGTGTGTTATTCCTGGTTGCGGTCGTTACCTCTCAACTTCAGACGGTCATGATCGCTGTCTTTCATGTCTGGGCGCGACCCACATGAAGGCAGCGATCATGGATGGTTCATGTTCTCATTATGAGAAAATGACCATGGCAACATTGCGGTCGCAGCCACCCCAGCGGCTCCCCGCCTCGGTCCTTCTACCTACAGGTTTGAGGCCAGCGTGGCTAGCACTGGGGAAAGAGCAAGCTCCTCTCGGTTGAGAGCATCTCTTTCCTCGGTTTGGAGTTGGACTCAGTCTCTTTGACAGCGCGCCTCACGAATGAGTGCGCACAGTCGGTGCTGGCCTTTTTGAAGGCATTCAAACAGAAAACAGTGGTTCCACTGAAACTCTTTCAGAGGCTCCTGGGGCATATGGCATCCTCAGCGGTGGCCACACCGCTCGGGTTGATGCATATGAGACCGCTTCCGCACTGGCTTCAGACTCGAGTCCCGAGATGGGCATGGCGCCACGGGACACATCGCGTGGTCATCACGCTGGTCTGTCACAGTCTTTTCAGCCCTTGGACCGATCTCTCGCTTCTACGGGCAGGTGTTCCCCTAGAGCAGGTCTCCAGGTGCGTCGTGGTCACGACAGACGCCTCCAAAATGGGCTGGGGTGCTGCTTGTGGATGGGCCCACAACTGTATTGGCACATCAGCTGCCTCGAGTTGTTGGCAATTCTGCTCGCTCTGCGGAAGTTTCGGCCGATGATCCAGGGCAAGCTCATGTTAGTTCGGACAGATGACAGACAACACAGCAACGGTAGCATATGTCAACCGCCAAGGCGGTCTGCGCTCTCGTTGTATGTCACAACTCACACGCCGTCTCCTCCTCTGGAGTCAGCAGCACTTCAAGTCGCTGCGAGCCACTCACATCCCCGGTGACCTCAACACTACAGCGGATGCGCTGTCATGGCAGGTTACCATCAGCAGAGAGCGGAGACTCCACCCGCAGGTGGTCCAGCTGATTTGGAGTCAATTCGGACAGGCACAGGTGGACCTGTTCACCTCCCAAGAATCCTCCTACTGCCTGCTCTGGTATGCCCTGACCGAGGCACCCCTCGGCATAGACGCGCTGGCACACAGCTGGCCTCCTGCTTACGCAAATACGTGTTTCCCCCAGTGAGCCTACTTGCACAGACTCTTTGCAAGGTCAGGGAGGACGGGGAGCAGGTCGTCCTGGTAGCACCCTACTGGCCCACCCAGACGTGGTTCTCAGACCTCACACTCCTCGTGACAGCCCCCCCTGGTGAATTCCCTTGAGGAAGGACCTTCTTTCTCAGGGACGAGGCACCATCTGGCACCCGTGACCAGACCTCTGGAATCCCCATGTCTGGCCCCTGGACGGGACGCAGAAGACCTAAGCAGTCTACACCTGTGGTGGTAGACACGATCACTCAGGATAGGTCCCCCTCTACGAGGTGCCTGTATGCCTTTAAGTGGCGTCTGTTCGCTAAGTGGTGTTCTTTCCGACAGGAAGACCCCCAGAGATGCGCAGTCAGATCAATGCTTTCCATCCTGTAGGAGAGGTTGGAAGGGCGGCTGTCCCCTTCCACCTTGAAGGTGTACGTTTCTGCTATAGCAGCACACCACAACACAGTGGACGGTAAGTCCTTAGGGAAGCACGACCTGATCATTAGGTTGCTGAGAGGCACCAGGAGGCTGAATCCCTCCAGACCGCGCCTCGTTCCCTCATGGGACCTCTCTGTAGTTCTTCAGGGTCTACAGAGAGCCCCCTTTGAGCCTTTGCAGTCAGCTGAGCTTAAGGCACTCTCTTTGAAGACTGCCCTCCTGACTGCGCTCACTTCCATCAAGAGGGTAGGAGACCTGCAACGTTCTCTGTCAGCGAAACGTGCCTGGAGTTCGGTCCAGGAGGCAGACCATCCCTGTCATTGCTGTGTCCGGTGCGCGCTTTACACATCTACTTGGATGGCACGAAGAGCTTTAGGATCTCCGAGCAGCTCTTTGTCTGCTTTGGTGCACAGCGGAAAGGAAGCGCTGTCTCCAAGCAGAGGATCGCCCACTGGCTCATTGACGCCATAGCTATGGCATATCATGCCCAGGACGTGCCACCCCTGGTAGGGCTATGAGCCTATTCTACCAGGGGTGTAGTGGCCTCCTGGGACCTGGCCAGGGGTGCCTCTCTAACAGACATTTGCAGAGCAGCAGGCTGGGCAACACCCAACACCTTTGCAAGGTTCTACAACCTCTGGGTGGAACCGGTTTCATCCCAGGTAGTGGCACGCAATACAAGTGGATAAGCCCGGGATAGCCAGCCGGGTGTATCGCTTGCACATAGTGCCTTACCTCCTCTGAGCTGAAGACGTGCACCATTACTTCTCAGTAGTGTTCATAAACTATGTTCCCTGGTTGACTTCCTCCGAGCCCTGTGGCAGTCGAGTTTTCAGAGAGACTCACTGCCGGCCCAGTACACATACTAACTAAGAGCCCTGTTCTGGGGTAGGTGCTCCGCATGTGGCAGTTCCCTGTAAGGTAACCCCATGCGACGTATATCTTCCGTTAATTCGTTTCCCTGTTGGCAAACTGCGTCTTCCTTGGGCAGAGTCCCCTCTGCCACAGTCTCCATGTTTGTAGTAACTCCTCCCCCATTGGGTAGGATCTACCATGAGACTCTCCGCATGGTCGGCAAGACCATGTGATGTATTTTTTCCACTTAAATATCCCCCCCTCTCTTTGGGCGAGGTGTGGTCTCCGCGGTGTCCTCGCCTTGGGAGGGACACCCCCCGACTAAACCTGGCGGCCCAGTTGGATATTCCCTTCTTTTTTAGGGAGTGGAAAAAAAAAGAAGGGGAAAAGAGGCCACGACTGGGTTAGCCTGTCTCTATCTTTTGGGTAGTCGACTTGTCCCCAAAGGGCCGTTCGACACTCATAACTATGTTGGTGCGCTGGCTACGAGGCACACAGTGGTCTGCCTGTCACACACCGCCAGTTCACATAACACAGTTCAGCCAGTTGCAGCATTTCGTATAGGGACCCCTAGTGTCACTACATCGACACAACGTCGAGTGAGTGACAGATAGGGAATGCCTGGTTACTTGCGTAACCTCCGTTCCCTGATGGAGGGAACGAGACATTGTGTCCCTCCTGCCACAACGCTGAACTACCCGCTGAAATGGCCGGACCTTGTCTCGGCTCCTCAGCATAAAACCTGAATGAGTATTTGCATACCAGCTCCTTTTATACCCATATGTCCGGGGGAGTGGCATGCAAATACCACTCGGCAATTTTCATTGGCCTTTTATCAAAGACCAGAGGTGTTTCGGGCTCCGAAGAGTAACCCCTAGTGTCACTACATCAACACAACGTCTCGTTCCCTCCATCAGGGAACGGAGGTTACGCAAGTAACCAGGACGTTTTATGCACTTAAATGAACTACATATGTTTTGTTTTTTAATTATTACTTCTTACTACCTCATCAACTGTGTGCAGCTCACACATTGAACTTGATTGCTTCAAAGGATCTAGTGGGTGCAATCTCTAAGGGTCCTGCCTGCAGAATAAACAATAGTTCAACTGCAAAATGTTCAGCAATATGGAACAAAGCCCATCACTCTACTGCTGATGCAGTGGAGTCTACTGCATGAAACCTGACATACAACTTGACACAATTGTTTCTTGTGTGACTCGGTGGAACTCTGCTGTTTTCAAATATTCTGCTGTTTTAGAATATTCTTGCTGTTGATAATATTTTTTAAAATGTCATAAGGAGCTCTTTTTGTGAGGCTCTAATAAAGAATGCAATACATTTTCTTCCTCTTTGTACTTTTATGTTAAAATGATTATCCTACTCAGATGCATGTGACATAAAATAAAATATGTCTTTTATTTTGAAAAGTTTAGTTCCTGTTCCCTAGTCATGTGATGTCTTATTTTCCCTCCATGTTCATGTGTCATGTTTTCATTGGTTTATTGTTTAATTATCTTGTTATCAGTTCTGTTTGTTCATTGGTTTATGTTCTCCCATGTCTTGTATTTAAGCCCTCATGTTTTCATTGTCTAGTTGTCAAGTATTGGATGTGATTGTAGATGTTCATGTCAAGCCATGTTCATGTCAAGCCATGTTCATGTCAAGCCATGTTCATGTCAAGCCATGTTCATGTCAAGCCATGTTTAGTTTAGTTCACGTGGAGTCAGGGTTATTGGTTTTCACTTTGTAAATAAACTGCACTTGGGTTCTTCATCTCATCATTGTCTTCGTCATTGTCAGCAGCCAACAACGTTACACAAACGTACACAGATGAAATAATACATGATTTTATATACTTGAATATCTTTCCTGACTTGTGTAAGCACTAACAGTGTGCATTAAGTTTTGAGGATAACACAGCACATTGGGTAATATCAGAACCAGAAGTCTGAAGGATTCAATCCACCAGTTAAGTCTATCTTCATATTTACATAGTCATAACGCCTTTGTGAAATATTATCCAGCGTTTCTGTATAAACTTAAATGTTATTCGCGGCTACAATTTTTTCAAATTTCTTACATTTATCTTGTTGGTACTGGAAAAACGCAGTTCTTTGTTTACCGGTGTCTCCATCCAAAATGGAATTGGGGGGGGTGTAATACTATCTATACTCATCAAGATTCCAGGAATTTCATTTTGGACCAGTTATCAGGGAATTAGTGCTTATGTTTTAGATCTGTAAATACCTTCATATTGTTAGTTTCAGTGTCTATCCAAACAGACAAAAATGTACTTATAAGTGTTATGAACTTATACCTACGCATACTAATGAGATCATCCTGCTTGTCCAGTGGTGAGGAGAGAGGGTGATATCTGATCAAAGAGTTTAAGGTTTGATTGACACATGATACATTTCTGGATCTGTTAATGAATGTACCACACTAAAAGAGAAGGGAAAGCAAAGGTTGGAGACAGAAAAGTCTTAGTCTGAAGGCACAGGATAAGTGCTGGCTGTTTAGGCCTCCTGACTGGCTTTTCTGGGGTTCTGACATCAGAGTGCTGATATAGTGGCCCAGTCTAGACTGAGCACTTCAAAAGATGTTCAGAGTTTATCATTGCTTCTGAATTCACTTCCTTTTTAGACAACCCTCATACTTCCACAAAAAACAAAAACACAAAAATTCCGCGCACACACACACAGTGAGACAGTGAGAACTTAAAAAGCTGAGCTCTGTCAGTTTCAGAGTTATTTGTGCACAAACAATTAGAGAATCACATTCTTGTCTTAATTCTAACAAGAGAAAATCACTGTAAAATGGAAGGTCAGGCCAATTCACATTCTCTCTGCTAAAGAGTCCTAAAATAGGGGCTTTTGTCCTGGATCACTGAAATCAGAATTTTTTTTTTCCTTTGCTCTGGCCAAAGCTCTCAGATATTTCTTATTTATAAGTTCCATCTGAAACTGCATAAATGTCACAAATGGTTGATTTCAACAATCAGACCTAAAATAAATAAAGCCCAAAGATCAAGTTGAACTGAAAACACACTAATAGGAGATGGCATGGCGTGCCAGAGCACATGGCACAGATAGAGAAGCACTCTCTGCAGATGTGTGCAACAGACTGTGTGTATTTAAGCACATGTTCATGTGAGTGGTTGAGAGTGTGTTTATGAATGTCTGTTTGTGCCCCAGTGTTTGTATGAGAGCGTTTATTTGTGTTTATGTGCAGAATGCTTTTATGCTTTTGTGTGTGTGTGTGTGTGTGTGTGTGTGTGTGTGTGTGTGTGTGTGTGTGTGTGTGTGTGTGTGTGTTTTGTTTTGCGCTGTTCCCAAAGGGACTGTCTTCTATTTCCCCATTAAAGATAAAGCAGGAACAGTTTAATGCCTGAAAGGTGCAGATGGTAAGGATTTTGTGCTGGCCACTCGAATAAACCAGTCAGGTCTGCATTTCCTGTCAAGGAATGCTGGGATAGGACAGGTTTCTACAAGGGCCCTCCCTGCACTGCTCTCTGCCCAATCACAGCTTAATCTGAAGATCAGGGCCTGCTTTGGCAAAAACCAAGGGACTAATGAAATAAAACAGCCGTCATGGCAGCTGAAATTTGCACATCCGACATTATTCATGGATCCATTTCCAAGAAAGCCGAATATTTACTGAGCCTCATTCCTTGTTAAAACTGTTTCTCTTCTGCGCTTTACCTATTTGTGTAGTTGAACAGAATACACTGTTAGATCAGACTGAATATGATAATATGTGACAGAAGCTTAAGAACAGGAACTACATTGCATGCATACACACATACACAGATTCCATTTTATTTGATGTGCTGGTTTATAGGGGCTTTCGAACTGTGTGTGCTACTGCAGACAATGACACGGCAGCAAAATATTTAGTTATTATAGCAAAACTGCTGTTCTTTGATTTTTAACTTGATTATAAATAAGGGTGTTTTCTAGTTTTAGTATTTGTATTTTGTGTTAATTTATCTGTTAAGTTTGATGCTGTCACCCTAATTGAGATCTTTATACATTTTTGTGCTAGGTTAAAAAAAAAAAGATCTGATTACAAAAAAATAAAAAATTATAATTTTACAGCCAGGCTATATTTAAAAATCTATATATTTGGGATGCACGATATACCAGCGGCCATATCATTATCGGTCGATAAATGTGAATTTATAAATTATCAGTTATCAGTCCGATAAGAAAATTAGGCCAACACATCGGCACATAGCAGACTTTACTTTAGAAGATCATACTGGCTCTGAGTAAACACTCCATTTTACTTTTCCATGCCACACATGCATTTGTTTCTATATTCTTTTTGTATGTTAAGGCATATTATCATGTTGATAGTGAGTTTGAGACTTGTTTGCATTACTTATCGTGGTCTTTTGACAAGTTTGAATTAAGTGCAATGCACTGTATTTAAAAAAGTAGCTCACTCATCAAATTAATTATATATTGCAGAGTCAATAGACTTTAAATAAAAAAAGTTGGCAATCGGAATGTAAAATTTCTATAATTAACTGGTTCAAAGTAGGCTACATTTGGTAAATTATTATGGGAAAAGAAAGATTTAGATGTTTCCTTGCAGGTTCATTGTTTTCTGCATTTGAAATTGTTTTAAAATAATAGCAATTATCCACTTTACATGTTTCATTTCATTTGAAGTGCTCTGGACATGGCTTCATAAGCTGAGCCTTTTGTTTTTGTAATCAGACACACATAATGTTGATTTATATCCAGATTAAGATTTATCTGCAAATATATCGGCTATCGGCCTCCAAATATAATGAATTATCGGTTATCGTATTGGCCAAAATTTCCATATCGGTGCATCCCTAACATACAGTATATGTATTTTGCCCCCTTTTTATTAGTAGATTGTGGTTTAGCTAACTACCATTTTAAAAGGCTAGCTTGACTGTAGTTCAACTTTAAAATTAGGGATACAGCAATACAACATTTGTGTGCCGATACCGATATAATGATCTTGGCTCTGTTGTGTACCCGACCTCCTTATGTGACTCCTGTATGTGGACAAACTCCTCCATGTATCTGCCGAAAACATGTGTTTCAAACAACGGACGCCTGTAAAGAGCAGAAACAAAGCAGCGCAGAGCCTACAGAATGGCAGCTTTCAGAAACAGGACACCCACAACGAAAAACAAGCTCCCAATGCCTTGGAAGGATATCAGTTGCATCTTTCTATCTTTTTCCCCCTCATTTTGTATTCTCTCTCCACTGACAGGCGTGCAAGTGTTTAGGAGAATCCACAAGGGCTGAATGTAACCCTGAAACTGCCCTCCCATACAAAGGAGCAGGAAAGAGAGAGAGAAAGAGAGGGATCTATTCCTCCCACTGTTTGCTTGTGTGGATTCCTGCTCTGTTACCTTCTCAGGGGTGAGAGATGGAGAAAATAGAGCCTGAAAAAGAGAGATTTCGGCCTGATTTCCTTCTCATCCTCTGCTTAGGGATCCAGGCTGGATAAAAATCTGCCAAATGAAAATCAGCTTTGATCTAACTCTCACTCATATAAAAGGGTTTTAACTTAAAACTTTTGATTACAGACAATGCAAAGGAAATCTTCCCAATGATCACTTTTATAAAGTGATTTTGTGTTTATAACACGAGTACACATGGCAAAGTTCCTTTTCTTGACTGATTGGCCAATTTCACTTCATTTCAGTTTATATTTTTCCATACAAAAAGTACTGTGGCAGTACCATGGTACAGTAATAGTAATAGCAGGGTACTTTGATAAAGGCCTAAACTATGCTACTGAATGATTCATATGGAATATTTACATTTAAAAACTGTACATTTACATTTTACATTTATGTATTTAGCAGACACTTTTACATTTTTGTATTAAAAAAGCTAGAATAGCATTTTTTTAAAGTTGAACTTCTTTTAATCTGAAGCAGTGTCTTAACCCTTCCTTGGTCTTATAAGTCAATTTGACCCTTTTGAATTTTTAACAGATTTAAATCAATTTAACTAAGTTTTTGGCCTGAAACCTCATGACAACCTCCACAGAGGTAATCTGAACCTGATGATGTAAAAATGACTAATTTTATGTTATAAAAAAAAGTCCCTTTGTAGACTCATTGTAGGGTCAATTTGACCCAGTTAATATAAAGACTAGTGTAGCTGCAAAACATTAGTACAGTTCCAAAAAGTACACTCATACTCATAATTCCATGCGTCACTTCTGCACAATAACGTGTTCGGTGTGAATGGTCCCTAAGTGTATTCCCTGGAAGTCGAATATATGTAAACTTGCTGTTGTTGCCATGTTCCACCAGCCAAAACAGGATATTTCCAAGGCACCATGTCCATAAAACATGGTAATACCAGTTACATTTTTTGTGAATATTGTGTGTAGTGTAGCTTTTAGTTTAAAAGTATATGAAAGCTCAAATATCTTTTAGTAAATATACAGTTTAGCTATCCATTTTATTTTGTAAGTACTAAAAATAAATAAGTAAATTAAAATAAAATAAAATACAATGTCATATCACAGAGTTCCATCTTTATCTCAGAATGCCGTTGTCAGTTTATGCAGAGATGTAGATGTAGTATGTGTGTGTGTGTGTGTGTGTAGAGAGAGAGAGAGAGAGAGAGAGAGATAGAGAGAGAGAGGCAGAGTTCCAGTTCAGCAGCATGTGGGGGGTACTGTGATCGGTTGCCAAGCACAGCACAGAGAAGGAAGCTCCATAGCGACAGGCCAACCACGGTGTGTTGCCTCCAGCTGGGCCGTGTCACAGTATGTGAATGTATGAAAGTTTGCGTATGAGTGAGAGTGTGTTTGTTCGTGTGCATCTCTATTTGTGTCTATTTTCTGTTGTGCTTTAGCTGGCTGTGCACTCTGGAGGGGCCTGTGTTACATGGACTACAGAGCCACAGGTCACTGCTGGGACAGTGGGTGTGTGTGTGTGTGTGTGTGTGTGTGTGTGTGTGTGTGTGTGTGTGTGTGTGTGTGTGTGTGCCTATGTCTATGAGTGATTTTGCAGAGTAGGCTTCTTTCACTGTTACAGATGTCCGGGCCATCTAGCAGTGTTTTGGGATGTATGTGTGTGTTCAAAAGTGTTTGAATGTATGTGCTGTACTCACCCATCCTTAAAGGAATACTGTAGATCACCCAAAAATTAAAACAATCACTTTTTACTCACAAAACAATGTTTTGTTTTTACAAACAAACAATGTTGTTTCAAACCTGTACCCATACTTCTTTTTTTCTGTGAAACACAAAATGAGGACTGGGGCTGTCAAACTCTAATAAATAAATAAACAATTAAAATAAAAAATAAAAAAACACCATAAAGTATATTCAATGTGGTACATATGACTACAGTGTATATGCTCCATTCTAAGTCTTCTGAAGCCATACAGTAGAAATTGTGTGAGGAACAGACACAAATTTAGATTTTCATTATTTGCTGATCTTTTAAATTAATTGATTCAGTTCAGATAATGTTTTGTATATTAATCAGACTGATATGGTTCCACTTACAGTAAGTTCCACTTACGGACTAACTCAGTGATCTGTTTGCAGCTCACTGGAGGGTCTGTTCCTAACAAAATCGTTATTTTTCGGCCACAGAAAACATCATGGTTACTTGCGTAACCTCCATTCCCTGATGGAGGGAACGAGATGTTGTGTCGATGTAGTGACACTAGGGGTCACTCTTGGGAGCCCGAGACACCTCTGGTCTTTGATAGAAGGCCAATGAAAATTGGCGAGTGGTATTTGCATGCCACTTCCCCGAACATACGGGTATAAAAGGGGCTGGTATGCAACCACTCATTCAGGTTTTATGCTGAGGAGCCGAGACAAGGTCCAGCCATTTCAGCGGGTAGTTCAGCGTTGTGGCAGGAGGGACACAACGTCTTGTTCCCTCCATCAGGGAACGGAGGTTACGCAAGTAATCATGATGTTCCCTGTCTGTCACTCACTCGGCGTTGTGTCGATGTAGTGACACTAGTGGTCCCTATACAAAATGCCGCAACTGGCTGAACTGTGTTACGTGCAGTACTGGCGGTGTGTGACGGGCAGACAACTGTGTGCCTCGTAGCCGGCACACCAGGCCGACACGTAACCTCCCCCAACATAGTTATGAGTGTCGAACGGCCCTTTGGGGACAAGTCGACTACCCAAAAGATAGAGACAGGCTAGCCTAGTCGTGGCCTCTTTTCCCCTTCTTTTTTTCCACTCCCTAAAAAAAAGGGGGATTATCCGACTGGGCCGACCAGGTCTAGTCGGGGGGTGTCCCTCCCAAGGGGAGGACACCACGGAGACCACAACTATCCCAGAGAGAGGGGGGATATTTAAGTGGAAAAAATACGTCACATGGTCTTGCCAATCATGTGGAGAAGTCTCATGGTAGGTCCTACCCAACGGGGGAGGAGTTACTACAAACATGGAGACTGTGGCAGAGAGGCCTCTGCCCAAGGAAGACGCAGTTTGCCAACAGGGAAAGGAATTTGCGGAAGATATACATCGCATGGGGTTACCTTACAGGGAACCGCCACATGCGGATCACCTACCCAAGAACAGGGCTCTTAGTTAGCACGTGTACTGGGCCAGCAGCGAGTCTCTCCGAAAACTCGACTGCCACAGGGCTCAGAGGAAGTTAACCAGGGAACATAGTTTGTGAACACTACTGGGAATTAATGGCTCATGTCTTCAGCTCAGAGGAGGTGAAAGGCACTATGTGCAAGCGATACACCCGGCCGGCTATCCCGGGCTTATCCGCTTGTATTGCGTGCCACTACCCGGGACGAAACCGGTTCCACCTGGAGGTTGTAGAACCTCGCAAGGTGTTGGGTGTTGCCCAGCCCGCTGCTCTGCAAATGTCTGTTAGAGAGGCACCCCTGGCCAGGGTCCAGGAGGCTGCTACACCCCTGGTAGAATGGGCTCGTAGCCCTACCGGGGGCGGCACGTCCTGGGCATGATATGCCATAGCTATGGCATCAATGAGCCAGTGGGTGATCCTCTGCTTGGAGACAGCGCTTCCTTTCCGCTGTGCACCAAAGCAGACAAAGAGCTGCTCAGAGATCCTAAAGCTCTGCGTGTGATCTAAATAGATGAGTAAAGTGCGCACCGGACACAGCAACGAAAGGGCTGGGTCTGCCTCCTCCTGGGTCAGCACTCGCAGGTTCACCACCTGGTCCCTAAAATTGGTCGTTGGAACCTTGGGAACATAGCCCGGTCGGGGTCTCAAGATCACGTGAGAGTAGTCTGGACCGAACTCCAGGCACGTTTCGCTGACAGAGAACGCTTGTAGGTCTCCTAACCTCTTGATGGAAGTGAGCGCAGTCAGGAGGGCAGTCTTCAAGGAGAGTACCTTAAGCTCAGCTCAAAGGCTCAAAGGGGGCTCTCTGTAGACCCTGAAGAACTACAGAGAGGTCCCGTGAGGGAACGAGGCACGGTCTGGAGGAGTTCAGCCTCCTGGCGCCACTCAGGAACCTGATGAGCAGGTCATGCTTCCCTAAGGGCTTACCGTCCACTGTGTCTTGGTGTGCTGCTATCACAGCAATGTACACCTTCAAGGTGGAAGGGGACAGCCACCCTTCCAACCTCTCCTGCAGGAAGGAAAGCACTGATCCAAGCAAACATATGCCACTTAAAGGCATACAGGCACCTTGTAGAGGGGGCCCTAGCCTGAGTGACTGTGTCTACCACCGCAGGTGAACTCTTGGGTATTGCAGCCACTTGGGCATGCAGCGCAATTAAATGCAAAGGAAACAAAAGATTCTCCTCCCGGCCCTCGACCGGGGGATGGAGTGGTCTACTTACCAGCTCCAGAGCAGTGGGTTTCGTCGTCCCTGGGTCGCCCGTCTCAGGGGTGCTTCGAAGCCTTTCGCGAGTTCTTGGCGGCCGCGAGACGGGTGGCGACTTCTTCCTGTGGTGGGCTCCATGCCGGGGCCACAGAGGCGGGCTGCGGCAGAGCCGGTGCAGTCACCGCAGGGGGACGCCCTTGACGACAAGCAGACAGGGTGCGGGATCTTGAGCCGAGCCAGGGCAGGATGTGCCGGATAACCTCCTTTTGCTGCTTCACCACTGAGAACTGCTGGGCAAAGTCCTCAGTGTCGCCAGACTGGCCAACTTGGGAAATGGGGGCAGCAAGGAACCGTGCCTTGTTGGCCTCTCCCATCTCGACCAGTTTGAACAAAAGGTGCAGCTCCTGGACCACCAAGGTGGACATAAAATATACTCTTTTAGAGAAATATGCTCTTTTATTTCTGCCGAAGTGCCCAGCGGCATTCTCTGCAGTGCACCAGTGCAGAGGAGGGTGAAGCTGCTGAAATGCGCCGTCAGATCCAGCAGAGGTGAATGAACAGTCATGGGAATTCAGCTCAGTGAGCATGACCGTTCGGCTCCGAAGAGAAAATCTGAATGAGTGGTTCCATACCAGCTCCTATTATACCCGTGTGTTCGGGGGAGTGGCATGCAAATACCACTCACCAATTTTCATTGGCCTTTTATCAAAGACCAGAGGTGTCTCAGGCTCCCAAGAGTGACCCCTAGTGTCACTACATCGACACAACCTCGAGTGAGTGACAGATAGGGAACTTGAAATATTAACCACTTTTATTATACTTTTATGCTGCATTTTTATCATTTTAGAGCTTGATGGCCCCAGTCTCCATTCACTTTCATTGTATGGAAATGAGTGGCCAGGATATTCTTTAAAAAAAAAAAAAAGCTACCTTTTCATTTACATTTTAATTCATATGGCATTGCAATGACATGAGGGTGAGAAAATAATGACAGAACTTTCATTTTTTTGGGTGAACTATTCCTTTGACATTTGACTTGAGATGCTTTTTTCTTTTCTTTATTCATACAGTAGCAAACTCAACTTATATAAAGCACACAGTCAAAGGTGAAAGATTATTTTGGGAAACTCTGTCTCGCTGGGTAAACTCAGTTTGAACCTAGTAGTCACAAATTTGTCCTCTTGAGATTTTGAGTATGTTTGTGAGTATGTTTCTAAGCCAAAAGTATTATCCCTCATCTGACTAAGAAGTTTGGTCAACAGAAGCAGAATCTATCTTTGATCGTTTATGGGAATATCAGCACTGCTTTTGTTTGCTCTTTAATATGTTAATCTGACTCTGGAATAAAAAACTCTGAAGAAACTCACTGTCAGGTGGGCTGATGGGAATTCAACCTCACGTCTCATTTCCATTAGAGCAAAGGCTATGTGCTTGGCATGCACCATGCAGGCCAAACTTAAAAAGATTGATAGATTGAAATTAGAATGTGTGTGAAAGAGAAACCGAGATTTTGAACTATACTTGTTCAAATTTTCTATTATATCGCTCAGCTCTAGCTCTTGCCTCTCTTTCACTACATTAGAATACATATCTGAAAGAGAGAAAATTAAGCTATTTTTATTGGATACAGCCTTAGGGTGACCATACGTCCTTGTTCTCCCGGACATGTCCTCTTTTTCAGACCTTAAAAAAGCGTCCGGACGGGATTTCTAAATTCGGTTTTAGTTGCATTATGATGTGCATCTGGTCTAATACTTCATTGTGTGTGCGTGCATATTTGCATTGCTTTAACCCCTCTTTGTAAGTCTCACCTTCTCGCACACCAATTGGTCGATTATAAGAGGTTTGCAGCAACAACTGGCCAAATTCCTGCCTGTCAATCTCTCCACAAACACGTGAAGCGCTGTTGTGTTCGTCGTCAAACAGTTGCTTGACACTTGACAGTAGCAGCAAATGACAGCTGAGTGGAAAAAATGCCCAAATGAAAGTCCAAATTTACAGAAGATTTGCACAAAAAATTCCCATGCTTTCATCCAGGTCGAGATCTGTGGGAAGCAGAATGTATGACGTAAAGCTGGCACTTATGTGTCAGTTGCTAATAAAGGTGCAAGTGATTTAGAAGCACACATTAGCTCTGTGAAGCATAAAGGGTCGGCAAAAGGTTAATATATGTTATGCTAATACAGTGTCTTTTTCACTGTATTTAAGTTTGCATGCATAGTAACACTGATTTGAACCCTATTACCCCCCTATTAAAGGTGTTCTCTTTTTGGAAAACCAGAATATGGTCACCCCCAGAAAGAAGCAGTGCAGAGCCTGACTTCCATCAGTATAGTTACAGAATTGCCCACCAGGGGGAACTGTTAGCGCTGTCCCTCCTAAGGAAAGTCATACAATAATCTTATTTATATCACAGTCCTTCAATGAGTCTAATTAGTCTTTATACCAACAATTACCTGCTATCTTCCTCGATCTGTTATATTCCGGTCATTTTCTGATCAGCATTCAATTTTCTTCTACAGTGTGGATTTAGTCTCCAATGTTGTTATGTCAGTAATAAAGCTGGAAATTAATTAGGAAGATCTAATCAAGCTAAGGGGGATACAAGGCTGGGATACAAGAAAGAATCAGCTTTAAGTGAGTCAGTTCGGTTGTGCAGCTGTAGCTCTCGCTTCTAACAGAACTGTGCATGAATGAAACTGTATTTAACACTTTAAAACAGGACTAACAACTGTTTTGTTCTTCTGTGTGAACTTAGCCAGGGAGAGAGAAAAATAAATGTCTGAGTGTGTGTGTGTGTGTGGGGGGGGGGGGGGTATTTGCAAGGGGTGAAGCAGAGTTTTATTAAGTTTGCTAAGGGAAAAAGATGGTTGGTGAAGTTTTATGTGGTGTGTTCTGTGTACCAGCGAGGTCAGAGCCCAGTGCTGTTTTCATTCTTACAGTGGTGCCAGCACACACCACAACTGCACTGATGATGTAATGAGTGGAAGCCGATCCCATTGTGTGTTTTGGTCTGTTTTTTAATGACATTATTTACATTAACATTTATATTCTTGGCAGATGCTTTATACCCAAACTGGCTTAAGACATAAAGGGATATTATGACAGTAGATGGAATGATGTGACAGCAGACTAAAGATCTGATCACTATTTCACAACTGCACATGATATATGGTGATGTATTGACATTACACATAATGAAACACCAAGACAACAGGCATCAGTGTCTGTTGACAGACCTTATCACCATTCTTAAGTACAGCTATTCAGCAGCCTGTTGAATGTTACCCCCTCCCTCGCCACCTCACCAAAGATTTAAACAGAAACATCCCTCACCTAAAAGAACCTCAGAGACTTAAAGGGATAGTTCACAGATAAAAGTAAATTCTGTAAATATTTTATCGCCGAATGTCGTTCAAAACCCACATAACATTCTTACTTCTGTGAAACACAAAAGGAAACATTCTGAAGACTGTTTTCCTGGTTCTTTTTCTTGCAATTACAATGAACAGGGATTGAAGTTTCAAAATTTTATTTGTAAACAAGTTGGATCTTTTCAATGAATCAGTCTGTCTAGTTACATGAATTGGACTCAGTCTGGAGGGGAAGATTATCAGAAACAGCAAAAAAATTTCCATCTGTTTTTCACACAAAGCTATTGACATGGCTTCTTAAAATCTGGACTACAGTGCATGAGTTGTATAAACCACTTTTATGACATTTTTATGGTGCTTTTGCATCTTTTTCGAATCTTGAAAGCTTCAGTCCCCAGTCGTTGTAATTATGTGGAAAAAGACCATAGTCTTAAATTTCTCCATTTGTGTTCTGCAGAAGAAAGTAAGTCTTATGGGTTTGGAACAACATGAGGGTGAGTAAATGGTATCTATAAACTATTCCTCTAACAAAGGCTTTTTAATCTCTCTCTGAAGCCAAATAATCTCCATGATTTGAAGACGCAACAAACCGTGAATATTTACAGAGCCATAACCAGCATGGTCCCCTCTACCAAATGTACTAAATTTTGCCTGCACACAATGGGCGGCCCGGCTGCTTTCTCACCCCAGTAAAATGAGAGAGGTCTTGATTTTTTTTTTTTTTTTTTTTTTTTTTTTAATTACGCAGTTGAGAGCTTAGAAAAACGGTGACTTATGATTAAAAAAACTCATATTTGCAGCTCTGTGGTTCTGAGACTGGAAGGTAAAAAGCCATTATGAGGAATGCAGCTTGGCCAAAGAGACGGTGTTTTCCTGCTGGAACGTTGCAGGGAGAGTTTTGGAGCCTCTGGCATTATGGGGGTCCTTTGAGTGAGCATTTAGTAAACGTTCTGCCATAATTTTGTTATGGTGCCATTGAGGCTAATATTCAGCTTGCTGCAGTCGGTCTCGCCGCTTTAACACATTCATCAAGAGTGCATGTGAATTTTTTTCTCACGCGAAACACACTCCAAACCCCTACAGCTTAGCGGTTGGACCTAAAGTCTCTCTGATGCATAGCCAGAAGCTGCTAATGGCTCTGTTCTTCACAACAGTGCTGTATTTCATATTTGACACAGTGGATGACAATAGCAGATGCTTATAACATGACAAAGGAGACATCAGAGCTATTTACTAGTGCTTTCCATTTTAACCACAGTGGGGCTGCTGTTTGTGCCGTAATGTGGCCCTTAAATTCCTGGTCTGCCAATAATACAGAATAAATACAGGCAGCGTCCCACTAGCTGACTCAAAACGACTCGATTTTGGTTGTGGATGTCACAACTACTGACTGTTTTTGCTGAAATCTTCTTTTGGAGGTGTGTAACATTTACTTTAGGAATGGAAGTGACAAGTTAAATGACTGCCTCTGACATTTCACTTCTATTCTTTGTCACAAATTACCAAAATAAGATCAAGATCACTGAGCATACAGTTGAAATAGACTGCATTAGGACACAATTCGTGGAACAGCTTCAGTGAGAGAAAAAAGACTTACATTTACAGAATCAACACAAATAACAATCATCAATTTCAATAGCCTACCCCTATGCTTTTTGATAATTGACAACAGTCTCCAAGACATCAAGAAGACATCAAGAATTCAGAATAGCCTACAGTAAATTGTAAAATAGCTAATACTTCATTACATTCATTTTATGCAATTATTTCAGGAGCCTAAGTTTTTACAACAAGGACAGTTGTATTTTGTTGTATCTTAAAAATAAAAATAAAAAATAAAAAAAATCCAGTTTCTCTTAGCCTATACAGTATTAAATCTTGGGGTGTCTTAACAGTTCTCCCTGGGTTTTTCAGAGATACCAAATGTTTGGGAGTTTGGCCATGACAACTTCCTAGAGGTCTGCAACCCAACCCGGGACCAACAGACCAGAACAGACGAGTTAGGGGCCATTCACACCGAATGTATTTTTTCAAGAGTTTGCTGTTTTTCCATTGGTTTCCTGTGTAAACACGTGCTCGAAGGACGTTTTTGACTGTTGCACCGTGTCTCTCTGTTTCTTTAGCATCGCGTGCTGGACCGACGCATTACTTGGAGAAGGATATAGCTGCAGGCAGAGATCCAAAAAGGGGCAGGAGCTCCAAACCGCCAGCAAAGATATAGGGAGCCCTTAACCTAACCCTTTCCCTAACCTTAACTGTGTGTGGAAGTGATGCCCCCCTTTTGGAGTTGGAGCAACCCCCTTTTGGAGTAATCTCACCCATTATAGAGTAACCCTGCCCTCTTTTGGAGATTCCGCCCACATTTGGAGATCTTCGGCCTGCAGCTATACCTACTTGGATTTTTTAGACACCGTGTCAAGTTTAAAAGAACTTGAAGTTTAAAAACGCACCTCGAGACATTTGCATTGTGTTTCTTTCGTTGCGCTGCATCGTTTTTAGCGCAGGTAGCACAAAGATTCAATGTTCTAAAGGAGTTTAAGGACTTCAAGTGACTGTTATACTGTTAGATTGTTCTGCACCAAGCAAAGTTTTGGCACTTGATAAACGGTTAGCAAATGTTTTTCCCCTCCTTCTGCTCTAGTGTGCTTTGTTAAAACTGTGTATGTTTACTGTTACAATACTGTTATGATTGTTGTTTACATAAAATACTGTCAATTTCAACAATACTTGCTTGGAGAAGAAATTATAAAGAGAGTGAGCGTTTTCGGGCTTAAAATCTAATGGTATCGTTTAGGTCGACTAGGGTCTCAGGTACAATTTTCATTTTAAGGCCCTTAAAATGTACACTGGACCTAAAGACTGCACTATATTTTTAACATTTTTGGAATCTGTCTTTGAGTTGGCAGGGCCATGAGTTCAGCAGGGAGTTAAGTCACTAGGGCTGTTAACGCTCCCCCCACAGTATGCAGAGGCGTGCGGTAAATCACTCTGAAGATGCGGTCAAACAAGGCTTTGAGCATACAAAATTACTTTGAACCAAACAAAACTTCAAATTAGGCAGCTTTTTCTAACGTACTCTTTGTATTGAGCCAAGAGGTCAATCTGTGAAATTTAAACTCTCAATTGGTCAAATGTCTTTTCGACATGAATTTGCAGGTCAGAGTTCACCAAATGTTTAACTTTGGTACACATTGGATAACAAAAAGTCTCCGCTTTACAGTGTTCACATGCAAATGTATGGATGTGAATGTAAGTCTTGAGTGACCGCACCTTGATTTTCTGATGACTACGTAAATGAAGTTTACAACAATCAGTTGAAAAATCAGCCAGTGGAATGCGACTTTACTGTAAAACTGTTTTGTTTACCTTTTGTTGATCTAACTAATTCCTTTCAACTCAGAGTCTGACTTCTCTGGTTGTCTCACTGGTCAGGGCCCTTCATGATACTGAGATAGGGGAATGTGGTCTGTTCGGTGTTTGTTGGGGCTTGGTGAGATCTGGGCTGGATCCTGGCAGGCTGGGGAAGAAAACAACAGCAGGCTTTGCAGAGGATTGGTGCTTCTGATTGAGCTTTAGTTTCAGGGCAACACCCCTCATCTAAAAGCCCCCTGAGAGCTGGAGATCAGGGTGTTTCACTCATAAAAAATGTGAGACAATAAAGTGGCAAAGCATTCTGCACAGTAAGGCCAAGCCAGTGCGCAGCCAGAGAAACCAAATCATGTCCAGTACAAAGAAGCACACTATCTTATTTTGGTGGTTGTTTGAATTTCTCATTAGAAAAAAAAACAGCATTCGAAATCTAGAATGCTGTTTGTAACTACAATGCATAATCAGAAATGTCTATTTGAGCTGTTGTAATTCAAACAATTTTGACATGTCTTAAATTGGTTTATAAGAAAGCAACATTCAGCCTGATTGAGAGATTAGAAGCAGCAGACACATTTGTCTTCAGAGGTTCAGCTTTGGTTCTTTTGTTCCCCCTCTCTTTTTTGTCTATACATTAAGTTTGGTTGCCCGGGTGATGTCATTTAGCACATAGCTGAGTGATGGATGAGAGAGATAATATGTATTAAGTATGTCCAGCTCCTTGGAAAAAGGAGAAAGAGAGAGAAAAGAAAAGGAAAAGAGAGAAAATGGAGAACGAGCTTTTGAACCACAGCCCAACAGGATGAGGAAAGTCCCTGCATAGCGTCAACACCAGCCCTCCTGAAATGGACCATGTCACTGTGGCTGTACAAAACAAAGAACACCACAACATGGGAAATGAGTAGAAGAAAAGAGTGACTCCATCCCTGAAACTGTTATTTAACATTTATTAGCCATATCTGTCATATAAATATCACTATAAAGAAGAAAGGAGAGTGTAATCTGTCTTTATTTTTTAGATTTGTGTTGGCAGAGGTCAGAGGTTATAAGAGCTTAGGCTTCTCCTCCTTTTCTCTGTTTATGATCACTTAAACTCCAAGCAACCATGATACAGCAGAGGAGCGCCAGTTTTGCCACATTTAGATACACATCTGTGTAGCCCTATCAGTACATATGTCAATGATATAGCATTTAAGTCACGATTATGAAACTTGGCTGACGGTTCATTGTCAAACAAATAATTGTGATTATGATGATTAATTGTCTGGTTTAGGGCTTTCACGATTATGACGATTATGATGATTAATTGTCTGTTTTAGGGCTTTCAGTATTGCTTTTATCATAGGTAAATGTGTGCTTCATAAACCTTAAGAAGTCATTTATTCATATTTAACTTTTACATGATTTCCTTCAAGGCTTTAAAATCATATGAATGACATTGAAAATAATATTTTAAATAATAAAATATTTCAAAATACTTAAAATATCTGTCTCTATTTTTGGTCAACTTTAATCTTGGTCCAATATGCATTTACACTATTATTGTAAATATTGTAAATATGCAATAGTAAAATATTTATATCCAAAATTCTTCACTTTCACACATTATTATAAGGCTGTCCGATTAAACCCACTTATTTTCCATGAAGAAAGACCTTTGAGACTCAGTTTTTCCTCATTCTATCATCTCAGGCGTGACACAGGGCTCCTCTGTTAATCTTCACACGCTCTTCAGGAGCTTCACTCAGTGCGGTCTGATTCAGTGAGAGAGAGTTGGAGTGAGACACTCAAACTGGGCATTCATTCCCTTATTTGGACAGTCAAATTCAAATGTTTAAATTTAAAGTGCACAGTTATCTCAAATAACTGCCGTTAGATTAAATAACCACGATCAGATGATTGTTTAATAATCGTGACAGGCCTAAAAGTAAGGGACATTTCATGACACCAATAGTATACAAAAATGTGATCTTGTGTTAAAGACACCAGAGGTCTTTGGCTTGAGGGAGCAACTACTAAACAAAGTTGAGGAGAACAGGAGCTATTTCATCACCATGGGCATTCAGATCCACATTTAGTTGCTATTTTGTCATTTAGCTGATGGTTTTATCCAAATTATCTTTACAGTACACTAACTACAAGGACAACCAACAGTTGCCTTCATCAGATAGAGACAAATGAAGCAACATTAAATTCATCAACAAGTCAACCAGTTTTTCTTCAACACCCATGAGCAGTGGCGTGGTGAGCCGCCTTTAGTGAGCCGTGCTCCCCTTTACATGGCGCCCATATGCATTGCATACCTTGCATATATGGTTTTTGCGCCTCTGTCCACGAGTTCCACTTTTTATACATTATTCAAAATTCAAAACAGTCTGGAGAACCATGTAGGAAAACACATTTAAAGTATCGCTAAAACATTTTCACATTATGAAAACCATAATCACTATTTCTTTTTTTTTTTTTTTGTCTCAATCCATCTGTCTCAGGGCAATGGGGATTTGGATTCTAAATGTCAAGTAAGTACATGATAAAAATAAATAAATAAAAAAAATCAAGGAACTACAGATTTTTTTAGGAATAAAACTTTAATTATGAAAATTAATTTTTCCATTACGAATTTACTGAGTGCACCTTTAAACACACGAGTGACTAATTGAAGAAAGTGACTCATTGGTCTGCATTAAAAAAAAAAAAAAAAAAAAAAAATACTCAGCATTTCAAATAGAAAGAATAAAAATTAACAAATTCACCATTGACCACTAATGATTCAGTTCAAAATCAGCAACATTGGTGACATATTACATCAGAACATATTTCAAAGGGCATGCACTCTTCCCACAACCATCATATACTCCTCGCCCAACAACTGACCCATAGCTTAGCCTTGCATCCCTTATTTACTGTTGCTAACTTGGTCAAACTTTACTCCTTGCTCTACTGCAGTTAAAACTGAGAGACAATCAATCAGGGACCATATTGACAAAAAATTTAAGGCTAAAAGTTGCTACTAATGTGGAAATTTAGGATGTCAATCCTAATTCATTAAGCATTTTAATGCTAAAAGTTTAAACGCTTAGAAGCCCTCCTGAGGATTTACAGGGAATCACAGCAATCTCTGGCTATCCAATGTTTTGATGCTGTTGACGGTGCACGCTCATTTCATTACATCAACACAGGATGAAGAAATGTTCATCATCTGAAAAAAAAAATATAATAATAATAATCTTCCTATTGTGTGATATATAGATATATATATATATATAAAAATGTATAGCCTGTATATCATTGTATGTCTTTGCTGACAAATAGTGGTTCCCTGTCTACCAATCACTGTGGCTGATTTAAAAGAGCTCACTCATAAAATGTGATGTCATCAATAGTAACAATGTCTTATCTTAAGATTTCTTTAGTAAACTTGCTTTTAGCAGTTAAGTGTAACAAGGCTGGCAACAGATAGACGAAGAGACAATGAAGTGCAAATAACCCATTTACATGATGAATATCCCAAACATAAACAACTTGACTAAACTTGACATGGAACACTGCACACCACCAACAATGATACATTCCCAATACTCAACAATGAACAATGGCAAACATGAGGAATAAATACTTGGACTTGAGAGAACACATGACAATGATAACCAGTGAACACATAGAACTCCAAACAAGATAACGAGACTGCTAACAAGCTAATGAAACAATGAACCAATGGTGACAAGACACAAGAACATGGGAAACACATGACAAGATCACATGACAATGAAACAGGAACAAACATGGCATGGAACTATTTTACTAAAATAAAAGACATGAACAAAAACACATAAAACCATGACATTAAAGACCACCTATTATGGTTTTTCAAATATTACCTTTCATGTAGTGTTTGTGAATGTAAAAAATCTGCAAAGTTTCAAAAATCAAAGTGCACAACAAATGGAGTTATTGACTCTCAAAAGAAAGAACCGATTCTGAACACCTGAAATGAGTCTTTAGTAATTCCAGACTTGCTTCCTGTACTAACCTACATAATTTAGTAACAAAACCCCCTCCCCCGCCTCTGGTCTTCATTGGCTGCTCGTGAACAGCTTTGACCCACCCTCAAACACTACATTAAGCGGTACACCAATCACAACAGACTGGGACATCTGACCAATCAGAGCAGAGTAGGTCCTCTGAAAGGAGGAGTTTAGAATGAATCCTTTAGAATGGATCATTGAATGAGTCATTTTTGACACTGGGGGGAAAAAAAAGGTAATGCTGCAATATAAATTATGAGCAAATTAAAGTGTTTTTTGACCTTGGATGCTTGTAAACCTATTGTACCTTTAAAACAAAATTAGGCACGTTTAAAAACCATAATAGGTTTTAAGCAAAAACTAGTGGTAAGATAAAAATCTTTGTGAATACGAGCCCTGATATAGTGAATAATCTCAGGAAGAATTAAATAAAATCTGGATTAAGAGTCAATAAAGATATACATGATAAAGAGGTTTGCTATATTACAAATATGTAGTATTTTAGAAGTACTATTTACAATACTACAATGTACTCACTAGGGTCCTGTAAACTCCTTAGTTACCATTGCCTGAATCATTCACAAATGAACAGATTAATGAGTAAATCAGATCAACCTTGTCTCACTATTACTTAGAAATCCATTAAGAACAATTCACCATACTTTATTTACATTTAATTCCATTTAAAACTATTAAAACACTCAAGAATCTGAGAAAGTTATCTTAAAAGAACACAATTGTTTGTCCAACATGGCGGGCAGCAACAGTTTCCATCGGTAATATTTTTTATGGCGGGGCTTGGTGAAGGGTCAATTTGACACCATTCCACAATTCACAACAATAAGAACTCTGATTTATAGCAGGATCAACTGAACCCTTCAATGCAGAAAGTGAAATTGAAATTAAATGTTATGGTTATTAGTTGGCAAGGTGCTTTGCAGAGCTAAAATCTGCACTGTAAACCAACTAAATATCAATTAATAAAGGTCAAGAACTAAATTAATGAAAAAGTAGATTTCTAGACAAATTAGATAAAATGATTTATGTTTTTAACTATAATTGCCATTACAGGTATCAGTAAGTAATAGACCTTTTATTCAGTGTGACTGTATGGGATTCTCTTTCACCTGTTGGCAGCCGAGCGCCTTACCCATCCATTCCTTTACCTATTTCTAAATATTATTTCTAATCAAATGTTATCCTTAGACAGGCATAATTTTGAAATTGTTTCCTGTCTACAGTAGAAACTGACATGAGCTGTGTTTGCACCGAGTGCAGACCTTGAGGGCTTTAAAACTCTCAATCACTGTTTTATTTTGCACACTGTGTAAAATGTCCCTTTGCTGTAATTCAGTTCTGTTTGGCTTCAGTAAAACTGGCTACTCGGCTTTGAGGAGACGCCCCACGTGTTTTTCCCGTGGCCAGTTGGCAGGGCTGCGGTGGTGGGGAGGAGGGGACCTGCTCTTAAATATTCCCTGATCACAAAGCTGTTTTTTACAGTGAGGTTGGACGCCGTTCAGTGGTGAAGCAGCAGCGTAGAAATGCACCCGCGATGGTTTTGGAGCCGTCCCAACGCACCTGCAAGCTCCCCCGTGGGCCTTGCTCTCTCCCTCTCTCACTCATACTCCCTCTCTGTACTTAAGAACTATGAGGTCATTAACTGGACAAGTTTGCATTGTTAAAGGACAGCAATGCATTCATTGCTGCTTATACCATCTGCCCTGGAGTGAGAGAGATATTGAGAGCAGAAACTGCATAATATAAGAAGGAAAGATGCAAAACATGGTTTGTTTCAGAAATTCAGAAACGCAGCGACATGGTTCTAACGCCTGCAGTGATTCTTTAGAGCAGCTGGTAATTGCCTTATTTACCTAAATAACAAACAGCTGTCTCATTAACAGAGACATAATAAATGTGTTCTTTGTGTTCTATAACAGACTTTAATAGACACTTAAAGGAAACTTTCACCTAAAAAATTTTATTCTGTCATCATTATACTTTACCCTCATGTAATTCCAAACCCAATTGGCTTACTGTACTTTCTTCAATGAAACATAAAAGGAGATGCAAAGAAGAATGTTAGCCTCAGTCACTATTCACTTTCATTGCATCTTTTTTTTTTATTCCATAAAATGAAAGTGAATGGTGACTGAGGCTGTCAGTCCCTAACATTCGGTCTAACATCTCCTTTTTGTGTTCCATGGAAGAAAGAAGGTCAAAAAGGTTTGATGACATGAAGGAGAGAGAGAGTAAAGGAAAGTAAATAATTTTGGGTTAACTTACGCTTTAAGACTCACTTACAATGTCTTTAAGATGCAGCCATTCAGATATACAATGCCAATTCCATTGACTTGCTTTCATTGTTGCTGTACCACTGATAGCCACTAGTTCTCAAGTCGCAATCATCTTTTCAGGTCCTTAAAGGAGTAGTTCAACCAAAAGGTGGTTAAATCAATCCCTCAATATGCACACTATCCGCCCTATATAGTATATCAGAATCAGAATCAGCTTCATTGCCAAGTATGCTTACACATACAAGGAATTTGTCTTGGTGACAGGAGCTTCCAGTGTACAACAATACAAAAACAATACAAAAACAGCAGCAAGACATAGATAATAATAAAAAATAAAAAATAAAAAATAATTATACACATACATACAGACACACACATACATACATACACACATACACATAGGTAGTGCAAATCTAATACAATCTGTTATCTTTTATGTACAGTGCAAATACAAATCTGTTATGTACAGTGCAAATGTTTTTTTTTTTGTTTTGTTTTAGTTTTTTTTTTCCAGAGGAATGAAATGGCAGAAAAGGTTGGATGTGTTGGATAAATA
Organism: Myxocyprinus asiaticus; assembly: GCF_019703515.2. Classification (NCBI taxonomy): domain Eukaryota; kingdom Metazoa; phylum Chordata; class Actinopteri; order Cypriniformes; family Catostomidae; genus Myxocyprinus; species Myxocyprinus asiaticus. Next base: position 16,765,735 of record NC_059364.1, on the reverse strand, counting down.
TAAAAAAAGACTAAACTGTGTATTGCACATAGTTATTGCTCAATTGGGCAATTTAACTGTTCATGAGATGGATAGCCTGAGGGAAAAAACTGTTCCTGTGCCTGACGGTTCTGGTTCTCAGAGCTCTGAAGCGTCGGCCACAAGGCAACAGTTCAGAAAGGTAGTGGGCAGGGTGAGTGGGGTCCAGAGTGATTTTACCAGCCTTTTTCCTCACTCTGGAAGTGTACAATTCTTGAAAGGGGGGGGGGCAACCAATAATCCTCTCAGCAGTCTGACCTGTCCTTTGTAGTCTTCTGATGTCTGATTTCGTAGCTGAACCAAACCAGACAGTTATTGAAGTGCAGAGGACAGACTCAATGACTGCTGAGTAAAACAATCAATGTGGGTCTCCCACTTCAGGTCCTGTGAGATGGTAATGCCCAGGAACCTGAATGACTCCACTGCTGCCACAGTGCTGTTTAGAATGGTGAGGGGGGTCAGTGTTGGGGTGTTCCTCCCAAAGTCCACAATGATCTCCACCGTTTTGAGCGTGTTCAGCTCAAGGTTGTTTTGACTACAGCAGACAGCCAGCTGTTCAACCTCCCTTCAGTATGCAGACTCATCGTCATCTCGGATGAGGCCGACGACAGTGGTGTCGTCTGCAAACTTCAGAAGCTTGACAGAGGGGTTCTTAGTGGTGCAGTCATTGGTGTAGTGGGAGAAGAGTAGTGGGGAGAGCACACATCCCTGGGGGGCACCAATGCTGATTGTACAGGTGCTAGAAGTGAGTTTCCCCTGTCTCACAAGCTGCTGCCTGTCCGTCAGAAAGCTGGTAATCTACTGACAGATGAACAGAGAGTTGGTGTAATTTATTCTGGAGTATAGCTGGGATGATGGTGTTGAAAGCCGAACTGAAGTCCACAAAAAGGATCCTTGCATATGTCCCTGGTCTGTCCAGATGTTGCAGGATATGATGCAATCCCATGTTGACTGCATCATCCACAGACCTGTTTGCTCGATAAGCAAATTGAAGGGGATCTAGAAAGGGTCCAGTGATGTTCTTCAGATGGGCCAACATCAGTCTCTCAAATGATTTCATGACCACAGACGTTTGGACGACAGGTCTGTAGTCATTAAGTCCTGTGATTTTTGGTTTCTTTGGGACAGGAATAATGATTGAGCGTTTGAAGCAGCATGGGACTTCACACTGCTCCAGTGATCTATTGAAGATCTGTGTGAAGATGGGGGCCAGCTGGTTAGCACAGGATCGAAGACACGCTGGTGAAACGCCATCTGGGCCTGAAGCTTTCCTCGTGTTTTGTTTCCGAAAGACGCGGCTCACATCATCTTCACAGATCTTAAGTGTGCCTTTCAAATCTGCAGTAGAACACATTCAGGTCGTCAGCCAGTTGTGGGTAGGAGTCCTGTAATTTGTGAGTTGTTTCATGCCACTCCACACTGATGCAGGGTCATTAGCTGAAAATTTGTTTTTCAGCTTCTCAGAGTATCTTCTTTTAGCCACTCAGATTTCATTGTTCAGTGTGTTCCTGGCCTGATTGTACAAGACTTTATCCCCACCCCTGTAAGCATCCTCTTTGGCCTGATGAAGCTGCCTGAGCTCTGCTGTAAACCACGGTTTGGCATTGTTGAACTTTAAATAAGTCCTAGTAGGAATGCCCATATCCTCACAAAAACTGATATATGATGTAACAGTATCTGTGAGCTCGTCCAGGTCTGTGGCTGCAGCCTCAAAAACACTCCAATCCGTGCAGTCGAAGCAGGCTTGTAGTTCCCGCTCTGCTTCATTGGTCTATCTCTTTACAGTCCTTACTACTGGCTTGGTTGATTTAAATTTCTGCCTGTAGGTTGTAAGAAGATGAACCAGACAGTGATCAGAGATTCCCAAAGCTGCTCAAGGGACAGAGCGATATGCATCCTTTATTGTTGTGTAGCAGTGATCCAGTATATTTCTGTCTCTGGATGGGCATATAATGTGCTGTTTGTATTTGGGCAGTTCACGTGTGAGATTTTCTTTGTTAAAATCCCCAAGAATAATAATAACTGAGTCTGGGTATTGTTGTTCTGTGTCTGTGATTTGATCAGCCAGCTGTTGTAGCGCTGCATTCAAACATGCGTTTGGCGTGATATACACACTCACCAGAATAAACGAGGAAAACTCCCACGGCGAGTAGAAAGGCTTACAGTTAATAAAGAGCGCTTCCAAATTAGGACAGTACATCCTCTTTAACGTTGTTACATCTGTACACCAACTTTCATTGATGTAAAAGCATGTTCCACCGCCTCTCGCTTTCCCCGTTAACTCTGCGATGCGATCCGCTCTGAACAGCTTGAAGCCTGGCAGATGTAACGCGCTGTCCGGAATGGCTTCACTCAGCCAGGTTTCTGTGAAGTACAAGGCAGCAGAGGTTGAAAAGTCCTTGTTTGTACGGGTGAGGAGATGTAGTTTGTCCGTTTTGTGAGGGAGAGAGTGGAGATTTACTAAGTGAATACTCGGCAGTGCTGTTCGAAATCCGCACTGACGGAGTTTGACCAGCGCACCGGCTCTTCTCCCTCGCCTGCGTCTCTTGAACAGCAGAGCTGTGCCTCCAACTAAAATGTCCAGCAAAAGGTCTGAATATTCGAAAACCGGGAAAAGATTGTCTGGTATATGCTGTCGATTGTTCAGCAGTTCGTCTCTGGTAAAACTGACTGGAAAAAGATTACTAAACACAGGACAAAAAAAACAAAAACAACAGAAGAACTGAGGAGCTCCACACCGAGGCAGCCATCCGCGGCGCCATCATGATGATAAGAATTAGTATGTCTCAAATGGTTGTATGTTTAGAAAAAGGGTTCCAAAGTAGCCAACTTTTTCCGGTAGATTTGAGAAGTGTGGATCCGTGCACGCTTTTTTGGCTAATATTGCCAACAATCTCTTGCTGGATGGAAGAGGAGTTTGGTTTGTCAGAACTACAACTGTGAAACGTGAAAAACTACAAACATGGCGGTGACAAAGGCGCTTCATCAGTAAATATTTTCACATCTTAAGCGTCACGTAAGTTTAATGGTTAAACTCTGTTCACACTGTGGGACGAAGACGCTGATTAGCTCGTTAATTTGCGTATGATCAGCTGCTTCATTTACACAATGAACAAAATGGGGTTGAATGATTAATAATCATTATAATTTTACCTGCATGCTTTTATGTCCATCTACTATATTTGTATTGCTTATGGATGTTCTTGTGTTCCCCTTCTGTCACTCACTCGATGTTGTGTCAATGTAGTGACACTAGGGGTCGCTCTTGGGAGCCCCAAACACCTCTAATCTTTGGGAAAGGCCAATGAGAATTGGCGAGTGGAATTTGCATGCCACTGCCCCCGGACATACGGGTATAAAAGGAGCTGGCTCACAACCACTCATTCAGATTTTTTCTTTGGAGCCAAGCGGTTGTGTGTCAGCGAGCTGAATTCCACTGCCGGTCCATTCACCTCAGAAAGAAGCATATGCTGTTGTATATACGCCGTATTTCAGCGGCTTTCTCTCCTTCTGCACGCTTAGTGCAGACTACACCCCTGGGCGTTTCGACAGCGCTACTGAGAGAGTATATATTTCTGCAAAAAGTATATTTTCCTCTATCAGAGCAACACGTTGACATGAACGTCTTTTTAAAGATGCCTTTCCGTCTTTGTGTGATTCCTGGATGCAGTCGTTATCTCTTCACCTCCAACAGCCACGGGCGCTGCCTCACGTGTCTGGGCCACGCTCACACTAAGGCAGCGTTCGTGGATGGTTCATGTTCTAATTGTGAGAACATGACCATGGCAACCGAGAGAAAGCCACTCCAGCCACTCCCCACACTGCACCTTCTACCTATGGGTACGAGGCCGGCCCGGCTTAACATCTCTTTCAGGGCTCATGAGCAGGATGAGTCCTCGAGAGCTGCGTCAGAGAGCACACTGGTGATGTCGGACACCGAGGACTCGACTGGGCTGCCACCTTCGGGTCTGCCCGCCCAGTCTGAGGCCAACACAGAGCTGACCACCATGCTTGCCTGGGCCGCCGCGAGTGTCGGGTTGGACTGGAACCCTCCACCCTCCCCTGAGCCCTCACGGCTAGAAGACTGATTCCTGGGCTTGGGGCACCACTCACAGCCATGTTCACGAGTTGGTGTTCTTCCCGAGGTGAAGACCCCCAGTGATGCACAGTCGAGTCAGTGCTTTCCTTCCTGCAGGAGAGGCTGGGGTGTCGGCTGTCCCCCTCCACTCTGAAGGTGTATGTGGCCGCCATAGTGGCACACCACGACGCAGTGGATGGTAAGTCCTTGGGGAAGCACGACCTGATCATCAGGTTCCTGAGAGGTGCCCGGAGGCTGAATTCTCCTAGGCCACGCCTCTTTCCCTCATGGGATCTCTCCATGGTCCTCCTGGGCCTTCGGAGAGCCCCGTTTGAGCCACTAGAGTCAGTCGAGCTAAAAGACCTCTCTTTGAAGATGGCCCTCCTGATTGGGGACCTGCAGGCGTTCCCTGCCAGTGATACCTGCCTGGAGTTCGGTCCGGTAGACTCTCACATGGTCCTGAGACCCCGGCCGGGCTATGTGCCCAAGGTTCCCATGACCTCCTTCAGGGATTAGGTGGTGAGCCTGCAAGCGCTGCCCCGGGAGGAGGCAGACCCAGTCCTGTCGTTGCTGTGCGTGCGTGCTTTGCGCATCTACTTGGATCAAATGCAGAGCTTTAGACGCTCTGAGCAGCTCTTTGTCTGCTTCTGCAGACAGCGGAAAGGGAACGCTGTCTCCAAACAGAGTCTTTCCCACTGGATCGTGGATGCCATCGCTCTGGCATACCAGGCCCAGGCCATGCCCGCCCCTTTGGGAATACGAGCACACTCTACAAGGAGTCTGGCATCCTCGTGGGCACTGGCCAATGGCACCTCTCTAGTAGACATCTGCAGAGTAGCGGGCTGGGCAACACCCAATACCTTTGCGAGATTTTACAATCTCCAGGTTGATTCGGTTTCGTCCCGTGTTTTGTCAGGTAGGAACAGGTAAGTTTGGTAATACGGAACAGCTGGCTGGGTGTATCGCTTGCCTGAGGCAAAGATGTGCACTTCTTCTCCCATGCGAGTTCACGAACCATGAACCCTGGATGTACTTCCTCCCTAGCCCTGTGGCTCAAGGAATTCGCAGCCGGACCCACTATGGGTACTAATATGCCCTGTACTGGGATCCACAAGTGCCGGTTACTCCGGTAACCCCCTGTGATGTATTTTCTGCGGTACTGTCTCCCTGTCGGCGGACCCACGTCTCCATTGGGCAGAGCCCTCTCTGCCCCCGGTCACTGTGTTTGTAGAGCTCCTCCCCTTCCAGGCAGGACCTACCACTGCGCCTCTTCCATGTGCGGCTTGTGAGCCCACATGACATATTGCCACGTTACCTCCCATTCGGGCAGGATGTGGTCTCCGTGGGGTCTTTTCCCCTTGAAACAATAGGAAAGGAAAAGAACACCTTCCCCGGCACGTGTAATAGTGTTAGATGGCTCCAGTCGAATCTAATATTCTGTGGAGAGAAAACAGTGAGAAAAGGCCGTGGCTGGCGCAGCCTGCTCCCATGCTAGTTACGTCGCTTCCCCCCCTCTGGGATGTGGGGAACTACATGACGTTTTGTGGGGCATTGGGGGAGGTTATGTGCCGACTGATGCACCTGCTATTATGCACGCAGCAGCTTGCTTGCACCTGCATCAGCAGTTCATGTAACACAGTCCAGCTGTTGTGGCATTTTTCTATAGGGACCCCTAGTATCACTACATCGACACAACGTCGAGTGAGTGACAGAAGGGGAACGTCTCGGTTACTGTTGTAACCTCCGTTCCCTGATGGAGGGAATGAGACATTGTGTCCCTCTTGCCACAATGCTGTACTATCCGCTGAAATGGCCGGGACTTTGTCTCGGCTCCTCAGCACAAAACCTGAATGAGTGGTTGCGAGCCAGCTCCTTTTATACCCGTATGTCCAGGGGAGTGGCATGCAAATTCCACTCGCCAATTCTCATTGGCCTTTTCTCAAAGATTAGAGGTGTTTGAGGCTCCCAAGAGCGACCCCTAGTGTCACTACATCAACACAACTTCTCGTTCCCTCCATCAGTGAACGGAGGTTACAACAGTAACAGAGACGTTTTTGCTTGGATTGGATTAAAAAACTCAAACAGAAACATTAACAAAATTAACACAATTGTATTTTCTCATTTTATTTTTGCCATTTATAGTATCACACTGAAATATAGCAGAGATCAGATTTCTTTTCAATGGACTGTTGAATGATGTATGTGATGCTTCAAAAGACAAAAACAATAAATAAAGTGATGCAGCATCATGTCATGCAATTGTTCTGTCTTTCTGAATTGGTGCCGAAAACATTAAAGATATGATAGATACAACTAATTTTTTTTTACTTTAGTTGATTATGAATCATCACACTGTTATATTTATTTCATGTTTTACATACTAGATTTAATCTAAAACACATTGTGAATTTCACACATTCAGTGGAAATAATGATAATGAAATATATTATTTTGGCTTGCATTTACAGTAAATACACATTACTACATGCATCATATGTTCTGTAAAACATCAGCGGATCCCGACGTGAAAGACCCGTGATCTTCAATGCCACGCTGCTTCTTCTCTCCAACACAGTAGGAATCATTGTGTGGTAGGGTAAATTAAATGAAATAATGAATTAATGATAGTAAAAATAAAAAGAGGAACGTGAATGTCATGACAACTGTAACAGGACGATTGAAAGGCAGGTGTGGTCGCAGGATGCACGTGACTATGCGACCAAGGGGTCTGTGGTTTCAAGATGCAAATTTATTACATGATAGTATGTCTGAATACTTGCACACTCTTTTTATACACACTCAAACGTGTGGACTTTTCCATTCCAAAATAAGCAGATACTTTAAGGGTGTAATATAAGTAGGCGAATCAAGACGCAGCACATGTCTCCAGAAGCGATATGTTAAGGGTGGGTGAGAAACAGATCAATATTTAAGTCCTTTTTTACTATCATTCTCCACTTTAACTTACATTTTCACATTCTTCTTCTTTTGCTTATGGTGATTCACATGCTTCGTGCATACTAAATTACCTTTGAGGTAATTGTTGGTGTTGGATGGCAGAGCCCATCAGAAATGGTTTACGGAATTATGGAGTGGCCTGCATATTGCCTGTGCTAGCTTTGGATGCTCTTTCTAGGCCTTTAATTTATCATAATATCTTTATATAATTTAAATACATATCTTGTACCTCCATCAGTGAGTGGTTCTCACTAATGGAGAATGAGGCAGATATGAGATTTGCAGAACAACACTTTTATATACAATTATGGTTTTATATGATCCTATAATGGCAATGCCTCTAACATTTTCAATAAATGAAAAAACATTTTAATCTTTAAAAAAATAATAATTAAATTTTATTTTTGTTATGGGAATTTTGCCGGATACATAGGACAATTAAGACCAAACAGAAAATCAGAGAAAAAGAGGGAATGAGGGGGATCGGAACATGACTCAGTCCGGATTCGAACTTGCACACAACAGCTGTTTATGTATAATGAACTCATGCACTACCCAGTGTGTCACATTAATTAAATTAATCACAAATAATGGCATACTGTATATCAAATTTTGCTTAGAAAAGCCCCAAAATTAAAACAACTCAAAGATATTATTGTGGCAGACGAATACATCAATCAATATACATAAAACAATTTTGTACTATAGAAGTCAGTATTTTGTTTGTTTTATGTCTATATCATTTGCACATAAGCACATCACTGGTCTGTAGTCCACAACAATCCATTTTGCAATCAAGTTTATCAATCTTTCCAAGGTGGACTTATAGGGGCCATTCAGACAGTATGTTTTTTCAGCATCTCCTCCATTAGTGCCACGTTTCATGATGCTATATCAAGTAGTTTGCTCCGTCTAGCAGTTTTTGAATGCAAAAAGGTGGCACTTCAAGCTTGAATTGCTGGTAGGGAAATTCCCTATTACATAGTTTAAGCACGAGTAAGGGGACATGATAAAATATGAAATTTTTTTAACAAAGTTTGTTATAATCATACTAAATCAGTGTCTTAAATTGACAGCCCTAATATATTTATAATAATAAAACAACATATTTTTGATCATAATAATAAATGAAACAATAAATCTATGTATTAAAAAAATAATAATAATGATTGAATGAATCGCAAAATAAAATGTAAAAACATATATCCCAGCCACAAAACATCATTATGAGAGGAGGGGTGATTGAGAAACTTGAGAGGAGGGACAAGAGCTGACAGAATGGAGCGATAAATAAAGGAGCAAGTATGGGTGAGTGTGGAGAGTAGGGTGATAAAGCTGGACAGATGCTGTCCAGAAGTCATCATTGCTCTAAGGGTTTGTTTTTAACAGGTGACTCCCTCGGGGGAGAGAGCTGTGCTGGGCCGTGCTGAGGACAAGTGGACAGGAAGGGAGCGGAATGGAGTAACCTCATGCAGTGGTATCGATTTCTATGGAATTCTGGGGTCTGGCCAACAAGGAGCGAGGTGAGGGGAGGAGAGACCATTGAGATCATAACCTCTAGGGTCAGTAGAGAGGTTAGAAGAGATTGGAAGTGAGTGGGATGCCATAAAGATCTGTAAACTATGTTGGAGGAGTGGGGAAGAGGAGACAGTACTGTATGAATATGTTAAAAATAGTAAAAAATTGAAATTTGATTTGCTAATAATTGTACAGTTCTGTGTGAATAGTGAACCTAAACAGCAATATATGACTAACACAGTAAAGCTAACACAAATACACTCCTCTTAACCTGTTCTAAGCCAAATTAAAAAAAAAAAAAAAAAAAAAAACAACAGTAAGATGTTGGGGGGGAATGCAGTACTGTCCCAATAAAAAGACCCCTACACGTAGATTTCAAACGTCGCTTGAATGGGCAGCAGCGGAATATTGGTCTGGAGGTATGCTTCTTGGTTTGAGAAATTGCGGATTCAAAACTTGTTCAACTAAAGTTGTATTTATTTATTTATTTATTTTATAAAAAAATAAATAAATAAATAAACCAAATGGCTAATGTTTTTCTGTGGATGTGTATCATTAACTGGGAACATTTCACTCGAATGGAAAGCCTTTCCTTTTATGTGTGTCATGTTTATGTGTTTTGTTCTTGTTTTCATGTCTTTTATTTTGAAACAATGAAGCAATAAATCTATGAGTGGTGGTGGCGTAGTGGACTAAAGCACTGAACTGGTAAGCAGAAGGTTGTTGGTTCAATCCCCACAGCCACCACCATTATGTCCTTGAGCAAGGCACTTAACTCCAGGTTGCTCCAGGGTGATTGTCCCTGTAATAAGGGCACTGTAAGTCACTTTGGATAAAAGCATCTGCCAAATGCATAAATGTATTAAAAAAATTATAATAATAATTGAATAAATTGCAAAATAAAATGTAAAAATATATATCCCAGCCACAAAACATCATGATGAAAGGAGGGGTGATTGAGAAACTGGAAAGGAGGGACAAGAGCTGACAGAATGGAGTGGTAAATAAAGGATCAAGTATGGATGAGTGTGCCATAGACATTTAGGAGGGCTGAGCACCTCTACATTGGTCTGGAGGTATGCTTCTTGGTTTGAGAAATTGCAGATTCAAAACTTGTTCAACTAAAATTGTATTTATTTATTTATTTCATAAAAAAATAAATAAATAAACCAAATAAAATGGCTAATGTTTTTCTGTGGATGTGTATCATTAACTCGGAACATTTCACTCGAATGGAAAGCATTTCCTTTTATGTGTGTCATGTTTATGTGTTTTGTTCTTGTTTTCATGTCTTTTATTTTGAAACAATGAAACAATAAATTTATGTATTAAAAAATAATAATAATGATTGAATGAATCGCATTTCCTTTTATGTGTCATGTTTATGTGTTTTGTTCTTTTATTTATGTTTTCATGTCTTTTATTTTCAAGTTTAGTTCCTGTTCCTGTCATGTCATGTGATTTCCTGTTCCCTCATGTGATCTTGTCATGTCCATGTGTCTTGTTTTCATTGGTTCATTGTTTGATTACTTTGTTATTAGTCTTGTCTTTTCATTGGTTTAAGTTCATTTAATCTTGTTTATAGTTTAGTCTTGTGATTGGTTGTCTTGTTTACCTGTTACCCATGTACTTGTATTTAAGCCCTTATGTTTGCCATTGTCTAGTGTCAGGTATTGTATATGTAACTTTGTTGTATAGCCAAGCCAAGCCAAGCCAAGCCAAGCCAAGCCAAGCCAAGCCAAGCCAAGCCAAGCCAAGCCAAGCCAAGCCAAGCCAAGCCAAGCCAAGCCAAGCCAAGCCCACGTTAATAGTCAGGGTTTTTGGATCTCATGTTTGGAAATAAACTGCACTTGGGTTCATCGCTTCACCATTGTCTCTTTGTCTGCCTGTTTCCAGCATCGTTACAGAATACTTGACCGCCCATAATGAACCCAGTAGTTCAGCTCCATCTATGCCAGGGGAGTCATCCCCTGGAGGAGTATGTGGCGGAATTATGCGCTCTGGCCTGCAGGGTGGATTTTAATGAGGTGGCCCTCAAAGGACTGTTTCCGTTTCTGGCTTAATGAGCTGATTTCCTTTTTGATGCCTGATGGTCGGTGTGCTGACGGCCTTGCTCAGTATATCAGCCAAGCTTCAGTCTGCTCTATGCCATGTCACAGCCGAACCTCATTCTGCTCCATGCCATGTCACAAGCAAGCCTCTTCTCCACAGTCCAGGCCTGCCCATGGTCCAGGCCTGCCTCTGCTCCACTGGGACCTCCATACCTGCGGCTCCGCCTTGGTCCTCATCCATATCACCTCAGCCTCTCGAGCCTCTCAGGGCCCCACTTTCCATTGGCTTTGCCCTGTTCCCACGCCCTGTCTCGCCAGGCCACGCCCCACACCCTGTCTCGCCAGGCCATGTCTCAAGGACACTACATCCCCCCTCCCGCCCCCCCAGCTCCCTAATAAACTTTATGTTTTGGGGCATCAGGAGCTGCCCCTAGAGGGGGGAATATGTCATGTTTGTGTTTTGTTCTTGTTTTCATGTCTTTCATTTTCAAGTTTAGTTCCTGGTCATGTGACTTCCTGTTCCCTCATGTGATCTTGTCATGTGTTTCCCCTGTTCATGTGTCTTGTTTTGATTGGTTCATTGTTTGATTACTTTGTTATTAGTCTTGTCTTTTCATTGGTTTAAGTTCATTTAGTCTTGTTATCTTGTTTATAGTTTAGTCTTGTGATTGGTTGTCTTGTTTACCTATTACCCATGTCCTTGTATTTAAGCCCTCATGTTTGCCATTGTCTAGTGTCAGGTATTGTGTATGTAACTTTGTATCTTGTAGTCAAGTTGTTTATGTCATGTCTAGTCGTTTATGTTTTGTTCACGTTAGTAGTCAGTGTTTTTGGATCTCACATATGGAAATAAACTGCACTTGAGTTCATCACTTCACCATCATCTCTTCATCTTCCTGTTTCCAGCATCATTACAATGTGTAAAGTTACAGCCAATTTTACATCTTCATTGCCATGACGATGTAATGTCAACAAACCCTACAACTTTACAGCTCAAATAATACATGAGTTTTAACAGAAGAATTAATGTAAGTGCTTTTATAAAATTATAAGCTTCACATTTCTGCCTTTAAACCCTCCAAAAAGTGCATCACTGTAACCTTGATTTTTGCTATTTTTATAAATAATTTTTTATTTTAAAAAATTACAATTATTTAAAATAAGCTTTATTAAATTATCTTAAAATGTACACTTGTGAAATGTGAAAAAAAAGAGTAAAATTCTAAATGTAGGCCTACAACATGTAAACATGTATTTAACAAACAAGTATATAAACATGAATTACTGATCTCACTGTGAATTTGGCGGCACTATGTCAAAGGTTCTTCAGCTGAAATCAGTCTGTTGTGAAATTCAACCACTGCCCCCAGTGACCGGAACTGGAAGTGTTTTGGACATATGAGCACAAGTGAGCTCCCGTTTCTGGGTGAAATGTCCACAGAGTGGCAACTGAGTTGTAAAGCGAGTTGTATTTTTAGTTGTAAATTATTTAACCCAATCTGTCCAAGGTGTTTCCCTGCATTCGGCCTGAGACAGCTGGAATAGGCTCCAGCACTACCCGTGACCCTACATAGGACAAGTGGCTTTAGAAGATGGATGGATGGATGATTTAACTCAACTTCAAGGTTTCAGGAATGAGTGTTTTATTAACCATACACCCTTAACCAAATCCGAACCCTAAGCTTAAAGGAATATTTAGTGTTCAATACCAGTTAAGCTCAATCAACAGCTATTTGTGGCATAATGTTGAACACCACAAAAATGTATTTAGACTCATCCCAATCCTTTTCTTGAAAAAAAAAAGGTTACAATGAGGCACTTACAACAGAAGTGAATGGGGCCAAGTTTTGGAGGGTTTAAAGGCAGAATTGTGAAGCTTATACTTTTATAAAAGCACTTACATTAATTATTCTGTTAAAACTCATGTATTATTTGAGCTGTAAGTCATTTTAGGGTTTTAGGGTTTGTTGACACCATCATTGCAATGAGGTTGCAAAATTGCTATAACTTTACACAGAAAAGGTTAGTAAGTGATTCTATTACACTAAAATCATGTTAACATGCATATTGTTTATGCTTTATGGGTATACTTTTGAAAAAATGAGTATTTTAATGTTTGAAAATTGGCCACCAATCATTTCCATTGTAAGAGCCTCACTGTAACCTTAAATACATTTTTGCCCACCAGCCACAACTGCTGGTACTTTGATTTTTCAGACATATATATATATATATATATATATATATATATATATATATTTAATTTAATTAAAATATTTTAATATTCAGTAAGCAATGAAAAATAAAGTGAACCTGAAGAGCTACGATCACAATGCATGTAAACCACGAACTCCTATGTGAAAATAAAGCGAACTAAACTCAGAGCACCTCCTGAGATAGTCAGAGATCATTGGCACCGTTCTCATAGACGACACTATTCTTGCAAATTGTTTTCAGATAACTGAAACAGAGAAAAAATAGTAAGAACTCTATACATGCGCATGTTCGATCATGGGCGGCAGAGCGACACTGAACACAGGGCGAATAGGACATGCACATTGACTGCTTTTCTTTTATCTGTTCTTCAAAAAATTAATCAAGTGTGTTTCTTCAAACATGTGTCTTTTGGCACTTTTCCACTGCACGTTACAGTTCGACTCGACTCTGCTCGCTTTACTTTTCTGAGCTTGCTTTTCCACTGCAGTTTAGTGCAGCCTCAACGTGGGTGGGATTATAGGCTGATCGTCATAGTTGCGCCACCTCTACTGCCGTGACATCATCTTAAACGCGACACAAACACACAACAAAGGAGCAATGGAGGATATTGAAGGAATGGTGTTCTTGATTCTCGGCATGTGGCTGTTTTTCACAGCAAGACGACAATCTTTGTTTCAATAGAGGCTGATGGCAACAAGACAAAATACCACTAAAAATAACCAGGAGAGTTTGGGAAATCATACACCAAAGCGTAGACGAGGACATCACTGTATTAGCTCAAACACGACGCACGAGGGTAAGCTAACCTGCCATCTAGTTTATAGATTCTCTCTGAATAATCAGTGATCTGCAGGGTTTTGACGTCACATTTAGTATCGGTTCGGCTCGCTTGGAACCTCGACCGAGATGGTACTAAAAAAAGTATCAGGTAATAGGTACTATCCACAGTGGAAAACCCCCAAAAATCGAGCAGAGTCGAGCCGAGCTGTACCGTGCAGTGGAAAAGCCCCATTTGTGTCTAACAGCATTTCTTGTCATATGTCACTCCGAGACGTCTTACCGCCTGCCACAGTGGCAGGAAGATGAGCAAAAGTACCCGCGACTACACATGAAGTACCCACTTTTGGCAGGTTAGCAGGTGTTAATTTCAAACCTTGCATGTGATCATGTTGGTCTTGGACAATCAGGGGCCTTGGAGTCAAAGGTGTTGAGAACCACTGGTCTAGAATCATTTATGGTGTGTGTTTAGCCATGTGGTTCTTTTGGCTATCTGAGATACAAATTTTCTGTGACTGCACGTCTCTTCTCCTGTCCAGGAATGTATGCAGAAGAGCAAAAGACCCTGGAGAGGAGAGGAAAAGAACAGAGGAATAAAGAGTGGAGAAAGATAAGCTTTTGCTTAAAGAGAATAGGAATAGTCCCTCTCCTTTGGCTGTCCAGAGCCAGGCACTATAATGAGCACCTCCAAAGAGGATGTGAGCTGAACACGTACTTTCAGGGAGGGCTGCGGGTGCACTTTACATCGTTTCTCCTCCTGGGGAAGATCATGCTTTTCATCTGTTTGACAGAGAGCTTGACCCCATTTTCAGGTCCGCATAGAAAGGGGAGAATGTAGGACTCAGGGAGGCCCAGAGAGTTTTGTCCCCAAATGCTTGGTCTGAGTTACTGGACTACAAACGCCCTGGCTGAAAATGAAAAGGACTTCAGAAATACAAATTTCTGGCAGCTCTTCAGTATTTGACAAATCGGCAAGAATTTTGTAGGCCAGGCCTGACACCAAACAGATTCATGAGAGCTTTCAGGGTGGGATCCGTCATGAAACTGAATGTATACTTGGTAATCAGAGGCTTTATTCAATTGAGGACAATCAAGAAAACAGAAGAGGAGAAAATTCTGTACTCATTCAATGTACTCATGGAGATGCTAGAGCACCAAAGTTCACAAAATATGATTAATAAAACCATGCAGTCCAACAGTATTAGTGTAGCAAAATTCAAAGCACATCTCATTATCTCATCACCACAACATTTAAATTTGTTAATCAGTTTATCCAAAGAATTTACAGTGGATACAAGTTCATGAACCCTTGGTGCTGCTTGTGCCATGCTCTACCATTTGAGCTACAATACATACATAGTTTTGCAGCACAGGAAGAATGAATGAATTTAATCAATACATAGTCATGCAGACCCTAAAAACTGCACTAAAAAGATAATAATCACATAATGGCAAAGGATATATTTAGTGATTAAGTAAATTCCTAGTCTTATTTATACTGGAAAGCTGCCATCCTGTGCTGTGGATCCCTGTTAAATGAATTAGCAGGCTAGTCTCTTGGATGGGCCCTGGGCAGCTGGAAAACACTGTTCACAGTCCCTGAGGAGAGAAGTTGGGCTCTTCTTCTTTTAAAGCTCAGAAATGCTTCATTAATGCCATCAATTGTGTGGCTACAGCAGAGAAATCAAACACAATGCTTTCATTCCCTTATTCCTGGCACCAACAATCCCATGGCCACCATCCCACATATACCATACACCTTACAGAGCAACAATTAATGTAGCAGAAAAGAGAGAAGAGAGAGAGAGAGAGAGAGAGAGAACAAGGAGGAAGGAGGAAAAAGGGTAAGCAAAAACACAGCAGAGATTAATGAAAGAACAAACATTGCAGGGATGGGTTCTGAATGGATGCAGTCATAGGTCAGAGTCTTCAGTAATAAGACCCTCAACATCCTCCCAACAGCATGAACCAGAGCCAAGAATCAGCAGGAGAGAAGAGGATGGGAATTAGCTTCTGTTTAGATGTTTCCTTGGAGACAATGTTAAAATTGAAAGGGGAGGATGATCGTAAGACTAAGAGAAATGACACCCAGGCAGGAAGTCAGAATGTGAAGTTTCATTAAAAGCCCATTTGTATAATTCCATTAGGATTAGCATGCTTTTCAGAGACGCTAATAAATGGTGGGGAGAGTTTGTGAATTGCCCTGCACTTTGGAGCAGAAAAGGAAAACATCCGTCATCTGGGACCTGTAAAGATGTTTGGATTGTGAATGAAGTTGAAGATTTAATGAGGCTAATGAGACATTGAAAAGGATTTTTTTTTTTTTTTTTTTTTTTTTTTTTTTTTAGTTTAGCACACTGTGGCTGTCTCATGATTCAATATTTTTTTCAATTAAATTTGATTTTACATTTTTAAATACTACCATGTTTTGAATTTAAATTAATTAGTTACTAATAACTAACCTAAATTAAAAGCAGTTTTCAGCTAAGAATGGCCATGTACACATTTTGGGAGTGACAAACAGATAGCCTGATCTAACAGTGAATCCAGAAACCGTAGATTCAATTTCTTGAGCTAAATTCTGTCTGTGCTCACCAAAATTTTAAGCACTGCCTTCAGTGGCTGAAGCGGGAAGTGTTTTTCAATGTAAGGCCACATATGAGCTGCAGATTCCTTGGTGAAATTCCACAGAGGAGCGCCAGAAGCAAGTCATAAAGTGAGTTGTTTTTGTCTAATACAGTGAAGGGGAATGCATATTTTATTTACTCTATCCCCTAATCTAAACCCCAACCATAAACCTAACCGTCAGTGGAATATAAAATGGAATGTTAAATGGAACCTCCGAATCACACTCGTCACTGATTATGCAAACACGATTACTTCCTGGTTTCAATCAGAGAGGAGAACCCAGGTCTCCCACACAGCAGACGCAACACGCTGTCAGCCACGTCACAGGATAAGGTACACTTGCACCAACGCAAACATGTCTGATTGAAGATGACACTTGTCAGTCACTTGGCATAATAAGGCTGATATCAGGGTACTGGAACATTCAGAAACAACATGTCAATTTCCTGCATGATCATATTGGTGTACGGAATACAGGAGTTCACTTACAAATGTGATGACTGACATAGCGATAACCATAGCATTGGCTTCTTGCAGCTGTAAACAAGTAAAGAATGCCAACTGTTTAACTCATTATGTGTTTTTGAAGAAGCTGGAGATGTATTTATATCCAGCAATTTTCCAATGTCACTCAAACAAACAGAGGAATGTTTTGATAGCGCCAAAGAGCCACAGTGTTACACTTTTAGGTGAAATTAACTTAAAAATGGCTTACTTATAGTTCACTCTGCAAATTAAGCAAGTTCATTTTCAACATCGAAAAAATAACACACATCAACTTTACAGGACATTGTTTAGCCTCTGTCCAGGAAATCCTTTCATGTTATTTAAGCCTGCATGTGCTGATCAGGGGGGAAACCTTGAAGTTGAGAACATCTAAACAGATCATGAACAGAGTCCAGCAGGAACAGCACTGTAAGCCACAGTAATGAACTCTCTACTCTTAACCCATACAACAGTTTCCTGCTCAGACTACAAATAATGCAGGTAAATCAGATTCAGTTCCAACTCTGGTCCCTGAAGTCTCATTTTAATGCTATAACTCATTGTGTGCTTTTGAAGCTTTATGACTGCAGCACTTGTAATGTGCATTACCCTAAACCAGGATGACCAGCACTTCCCCTGAGCAGTGGGCTGGAGACTGCTCGTAATGGACCTATTGGCTAAAATTCTGGGATTCACCAGAGAAGAACGTGTTAGAAATGCTGGATGGAACTGCAGAAGGTTGCGAGTACAAAAGGGCTGAGGTAAGAGAGATGTTACGGCAACTCCCCAATGATGAAACACTCAGGAAGCAGATACTAATATAAGCCGGTGTGGGCGGAGGGGTGAGTTGAAAAATCGGTGGATGTGAATAATTTGGAGCAATGTTTCAGGATCATAAGGGAAAAGCAGCCAAAAGTACAATTTCCACCCCCAGTGTGAAGCTGAACGATTAAGACTATAAAAGTTGTGCTATAGCCGAGTTTTGGAATGAAACAAGGGCAGGTCATTGTCAGTGGGAAAATGTCTTGCAGTGAAGTTCAGAAGTCTGGTCTCAACATGTCCATATTCAGAATAAAAAAATGAATACATGAACCTTTCACCTGCTCAAATTTGAAGAGTCAGAAATGTAAACTGAAACATTAAGTCATTATCTTGGCTTAATTTGGTAAGAGGAGAAATTGGCCAAAAACAAAAAATGTTTGTTTCTGACTGGTTTCACTGCAAAACACAAAACAAAACAAAATGTTTGTTTCTGACTGGTTTCACTGCATATACAGGTGCATCTCAATAAATTAGAATGTCGTGGAAAAGTTAATTTATTTCAGTAATTCAACTCAAATTGTGAAACTCGTGTATTAAATAAATTCAATGCACACAGACTGAAGTAGTTTAAGTCTTTGGTTCTTTTAATTGTGATGATTTTGGCTCACATTTAACAAAAACCCACCAATTCACTATCTCAAAAAATTAGAATACATCATAAGACCAATAAAAAAAACATTTTTAGTGAATTGTTGGCCTTCTGGAAAGTATGTTCATTTACTGTATATGTACTCAATACTTGGTAGGGGCTCCTTTTGCTTTAATTACTGCCTCAATTCGGCATGGCATGGAGGTGATCAGTTTGTGGCACTGCTGAGGTGGTATGGAAGCCTAGGTTTCTTTGACAGTGGCCTTCAGCTCATCTGCATTTTTTGGTCTCTTGTTTCTCATTTTCCTCTTGACAATACCCCATAGATTCTCTATGGGGTTCAGGTCTGGCGAGTTTGCTGGTCAGTCAAGCACACCAACACCATGGTCATTTAACCAACTTTTGGTGCTTTTGGCAGTGTGGGCAGGTGCCAAATCCTGCTGGAAAATGAAATCAGCATCTTTAAAAAGCTGGTCAGCAGAAGGAAGTGCTCCAAATTTTCTTGGTAAACGGGTGCAGTGACTTTGGTTTTCAAAACACACAATGGACCAACACCAGCAGATGACATTGCACCCCAAATCATCACAGACTGTGGAAACTTAACACTGGACTTCAAGCAACTTGGGCTATGAGCTTCTCCACCCTTCCTCCAGACTCTAGGACCTTGGTTTCCAAATGAAATACAAAACTTGCTCTCATCTGAAAAGAGGACTTTGGAACACTGGGCAACAGTCCAGTTCTTCTTCTCCTTAGCCCAGGTAAGACGCCTCTGACGTTGTCTGTGGTTCAGGAGTGGCTTAACAAGAGGAATACGACAACTGTAGCCAAATTCCTTGACACGTCTGTGTGTGGTGGCTCTTGATGCCTTGACCCCAGCCTCAGTCCATTCCTTGTGAAGTTCACCCAAATTCTTGAATCGATTTTGCTTGACAATCATAAGGCTGCGGTTCTCTCGGTTGGTTGTGCATCTTTTTCTTCCACACTTTTTCCTTCCACTCAACTTTCTGTTAACATGCTTGGATACAGCACTCTGTGAACAGCCAGCTTCTTTGGCAATGAATGTTTGTGGCTTACCCTCCTTGTGAAGGATGTCAATTATTGTCTTCTGGACAACTGTCAGATCAGCAGTCTTACCCATGATTGTATAGCCTAGTGAACCAAACTGAGAGGCCATTTTGAAGGCTCAGGAAACCTTTGCAGGTGTTTTGAGTTGATTAGCTGATTGGCATGTCACCATATTCTAATTTTTTGAGATAGTGAATTGGTGGGTTTTTGTTAAATGTGAGCCAAAATCATCACAATTAAAAGAACCAAAGACTTAAACTACTTCAGTCTGTGTGCACTGAATTTATTTAATACACGAGTTTCACAATTTGAGTTGAATTACTGAAATAAATGAACTTTTCCACGACATTCTAATTTATTGAGATGCACCTGTATATATATATATATATATATATATATATATATATATATATATTCTTTGTAAATAAGACTTAGAATCACAATTTTGCTTCTCAAGTAAAAATTAGTTTTAAGGATGTTTAGGTATTTTTACTGGAATCAAGACAAAAATACTGATGAAGAAAATTATTTGCTGCAGTGTTTGAGTCAAAACAGTATGATGAGCATGTTTATGTCTGTTTATACCATTAATTCAGGATACTGGTGGGGGCTCATGGGGTCCCAGTGTACAAACTACAGGTGTAAATACAAGTTCCAGAACACTTCCCTGGTGAACCAGCAACCCAAATGCACGTTTTCCTACCTCAAATATGTCAAAAATTACCAAATTTTACATTTTCCAGATTCATATCATCATCAATCAATATTATTTTAGTGTCCTGTAGGGTAAAGCATCAGAAAGCAAACTATGCTGTGGTGTATCATTAGGTCTTCCAGAGCAGATTTAATGTCACAAGCAGCTGTCATCATGTTTTATGACTTTGCTTATATTTAAAAGATATGTAATTATATAATGACCCTCAAATGCCCTATAAAGGTGAGAAAGCCCAGAACAGCACAGCCTGCGAGTGCACCCGTAAATTTACTCTGGCAGACACCTTTTGGATCCTGCTGTAAACACTCTCACCGTGTCCCTGTGCCTTCAATGGCCTGAATATTCTCCTGTTAGTATCCAAAAGTGAAGCCTAGAGAGAACTTTCTTGAGTTTGGCAGTTCTAGTCAAGTTTTGCAGCACTAAAACTTTACCTGAGAATGTTCACATACAATAATATGGTGGTAGGGTTCAAAATTTACACTTGCCAAGCTCCAGATGAGAGTAAGAATTCTTTGGCTTTGGTAAATCAGTAAAATGGAGTCTGGCAAATTTTCTTAATTCACTCACCATTGGCAGGCACGGAAAAAAAATTACATTTTGGACCCTGTGGAGGACAGTGCAGTCCATGACACTTGTTCTGCAAAGGCTTGGCTGCTTTCATCCCTAATTAACAAACTTAATACAAACTTCAGAAAGCTAATTTCTAAATAAATAAAAACAACACCAGTCAGTTGAATGAGAGATACGAGATGGCTATTAAAAATGAAGTGAAAGAGGAAAAAACGTAATAGATTCCCCATATGGTTGCAATCAACCATCAAAATGTGTGGAAGGTCCGTTTTCCACTACTGAAATGCAGCAAGGCCACGGGCGCTAAAGGGAGAGTGGAGAGGAGGTTTGGCTGGGAATGGGACGCCATGGCAGGCTGACATCCTCTCAGTGCTCACTGCTCATTTGGACCTAACCAGTCCCTCTGTGGTAGCTACTACTCTGTGAGCTGAAATTGGAGTCAGGGAGAGAGGGAGAGAGAGAGAACAAATTAACTGGTAATGCCTCCACCAGCCTGGCAGATGAAAAGATGTTGGAAGTTTTATGACTCTACTTTGGTGCTGATTTACAGTAAATGGGTGTCAAGGCTGTGTCATTACAGATTACAGGCTGGATGTGAAGAATTTTTAAAAGGGTGAATTACACCGACTTGCACCTTTGTTTAAACCTAAACATTTCAGATTTTTAAAAGGGATTTTGAGTCATACCAGTACATATTTGAGACTATGGAATTTATCTTTCTCAAAAGAATTCCTGGGCATTCATAAAGTTGGATCATCTCACTTTGAGCTTAAAGGAATATCTTTAAGCTTTTACAGAAATGTAGGCTCAGCCTCAGCCTCAGCCTCAGCCTCATTGTGATCCAAACCCATTTGACTTTCTTGTGCAGAACACAAAAGGTAACATTTTAATGAATGTCCCATCTTTTAGCCCATCTTTTTAATACAAAGGCAGTAGATAGTGCCTCACTTTAAAGATTAAAAAAGGAAACAGAAAATATCATAAAAGCAGTCTATGCTACTTGTGTATCATATTCCAAGTCATATTCCACATGCAATTTTTCAGTGAACTATTCCTTTAAACTAATTGCCTTACACAGAATTAAAAGTAATGCCTCCTTTAGAATGCAGTCCCTTTCAGAAAAAGCTCTGATCACATGCCATAGGACCAAACTAAGGGGTGAACAGTCATTCAGAAGTCTGTGGCAGACAGCATACTATCAAAATTGGAAGATTATAAAGTGCTATAAAAATAGTCCTGGATGAATTCATGATCCAGAGATGGGGTGACACCATAGTAATGAGTTGAGCCTACATGAGAAAGCCAGAACTATG
Source organism: Myxocyprinus asiaticus (assembly GCF_019703515.2). Taxonomy (NCBI): domain Eukaryota; kingdom Metazoa; phylum Chordata; class Actinopteri; order Cypriniformes; family Catostomidae; genus Myxocyprinus; species Myxocyprinus asiaticus. The sequence goes on along the minus strand of NC_059364.1, from coordinate 16,743,930 downwards.
CATCACACTCATTGTTAAAATTGGACTGTAGAACAGTAAAGTGGCACTACTACTGACAATTCCTTCAGAGAATGAGCACATACACAGAGGCCTGTTAAGTTTTAGTACTTAAGGGTTAGTTCACCCAAAAATTTAAATTGTCATCATTTACTCATGTTTTTCCAAACCCATATGACTTTCACAAATGGAATGCAAATGGAAATGTTAAGCAGAATGTTAATCTCAGTCACCAATAAGAATAATAATTCGTTTTATTTAGTTGTCGCCTATCCTTCAGCTCAAGGTCACATTACAATAGAATGAAGAAAATAACAAAAGAATGACAACTTAGAAAACAGCCATTTCTCTCTCTCTCTCTCTCGCTCGCTCTCTCACTCTCTCTCTCTCTCTCTCTCTGATACACTTTGAGTTGCATGCTTCCTCTGCATACTGCATGCATGCTTCCTCTGCTTAGTTTAACTCAGCCTGCATTACCTCGTACACTGAACAGCTCTCACCATGTAGCTGTGTGTCCTGACAGGGTGAAAAATGGTAATACAGAAATTAATGGTTAACATATGTTCTCCTCTCTCTGCATGGCTCCCAAACCTTCCATATACACATGCTCTGTCCCTTAGCCGTGTCTTGAGCTTTAAGGACTGAGCCAGGAAGGTAAAGCTACACTGTAATCAAATAGCACTTTGAGACAAGCAGTTCCACATTAGACTCATCACCGTTAGTAATCGGAGAGATGACGCAATCCGACATGGGACAGCCCTCCAGTCCATCATTCTTCATGTACTCTTTGAGAAAAACTAAATAGAATAGAGGATTCTGTAAAATATGCAAGCAACATAAACCAAACTATAGTAACAACAGAAACTATGTAAAGGTAGATTAGCGATTACAATGTGTGCAATTACTCGGCATGTATATAATGGATACTATGGACACCATTTTTACCATTCCATTACATTTACGCTTTTGGCAGATGCTTTTATCCAAAGCAACTTACAGTGCATTCAAGGTACTGTATAGCCCTACATTTGATCAGGCCATGTGTTCCCTGGATATCAAAACCATGGCATGAAAAGCATAACTAATGCCATGCTTTACCAGTTGAGCTACAGGATACAATAGGATGAATGACAAAGTTTTCTAGGGTTGCATCACTCAGTGTTTATCCACTGAGCATTGGGACACTTATGACTCAATCACCTGCGACATGATGAGCTCGCACATTAAAACACAGCTGGTATTAATCAACAACATTGCTGTATAAAGCCCTAGGAATACTTCCATATTGACGCGAACTCTCAGGGTCTGCGAACAGCTGAAAACAAGCCTGTCAAAGTATACTCCATGGCTGTGTCTGAAACCAGGAAAATGCTGCCTCTGGAGGCTGTATATGGAGGCAGGAATGGATCAAGGCACATCCGAATCCAATGTTCGTGTCACATCCTGTCTACTGTGATACCTTCATCTGATCGATTTTTGAAGGCAGCATAGATGTATCCTTCGCTGCCTATGAAATCCCACAATCCATGGCGTTTGAACTGAAGAAAAAAATTGTGGCTGAAGAGGCAGTTGATAGACAATTTGTGTATAAATGGATGTTTTTATTAACTTTTTCCAACTTTTGATTCCATTTCTAGCGAGAAAGTAGTATTGTAGTTTTAAAATATACACTTGGTTATCGCCAAAATTCTCTTGATTTTGTTCTATATTATTTGATCATTGTAGTTCAGTTGGACTGAATGAAGCAGATGCGTTACCTTTAGTGGACACCAGATGGTGATAATCAGTTGCTGGTAACCTAGCAACGATGTGATGTTACCCTGCCTCCATAACCTGTCCAAAACCAGTTTCTGGAGGTACCTTTGTAAGCAAACGCTGTCTGTTGAGTCATTGACTGATAAGACAGCGAAGCAACAAGACAGCTACCTTTGGTTTCGGACGCAGCCCTAATAACTCTGTGCATACACAGGCAGTTGGAGCATGTCTGCTATGACTACTATGAGACACCAGACATTCTCTTCAGAAGTTTAGACTCATACAGATGTTTTTATATTCCTTCAGACTCGAGTTGTACAAATGCAGGTATCTACAAACCTCCTCACACACGTGCTCATGACAGGCAAATACACTGTTGTTGTTTTTACCTTAATCTCCTGATGGTTAGCGGCGATTACATCTTCTAGCGCTTCTTTGTGAAAGCAACAATGGCTCAAATATGAGTGTTGTCACCTTGTGGACCCAGTAATTAATAACTCCAGGCGCATGTGCATTCTGCGCGTTTAAAGACACGCGGTTAGAAAAATCGGGTTGCGCGTATTCAGTGATGTTGATGAGATTTGCGTCACACATCCTGTCCGCGGAAGCTCTGCTGTAGGTATTCAAAAGTTGTGTTATTATGAAAGATAAATGACATAAAGAAATACATTTTTTTAACCTAAAATAAGGCTTTGACTTCATAGTTTTACACTTGTGCTCATCTTTCACAGACTTGAAAGACTTCAAAAGACATGACAACATTTCCGGTAAGGGAACATATCCTGATTGAGACAACCCTCAAAATGGCCGACTCCCTGATCAGTGCCCTGACAACTGAACTAACGAGCTGATTGAGATGAACCATAGGAGTTCCCACTAAATACATAACAGCAGAAAACATTTTTATAAACCAATGAAACAAAAACTTTGCCTTTGCTGAAAGACCTTATACAGAAACTCAATGTATAGGGGGAAAAAATCCAAGATTCACCGAAATAGCAAGCTACCAAATTAGTTTTTATAACTCTTGGTGAGTAAATATTTGGTAGATTCACAAAAAACGTGCTCAAAGTCAATTTTACAGGAAATCCAGATGCCGGCATTTGATATTTACTTCATGTGAGTCCATTGCTCTCTCCGTCACCTTTTACTTCAAATTTATGACCAACTGCTCAAATGTTCCAAAAACATTTCCATATGTCACAGTGACCATTAAAACAAATAAACCACCTGAACTGTAGCTCAGACACAAACAGTTTTACATCTTTTTTTTTTCTTCCCTAATGTCTTGTTTTATCTTATGCCCGAATGTGAACTTGCTAACATAAATTTTACCTCTTTATACTCACTTCACTTGTATATTTGATGGGAGTAAATCACTTCTAGCCAGTGAATGTATTATTGACTTTCTACCGCCCTGCAGGTGTGAGTCAGATTATGGCCAGAGTGCTCACAGGAAATTAACCACCACTCATGTGATTACCAGATTATGGCTGACGGACAGATCTAACAGATGAATTTTAGACATCACTTCCTCTACTCCCCAGCATTCTGTCTTAAAACAACATCACACAGAATCACAGTCTGACAGGACAGGACAGGCCAATGCTGTCTCTCAAACATACTTCAATCCAATTTCTAATCAGCTTTAAGTAAATATTGGCACGTCTTTATTTCAGGAGTACGTAAATGTCTTGATTTTTTACTACGAAAGCAGTTGGGAAAAAACCCAGCAAGATGATATAACAATAGGAAGAACAAAGAGTTAAAGGAATAGTTCACCCAAGAATGAAAATTATGTCATCATTTACTCTCCCCACCATCGTTCCAAACGTGCATGACTTTATTTCTTCCGTGGAACACAAAAAGAGATGTTAGGCAGAATGTTAGTCTTAGTCAACTTTCATTTTCATTGTATGGGAAAGAGCAGCATCTCAACATTCTTCAAACTTGTTTCCTTATTTTCTCAAAGAGGAACGCCATATCAGTTTGTGATGACATGGGGGTGAGTAAATGAGGACCAAATTTTCATTTTTGGGTGAACTATCCCTTTAAGGAAAGTAGAGTGAGAGAGAGTTGTGATGAGGTCCAGAGACCTGTTCGTCCGGTGAACTGATTCTCATGTGATGGCCGATGATGTATTTGTTTTCAAAAGGAAATTTGAAAGCTTTACGCAACTACCAAAGTGATATCGACTCCAAGTCAGTCCTCATTAGGATTCTAAAACCCATAATCTGCACTGGGAATAAATTCATATAAAAATATCAACAATTAGTGGAAGGTTAGAGTATGATGGTGTTTTATATAAAGCATTTATTAAATAAGGCTTAAGTCCATGCTGACTTTATTAAGAACACAGAAATGCTTTCACAGAAAGACATTCATTAAACAAACACAGATTAATAAAACTAAATGGTTCATCCATCAGGACACTAAATGCTTAGAGTTACATAACAAACATGACTAAAATAATCTTGAGGTAATTAGATCAATTGCACAAAGAAATTCATAAACAGTCTCATATTATAATGATTATGTTCAATTTATTTTAACTTCAAAGAAGGCCAAAGGTAACTATAAACCATTGACTTGATAACCAAATCCACAAATGAGATGTTTTAACGATGGCAGGTAATTAACTTCTATGAAAAGACCAGGCAATTGTCCTATTAACATAAACCATTTCCTGTGACAGATAATAGATGTCTTTAATCTGAGAGTGATTAACGTTACACCACCTCCAACCTGAAGGAAATATCATAATTCTGTCGTGATTGAGGAAATAGGCTGCTAGTCTCGTTTCCCCATTTTGGCACTATGTAATCGGCTTACAAGCCGGTGCTGGAATCACTTGACTCCCCTCTGTCAGGTGCAGTTGTGGGAAGAAGCAGAATTGGGAACATGGAATGATAGGAGTCAAAAGGAGTCAAACAATCTGAAGACATATGCTTTGGAACACAGTTTTAATCGCTTTTTGGATAAAAAAAAAAAAAAAAGGATCCAAAATACTCCCCCATGTACCTTTCCTAAAATAATGTGTGATTTTTTTTTTTTTAATTCAGCTAAATTATTTTTTATAAAGACTCTACCTTTGTTTAACAATCTACACTAAAATGACATCATTTTGAAGTTTCAGTGTTGGGGTAGTTACAATGTTCTGGCTTACAATGTGTACTTCCCTACAATGCTAAAATGCAGTAACTGCACATTTAGTCAGTATTGACTTATAACCAAAATTAGGTCTCTTAGACTATGACCTATCCTGTAGCAGGCGGGTTTGGCTCAAATATGCTGAAATTCATAGAAAATAGAGTGTGAAAATTACAGAAACTTCACAATCTACACTAAAACCAAATAATTCAGAAGCCATTTTGCTCAGTTTCAGTGTTGCCATGGTTATTATGTTTTGGTTTATAGGGTGGTATACTACCCTAAAATGTGGTAACTTGAGTCATGACTGAAATCGGGTCTCTTAGATTACGAACTGTCTAGTAACAAACAAATGGGTTTGATTCAACAATGCTCAGATTCAGAAAAGGACAATAAAGGCCATTTTTCTCAGTTTCAGTGTTGGCGTAGATACTATGTTTTGGCTTTGTAGAGCAGTGCAATCATCAGTAAAAACTCTTGCACTGGAGTCTGACTTGAAGTTCTATAATTCCTGGATGTTGTTAACAGTTTAATATAGACTCTCTCTCTCATCAACTTCCTCTCCACTGGCTTTTAAACTTCAGCTCAGAGTCGTCACTACATTTAACATATCTTCACTTACCTCCAGTCACTCAGAGACTTCTACACTGTTTTTGCCAGTCCTAATTACAGCTCAATTATGCAGCTGGAGGGTCTGTGGAAAGCAGACACTACGCAGGCCACGCAACCAGCTCCTCTGGGCCCAGCATGTACCCTGATATGGCTGATTCATCACATACTGAGGCTGCTAAAGGACTCTTCAAAGAGTTTGCCCTGTCTGTCATTGGTAGATTTAGAGGTAGAGAAATCATGAAGATCAAGAATTATGACTTTAAAAATCAGTCATCGACCACAGTAAGGACTTTATACATCAGCACCATAGCAGCAAAAAGGGATCTCATGCATTATTATTATTTTTTTAGAAGACACCAATTACAGTCCTAACTCACTTCTTTCCCTAAGCAAGATAGGACGTGACCAAATAATAAAAAAATACATTAAATTAAATAAAAATTTAAAAATTTAAAATACAGCAATTTATAAATTAAGTTATCAACTTACCTAAAAAGTAGCAAGTTGTTTTGTTTTTAATAAACCACTCAAAACTGTATCTGAACTTGACAGCCATTGATCACCATACATTTTCATTGTATGGAAAAGAGAAACTTTGACATAATGCTTGTACCTATAATAAGGATAATAACTTATTCTGTGTTTTACTGTGAAAAAGTTATACGTTTCAAGCGACATGAGGGTGGGTAGATGATTACACAATTTTTCAGTTCCCTGTCTGTCACTCACTCGACGTTGTGTCAATGTAGTGACACTAGGGGTTCGATCTTGAGAGCCCCAATCACCTTTGCTTAAAACAGAAAAGGCCAATGAGAATTGGCGAGTGGAATTTGCATGCCACTCTCCGTCCTGGACATATGGGAATAAAAGGAGATGGCGTGCACCACTCATTCAGATTTTTTCTTCGGACCCGAATGCATGCTTGTGTTCATCCTCTCACCTTTCGCTTACGCTGCTGGATTTTATGGCGCATATCAGCGGTCACCTTCGCACGGTCGAGTGCTGTGCTTCCCCTGGGCGCTTCGGCGGCTGAGTCTACGGGTGCTAAAAGAGTATATTAAGAAGAGTATATTTCCTTCTAAAAGAGCTTGTGCAAACGCTTGCCGTCTTTTTAAAGATGTCCTTCCGCATTTGCGCTATTGGATGTGGCCGTTAACTCTCCCCTTAGGACAGCCATGAAATCTGTCTTGAGCGCTAGGGGCACCAGCATGCCAAGGCAGCTTTCGTGGAAGGGTCATGTTCTCATTGCGAGAACATACCCATGAGAACGTTGCGGTCGCGGCTCACTTCCTTCTTCATGAAGCAAGGAGCCACCGCGGCTGCTCCCCAACCAGGTCCGTCCTGGGCTGATGCTCAGTCGGATGATCTGGATGTGGATATGGGAGCGTTTCCGCCGGCTCAGCCCCCGCAGACCTCCCATCCCCCAGCAAGCTCGTTCTACCCAGAAGAGCCGTCGAGCGATGCAGGCGGCCCGCCTCAGGGTGGGTTTAATGTGTCGCTTGCGGCTCGCTACGAGGATGAGCTTTCGGTCGCAGCATCGGCGGGTGGGCTTCTGCTATCGGAAGGAGACAAATCTTCTGAGCTCCTGCCCATGGGTGGTAGAGTACAAGATGAGGCGGACGCTGAGATGGCAGCCGTGCCCCACCATCGCCCTTGGGCCTGCGCGTGGTGAGTATTCCATCACCGAGTGCCCTCTGGGCATCGGCACCCACATGGTCAATAAAAGAGCAGTTTCCTCATTCCCTGGGCCAGCGCACTCACGACGGCTAGCCGCTGGAAGTCTTTCCAGTCAATCAGGCGAACACGAGTACCTCCCGTTCCCTCGTTCTCCATCGAGAGACAGCCGGCGAACAGGTAAGTGTGCTGGGATGTCTTCCAGGCCCGGGCATGGTAAATCCAGTCATCCCCTTGGTGCCGCTGTCGCGGAGGCTGGAGGCCTAGTTAGCACTCTCCAGCCCCTCGCAGTGGCTCATCAGGATGATTCGCCTAGGCTACACGATCCAGTTCGCCAGATGCCCACCCAGGTTTAGTGGCATCCTCTCCACTATGGTGCAGGGTGAGGGTACCTCCATCCTCCGGGCAATAGAGCCAGTCCCTGTAGCCGAGTTGTGAAAGGGCTTTTACAGCCCTTATTTTATCGTGCACAAGAGAGGGGGAGGGTCGTGCCCAATCTTGGATCTGCATGCCTTGAACAAAGCCTTACACAGGCTTCCATTCAGGATGTTAAAGCAGAAGTGCATCCTGGCGTCAGCACGACATCAGGATTGGTTCGTGGCCATTGACTTGAAGGACGCGTACTTTCACATATCGATCCTTCCTCGACATAGACCCTTTCTTCGGTTTGCCTTAGAGGGACAAGCATACCAGTACAAGGTCCTCCCCTTCAGTCTGTCCCTGTCCCCTCGCATCTTTACCAAAGTCACAGAGGCTGCCCTGGCCCCACTGAGGGAAGAGGGCAAACGCATTCTCAATTATCTCGACAACTGGCTAATCCTAGCTCACTCGCGAGATTTATTGTGTGCACACAGGGACCTTGTGCTTCAGCACCTCAACCGACTCAGGCTTCAGGTCAACTGGGAGAAGAGCAAGCTCTCCCCTGTGCAGAGCATCTCTTTTCTCGGTACCGTAGGTGGTACAGTGTAGGTGGCGTACATCGCATGTCGCAACTCGCCCGCCGCCTCCTCCTTTGGAGTCAGCAGACGTTGCAGTCTCTACGAGCCACTCACCTTCTGGGCATCCTCAACTGTGCAGCGGACACGCTCTCATGGCAGGTAACGCTCCGCGGGGAGTGGAGACTCCACCCCCACATATTCCAGCTGATTTGGGAGAGATTCGGGGAGGCGCAGGTAGACCTGTTCACCTCCCAAGAGTCCTCTCACTGCCCCCTTTGGTACTCCCTGTCCGAGACCCCCATTGGCACGGATGCCTTGGCGCACAGCTGGCCTCGGGGGCTACGCAAGTATGTGTTTCCACCTGTGAGCCTCATTGCACAGACTCTGTGCAAAGTCAGGGAGGATGAGCAGCAATCTTGTTCGTTGCGCCATACTGGCCCAGCCAGACTTGGTTCTCAGATCTGATGCTCCTGGCAGTAGCACCTCCCTGGCGCATTCCCCTGAGGCGGGACCTTCTCAGCAGCTTGCCCGTGTCCACTCTTCCATACCTCATGACACGGTTCAGTGCCTGCTACATTTCCTATAGGAACCCCTAGTGTCACTATATCGACACAACGTCGAGTGAGTGACAGACAGGGAACGACTTGGTTACTGATGTAACCTCTGTTCCCTGATGGAGGGAACGAGACGTTGGGTCCCTCCTGCCATGGTGCTGAACCGGCCGCTGTCATGGCCGGGACTCTCTATTGGCTCCCCAGCATAAATATGAATGAGTGGTGCATGCCATCTCCTTTTATACCCGTATGTCTGGGGCGGAGAGTGGCATGCAAATTCCACTCACCAATTCTCATTGGCCTTTTCTATTTTAAGCAAAGGTGATTGGGGCTCTCAAGATCGAACCCCTATTGTCACTACATCGACACAATGTCTTGTTCCCTCCATCAGGGAACAGAGGTTACATCAGTAACCAAGACGTTTAAAGCAAAGGATCTGTGGAAGGTGCAATTTGATTTGTCTTACCAAATTTAGACATCTGAATGTGTGATTTTATTTTAGACATACAATTTAACCTACTATTTAAAGGTGCAATAAGTAACAATTTTCATGTAATATTCGCCTTTTTTTTGCCAATGTGTGAACGGCTTGTAACGCAACTTAAAACATTAGCCCTTCCCGGACTTCCTAGGTTGCCTATTAAAGCCTGTAGTCTGATTTTCATGTGAAGGGAGCGGGTCGCTTTTGCCGGGAAAATCCAAAGGATGTGACTTTTATGCGCGTTCCCGAGAGCCATGCCTCAGTGCTTCTCTTCTGCTATTCAACAGCGACAACAAACTGCAACACTAGATAACGTTATCTTAGAGATAGAATCCAGCAAATGTCCGGCTCCCAGCACAACACCGACTCCTACACAAACACTGCAAAAAAAAAAAAAAAAAAATAACATTTATTTACTGAATCCTGTCTGGCTAAGCAGGAACGTGATCATGGTCAAGTGAAAACTAGAGTGAACATCAGCAGGGCATTTGATTCCTGGAGGGACCTTTGTTCCTGAATTGGCATTCTTCTTATTGGACAGGTAAGCTTACATAACTGCAAAGCATGTGAAATATAGTGCCATAAGGATTGATCTGTGTAATTTTAGCTAACTTGATCCTGCTTCGTAAATTTCAAATAATTTCAACAATCTTCTCTTTATACTAAAAGTCAGGTATGCTGATTCACAGTAACTGACATAAACAATGTTAATCTGTAATTATTCAGTAAGGTAAACTACAATAACACATGAAATGAATGCTAGACAATGTCCAAGGTAATGCAAAAAGACCCATTCATTAGTGTAACGTAACTTGGTTATACAGAAAATATAAACATTCTATTATTATAAAACAATAGCACATCGATATATCAAAATGACAGTTGTGATGGAATCACATCAATACTGAATTGTCAACATAATTAGAATGTACAGTCTATTTTATAAACAGCTACTGTCATCATCCACCAAATTTAGCTAACAGCTATTGATAAAGCTGGCCAGCTAATGGCGACATAGGCTATCGTATAAATGCAGTCAATGTATCATGCAAAGAAAAGTGATTACTTCAAACTACAGTCTCGCATAGCCAGAACTATATCCACACTTTGTTTTAGCCCTGTTCCAGCACTGGAGAGTCAAATATAATATACAGTCTCAAAGTTTGTAGTAAAACAATCATAACTGTGTAAGTTTAATTATGTTACATCATCTGTCAGCATGATGCCAGTGAATCACGTTCAGTCTCTTTGTACGTTACGTCATTGTTTTGGATGCTCGCTCGCTCGCGTCCCTATGGAGTGTGTGCACAAGCAACAAGCAGCTGGCTACAGTTCACATAATGGCCACAAGTGTCATTAATAACAAGGGTTTCTGAATCTTACATACTGCACCTTTAATCTTCTAAAATTATACAAATATTTATCTTTTGGAAGTTGCATTTAAAATCCAGTTGGTTCAAAAATCCATGGGCACGATGGGCTATTCAACACAGTCTCAAGACAAGTCAAAAGCAATTGTATGAGTTGGCTTGTTCAAAAACGTATAACTTCTACTCCAATAGAGAAAAATAAATGAACCAACATTTTTTTTTTTTTTTAACCCCTTAACACAAACCTAAACATAACCATGATTTTAATAGGAAAATCACTGCTGTGTACCACGGAAGAAAGAGAAACATTGGGGTTTTAAACAAGCATTCTTACGGTTTTAACCCCTAACCCAAACCCCCAAACCTAACTATAATTTTAATCAAAATTCAGTGTGACACAGAAAAAAGAAAACAGCGCCTTTGGAACAAGATGATGGAAGTGCATTACAGGTTATTTACATACAGTATATCAGACATTTATATTGTGTAAATACATATGGACTGATTAACCACATTTGTTCACAGACATTGTATTTTTTAAAATAAAGTGTTGTATGGGAGGCTAGTTAAAATGTGCCTGTATTATATTGATTTGAAATTATGTTTGTTAATTAATTAATCTCTATGGGAATCAAAACATCAAAGGATTTCGCCATCTCCTGAGAGTTGTCATGAGACTATGTTGACTAGTTTACTGGTGGCACACCATTTTTTTTTTTTTATTTATTTTTTTTTTTTTGGAATTGTAAAGCTTCAGAGGTTCTGTGATTGCACAAGTATTGCATTTTAGAATGTCATTGATTAAAATACAATGCCTGAATTGTTAACGATCCTATGGATTGGTGTCTGTTAATGGCAGTAAATTTGTATGCAATATTTTGCTATTTTGGCAGTAAATGTAAATCTGTGTCCATGCGACTATGTTCTTTAGTGTGCAGAACATGTATCACTTCTGCTGCTATTCTATGAATAGTTATAATTCTGTTGTAATGAACGGATATCTAACAGACATAATGGAACTACAGTACAGACGTGAGTTATTGAGGGATCTATTGTTGGATGATGTGGTTAAGCCTTTCTGTATGATATCTCACCATGTAATGAATAGTTGCAGTATGTCTACTGACGGATCTACTGTTGTCTGATGGTAATGTTCGCCTAGCTATACGACTGGCAGCTAATTCTGTAAATATTGGCTTCATGAAAACTTGTCAAGGGTCATCAGTAAAATGAGCCATTTTATAATATGATCTTTAAACAAATTAGAGTTGAAGTTCTAATTAAGTTTTCATCCTTTGACAATTTATTGACCATTTAGAACAATCCTGGCTCCAAATGGTGCAACACAAATGCTAACTTATCAAGATAATGGTCGTTATAATAACTCGGCTTTCTGTGCTCTTCCAGCCTGCCATTTTGTACGTCTCATCTGTACAGTCTGCAGTATATATACACACCACTGTGTAGGGGACCTATAGTGAAGATAACTTTAGAAGGCTAGGTCCCCCTGGGCCACGCTAAAATGTATTATAATAAACATGCCAAGCCCTGCTCTCGGCTCTCCTGCACCCAGCCAGAGACAACACAACTCCTTATCTTTGCTCCAACAATGGCATTAGAATGTCAGAGACACTTTCAAATTGCCCTGATACACTGCCAACTGCTCCATTTAACAATAATTCCACCTTGGACCGAGTGCACTCGAGCCAAACAGTCATCCTGAGCTGCTCTTGTTTTTTTTTTCAGGATTTTTTATTTTTATTTCTTTGCTGGGAGAGGGTTGCTGTTTCTGTTGATTTGGGCTGATTTTGGATACAGTGATGCCCCACAGGTACTCTGCTTCATTATGACATCATAATGGTAAGAGCCACTGGAGGTAAAACTGCATGAATATTTCACCAAAATTCCAAAGCGTTAATGGACAGCAATTTACTGACTGATATAAAATTACTATTTAAAGGGACAGTGCACCCAAGAATAAAAATCATGTCATCATTAACTCATGTTTTTCCTAACTTGTATGGCTATATTTCTTCCATAGAACACAAAAGGAGATGCTAGGTAGAACGACAGCCTCAGTCACCATTCACGTTCATTGTATGGAGAAAAAAAGAAGCAATGAAAGTAAATGGTAACATACTGCCTAACATCTCATTTTTACATTCCTTCGAGTAGACAAAGTAATTTGGGTTTGGAACAACATGAGGCTGAGATATTTATGACAGATTTGTTCAATTTATTTTTAGGTGAACTGTGCCTTTAACCATGTATCCAGAGAAACACTGGCACATCTAGGCAATACAAGGCCATGCTTAAGTATGAGCTGTTATGTGATGCCTCTGTAATTCAGGCATGCAGTAAAAGCATCATAAATGACTAAGCTGCTGGAATGACTTTGCCAGATTCCCATCAGATGACTCAGATCACTCTCTTTCTAGATACACCCACTGAACACTTTATTAGGAACACTATGGTCCTAATAAAGTGCCCGACATGGTCTTCTGCTTTTTTTAGCCATTCGCCTCAAGGTTCAATGTGTTGTGAATTCTGAGATGCTATTCTGATCACTACAATTGTACAGAGTGGTTATCTGAGTTACCGTAGCCTTTCTGTCAGCTCAAACCAGTCTGGCTATTCTCAGTTGACCTCTTTCATCAACAAGGCATTTCCATCCACAGAACAGCCACTCACTGAATGTATTTATGTTTTTGGCACCATTCTGAGTAAACTCTAGATTTGGCTGATTAGATAATTGCACAAATAAGTAGGTGTACAGGTGTTCCTAATAAGTGCTCAATGAGTGTATACTGCTTCCTACTGTGATAGAGAATCAAGAAATGATTTGACTTCAAATATGTACAGGCCTCTTGGTTTCATCAGCAGTGATGATGATTGTTGGGTGCAATACTTGCTTAAGTGGAATTGTAAACATAGCACCCCATATCGACCACACCTACAGGATGACCCTATCAGCAGCCCCCACCTGTCTGAGATGACACAGGCGAATGCTGATGACATCACTGGCTCACTCTTGCGTCTGAAGGCACAAATTAGTTGAAGCACTTCTCAGTAAAGCCCCTCGCAGTACAGCTGTAAAGGTTACTCTCCTCCCCCAGCTCTCCTAAACAAATTACTGCTTGTAAAACCTGACAGATATGAAACCTGAGATTGAGCAGAAATAGGGAGAGAGGGGAACACCACAAACCACACGATGTGTTGGTGTGTGAGGTCTGCTCACTCTGAGCTCCCTGTTGGTCTTCCCTTTCATTCAGCACCTCCACTCTTATCAGTAAACCCTCAGGGGGAATTGCGCCCACTGATAGTTTAGTTTATTTGCAAGCGCTTGTCTCCATTGTTTTAGCACCCACTGGTCCATTTACACATTTCTGGGTTTGGAACGCATAACAATAACTGGGTAAACTTTAATAGAGTTTAATGGGAGACAAATATAGCAAATATTACCTTTGCATTCCCATTTGTTCCAACAGTAAAAAAAAAAAAAAAAAAAATCCACTATTACATTTCCAAGACTTTTCAAAAGAGGAAAAAAGAGAGATAGAGAGATGAATTATTACAGTCTGAAGAGAAAAAAGACATTTACTGTCACTCCTTCATCAGCTGTATTAGAATCCTCATCGCAACAGTGGTGATTTTTTATTTATTTTCATTTTTTATGTCAGGGTAATATAACAAACAATAATATTAAAATGTATATAAAAGTAAATAATAAAAAAAAAATCTAATTTGTCTTTTTTTTTTTTGTTGGTAGATATACACTGCTACAAAAGGCAGAACAGGCTATCACAGTCTGTGAAAAGACTCCATTCACCTAAGGAACTAGGCATATAAGGTAATGGCATTTACATGCAAAAAAATTTTGTGCTGAGCGCAATTTGACAGCTCGTTTAAAAAGTGTGCTCAGTTACGCTGCACTTCTGAATATATGGTCAGTTATAATGCTTTTCTCTAGCATTTGATCGTCATTTGATTATTTACTGCTGCCATGATACATAGAAATGTTTTTTTTTTTTTTTTAAATAAAATGCCATTTACCGGCTGATTTCTGTGGCCGTTAATAGCAGAACTAAAGAGATAGTTCACCCAAAAATAAAAAAAATCTGTCATCATTTACTCACCCTCATGCCATCTATGATGTGTATGACTTTCTTCTGCTGAACACAAAATGTTTTAGAAGAATATCTCAGCTCTGTAGGTCCAAACAGTGCAAGTGAATGGGTACCAACATTTTGAAGCTCCAAAAGGACATTAAGGCAGCATAAAAGTAATCCATAAGACACCAGTAGTTAAATTTACATCTTCAGAAACGATATGATAAGTGTGGGTGAAAAACAGATAAATATTTAAGTTTTTCCCATAAATTGAAGAATGTAAAACGGAAAGTTTGATAGTAAAAAGGGACTCAAATATTTATCTGTTTCTCAACCACACCTATTATATCGCTTCTGAAGACATGTATTTAACCACTGGAGACATTTGGAGTACTTTTATGGTGCCTTTATGTGATTTTTAGAGCTTGAAAGGTCTGGTCACCATTCACTTGCGTTGAATGGACCTAAAGTGCTGAAATATTCTTCTAAAAATCTTCTTCTAAAAAGAAAGTCATACAAATCTGGGAGGACATGAGGGTGAGTAAATTATGAGAGAATTTAAATTTTTGAGTGAACTATCCCTTTAACTGTGCAAAAGCAATTTTTTGTGAATAGGTTGCAATTTATAATAAGCCTAATTTACATAGAAAAGAATAACAATAGCTTAATTAATATATGCCACAGCTATTTACGTGCATTTAGCACCCACTTAAACTGGATTGCGAGTAGTTGGTCAATAAGACAGTGAAATACCGTGCACCATTTTTTTTTTTTAAATCACCCCTCTTTAATCTCCTGCATTTAAATACTATGGTCAATCTCTAACAACATGTATGATCAAACAACGTTGTTTTGGATTATATTTTATGCTGCTCTATATTGTTTTATATGTTCTCAGATTTTGTAGTACATTTCAGCTGTGTTGAGTTGTTTTAACCTTAGGTCTGGCACTGGAACAGCAAAGCAAGCACTGAAATGTGGTGTGTATATGTGGGTTTGCAGCATGTGTGAGAAGCTGGGAAAATTTCTACAAACTGGGCAGCGTTTCTTACATGGCGTTAACCCAGCTAAGCCACTACGGCCCACACAGTAGAGACCTGTGGTCCACTGCAACCCCGTTATGACACATACCCATCATTTCTGCTTAAAAGGTAACTAATTAAAAGTATTTATAAAGCAGACACTGAGGCAATATTTTCACTGGAGTTGCCTGGCAACAAGTGATTGGGCCGGGGTTCTGGACTGGTCGGGGGGAGTTTGGTCAGGCCAAGCGTAGCATTGTGAGGTCATATCTCAGACTGCTGGCACTCAGGATGGGAGGTTTGACTGATGAATGTCACGCAGCCAAACTCAGGGACCTTTCTGACATCATAGTGCATTATGAACCTCCAGAGAAGTGTGTAAGGCTCTCACACTCACACACAGCTGCTGTGCCAGTTCAGTAGGAACAGCCATAAGCTCGAGGTCAAAACATGTCTAACTCTACAGAATGAAACTGTACACACAGCAGTGGCTATTTCTGTCCATTTCTTTTCCATTTAAAATATGTATTACAGAATTATTTTTGTGATTTTCATATTGCACAGAAAACTACAGTACATGTGGGACAAGGAAAATGCTTTTTTTTTTTTTTTTTTGCGTTAGATTGTAATACCCAAATCTGATGTAGCAATTAACAATATTTGGTCAAACAGTGTGTTGTAGCTCAATTGTTGAAAAACATTACTGTATTAAAGGAAAAGATTACCCAAAAATGAAAATTCTGTGTAATTCACTCACCCTCATATCATTCCAAACCCAAAGTGATCTCACAGTGAAATCAGAAACAGTAGACTGATTTTTCTTTAGCTAAAATCTGTCTGTTCTTACCGAAATTCAAAACACTGCCCCCAGTGGCCAAAACGGTAAGTGTTGTTGGGCGTATGGGCAGATGTGAGCTCCATTTTCTGGGTGAAATGTCCAGGGAGGGGCACCAAAATTGAGTTGTAAAGCGAGTTGTTTTCAGCTGTAAAGGATGTTATACAGTGAAGAGGAATGCATATTTATATGAACCCCCCAACCCAAACCCCAAACCTAAACCTAACCATCAGTGGAATAAAAATGTAATATTAGGTGGAAAAATGCAACCTCTGAATCGCGCTCATCACTGATTATTCGAACGTGATTACTTCCTGGTTTCAATGCGGGATCCAAGCCCAGGTCTCACACACAGCTGATGCAACGTGCTTCTGGTAGACACGTTTGAGCCAATGCTAAAATGTCTGATGGGAGATGGCGCTTATTAATGAGTCGGCATAATGTGACCGATCCTACTGGAACTCTCTTCCCATGTGATTTTTTTGCATCTGTTGTATGTTCATGAAAGCAATGAGAGAATTTTTTTTTTTTTTTTTTTTTTTTTACAGAGGCTTCTGATTTCTCACAAGAACTTGCATTGTTTAGCACTAAAAATGTGAATGTGAGCAATGGAAGTCAAGATTTTTATTGAAAAATGACTTAAAATTCATGTTGTTTCTCATGAAAACTAATTGTATGCCTTCAGAAGACTTTGAATACGATGCACAAGTTACATAGACTACCATTGTATTGCAAAGATGTACCTGTATATTCATTAAATCTATATATATATATATATATATATATATATATATATGTATATAATATATAATCATAAATATATATATATATATATATATATATATATATATATATATATATATATATATATATATATATATATATATATATATATATATATATATATATATATATATATATATATATATATATGCATAAGAAAGCAAGTCATATGGATTTGTAATGACATGAGGGAGAATATTTTATGCCAGAAATTTTATTTTTGGGTGAACTATTCTCAGAGGTGGGTAGTAATGTGCTACATTTACTCCGTTACATTTACTTGAGTAACTATTTGAAAAAAAAAAATACTAATGGAATTTTTTTACATTTACTTCGATACAATGGGTGGCATTCCTGTTGTTACATTACTGAGTTTAATTTTAATTAATGTGTAATTTACTGAGAGATTATTGGATGGGACTTTTATGACAGCGAAGTTCACACAGCTGTGCGTGCTGTCACACTCAAACCGAGTCCATCACTGCTGCAGCATCATGCTCTTCTAACTAAGTGAAACACTTTCTTCACTCTGCACAGTGAAAAAAGAATAGTTTCATCATGCAACACCATTTTACACCAAGTCAAGCAGCTATTTCAAGATCAAAATTGCAGCTCCAACTTAAGGCAGCACGCTGAGGTAAGTTGTGGCTCTAATGATAGCGCAGGCTTTTCGGTGATGGTAATTTTCAGGGTCATTCTGTAAATATGGGCTCTTGTGACATCAGTTTTTAAGTGTACATTTTTAAATCTGCAGCAATATATCAGTGTGCTTTGTCCCACGTCCCGCAAGCAATATTTACACATTTACTCTGCGCCCTCGCAGGGGTACTGGAAACTATCGCAGCTTCTAAAAATCATAAATTGTGTTCTGCAGAAGAAAGGAAGTTATACACATCTGGGATGGCATGAGGGTGAGTAAATGATGAGAGAATTTTCATTTTTGTGTGAACTACCCCTTTAAAGTGATAGCTCAGCCATAATTTAATATTCCGTCATCATTTTCCTACCCTCCTGTTGTTCCAAACCCGTGTGACCCTTTGTATTCTGTGGAACACAAAATATGTTAGACAGAATGTTAGGGAATGACAGTCTCAGTCCCCATTCGCTTTAATATATATATATATATATAAAAACACATTCACTGAAAGTAAATGTGACCAAGGCTAACATTCTGTCTAAATGGAAGAAAGAAAGTCATACTGGTTTGGAACAACATGATGGTGAATGATGACAAAATTTCTATTAATAATAATAATTCTGTAATACATGTTAAATGTGTATAATGTAATGGAATGTAGGGAGTTAATGTCCATTATATCATTTGTGAAAGTAACAAGTTACTCACTATTTGAGTACTCTTTTAATTGGATACTTTCTTACTCGTACTGAAGTAATTATTTATGTTAGCACTTTTACTTCTATTTGAGTAATTATTTTTTTTAAAGTAATTGTACTTTTACTTGAGTACAGTTTTTGGCTACTCTACCCACCTCTGACTATTCCTTTAAGAATATTTTGTCTGACACTGCATTGTTGCTCGATTGTTGTTAAACATTACTGTATTAATAGTATAGAAATAATAGTAATAAAAAGTCATATGGGAATCATTATTGATAGTTCATAACACCATGGTTAAATCTACAGAGCATATCTTTCCTCTTTCTGTGTCAGAATTTAAAGCACAAATGTTCTGACAGCTACTTGTAGCTAGTTTTTTTATGTTCAAAAAATCACATACATCAGCTCTATTTAAATTCTTTGGCATCTCTACAAAACTTATCAATGAGCAAATCATTATTTCAAACTTTTTCTCTCAAATGACAAATTACCCTAATAATGAAACCATACAGAAGATTGCAGGACAGCTCTATTTGATTAAGACAAAGAGTATATTTGCTTTATCGAGAATTGCAGACACCATATAACCCACTCCCCCAAGACAGACGCTATTAACGCATTTGTTTGCTTTGGAAATTTCCAGCTCGGTGCAGGGTGACCCTGAGCACATGGCATATTCTTCACCTGCTAATCACTGATGTCTGCTGCTGAAAAGGTAGCACAAACGATTGCCCTTCTTGCAGCCGTCCGACAGCATGTGGAGATGTGGAACCCTTACCAAATCGTCGCACCACAGGGGGCAAAGAGAGAGAGATGGAAGGCAAATGATATGCACTGGCTTTTCACCTCAGGTCAAGTCTTCTAAAGTTTGATCAGTGATTGGCAAAACCGCATCTCACGTTACAGTTCCCCCACACAAGAAGAAAGGGCAAATAAACACGCATGAACTGCTGAAGTGGAAAAATTATTTTTAGTGCTGATAGGTGTTCAAATTCTAAAACAAGATTGGAAATAAAAAGTCATGGATGTGAATTTTAAAGGGATTTTTTTTTTTTTTTTTCATACAATGAAAGTGAATGTAACTGAGGCTAACATTCTGTCTAAAATCTTTTTTTGTGTTCCACAGAGGAAAGAGAGTCCGATCAGTTTGGAATAACAAGGGTGAGTAAAGACAAAATGTTCATTTTTGGGTGAACTATTCCTTTAATTTGTCAACATTTGTAGATAAGTCTGAAAGCAGCTCTTAAATTTGGCCGTGGAAACGCAAACATGTTTTTATGGAGTCGTCAACATTCCCCTGTGCTCTCCACCAGTCATCCTTTTCTTTTTCTTATCAATCTAAATGAGGCTGTTATTTCTTGTCCAACCCCCTCTGTGATTCAGACCTGAAGCTGCTGTGTAGCCGTTCATCTGTGATGTTCTTATCTCCTGCACTCCTCCTCCTGTAATCAGATCAAGAACAGCTCAGCCTTTACTAACACTGATTCACTAGGTCATAGATCTTAGCTGAGGAGCAATCTCTCTCTCTTTCTCTCTCTCTCTCTCTCTCTCTATCCATCCATCCATCCATCCATCCATATTATCTAATTGCCATTATTTGGAACACTTTTCTTTAGCAGAGCAAAAAAGTTACTTGATATTACCTTCTTGATAGAAGTGTTGTTGAAAACTATCACACAAGCAAAGGTGCTGCTGTATTGAATATCAGCACAGCTGTAAATTCCTGCCGTCCGGCTGCACAGATATTCAGTACATGTCTTGCTCATGTGCTTTTATCTTCATTAAAACACTGACTAATGAGTGAGTAAAGTTTTAAAAACAAATCTTGTTTCAGAATTGCAAATGAACGCCAAGTAATATATACAATATCTTACATATTTATAAACTATCTAACCATGCTACACTAAATTAATGCCAAACAGTCTGCTGAAAACTCTTTCCCAAGGATGTTATCTAAACATTGCACTACAAAAGTGTGCATGGTACTCTGTATCTACTCAGAAAAGATTCTCAATGGCTCTCTACCAGAAAATCACTTAATATTGAGTCATTGTGATTATGTCCTGGAAAGAATTAAGTATTATAATCTTTTACTTTAGTTGTAAGTCAGATAATATTCCCCTTCTAAATGTTTTTTTGGGGAAAAAAATTATAATAATAATATTGCACCAAATCTAGTCAAATTGTGAATGTTATCTTTTGGAAGTTGGAAAACATTTAATTTCAATTTACAAAACATTTCACAGGATTTGTCTTTGATGTCAAAAGTTGAATGATAAGTCAACATTTTCCTATCTTACCTACTGTACATGTATATAGAAGTAGGAGAAACCTTTGAGTCTGCTTTTAACTGTTCTCAGTATCTATAGTACGTGTGTGTGTGTATTTGAATGATCTGCAGTATCTCATATCCATCTGCCAGTTAGCTTATCAGAGCAGTGGCATTACACACAGCCAAAGAAAATAAACTATGACATCATTATGATATTAAGCATCACACTGTGTAAATTTTGCCTGATGAGCAGCAACGCTCTGAGGATAAAGGTTAGCATATGAGCATTTGAGAAAAGACATACTGTCACACTGCCAAAGTGTACTAGCTGCTGTTTGCATAAACTTTTTACAATTCTTTTCTATGCTCAAACATTCATCACTAACTTGCTTGCTGTAATTTATTGAACTGAAAATGTCTGGCAAAATGCCCAGTAGAGGTGCGAAGCTTAGCCAACCATAGTATTACAGAAAATTTAACACCTCTTGAAGTGTGTAATTCCTGCGCCACTAGCAGCACTAAATGGAACTACAAAAATTATTTCCCAAACACTCTCCTTAGAGTTACCTTTAAAATGTTGTGCCATAAAACCAGGTGTGTTATTATTTAGGTATTTTGCTATAAATGTATTGACTTTAACTTACTTGTTCAGCAATATTCTCTTCAAACTGTTGCTCTGCCATTGCAGTAGTAGATTTGAAAAAGAAAACTCACTGTAGAAGTGAACACTGACAATAATGTCCGCTATTCCACCCCTTGTGGCAATTGAGAATTTAAAGGAATAGTTCACCCAAAAAGGAAAATTCTCTCATCATTTACTCACACTTATGCCATCTCGGATGTGGATGACTTTCTTTCTTTGGCAAAACCCAAATGAAGATTTTTAGAAGAATTTCTCAGCTTTTTTGGTCCATGCAATGCAAGTGAATGGGTGCCAAATTTTTTAAGCTCCACAAATCCCATAGGTCAGCATAAAAGTAATCCATATGACTCCAGTGGTTAAATCCATGTCTTCAGAAGCGATTTGATAGGTATGGGTGTGAAACACCATGTAATGTGTGTCCAAAGACAAGATCCACGTGAGCCATTTGTCACTGAATAATATCTCTTTTAATACCCTTTCTGTTCTCTACAGTCAGCTGTTAATCAAAATCAACAAAAAAATAAACATTTAATTCTAATCATGCATGGCACAGATTCGATTCCTCTCTCATTAACATGTGCTCATCTATAGACACTCTTTACAGAAATGCCGGTTTTGTAAAAAGACTACCAGTTTTATTCAACAAATTAATGTAAATACTTGTAAATAGTACAAATTATGCAATTAAACAATAAACATGTAACAAAAATTATATATGAAATATATCTTATTTATTGATTAAATACATGGATTTGTTCATTTTTAAAAAGCCAAAATGTGACCAAAATGATGAAAAACTAATAAAATATAATTAGTAAAATTAATATTTTTGTTATGTACCTAGTTAGAAGGTCCCTGTATAATTAACAAGATTAGCTGGGAGAGAATTTCTTTGATATGTATGAAAAAGGGACATTATAACTGAGATATACCCATATGAAACCATATAGAATCAAATCGGAATCAGAATCGAATTGGGAAATCTGTATCAATACCATCCTTTACACAAATCACCTTTAAATGCATGTGCAGCTTTACAAATGATGATCCACTGATGACGTAGACACTGACAGAACAGAATCAAAACTGTGTTCAGATATATTTCTCAAACTTTCTCTCACCTATCGCTCCCTCTCTGGGTTCTTCATTAAATTGTATACCTGCAGTTTCCTCTGAGGAGCTAAAAACTGCCAAGTACATCCTGCAAAATTTGTATACAGTGTGGTATGGTTTCCATTAATCCAAAAAAAAAAAAAAAAAAAAAAAAATATATATATATATATATATATATATATATATATATATATATATATATATATATATACACACACACACACACATGGATATTGTTTGAAATGTTGGCACAGTCACAAAAAATGGACAAGACTCCTCACAGGGCCTTCTGCACTCGGCATTCATTTGGAGTAAAAAAAAAAAAAGGAGATATGCATCTGTATACAGACAGCCTATGGAGCCAAGGCTTGGCAAAAGGTAACCCTCAAAGATACTAATCATCTGTCCAGTGCATGCTACCCTGTGAAATTCACTCTTTGGCTTCAGCACAGAAAGCAAGCGATTGCTACGTGTGGAAACATGAGGGACAATGTATAAAATGATTAATCTTTAATCTTTAATTAATCTTTATACTATCTCTGTCTTCTCCTGAGATAACCAATACACACAATATCAGTACACACCATGATAAATCAGGAAGAATTAGGAAAAGTTGCTAATGTATTGCTTCCACCCATTTATTCTGTCTCTGCGAGAATATTAAAGGAGGAACATGAAGGAGAACAGAGTTTTTGATATGAGCATGGGAGATGTTCTCTGAACAATCCCTATAGGCAGGCCAAATCAAAGAACATCACAAATAAACTCTGGCACCGCAGGCCCTGGTTTAGGTATCTCTACCCTAAATAGATGGTTCCATAAAGGAAATATATATATATATATATATAAAGAATAAATGTCCACACACCAAGGTTGTGATTCAGAACAGTGGTGGATATGAGTTTTTCAATTTTCAATCATCAATTCTTAGACTTTTACATTTGGTCCCCACCAATCTTGAATATTTGGTTACATCCGTACATCCCACATAATGATATTCAGAGGTCCCACAACTTTTATAGAAATTGCATTTACAAGAGCAATTTCTAGCTGATTAAATATTATAGAGGTGAGCATTACTAGAACAACTTATAGTAACTATACAGTATAAATATCCAGGCCTGGAAATCACAATTTTAAAATTCCCTGGTATTTACAGGTTTTCCATGACCATAGCAACCCTGGATATTATTGCTCCAAATTTGATTCACGTTTTGACCATTCAGGTCTTTGATGAAGGTGTCCTGCACCTGTACCCAACAAGACATTGTAAGAACATAATATATAAAAGCCCAGTAGAAGACTGGAAGAAGTAGAAAGTTATGTCATATTTCAAATGTGATATCAGGTAAATACCAATGTAAAAGTATTCTGCTAAACATTGTGCATAGTGATCTTATCTCAACGTGGGTTTATTCAGATGATCTGTCAAAGTACGGAGTAGAAAATCATTCCAAGGCAATTGGTTAACCATTCAGGAAAACCAACCAATGACACCCCATCCTTTAGAATTCCTTTCTTCTTTAGAAGTGAGAAGCTAAACTAAGGCCTTGGTATCTAAGTATCACAGTTAGGTAATTAGGTGCTGCTAATTCTTCTTGTCAACAGAAAGAGGGGTGGAAATAGCTGTTGCTGATTAGGTAGTTAATATCTAAGTAGTTGTGAAAAATAAACACTTTAATCTCAGCTAATCTGGCAGAGATTATTACCCCAGTGCAGAGTTGTCTGACCTAGAAGGTGTCACGGAATGGAGTGTTTTGAGGAAGGACCCAAGCACAGATGGCATCAATTAGATTTTATTTAAAATAGAAAACAAAACATAACATAAAACCCTCTCGATGGAGAAAAGAACACCAACAAAATCAACTGAAATAAATACACGAAGAACAGAACAGACAGAGAAGAAGACCAACCAACGATTGAAACAATCCAGAACAGGACAGCAAACACGAGGATCTAATAAGGGAGTGAAATCAAACAGGTAAACGAGGGACAGGTGAAACCAATAAATTAATAATGAGCAGACAAGGAGGTGGGGTGTGACACAAGAAAAGACTTAGAGACACGTGGCAATACTGAGACTAAAACAAGCCATGCGCTCTCACAGACACAACACCCAAATGACACGAGCGCATATCGCCAGAGGCAAAGGCAACATGCGCTCATGCCAAACGACAGACAAGATGGGACATTTGTGTGAGGGTTCGGCCACAACTAAACAGGCACCGAGACCAAAGCGGCTGGACCCCGACACAACGTGACAACGGATCGCGACCCGGACACGCAGCACAAAGCAAGTGCAATGCGAAGCACGCCTGAGGTCATGAGAGACAAACACAAAACAATTGACACAAGTGAATGCCGCAAGAATTACTTAAGAGCAATGCACTCGTGCCAGTAACCAACAAGACAAGAGAATGCATGACAGTGCCAAAGGGACGAGCCATGCACTCTCACATGGACTCGACAAGACACTAAACAAGAGGGTCTGAGCTCAGCCACAAAGACAACAAAACACAATCAACATAAGTGGCTGAACTCTGACAAGAAGGGACAAGTGGCCAATCAGTGTGTCAATGATTTGAGACAGGACAAACACAGCGAAAGATGAGGAATAGGAAAGAAGATGAGGTGGGTAAAACAAATTATGTAATATCCTGGGGGTAGAGTTTAGTGAATCTCATAATTTACTATGTTGATGTTTCTGTGTAATAGCAATTTTTAGGAATAACTGTTTAATGTTAAAGGAATAGTTCACTCCGAATTAAAAATTATTTCATTATGTACTCGCGGTCATGTCATTCCAAACAAATATGACTTTATTTCTTTTGTGGATCATAAAATTAAATCTATTTTAATCTCCTGAGACCCGAGTGTGACTTCTGTGTGCATTTTTTGTGTTTCCAGGATTGTTGGTTATTCATGTTTTTGAGATGTTACAGACATTACATCAGAAAGTAGCATAAATAATTCTGATTCAAAGTAATGGCCAGCATCATCCAATCACTGCCAACCATGTTAAAATAAAATAATACATTATAAATTCAGAATCTATGTACTGCTTACCATTGTCCCATGTCTGCCAAACATGTTGAGTGGTCCAAACATCATCTGCGGCCTGAAACTGAACTTCTGCTTGTATTTTTGGAGTGAATGCACTTAGCCTCATAAAGAGTTATAGGATGCTCCCTTGGTCCCTTTTTAGTGAATGACTTGGGGTGTGTTCACACTTGGCAGGTTTGGTTCGATTAAAACGAACTCTGGTGTGATTGCTCTGTTAGTGCAGATCATTTGAACAAGTGTGAACGCTGCCATCCGAACCTTGGTGTGCACCAAACAAGCGGACCGAGACCGCCTGAATAGTGGGTCTCGGTCCGCTTCCAAACGAACTCTGGTGCGGTTCGATTGATATATGAACGTAACATGGACCAAAGACGTCTAAACGGACCAAAACCAGGAAGTAATTTGCTTAATACTGACCTCAAGCACACCTGGTTCTTCTCATCATAGGATCTGTTGCCCATTACAGTTCGGTACAGGCGTCGGAACCGCCGTCAGATGTCCTTGCAGCATATCTTCATTTGTGTGTGCAACGGAGGAATTCCTGGCGCTGTTTTGACACCTTTACACATTTTATTAGCTCTTCGTTTATTCTCAGCTGGTAAAAATACCACCATATATACATATATAAATATAACGAGCGCATTTCGCCCAGCAGCCAGCATTGTTTTGGATGTTCGGAAAGGTCCGTCGCAAAATATACGTCATAAAAGCTGTCCAATCAGGTTGTGACTTTTTCCTGATGCCTTTTGTGTTGTATCGTTAGGTTCGGTGTTAAAAATGCCAGTGTGAACGCTAAGCGAACCAGGACTAAATGTATCATTTACTTTTTTGGTCCGGACCAAGATGACCAAGAGAACCGAACTACAAGTATGAACACACCCTTAACCTCCAGTGCGCTGTCTGTCTGCACTGGTCTCAGAACAGTTAAAAATGCAATTTGAATCCTAACTCCATAAATCAACATCCTCTGAAATAAACTTTTTCACCTTTTGGATGAACTCATTGATTCTTAATGTGATAATGCACAGTAAATGTAGGATTTCTAAAGAAACAATGCGCTAAAGTACACATTAGTGTACATTGTGTTTAGCAGCATGCCGTTTAACGATAAATCGCTCAAATTTAAAAATGGCAAATCGGATGAAACTAGAGACTGTAATCTTTTGACTCAAACAGGTTTCATTTTAAAAACTTAATTAGGTTTCTTACCAGATGTAGTTTTGTTGCCGTTTCTTCCTAAGACAAACCTTGCTCAGGTCGGCGCCATGTTGTTTTGACACGTGATTCCATGCGTTGAAAGTTTAACCCTTTACTGACAGTACAGAGACTCCTGAACTGAGATCAGTCAGTTTAAATTCATTTAAATAATGTGTTGCGTATAGCAAAGCCAAAATACAACGTCTACACATATGTGCACGGGGGTCAGTTAAAGAATTTTGTGATCCCTGATTTACGTACAATAGCAGTTGATAGTAACTGACTTTAAAGATAAAAAAGCACCCAAAAGTATCATAAAAGTAGTCAATGTGACTCTTGAGTCACATTTAAATTCTTCAGGAGGCAGTTTGTGGTGAGAAACAAACTGACATTTTAGTTATTTTACAGGTAAAATCTTGACTTCTGCCTTAGCTCTCCTAAGAAACTGCATTGTTCTGCATTGTTTAGTGCAAGCTATTGTGAACAAGCTTCTCTTGTGCACTACTTTAAAGACACTTTTGAGTTTTTGGGTTGGCTTTTTTCAGCTTAGAAGTGAGGCTTTATCCACTTTTGGTTTTTTAAAGGCTTTATCCACTGCTATTGTATGGAAATAAGATCTTAACATTCTTTAAAATACAGTATCTACTTTTGTGTTCTGCAGAAGAAATGAAGTCATATAGCTGTGGAACAACAGCAGGGTGGGTAAATGATGACAACTTTCATTTTGAGGTGAACTACTTTGTTAAACTAAATGTAGGACAGAACATGCTATAACAATTCAACGGCCTTTCCGCCAATGTCTCTTGTTGATCTCGTTATTCACAGTGATGTTGATTAAAACGAATATGTGGAACACTGTGTGTATATTTCTGCAAAACAAACAGAACGTTTGGATAAAGAATGGTGGGGTAAAATGAACATTCAGTGAAACTACTCATATTCATAGATGTTTTTTTGTTGATCTTGTTTCTTGGTGTTCTGTACAGCTACAATTCAATGTGCAATCTAGGCAGATTTATGTATCTGGTCACAAAGAATTGGAGACTGGCACTGTGTGTTTTTGAGCATGTGAATATATTCCATAGTCATATTTCAAACAAAACACCCATTTGATGTTTTGTTCAAAAGTCATGTTCCTGGTCCTGGGTAATATGTTTGCTCCCTGGGTGCTTAGAGGAAGCCTTTGAATTTTTTTAATATGGCTGCCAAATATGTCACCATCAAACTTCTAAGCATCGGGCTCTTTTAGGTGTATTTGTCTTCTGCCATTCAGGTACCTAAAAAAAATCTTGGTAAGAGGGATTGTGGTGGAGCAGACGCAGATATTTAGTTTACATTGGTCACACCTGAGTGAAATTTTACCGACCCACAGAAAATGCAAACTTTTCCTTTTTAATATTTAGAGCCTGAGGTTGTTTGTGGTTACTGGCAGCATTCATCTCAAACTTTCTACAAAAAGCATTATATTGGGGAGGAAACTATAAATGTACAGATATTTTTCCTTTTATTCTGCAGAAATACATAATTGATTGAATAGCTGCAATGATTAAAACAAACTCGAAGCAGTGGGGATTTTGTTTATTAAACTTCTGTTTGTGCATGTAACATACCTGCACTATTTCTGTTCACACTCTGAACCGTCCTGGTTACTTTCGTAACCTCCGTTCCCTGATGGAGGGAACAAGATGTTGTGTTGACGTAGTGACATTAGGGGTCACTCTTGGGAGCCCCAAACACCTCTGATTTTGAAAAAAGGCCAATGGGAATTGGGGAGTGGAATTTGCATGCCACTCCCCCCGGACATACGGGTATAAAAGGAGCTGGCTCGCAACCACTCATTCAGGTTTCGTGCTGAGGAGTCGAGACAAGGTCCCAGCCATTTCAGTGGGTAGTTCAGTATTGTGGCAAGAGGGACACAATGTCTCATTCCCTCCATCAGGGAACAGAGGTTACGAAAGTAACCAGGACATTCCCTATCTGTCACTCACTTGAAGTTGTGTCAATGTAGTGACACTAGGGCTCCCTATACGAAACGCCACAATAAGCTGAACTGTGTTACGTGGACTGGCGGTGCGAGACGGGCAGACCGCTGTGTGCCTTGTAGCCAGCGCACCAGGCCGTCACGTAACCTCCCCCAATGCTCTTATGAGTGTCGAACGGTCCTTTGGGAACAAGTCGACTTGCCCAACAAATAGGGACAGGCTAGACCAGCCGTGGCCTCTTTTCCTCTTTTTTCTCCCCAAAAAGAGTGGAATTTTGTTTACCGGCTGGGGGCCGGGCCAACTCGGCTGGA
Source organism: Myxocyprinus asiaticus (assembly GCF_019703515.2). Classification (NCBI taxonomy): domain Eukaryota; kingdom Metazoa; phylum Chordata; class Actinopteri; order Cypriniformes; family Catostomidae; genus Myxocyprinus; species Myxocyprinus asiaticus. The sequence continues at coordinate 16,714,731 of NC_059364.1, read as the reverse complement.
GGGACAGGCTCTATCGCACCCTTCCATAGAAGGGTAGCGATCTCCATACACAAGGTAGCGGCGTTCTCGCCCTTCACCGAAGTGAAGCGGACACCGCTGAACCTGGGCGGGCGCCTGGCAAACTGAATCGCGTAGCCGAGTCAGACGGTCCGGGTCAGCCATTGTGATGGGTTGGAGAGTGCAAGCCATGTGTCCAAACTCCAGGCGAGGGGGACCAAGGGGACAATCACGTCGGACGTACCGGCGGGTGGGGCCTCGCGGCGGGGTGGAGCCTGAGGCGCCACGTTGAGGTCCCCAAATCGCCCCCAGTTCTAACCGACGCGGCCTTATACCCGTAGGTAGAAGGACCAAGGGGGGGAGCCACTGGAGTGGCTTGCCCTCTTACGAAGGAAAGCCGCGACCGCAACATTGCCATAGTCATGTTCTCGCAATGAGGACATGACCCATCCACGAACGATGTCTCTGCGTGGGCAGTGCCCAGACACGTAAGACAGCGATCGTGGCCTTCAGAAGCGGAGAGATAACGACTGCAAACAGGAATAATACACAAACAGAAAGGCATCTTTAAAAAGACGTTCCGTGAGTGCCACTCTTTTAGTTAGAAAATATACTCTTTTTTTGAATATACTCTTTTGTTCTGCCGAAGCACCCAGGGGCGTTCTCTGCACTCCACGGGTGCAGAGGTGGAGAAGCCACTGAAAAGCGCCTTAAGATCCAGCAGTTTGAGGTGAAAGTAGCGAGATTGGATTCAGTGCACTGAACGCAACAGCTCGGCTCCGAAGAGAAAATCTGAATGAGTGGTTGCGAGCCAGCTCCTTTTATACCCGTATGTCTGGGGGGAGTGGCATGCAAATTCCACTCGCCAATTCCCATTGGCCTTTTTTCAAAATCAGAGGTGTTTGGGGCTCCCAAGAGTGACCCCTAGTGTCACTAAATTGCAATAACCCCCACTTCATTTACTGCTTTATACTTTTAAACCAATGGACCAGAGGCCACTGGAACTACTGCAGGTTGTTGAAAACTTTGTATGTGTGTGTGTTTATTGTGTCTCTTAAGGGATCTAGTGAGTGCTTGACCGGTATGCAAAGGTTAAGGATACACAGTGGTAAGAATCCAATTTATCAGTGCAAAATGGCACATACTAAAGCCCCCGACAGAAGTGTGTGTGTGAGCGTGTGTGTGTGTGAGCGTGTGTGTGTGTTAGCGCGTGTGTGTGTGTGTGTGTGTGTGTGTGTGTGTGTGTGTTTACACAGTAGGGTCAATCAGACAAGAGAGGGAGTGGATGGTCGGCAGGAGGATTTACTAATTGACCTCTGACAATCATAAGCCAGAATCAACCAATCGAGTGTGCCCAAGAACACACACACAAACACAAGCTCAGACACACATACCAACATACAATCATGAGACAACTAAACATCCCACATACGTTAACACAGTATACTTGGACATGCACAAACCACAACACAGTGGCCCTAAAAGCATTTGGACACTTACACCCCACTTAAAATGTGTGAATGTTATTAATTTAGATAACAACATATTAAACCATGTGGCATTTATTTTAAAGAACGATAGTACAAGCATGCTTTTCAAGCAAAACATAAAAAAGAAGCTTATTATGTATCAAATGCTAAAACAAAAGTTTTATAGTATTTGCATACTTTCTGATTTCCAAACTTTGTGGGATGTGTGCATAGTTCATGTGTTGAACTACACCAGTAGTCACTCTGGACACCTGTGTGAACTAGAGAGTCTTGAGACCAGTTGGTTAAAAATAATTACAAAAATAGCTGAGAAATATAAGTTAGTTCTGAGAAAAGGCCTAACATAATTTGTTTGCAGATACATTTTAAGTGTTGCATAAGAATCCAAATAATTTTTGAGGCCACTGTACACACAAACCCACAACACAAGCATACCACAAGCGCACAAACACTTATTAAAATTCACACAAAGAAATACACACCAATTCCATTAACAGACACCAGCAATCACACACACCAAACAAAAAACATCCTGCACAGTCATCATATTCGGGCTCTGACATAAACCTGGCACTGTTTATTCATTTTTAAATGATGAACAGTAACACAGAGTGGCTTTAACCTTTTCAACATGTAAAAATGAGCAGGGTCAGTATTTCCACTTCTGAAGGCAATGTGTCTTACACAGTAGCATAAATGAAAAAGTGTTGTCTACGTACTAGGAGAATGAGGGCTAACTTTATTGTTTTCAGGGTTCACATCCTGGCTTATCTCTTCATTCCCCACAACAAAATGCTGTTGATCACTCTCCTTTCTCTCCCTATCCATCAGAGAGAAGCACAAGATAAACTGTTTTCATCTAGACAATCATTTAAGATTACAGGAATCAGTCAAATTCTCTAGGGAGAATTTGCTTAGAATGAATTGCACCCACTGATAGCATCATTCATTTGCACATACTGTCTGCCTTTTTTTGAAAATCATATTTTCAAAATAATTTTTTGAGGAATTATGAAAATCAGGTAACAGTGCAGATCTTGCGGGTCCGTTTTGAGAATTACAGCAGACTACCACCATCTGGAACACTTTACTGTATAGCATTGCTCCACCAGTGTTGCACTTGAATCGGCATTAAAATGTAGAAAGTAAGCTTGACCACAGAACATGTCTAGGTATTTGACCAGTTATAATGCTCTTCTCCATAATTTGATCATCGTTTGATTAATCACTGCTGGCATGATCAATAGAAAATGTAAAAATACATATATATATATATATATATATATATATATATATATATATATATATATATATATATATATATATATATATATGAACTTTAATTTACCTCCAGGCAAACAGAGACAATTACATAATTTTATTTATTTTAGTGCATATAACAGCTAGTTAAACTGGACTGTAGGATGTTAGTAAATAAGACTATCTGCAAAAGTGGCTGAATGAACTGTATAATGAATTTGCCCCTACGTCTCTCATTTTATTCAGTTTCTCTGCTTGTGTTAAACTATTTGTATTGTGGTAAACTCTCCAGTTTCGGTACTTTAACCTGAGCGCCTGAAAATTACACAAGCTGATTAGAGTTCTTTAGGTTGCCTAAACACAATTTCTTCTGTTAATAGTCAAAAGAAAATATTTGTGTCTGTGGAGCATTGAAATGCCTTTAACGGTTTAACTTTGTGCCAGAATAGTCTTGCTTATGCATGGTGTTTCATTATTATTAGCTGGAAAAACAAAATTGGCCCGTAGTTATCAAAGTGGAACAATGTTTTGTACGTATGCCATACTATTTCAATTTTTTAACCATATTTGCTGGTCTGGCCAAGCTGGTCAGGATAACTACTGCAGCTCGCTGTTTTGGAACACAAAATTGATAAATGCTTCTTTGAAAAATATTACCCTGACTAAAATAGCCTTCCAGAAACATAAGCCAATGCAAACACAACATTTCAAATGTGAAAAATATGAAGATAACAATTATTTATCCTGTTAAATGGGTTGGGAGAGAGAGAGAGAGAGAGAGAGAGAGAGAGAGAGAGAGAGAGAGAGAGAGAAATGAACATAAGGGGAGTGCTGAACATTGCTTCTCTTTTTTCCAAACTCACTGTTATCCTTAAAAAAAAAAAAAAAAAAAAAAAAAAAAAAATACTACATGAAAGAAGCCAAACATGAACTGTGAGAAAAAGACCACAATGTATCCTCTACATTTTATGAATTAACAAGAGGATTCATCTCTTGCCCTATCTCTGGCAGACAATTTTGTGTTTTACAACTGCATCTACCCGAACACTCATCAAATAACCCATATATCATCTAGAATGTTTGGCTGCAGACGATTCTGGAGCTAGTCAATGCTGTCGCATTAGTCACATTACAGAGGGAGATGTGGGAAGCACTGCTGTTTTAGTCCATCTACTGCTGTAAGAAACATTTGATAGAGTGAGTTTACATACACAGAAACTATACGTTATACCTGACAGCCATGGAAGTGACATCCAAATACAACACACATAAACAAGGAAGACTTAAGATGAGAGATGACAGATGAGTGGTCAGCTGTATTTTTGTTTTGTTTTTACACACTGTAAACACTGGCTAAAATCATAGGTGTCATTTATGGGTAGGGCAGGTGGGACATGTCTCCACCACGTTTTGCCTTTGCCCATTTTGTCCCCACCTTGTAAAATAGCTTAAAATATATAAGTGTCTAATGCAAAAGAAACAGCTCCAGTTCTTGAGCAGAAGTTTTCATTTCATTCATGTGTGTTGTAATAAGTGCCAATCCAGCACTGAAGTTTGTTAATTTTAATGTTATAATGAGTGCTTGTTGCGGCTGTTGTCAGTCACGTTGAGTGACAGCAGGCCGCAATGTTCTCTCGTGCATCTAGACACGCGCTGTACTCGCTCCGCTGTTGTGCACCTCGCGCTCCTTTCCAGTTAAATCGCAAAGCAAAATGCAAACAGATGTGTCCCGCTCAAAATATACCAAATACCAAAAGTCAGCTTGACTTGTATTAGATTTCTAAACTTAGGCTACATAATATTTTAATTTTTTTATATTAAGTTAATTGCTGCCATTTATTACCATAATTCTATATAGTTCAATTTAAAGTGGTCACTCTAATTGTTTAATGTCACCCTAATTAAATAATATCATCTAATTGTTATACATTTTAAAATATTTCTTTATAAAAAGCTTCAATGTAGTTTTCTACTTTTTGTTAGTAACTTGGGTAACACTATACAATAAGCTTCCATTCATTAACATTAGTTAATGCATTAGTTTAATAAAAATACAGTTGTTCATTGGTAGTTCATGTTAGTTCATAGTGCATTAACTAATGTTAACATATACAACTTTTGAGTTTAAAAATGTATTATTATATTTTGAAATTAACATTAACCAAGATTAAAAAATCCTGTAAATGTATTGTCCATTGTTAATTCATGTTAACCCTTAAATGCATGGTAATTTTACCAAACACTCTTACATATTCAGGTATTTAGAGACCCAGCACTTATATCTATAAAAAACAGATGTACAAAACGCCCAGATAGTGTCAAGTTTTCAAAATATTTCCAAGACAGTTAGAAAATCATAAAATAAAATATATTTTGATATATTTTGATGTTTTATTTTTCATAAATCAAAGAGATAATGCAACAAATCTAGATTTGGGATTCATTATTTTCACACTGAAATTTCATGAGATGCAACTGGCTGTCAAACACATACTGAGGTACACATAACACATGATCTACAAATAAGATACACATCAGCTACACCTAAGTTACACATACGTATTTTCTCTGTCACTTATTGAGTCTAAATAGGTGAACAACTTACGTTATTTCAATAGTACATCCAAATGAAATAACAAGTATAATATGTATGTGTACACACATATGGGATACTGATAATTCACCATTGTTGATAGTTCATTGTTGCAAAGAAAATCAACATGATATAGTTTATATTTGTATGAATATAGTAATAATTTATCTTGTAATAAACAAAGAATTAGATATCATGTGATAGTAAACTTAAATAGATATGAAATAATCATACAAAAATATATAATTTATGGAAGTGCGAAAAAAAAAAAAAAACAGACACTGTTACATACCATGGGTCTCTAAAGACCCTATACACTTTTGGTACAAATCATAAAAAAAGACATTAAAAAAATGCAATTTACATTTTTTTTTATTTTTTATTCTATTTATAAGAGATAGACTGAGGAATACTAAAGAGGTTTAGGCACAACTCCAAAAAAGGGATAAGGTACAGGGGGTGGAATGAGGTTGCGGGTCTCTAAAGAACCAAGATAATGCGTTTAAGGGTTAACTAATGTTAACAAATGGAACCTTATTGTAAAGTGTTACTGTAACTTGGTTAAGAATAAAAGGGAGAGAGAAAAGAAAAGTGAAAAAAAAAGAGAAAGGAAGAGAGTGCTAAGCTAAATTGAAAACAGGGAGAGCTGGTTTGCTTCACTCAGAAACACCAAAGGCCTTTAACAAAGCAGTAAAAAGAATGTATATTCCCATGAACAGCAGCTCAAAACTAGCCAAAGTTCATTTCAAAACAAAAACTCCACCGTCACAGACAGTATTGCTAATTGTTTCATATTATGAGCTTGGAGAAGTGTCAGAGGACAACACTCAGGGTGGCATTGGACTCAGTTTCCTATTCTCAAGGCATCTGCCCCTCACAGTTACTCACTTAATTTCCCTCGGTGAAAACTGCCACACAGCAAAAATAAATACATTTAAAAAAAATAAAAATACAATTTCACTTGGATTCCCAGGTCATCGCTGGACCTGAATGGAGGCTGGAAAGTTCCCGGAATCTCCTCTAATATTTCCTTCTCTAACACAGTCCATTGCATATTGGGTTAGGAGTAGGGAGCACAGGGTTGCCAGATCCTGCAATCTTTGATGAAGAGCCAGACTTACTAAGGCACTTACATTTATTTAGCTTTACGTTTATGTTCTTGGCAGACAATTCCTAACCAAAATGACTTTTAAGAGAGTAAATATATTGAGTAATACATGACAGTTACCTCAGCAGGTTGCTAAGGACACAAGTCAAGAATTAAGGCTACAGCTGAAGTTCCAGTAAGAATGGGAATATAATTGCAAACACAGGGTAGATACTATTGCATGTGTTGCAAGAAACAATTAGTTTGTTCAATTAAGATTAGTTTGATTAAAAATATTTCAGAGCAATGATTAATGACACTTTGCACCTCAGAGTGTTTCTTTAAGGCGCTGTCACATTTACCTTTGCGTGGAAAAATTCCACGAGCGAAGACGAAGTAGGTGGATGTTGAACACATAAGAAACAAACAAAAAAATAATTGCCAAGCAGCCTCTTTTTAATGCTGTACTTTATACCCTGTGAGAGTGAATAGAAAATATTAAATAGAAACTCACCGCTAAAATTATATCCTTGTCCATTGAGAATATTTAGTGTAGCTAAATACAAAGCACTGCCCACACAGAGTTCACTGTCAAACCAAGCAACTTCCTATTGGTCAGCATGGCAAATTCATCTATAAAAGTTTACCAAACTTGAACTCCACATGAAATCCGCTAGTGGAAATTCTTCACCACCGGAAGTTCATCACACAAAATTCAAGATCATGCAGATTCCCATTGAAATTACTATATTTCACCTTGCAGAATTTCGCCTTAAATGTGACTGCCCCTTCACAGGAATAGTTCTGCAAAAATGAAAATGTGGTCATCATTTGACCACCCTCCTTCCATTCCAACCCTCACGACACCGTGGAACACAAAAAGAAAAAATTTACTGGCCCATATTTTCCATTTAATGAACGTAAATGGGGATCCACCTCTCGAACTCCAAAATGACCACACAAAAAAAAGCACCAAAAAAGTTCAATAAAAGAAGTCTATAAAATTCATGCATTTTCGTTTTTGTATTGGGAAAGAGTGTACATTATTCAACAGCCGAGTAATATGAAATACGAGTTTGGAACGACACGAGGGTGAGTAAATGATGACAGAATTTTCTTTTTTGGGTGAACCATTCCTTTAATGGCTGAGATCCGGACCGGTTTCATGCACATTATTGTGAGGACCATCCAAAATTAATAATGCTGAAATTGAAAAAAAATAAAATAATAATAATAATAATAACATTCACATTTAATGCAAAATAAATAGGTCTATAAGTAGTGTGCTAATCCAGCAAGCGTCTGGTTATATTGCATACACATAAAGACACAAACACACACCATTGCTCTTTCTCTCTTTGTTCCAGGGTTAAATGCAGCTCTGATGGATAAATGTTACAGATTTGACATATTCTCCAATCTGTTTCCCCAACTCCTGTTCTCAAGGTCAAGAGATCACAATGGTCAAGGGTCATTAGGAGGCCCACCATCCACTGGACTAGTAGAGCTCAGAGAGAGGATATCCTACAATTATATGATTAAGGCCAATGGCTTTAAATGCTCCTGAATACCCACACTTTGCCCTTTATCTCTCTCCCTCTTGCTTGTTTCCTCCTTTGCAGTTCTCATGAGTGACACATAAGCTACAGTAATGGGTTTGTCATGTATGCCTGTATGCTTTTGTCATACTTTTTCACAGATCATTATCATTCAAACATTTAAAGGTGAATCTTGAGCAGGGCATTTACAACGATTAGAATGTAGCACAATGTATGCTGAGCCTAACAGGCTTTAATTAAGGATAATTAGCAAACCACAATAAGTTACATTTAAATCTTTTCGTCTCTCTGCTTTTAATGAACAGAACTCTGTTCTTCAAAAAAAAAAAAAAAAAAAGGAACACAGGTGCTCCAATTATAATGTCAAAGGCAAAATTGTTCCACAGTTATTCGTGGTCCTTACTGGTCTTTATTCCACAATGATCTTGCACTATTACTGAGTACTGTCTGCCTAAATGTTACACTGCAGTTGTGCTTAGTGCAGAGCCATCTAGAGGCCACCCATTAAAGTTTATTTGTTGCCTGAAAAAAAAAAAAAAAATCCTAATGTGAAAAAGCATGGATCATTTGCAAAAGGTGAAACAAGTTTAGAATGCATAATTTGATTTTCACAACTCTTGTCAAAACAAAGGAGGTAACACACCTTGGGTTTAAAGTCATTAATCTTTTCTGAAGTTGGCATGCACCAGTCTGACTCCCAATGTGCATATTCACTGATTCAGAAAACATTTTACAATGCTAAAATGATTAGTTCATCCAGAACTTAAAATTGTGTCATTATTTGCTCACTCTCATGTCATTCCAAACCCATATGACTTTTCTCTGTGGAATTAAGACATTTTGAAGAATGTTGATGCTCTTCTTTCCCATGCAATGAAAGTGAATAAGGACTGAGGCTAAATTTACTTAATGTCTATGGGTGCTTTCACACTGGCAGTTTAGTTCGAAACACAGCACGGTTCACATGAAAAATTGGTAATGTGAAAGCTGTCATGCAGACCGGGGAGCGCACCGTGGTACCGAACCCGAAACTACCTGTAGGAGGTGGTCTGAGTTCGGTTGCAATGGAACTGTAGCGCGATTCGCGTGAACGTGAAAGCAACTCGGACTCAGGTGCGCACTCGTTCAGGAAGTAAAGTAACCTACGCACTAATTTTAGCCGATGACGACATCTATCTATCTATCTATACACCTTATAAATACTATATATAAATACTATTATAGGTTGTGGCGATAACTTCACCTTGGACACGAGTGTGAGTAAGCGTGCAGTGTAAACAAAGATGCAAATGAATTCCTTGCAATCAGCTGCCTCCTCAAAAAATGTCGTTTGCGAGCAGCAGCAAGCCGCCTTCCCCTGGACATCTGATGAGTTACGCCATGAAGCGCACATATACGCAGTTGTCGTTCACTCTGCTGTGCATAATGGCACCAAAATAAAAAAAAATAAAAAAGTATGATGGGTCGCGTTGTGTTCTCCATGCGTTTTTGTGATGACGTAAGATGAATGCAAATGGACCAGGGTTCGATAGAATCAAGTGAGTGTGAAACCAGACCAAAGCTGCGGGGGGCACTGGGAACAATCGCACTCGGAATTGGACCGCAGCAAACGTGCCCAGTGTGAAAGCCCCCTATGTGTCTATCCCAATGCCTCTTACCTTGTCATTGAATTTGATCAGTCATTGAAACCATGAAGTTAACAAAATATTCCATGGCAGAGGACCAAATGTAAAAACAAACATTGATTGACCTGTAATCTGAAAACTAAGATACATGTCCCCCTCAATGTTTATGGTGGTTGCACTAATTGAGCCAATGAGACTGCAAGCTTTATAGTTTCACAGCTACAGCCCACATTTCCTTCTCCTGTACACTCTGTAGAATTTCTAGTCCCATAAAACTGCAGTGTTGATCAGAGTGGCTGCCTGGGGATGCATCAGCCACTAAACCCCCTGCTGCTGGGCCCTAAAACACAGTGCCGAAAGACCCCCAGAACACATGTTTAATGGGCTTCATTAAAAACCAGTGAAGCGTTCACATTAGCATAGTTATGGACTGTTGGGTTTTATGTACAGGCTACCTGAGTATGAGCTGAGGCTGCAGTAGATCAAGGGAGACACAAATATGGTAAAAAATAACAAACTAGTCATACCTTAGCCACAATTTAAAAGATAAGAAATTAAAGGTGCTATATGTAATATTTTTACTGTACTAAATCATAAAATGACCATAATATGTCATTAGAGAATGAGGAAACATGCTAAGTTGAAATACTGGCTTTTCCAATAACAATGCTACAGCCAGTATATTCTACTTTGAAGTTTCCATTCTGGGCCGGAATTTCTGTTTATGTTTTGGCCTGTGTGATCCCGCCCACTGCCCACTCACCAATAGTATTTCGACACTGCCGGGTTGCCAGATTTGAACAAGTTTGACGGCAAACAACACTGCATGCTGCAGCCATGGAAGCCAGCAAATGAACTGGATCAGAGATAACAGATTCCACCCAACCTAAAAAGCCTCACCAGCCATCTAAAAACCACCATGACCAGAGGTGTAGTAAAACAAGGATAAATATTGGAGATGCCTTTGGAAGATGGAGACAGCTTAAAGCCCAGAAATCCTTTAAAATGTATGCTGAGTTGGCTAATTTGCATGTCAACATTCTGGCAACCTGCGTGAGCTTCGAGTCTGGGGCGGGGCAGACAACTCTCCAATATTTTGAATTTGGACTGCAGTACCCATTTCAAACTATTGTTGTCAATCTCACATATAGCACCTTTAAAGGTACACTCAGTATTTTTTCAGGATTCCCAGGATTTGTTAACAATCCATGGAATTTGATTCAATCCAGTGCCTTTCATCGGTTGTTTTTTTTTAATTTATTTATATATACACTGATCAGCCACAACATTAAAACCACCTGCCTAATATTGTGTAGGTCCCCCTCGTGCAGCCAAAACAGTACCCATGATATTCTTCTCACCACAATTGTACATTTACATTACATTTATTTATATTTATGCATTTGGCAGATGCTTTTATCCAAAGCAACTTACAGTGCCCTTATTACAGGGACAATACCCCTGGAGCAACCTGGAGTTAAGTGCCTTGCTCAAGGACACAATGGCTGTGGGGATTGAACCAACAACCTTTTGCTTACCAGTTCAGTGCTTTAGTCCACTACACCACCACCACTCCAATTGTACAGAGCATTTATCTGAGTTTCTGTAGACCTTGTCAGTTCGAACCAGTCTGACCATTCTCTGTTGACCTCTCTCATCAACAAGGCATTTCTGTCCACAGAACTGCTGCTCACAGGATGTTTTTTTTGTTTTTGGCACCTTTCTGAGTAAATTATAGAAACTGTTGTGTGTGAAAATCCCAGGAGATCAGCAGTTACAGAAATACTCAAACAAGCCTGTCTGACACCAACAATCATCCATGCGATTATCTAATCAGCGAATCGTGTGGCAGCAGTGCAGTGCATAAAATCATGCAGATACGGGTCAGAAGCTTCAGTTAATGTTCACATGAACCATCAGAATGGGGAAAAAATTTATCTCAGTGATTTGGAGCGTGGCAAGATTGTTGGTGCCAGATGGGCTGGTTTGAGTATTTCTGTATCTCCTGGGATTTTCACACACAACAGTCTCTAGAATTTACTCAGAAATTGTTCTTGCCCAAATATGAGTTTTCATGTATGATGTTGTTTAAGTCAGTCAGAATGAAAGATGTTAAAACAAGTCGGCACAGAAGTCACTAAATTTTGTCTGTTAGCCTGAGGTGCCTATTTTCCACTCAAAGAAACCTGTCAGACACACATACACTGTGTGAAATTACACATATTCTTCCTGAATGCTTGCTGAAGCTGAGTGTAATTGAAATGAATTTAATGGGGGTCACATTCCAATGTGTTTGGACTGATGAAAGGGAAAACTCTAATGCATGCAAGAGTTTTCTTTACGGCAAAACACAGAGGGAGAGGGAGAAAATAGAGACATCTTAATTAGGTCCCTGTGATTCAGACTTGTTTGCATGGGTCAGGGCCGAGAGAAAAGCAGTTGAGAGAAATGATGAGAATAGTCCAGCAACTTTGGAACAACACAGCTACTGACAGAGTGATTAAATGGAGCAAACAGAGCACAGACAGCCATAGAGGTCACTGTGTGTTATTTCTGAATCAGAAGCCCTACACTACTGCCTGAATTAAACGTTTAGTGCCTGCTTGGGTGTTACTGCAGACAGCAGTGAATGAAACAGGTGAAGAGCAGCACCTAAACACAAGATAATTAATATTTTTCTTTTGTAGAACACAAAAGAAGTTTTAGGCACAATTTTAGCTTCAGTCACCATTCACAATCATTGTATAGAAAATAGATGCAAATAAAGGGAATGGGGACTGAGGCCAACATTCTGCCAAACATCTCATTTTGTGTTCCATGGAATAAAGAAAGTCCTACAGGTTTGAAACAACATTAGTGTGAGTAACTGATGACATATTTTCATTCTGGGGTGAACTATCCCTTCAATATCAAGCAACTTACATTTTAGACACAATATGGAAAGCTATTTTATCTACAGTATTTTTCATCCCAGTGCTGTTAGACTAAATATTATCAATCTTGGAACATCACTTGTCCAATCAGGAACTATCAGGAATAATTTATCAATAACTAAAATATACTACAGGAGATGTCTTGGGCAGGGTTTTAGTTCCATATGTGAAATATATCCACAAATCCTATAAAGACAGTTTCAGCGTGGCCCTGGTTTGATTGGTGCTGGCTGAGGGCGCACATAACAGTGTTCCGTCTGGAAGGCATCAAATCCTGATATATGTAGTCGTCCTGGATAACATTATAGATGGTGTGAAAGAGAAAATGTGATGTGTTTTTGTGTGTTGCATTAACAGAATTTCCTGTTGTATGAGCACAATGCTTATGTATAACACAACACAGCATCTATAAAGCTCAGACCGAGTCCTTTGTAACCTCTGACCCCAAATAAAGCAGACAAAAATATATGCAATTTTTAGTCTGGCTCTGTTATTGAAGGGAAGAATATACAAACACACACAGATAGAAACATTTAATATACTTAACTATGTACCATACATACAGTACAAAATCGGGCAAAAGCAGTATGATTATGAAGTAGTGACCAAAAATACTAAAAAATAAAATAAAACTATTTTATACTTTTATTTTTAACTATTTAACTATTTTTAACTTTTACAAAGTAACCACTATTTGCCAAGATTACAATTCTTGCATTTTCCACCTGGGACACTTTTTTAACAATATTGAAGGAGTTCCCATGTGTGTTTGGCAATAGTTGGTTGCTTTTCCCTCACTACATTAACTCATCAATATTAATAATAAAATTTATAATTATTTTGTAAATAAATCAATACACAAGCAGAATGATGTCTTATGTTGTCTACAAAACATCCAGCATTTAAGCATTAGCCTTTCAATAACTCCGAGAATGTTTTTAAGATCACAATAAACATAAATTCAGTCAAGTATGTCCATACTTTTGACTGGTGGTGTACACACAGTACAGAAATAAACCAGTGGCAGGTTTGGTCAAATGGTTCCAAAAAAACAAAAACACGACCTCTGGAGAAAATCAGAGATTTTAACAGCCAGTTTCGATGTATGTGAATAGCGAGTAAGCAAAACACCAATCTTAATCAGAGCACTCTGAATTAATCTGCTGACATCTGATTTAATCAGTGTCTAATTAATCTCAATTAATTCCTTCTCAGTCACTGCCACAGTTTTTCTGAACATAAACCGACTGCAGTTCCACACACAGCTGGCTGGGCAAATACTGTGCTGTGTGTTTATGGCCAGATGATCTCCTGTAAAACATGAGGCCATCAGATGAGAAGAACAGGACATTGGGTACATTATCCCACTGTTTTCAGCCCTCCCGTGCCTTTCATCAAGCTCTGATGAAGTGGGGTAATGGTAGAGAAGAGAAGCTCAAGAAACAACAAGATGGTTGCTCTCTCAAACATTTGCCTGCAGCTTTTTTCCCTTGTGCTGTCTATAGCACAGAAGAATTCTAAATCAAATGCAGGCCTACTCAGCCTTGCCAAACACTGCTGTTTGGTTAAAAATTCCTTTTGTTTTTTTATTTGTTTTGTTTTTTCTGAATGCAAAATAAGGCCATACATTTTGATTAATATTTGTTCAGGTGTTAAAATTATCCAAAACTTTCACGTCTTGCATTCAAAAATCCAGATGAAATATGTTCAAGATCTGATGATACGGTTCTATTCAATGACTTTATACTATAATCATGCAAAAGTACTTTTCCAGCTTTATTCTCAACGGCCAAAAACCAAGTCACTCCTGACCCCGTAGGTGTCCAATGAGAAACGTTGAAAGACTTTATGATTGATAAGAAAATTTCACATAATTCAGTACTTCTTTTTCAGCGCCTGATTGGATAAGCCGAGCACCTGCGAGATGACTCTTTCACCCAATCGCCATCATTTCTTTCTGAGAGTGTGGATGACATCACAATGACCCTTGAAATATGTGCTGTTCTTAAAATGTGCGATCACTATCAAGATAAATATCTAATTAAAAACTCCATAAAATGTGTTTGAAGTTGGATTTTTTTAAGCAATAATAGGGGTTGTGAGCATGTGTGTATGCGTGCGTGCGTGCATGTGTTTTCAGGACCAGTGGGCTGACTTGCTTTCTTTCTGTAGCACTGAGCATGTTTCTTGTCCTGTTAAAGGCCCTGCTCTGCGGTTTGCATGCCAGAGACACAAACCAAATGAATGACTCCCAGTCGTAAAGCATTTCCGCCTGACTATCACTGCATTCTGTCTCAAGTGTATGCTTTCTTTTATCTTTCTTTCTTCTCTTTGGTTTAAAATGTTCATCTGCTTGTGTTGTGATGCTGCAATGTCCTGTTTTTGTCAAATGCTGACGTTTACGATTACACACAATCTCTTCAAAGGCATGAGCTCGTTTTACTGATTTCTATTAAAGTGCACATTTAAGTACTTGCACATTCAAGCACATTTATTCCTTTTGAATATTTTTTTCTGATATAACAATATACAGTAAGCTATATTTTCAGAAAAAAAATAGCCTCACTACCAGCTACTAACATAAAGTTGTCAACAACATTGACAATATACTACATTCATTAGAACTTTATTCTGGCATCTCAAGTAGTAAATACAACAAGAACAAAAAATATTTTATTGTATTTTAATAATTTACCCTAATTTACTGGTACTTGTTAAAAAAAGTCAACAGCAGAAAAGCTACACTATTTTGAAAAACTGAATAATATACAATATTATATATATATATATATATATATATATATATATATATATATATATACACACACACACACATATATATATATATATATATATATATACACACACACACATATATATATATATATACACACACACATATATATATATATATATACACACATATAGATATAGATACACACACACATATATATATATATATATACACACATATAGATATATATATATATATATATATATATATATATATATATATATATATATATATACATATATGACACAGAAGTCTGTTTATAAACAGTAGTAAGTACACTATTCTGCTCTCTGAAATCTACCCTCAGAGATTTTATAGCTACAGCTACTAACATTACTGCAGGACAGAGGTCACCAGTAAGCAGACTGCAGTCCAGAACCAGACTGGTGAATTATTTCTCATGGATAAACAAGCATATAATGGACAGAAAACAACAGACCCTGATGGTCCCTTTTCACAGACTGTGATTACGTGTTTTTGCCTTACTTAGTAATATAAATCTTGCCATAAAAAAAACAAAAAAAAAATTGCTCCATTTATATCAGGTGTGATTTTTCAAAAGCATGGAAAAAATATTTTTCTCATAAACAATCTGGCAAGGTACTTGTTAAAAAAACAGCCTGATTAAACATCTTTTCATTGGTCATTTTGATGCACAATTCAAACAGTAGGAAGAGGTCATTTGGCGCATTCCGTCACTGGTAAAAAGTCAAAATTGCCAAAAGTGGAGATACGTGTTTTTCATCAGACAGCAACGATGCACTAACATGATTGTGAAGCAATGAGAATTAGAATCCACTGTGAGATGTGAACATTTTTTGTGATCTTGTAAAAAAAAATAATTATGGTCTAACTCGCAATAGCACTCTGGTGCAAGGTGTTGAAGTCGATGCAGACACGTAAGGTGTTGTCTTTCTTGGGGACGATGATGATGGGACTGCTCCACTCACTCATCAAGGGTTCAATCACTCCCAGTTGTAGCAATGTCTCATTTTCCTCTTTCAGGGGAGCCAGAAGCTGTTCAGGTGTCGGGTTAGTGGGGTTGATGGTGTGGTGGAGTAGGTCTGTCTGTCCAGGCCTATGATGGAACAGAGCTGGGCACTGGCGAGTAGATGTAGCAACTCAGCCTTCTCAGGATCTTTTAGCTGGTCTAAATAAACCGTATGTCGTTGTAGTTTTTCCTCCTGACCAGGAGAAATGTTTCTGCTCCCTTACCCGGTGGCTCCTTCCACTCTTTCAACAGGTTGACATGGTATGTTTGCTGATCCTTGCCTTTGTCAGGGTGGTGAATTTGATATGTCATGGGTCCCATCTTGCAGGTGATGGTGTAAGGCCCATGCCACTTTGCCAACAGCTTGTTTGATGACGTGGGTAGTAGAAGCACCACCTTCTGTACTGGCTGATACTGTCGTAGCCTGGTGTGATCATACCACCTTTTCTGTGTCTGCTGGGCTTGTATCAGGTTGGCTTTGGCTTCTTCCCGGTACCAACGAGTCTGTCTCTCATTTCCAGGACGTACCTGACGATGTTCTTCTCTGTTGGTCTGGACACAGGAGCCTCCCAGCCTTTCCTCAGCAGATTTAGAGGTCCTTGTACTTGCCAACCATACTGGAGCTCGAAAGGAGAGAACCCTGTCGATGCTTGTAGCATGTCTCAGTAGGCGAAGAGCACGAATGGGAGCCACTTGTCCCAGTCTTGTCCCGTGTCTTCTTGAGGGTTTGGTTAAACCTCTCCACCAGGCCGTCCGTTTGTGGGTGATAGGGGCTGGTCTTCATGGCAGTGATACCCAGCTGACGATGAATCTGCCTCATCAGCCGTGATGTGAAGTTCGTTCCCTGGTCGGTGAGTATTTCATCAGGTATGCCTACCCTGGAGAATAGCTGGACAAGGGCGTGGATGACTTTGGGCATTGTGATGGTTCATAGGGGAAATGCCTCAGGGTATCTAGTGGAGTCTCAGATCACAAAGATGTATTGATGTCCATAACTGCTCCTCTCCAGTGGCCCCACACATCAAATCAAATCACTTTTATTGTCACACAACCATATACACAAGTGCAGTAGTGTGTGAAATTCTTGGGTGCAGTTCCGAGCAACATAACAGTCGTGACAGTGATGAGACATATACCAATCAACAATAAACATCAAATTTACACAACACAATTTAAAATCTAAATATACACATAATTACACATAACACAATATACAAATAATAACATACAATGTACATTATACAATACACACAATATAGAATACATATTATACAATAAAAAAATAGTATATATAGTATATATAAAATGTACAGTAGGTTGTATTGTACTGTATTGACATTCAGGCTGACGGTTGATAGTCAGTTGCCAGTGTGTTGTTAAGAGAATATCATTTATGAAAGTCCAGTGTGAGATAATAAGATTAATAAAGTGCAGTGCTGATGTATATTGATCGTGAGAGATCAAGAGTTCAAAAGTCTGATTGCTTGGGGAAAGAAGCTGTCATGAAGTCGGCTAGTGTGGGTCCTGATGCTGTGATACCGCCTGCCTGATGGTAGCAGTGAGAGCAGCCCGTGGCTCGGGTGGCTGAAGTCTCTGATGATCCTCCGAGCTTTTTTCACACACCGCCTGGTGTATATGTCCTGGAGGGAGGGAAGCTCACCTCCGATGATGTGTCTGGCAGTTCGCACCACCCTTTGCAGGGCTTTGCGGTTGTGGGCAGTGCTATTGCCGTACCAGGAGGAGATGCAGCCAGTCAGGATGCTCTCTACAGTGCTGGTGTAGAACCGTGTGAGGATGTGGCGGTTCATTCCAAACTCCCTCAGCCACCTCAGGAAGAAGAGGCACTGATGAGCCTTCTTCACAACGGCCTCAGAGTGGATGGATCATGTGAGTTCCTCAGTGATGTGGACACCCAGGAACTTGAAGCTGCTGACTCTCTCCACTGGTGCTCCATTGATGGTGATGGGGCTGTGTTCTCTTTCTCTTCTCCTGAAGTCCACCACAAGGTCCTTTGTCTTACTGAAGTTAAGGGAGAGGTTGTGCTCCTGACACCAGCGTGTCAGAGTGTGCACCTCCTCTCTGTAGGCTGTTTCATCATTGTCAGTGATCAGACCTACCACCGTCATATCATCAGCAAACTTAATGATGGCCCAGGATTAACAATGTCCATGGCAATGCGCCAGAAGGGTTCGGAAATGATGGGCCTGCCCTGCTGGTGCACTGCACTGGTCTTCTGGCAAATGGGACATGTAGTGCAGTATGTGTGAATGTCAGTGTACATGGTGGGCCAGTAAAAGTGTGAGCTGATGCAGGTGTATGTCTTGTGTTGGGCCAGGTGACCGGCCCATGGAATAGTGTGAGCAAGGTGCATGAAAAGGACACAACAAATCAAATGGTTCACTTCATTTGTATGAACATACAATACACCATTCTTAACAACATAACGTTTGTCATTCACATTCGACACACTCCCACTCTCCGCTTTCTCAAACAAAGTTTGTAAAGATGGATCTTCTTTTTGAAATTTATCAATGTAATCTGGGACCCACCAGTCACTAACCTCGAGGCCTTCCGTAGAAGCCTCAGGGACTGGGGTACCCAGGTATTTTGCCACTTGCCATTGTCTGCATGTTTTTCTTGGGCCTTTGGTCCTGCCCTGCAACAGACTATCGTGTAAGTCTGGCAGTGGCTGCAGACCTGCCTTAACTTGGGCCCGTGTGGCAAAAGGGCAAGACAGAACAACATTTTCATTATTGGTATGTGTGTGAGAGTCCGTGGTGTATTGAATCAATTCATTGAGTACTGGCAAGTCCTTCCCCAAAATCATGTCAGTAGGCAAATTATTAACAACAGCAACACTTAACAGATATGGCTGTTCTTGCACACACATTTACTTCAGCATGGGATAATGTCTCACATCTCCATGCACACACTGAATGGCAGTGGTGGCACCATAGCACACATTTGTCACAAAGCAAGATTTCAACAGTGAAATAGAACTCCCAGTGTCCAACAAAACATTCAAAAATTGTCCATCAACAGTCACATTTATCATGGTTTGGGGTTTGGCTACAACATCAGTATAATTGTCCTCCTCTCTGGATACATAGCAGAACCCCGTTGCTTAGATTTACGCACGGGATACACTGCTGACAATGATAACAAATCAGTTCTTTGGTTTTTATCAAGTTCATTTCAGCTATGTCATCTGCTAGTTTGTGTGGTGCATATTGTAATTTACCTCGGTGAGGTTGAGAGTGTTGACCACCACAGTGTGCTTTAGTGTACTGCTGCACCAGCTTAGCTGCTGCCTGTCCGGTGATGGGCTTGTGCTCCTTTACCCATGTACGGCTGTCGTAGGGTGGCACACGTAGAAACTGCTCCAGGATAATAGCCTCTCCGATTTCCTCCTTTGACGACAGTTCTGGCTGCACCCATTGACGATAGAGGTTGCGCAATCGGTGATAAGTCTATGTCGGTGATTCTCCAGTTGGCACTGTAAATGCCCGGAATTGCTGGCGATATGTGTCTGGTGAGATGTCTCCAGGAGCACCTCTTTCAGGTCATCATACACCTCAGCACTCTCCTTGTCCATCGGCAGATACACCACAAGGTGGGTGCTGTTAGCAATGGCACAAGTCTGCAGCTCCACTCCTCTTCTGGCCACCTCCAGGTCCTAGTAAGACACTCGAACCGGCACAGGTAGTTCTCCATGCTGGAAAACTTGTAACTGTGGTTCGGTTCTTGACATCGTTGGTTGCCTTGGAGTGTGAAGTATGTACGGGTGACAAGTGTATAATCATATAAATCCAAAGTAACAAAATAACAAAATTAAAATAACAATCATCCATGCAATTATCCAATCATCCATGCGATGATTCTAATCAGCCAATCGTGTGACAGCAGTGCAGTGTATAAAATCATGCAGATACAGGTCAGGAGCTTCAGTTAATGTTCACAACAACCATCAGAATGGGGAAAAATGTGATCTCAGTGATTTGGACCATGGCATGATTGTTGGTGCCAGATGGGCTGGTTTGAGTATTTCTGTAACTGTTAATCTCCTGGGATTTTCACGCACGACAGTCTGTAGAATTTACTCGGAATGGTGCCAAAAACAAAAAACATCCACTGAGCATCTGTTCTGTGAATGGAAATGCCTTGTTGATGAGAGAGGTCAACAGAGAATGGCCAGAGTGGTTCGAACTGACAAAGTCAACGTTAATTTAGATAACCACCCTGTATAATTGAGGTGAGAAGAATAGCATTTTTAGAATGCTCTACTGAGATGCAGGTTGGCGCTGTTTTGGCAGTACAAGGGGGACCTACACAATATTAGGCAGGTGGTTTTAATGTTGTGGCTGATCGGTGTATATATATACAGTATATATATACAGTATATATATATATATACAGTATATATATATATATATATATATATATATATATATATATATATATATATATATATATATATATACACTATATTGCCAAAAGTATTCGCTCACCCATCCAAATAATTGAATTCAGGTGTTCCAATCACTTCCATGGCCACAGGTGTATAAAATGAAGCACCTAGGCATGCAGACTGCTTCTACAAACATTTGTGAAAGAATGGGCCGCTCTCAGGAGCTCAGTGAATTCCAGCGTGGTACTGTGATAGGATGCCACCTGTGCAACAAGTCCAGTCGTGAAATTTCCTCGCTACTAAATATTCCACAGTCAACTGTCAGTGGTATTATAACAAAGTGGAAGCGATTGGGAATGACAGCAACTCAGCCACGAAGTGGTAGGCCACGTGAAATGACAGAGCGGGGTCAGCGGATGCTGAGGCGCATAGTGCGCAGAGGTCGCCAACTTTCTGCAGAGTCAATCACTACAGACCTCCAAAGTTCATGTGGCCTTCAGATTAGCTCAAGAACAGTGCGTAGAGAGCTTCATGGAATGGGTTTCCGTGGCCGAGCAGCTGCATCCAAGCTATACATCACCAAGTGCAATGCAAAGCATCGGATGCAGTGGTGTAAAGCACGCCGCCACTGGACTCTAGAGCAGTGGAGACGCGTTCTCTGGAGTGACGAATCACGCTTCTCCATCTGGCAATCTGATGGACGAGTCTGGGTTTGGCGGTTGCCAGGAGAACGGTACTTGTCTGACTGCATTGTGCCAACTGTGAAGTTTGGTGGAGGGGGGATTATGGTGTGGGGTTGTTTTTCAGGAGCTGGGCTTGGCCCCTTAGTTCCAGTGAAAGGAACTCTAAATGCTTCATCATACCAAGAGATTTTGTACAATTCCATGCTCCCAACTGTTTGGGGATGGCCCCTTCCTGTTCCAACATGACTGCGCACCAGTGCACAAAGCAAGGTCCATAAAGACATGGATGAGCGAGTTTGGTGTGGAAGAACTTGACTGGCCTGCACAGAGTCCTGACCTCAACCCGATAGAGTACCTTTGGGATGAATTAGAGCGAAGACTGCGAGCCAGGCCTTCTCGTCCAACATCAGTGTCTGACCTCACAAATGCGCTTCTGGAAGAATGGTCAAAAATTCCCATAAACACACTCCTAAACCTTGTGGAAAGCCTTCCCAGAAGAGTTGAAGCTGTTATAGCTGCAAAGGGTGGGCCGACATCATATTAAACCCTATGGATTAAGAATGGGATGTCACTTAAGTTCATATGCGTCTAAAGGCAGGTGAGTGAATACTTTTGGCAATATAGTGTGTATATATATATATATATATATATACACACACAGACACACACACACACACACACTACCGGTCAAAAGTTTTGAAACACTTGACTGAAATGTTTCTCATGATCTTAAAAATCTTTTGATCTGAAGGCATATTCTTAAATGTTTGAAATTAGTTTTGTAGACAAAATATAATTGTGCCAACATATTAATTTAATTACAAAACTAAAATTTTATAAAAAATAAATAAATAAATAAATAAAAATATATATATATATATTTATATATATTTTTTTAAATGGATGACTTGGACCAAATAATAAAGAAAAGCATCCAATAAGGGCCCAACATAGATGGGAACTCCTTCAATACTGTTTAAAAAGCATCCCAGGGTGATACCTCAAGAAGTTGGTTGAGAAAATGTCAAGAGTACATTTCTGAAAATTCTAGGCAAAGGGTGACTACTTTGAAGATGCTAAAATATAACACAGTTTTTATTTATTTTGGTTATTGTTTAATCACAACATAATTCCCATAGTTCCATTTATGTTATTCCATAGTTTTGATGAATTTACTATTATTATAAAATGTGAAACACTTTCTTATGATGTGTTACATTCATACGAGCAGACAGAGAAGTAAGTTTGAAGTAAGTTTGGATAGAAATAAACCTTGTGTAAATTGTCAGCATTACGCTAAGCTAAAATGCTATTACTAGCCATTTTACATGCACATGTTACCAGGCACGATCATATTTTTCATAATTTCTTTTTTTCTAGTAAGACCTTTGATATTAGGGCAAAAATCATATTCTTGATAATCATTTTTGTATTGTTTTCCTGTAAAAATATAAAAAAAATCCTTAAAACAAGATCAATTTGATTGATCATGTTTTGGAAACAACACTGCATAAGATATTTAGGTTTTTCAGAGAATGTATTTTTAACATGTGTATTTTGTCTTACTGAACTGTATTTTTACAGTCAAAACAAGTGAAAAAATCTACCAGTGCTGAAGAAGTAATCCAAAGTATTTAGAATATGTTACTGACCTTGAGTAATCTAACGGAATACGTTACAAATTACATTTTACAGCATGTATTCTGTAATCTGTAGAATACATTTCAAAAGTAACCCTCCCAACCCTGTATATACAGTTGTGCTCAAAAGTTTGCATACCCTTGGAGAATTGGTAATATATGTACCATTTTTAAAGAAAATATGAGTGAGCAGGCAAAACACATTTCTTTTATTTCTTACGGGATTCATATTCAACTGTAGGTTATAACAGAATGGCACAATCATAAAACAAAACATGGCAACAAAGAAAAAAATTAAATGACCCCTGTTCAAAAGTCTGCATACTCTTAGTTCTTAATACTGTGTATTGCCCCCTTTAGCATCAATGACAGCGTGCAGTCTTTTGTAATAGTTGTCTATGAGGCCCCAAATTCTTGCAGGTGGTATAGCTGCCCATTCGTCTTGGCAAAATGCCTCCAGGTCATGCAAAGTCTTTGGTCATCTTGCATGAACCGCACATTTGAGATCTCCCCAGAGTGGCTCGATGATATTAAGGTCAGGAGACTGTGATGGCCACTCCAGAACCTTCACCTTTTTCTGCTGTAACCACTGGAGGGTCAACTTGGCCTTGTGCTTAGGGTCATTGTCGTGCTGGAAAGTCCAAGAGCGTCCCATGCACAGCTTTTGTGCAGAAGAATGCAAATTGTCTGCCAGTATTTTCTGATAACATGCTGCATTCATCTTGCCATCAATTTTCACAAGATTCCCCGTGCCTTTAGAGCTCACACACCCCCAAAACATCAGTGAGCCACCACCATGCTTCACAGAGGGGATGGTATTCTTTTCTCTATAGGCCTTGTTGACCCCTCTCCAAACATAGCGCTTATGGTTGTGACCATAAAGCTCTATTTTGGTCTCATCACTCCAAATTACAGTGTGCCAGAAGCTGTGAGGCATGTCAAGGTGTTGTCTGGCATATTGTAACCGGGCTTTTTTGTGGCATTGGCGCAGTAGAGGCTTCTTTCTGGCAACTCCACCATGCAGCTCATTTTTGTTCAAGTATCGTCGTATTGTGCTCCTTGAAACAACCACGCCATCTTTTTCCAGAGCAGCCTATATTTCTCCTGAGGTTACCTGTGGGTTTTTCTTTGTATCCCAAACAATTCTTCAGGCAGTTGTGGCTGAAATCTTTCTTGGTCTACCTGACCTTGGCTTGGTATCAAGAGATCCCTGAATTTTCCACTTCTTAATAAGTGATTGAACAGTACTGACTGGCATTTTCAAGGCTTTGGATATCTTTTTATATCCTTTTCCATCTTTATAAAGTTCCATTACCTTGTTAGGCAGGTCTTTTGATAGTTCTTTTCTGCTCCCCATGGCTCAGTATCTAGCCTGCTCAGTGCATCCACGTGAGAGCTAACAAACTCATTGACTATTTATACACAGACACTAATTGCAATTTTATAAGCCACAGGTGTGGGAAATTAACCTTTAATTGCCATTTAAACCTGTGTGTGTCACCTTGTGTGTCTGTAACAAGGCCAAACATTCAAGGGTATGTAAACTTTTGATCAGGGCCATTTGGGTGATTTCTGTTATCATTATGATTTAAAAAGGAGCCAAACAACTATATGATAATAAATGGCTTCATATGATCACTATCCTTAAATAAAAGACATGCATGATCAGTCATATTTTCAAAATCAATGCCAAAATTTCACAATTTCTGCCAAGGTATGCAAACTTTTGAGCACAGCTGTGTGTATATATAAATTACCATGTACCACAAATACATTCTATATACATATATACACAACACAGTTCAACATAAAATACATAAATGTCACTTAATTAATGTTAATTCCCTCTTATATAAAAGGCAAGTATCACTGTTCTCCCCTATTGAACACAAATATGGTTTCGTCGGTTTCCGGTGGCACTGTGTCGAGGCTACACTGGTCTGACGTCATAAATGTCAGCCGCTGGCGAGCGCTCATGTTAGCCACCGACGCAGTCTCCGCCATCCGATAGACCGACACTAACACACAACAGGTATGTACAAACACTAACACGAAACAGGTAAGTACAAACAAACAATCAACATTGTGTGTGTATGACTGTGGATGTGTGAAGAAAATGTATAGATGAGGGAAAATGTCCGTGTGCTCAGGATCGGCGTGTGCACCCAGGTCACTGAAAGTGGATAGCGGTAGGGGAATGAATGGAGTGTTTGGTGTGTGTGTATGAGTGCCAGCACTGATTAGCCAACAGGGACGGTGCACTCTGTCACAATGATAATACATACAATACAATGTTGTTCTGCAAAATTCTCACAAAATTCACATTTGCTGCTACTGAGGTTGAGGTATGGGAAGTTTAGAAGTAGGGATAGGTTAAGGGTCAGGGTTAGGGTAGGGTGAAGGATAAGGTTAACAGTCTAACTACAGATGTAATTAAATGCAGGTATTTTAAATTCAAGTACGATGCTCCAACACATATGTACATAATAAGTACATTGTATTAAATGCAAAAAAAAGTACATAGTAGTTAAAGACACCTAATATAAAGTGGGTCCATTTTTTTACTTTTTTTTTAAAGTCACACAAAAAATAATGATATACATTTACACTAAATAATAATAGTATTCACCACTGCTGTGATGGGATTCAAATACAGCTGCTGAGGGAGTGACAGCAAATTTGGCTCCTTTCTCTCTTTTGCCTTAATCCACCATTCTCTGTTTTTAGACTTTTAGACAATTGTAGAAACGTAATGGTGGATTTTTTTTCTTATGCTGTTGGAGCAACTAGGAACACAATGTACCTCTATAGGAGTTTACCAAACTACGGATTAATTCTGCGTTTCAAGATCGAAAATTTGAAAATGGTCCATTGTCATGACAACAATAAGCCACGTCTGACACAGTGTTAACAATGATACATAATTATTCACAAATTAGAAAAAGTTGTAAAAAACGACTGCACCATTTTTCCTTTTTACTAGGGCTGTCAATTTAATGCATTAATTCAGTGCGATTAATTATATGAAAAATAACATGTTAAAAAATTTACACAATTAATCATGTCCCCGGACCGTAATAAGGAAAATTCCTGAGCAATTCAAGCTTGAAGAACCACCTGTTTTCTCCAGGGGGCAGTAAGCGAATCATCAACTGTATAGGCAATGCGCAGCTTACACAGACAGAAAACAAAACACACTCACCCAGCAGACAACATAACACATGGACGCATTCTTGCGTTCAAAACAAAGCTTGATGGAGCACAAATCCAAATGTAGGGATCTCAAGACATGTTTTTCTAAGTATAAAACTATGTTTTACTTGACACAGCGACCTAAAAATGGTATGTTTATGATGCAACACAACCAAAGTGAGATGCTCCAAAAGCATCTGTCTGATGCAGGTATACATTGGCAGGTCCTTAGACAAGCCCTCATAATAAATATTGGACTGGTTGACAAATTCAATTGAAAATGGATTGCTGTGAACTGTGGGCCAATGACTGGCTTATGCTCAATAATATGAAAATAAACAATACATTGGATTCTAAAGCCATTTTTTGTATTGTCTTATCAATGTTTAACTCCTCTGCCATATGTACAATAATGTAATGTATTTTAATGATCTGAATACAATTTTTTTTTATATCATAAATAAATAATCGATTGACAGTCCTACTTTTTGCACTGTATAATAGCCAAAGCAGCAGTTTTGGAGAGACAATTTTGACTATTTAGGATTTATTATTTCTTACTTTTACAAAGTAAGGACTATTGCTGCCAACTTTGATATTTACAATAAGTATTCCTGAAATCTGCATTTCATTATGCTTATATGTCACATTGGCTACATTAACAGTGTAGGTTATGATCGTTTGGACATTTGCTGAGGAAGAAATGTAGAGAGTGGACTTCTTGGAACATTAAAAAGATAGTTCAACCAAAAATTGAATTTCTGCCATTATTTACTCACCCTCATGTTATTCCAAACCCATATGACTCTTTGTGGAACACAAAAGATGTAAGGTTGAATGTTAGCCTCAGTCACCATTCGCTTTCATTGTATGGAACAAAGATCCAATAAAAGAGAATAGCGACTGAGTCTAACATTCTTTCAGAACAGACTTCTTTTGTGTTCCACGGAAGAAATCCAGTCATACGGGTTTGGAACAACTTGAGGGTTGAGAGAGTGGGTGAACTATTCTTTTATTAGAATACCCTTGTTATTGGATGATATTGTATATCTGGTTTATTTGCCCTTAACACACACATGCTCACCCAAGTCCTGTAACTGAAGTAGGGCTGAAACTCTGAGGTTTGTGAAAGGGCCTGGGTTTGCTCTCTGGATGCCCTCTGCCCTGGCACGGCATAATAAAGGGTCTCCTGGGGGTCATAAAGAGCTCTAAAAAGTGGCCTGTCTCCATCTCTTGCGTGCACTCAACCCCACTTTAAGACACCAGCAAGGAAAAGCACATTCACATCTTTATTGGCCTATCCTTTGCTATTGTTCAAAGAATGCCAGATAGGTCTGTTCCCTTTCAAGAATACACTGTGTGTTCATCAACAGAGAGTACCCACATAATCTCTTGTATTGGTTAAAGTAATAGTTCATCCAAAAATTAAAATTATGTCATTATATTTTATGTGTTTACCCTCATGTCATTCCAAACCCATATCACTTTCTTTCGTCTGCGAAATACAAAAAGATATTTTAAAGAATATTACAATCGCCAATTTCCATAAAATAGCAAAAATCTATTATAGCGACACATCAATAATATCAAAATTTATTAGTTCTTGTGCATATGGGTTTGGAAAGACATGAACGTGAGTAAATGATGATTTTTTTTTTTTTTTAAATGATTTTTGGGTGAACTGTTCCTTTGATGGTTGCTTAGTAGATGCTTCTAATACAATGTAACTTATTTGTTGAACAAGCATTGCTTCATCTGCTGTCTCACAAACCGATAAAATACCCAACAACAAATCTGGCCTTGCAATAACTTTCACCTTAGAAACACCTAATGGAATATGTTGTACAGAAGATGAGGCTACATGCAATGGGCCATGGATGGATGACTAAACTAATTCAGCATGCATGCTGTTAAATGGACAACTGTTATACTCACTAGGGTTTCAAAACGACCAGTCAAAGAGGCAAAAATTTCATGTTGAATAAATGCCTAATTAAAAACAAAATCACCACAACAGCTGAATTGAGATTCAAACACTTCCTAGAGCCCACAGTTCTCAGCATATGATGGTCTTTTTGGGCTAGTGTCTTGGAAAACTTGCCGATTCTATCACGTTTGGCTTGTACAGTTCATTAGCAGGTTCTTCTGGCTGCAGTTGGTTTACGTAGACTTTGTAATGGTCAGAAGTGCATTAGAGATGTTTCTGGACAGAGGCAAAGAGACCGTAACAGTGTAGTACAGCTGTTTCTGCTTGGTTTGTTATGTTTGGAGTCTTTATGGCTGGCATTTCTGCCTGGGTTACTGTCAGTGAGATCTGTCAGCCACTGGCCTCGTCGTCCCTGACAACAAAGACTCATAAACACTCAAGAACCCACCCGCACTCTTCTTGAACAAAAAAAGAGCAAAGAACAAAGAGAGTTTAGCTCTGGTTTCTGTTACGTCCTACTCTTTCTTTTCCATTCTTTGCTCTGGGTTCTCAGAGAGGGGCAATGCAAACTGTGGAGGATAGCTTGTTGCCAAGCCAGGTAAGAGAGAGCTTTGGGCTCCCAGAGCTGTTTGTTGGACATTTCAAAACAGCATTGAGATCTGAGGCCACATCCAAACTAATCTGTTTTCAGTTTCCTAATGTCATCGCTTTCTAAAGTATGCTGAACAAAAAAGTTTTTCAAAAGGAAAAAGCCATTCCAGACAGTGTGGATGAGAGTCATTAATTTAGCAAAAGCAATGCATTTTCAAACAAAAACGTATTGGGGCTATTCACACTTGAACACAATTTTACATCCATCCATGCTGTTTTTCAATTGTTTTCCTATACAATCATGCGATAGATGGGCGTCTTTGACTATTGCATTGCATCCTGCTGTTTTTTCAGCGTCTCGGGCAGGGGGCGCATTTTAGGTGTTGTGTAAAGTAAAAAATAACTCTGACTTTTTAAAAAACATGCCTCGAGACACCTGTGTTATGCTCTATTCATGGCACTGCGAATATCTTATTTTGGCACAAATACGTGTTCAGTGTGAACAGCCCCTTAGTGTGGATGTGGCCTGAGAGGACCTTGTTCATGTTGGAATCCTTATAGTGGACATATGTTCTCATTTCCTTCAAGATGAATGCAAATATGCCGTTACAATACATCTATGCATTAAACAAATTCTTTCATCCAATTGAGGGCATACATTTTTAGTCAGTATATGTTGTCCATGGAAACCGATTCCATGACCTTGCTGTAGCTAGCACCATGCTCTTTCAGTTGAGCTATAGGAACTCATGTACAGAGAGTTATGCAACAACAAATGGCCCAATGGTTATGAATGCTCTTCATTGTCCTAAAATTGCACACCAGTTTAACACCGCTCATGAAAAATGTCAAATTTCTCTACTTTTTACACCTTTCTGAAATCCTCTTTATTTCCACAAAAACCAACAACAGTACAGTAGCCTTTAATGAATCCTTCGCCTGCCAATTGAGCAAATGACCATCATATGTAAACAAGGGCATTATTAATGCCAACAAAAAAAGCTCTAATGGAAGAAGAGCAGACTAAACAAAAGTGTTCAGATAAATATACACTACTTATGTTGGCTCCTAGCAGACAATGGTCAAAAATACTGGTCCCCTGAAAATTAACCTCAGCCACAAGCAAAGGATGCAGCTACACTATTGGTTTGGAATATGTCAAAGATTTATTTGGCCTTGGTTAAGTGGGGTAGACAGATGTTTGCTATTGCAGTGTATGATGCTGCTGAAAGACTTTGTCAAGTGTTGAGTTAGTGGTCTGTGTTTGGCTCTGAATGCCATGTTTACAGTGCAGCGTGATTGGCTCTGTTGTCTGGGACTGTAGGAACGTTTCTCTGAGCATCCATCAACATGCAGGCCAGAGCTTTGAGAGAGACTACAGATGCACATCAGGCAACACCACAAACTGTTCTTGCCAAAAAGTCAATTTTATTGATAAAAAACAAAATACAAAATCCATAACGATGGCAACAATGACAGCTTTTTTGTAACATTGGATCTGAAGTTGAGGATCTAAATGCAGCTTTAATATTTATTTTAAAGCAAAATACAAGAATCCCTAAAAACCACGAAACATGAAACAATAACAATGTCAATGACTCACCAAACGTTACAGCCAACGAAGAACAAGTACTGGCAAAGACAAAGAGTTTATAGAAAGGTGCCGGACTTGTGGAAAGCATGGACTCGGGGGAAGATTATTTCAGTGAATTGGCCACTGGAGCAGATCATGGTGGTGGCTAATGTCTTCTGCACCAATTAGCTAAGTTGTAAATGCCATGTGACCAATTACCCCAAAGTAGGGTTGGGAACCAAGACTTGTTCATTTAAAAAAAAAAAAAAAAAAAAAAAAAGAAATCATATATTCATGACTTCCGGGTCCATCAATGGTTCTTGAATGTGCATTCTTCCTTTGATGTGGACAGGACACCGTGCTAAAATACCATTTTTCCATTATACCATCCTGTGGCACAGCAACACCGCTACTGGATAAGCAGCATTTTGTTGAAATGAGTGGTATTTCAATAAAAATAATGAATTAATAAAATATCTAAATGAAAAAGTCTGTGGAAACACACCTTTTGTAAGAATCTGTTCTGCTAAAATATTAAATGATCTCATCATTGGGTAAAAGGCTGCTGAGGGCAGTAAATCCAATAAGGATTGCATTTCTTATTTCCAAATATTTCTTTCTGAAAAAAATATTAAAAGAATCATTAATAGAACCATTAAGGAACTGGATCATTATATTCCTTACAATTTCCATTCTTACTCTAAAACCACTGGAAAATTATGTCCTGAGAACACTGATTGGCTAATAGCACCAATAGAATGTGCACAGTCCCAGGTCCTGCAGTAGTGCCTATCAATAGCTCAGACAGGTCTATTTCAAACTTTTAAGCAAAAAAGGTCACTGGCACAGCATTTACTCTAATGAAATATTTTTTATTTATATGTTGTTAACAAAATGTCATAATACATGGATACTTTTGAATGGTAATAACCTGTCAAACCTTGACCCCTTGCCTCCAGGATGGACTATGGAGGATTTGTGTAGCGGACTTCATCTCACACCACAAAGGAATCACTGACACCACTGTCTTTGGTGGACCACGTCTGCAGTTTATTCAAGACAGGACAGGAATTACACATACACACAACCTTCAGTTCTGCAATCCCTCTGTCTCGCTCAAGTCCATAGCTGTTCTGAACTAACATCAACAAAAACTCTTTAAACAAGTCTCTTCTCAATTTTCACAACATAATCAAACAAACATTCCAGAAAGACAATATTCAAGAAGATAATCTCAATATAATGAAATATTCAATATAAAATATAATTTGCTGAAAATACAAAAGATTACATTCAGATTCATATTTTTTTTTTTATCATGTGATCGTATAGTGGTAACATCTAGGTTGCTGTACATTACATACCTGCAGTTTATTAAAGACAGGACAGGAATTACACAAACACCCTCAGTTCTGCAATCTCTCTGTGAGGAGTGTGAGAGAAGAGAAAAATGAACCCCTGCCACCATTAACACTTTTAACTGCATCTAACTCGACATACAAATACATATACGGTTACAAATACATACATTTGGCACAAAGGACACCCATACAAAAGTCAACTGCATGATGTTTTATGAACGTTATCCACCATTTTATGTTATATTTTGAAACCTATATTAACAAAGAAACCCACATATAAAATGGCGCACGGGTGGGAATATAACCAAACTCATTAAGAGCTCATTAACACAAAACTCGGAATATAACTAAAGCTACTGACAATAAAACACTTTCAGTGACTCAATCCACTCTTACAACACTTCATGCACAAGTATGAACAAGAAAACTAACCCAATCTCTTATATTTTAACACTATCACAGAGCTCAGTTACAACATACCTGTCTCAATCAAGTCCATAGCTGTTCTGAACTAGAGTGAGATCCAATTGGTGAAATAACACAAGCGGAATGACGTCACTTCTCTTTTTTTAAAATGCAAAAATATTATTTTAAAACAACTGCATATGCATGTTCTTCCCATTCTCTTATAAAGAATTTATACAGAACAACAGAAATACACAAGAAAAACTTTCACTTAAATCAACTTAGTTTGTTGGAATGGTCACAAAACTCAAATGTTCACTACATTTGGTTAAAAGATATTTGTGGGCCATGACCTGGGTGGTGGCTCTATCTCAGGGACAGACCTGGATTTAACCTCCTGAGACCAAAGCGTGACTCCTGTGTGCATTTTCCATTTCCTTTTATGATTTTTAACTGGTAGCCCCTAAGAAATTTTTTAGACCAAATAGTTTTCCTAAAAATGTCCACATACAGTATATGTGGACAGTGGGACTAAATTGGAAAAATGTAAATAATACCAATCTACAGAAAGTCCGATTTTTTATTTTTTATCAAATTGTTTACAATGTTTCAAGGAGTGTTGGTTATTCATGTTTTTGAGACGTTACAGACATTACATCAGAAATTAGCATAAATAATTCAGATTCAAAGTTTTGATCAGCATCATCAAATCACTGCCAACCATGTTAAAATAAAATGATACATTATAAATTCTGAATCTATGTACTGATTACCATTGTCCCATGTCTGCCAAACATGTTGAGTGGTCCAAACATCATCTGCAGCCTGAAACTGAACTTTAAATAGGAAGTTTGGATTGAATGCACTTAGCTGCATAGAGAGCTATAGGATGCTCCCTTGCTCCCTTTTTAGTGAATGACTTAACCTCCAGTGTTCTATCTGTCTGCACTGGTCTCAGAACAGTTTGAATTGCACCTTATTTTCAGCCTAACTCTTTATACAGCCTCTGAAAGCAAAATCTTCCAGTTTGAGGATGCATCCATTAATTCTCAATGTTGTAATGCACAGTGAACATAGGAAATTTTAAATGAAACTGAGCATATAGTCCAGGTACATGGTCATCGTGTTTAAAACCATGCTTTTTAACCATGCAATTTTCACGACAAATTGCTCAAACTTAAAAAATGGCATAATATGTGAAACTAGAGACTCTAATCTTTTGACTCAGACAGGTTTCAATGTAAAAACTTAATTAGGTTTCTTACCAGATGTAGTTTTGTCGACGTTTCAACCAAATACAAACTCTGCTGTGATCGACGCCATGTTGTTTGGTCACAAGACTCACAAGATTCACAAGACTCGAAAGTTTAACCGTTTACTGACAGCACAGAGTCTTCTGAACTGAGATCAGTTGGTTTAAATTAAATTAAATTATGCATTGCATATAGCAAGTCCAAAATACAATGTCCACGCATGTGGATGCGGAGTCGCACGAGGTTGATTGTTTCTGCTAAACCAAAATTAATGTTCTTTAGCCAATCTCTCCCCAGCCAAAGCAGATTGGCCAGTTCACAAAATAGTCTGGTGTGCTTAATACCTTGAAAAGTTGACAAAATTTCCATTATAACACAGTGTAACACAGGACTCTGAAAGAAATGTTGATGATCTAAATGGAGCTTTCATATTTATTTTAAAACAATTTATGAGAACTAAAAACCATGAAAATTTCAGAATAACAATACCTCACCAAACATTTTAGCCAACCAAGGACAAGACCGGACAAAGCCAAGGGCAAACAAGATGGCTATCCTGTACACACTTAAGACTAATTAACATACATTAAACACCTGGGTGCAATCAATGGAGGGATCAAGGATGAGACAAAACAAGAACATGGAATCAAAAGAGACATGAAATTAAACAGAACAAGAGAAACATGAAAACGTTTTATTAAGTATCTGCTATAAACATGGATAAATCAGTCAAGCAAAAGTTTAAGCAAAACTGACAGACGTAATGCTCTCCCCCATATCAGCTCTCCAAAACTAAAATTTGTGATTATTTCTTTTAAATTATTATCATTATTTTATAGGATAATTTCTTGTTTACTTGATCTAAAATTAATCTCAACTCACACACACACACACACACACACAGAGAGAGAGAGAGATAATCTGAGGATTTTGCAGGCATCTAAAGATAAATACTTAGTTTTCAATAAATATTTTCAAAAATATTGTGAATCCAAAAGAACAAAAGAAGTTTGTACTTCAACAAATCTAAACCCATGATGAACAGATCATCTGTTCGTCAGAGGAGGCATACAGCTTCTGAGCTATATAAACCTTCCCTGGAAGGCAGCACTTTACTGACAAGAAGAAATGAAGATAAATTACTAAATAAACATTCTAAAAAATAATCAAAATTCTGAAATCCTCAGCAAAAATAAACAGAACAAGTGACTACAGTCATAGCTTTTCTCCTTGCAATTTCATCAGGAAAATCTAAAGTACAGCATAAATGATGAGAGATCCAAGTCCTCGGGCATTTAATCATGGGTTAACAGAAAATATTTTCTTCATGTATCATTTTCAGCTGAGGAAAATAAAGGTGCGTCTTTGTGGTGAAGGAGGAGTGTGCACTCTCTCCTGAAAACATGCAGTCACTGACAGATGAGCACGCCGCAATTCACATTTCTCTGATCTTGTCAAACTGTTGATGTGAAACTTTAGACAGCCCGATGGTGTTTTAACGTAATCACCACACTCAGAGAGGTGTAAGTGGCCACCTCCTTCGCCACCATCTCTGTCCAAATCTCTCCATCCATCTCTCTCCTGGGAGGTCGTCTCTACTCCTCTTTCTCTGCTGCCTCCCTACACTCTCTCGTCACCTCATCCATCTCTCTTAGGTAAGCTGATCGCACACTGCCCTGCTCATCTCTCCAGAGTGATGGGGGAGAATGGGGGGTGGGGGGGAGGGGGGGGTTAATGGGGAGATGAAGTTATATGTTTTTTTTTTCTCTTCTTATTCGTACTGGAGGCCTCAGCAAGCTGGGCTATGTCCTTAACGCTCCCTTTCAACACTATGACGATTTACAGTGAGACATGCACAGTAATTTAGAGACAGAGAAAGAGAAGAGAATGAGAGACATAATGAAAGAGAGAAAGAACAGCAATGGAACTAAAAATAAATGGAATGAGAGAATGAGAGAAAGAAAAAACTACAAATGAAGCAGAACGCAGGTGTCTCAAGATATGTTTTTAATAGTTGAAATTCATTTTAACTTGACACAGTGTCTAAAAAACATGGCACTCCTGTGTGAGATGCTGAAGAAACAGCGAGACATGGCGCTATGGTCAAAAACATCCATCTAGCGCACGTTTACACAAACCGTTTAGGTGTGAATGGACCCTTAGACTGTTTTCACACTTGATTCAACTACTTGGTCTGAACTAGAGTTTCATTCTAGCTACCTTAAGATTTGGACAACTACTTTCACACCAGCCAATGCACCAAACTATGATGTCAAATGAACTCGGGCCCACACCAAAAGCTCTAGTGTGAAAAGCATCTTTAATAATAACTGAACTCAGGAAAAAGATGTTGTGTCTGTGTTGAGGAACCAACAAAAAACATCTGAACTAATATAAACTTCAGACAAATCTAAACTTATCTAAACTTTAAATATTGAAAGATACACTCACTAAGCACTTTATTAGGAACACTTCTGCTGTTGTAGCCCATCCGCCTCGAGGTTCGACATGTTGTGCATTTTGAGATGCTATTCTGCTCACTATAATTGTACAGAGTGGTTATCTGAGTTACCGTAGCCTTTCTGTCAGCTCGAACTAGTCTGGCCATTCTCTGTTGACCTCTCTCATCAAAAAGGCATTTCCGTCTGCAGAACTGCCACTCACTTGATGTTTTTTTTTTTTTTTTTTGCACCATTTTGAGTAAACTCTAGAGACTGTTGTGTGTTAATATCCCAGGAGATCAGCAGTTACAGAAATACTCAAACCAGCCTGTCTGGAACCAACAATCATGCCATGGTCGAAATCACTGTAATCACATTTTTTACCCATTCTGATGGTTGATGTGAACATTAAAGGATAGTTCACCCAAAAATGAAAATTCAGTCATTGTTTACTCACCCCTGTGTTGTTATAACCTCATATGACTTTCTTTTTCTTAACACAAAGGGAGAAATTGTGAAAAAATAATTGTGCTCATTGATGTCATACAATGGCAGCTTATGGTGACCACCTCTTCAAACTTCAAAAGGACAAAAAAGTATAATTCAGGAGTCTAATAAATTATTGTATGCAACTCGTGTCTTGTTCTGAAGGAATACGAAATCTAATGTATTATTTAGTGAAACTCTTTAATGACCGCTGGTCTCCTGTGCGCATTCATGAGCCAGCCTGCACATGAGCTAGAGCTCCTTGCACGAGAGCAAAGCGCTGCAGCCTCTCGCGAAGTGGGGCATTCAAGTGAAATTTTGTTTTTGCTTCGCTTCAACAGGACCACCAGCAATATTAACAACAAAAAACACAACATGGCTGCACACAAATCAAAGAACAGAACTTACAAAATACACTACCGGTCAAAAGTTTAGGGTCACTTACTCATTCTTTATTATTATTATTTTTCACATTTAAGGATAATACAAAAGTCATCAAAACTATGGAAGAACAGAAATGGAACTATAGGAATTGTGTTGTAACTAAAAAAATTCCAAAATAAATCAAAACTATGTTATATTTTAGCATCTTCAAAGTAGCCACTCTTTGCACAGAATTTGCAGAAACATACTCTTGACATTTTCTCAACCAGCTTCTTGAGGTATCACCCTGGGATGCTTTTTCATCCATTTCAAAAACTTTTTATTTTTATAAAATTTTAGTTTTGTAATGAAATAAATTAATATGTTGGCACAATTATATTTTTGTCTACAAAACTAATTTCAAACATTTAAGCATACACCTTCAAATCAAAAGGTTTTTAAGATCATGAGAAACATTTCAGTCAAGTGACCCCAAACTTTTGAATGGCAGTGTATGTCTGAAGAGTTTGTAGTTGAAAAATAGATGCATTTCAATGACCAGCCTTATTTGTTTGACCCAGAGTCTTCAATCAAACAGAGAGATTGGGCTGAAGGTAGCTACAGTCACACCATGTCCTACTCAGACGACATGCAATAAATGTTATCTTTTCCGTGTTAATCAGAGTTTTTGTCCTAAGCAGCTGCGAGGAGTAACAGGACATTCTTTTGATCGCTTGGTTTCTATATTTGGCGTCGCGCTGGGTAACCCCATCTGCTATGAACTGGCACCAGTACAAAATCATTCTGATAACATTATATTGAAGGTAGCATCTCACTGGCAGGTTAAATCTACTTGTTTTTGGCCGAGAATGTTACACTTGCCGATTGTTTTCGCAAAGGTCGCTTCAGGCGGAGGTCTGTTTCACACACACGCACAGGTTCAGAATGGAGAAGAGGTGACAGACATTCCCGCTCCCTCCACCTTTCTCTGCATAGAAATGCATCTATTTTTCGAAAGCAAATTCTTCAGACATGTTTGTAAGTTCTGTTATCTGGTTTGTGTGCAGCTATGTTGTGTTTCTGTTGTTAATATCGCTTTTGATCCTGTTGAAGTGAAACAAAACAAGTTTTCACTTGAACGCCCCATCTCGCACATGCTGCGTAACTACTGTTGTTCTTGTGCAAAGAGCTCTAAAGCTCAAGTGCAGACTCATAAACAGGCACAGGAGAATAACGGTCAGTGAACATTTTTACTAAGTAATACATTAGATTTCGGTTTGTTTCGCACCAAACCTTAATATATACTTTCCTAATAATCATGAGTCTCATGGAATAATTTATTAGACTTCTGAATTATTCTTTTGCATCCTTTTAAAGCTTGAGGAGGTGGTAACCATAAAATGCCATGTATGACATCACTGAGCACATTTTATTTTTATTTTATTTTTACAATTTCTCCCTTTATGTTAAGAAAATGAAAGAAAATCATATGGTTATAACAACACAGGTAAACAATGATTGAATTTTCATTTTTTGGTGAACTATCCCTTTAACTTAAGCTACTGACCCGTATCTGCATGAGTTTATGCATTGCACTGCTGCCACACGATTGGCTGATTAGATGAATAAGTAGGTGTACCTAATAAAGTGCTCAGTGAGTGTATGTTCCAGGTACAGCAGTTGCCACTCTAACCTTTGCAACATAATTCATCTTTTTAATTTTTTATATAACAAACAACAAATTAGAGCTCTTCTTCTCCAGAGCTCATGTCTGTTACACATTTACGACTTTTTGTTTAAAAAAAAAATTGGTTTCATTACTCCATAAATAAGATTATTCCCTGAGGACACAGTAATTCTCAGTAATTGATGGTTTCTCAAACTATGGGAAAGGATGCCCTCAGCTGGTGGTTGGAAAGGACAAGTTCTTTTCCCTGGAGCAGTACAGCCCATTGTGCACTTACATCAACATCATCGGTTACTTTGAAAGCTTTCCACAAAACTAAAAAAGGCAAAGCTGAGGTAAATAGCCTGACTATACATTTGGTGTAGACGTTTGATTGATGATAATGACATAAAATGACAGGGAGCAGATTTATAGCGCTGTTAGATGTTATACCATTATAAATGCACCACTACGTAGTTGAGCTTGACTAACAGGGTGCAGGGGATTCCACACATCCAGATTTCTCTATGCATAAATAACTGCTGGCAGCCTGATTTCCTCTATAGATATTAGGGAATTCCAAAGGTTTGAAGGTGAAGTATGTGCCGAAATCCCACTCAGCTTCACGTGAAAAGAACTTCTGTGGAAACTTTGATCTCGTCATATGAAAACGGTGAGAACATCATGAAGCAACTGTGCCAAGGCATACACAAGTGTGGTCAGTTTGGAGCATGGCATTCTGTGCCAGCTTTGACTGGTCATCTACCACCTGTAGGTCACTTTGGTCCAAAACACTGGAAGCATTTCCCATCCCAACATTCCTCTGGTTGATGCCAGGCTCTCTCAGGATCCATTACATGCTACATTAACATGCTCATTCACACGGCACCGGCCGCAAGCCTCCACTGAGCCACTGATGCAGGGGAATGCATTAAAAAGAGATACTCATTAAAGAAGCATTACCCCCACAACCAGAAGCCTGAAATACCACTGAGAGGGAGAAGGGGGGGGGGGGAAGAAAAATGGAGAGAAAGAGTGAGATTGAAAGAAAGAACGAAACGTCTTGGACTGCATGCTGCATGCTTCTGTTTGGTGGATACAAGGCACTGGGGCTCATGCCAGACAGAACATTTATTAAGATGTTGTAATTGTTTAGGTAAGGGGTGGTGATTCTCCTTGCTTTTGGCACTCAGAGGAGCTGCTTTTGTGTAAATGGTTGGATGCATTAATTTCAGAAAGCTTCCAGTGACTAGTGGCCAAGATGAGTGCCATTTTTTTAAATATAGGTGAATGTCTACAAATATTTAGGGCATGAAAAGTTTGCTTTGAGGGAATTTGTGGGGGAAGAACCCAATGTCAAGCTAGGTACAACTAGATACAAAGCAACCCAGGAGGAATAGAGGCCATATTGGATATGGGAGCTTGGAAATTGCATACTGAGTGATTGATTTGATTATTTGATTTGAGAGTGAATAGCGATATAATTTTGGTCTGTTCCGAACACAAAGCTATTGCATGGCTTCACCAGTCCAGTGTTGGGGAGGAATAAACTAAGAGTAGCGACGCTACTAACTTAACTACTAGCATGACAGTAGTTTTCCACAGTAGTAAGCCATTTTTACAATAGGTTTGCTTTTCCAGTTACGAGCTACAGTACATTTTCCAACAAGTAGCGCTGCGGTCTTTGTGAAGGATGGATGAATCAAGCCACGTACAAGGTTATTCTGGACGAAAACTTACTTCCATCTGCTCTAACAATGTTCTCCAACTTTGAGGATTGTTTTTTCCAGCAGGACAATGCTCCATGCCACACAGCAAGGTCAATCAAGGTGTGGATGGAGTACCACAGGATCAAGACCCTGTTATGGCCAGCCCAATCTCCAGATCTGAACCCCATTGAAAACCTCTGG
Organism: Myxocyprinus asiaticus; assembly: GCF_019703515.2. Taxonomy (NCBI): domain Eukaryota; kingdom Metazoa; phylum Chordata; class Actinopteri; order Cypriniformes; family Catostomidae; genus Myxocyprinus; species Myxocyprinus asiaticus. The sequence goes on along the minus strand of NC_059364.1, from coordinate 16,674,503 downwards.
AATGTGATCAAGAGGAAAATGGATGGCCACAAGCCATCAGACAAAGCTGAGCTGCTTGAATTTTTGTGCCAGGAGTGGCATAAAGTCACCCAACAGCAGTGTGAAAGACTGGTAGAGAGCATGCCAAGACACATGAAAGCTGTGATTGAAAATCAGGGATATTCCACCAAATATTGATTTCTGAACTCTTCCTAAGTTAAATCATTATTACTGATACCTATAAATAGTAAATCCAGAGAAACGTCCTGGTTACTTACGTAACCTCCGTTCCCTGATGGAGGGAACGAGACATTGTGTTGATGTAGTGACACTAGGGGTCACTCTTGGGAGCCCGAGACACCTCTGGTCTTTGATAAAAGGCCAATGAAAATTGGCCAGTGGTATTTGCATACCCCTCCCCCGGACATACGGATATAAAAGGAGCTGGTATGCAAACACTCATTCAGATTTTGTGCTGAGGAGCCGAGACAAGGTCCCGGCCATTTCAGCGGGTAGTTCAGCATTGTGGCAGGAGGGACACAACGTCTCGTTCCCTCCATCAGGGAACGGAGGTTTCGCAAGTAACCAGGACGTTCCCTATCTGTCACTCACTCGACGTTGTGTCGATGTAGTGACACTAGGGGTCCCTATACGAAACGCCACAACTGGCTGAACTGTGTTATGTGAACTGACGGTGTGTGGTGGGCAGACCACTGTGTGCCTCATGGCCAGCACACCAGGCTGACACGTAACCTCCCCCAACACTGTTATGAGTGTCGAACGGCCCTTTGGGGACAAGTCGACTAACCAAAAGATAGAGACGGGCTAGCCCAGTCGTGGCCTCTTATCGCCTTTTTTTTCCCTCTCCCCCCCAAAAAAATGAACCAACTGGGGGGGGGGGGGTGGTATTTAAGTGGAAATACATCACATGGTCTTGCTGAGCTTTGTCGGAAGTATGCCATGTGGAGAAGTACCATGGTAGGTCCTACCCTATGGGGGAGGAGTTACTACAAGCATGGTGACTGGGGCAGAGAGTGCCCAAGGAAGATGCAGTTTACCTACAGGGAAACGAATTAGTGGAAGATATACATCGCATGGGGTTACCTATGGGGAACCACCACATGCAGAGCACCTACCCCAGTACAGGGCTTTAGTTAGCATGTGTACTGAGCCGGCAGCGAGTTTCTCCGCAAACTCGTCTGCCACAGGGCTCGGAGGAAATCAACCAGGGAACACAGTTTGTGAACACTACTGGGAGTCAACAGCACACGTCTTCAGCTCAGGGGAGGTGAAAGGCGCTATGTGCAAGTGATACACCCAGCCAGCTGTCCCAGACTTACCTGCTTGTGTGTGCCACTACACGGGACGAAACTGGTTCCACCCGGAGATTGTAGAACCTCACAAAGGTGTTGGGTGTTGCCCAGCCCGCTGCTCTGCAAATGTCTGTTAGAGAGGCACCACTGGTCAAGGCCCAGGAGGCCGCTACACCCCTGGTAGAATGGGCCCGTAGCCCTACCGGGGGCGGCACGTCCTGGGCGTGATATGCCATAGTTATGTAAGAAAGAATGTCCTTCCACAAGGGAATTTGCCGGGGGGGGGGGGGGGCTGTCGCGAGGAGCGTGAGGTCCGAGAACCACATCTGGGTGGGCCAGTATGGTGCTACCAGGACGACCTGCTCCTCGTCCTCCCTGACAAAGTAGGGGCTGTGAAATCCCTTCTTCATCTCAGCCAGAGGGACAATCTCGTCGGATGTACCGGCGGGTGGGGCCTCGCGGCAGGGCGGAGCCTGAGGTGCCACACCGTGTCGTGGCCATGCTGAGTTCTGGTACATCAAAGTACTTACCTGGCTCCTTGTGACCACCCCCGGAACAGCCTGGGATGGGGGAGGAAGAGGCCTGTCCTCGTGACCCATGGAGACTGTCACATCGGGGGCGGATTTGTGCCACAGCTGGGTGCTCAGGGGCAGGGAGACCGCCGCTGGAGAGCCAAACCTGCCAAAATGGAGTGGTGGACGGTGGTCGTGATGATGGCCGTGTTCACCGGGTATGTGACCCAGGGAACAAGGAAACCGCTCTTGCTGAACTCTTGGGTACCACAGCCACTTGGGCATGCGGCGCAATTAAATGCAAAGGTAACAAAAGATTCTCCTCCCGGCCCTCAACCAGGGGATGGAGTGGTCTGCTTACCAGCTCCAGAGCAGCAGGTTTCGTCATCCCTGGGTCACCCGTCTCAGGGGCGCTTTGAAGCCTTTTGTGGGTTCTTGGCGGCCATGAGACAGGTGGCGTCTGCTTCCTGTGGTGGGCTCCACACCAGGGCCGGGCCGCAGGGGTGGGCTGCGGTGGAGCCGGTGCAGTCACCACAGGGGGACGCCTTTGGCGACGAGCAGATGGGGTGTGGGATCTTGAGCCGCGCCAGGGCAGGATGTGCCGGATAACCTCCATCTGCTGCTTCACCACTGAGAACTGCTGGGCAAAGTCCTCGACAGTGTCGCCCGACAGGCCAACCTGGGAAACGGGGGCACCAAGGAACCGTGCCTTGTCGGCCTCTCCCATCTCGACCAGGTTGAACCAAAGGTGGAACTCCTGGACCACCAAGGTGGACATCGCCCGCCCGAGAGTCCGCGCTGTGACCTTCGTCACCCGGAATGTGAGGTCAGTCACCGAGTGCAGCTCCTGCATCAATCCTGGGGCAGAACTACCCTCGTGCAGTTCCTTTAGCACCTTCGCTTGGTGGACTTGCAGGAGAGTAATGGCATGCAGGGCGGAGGTAGCTTGTCCAGCAGCACCATAGGCTTTGGCCGTCAGGGATGACATAAACCTACAGGCCTTGGATGGGAGCTTTGGGTGCCTGCACCAGGTGGCGGTGCTCTGCAGGCATAGGTGCACTGCGAGCGCCTTATCCACCAGGGGGATTGCCGAATAGCCCTTGGCCGTCCCACCATCGAGGGTAGTGAGGGCGGGGAAGCTGAACGATTGGGACCTGGCAGTAAAAGGTGCCTCCCATGACCTTGTCAGCTCTTCATGCACTTCCGGGAAGAAAGTAACGGGGGAGGGGGGGTGCCTGTGATCGGCACCGCGATCCAAGGAACCAATCATCGAGCTGCGAGGGTTCAGGGGAGAGCGGAGTGTTCCACTCTAGCCCGACGCTCGCGGCTGCCCGGGAAAGCATGTCGTCATCTCCGCATCAGCCTGTGACTGGGCGACCGCACCCAAAGGGAGGAGCCGAGCTGAGGCTTCCACGTCCGACTGGACGAGCCCGCTCTCCGATGCTACGCTCGAGAGCTCATCACCTTCGTGGGCTCCGAATAAGAGGTCAAACTTGCCGTGAGACGAGCCAGCGGACTCATCCGGAAGCCCGATCGGGGCAGACGAGTGTGCTGGGGAATGGGAGGTCCGTGGGGGGATACCCGGATGAGGTGGTCCCATTGGGGTCCCCAAATCGCCCCCAGTGCTAGCCGCACTGGCCTCATACCCATGGGTAGAAGGACCGAGGCAGGGAGCCTCTGGAGTGACTTGCTTTCTTACAAAGGTAAGCCGCGACCGCATCGTTGCCATGGACATGTTCTTGCAATGAGTACATGACCCATCCACGAAAGCTGTCTCCGTGTGAGCAGCGTCCAGACACGAAAGACAGTGATCGTGGCCGTCAGAGGGTGAGAGATAATGAGCGCATCCAGGAATTACACACAAAAAAAAGAACGCGTCTTTAAAAAGACGTTCCGTGTGTGCCGCTCTTTTAGAGAAATATACTCTTTTAGAGAAATATACTCTTTTATTTCTGCCGAAGTGGCCAGGGGTGTTCTCTGCAGTGCACAAGTGCAGAGGGGGGAGAAGCCGCTGAAATGCGCTGTCAGATCCAGCAGAGGTGAATGAACAGCCGTGGGAATTCAAATCAGTGAGCATCGACTGTTCGGTTCCGAAGAGAAAATCTGAATAAGTGGTTGCATACCAGCATCTTTTATACCCGTATGTCCGGGGGAGGGTATGCAAATACCACTGGCCAATTTTCATTGGCCTTTTATCAAAGACCAGAGGTGTATCGGGCTCCTAAGAGTGATCCCTATTGTCACTACATCGACACAATGTCGAGTGAGTGACAGATAGGGAACTTATAATTTTGCAGTGGTCTCTTAATTTTTCCAGAGCTGTGTATATATACACTACCAGTCAAAAGTTTTGAAACACTTGACTGAAATGTTTCTCATGATCTTAAAATATTTTGATCTGAAGGCATATGCTTAAATGTTTGAAATTAGTTTTGTAGACAAAAATGTAATTGTGCCACCATATTAATTCATTTTATTATAAAACTAAAATGTAATAAAAAACGTTAAAAAAAAAGAGTTTTTGAAATTGATGACTTGGACCAAATAATAAAGCAGCCAATAAGTGCCCAACATATATATATTAACCATGGTTTTACCATAGTAATATAATAGTAACCATGACTGTAGCAATCATGGATAATTTTGTGGTTACAATAGTTTTATTACAAATACCACGATTAAACTACGTTTTCTGTAGTAAAACCATGGTTAGTTTTGTATGTAAGGGAATGTCACCCCAATAAAATATATAACTATCAGGTGATATTATTAAATACTGCAATGAGAACTGATTGCATAAATAATATCATCTGATTGTTATACACCGATGAGCCAAAACATTATGACCACTCAAAGGTGAAGCAAATAATATTAATCATCTCCAACCAAGGCCACATGTCAAGGTCTGGGCAGATCAGATGGTAAGCGAACAATCAGTTCTTGTAGTCAACGTGTTGAATGCAGGAGAAACTGGCAGGACTAGAGACCTGAGCGACTTTGACAAGGGCCAAATTGTTATGGTTAGATGACTGGGACTATCTCTGAAATGGCAAGGCTTGTGGCGTGCTCCCAGTCAGCAGTGGGGAGTACCTACCGACAGTGGTCTGAGATGGGACAAACCACAAACCGGCGACAGGGTGTTGGGCGCCCAAGGCTCATCGATATGCAAGGGCAACGAAGGCTATCCCGTCTGGTCCAAACCAACAGAAGGCCAACTGTGGCACAAATCACAGAAAATTGTAATGATGTTACGGGAGGAAAGCGTCACAACACACAGTGCATCGCACACTGTTGCGTATGAGGCTGCGGAGCCGCAGACTGGTCAGAGTGCCCATGATGACCCCTGTCCACCATCGAAAGCGCCTACAATGGGCACGCGAATGGTTTGAGGACCATGATGAAGAGTTCATGATGTTGCTCTGGCCTCCAAATTCCCCAGATCTCAATCCGATTGAGCATCTGTGGGATGTTCTGGACCAACAATTCCAATCAACCGCGGCTCCACCTTGCAATTTACTGGACTTGAAGAATCTGCTGCTAATGTCTTGGTGCCAGATACCACAGGACACCTTCAGGGGTCGTTGGTGCTGTTTTGGCGGCAGGCAGAGGTCCAACAGCATATTAGGCAATTGGTCATAATGTTTTGGCTCATCAGTGTAAATCTAAAAATATTTTCTTCTTTAAAGCTGAAGAATGTAATCTCTGTGAGACTAGTGCCACCAAATGGAATTGCAAAAATAAACAATGTTTTCAAAACAGCTTTCTGAACACCCCACCAACTGCCGTTGGTCAAACATAGAGATAATCTCACCCCCAACTCACGCCACTGGTTGAGTAACGTTGTTGGGGTGGGTCTAAGCAGGTCACTCAAAACAAACAGAAATTTTTATAGTGCCACACAGACATAGTTTTTACAGTTTTTAAGAAAATGAATCTATGAATGGCTTACTTATAGTTGTGTCAGCATATTAAGCTGGGAAAGTATTTTAATACAGAAAAAGTTACATACTTCAGCTTTAAATAGCTTCAATCCAGTTAGCTACTTTTTGTTAGTTTCTTGTAGTGTAGCTAAATACTTTTTTGATAAGAGTAGTGTGGCATTGGAGGCATGGTCATGTGTCTGTCTGCGGGAGAGGGAAAGTGGTAAGGCTCGTCACCTGGGATGTAATTACTCTAACACCTGTTTCTCATTATAGTGATGGCTGAGGTAGGCCTGATAAGGCATGCCAGAGCATCAGAGTGGGAGAGAGAGTGGCTGAGGGAAGTGGTGTTTGAGTGTCTGACAACACCATATTAAGAGACTGCATTTATAAACCCAAGATTTGAGTCGGCTACTGAGAGCCTGTTTTTTTTTTTTTTTGTTTATCTGTGTGTGCAATAAATACACACCTCAACTGTTCGCTGTCTCCTGACTCATCCATTGCCCACGAACTTAGATTTATCACAAGTAGCTTGACTGTAGTTTAACTACTTGCAGTTATGAGGAGCTTGTAGTTTGGGAAGCAGCTTCCCTAAAACTGCACAAGGCATGTGAACTACTTTTATGGAGGTTTTTTTTTTTGTTTTTTGTCCAATTTGGAGCTTCACAGTCATGGCCAATATACACTGTCATTGTATGGAAATAATCTGCATTAAGATTCTTAAAACTCTCCTATTGTGTTTCAAGGAGATAATAACAGCATACAGATCTTAAACAACATAAAGGTGAGTACATAATGACAATTTTTACTTCACTGAACTTCACTGACTGCTTCTCATCTTCAACTTGACTTTTGAACAACGTGTGAAACACAGTGCTGAAGCCCCTGTTGAACTGGGGACACTTCATATGACCATAAGGGGCCACAGCTTTTGAAAACACAGCTGCCTAAGAGGACAGACACATGTGCCGTGTGTATGTGTGTCTCCACAGATTCCCAGGAGACAGGATTCAGCTGCCACACACAGCCCCAGACTGCTACATTGTTTGTTCTGTTTGCTTGCCGATCACAAGGATTCCACCTACTGAGACTTCAGAGGATGCAACCGTCTAGTATGCTTCTCTGGATCAGCAGATGGGAAAAACATTTCTTTATTTGCTTACTTTTTTAATCTATTCAAGGATGGCAAAGTGGGGGGTTTCAAGCCAGCATCACATGATTGGAATCATCAGAATGGAGGTTGTTGGATCACCAGGCCTGCATTTTCACCTTCTTTAAAGGGATGGTTTACCCAAAAATGAAAATGTTCATCTTCATGTTGTTCCAAATCCGTATGTCCTTTTTTTCTTCTGTGGAACACAAAAATAGATGTTAGGCAGTATGTTAGTCTCTCATTGCATCTTTTTGCCATGCAGTGTAAGAGAATGGTGACTGAGTCATTCTGCCTAACATCTATTTTTGTGTTCCACAGAAGATTCTTAAAACTTAAAAAGAAAGTCATTCTGTACAGGTTTGGAATAACATGAGGGTGAGTACATTCCTGAATTAAAATGATCAGATTGGATGAAAGATCCCAATAAGGTTAAAGTGTGTTCTGCAATGTCTGCACCATTTGCATTACTAAACAGAATTGCAAAAATAATTACTGTATATTTGGGTCTCAAAAACAAATTCCATTATGCAACGCTAGAGGTACAGAAAATGCACACTTCACCATAACACTGTATGCCCTTTAAAAAAACTCAGAATCAGCATACCTAACAAATGAATGGGTGAAATAAGCAGGGCATGGTTGAGCAAGCACAATGTTGCTGGGAACATGGCAAAGTACCCATTAAAACACACCTGCACTAACTCATTAATTATGATCCACGTTGCTTGATGATCTTCGCTAACTGGCTGTCAGGCTCAAAATCACTTATGATAAATGCATCTCTAGAGCTTCAATCCTGAAGTCAGGCTATTAGCCATTCTCACCAAGCATAAGTTCTAGACTATCAATCAGGGATTTCATAAAAATAAAAAATAAATAAATACTTCAGTCAAGGTACATTATAGTTCAAGTTTATGTTCACGAATGGCTGCAAGAAACCAGCGAACTCTGAGGTCTGTGCAGAAGCAAAAGCCTCCCAGCAGATAATTTCCACAAGCACAGAGCTGACACCGTTGACCTCTATGCCCCATGTCACTTCCCTTTGGGAGCAGGAAGTCATTTTGTCCTAGTTCATTTACTCACCTGCTTCTGCTTCAGCTACGTGATGGCCGTTTTTTCATTCTACTGAAACAGCAAAGCCAACTCTTAAAACACAAAGTTTGTGTTTATTTAGCTTCCCTTCATCGGAGTCGGCCCACATGAAGCTGGTGTGGCAGTGGGCCACATGGTGCCTGAGGCAGAGTGGCACTCTAAGAGGCCCACAGCTGCCAGAGCCCATACCAACCCCCTGAACACCCCCAGCTGGAACGGCAGAGAAAACAACAGTTTCATGGAGAGCAAGGATTAAGAAAACATGCACAGAAGATCTTTGAAGTAGGGCGAGTCCTTGCCGATGGGTAGCTATAAGAAAAGAGAGGGAAACTTTGAGAAACTTTGTGTGGAACAGAAGAAAAACACAAAAGACAGTGATGAGTCTAAAAAGTTGCATGCTCACGGCATGTGGCCTCCAGACACACTGCCATCGAATTCAAAAACTTCGCCATTCGCTTTAATCAACAAAACTGAATCAGGAGCCGTCATCACATTTTAGAAAATTCACAACAAAGCCATGCTACATGTGAATGCGAATAATGGACCAAAGAAACAAAATGTGCACCCTGTTTTCTTTATGATCACAGCAAATAAACGCTGAATTAAGAATTTTCTTGAAGCATACTGCCACGCAAAGGCAACACAGTAACTACACATTTTGTCGAAACTGAGTAATGAAATCAGAATCGGAATTATCTTAGATTATGATCTTTTAAGTAACAGATGGGTATGGCTAAAGGGATATTCAGAGCTAATACAAGTTAAGGTTAATTCACAGCATTTGTAGTATTATGTTGATTACCAGAACAAATAAATTCGACTCGTCCCCCCTTTTCCTAAACAAAAAAAAAAAAGGGGCAAAAATCAATGTTACAGTGAGGCACTTACAATGGAAATGAATGGGGCCAATTTATGGAGGGTTTAAAAGGCAGAAATGTGAAGCTTTCAATTTTATAAAAGCACTCAAATGGATTCTTCTGTTAAAACTAATATATTATTTGAGCTGTAAAATTGTTTAAATCATTATTTTTACGGTCATTTTAGGGGTTTAGGGTACTATGTCGTCATGTCAACGAAGTTGTAAAATTGGATATAACTTCACACACAAAAGGTTAGCAAGCGATTTTATCACACTAAAATCATGTTAGCGTGCATATTATTTATGTTTTGTGACAATACTTTTAAAACAGGACTGGCCCCATTCACTGTAACCCAGATTGTTGCATATTTTAAAGAAAAAGAGGAACAAGTCGAAATAAATTTTTGTGGTAATCAACATTATGCCACAAATGCTATCGATTGACCTTAACTTGTATAACCTGGAATATTCTTTTTGACTATGCTCAGATTCAGAGAAAACATAGTGTGAAGAAAATCCACACTAAATCCAAAAAACAAATGTAATTTTCTCAGTTTCAGTGTTGGCAGAGTTAAAGCATTTTGGATTGGTAGTATAATTATATATCTCTGTAATTCAGATACAGCAGCAATCATTATTTGTATTCAAGAGTATTTTAATTTTAAATCCTCACACAGATCACATTCATAATCAAAAATACTCATGAGCATCATGCATGGGCCTGTTCATCTCAAAGCCTACACATATTATTGTATTCTCCAGCTGCTACTGCTAATTTGACTTCCACAAGATGCCCAAGAGAGACTGGTTCAAATGGAATATGTGTTATAATTTTCCTATATGAATGTAAAATATATGACACGTTCTCTTGCTTTTGTGGAGGTTGTGTATATGTAATGAGCTCTATTAGAGATGATGGATGTGTTGTTTTCGCAATGTGTTCGTATTTTCCTTCAGATCAGGCGTTTTAATTGCCTGCAGTATGTTGTGTGCAGGGGAAATGAACGGAAATATCTGAATGTGGCTGGTTCTGTGTAGATGTCGTGGCAACCAGCTGTTTCCAGTTGATCATAATTTGTTCCGCGTTTTGACTAAGGCTCTGCAAGTTCACCCTCCACCAAAATATTTGTTGGGTTGGTGTTTTCAGAATAAATATAACTTATTAAGGAGGTGATTTTGTTGTTGGAAGTCTTACATTCATGTGCCTGTTGCTCTTTTTATGCTGATGTCTGCATGTGTGTGCTGAGCTTATATTCTCTGTAGTTTTAATTGTTCTAAGTTGTGAAATGGTGAACAGGTGGAAATAAATGCCTTACATAAACACCAGCACACTTTAGTTTGACTTATGGTCAAAAAGATGGTTTAAGACGGTCAATGTCCCTAAGAGACCTTTTCAAAACACATCAGAGTGCACTCCTTGATAAACATCTCTCCCTTTTCACATTCATCCATCCATCCATTCATCCATCTATCTATCATCTAATGTGACTGCAAGGTAAGCAACCATTACTTTTAGTTAGTTATTTAATTGGAGTTTCAAGCAGCATTGTTTGCATCTGACTACCTCAAGCAAATGGCAAGTGTCTGGCTGAATTATTTACCTCACTTTTGAGAATAGTTTGCATCAACATCATGTGAGAAGAGTGGCCAATGAAAGATAAAAACGGCCACTGCACTCCAGGCCAAGAGTACTTAGCATCTAATGTTCCAGCTAAGTTTAGCGATGTTTTTGCTAGAATCTGAGCATCAGTTTAACGCCTGCTGCTTCTAATTAGGGATCATGTTCCCACACAAAATGTGAAAAAGACAGACTAGAATCTAGGGGAGACTAGCCAAAACACATGCACCCCGAATCAGAAGAATGAGTTTGACATTAGCACTGAACCATGAGACAGAGGCTCATCAGATGCTAATATACACATTAGAAAATAATACAGGCCTCCCAAACCACAGCGCAGCTTGGCTTTACCTAAAGAAGGATCACTTTCTCTAAATTCGACTGGCACATCAATTACATTTTCATGAGTCGAATGGCCTCATTTGGCCGAAATACAGTCTAGGAGCTAGATAACTAAGAAACCTATGCAGAATAGCAACATGATCGGTCCGTTCCAATCAAATTTCTAAACAAACATGGCAATGATGAAAATTAAACAGCATTTTTTTTTCATGACAGTCTGAATGAGGTTTTAATGAGTTAGAATAAATTACAGTATAAATTTAGTCAAATTTACTAAAACACAAATACATTTTCTTTATTTGTGGATGTGTAATTAATCTTTAATGGCAATTAATTGCCCCAGCAATCCTTCAACTACACAGAAGCTGTAAACATGGGGTATTTGTGGCTGACATGGCCTCTGTCTCCAAGCTTTGCCTGATAGGAGAGACAGTTCCACAGAGTATTGCCAAGGAGTGATGGCTTACTAGTTGAACTCCTACAGTTTTATAGGATCTCAGATGTGCTAAATGAGTTTCAGATGCGAGTTGGTCGCGATCAGAGTCTGTCAGTGTCACTCTCTCCCTTTGGTTTTCAGAGGAAGGCTGATTTTGTTCTGACAGTCTTAGCCCCTGGTATTATGTTCATTTCTTGGAGACACTTTGATGGGGGATGTCAGTTGAGTCTTAAGACTACATACAACAGTCTAACTTGGCTATGTGCTTCCTGTCTGCAGCTTAGAAGATATATAAATCCCCTGCAGATCTACTAGAAAAGTCAAGGGCTTTCTCTACATTAGGTTGTCTGGCTTCTTTTGCTTCAATCTCTCAATTTGATTGGACAGTTCAACCTATTATGTCATCTTTTACTTACTGATTGCCACCAGCTATCAATGACATAGGTTTAGAGAAAATGCTAATGTACAGAAATATGTGTCTCTCAAAACATTAATAAGTACAGACTGAAACTTAGTCACCAGCATCTTGATACTATGTGTGAAATAGGCAAAACATCATAACTGAAAAACTGGACCAGCTATTTCTAAAGTAAACAAATTTAAACAGTCTATCAAAATAACTAATGGCTCTTTCAACTGAAAGGCGGGTGGGACTTCCATTCCTAGCTGCCATAATTAACATTTTAATTTCTCCCATTCATTTTCTTACAAGTGTGGTCCATCTCCCCCTTATACTGTCACTGGTATTGTCTTATCATGTTAAAACAAGGTTTCAACAATAGTTGAGACTGTTGTTAAATTGGGCTTTTAGAGGCCCAGGAATATGTTTGGTCCATATCTCCTCACATAAATAGAGGATTACAGGAAAACTTCTAACTGCTTTTGGAGGCCAAAGTAACCCCTGGCTATAACATATAAAGTGCGAGATTCCACTGTGTCAGCTGCAAGCATTCCTAATTCCCTGGACTTAAAGGATCAGGGGAAGACCTCTTCCACCAGCACTCTCTAAACATCCACAGCGTTTACATGAACTCAGAGGACGCAATGAAAAATGTGGCAGCTCCTCTCATGAATCGTGAGGCCGAAATGAGCGGGAACAGTCTGGCTGATGTAAACAGGCTGAGGACGAGGGAGCTCATCAGCAGCAGTAGCAGCACAGTTGTTTTTAATATCATTGACGCATGTTATTACATGTCCAAGCTGTTGCAGTGGACTTCTTCTGAACAGTAGCCAGGTAATGTTATACTCCAATATCTCATTTTTCCTCTTCTTTCCCCTCTCTGATGCTAGATTTTTTCTTTCTTTTTTGACAGGTAAAGTATATTCAACTGAATAAATGCAATTTACAGTAGAATAAAGAATATCTTTTATGTCATCTTTTATGTCACATAAGTTTTTTTCAAAACGTTAACTATAAAGAGCAAAACCAAGTACACATACAAAGCATACACCAAACTAAAAAGAAGGGGTGCGCGATAAATCGCATATACTGTATAAAACACAAAAAGTAAATTACTGGGTATTGCATGGGCCACAATGAGCTGTCAATTATCGGTTATGGTATCAGCCCAGATATTCCGTATGCCTAAAAAAAAAAGGTAGAAAAAACAGCCTGATCTCATGAAATTTACATGACAATGGCAACATTTTTGCAAACCAAAACTGTGTTCTTCATTACCCATTTGGCTGCAGTTTCCCAGTGAAATATCTAGCGGGAGGCACCAAAAGAAAGTGAAATAATGTTGTAATCAGACGATGTTTTTAAGGTGAAATTTAGATGGATGTTTAAATGAGTAAAATGTACCTTCCTAACCTAAAACTTTAACCTAAACCTCACCAATAGTGTCCTTAAAGATAAATGAGAGGTGAACAAAACATACATCCTTGCCTTTAACCAACACCTAAACCTAAACAATAGTGTTTTTAAAAAAAATTAGACATGAAAAGCACATTTACTGAAGCAACCACATTATTTTGTGTCAATTCTCTGACACTTCATTCTCACTTTTCTTGGCTGGGCTCCAGGATCAGTCTCAGTGTCCAAAGTCAAACACTCAGAGGTGAGCTACCACAGAAGCAGCAAAAAGTAGAAAGAGGCACATAAAACTCAATTTGCAAAAATGTAGTTATAGTAACATTTATTCTATGAGACTAGGTTTAGAAAAATGTACACAATATTGTTTTTGTTTGTTTCTAATATTGTTTAAATTTATACTTCTGCAGTTTAAAATAAAACAAAAAAAACAGTCAATTTCTACATCATAAAAATATGTTCCATGACACTGATAAATTCTTCCATGTTAGGTGTTTTGGACTGTAACCATTTCTTCATATTTTTTTTATCTTTTTATTTATTTTTTTATTTTTTTTACATGCAGTCAACATTATCCAAAACATAAATTTTATTTTGTATTTCCAAAAAATCATTTAATTAATTTTATTTTTTTATTTTTTTTATCATAAACCACTATTTCCAAACTACATCAGCAAATAGTAAATGCCTACAGCTCAAAAATTCCTTTGTTTTCCATTTCAGTCTTATATCCAGACTGACCATCTCAAGTCAAGGTGCTATTCATGCAATGTAAAAATGCCTTTTTTTTTACACTCAGCCCTCCATCGAAGAATCAGATTAGAGTTATCAGCAAATTTGTCTCGAACATAGAAACACAGTAAAAGGTGCAACTGACCATGCAAAGTGGTGCTTTCCATGAATGAACCTAACAAGGAATGGTTGAATTCAGGTTAAACTCAAGTCAAACAAGGTGTCAAGATTACAACACCTCAACACATATACGGTGCCAAGACAGCTGAAATATCACTCCATCTCCAAACAGCCTGCAAGCAATTAAAACATGCCTATTTTTTTTAATTTTGCAATTACAGTGATTGTATTTTTCAAAAGCCGTGAAATTGCAATTACCTAGAACAACACCACAATGGTCATAGTAGAGTTTGTATTCTCTGAAGCGGTGAAGCACATTGTTTCCTTGCTCACTGCCAAGAAAATGAGAAACATTTGTGCTGAGAGGTGGACAGAAAAATAATGCTATAGAAGTGTGAGTAGTACAGCCAAGCTGAATATCCATCTTAGCAGATTCATTTACGTGCATACGTTCCCTCGCAAATGCATGCTTTATGGAAATGAAAACAGCAACAATCACCCCTCCAGTCAGAAGAGAAACTCAACGGCGACAGAATCTAAATTCATTTACACACACTGACTCGCAGTGTACATAAACAACATCACTCTTTCTAATGTTCTTTCCACTTGGAGCTTGGTAAATCTTGTCTTTTGTGTGCTTGCTAAACTTGCTCCTTGGTTACATATGATTTATTTTGTCTTTCAGTCCAAAGTGACTAAGTCTATGATTTAAAGCATTTACAGTCTTCTAACTGTGTACATGCATCTGTGCGAGATCCTGTCATCTCCTGGACATTATTTTTATTTAAACCAAATTTAATTCCACTGTTGGACCATGCCACTGTACACAGACAAATACAGTCCAATTGTTTCATCATGTATCATGAACTTATGTAAGAATGAACTAATTTAAACCTGAATTATTACTATATTTACACCCTTTTATGAAAGTTTTAGATATTAATAAAGGTCTGGCATTTCTACCCTGCAAACAGCTTAGACCAGCATGGATTTCCTTGCTCATCTAGGCTGGTTAGTGCTGGATGCATTGCAAAACATTTATTAATCAGTATTTTTACTTACTTTCAAGTAAAAATATCTAAACATCCTTAAAACAAGATAAATTTACTTGAGAAGCAAAGTACCTTAAGGTATCAAGTTTTCTGTGAAATCAAACACTATTTTTTTTAATGAAGTTTATGCATAGAACAAGAAAAAAATAAAAATAAATTGCCAGTAGGGTAAAAAACAAAATAATTTGTTTTCCCTTTAAAAAAAAAGTTTATTTTCTTACACCATTAGAAAATTTATTTATTTATTTATTTATTTTAAAGCATAAATCAAACTAAATTTAAAGCCGTACTATATAACACATAGTTTTGCTTTTTTAAGTAAATGTACAGTATCTTATTTTAAGGGTGTTTAGATCATTTTACTGGCGGAAAAAAGACAAAAACACTCATAATATTTTTTTGCAGCATAGTGCTGGTTTGGTGAACCAACTTAGCCAAGATATTTACCTTAGCTTGTGTAGCTGGTCGACCAGGGGTGCGTTTTTCCATACAACAACGTAACTCACTGCCTAGTACACATAGTAATCATCATTGTAGAAATTAACTAGCTAGTCATGACTGTTTCCCAAAATCGTAGTAACTATGTCACACATCCATCATTCGAACCACGTTGGTTGAGCTGTCATTAATGACGTTATTCAGGGGGTGGAGTAATAACTTCCACAAATATTAAATTCTAATAGCTCATTTACATGTAAACCAGAAAGCCGTTTAATGCGAGAAAGCTGCTGAAGACACGAAAGCAGCATGCACTTTATAATGCCACAGATGCATTTTGCTGCAATAGTAGGGTTTCCCTCTTCATTAGACTTCGGGGTTCCCCTGACGCATTTGATCATGTGCACATCCTCACTCTTCAAAAACATATTAACGCCACTTATGCGTTAACAAACACATATAAGCTGTGTTCTCTGACAGAAACCGTGTGTGATAAAGCACGTTCTCTTTAATCCCTTTAATCCCTTACAGCCTTTAATCCCTTAAATAGCTGCATTCATGTTTACGTGACATTTCAGAATGCCGCTTTCTGCGAAACCCTTGAATAAATCATATTCTTAAATGCATGTAAATGTGGTCAAAGTCTTGACAAAATGAAATGTATATATGGAATGAAAGATATTGAAGCCTCAGCGAAGTGAAATAATGTCCAGATAGCAAACTTAAAAGAAACTATGCTTCTAAACACAGGTAAGGAGCTGCAGTTCTAACCACACAAATTTGCAATGTTGTTTGCGAATGTTCATTGGAACTATGGTTTTGGGAAACGCCAAATTGTTGAACTATGTTGGTACCAATGGAACTTGCAACCATAGTTGGCTAACAATGCTTTTGGGAAAAGCACCCCAGCATAGTTATTCTGATGAATCTGGTTGACCAAGATAGTCTTGCTGGTTAGGCTAGTTCTGAAAAACATGCTGGTGACCATCAAATCTAGTCTTTTCAGCAGAGTAAAGCCTCCTGCTCGCTTTTACTGAGAACAGATAGTTCATGTCAGCAGTTAATGTATACTGAGCACTCCAGTTCACATTCATCCATCTAAACACATAGGACATTATTATAGGGAAGAGTAGCCCCAGTTATGAACCAGATGGCCTCCATCTGTCCTACACCTCTGGATGGATGACCAGCAGTCGAGATTTTCTCTCACACTTTAGACATCTCATGGCTAATGGTAGTAGTTTGGTTTAAAGTAGATGCATTTAGCCTCAATGTGCTTTCACACACTCCCACACACACCTCTCCTTACCACAACCTCTTATCAAATTTCCCGCCAGGCACTTCAAACACTCTGTATATTTTTAGTGGAGTGAGAGGAATCCCCTTCAGTTCTTTGGTTCAGAGTTCAGGGTCATAGTGCTTTATTTATGTTTAGACGAGATTCTTGTTGTAAAGTGATGAATTTGTCAGGCTAGATGTCTGCCGTTGTGAGAAGCTTTGCGATGAGAGTGTTAGAAGTGATACAGTAATATGTTATTTATTCATCCTCATGTTGTTCCATACCTGTATGCTTAATCTTTTGTGAAACACAAAAGAAGAAATAATAAAAAAAAAATAAAATAAAAAGAATTTACGGGTTGCATTTTCCATGCAATTACAATGAATTTATCTACTTGAGCTTTCCAGCTTCAAAATGAAAGAAAAAGCATCATATTTGTAGTCCATTCCACTTGTGTCCTTTATTCAGAGTCTTCTGAAGTCATACAATATTGTTTTGTGATGAAAGCACAAAATGTATTTAGTTATTCACTGATAGTCCTCCTTCGAGAATGAGCTATTAACCGCTGTGACTGAATCATTGACACTGTTTATGTTATCGGATCACAAAAACCACATACGAAGGTAGTCATAAAAACATTTGACTAGATTGCATTTGAGGTGTAAAGGCTAATCCGTCCTGAATGCGTCCCGGACAGCAACGAAGCTGTCAATCAACTGTTGCACTAAAACAAAAGTTTCAACTTTGCCGGTTATGTGTGGCTTTAAAAGGAAATAAACATCCGATCAGAAAATTTGAAAAAGCAAATACATACACAAGAACGAGAACTTCACAGATATCAACATGCAGTGACACAGATGACAAGCATACATCTAAAGCTCAGATTAATACAAGTACTCCACTAAAATAATTGTACAATTCTACAATTCTTGAAATGTTGCATTTGTGTTTAGACTGAATTTCAACTGCATCTTGGAGAAAGAGAGGGCTGGTTTTATTTGTGCTTTTTATGTCTTTTATGACTTTTTTGTGGTTTATTATCATGCAGTAGCACACTGACATAGTCACTGATGTATGTCATCATGAAATCATAGACACTCCCCTCGAAATCCGAAAACAAGTAGTCATAGAAGAAGCATTTAAGCGACCAGGTGTCTCGCCTGACCACAAGTGATCAGATCACCCGAGACACATCTTATTACCAGGTGTAAAAACTGGATCACTCGAGAACTGGATCAGTGTGGTTTGTAAATTAATCATTTAGAGTGAATTTGTGAACTGGATACACCAATTAATTGATCACATAAAAAAATCAGACTCAAAAGAACTGTTGTTTGTAAATTGAACATCGCTACTTCTTTCGTGAACTCTCATTAAAGCGCCAAGGAGAGTAAAAATGTTCAGTAAATAAAGACTTAACCATGGAATATAGCGCACACATCTATGGTACATTTGCATCCTTTTTGAAGTTTGAAAGATTCAGTTCACGTTGTCGTATTGTAATCACATGAAAAGTGTGACCTGTACAGTGCAATTCTTCAAAATCTTCTGTTTGTGTTCCACTGAAAAAAGAAAGTCATATGGGTTTGTAACAATATTAGGGTGAGTGCATACTAACAGAACTATTCCTTTAAAAGACTTTTACATAACCAGATTCATCTTTTCGATTCCAAAACCAGAAAGATTTACAGAATCCACTACTCACACCACAGGCTTGTCCCGACTGGGGAAAACCCAGAGTCTGGGGAATTGGGGAATTGGCCCAGAGTATCAAGGTTAGAATGAGTCACTGTGTGAAGGAGACAAACGGAGGGCCTCCCTGCCTGGCTGTCATGATGGGGATATGGAAAAGAAGAATCTAAAGGCTGAGCCACAGCCTGTCAGATCCCGTTCAGGAACGTTCATGATGGGTTCACTCAGAGTGCTATTGCAGGATCATTTGCTTCAGCTTTCCGTTACTGTTCCTCTACCGACAATATTTGTCACATAAACTTAAAATTCTCATGATATAAAGCTCTTTTCAAAAATTGTGTTTGAAAAGGAAGTCTTAATGGTTGGATTTTTTTGAGGTTGTTTTACAGCTAATGTGGAGAGTCTTAATGGAGATATACCCCAAGTGAACTGGTTAATAAAGAATACCTTGAAATTTAAGCAAGTGTGGGCAAGTGTGGTCAAGTGTGGTTCACTCAATTTTCATTCAATAATTTTATCAAAAAAGAATGTACATCCGTTGTAAGGTCAAAAGTGTCCACTACAGGATATATAATTTTTCAGCATATACCCAAAATATATATGGACACTTAAGTCACATTTTGAAATGTACAAATGTCTTTGCATTCTATAACAAAATATCAAACCAAAAGGTATTTATTTTAGAGATAGCACACTTTTCAAGCAAAAGAGTTCTCAAAAAGACCTTTGTTGGGTTTAAAATTATAAAACAATAGATGTATTGATCAAAATTAAGACAAGTTTTTTGGACATTTTCGGTTGTTAAACTTAGTGGAACAAGTGCGTTGTTAATGTGATAAACTACATCTGTGATTACTCTGCTAGAGTACCTGTGTAAGTACATACACTGAAAAAAATCACCTTTAGACCAGCTGGTTAAAAGCAATGACAAAAATGGCTGAGAATATTGAAGTTACTTCCGAGAAAATGTCTAGTATAAATTGTTTGCTGGTGCCAGTTGCTTTGATTTTGATTTTATTATATAATGCAATGATATTCATACATTGTAAGTGTGGATTAAGTGAACAAATACTTTGTGGGGCTACTGTAATTTCATATAAAACTATAACATTTATTAGGAACACTATGGTCCTAATAAAGTGCCCGATGTGGTCTTCTGCTGTTGTCGCCCATCCGCTTCTATGTTCAACGTGTTGTGCATTCTAAGGTGCTATTCTGATCTCTACAGTTGTAGTTGTTATCTTATTTACCATAGCCTTTCTGTCAGTTCGAACCAGTCTGGCTATTTTCAGTTGACCTCTCTCATCAACAAGGCGTTTCCGTCAGCAGAACTGCCTCTCTCTGGATGTTTTTTTTTTTTTTTTTGGCACCATTCTGAGTAAACTCTAAAGACTGTTGTTCCTGAAAACCCCAGGAGATCAGCAGTTACAGAAATACTCAAACCAGCCCATCTGGCACCAACAATCATGCCACGGTCGAAATCAATAAGGGTTAAATTTTTTCCCAATTCTGATGATTGATGTGAACATTAACTGAAGCTCCTCCCCCATATCTGCATGATTTTATGCATTGCACTGCTGCTACATGACTGGCTGATTAGATAATTGCTTGAATAAGGAGGTGTAAAGTGTTCCCAATAAAGTGCTCAGTGAGTGTATAGCATAAGTTTAACACAATGTCCAAAGCCATTTGAGGGGTGTAAAAGAAATTCAGCCCCAGTAACTAACAGGTGTTCAGTTCTTTGGTTATAATACTAAATAGCGCAGTAGCATTTGCTGTAGCACATATGTCTAAATCAAAGTACAAAAGAAACCTACAATTAAAATTAAAAGGAGGAAACAAGGTCTGATTTGATGCTTGAAAAGAGCTCTCGCAAATGTATTCAAGATTCTAATTAATAAAGTGACTCATGTGCTGATTAATAATGAAGGATAGTGAGATAAATGCATTGCTAATTACAGCTTGTGCAAGGCACTCCAGATGATGAACTTCTGACGGCACAGATGGGTAGAGGCTGAGGACACCCTTACCAGATGCTACTCCAGCTTTAGGAGTTGGAAACCCCTCACAAGCAATTCAAATATCTGAAGGCTTTCTTTATGCTGAATACTTGTCCAACTGGCAGAGGAAGAAAAGACAGAACAAATATAAAGGAAAAGAGAGCATGTGTGTTTGATACAGATGTGATCTGTTCGGTTCTGCTTTTGTGTGTGTTAATAAGAGGAAATGGATTCACTTATTAGAGTTTTGACCCTTGGAGGGTAGGACCAGTGTTACCGTTTAGCTTTTGCTAGTGACACTTGTTTGAGGTAGTAACTCAAAGGCAATGGCGTCAGTGTGAATGCACCTTGGTGTGGTCTGCAGCTGGTGACCTCCCAGTCTCCACATCAGGGAGGCGGAAGAAATCAAACAACACAGCATCCAGGCGCAACACAGCTGCCTGTGCATGTGTGTGTGAGACATTTCAGTTTTTCATTTCCTTTATGAGTTTATTCCTTGAGTTAATAACATTTGCTGGATATTTGTAGTATTTAATAGAATTCAGAATGCAAAATGAAACCTAACCATAAATAAACATAAAATAAGAAGAGAAAACTGCTGTCAAAAGCTTATATAAGTACATTCTTAGATGAAGGGTGGGGTTTTGTAGGAAAGGTTACCCAAAAATGAAAATGTTGTCATTATTTGCTCATCCTCATTTCAATCCAACTCCTCATGCTGTTATGTTTTCTGTGGGAAACAAAAGTTTACATTTTTGAAGAATTGTTATACAGCTCTTGCCTTACTGTGCAACGACAGGCACTGACAAAAGTACCATAAAAGCACAATAAATTAGTTGATTTGACTTAGTTATTTTCTATATTGTAAGTCTTTGGAAAACAAACAATAGCTTTATGTGAGGAACAGATCGAAATGTAAGTTATTATTAACTGGTAATCCTCACCTCCTCCAAAACTCACGTCTACCCCACATATACATTCAGATTCAAAAATGGCTCCTTTTGTGTTCCACGGGTTACCATATGGGTTTGAAATGACATGAGAGTGAATACATAATGACAAAATGTTCATTTTTGTGTGATCTCTTTCTTTAAGGTTAGATACTATGAAAGAAAATGTCCTTGTTTACTTTATTTAGCAGATGTTGTCCAGATCAATGTACAGAACACTATTTGAAAATGCCTAGGACACAATGATGACAGGATAAAAATGTGATCTAAAAATAATTATGGGTCAACTCCTAGATTAGACTTTTGTGTGGTCAGCCAAGTCATATTCTTTACCAGTAGTCATTTTTCACTTCTTACACAAGCTGCAGTGTCACTTAATGCGGCACTACTAGTAAATTACCATGAAATGCTTTGTACATAATTAAATAGATCAATAGGTAAAATCTTTAACACTTTTTCCCCCTTATTTCTTTCACCATCCATTTCTGCTTTTTTCAACTTAAAATCTTCCCTCCTTTTTCCTTTCTTCTCTTTGTTATCGTTCATCAAACGAGTTACGACAACAAAAACTTGTGCACTCTGTCTGAACTGAGTCTCAATCAATGAGAGGCTGAGGCAAACATAAACTACGCCGTCGCTGTTAAAGGTCAACTTTCAACCCTACATTACCATCTCAAAATGGCCGACCTCTGCCTGGCCTCTTTACCTTTAATCACAACCACAGGGAAAACCATTACTCGACCCTCAGCTCAAAATATCTCTAATATGTCTGTAATTGTGTGAAACCGTTCGAACAGACTGATGGGTTTGTAAAAGAATGGAATGTGGAGCATTTTCATCATTTGGAGCACTTGCTCAATTTTCCCTCTAACTCTTGTGGTTGCACATGCCTTAATGTGCAATAATGTCTCTCTCTTAAGTCTATTTTTGGTAGATTTGAAATGGAGGGCAACATATCAGCATGCCCAGCACTGAGGTAGCAATACTTATTTGGCAACGTCTCCTGCTTTCTGTGAGTGTGTATGATATTTAGCCCTCCTGCACAACCTAGGACTTTCAGACATATTTCAATGGGATTTACAGACCCGATAACAACCCTCTGTCATGTTACACTGAAAAGCAAATACAAAAACCAACACAGTGGCTTGTGAATGCTGTTGTTTTAACGGTGCATTCCACCTCTGTATTTTCAGAGCAAACATCTTTACAGGTTCTCAAGCTATTTAGGTGGGAAAAAGGAAAATACATTACATGCTTTTAGCATGGCTTGTTCAAATGCCATTTTGCTGAGCTGTACTACGCAGTTCACAGAAAATCTGAGTCCTTCAAACAAACTTTCCAGAACCTCGGCCCCCACAGAAATAAGCAAATAGTCCAAATGGATGCTGTTGTTCTTTAAACAAGTATGATTTATCATGTTAAATGTTTCCATTTTTCGAACAGGTTGCCTTGTGGATGCCTTGGTTGCTTTGGCGATGCTGGTGATGACATGTCACATCTTTGCTCATCACTTCAAGAAAAAGCAACGGCTCCAGAAATGCAGGAAGGAAACACTGAGTGTGTGTGAGATGTCTGGGCAGTAAAACAGCTCTGCAGTGGGCCAGCAGGACCATCTGCGTCAGATCAAAGCCAGAACATGTGTGTTCTTCTTCATTCTTTTCCTAAACCAGGCACACACACCAGCCACCAGATGGACACAAGTGGTTTCTGAACCCTCGCTGCATGCATGGAGTGTGGACAGTGGAAAAGAAGAAAAGGACAAGAGGTTTGGAGTGGTAAACGAAGCTTGCCATCTGAGGTTTAGCATTGAGATTCTCTGTTACGGTTAGAAGGTGTGTGTTCAAACCAGTGGGTGGGTGGATGGTCTGTGTTTCGAGCGTTTACGGCACACTTTCACAAGCGAGACGGGCTTTGATTAAGATGGGCTGCACGCTCCAATGGACGGAGCTACGTAAAGTCCGGCTTTATCAAACACAGAACCTCCTTGGAATTTTGTATTTGGACATCTTTATCAGTTTCCAGAGTACTTGGTAAAGAATTTAAAGGGATAGCTCAAATAAAAATTCTGTCATAATTTACTCACCCTTATGCCGTTCCAAACCCATTTGACTTTGTCTTCAGCAAAATACAGAAAGAGAAATTTTGAAGAATGTTCTGTTGAAGCTGCTCTTTTTTCCATACAGCGAAAGTGAATGGGGCCTGAGGCTGTCAGTCCATAACATCCTGCCTAACATTTCATTTTGTGTTCCAAAGAAAAAAAGTCACACAGATTTGAAATAACTAAATAATAACAGAATTTTTATTTTGGGGTGAACTTTAAAAAGTTAAAAAGCTGTTTTACATACATATAACCAAAAGTTTCTACGTGAACTTTCAGCAGCAGTAACTGAAAGGGGCTGTGTAAACACATTTTTTTCACTCACAACAGTGAGCTTTTCAGGTTAATTAACTTTTCACCACACCGGCCTGAGAGAAACTGAAGATCAGGTCTGATATTTTCAGGGTGGTAACAAGGAGGGTGAGCAGATAGAAATCTAGCCACGGATTTTCAGAGTAAATTTTACACACTGCCGGGTGGGAATTCCTTCCATTGAGAAAAAAGCAAGTGCAAAACCGTGACTAATCATACATTTCTTTAAACTGCAGCAGTAATAATGTGAAAGCTGGTTTTGTGGAAACGCCAGATGCCAGAGTAGTTCACGGTATATTTTTATCCAGTTTAGATTAAAGGTATGGTTCACTAGCCACCCACTGCAGGAATAATTGTGAAATGCATGAGTTTTGAATTGGTAGCTACAGGGAGGCCCCACAGAATGTATACTGTCTCAGAATAGTTCATGTTTGTGCCTTTGACATGGTCCCCTCTAGGGGGCAGTGATGTAAAATTATTCAAGGTTAATAATAATTATTCTTATTATTATCTTGCTGTTGGGCTCCTTTGAATGCTTTTTCCCCATTTAGTTTTCCCTTTTCAATAAAGCCCAGATAAGTAAAAACAGGATGCCACATATCAAGTCTTGGATCAACCTCACAGTGTGTAAAAGTCTGTATATAAACACTCAGCCTCAGTCTTTTTATGGTCATTCCTTACTCCAGTCGGGCCAAAGACCTTTTTCAGTTCCATGCTGGACTCCCCTGAGATTCTAAGGTGTAATGAGCCTACAGCAGTTACCCCATCAAACAAAATTCCCTCCATCCTGCACTGACTTGCTCTGGAATGCTCTACCCAATAATATACTCTTCCTTCTGCATATTCTGTATCGACAGATTATAGTCCTGCAAGGCCCCAGGGCACCAGCGGCTTAGTAATATGCTCCATTCCGCCTGCCCCTCTCATTGAAGATGTACTGTAGTGAGTTACTTTTTTTCTGAACAGCTCCCTGTGCTATACTTCCTTCTCTGCCCACACCTCTTCTGCTGCAATCTGTCTGCTTATGAATACAATTTGTAACTAATAAAAAAATAAATAGGCCTACCTAACTTGTTTTGCACACATGCTCTCTCTGTCACAAACACGCACGAACAGACGAGTTAGGAACTGTTCACACCAAACATGTTAATGCACGCGTCTGCACCGTTTTTCCAATTGTTTTCCTATGTAAACGCGCTGGATGGATGTCTTTGAATACTGCACCGCATCTCGCTGTTTCTTCAGCATCTCACGCATGACCGCTGCATTCTTTAGACACCGAGTCAAATAGAAAATTTCATTTTTAAAAATGCATCTCTTATTTTTAGCGCAGGTGTCACAAAGATTTGACGTACTGAAGAAGTTCAGGCTGCAGAGGACTTCATGTACATGTTACACATGATTGCAGATTGTTCTGTACCAAGCAAAGTTTCAGTGCTTGATAAATGGTAAGCCAGTGCTTTTTTCCCTTCTGCTCTGGTGTGCTGAGGGGCCACCATGCCTTATTAAAATGCTGTTTGTTTACAGATATTGTTCTGTTTTGAATTTTGTCTACAAAGATAACATTAAATTCAGCCTATTACAACAAATTTACTTGCTTGGAGAAGGCCCTTGCAGACCTCTACAGTAATGCAAGAACACACGTTAAGCATCTTTAACCAGAACACGGGTTAGCCATGCATTGGTCAAGCGTACACGTACTTGCGTGAAGTATGTTTCTGGCCTTTCAGCGCCTTGCTTCTGGGCATCCGGCTACTATGGGCCTCTCAGCTCGAGGCCCCTGGAAGTCTTGTGGGTCCTTTGGGCACTGACCCACATTGGCCTGGTCCATAGTCCATACACATCGACAAGGCATCAACCTGGACAGTAAAGCAGCTCAAACTAAATAAACATGGTCCCATAATTAGTTTTTTTAGACTCAGAGCCATTAAATCATGTACTTAATTCCTCAGAAGGTTTGGCAAGCGGTATGACATGAAGGAGCATTTGTCTGGGTTAACTGAATGGGTCCTGCTCCAAGTAAAACAAATGCACAGCAAGGTGAATCTATTTCACCTTAGAAATCCTCTGATTCCAGGCATCTACCCAAGAATTTCACGGAATCATGGCACAAACTAACTCTGCACAAGGGTTGGGCATGGCAGGGCCGTGTGTTACTTAACGCAAGCATTCAGAGTTATTGTGTAGTCATTCTTGAAGAAAAATAAATTGATATTAGTCTTTACATTTAAAGGGATGGATGATAAACTACATTTCTATTATCATTATCATGTCGTTCTAAACCACTTCGTCTTTCTTCTGCGAAGGAATTTTTAAAGGATGTCCCGTTTGCTGATTTCAGTATAATGACAGTCGATAGTGACTTACTTTAAAGGGATAGTTCACCAAAATCTTTTAATTATGTCATATTTTACTCAACCTTATGCCATCCCAGATGTGTATGGCTTTCTTTCTTCTGCAGAACACAAAGATTTTTGGAATAATATTTCAGCTCTGTAGGTCCTCACAATGCAAGTGAATTGGTACCAAAAAATGTGAGCTACAAAAGGACATAAAAGCAGCATAAAGGTAATCCATATGACTCCAGTGGTAAAATCCATATATTCAGAAGAGATATGATAAGTGTGGTTGAGAAATAGATCAATATTTAATTCCTTTTTTACGATGAATCTCCACTTTCACATTATTCTTCTTTTGTTTTTGACGATTCACATTCTTCATACATAACACCATCTACTGGGCAGGGAAGAGAATTATAGTAAAAAGGGACTTAAATATTGAAAAGGACCCAAAAGTGTCATGAAAATCTTGAGGGAAAAGCAAAATCAAAAAGCACTGTTGTTACTTTCACTTTTTTACTCAGGAACATGCAAAAGAAAGCTACAGGAAGTCAAGATTTCACAGTAAAATAACTTACATTTCAGCTTGTTTCTCACTAAAATCTATCATATGCCTTCAAAAGACTTGGAATATGACTCGTCACATGAACTACTTTGGGTAGCTATAAAGTGAGTCACTATCAAAAGCCATTGTATTAATATTAGTGAATGCTATTACTACCCCTTTTGTGCTCCGCAGAAGAAAATGTCATACAGGTTTGGAACGACATGAGGGTGAGTAAATTACAGAACTTTGGGTGAACTATTACTTTAATGTAAATGGTTTTCCAGAATACTGTAACTGAGCTCTTATATACGCAAATATGAAATAACCCAGTGGGGGCCAATGGCATGGATTTGTTCTGGTCCATCCAAAGGAAAATCCTTTAATGAAATTCTGAGGTAAGCTGTACTGCACTACATCATGCTGTCAATTACATAATTTAACCACAGAAACCACCACCAACATCATATTTGCTCCATCCACAACCCGCTTAACGAATGCTGTTTTCTTTGAAAAAGTGACACATTGGTCAGAAGTCAGGCATAAAAATAAATGGTGTGGTCACATTTAATCAATTAGATCTCATAAAGGGCTATGATAGGTGCTCGGGGCCTGTCGAAGGCCATGGGGTTAAGAGAAGCAAAACCCAACAGGAAAACCCCAAGTCTCATGGCCTGCCAGCTGTAGGACAGGATTATGGAAGGTTTGGTTACTCCTTGGCTCCTCTCTCCCATTTCATCAACTAAACTTGTCAATTCTCTCGCTCCCTCTCTCTCTCACTTTATCTCACTTTCTAATGGAATTTCCATTTGCTAATCTGACACATTACTACAGAGATTCCAAAGCCTGACCGGTATCCCCCCCCCGCCCCCCAATTTCGACTGAAGCCCTTGCAGATGTAGTTCATGCCACACTTTCAATTACTGGAATGCCCATGCCCAGGTGCCTTTTACAGAGCCTAGTAACTGAGGGTTCTGTATATGCTGGATATATAAATATGTACAGTTCTGTCTGAGATGTTTTCAGAGGATTTGTAATGTTTCAGCTGCAGTTTTGTGAAGCCAACAGGGAGAGTGCTTGGTGCAAAGGGGTCAGTCTTAAACAGGAAATGCTAGTGCATGGCAGCTGTACCTGACACAGATGAATCACAGAACACTTAGCCATGTAAGGGGAAAAGGGTTATTTCTGTTTGTCCAGCTTTGCTCGTTGTTATAAAGAATTTTTCTGCTGGTACAATATTTGTATATGTAGGTTGACTTTATGTATATCCAACAGAAAGCAATATTTAAAGAAGTGCAGTTTGTGAAAGTAAATTGCAAAAAGCCAGTGTTTGTAAGTGTTCTGGGGCAAGAAATGTGGAAAATCCACAGATGTATTTTTCATTGTGTCCGTTCATTTGTTTCTCTGCGTCTTTGTCTGTCTTTCTGTCCGCATCATCTATTATTCATCTATGATTTGTATTTGTCTGTCTTCTTTGAGGGATGAAAGTACCGCATCTTATTAAACATGTGAGGTATGTATGTCAACTATGTCGTGAGTGCACAGTGGTTTGGGTTTGTTGGCTGACAGGCTTTCACATGTCTCCTGTATGACTAAATGTTTAGTTTGGTTCGTACACATCCTCGAAACATCTACTTCAGTGTTTCCTGTCTCAAATATAAGCCAGGTGCCGTGCCAGAGCAGGAGAGCACAACAACCCTGCACTCATTCACCAACATTACCACCTCCCATGCTTCTCACTCACATACATGCACAGCTGCAGAGAGGGCAGGGGGTGGACTGGTTCGAAGATAAAACATTTAGTGTTTATTATGAGAAGAGAGATGGAAAGAGGGATTGAGGGAAAAGACGAGAAGGCAAGATAAAAGATGTGAGGACTGACAACAAGAGAGAAAACGCTCAGTTTGCATTATAAGAAAAGTTAATGAATGAAGGTGAAGATGACATAAATATATATATATACAGTGGCTCCAACAAATGTTTGGACTTTTGGACACTTTAGTTACACTATATGTAGAGTATGAATTCATTTGCATCAGATCAAATTTCAAACCAAGTGGCATCTGCAAACAAACGATGACATTTTTTTAATAACTTTTAAATGACTGGTGTCATGGTAATTTTTAGTACATGAATAAAATCAGTCCCCCTAAGTTCACACAGGTGCCCTTACAAAGTAGTTCATCACATTAACCACTGTATGTACATGTTCCACTAAGTGTCTAAATAAATACTTCTTGTCTCAATTTAGAACAATACCTGTTTTATACTTTGAAATAAACTTCTTTATTATGTTTTGCTTGACAAGTGCGTTTGTGCTATAATATCTTCAAAATAAATGCTATTGGCTTGATAATTTGATGTACAATGAAAAGACATTCTTTTTAAAGGAATAGTTCACCCAAATTGAAACATTCTGTCATTATTTACTCACCCTAGTGTTGCTTTAAACCCATATGACTTTTTTTTAATTATTATTATTCACAACCAGAAACATTTTTTATCATTTTAGCATGATTTATGCTATATAATGAAAGTGAATAGTGACTCCATGCTGTCAAGCTCCATAAGGACAACAACAACAGGAAAACAACCATAAAATCACAATAAAATTAGTCAAAATGACTCTATAGAGTTAGTACATTTGGGGGTGAACAATTCCGTAAATGTGGCATAAAAGAATAGTCTGTGTTTAAAATGTATAAAATGTCTGCAAAATTTATTTCCGACAGCATTTGTGCCATAATGTTGTTTACCACACACACACACAAAAAAAAAAAAAAAAAAAAAAAAATTTCCCCTTGTCCCTCTTTTTCTTTAAAAAAAAAAAAAAAAAAAAAAAAAAAAGCTAAATTCAACACAGTGAGCCACTTACAATGGAAGTGAATGGGGCCAATTTTTGGAGGACTTAAAGGCAGAAATGTGAAGCTTAAATTTTTATAAAAGCACTTACATTTATTCTTCTGTAAAATCTTGTGTATATTTGATCTAAAGTTGTTTAAATCGTCATTTTTGTGGAATTATAGGGTTTACAGTGTTACGTCATCATGGAAACAAATTTTTTAAATTGGCTATAACTTTACACAGAAACGATTAGTAAGCAATTTTATCGCACTAAAATTATGTTAACATACATATTGTTTACTTCTTGTGGCTATACTTTTAAAATATACTTTTAAAACAGTGACTGGCCCCATTCACTTCCATTGTAAGTGCCTTACTGTAAGCCAGATTTGTTTGTTTTTTTTTTTTTTTGCTTTTTTTTGTTTTTTTGTGGTAATCATCATTATGCCACAAATGCTGTCAACTGAGCTTAACTTGTATTGAACCTGTAATATTCCTTTAATTGCTCAAATACTTTTTGGGGCCAATTTGTGCGTGCGTGTGTGTGTGTGTGTGTGTGTGTGTGTGTGTGTGTGTGTGTGTGTGTGTGTGTGTGTGTGTGTGTGTGGTGTGCGGCCAATCTGGAAGAGAGTGAAGAAAAAAAGATGGAGAAAACAAAGAGCCGTGAGTGTCTGGGAGTAAAACAACATCTTATTTCTGACCTCGAATCCTGAGCTTGAATCTCTATTATAACACTTCTGTACTTAATTGAGCCTATGACCTGAGCAGATCTGTGATCTTTCAACACACATATGCATCTTTAAACACACTCACACAATAATAAAACTATAATTCATAGTGTTGACGTACAGGTTAATTCTGATCAACAGACCAGTGAGTGGTTAAAGGGGAAATTATGTTTTGTAGTTGATAGACCATGGGCATGCATGGGCCCTAAAAAAGTCAAACTTAAAAATATCTGAAAGTCACTGCATTTCATACAAAATATCAAACCATGTGGCATGTGCAAACAAATGATGTTAGACCTTTTCTCAGAACTAACTTTACTTTTCTTTCAATTGCTTTTCCCTTTTTTATAGATGTATGAAGTAATTTCCCCTCAGGTTCACATGTTGTAGCAGAGTAACCACAGTTGTATTCGGGGTCCGAAACTGAATTTTTAACTGATCAGCCAAGGTGGCTGGTAGATGAAAAAAAAATTACCAGCCAGTCAGATTTCTTACCGGCCATTTTTTTTTTATTTATTTTTTTTTTTTTTTATTTATTGCATTTAACAAGTGGATTTTACAGGCATGAGACAAATAAACAATGTTTAAAAATGAACTGCTTTTTTATAGAATTGTACTGTTTTATTTATGAAATATTTAAATGCCAGATAGTCCATTTAGAATTATTTTTTAGATTATTCACATATTACAACAAAACTACATTTGTATTTTAAACTACATTTTGTCCTATGAATGACCAGTAAGTATGAGTCTCATGAGCATTAAGTACACATAACACAGTAACAGATTTAGGTTTATTTGGAGTGAGTCAATTAATTCAGTCAGCTCCAACTGATTCTTAAGTCTTTTTGATTCACTCATAGATTTAATGCTAACTAGGGATGTCCTCATACCATTTTTTGTTGTTGTTGTTGTTGTTGTTGTCATTTTTTTTTCAGTACTCACCGATACTGATTTTTTTTTTATTTTTATTTTTTTCTGAAATCCATGTCAACAGTTTAAGATTATTTCAATTTCAATATATATATATATAATACATTTTCAGTCTTTGTTGTTCAATAATCACACTAGGAGATATAACGTGGTTTTAATTTGCGCGCTGAATGTTTACGGAATGACATTTGTATGTCAGATGGTATCAAAGCATTTTTGCGATCACGAGTACAAGTATATAAGCAAAGTACTCGCGCGCATGCCTATAGACTGAACACGTAATACACGTGCGCATGACATCATCGTTTTCACAAATTTGTGTTTTTGTATGTTTACACAGAGATGATAACGGCATCGTTTTCAAAAACTTGCACTTTGAAACCCATTTTCAAAAGTTTGCGTTTTCAGGCACCAAAACGGCGCTGTCGTGTAAATGAACAGCCAAAACGCATAAAAAGTTTTCCGTTTTTAGTTGAAAGATTTTTACAGGAAAACAATACAAAAATGATATCAAGAATATGATTTTGCCCTAATATTAAAGGTCTTACTAGAAAAAAAGAAATTATGATCCAACGTGAATTTTCTTGATAAAAAAAAAAAAAAAACATGCCTGGTAACCTGCATGTAAAATGGTTAGAAATAGCATTTTAGCTTAGCGTAAAGCTGACAATTTACACAAGGTCAAGAAAATGACCTTTGAAAATTCAAGAAAATTCACGTTGGATCATAATTTCTTTTTTTCTAGTAAGACCTTTGATATTAGGGCAAAAATCTTATTCTTGATAATTTTTGTATTGTTTTCCTGTAAAAATATCTAAAAATCCTAAAACAAGATCAATTTGATTAATCTTGTTTTAGAAACAACACTGCATAAGATATTTAGGTTTTTCAAAGAATGTATTTTTAACGTGTATTTTGTCTTACTGTACTGGCAGATTTTTTATACTCAAAACAAGTAAAAAAAAAATCTACCAGTGCTGAAGAAGTAATCCAAAGTATTTAAAATATGTTTCTGACCTTGAGTAATCTAACAGAATATGTTATTCCATGAAGAGAATATAGCATGTATTCTGTAATCTGTAGTGGAATACATTTCAAAAGTACCCTGTACATAGCTAAAATATTTATTTTTCATCCTCCTGCAGCTTTGTGCACACTTAGGCAAATATAGAGTTTGTCGCCCCCCTGTGGCTAAAGAAATGTTTTACCAACAAACAGAAGGTTTATGTTACTGGTATAGACACTGATGACTTTTTTGACTGCCTTTGTTAGGGAGAGACCTGTTAGTGGAATATATGTTGATTGGCACAATGCATCAAGAATAAAAACACAAAAATCTGAGGATAAACATTAGTCAAATTTGGTTATAGATTAATGTTCTGCCAGAAACGATGGAGGGAAGGTGGTTGTGGGGTGCATGAATGTTTCCCCTCTTACTTACATAGCTGCTTGGATTGCTTACATCATTGTTTTGGCTGTAGCTTGCACAGTAGGGGATTGTGAGTTGGTGAGATTGTGGCAACATCATGCTTGCTTTAATTAATCTCTGTCTCCCATCTCTCTCTCATTCTTCATTGAATAAACAAATAAAGTAAGAAATCGGGATTGTTTGTACTGAAATAAGATGAGCGAGAATTGAATTTAGTGCTGCTACATGAAGTACTCCAGCTCTGCTCTGCTTGGATCATCTAACAAACCCACTAAAGCTGGAAAAATAGAGGGATGTTGATGTTGGAGAGAGAGAGCCGTGTGTCCAGGTGTAGCATTATGTCATAAGTACAGAGCAAATGATGAAAGCAGAGGCATGTGATTGAGATTAAAAAAAAAAAAAAAAAAAAGTTCCCACCCACAATTACTCATTCATACATTTTCATTGTCTTTCAGTTAAATCTACACACACACACGCACACACACACACACACATACACACACACAGAGAGAGAGAGAGAGAGAGAGAGAGAGAGAGAAGAAACTGCTATGTCCCATTTAAAATAAAATTTTATTTTTTAAAGATTATTTTTTACAAAGTTTTTTTTTTGTGTGTGTGTGTGTGAAATTTAGTAAATAAAGTGCTAAATGAGAGTTTGTTTATTTTTAGCAATTTTATGTTTATGTTATTTACTATATTAAATTGTGTGACATATCAGCATTGTATAGGCCCATCGGCCACTTTGCTCTCTGGATATCGGCTTCAGCAATTAAAAAAACCCATATCGGTCGACCACTAATTAGTATCCTATGTTGGGGACCGGCATACAAAACACTACATATGCTGGTCTTTTCAGCAGGGTTACATTTACTATGGGTTCTGGAGTTATTTCATACAATGGACCTTAGTCAGAGTACCATAATTCATTTTTGATGGGAATGACAACAAGGCTATGAGGGATAAAATTACAGTCTGTTGAATGGCTTGGACTATTTAATAACTTTGTGTTGATCGCTCAGTTGACGAAACATCCACAAAAAAAATCCAATGAATCCATTGTACATCTACTGACATTGTACATTCCATTTAACAGACTGTACACTTATCCCTCACAGCCTTGTTTTCAAATGCCAAAATTAGATATGGGATGTCTGAAACATAGATGCTTGGAGGAACATTTTTCCACTTCTTCTTTTCTTTAGACCTCCCTGCTCTCAGGAAACAGGAGTGCAGTTCTGCACGATCACCTTTACATTCCATCTGCAGATCTGATTGCCTCAAGAGGATATAAACACGCACACATATTTACACACACACTCCAGTAGGTTTTTGCTATGGTCTCTGAGTCCCAAGAAAGCTGATGAGCTCCTGGCAGCCTCTTCTCAAC
Organism: Myxocyprinus asiaticus; assembly: GCF_019703515.2. Taxonomy (NCBI): domain Eukaryota; kingdom Metazoa; phylum Chordata; class Actinopteri; order Cypriniformes; family Catostomidae; genus Myxocyprinus; species Myxocyprinus asiaticus. The sequence continues at coordinate 16,640,589 of NC_059364.1, read as the reverse complement.
CCAAAAGCCAAGGGGCAATCAGCAGAACAGAGCATGAAACATTGAGCTGACATTACTGAGACCCCCCACACACTCACACTAACATACGGACTTAGTGTCAAAGGTTGATGAGCTTCTGTACTGACAGGTATTGGATGGTTGGATTGAAGCAGAATGATGCAGTGTCAAATGATTACATTTAAATAAATAAATGTACACACTTGGCAGACGCTTTTCTCCAAAGCAACTTTCAGTATGCATTCAAGGTATACAATTTTTGTCTTTAAGTTATTAGCACCATGCTCTACCAAATGAGCTAGAAGAACCCTGATTGTGGTTGATGGAGAACCATCAATTAAGAATTTCAGAAAAAAAGAAAAAAAAAAAAAAAAAAAAAAAGCTATTTAGAATGGGAGGAGTGTGGTCATTTTCTCCTTTAGTACCACATCTGTCCACGTTCACAAACATGGTGTAGTTGTCCTTGCTGCATTTTCAGGTTAGTTCAGCTAAGGTGCATGTACACTCTGGGGTAATAAGGCAGCACCTTTAACAAGAAGGCTCATTTAACTTAAAGGAGGGACTTATTTTCCTGCCATATTGAGTACTGTGATTTCTCCAATTTATTTATTTATGGTCCATTTATTTATTTATAGTCCAGTGGACCATTTCCTTCTCCATGTTCAAAACATATTAGTTTGGTTCTTCCATACACTAAAGAAAAACTAGCTAGCAAGCCTTAGGCCTACTAGAAGTTCATTTTATAAGGCTACATCTCACCAGTTCACACAAACATCCAAGTTCTATAAACCAACACGAGGCCTCTAGTCTCCAGTGGACATTAAAGACAACAGAGGATGGAGTGTTAACAGGGTCACTGTTGATCCTCATCAGTACTGAGCTCATTTCTGTCAAGCATCCCCTCTGGATCTGAAATCAGCTCCCAGTTGTCTGTATGATTATATTTGTCCAGACACAAACTAAAAAAAAAACTCTGATGCCAGACCAGCACTCTTCACCCTGAGAAGTTAAATAAGAGCAAGGAGCTCTGAGCAGAAGTGAGGAGAGGGTTAGAAAACCACCAAACAGCGTCATTAATCACAGCTCAGCTCCGGCCAGAGTCACTGACAGTCCATGACCGCTTCAGTCAGGCAGCCTATTTGTTAACTCTGCTAAAGCTGCTTTTTATTAGCTACATGACAAACCGACTTCTAACTGTTTTACGTTTTCGGTACTCAGGGGAGAAGATCGGGTGGATCGTGGGAATCACGCAGGTTTCAAAGTTGTTCTTTAAACTTTATGAATGTTCACTTTAGTTGGTATACTAGTTGGTATATAGTTGGTAAAATAACATTTAGTTTTAAATGAAAACAAGTGTTTATTCTAATGTGATTAATGGGAAAAACACTACACAGATTTTCTACAAATACTTATGAAGTCCAGCAACATTCTCTGAATATTTCAGAAGCAGCCATTTGGATGGGCCTTGAAACCTGACCTTCTTACACACACACACACACACACACACACACAATAATAATAATAATAATAATAATAATAAAGAATAATTAAAAAAAAAAGAATAAATAAAGCAGATATGCCAACATCTATTGGCCAGTTAACACAATGAACTGTCAACTACATTTATACTGAGAAGGCCAGAGTTTTGATTTGAATGTGACCTTTGACTTTTCTAGAAACTATTCAAAAACTGGACCGACCATCAACTATCCTACTTAGGAGTTCTGAATATTTTATGGAGTTTTCTAAATCCCTTTTGATTTGAGTGAAGACACATACCTATGTTTGTGTGATTCACACCAGGAGAAGACAGACATCTCACATGCGCCATTAATCACGTCATTAAAAACTATTTGTTCAATTTGGTTCCGTACACACAATGTGGAATTTATGGAAATGCAGATGTCACTACCTGAGTTAATTCGGTTGTAGAAAGCGGTTGTCACTCCCGTAAATAACCAAACTATTTGTTTACAGAACTGGATTAAGCACTAAAAGGTGAACTGACAACAGCATTTAGCTGCAGTGTGCACGTGGTTACATAGAGAGAAAGAGAGAACAGTTAATTATACACCGATCAGCCACAACATTAAAACCACCTGCCTAATATTGTGTAGGTCTCCCTTATGCCGCCAAAACAGCACCAACCCACATTTCAGAATTGCATTCTGAGATGATATTCTTCTCACCAAAACTGTACAGAGCGGTTATCTGAGTTACCGCAGACTTTGTCAGTTCGAACCATTCTGGCCATTCTCTGTTGACCTCTTTCATCAACAAGGCATTTCCATCCCCAGAACTGCCCCTCACGGGATGTTTATTTGTTTTTGGCACCATTCTGAGTAAATTCTAGAGACTGTTGTGCGTGAAAATCCCAGGAGATCAGTAGTTACAGAAATACTCAAACCAGCCGTTCTGGCACCAACAATCATCCATGTGATTATCTAATCAATTGTGTGGCAGCAGCACAGTATATAAAATCAAGCAGATACAGGTCAGGAGCTTCAGTTAATTTCATATCAACCATCAGAATGGAAATATTATATAAGGACATATTAAAGTATGCCACCTCTACAGTACCTGCCGTACTCTGTGACAATCATGTGCCATCTTAATTAGCCTGTGTTTATAAAACAAAGTCAATTCTCAGCCTCAATCTCAGGTCAATTTTAAGAACAGGCCTTCTCTCTCTGCATCCAGTACAAACCATCATTTCTGTGGAAAGAGAATCAAGACTGATGATAGAAATCTGCCCTCATTCATATGTAAGAGATCCCTAGGTGTGCATGTGTGTTAGTGTGAGTGAAGTGAGAGATGCCCCCCAGGATTACATGTAATTAAATCATTGTTCTGAAACTGAGAAAGAATTAAGGTTAGAACTACACATTATCTAATTTCTTAACAGAGAGGAAAGCTTAAAATCATTCTTAGAAAGTGTTTGCGCATGCATGCGAGTGTGCGTACGTTTTGCATCTAATCTCTTTAAATGTTTTGAATATATTAACCAGATGTGGTCTTACCGGCATTGTACATTCTGAAACAAAATATTATGATTTCCAAACACACACACAAGCATGGGTTTGACATGAAAAGCACCAGCACTGGGAGCAAGTGTGACTGCAAAACCCTGGATATGTTTTAGTTGGCCATCAAGTTCCAATAAAGTGTTCTGTTTATTTTTAGTAAGATCAGGCTGAACAATGCTAAAGGAGATAAAGGGCTATTCAAAAAGACATGTTGAGAAGAGAGAGAAAAAGAGAGAATGGATAAATGTTTCAACAGCAGATTTAAAACTGGAATTAAAAGTGGATTACCACCTTGACACCATAAGTTATGTGTCCCTTAGAGACTAAATCTACCTCTTGAGTGACCATGGGATTGATCTCTATCATTGTTAAGGACAATAACCCCTGTGGTGAATAAAGAAACCCTAAAGAAACCATATAAACATACTATACAGCTATGCACAGGACTCTTACTGTAAATTACTGTAATATCTCTGCCTCTTTCTATCTGTCACACAAAAATGGAATAGTAATGACCCTTTCTTGACTCCTGTGCAGCTTTGTTATACTGTCTTTACCACGATATCACACAATCCAGGGGCCACAATCAAAGATATTCAAAACAAAAGTGGAAAAGGTGCTGCCAGGCTGGCATAGTGATCACTTAGTGCAAATTTATTCAAGCTGATGTGTGTAACCTAACTGATTTCTTTCAGTGTCAAAGCTGAAGTGTGTAATTTCTAAACCAGCAAACGATATAAACATTTTTTACAAACTGCTCTCACAAATACTCCCTCCATTAATCATTGGTTGAGCAAACAGATAGTCCCATCCCAGACTCAAGCCACAGAGCGCAACCGTGCCCCACACCTTTTCAGCTCCAGAAGTATTTTTCCAAGTTCATATTTTCCATAGGGATTTCATAAATTCCATTATAAAACAGTTCTAAGCCATGAACCAAACCAGCTCCAAGGTGAGTCACAACTGTAAAAGCCAAATTAAGAGTATAGCCCTTTAATGGCCATGAACAGAAATGGATATTAGCGGCACCGTTTGATGGCGTCACTCGACCTGCCAGTAGTAGACACAGGTGCATGCTACTTGAGGACGGCAACCTTATAATAGTTTTTCAACAGTGCTGGGGCGGGTTTGGATATTAGCAATAATTAATCATTATTAAAGATGATTATTAATTATTCAAATCAATAGAACATTGATTAGAATCAACATTAGCTTATTAATTCTTCAAATCAACAATCATCAAAGATAACTATCAATTATCAAAATCAATGGAATATTAATAAGAATTAATATTGCCGGGGCATCACCCTGGAATCAGGGGCTAGTAACCAGACAGTATAACAGTCTTAATATATGATTGTTCTCTTAGGAAAGTCAACGTCCGGAGAACATCGACATTCAAAAAGGGAACAATGAAGGCTTGAATCCGAGCACTGACATCCCCTGCCAGCCCTTGGCACAGGTGCATGCAAAGCAATACCAAAACACTTCTCTTTAAAGTATAACAAAATTTATTCATGCAGTAATATCAATTAATAATCAATACAATGCAGTCGATAAACTTCAGACTTCCAACTACAAACTAAACAGTAACATGATTAGATATGGTAACATAAGCTTTTAATAAATGAGAGGAGGGTAGATGTGTGTGTGTGTGTGTGTGTGTGTGTGTGTGTGTGTGTGTGTGTGTGTGTGTGTGTGGGCAGGTTTAAGTGGTTTACAAGGACTTTTTTTTTTGTTTATAAACTGGTAAACTAAATTTAAATATGCTATAAATGTGGTTTATGAGGACATTTCTAGTGTCCCCATAATTTAAATTGCTTAAAAAACATACTAAACAATGTTTTATTGAAAATGTAAAAATGTAGAAAGTTTTCTGTGAGGGTTAGGTTTAGGGGTAGGGTTAGGGTTAGGGGATAGAATCTATAGATTGTACAGTATAAAAATCATCTCTCAAATCAAAAATGTCATATGGAGAGTCCAATGATAGCTGCACCAACATATTTGTGTGTTTTCCGGCCAGAGAATGTGGCTGCGAATGTGGGTGGAGAGACTGGTTAAGGGCGCCTGCCCGTTTAACACGTGTCTCAGCTGGTACGATAACTTAGTGACAAATCTGGGCTCTATCGCCAAGTTATCTGTTCGCCAAATGCGTGTGCGGGTGTTTGTGAGGGGTTGTGCATGTGTGTGGTTAGTACGAGAGAGAGAACCGGGTGACGACACTGAAGTTGGTTTAGTGATCTGGGTTGAGACGGCAACCATTAGTTTTATCACTCGGAGATGCGGTGAACGACTCGTAATCCATCCGCCACGGTTGTTGGTTCTTTAATGGATAAACTCAGTGTGCCGCTTATGGTATATTTTCATTTAATCATTTAGTATGTAACTATATGAAGTGATTATAGTGTGTTTTATGCATAAAAATTGAAATAGTTATGCTTTTGCTAGTGTGAAAGAAAATATAATAGTTAGGTACTTTGCAGTTAGAAAAAGCATTATGTTTATGGTATTGTGATCATGAGTTCAAATGGAACATCTTGTTTTTGAACAAAAGACAAACGTCTCTTTGTTATAAAGAGTATGCTCCTTATTATCTGATCATATGACAAACTTGGAGTACTATAGAATGTATACAAATGCATCCTAAAAGATATTTTGCTGATATCACATGGAAATCTTCTGAGGAGAAAATCACATGTAACATATTAATAAACAAACGAACTATACATAAGTGCATCCTATAAATGCCTTTCATAAAGTAAGGGGGCAGAAGACAGGAACTTCTCCCTCGGCCAGGTGGTACGAATAAAAAGTTTTGGAATCAGAACTTTGCATCTCCAGAAATCTTTGACCCGACTGCACTTCGATTGCTGTTTTGAAGAAATCTACCACGACATAGTCTCATCCACAATGGCAGAAATGCACAAACAGCCCAATGTGGTTGGACGACAACACAGCAAATCTAATTCATGGTAACAGTAAGTTACAGTAATAACTTGAGTATTATTACAGCAATGAGCGAACTCAACGCTCCGTAAACTGTACAAGCAATAACACACTATAATAATCTATCTCTGCCCAGACGTAAACCTCTTACTTGAGTCGCATGAGGACGTGGGTAGAATGTGTGTTTGTCCATCGTTTGACTCCGACTCGGTTTCTTGAAGCTCGGGTGATGACGGGAGGCCGTTTCCTCACTCTGTAATATGGGCGGTACGACGGCTGATTCTCGACGGGTTGCCGGAGATTTCAGCGAATTCGACTCGGTTGAAGAAGGAAGAGAAATCTTCGGATTGCTCGGCAGTCTCCTTCGGATCCGTTAGCGTGCTCGGTGGAACATAGAGAATCTCGGCTTGTCCAGCGAGATGGAGATTGTATGGCCAAAGTTCATGTACGTTTGTTACTTCCTTGGGCAGCGAGGCTACCTGGGATCAGCAGGGCTGCAAACAGATGTGGCGAATACTGTCGCTGGAAGCAAGGCTGAGGAGGAATCTCAAGGGTTTTATACTCTTGATGACATCATGGTTGTCATGCGTTTTATCCAATAAGAGTTGAGAGTTCTAAGCTTCAGAATTTCACACCTAGGTGTAAAGTGAGCAAGGCTTGATGGAATGTGTAGTCTGTTTGGTCTCCCTTTGTTTGATTTTGGTGCTGTTTGGCTTTGAGTGTTCCTACAGGCCTCAGTCAGGCTTTATTACTGTGTGTAGGCCTGCCTTTGTCTCCTCTCTGAGCACATGGGGCCTAAGACAGAGTAAGTTTGGTTAGAGTGTCACGTTATTTCATTTAGTTAATCTGGAATACAATGTTATATCCTTTTCATAATTACATTTTATTTAGATGATTTAAATGCTTCTCTCCAATACTCACTGGTATGCACAGTTTATTGTACAAATGACAGACACTCTCATCACATCCACATCTTCAATCAACACGGGGAATCAACGAAATCAACACTGTAAGTATCCCCTCGTTAAACTTTGATTTGAAGCAAAAAAGTATTTAAAGCATTGCAAATGACAGAATTGAATTAAAAACTATGGAAAACTGTTCATTTAAATTCGTTGATTCTAAGTATATAAACAATGTTGTTTAATTTTATTTCAAAATATATAGTAACATAGAAGTAGTTTTAGAGTGTAGGAAGACTTGATTGTGTCATTCCCAGCACTTAATAAGAGTGGGGGTCACTGCACAGCTATTTTGGTGCGCTTTGTTGACCTTGATTCTCTGACTGGTCGACTGTTTCCCTTCAGGATCACTGGCAGTAGTTCTTCACTACAAATTCCATGCTCTGTCGGGCGGATGGGATTCATGACAATGAAGAGTCCCCTCTGATAGTTGCAAGTGAGCAGTGCACATAAAATGACAAAACTAGCTCCTATTACAATCAATGGCACTATCTACACCACAGGCGCCCAGGAGCGTAGACAGCACTGAACTTTCGAATGTAAATAGTCAGAAATACTATTTCTCTAGCCCTGAAATCAATTGTTTTTTCCCCTTTTCCCACTCACAGCAATACTTTTGAGTACAGAGTTGCAGCTACTTTTCATTGATCTGTATAGAGAGCTTAAACATAGTATACTTTATATAAAATAATGTCATTTTTAACAAATCTACCCTTAATATTTAAATATATCCCACAAATAATTAAAATATTGCAGAGTGGTCAGACGTGCTCTACACCCCTGATGTAGAGCATGTCTAGAACAGTAGGTAGATATTTCAAAGCTGTGATTAGAAGTGGGTCACACATTAGTGTGTTCTGTAAGTTTAGCACCATGCAGCAATCCCAAAAACACAACTGTTCTTTGGAAATAAGTATTAAAAAAATAAATAAATAAATAAAAAACCGTAACCTGCAACTGCCCATATTTATAAGTGACAAACTGGCTTATAATAAGCGGACATGGCAACACTGGATGGATGCCAGAATTTTTCACTAAAAACAAAATGCAGATAAAAGAATGTACCAAAGTGAAACTATCTCCACGTGTCAGGCAATTTCAGTCTAACTGGTTCAGCTGAGCCAGACCAGAGACTATTAAAGCTGGCACCACACTAGCAGACTCAAAACAATTAAGCTGAGGGTATCACACATGCAGATTGTTTTGTGGAGATCTCGCTCTCTTCAGTCAGAGGTATGACACAATTGCCGATTCACTCTGATACCCTGTCACGTGGAGCTCACCAAAAATAACAACAGGAGTACCGCGTGAACTTAAACCATTGTAAAAGAGTGATTTAGGAAGTGATTCATGAAGTAATGTTACCATGTGAATGTACAGGTGCATCTCAATAAATTAGAATGTCGTGGAAAAGTTCATTTATTTCAGTAATTCAACTCAAATTGTGAAACTCGTGTATTAAATAAATTCAGTGCACACAGACTGAAGTAGTTTAAGTCTTTGGTTCTTTTAATTGTGATGATTTTGGCTCACATTTAACTAAACCCACCAATTCACTATCTCAAAAAATTAGAATACATCATAAGACCAATAAAAAAAAACATTTTTAGTGAATTGTTGGCCTTCTGGAAAGTATGTTCTTTTACTGTATATGTACTCAATACTTGGTAGGGGCTCCTTTTGCTTTAATTACTGCCTCAATTCGGCATGGCATGGAGGTGATCAGTTTGTGGCACTGCTGAGGTGGTATGGAAGCCCAGGTTTCTTTGACAGTGGCCTTCAGCTCATCTGCATTTTTTGGTCTCTTGTTTCTCATTTTCCTCTTGACAATACCCCATAGATTCTCTATGGGGTTCAGGTCTGGTGAGTTTGCTGGCCAGTCAAGCACACCAACACCATGGTCATTTAACCAACTTTTGGTGCTTTTGGCAGTGTGGGCAGGTGCCAAATCCTGCTGGAAAATGAAATCAGCATCTTTAAAAAGCTGGTCAGCAGAAGGAAGCATGAAGTGCTCCAAAATTTCTTGGTAAACGGGTGCAGTGACTTTGGTTTTCAAAAAACACAATGGACCAACACCAGCAGATGACATTGCACCCCAAATCATCACAGACTGTGGAAACTTAACACTGGACTTCAAGCAACTTGGGCTATGAGCTTCTCCACCCTTCCTCCAGACTCTAGGACCTTGGTTTCCAAATGAAATACAAAACTTGCTCTCATCTGAAAAGAGGACTTTGGACCACTGGGCAACAGTCCAGTTCTTCTTCTCCTTAGCCCAGGTAAGACGCCTCTGACATTGTCTGTGGTTCAGGAGTGGCTTAATGAGAGGAATACGACAACTGTAGCCAAATTCCTTGACACGTCTGTGTGTGGTGGCTCTTGATGCCTTGACCCCAGCCTCAGTCCATTCCTTGTGAAGTTCACCCAAATTCTTGAATCGATTTTGCTTGACAATCGTAAGGCTGTGGTTCTCTCGGTTGGTTGTGCATCTTTTTCTTCCACACTTTTTCCTTCCACTCAACTTTCTGTTAACATGCTTGGATACAGCACTCTGTGAACAGCCAGCTTCTTTGGCAATGAATGTTTGTGGCTTACCCTCCTTGTGAAGGGTGTCAATGATTGTCTTCTGGACAACTGTCAGATCAGCAGTCTTCCCCATGATTGTGTAGCCTAGTGAACCAAACTGAGAGACCATTTTGAAGGCCCAGGAAACCTTTGCAGGTGTTTTGAGTTGATTAGCTGATTGGCATGTCACCATATTCTAATTTGTTGAGATAGTGAATTGGTGGGTTTTTGTTAAATGTGAGCCAAAATCATCACAATTAAAAGAACCAAAGACTTAAACTACTTCAGTCTGTGTGCACTGAATTTATTTAATACACGAGTTTCACAATTTGAGTTGAATTACTGAAATAAATGAACTTTTCCACGACATTCTAATTTATTGAGATGCACCTGTATGTGATTGTTAGCAGAGACCGGCCACTTCTATTAAAATGAATGGGAGAAATTGGAATGCCCAATGGTCAACGGATATAGAAAGGAAGTTCCACCTTACAAGTAAAAAAGCCAATCCCCTTTTATATACAGACATCGCCTTTCAATCAGCTCGAAAACAGCCATGCCCATCATCTGTACAAGCCTGGAATATATATTTTTTAATAATTATTATTTTTATTATTAGCTTTATTAAAGGTGCACTAAGTAACTTTTGTCTTTGTGCCATCTTGAACTTACACTGACACCTAGCAGCTTGGATGCAAAATCATTTAAAATCATTAGTTTTCAGTTTAGATGCCATTGTAGAAAAGTAGTATTCACAGCCAGCCATGATTACTTTAATCAATGAGTGAAAGTGTCAAATAACAGGACGGTTACTGAGATTAAGCGAGTAGTACTCTGGTCATGTGATTCTAACATGGCAGCCCCCATGTGCGGACCTTCCCTCTCCATGTAGAATAAAACAACTTTTATAAGGTCACTGATATGACTGGAGTCTTCATTTTAATGTGAGTGGTCATAATTTCCTACAAAAGTTACAAAATTACAATTCATGTATTTAGGAATTAAACCTTTTTAATGAGGGAAAAAAATGACTGAGTGCACCTTTAAGTAGCAGGTAACCAGCCTTTTAGAACAATCAAACAAAAAGGACACTACATTTTTGTGAAATGAATTCTGAGATGGCATGGAAAGACAATCAAAACTTTTATTACTCATATACTAGTGTAATGGGTTCAGGATGGACAAGGTGGAGGCAGGAACCGGCAGAACAGTCAACCTAAACTTTAATGACATAAACTCAACTTAAAACAACATAAAACAAACAAACACACACACACACACACACAGCGCCCACGTGTGTCTCTCTCTCTCTCTCTCTCTCTCTCTCTCTCTCGAACTGGCGTCTCCGGCTCCCCTTTATCTCTCTCTCCTGCTGATTACGAGTCTAAGTGCCCCCGGCCACACCCTCCTCCTCGTTACACTAGAGATTTCCTCTGTTATATATAATAAGAACAAATGTGTCCTTTATCGGAGAGTCACCCCGTTTATCAGTCTATCACTTGTTAGTTGTTGGTAGATCCTCATATTAGGGAAAAAAGTTCCATTGAGATTTTACATTTACAAGTTTCTCCCCTGGACCCCCATAAAATATATTTTTTCAGCCACAAGGCCTCTATGTCCATTACATGACATCTCAAAATTATTCAATATTGTTTCTGAATAATTTATTTAAAAAGCACTCAAACACAAATACTTGACTGCACTTTTTATTTTTTTCAGTAGAAGATCCCTCAGACCCTACTACTTTGGCTCTCTGAGCTATATATATATATATATACACACACACACACAGTGGCTTGCAAAAGTTTGGGCACCACTGGTCAAAATTTCTGTTGCTGTGAATAGTTAAGTGAGTAGAAGTTTAACTGATCTCCAAAAGGCATAAAGTTATAGATGAAACTTTTTTTTTTTTTTTTTTTCATTTTAAGCAATATTAGTGTATTATTTTTATTTTGTACAATTTTAGAGTGAAAAAAGGGAAAGGAGCACCATGCAAAAGTTTGGGCACCCCAAGAGATTTGAGCTCTCAGATAACTTTTACCAAGGTCTCAGACCTTAATTATTAATTAGCGCTATGTCTTGTTCACAATCATCATTTGGAAAGGCCAGGTGATGCAAATTTCAAAGCATTATACATATTCTGACTCCTCAAATCTTGTCCCAAAAATCAGCAGCCATGGGCTCCTCTAAGCAGCTGCCTAGCACTCTGAAAATTAAAATAATTTATGCCCACAAAGCAGGAGAAGGCTATCAGAAGATAGCAAAGCATTTTCAGGTAGCCATTTCCTCAGTTCATAATGTAATTAAGAAATGGCAGTTAACAGGAACGGTAGAGTTCAAGTTGAGGTTTGGAAGATCAAGAAAACTTTCAGAGAGAACTCCTCATAGGATTGCTAGAAAGGCAAATCAAAACCCCTGATTGACTGCAAAAGACCTTAAGAAAGATTTAGCAGACTTTGGACACCTGCACAAATATGACCTTCATGGAAGAGTCATGAGAAGAAAACCTTTCCTGCATCCTCACCACAAATTTCAGCATCAGAAGTTTGCAAATGAACATCTAAACAAGCCTGATGCATTTTGGAAACAAGTCCTGTGGACCGATGAATTTCAAATATAACTTTTTGGCCACAATGAGCAAAGGTAGGTTTGGAGAATAAAGGGTGTGTAGGGCTTTACTGGTTGTTTAGATCAGTGCTACTATCAGAAATAATTGATAATTATTTATTTAGTTATTAATTAATATTTAAAATTAATTAATTGAATCTAACTCATTAAAACCTCATATGGGGCTCCAGTAAATGTAGTGTGCTACTTTTAGGAGCGGGTTTGGTTATTAGCAATAATTAATAATTAAAGATAATTATTAATTATTAAAAGCAATAGAACATTGAGAATCAATGTTAGCTTTTCTAATCCTTTAAATCAACAATTATCAAAGATAATCGTTAATTGTTAACATCGATGAAACATTAATTAAAATTAATACTAGCTTATTGATCCTCAAATTCAACAATCAAAGAATTATCAATTATCAAAAATCAATAGAATATTAATAAGATGATGGAGGACAATATCGTCAATGTGCACGGTGGCTCCTTGGGGAACCGTTAATAACACCGTTTGGTTTGGTAGTGTTAGTTTAATGGCTGTATCATGGCGGTTGTATGACACTGGGACTTCGGTGGCTGGTGTGTTAACGAGCCAGCGATTGCCTGCTCGCTCTACCCTTGTCTCTGTTCCTTCATCTTTGATGGACATGCTACCTTGACACTTGTTCAGGGAGGTAGTTAGTCACCTCTCTAACAAAGGGGTTGCGTTTGGACAAACCCAATGAATGTCCTGTGTCTTGGTACACAAGTTTAGTTTAGGGATAAGGTAGAGCGAGGGGTCCTCATCATGGTAGGCGAGTGTTGGTGGTGTTTTGAGGTGAATGTGTGCATTACCTCCCTGAAAGCGGGTTTGGTTATAAGCAATAATTAATAATTATCAAAGATAATTATTAAAATCAATAGAACATTGATGAGAATCAATGTTAGCTTTTCTAATCCTTTAAATCAACAATTATCAAAGATAATCGTTAATTGTAAACATCGATGAAACATTCATTAAAATTAACACTAGCTTATTGATCCTCAAATTCAACAATCAAAGAATTATCAATTATCAAAAATCAATAGAATATTAATAAGGATTAACATTGACGGGGCACCACCCTGGAATCAGGGACTAATAACCAGATAGTATAACAGTCTCAATATTAGATTGTTTTCTTAGGAAAATCGACATCCGAAGAATATCGTTTTTCGGGAAAAAAAACAATGAATGAAGGCTTGAATCCGAGCACTGACATCCCGTCAGCATGACACAGGTGTATGCAAAACAAACCAAAACACTTCTCTTTGTAATATAACAAAGTTTATTTATGCAGTAATATCAATTAATAATTAATACAATGCAGTCAATAAACTTCCGACTTACAACTACAAACTAAACAGCGATATGATTAGATATGGAAATCAAAATAATCCTATAACACATAAGGTGTGTGTGTGTGTGTGTGTGTGTGTGTGTAAGGAGGGACGGGCACAAAAATGGCGGACGTGACTCTCGTGGAGAGTATGTCACGCGACACTTCCGACCAGAGAATATGGCCGCGAATGTGGGCGGAGAGAAACCAGTCAATGGTGTCTACCAGTTTACCGCGTGTATCTGCTTGTACGATAGCTTAGGGACAAAACTGAGCTTTATCACAAAGCTATCTACTAGCCAAAAATGTGTGCGAGAATGTTTGTGAGGGGTCGCGTGTGTGTGTGTATGTGTTAGTACGAGAGAGAGAGAGAGAATTAAGTGACAGCCCCAAAGCCGATTTTGCGATCGTGGGAGAGAAAGCAGCTGTTAGTTTATCACTCAGAGACGCGGTGGACGGCTCGTAAAACGTCCCGCGGTCTTTGATTCTTTAATGAATAAACTCAGTGTGCCGGTCTCACCCGCGATGGTGGAAATGCACAACAGTCTAATGTGGTTGGACTACAATACAGCAAATCTCATTCATGATAATTAATACCTTGAGTATTAATAATGAGCGGATTCGGTGGTCTGTAAACTGTACAGGCAATAACCTTGATACACAAGAATAACACACTATAATATTCTATCTCTGCCCAGACGTAAACCTCTTACTTGAATCGCATGAGGATGCAGAGTGTGTGTTCATCCGTCCTTTAACTCAGACTCGGTTCCTCGAGGCTTGGGTGATGATGGAAGGCCGTTTCCTCGCTCTGTCAGCGGGCGGTACGGCTGTTGATTCTCGGCGGACTGGCGGAGAAATCAGCAACGTCGACTTGATTGAAGATGGAAGAGAAATCTTTTCTCTCTTCACTTCTGCAGGCAAAGGGATGAAGATGCGGATTGCTCCGCGGTCTCCTTCGGATCCGTTAGAGTGTTCGGTGGAACACAGAGTAATCTCAACTTGTCCAGCGAAATGGAGATTGTATGGCCACAGTTTCAAGTCGGACGTTACTTCCTTGTGCCACGAGGCTGCACCTGAGAGCAGCAATGAGCTGCGTCTACACACGGCGAGCAAAGTTGCTGGAAGCAAATCCCGGAAGCATTTCAGAGGTATTTCTACTCCTGATGATGTCATGGTTGAGGGATGTTCTGTTGTGTGCCTCATCCAATAGGAGTTGAGAGTTCGATCCTTTAGTGAGCAAGGCTTCATGGGATTTGTAGTCTGTTTTGGACTCCCTTTGTTTGATTTTGGCGCGGTTTTTATCAGTAAGATTTACGACTTGATATGGGGGCCTGAGTTAGGTTTTACGACAGTGTTAGGCCTGCCTTTGTCTTCTATTTGAATACATGAGACCCAACAGATGCAGAATTTCATGAAAAGAACACCTCTCCAACTGTTAAGCACGGAGGTGGATCGATCATGCTTTGGGCTTGTGTTGATGCCAGTGGCACAGGGGAACATTTCACTGGTAGAGGAAAGAATGGATTAAATTAAATACTAGCAAATTCTGGAAGCAAACATCACACCATCTGTAAAAAAGCTGAAGATGAAAAGAGGATTGCTTCTACAACAGGATAATGATCCTAAACACACCTCAAAATCCACAATGGACTACCTCATGGTTTTGCCATGGCCCTCACAGTCCCCTGACCTAAACATCATTGAAAATCTGTGGACAGACCTCAAAAGAGCAGTGCATGCAAGATGGCCCAAGAATCTCACAGAACTAGAAGCCTTTTGCAAGGAAGAATGGGCGAAAATCCCCCCCAAACAAAAATTGAAAGACACTTAGCTGGCTACAAAAAGCTTTTACAAGCTGTGATACTTGCCAGGGGGTGTTACTAAGTACTGACCATACAGGGTGCCCAAACTTTTGCTTCAGGCCCTTTTCCTTTTTTGTTATTTTGAAACTGTAAAAGATGAATATAAAAAAGTAAAATTGCTTAAAATATGAAAGAAATGTGTCATCTTTAACTTTAAGCCTTTTGGAAATCAGGCCATCATTTGCTCGCTTAGCTATTCACAGCAACAGAAATGTTGATCAGGAGTGCCCAAACTTTTGCATGCCACTGTATATATTCTTACTTTATCAAGCATATTGGCTACTGAAAGTTAATCAATCCATGTTAATACCTTGGACAAGTCCTTTTAACTGAATGTCACAGCACAATGTCACATTGCAATTTATACAGCAAGACTAAGCTTTTTTTTTTAAGTCTACCAGTGAAATAAGCTTCCTTCGCAATCTTTAGACTCACCTCTAACAACAACACTGACTTTCATTTTTTTTTTTTTTTTTTAATAACGTCATTTTATGCCCAATGCTTTTAAATTAATTTTAGATAAAAATGCAGAACTCTCATTCACATAGAATTGACATTCTATTTTCAGAAAGAAAAACAAATGCACTTTTGTAAATTGCTCTGGACATCTGTCAATTATTTACCTATGGTCGTGGGCATAGACAGAGACTCAGGAACAACCTCTGTGGTTGTGGGCATAGGCAGAGACTCAGGAACGACCTCTGTGGTCGTGGGCATGGATGGAGACTCAGGAACGATCTCCATGGTCGTGTACACAGGAAGAGACTCTGGAACGACCTCTGTAGTCGTGGGCATGGACGGAGACTCGGGAATGACCTCCATGGTCGTGGACATGGGTAGAGATTCAGGAACAACCTCTGTGGTCGTGGGTATGGGTGGAGACTCAGGAATGGCCTCTGTGGTCGTGAACATGGGCAGAGACTCAGGAACGGCCTCTGTGGTCGTGGACATGGGCGGAGACTCAAGGACGAGTCAGGCGTGGGCATTGGCTCGTTGGCCGTGGCAGACCTGGAGACAGGGGCCGTGGAAGGCCTGGAGACGGGCCGAAGATGCAGGTTTTGGCCCGGGGTTCCCGCCATAATCCACTGTATATGGGGAACCGCAAAGTCCCAGAGCCATCTCCACATATTTGCCGAGCATCCAGTGAGGATCAGCCGGAGACATCAGTTCCTTCAGTGCACTATTCAGACCGGCCTGGATGAAAACCATCAGAGAGCGGTCTGGATAGTGCACTAAATTTGATAGCTCTAAAAACTCACAGGCACGATCCTCAACTGGACGGTCCCCTTGCTCAAGGAGCAGAATTCTGACAGCCGCTAGATCCATTTTTGGGTCAGTCTTTCTGTGACGAGGCAGACGAGGATGAGGATCTAAATGCGGCTTTAATGATAAACAAAAGGTGAACAAAGTAACTCAGAATTAAACGAAACAAAAACATGGGAAACCAGGCACAGAACATGAAAACACATGTAAAGACTGACAAACTAAACAGGGGAAACAAGGGCTTAAATACACAAGGGAAGACAAGGGACACCTGGGTAAACAATCAGGGAATGAGGAACACCTGGGGAAACAATCAGGGAGAACCGATCATGAAAAAACTATAAAACTGACACAGGAAACAGGAACTGAATACAAATTTCAAAATAAGAGTCTAAGCAAAAAACACAGGGAATATGTGACATGCAGTATTTTTTCTCTTTTTTAATCTTCAAATAAATCTCGAGAAGAGCAAGCTCTGGATTAAACTGTGTCAGCCCTCATTCCCAAATGAACACTTATAACATCCACAAGAACAGGGGTCGGGAACCTGTGGCTCTTTGTTAAAAATCAAGGGGCTCACCTGGTGTCACACCATTCACCAACACATGATCATTTAAAACTTTCTAGAGATAATTTTCCTGCAGAAAGTGTGGGTGCAATTGCAATGCTTGAAGTCAATGATACTGTTTTGATTTCCTTTCTTCCTAATTTGTCATACAGCCTACTCCTGGTGAACAAGGTTTGAAATTAATACCCGCCAAATGTGGATTTTACAAGCGCAATGGTGGGTAATTTTGCTGATGTACTAGCCACTGTGGAGGGCGATCTGTAAGACTTCTCGGAGTGATATATGACAAGAAATTAAACACAAAGATGCACATTTTACGAAACGTGTGATTATATATTGAAGAACAGACGAAATTTTGATCATCAAGATGGCGCCGCGGATGGCTGCCTCGGTGTGTAGCTCTTCAGTTCTTTTGTTGTTTTTGTTTGTTTGTCCTGTGTTTAGTAATATTTTTCCAGTCAGTTTTACCAGGGACGAACTGCTGAACATTCGGCAGCATATACCAGACAACCTTTTCCTGGTTTTTGAATATTCGGATGGTTTGCTGGACATTTTAGTCGGAGGTGCAGCTGTGTTGTTTAAACACGCTAGGAGACGCAGGTGAGGGAGACGAGCAGGCGCACTGGTCAGGCTCCGTCGGCGTGGCTTTTGAACTATGCTGCCGAGCATTCATCTAGCGAATCTCCGCTCTCTTCATAACAAAACGGACGAATTACATCTCCTCACCTGTACAAACAAGGACTTTTCAAACTCTGCTGCATTGTGCAGAAACCTGGCTGAGTGAAGCCATTCCGGACAGCGCGTTACATCTACCGGGCTTTCAGCTGTTCAGAGTGGATCACATCGTGGAGTTAACAGGGAAAACGAGAGGCGGTGGAACATGCTTTTACATCAATGAATGTTGGTGTACAGATGTAACAACGTTAAAGAGGATGTGCTGTCCTAATTTGGAAGCGCTCTTTATTGTAATATGTAAGATGTTCTACTCGCCGCGGGAGTTTTCCTCGTTTATTCTGGTGAGTGTGTATATCGCGCCAAACGCGTGTGTGAACACAGCGCTGCAACAGCTGACTGATCAAATCAGAGACGCAGAACAACAATAATAATATATGTATGTGTATATATATATATATATATATATATATATATATATATATATATATATATATATATATATATATATAGTTGCAATCAAAATTATTCACCCCCCCCCCCCCGTGGTTTTAGACCCATGGGTCAGCAGTACATCTGGAGTAAGATGACAAAGTGATGACAAGAACGACACCATCCCCACAGTCAAGCATGGAGGTGGGTCAGTCCTGTTATGGGGGTGTTTTGTGGCTGCAGGAAACGGCTATCCTGACTATGTGACTGACACCATGGATTCTTTCAGGTATCAGGCCATTTTGGCATGAAAAATGTAATGCCTTCAATGTGTAAATTGAAGCTCGGTGATCACTGGACATTCCAGCAAGACAATAACACCAAGGATACATCCAAGTTGTCCAAAATCTGATTCAGGGTTAGGTCATGTAATGTCCTTAAATGGCCCTTCCAGTCCATCATTAAAATCCCATTGCAAACCTTTGTTGGGATTTCAAGGAAGCAGTGGCAGCACAGAAACCAAAGAATGTCAATGAGCTGGAAGCTTTTGCTCATGAGAAATGTGTAAAAATTCTAATAGAGAGGTGTCCAAAGCCTGAGAACACTTACCTGAAACATTTATTTGCTGTTATTAAGGATAAAGGATGCTCCACAAATGATTGACTTTGGGGGTTGAATATTTTTGACATGACATTTGTGGAGAGAATTAGTTATTTTTTACTTTAAAATTTGGGTAAACTGAACTATTGTTCTCAAAATCACTCAAATGTGTATTAAAAACTTACTTTGACTGTTTACTGAGGTTTTAGTTGATGTGTTTTAATACGCATTGTACACATGTATATATATATATATATATATATATATATATAAGCCCTATATATATATGTGTGTTTGTATGTATGTATTAAACAAAGACGAAAGTGATTCAATCATAAAATAATACAAGACACCTTGAACCTAAAATTTAGTTCTATTTCATTTTCATTAGGCAGCATTAACTGTATTACCAATGCGCAATACAAAGACATTTGATAAGAACACACATTTGGCAGCATTTTTGGGAACACATGGGAATTTATTAGGCTTATTTATTATGAGTATTATTATTATTATTATCTTTACATTTATAATTGTCTTTAGTTCTTAATATGTATGCTATTAGTAATTTTCCACCTGCTGTCATTGACGGATGCTTACCTGATGGCAAATGGGGACGTTGGAGACAGTAAATGTTTGGATTTGGGGAGGTGGTTATATATAAGATTTTTTGATCACTTCGTTATTTTAATTGCTTTTTTTAATTAATTGATTTATTTTATTTTATTTATTTTTTTAAAGTGCAATTTGAATTTAGAAATATCTTTTATGTTTTTTTGTGTTTCAATAAATTAATGTAATATTTAAAGCAAAATCAATAAAGTAAAAATATTCACTGACCCTCGGCAGGGGGGTTGACGATATAATCGGATATCAAGACATTTATTCAGGCAATTATCATTAAAATATTTTTTACATATCGCCCAGCCCAAAAGGGAAGTGAACTTTTTCATGAACAATTGTTCGATTAAGTAATTTTATGGTGACCCGCATAAACACGTGTACTTAATTCCATATTGCAACATGATACCGATTAATTGTTGCATATTTGTTTGTTTTTGTGTTTTTGAGTAGTCTATGGGCATAATAAACATTTTATTTTATTGAACAACTTTATTTTTGGAAAATAGTAAATTATTAGTTTGTGCTATAGCTCTTTCAAAAAAAATGCATCAACCAAAAATGAAAAAATTTGATCCATAGTGAAAAAAGGTTCCCGACCCCTGCACAAGAACATCTACATTTGCTGCAAGGTAAATTAAAGCTAATAACTTAATTCATTAATTCATTTATGTATTGATTCAGGTCTTAGAAAAGGAGTAAAGAAGAGTTTACAGCATTATAGTGAGTAGGTAATGAGACATTATAAGCAGTTCTGTTCACTTACACTAACGTTATCATGTGTGTAATCGCTATCAAATGGCGTTTTTCTCTTTTCAAGTGGCTGTGATAATTGTTTGCGTCAATTCTGATTCACAGTCTCACAGTTTTCCAACAAATTACGGTGTAATTTAACAATGTCTGTTACAAAAAAAAAAATATCAGATAAATATGCTTTAAAATGTCACTCTTCATTCCAGCCCACTTAAGAATATTATCAATTCTGTTAATGAAAATATTTTGCTAGAAACCTCGCCGTTCACGGCACTCTTTCATTCATTCCCATGGGAAGTTCTGCAAAGCTTGTCAGAGCAAGCAACGGTAACCAAGGGGGGTGTACCTTAGTGAAACATCAAGAGCAGGAAAGAAAAAATATCAGGAAAACAACAAACACATCTGAAAACTCAGAAGTATGGTGTGTGCTCGAGTTTCCTAATGCCTTGTTATAACACTGTCACTTTCAGACTTAGGCTTTTATTGAATCGTTTTTGCCTTTCTTTAACTCTGTATCTTTGTTTTTCAGATGTCACCATTGCTGTGTCATCATGTACATTATTCAAACTGGAGGATGGGGATACAGACTACCTCACAGGAGTTACTTTTCCATTTCTCAAGGTACCAGAATTCCAGTGATTTGCTTTACTCTATATTAACAGTTTATTCTCTATTTTAATCAATAATACATAACATTACACTTGTAGATCCAGATTGGACATGAAAAGTGGTCATTTGGAATTCATTAGTACTATTATTGAAGAATTTAGCACAGAGAAAATGCTTTTTATATCAATTTAGTTTCTGTGTATCATGGTCCTGTCACTCTGTCAATCTGGGTTTTTGTCTAACAGGACCGTGGCATTTTCATCCCATGTCTGTCTTGTGTTTCGTTGTGTCTGTGTGTGAGCACGGTTTCGGTTGTATTCCCTGCCGTGCGCTCTTCATTCTGTCTTGTTTCATGTCTGGATTATAGTGTCTGGGTCCTGACTTCCTGTCTGGTTCGGTTTCGGTTGGTGTCGGGATCCGGACACTCATGCTCCATGTCTGTCTGTTATTGACGTGGGTGCATCGCGCTTATGTCTTCTTGGCAGCATGCACTCATGTCAATAGTTGATGTCTATCTCTCATGAACACTTGGTGTGCCTCGTGTCGTGCTCACGTTGCGTTGCGCTGTCTTCATGTTGTGCTGTAGTTCGGTCACTTCGGTCTAAGATGTCGGGTTTGTGTGTGGCCGAACTCTCACACAGGTGTCCTGTCTTGTTTTGTCGCCTGTTGTGTCCATCATGTGGTGTTTGCCTCACGATGTACGCTCAACTTTCGTTTAGTGTGAGAATGTGTGGCATCACTTTGTTTGGTGTTGCTACGCATTCTCTCATCTTGTTTGTCGGTTGGCATGGGTGTATATTGCCTTATTGTCTGCCAGCACCCACGGCCACAGATGCCATTCCCCTGCTGCTGCCAGTGCCCACGCCTGCCACAGCTAACGAGTCGGCCTCCACGCCTGCCATGGCCAACGAGCCAACGCCCACCCCTGTCACGGCCAACGAGCCAGTGCCCACGCCTGCCATGACCAAAGAGCCAGCGCCCACACCTGCCACGGCTAACAAGCCAGCGTCTGAAGACTCGTCCATCACAGAGCCAGCGCCTGAAGCCTTGTCCATCCCAGAGCCAGCACCTGAAGCCTCGTTCGTCCCAGAGCCAGCGCCTGAAGCCTCGTCCATCCCAGAGCCAGTGCCTGAAGCCTCATCTGTCCCAGCCTCATGGCCACTGAGGCTGTTCCCCAGTCACTGCCAGTGCTCCCAGCCACAAGTCGCTGCCAGCGCTCCCGGCCACGGAGTTCATTCCCCAGTCACTGCCAGCTGCCATCGAGTTAACTGACCCCTGTCCCAGGCTGCCAGACCCTATCTCTGACCTGAGGCCTCCTCCCAGGCCACCAGATCCCACCTCTGCCCTGAAGCCTCTTCCCAGGCTGCCAGACAGCACGACTCATCGACTGTGCTCAACACCTTCACAGAGAGGCTTTCCGCTCCCCTGTGTGTTCCGGTGAATAGTTCTCCACATCACCATTGAAGACGCACTCTGTGAACAGGTTCTTCACTTCAGACGCTCATCGTTTATCAATGCGGCGCTTCAGCGGAGACTTCTACCTGCTTCCCACAGCTCTCCGGCTGGAGTTACTGTATCCTTTATATACACACACACACATATATATATATATATATATATATATATATATATATATATATATATATATATATATATATATATATATATATACACACACACACACACACAATACTGACTAAAAATGCCCCTTGCGTGATACACGTCTTTCTAAAGATGTCGTTCTGCAAGTGTTTTCTATGCTAATGGCACATCCCGCCGCCTGATGAGCATGAGAGCTGTGTTTGTTGTCTGGGCTGCGCCCATGCATGAGCAGTTCTCATGGAGACAGACTGCCCTCACTGTGAGGACATGAATCTCCGGACGTTGCACTCTAGGGTCGACCTCGTTCTGAGGGAAGGTCCAGCCTCTCGCGCCCTCTCACCCGCCTCTTCTGTGTTAAGTCCTGAGGGACCACATGAGGAGGCACAGCAGGGCAGTGAGGTTGAGCTGGAAATCCTAGAGGAGGATTTCGTGCCGGCGCAAGCCCTGTGAGCCTCCCGAACTTCCGATCTAACGTCCTCGCTTGTGCAATATGCACGTGATGAGCTCCAGCCCTCTAATGGAGTGCATGGCCTCGTTATGTTTGGCAGCTCTGACGATGAGGATGATGCTGTGTTACTCGCAGCTTCGATCGAGAGGTTCACGGAGGATGTTGCTGCCTCTTTCCCTAGTGAGGGTGAAGAGCGTGCACACGCCATGGACAAGGAGCTTATTCACATCCTCGTGAGGGCGGTTGCAGAGCTCAGTCTTGAGTGGTCCCCTCCAAAAGAGCCAGAAAAGTATCACCTGGATGAATGGTTTTTGCGGCCCGGCCGTCGTCAACAGACCACAGTCCGGAGGAGCACACCATTCTTCCTTGAGGTCCATGCGGAGCTCACAAAGACCTGGTGTGTGCCTTACTCTTCGTGCATTCAGGTCGGAGGTGCTGCCATCCTCACTAAAGTGGACCACGGTGATAAAAAAAGGCTATTCAAAACTTCCTCCCGTAAAACAGGTGGTTGCAGCTCACCTCGGTGGAAATCCCGCCCAGTCCACCCTTCCAAGCTGTGCTGACTGACGTCCGCACTGGCTGGAAGAGCTTATACAGCAGCCGGCCAAACTGGTTCAGCACTCCAGGTTATTCAAGCTAAGCTTCTTCTACAAATGAATGAGCAAGGATCCGATCCAGAGCTGTTCAAAGAGCTCCACACCACTACAGATTTGGTACTACGAGCCACGAAAGTTACTGCTCAGGTCATCGGCAAAACGATGAGCAACCTGGTGGTTTTGGATCAGCATATTTGGCTAACTCTCACAGAGATGCATGACGCAGAGAAAGCCGCCCTCCTTGACACCCCGGTGTTGCCCAACAGTCTCTTTGGCTACGCCGTAGAAAGCTTTTCAGAGCGCTTCATCATGGCGCAAAGCAATCTCAAGCATTAAAACACTTTCTACCAAAGAGAAGTAGCACTTCCCCTTTCCCAACATGCTCCCAATCTAATTGTGGTCAGCGCCCAGCAAAGAATTAATTTCTTGCTACCCCCGTGCAGTCGAAAGCTACTAATGAGCCATCAGTGAAGCCACGCAAGCCGTGGCCCAAGTGTAAGCACCTGCCATCTCAGTGTGAAAACACGCCAACGAAAAAAATCTGGCCAGGTAACAGAAACGTTACTGACATGCCCAGCCCTGTGAAGAGGAGCCCAGAGCTCCCTGTTATTCACGGCCCAGAGCTGAAGAAGGCTCGATTAGAGGCAAACAGTGTTTCTCCCCTCTTCCCCATTACTGTTCATTGGGAACGGGACATCAAAATGTTGCTTCTGTGTGTATTACGTAATAGAGACTGTCCCAGACTGCAACACACACAGCAGGGTTTACAGCTGTTATTTTCTTGTTCCGAAGAAAGATGGCGGGCTTCGGCCCATTCTAGATCTGAGACGCTTGAATCACGTGCTCGCAAAGCACTCATTCAAAATGTTAACTTAGAAACAGATCTTATCGCACATCCATCTTCAGGAATGGTTCACATCAATCGATCTGAAGGATGCGTATTTTCATGTACCAATTGCACCGCATCAGAATCGTTTTTTGAGATTTGCCTTCGAGGGAACTCTGTATCAATTCAAAGTCCTTCCTTTCAGTCTGTCTCTGGCTCCCCACACGTTCTTGAAATGTATTGATGTGGCGCTCGCCCCATTGAAAATTAACAGTGTGTATGTTTTGAATTACCTTGAGAATTGGATATTACTAGCCCAATCAGAGGCACTACTGAGCAAACACATTGACTTGCTGCTTTGCTATCTGAAAAATCTGGGTCTGAATGTCAACTGGGCGAAAAGCACACTTTCCCCCAGCCAGCAAATCTCCTTTTTAGGGGTTCGTCTCGACTCCGTGAGCATGTGTGCGCACCGCACGAGCGAGCGCATACAGACCATTCTTCAGTGTCTGTCTCAGTTCCAACTGGGGAATACACTGCCACTGAAGTCATTTCAGAGATTTCTGGGTTTTATGGTGGCAACATCCACCGTCATACAATTAGGTCAGTCAGAAAATTCTTAAGAAATGGTGACTGAGCGCCCACTTATATAGGAATAATGCACACCTAGGGGGCGAGGCTCAGACACCATTCCAAATCAGAGGATTGGCATGATTGTATAAGGGTTTCAACAAAGTCGTGTAAGGACACTTCCCCATAATGGTTATGGCAATGTCTCATTCCCTTTATCTCAGGGAACTGAGGTTACATGTGTAACAGGAGATGATTTCCAGTCCATTGCACCATCCACTGTAATACACTGAAACAACTTTGTTAGTCACAAAAGGGACATGCCAACCAAAGAGTCAGCACTGCCAAGCATAGCTGAGACTATGCAATTACTGCTAAAGCATTACTTTAACATTAACTGGTTCACGATTCAGTCTGAATCATTCTGACTGCTCACTCATGCACTGAATTTTTTAGAGCAGATTCTCACTAAAAACAGAAAACCGGATAATTCAGAAAACAGAAAACAAACACTTGATGGAGTGGAGTATTTATCTACAATCAATTGAAACTAAACCTGCAAATGCATCCTATTTTTCCCAATAATGAATAATGTTTTAAGTTCCACACTGGTATGTGCAGTGTATGAACAACATTGCAATTTAAATACATTTCCAACCAAGAGTATTAAATCACTAACAGTACAAGAAAACACTAAAAGTACCAAAAAGTTCCATGACATCACCTTGGCTTGGACAAAATGTAAATTCAATAAATATGTAAAATGTATGTAAATCAATCTGATAAGTATTCAATGCCTTGGCAAAAGCCTATATCAAAGTACAAAGGTGCTAGTACAGCTGACTATTTTTTATATTTCATATATATATATATATATATATTATGAAGCTACTTTTGGCGTGTGTGGTTACTTTCTATAAATGGTAGCATTCAGCTTAGCTAATTTTTCTGACCAGTACCATGCCATACCATTACCGTACCATGGTATCTGTACAGCTGACTATTTTTTATATTCATATTTATCAAAAATGTATGTAGTAAGAATATAGTGAGCAACTTTTGCCATGTAGCTTGTAGTATAACTAACTTCTTTCTTTAAAGTGTGGCATTCAACTTAAGTAGTTTTTCTGTAGTGGTGATGCTGCCACCCTTTGCCACCCCTTAGGTGTTTGGCCCCAGATAATAGACCTTTTTCACAGACTGTGATGACACGTTTCTGCCTTATTTAGCAGCTTAAATCTAGCCAACTTTTTTATATTATCAATTTTTAAAATATTGAGTGTAAATTTATAGCATTACTTGTGTTGCATTACCATGGAATTTGTTTAAAAAAAAAAAAGAATTACCATGACTGCAAGGGGGTTTCAATTACAGCTGTTGAGAGAGTGACAATAAATTCGCTTCTTTTCCCATCTGACTGTCCTAATCCATCGCTCTCTATTTTTTTCCTCTTCGGGAAAGTCATTCAAATTTAATAGTGGGTTTTTTATTTTGCTCTTGGAGCAAATGTGTAAGTGAAAATAATATTTGCTGTGAACTCTCATTCACTCCCACTAACCGCTGGATATTTACCTTGAAATCGTTTACTTCCGCGTTCCAAAACCAGTAGTGTGAAAAAGGTCTATAATGATACCTGTGTATATTTACAGTATAAGATGGAAAAAAATATTCTTCCCAACAAAAGGCTCTACACAATCATATATTATAACTCCGCATTAATGAGTCTAATATGGATTATTGTTGTGTGTGTAATTAAAACCATAAATCTGATGTGATGAATAGTTCATAATCCGATTGAAGCTCATTGAATTCGTCTCCTACTAAATAAGTGTTCCGTTCAAATGACCAAGTAGTGCTTAAAATAAATTTAGTGCGAAGTGTAAGTAAAACGACACTTTGAAAACACTATTGAATGAGAATGAGAAACGATCTTACACTTGCAAGGGCTTGTGTTGTGACGTCGGTGTTTAGTGCTGATGCGGAGACGCAGTTCAACTATCGTGGACGAAGTACACACAGTTCGGTCCTCTCACTAAACACAACAACAATATGAGCGAACCTAAAGACAATGAGAGAGGACAGTCCAACTCCGACAACAGTGAGGGAAAAGACTTGGTAGCTGCCAAAGATTTATATGACTTTGCGAAAACAACCAGAAAACCCCGTCCGGTAAGCGGTTGTTTGTATGTTTGTTTTTTTACCCGGTATAATTATAATATTATTATTATTATTATTATTATTATTATTATTATTATATAAGCTCCCTTTTATGCGAATGCTATTCTGATACCCCATCTTCACTTCTAGTGACACGATTAAATAGAACACTCCTATTATAATTAGCGAAGCTGTCAACACTACAAGCTTCATGTTGCTCAGCTGCAGTGTAGGGGGCCGTTCATACCGGACTCGCCCTTGCACTAAAAAGCTAAACGCATCGCAACGAATGTAAGAGAACAAATGTGTCCCGTTTATTAAATTCTTTTAAATCTGACACGGCGGTCCAGCACGCGACACTGAAAACGGTCAAATACATCCGTCTAGACTCTAGAGCATGTTTACATAGAAAAACAATTGAAAAAACGCGTTCGGTGTGAACGACCCCTAAATGAGCTGTTCGCGAATGGCAGAACAGCAGCCCGTATTTGAGAGCATATAGCAGCTTGTTTGTTTATTGTAATAATGTGCCTTCTTTGCCTTCTGCAGCCTAAACCCAGCAAAGCTGTAACGATTGCGGTGTCCTCGCGTACACTGTTTAACATGGTTAAAGAGAGGAAGGTGTTTGAAGAGGAGGGGCTGGAAAGGTACGTTGCGTACCAGCAGGAGATGGAGGATCAGCCTTTCACCCCAGGGGCCTCGTTTCCTTTCGTTAAGGTAACAACAGGTCTAAGCACTATAAATTATGTTTCAAACCCCTTTTGGATTGAAACTATTTAAAACCTGCCTGATCATAATAATAATAAATGTGTGCAATCATTTCTGTTCCCAGACGGACTTTGTCCATAATTTTATTGTGCATACATTCCATTGCAGGGCAGGACTCAAACACAGAGCATTATTATATGTCTAACATCAGGAAGCCTGTCTAATTGTTTGTTTTTTATTTAATATCACATTATTACACAAAACAATTACAAATCACAGTAGTGATGACAGAGATCACAACCATAGTGTTGGTCCTTCCATTCAAACAAACAAAACAAAACAAAACAAATAAACCATCCTTGCATTTAATTCATGAACAAAACAAGTCACGAGGTCACAATTATATAGTTAATTGATGGATTTACTGAGGACTTGTCCTGTGTGTGGCTTTTGAATATGCCAAAAATGGGCCCATCTTAAAAACATAAATGCTACTTAATTTTAAAATGTATTTCCAGATCTATACCATTAGCAGTTCCTATTTCTTCTTTGTTTCTCTTTGTTTCTTAAACAGGCACTGATTAATGTAAATGCTCGTTTGATAGAACTGTACCCAGACAGTGAAGAGCTATTTGATATTGTACTGATGACTAATAATCACGCCCAGGTCGGAGTTCGTCTCATCAACAGCATTAATCACTATGGTATGGAAAGAAAATAGTATGGTCCATGCGGTGTGGAATTCTGTGGCGTAGAGACTCATCAGAGCTATGAATCCATATAAAAGAGACCCTGAAGCTATTTAACCAAACAGTCTTATTTGATAAACTACAATTTAGACTTTAATGTTGATAATTGTTACATTCTTTAAAAGATGGTAGGCCAGTTTCTTAAAAAGACAAAGATTAACTACTTCCAGGAAAATATAGTATGTGCAGTTTTATCCAAGAACATGGACCAGGACTTAGCTAAAAAGACCAGTCTACAATAACTATCCGGTGACTTTGTAAATTATATACAGTATATTTATTTTTAGAGTTACATAAAATAACACAATGCATATCTACATACAGTATTATACTGTGTGACATAAATTATCTCTTTGTAGATCTAAATATTGAGAGATTTTGTATGACTGGTGGGGAAAGCCCGATTGGTTACCTAAAGGCATACATGACCAACCTTTACCTGTCCAAAGATTCAAAGAAGGTACAAGAAGCTATTGAAGAAGGTAAAAAAAAAAATGCATGCATTCTGATCTTACTGCATTTTTTCATTTCAGTGCAGGAATGCAATCTTTAAATTCTGAGCTGTGTGAATGTGAAGCTTAACTGACAATAATTGGCCATTTCCACAGGAATAGCAGCTGCCACAATGTTCACCTGTGACAGTGAGAATGAGCTCAGTGACACCCAGTTACGTGTAGCCTTCGACGGAGATGCTGTTCTGTTTTCCGACGAGTCAGAAATAATTGTTAAAGAACATGGATTGGACACCTTTTTTAAGCATGAGCAAGAATTTGAGAACAAGCCTCTTGCTAAGGTAGACTAAGGCTGAAAATTGTAAAAAAAAAAAAAAAACGCTACTAATTTTTACTAATAATACTGATGTTTCTCCATCATATCATTTTTAGAGCATAGGAAGTTAACATGATTTTACAGTACATACTGTTTGCATTCTTTTGCATGTTGCTTATTAAACAGTTGCACCACTCTCCCTAGGGCCCCCTGAAATGCTTCTTGGAAGCACTTGGTAAACTCCAGCGCAAGTTCTATGCAAAAAACCAGCGTATCAACTGCCCTATTCGCACGTACCTGGTTACAGCACGAAGTGCTGCCAGCGCTGGGGCACGTGTCCTAAAGACCTTACGAAGCTGGGGACTGGAGGTAGACGAGGCCCTTTTTCTGGCTGGGGCTCCTAAGGGGCCTCTCCTACAGAAGATCAGGCCTCACATCTTCTTCGACGATCAGATGTTTCATATTGAGGGAGCCCAGGAGCTGGGGACCATCGCTGCCCATGTGCCTTATGGAATTGGACAGAAGTACAATAAGGGGAAATGCATAGAAACAAATAATGCAGAAAAATAAGGAAACTATTTGATTATTATTAAATGCAAATGTCAGAGTCCCATCTTTTTAGGTACCTCAACATCCATTCAGTGTCTTAATTATGTTGTCTATACAATACCTCAAACATAAATATTTACTTATATTAATAATGAGTTGGAATTGTTGCTGAAGAGAAGATAATGCATGGAGGGCACAGATAGTTTGTTTTATTTATTTATTTTTAGGACAGATGGTTACATAAGTTAAATGTCTTGCTGGATTGCTTTCAATCAGATGCATTATAAATACAAAGAACCTACTGTGCTCAAAATGCACACCAGAAGTGGATTTCCTAGCATGTTATGTAAAGTACTAATCCATCTGAACTGTAAGGTTAAACAAAAACATACTTCATCCCTTCCTCTTTTTTTTAAATTAGAATGTGCAATAAGACAAATTTACAAGTCTTTGCACCTTGTTCACTAATATATATATTTTTTCCAATATTTAATAAGAATTTTATCTATAGTATCTATTGAATTCTATCTCAGGAAATATAAATAGTAAGCGCTGGTGAATTTAATTTATAGTGTAAAATTTTATTCTTGGATGTAAAATTATCAAGTTTGTTTTGTAGTCCACTGCTGTATTTTGGATACTTGTGTGGCGGTGACCCACCACCAGTGTTTCCTGGCAGATTTTACTGCAGTAATAATAAATGAACTGTGCCCTGATTAAATGTTGGAAGATGAAGGTGTGATGAAACCATGTATAATGTATTAGACGTTCTAATTTAGACCCTATAATGTTTCCCATGAGGTGTTCAGTATAATTGTGAGAAATAGGCCTCAGATGGAACAATGTGACCTTTTTATGCTGATGCTTGCGTATCTGCTTTGTATGTTTTCGGCACTGTCTTGAGCACAAAATGTACTTGGGACAGGTAAGATATTTTATCTGCCTGTCTGTGATATATCTATTAAATATTGTTATAAAACGATTCAAGTAAAACTCCTTGTATCTCTGCGATGGTTAGGATCCGTCTGTGGCACAACTGCGGTATGTGTCACTAGTCGCAGAACGATAATTCACAAAAACCGCAGTCAGCTCTCATGAGAGGTGAGGGTCTTTGTTGTTGAAGACTGTTTAAAGGGCCAGTCCTGTGGATGAAGTGCGCGGATTCCACTAACAGTTAGTAGGAGTTTCATTGCCGCATTCACTCTTCGTGATAGGAATGAACTTTGATAAAATCAGAGAATTGTTCATACCAAAAACCAAAACAAGAGACAATTTTGTTGTTTGAACAAAATGGGACAAACGATAAGTAGACCAATAGGAGACAAAACGCCCGTACATTGGATATTTAGAAATGAATGAATGAATGAATGTTATATTTATATAGCAACAAATATCTATAACAATATAACACACACACACACACACACACACACACACACACACACATATATATATATATATATATGAGCTTCTACAAACATTTGTGAAAGAATGGGCCGCTCTCAGGAGCTCAGTGAATTCCAGCGTGGTACTGTGATAGGATGCCACCTGTGCAACAAGTCCAGTCGTGAAATTTCCTCGCTACTAAATATTCCACAGTCAACTGTCAGTGGTATTATAACAAAGTGGAAGCGATTGGGAATGACAGCAACTCAGCCACGAAGTGGTAGGCCACGTAAAATGACAGAGCGGGGTCAGCGGATGCTGAGGCGCATAGTGCGCAGAGGTCGCCAACTTTCTGCAGAGTCAATCGCTACAGACCTCTAAAGTTCATGTGGCCTTCAGATTAGCTCAAGAACAGTGCGTAGAGAGCTTCATGGAATGGGTTTCCATGGCCGAGCAGCTGCATCCAAGCCATACATCACCAAGTGCAATGCAAAGCGTCGGATGCAGTGGTGTAAAGCACGCCGCCACTGGACTCTAGAGCAGTGGAGAAGCGTTCTCTGGAGTGACGAATCACACTTCTCCATCTGGCAATCTGATGGATGAGTCTGGGTTTGGTGGTTGCCAGGAGAACGGTACTTGTCTGACTGCATTGTGCCAACTGTGAAGTTTGGTGGAGGGGGATTATGGTGTGGGGTTGTTTTTCAGGAGCTGGGCTTGGCCCCTTAGTTCCAGTGAAAGGAACTCTGAATGCTTCAGCATACCAAGAGATTTTGGACAATTCCATGCTCTCAACTTTGTGGGAACAGTTTGGGGATGGCCCCTTCCTGTTCCAACATGACTGCGCACCAGTGCACAAAGCAAGGTCCATAAAGACATGGATGAGCGAGTTTGGTGTGGAAGAACTTGACTGGCCTGCACAGAGTCCTGACCTCAACCCGATAGAGCACCTTTGGGATGAATTAGAGCGAAGACTGCGAGCCAGGCCTTCTCGTCCAACATCAGTGTCTGACCTCACAAATGCGCTTCTGGAAGAATGGTCAAAAATTCCCATAAACACACTCCTAAACCTTGTGGAAAGCCTTCCCAGAAGAGTTGAAGCTGTTATAGCTGCAAAGGGTGGGGCGACGTCATATTAAACCCTATGGATTAAGAATGGGATGTCGCTTAAGGTCATATGCGTCTAAAGGCAGATGAGCGAATACTTTTGGCAATATAGTATAACAAATGTTTCGGAACCGAAACGTTTGTCAGTAACCTGACCAGGTGGTCAAGACAAAGGTGTACCATTTTTTACAAGAAAAAGGGAAAGACGGTAAGATAATGTTAAAACGAACACTAGATTTTCACACAGATGTTCAGACATATGACAGAATTTCTAATCAAATTATCAGACCGTAAATAAGATCTTTTGCCAGATTTGTTCAAAATGCATGCTTTTGTAATCATACCAGACTCTCCATTTTGTTTACTGGACTGAGATCTATTACATAAAATTGGTGCACAAATAGTTTTTGACAATGCTTCTCTGCAACTTATGTTTCCTGTTGTGTATTCAGTCACTGTGCCTACAGGAGGTGTGGGGGAGAATGTGAGCAGACAGCAACTGCTGGAGGCTGATGAAGCAATAATTAACCCCAGACTATGGGCTCAGCACAAAGATGAACCTGGCCTTATAGATGTGAAACCATATACAGCTAAATTAGCTTTAACCACTCCAGTATACTATAAGCAATATCCACTATCGATTGAAAAGGAAGAAGGTATTAGGACAATCATTGAGCAATTGATTGAACAAGGTATTCTAATACCAACACACTCTCCATACAATACTCTAATAAATCCTGTGAGAAAGGCTAACGGAACTTGGAGATTGACACAAGAATGATTTAATTGAACTACTTTCTCCAACAGTACCAGATGTACAAACAATTATTAATTTAATACCATCAACACATGGTCATTTTACTGTAAATGATTTATGTTCTGCCTTTTTAGTGTACCTGTTTCACCTGTCACCCAGCCATTGTTCGCATTCACCTACGGTGGCCAACAACATACACGGAGAAGGTTACAGAGATTCGCCGGCTGTCTTCTCAGCTGTTGTGCACTGTACATTACAGGATGTGAAACTGCCACCTGACACATGCCTGTTGCAGTATGCCAACAACATCATGGTTACTGCTGAAACATCAGAGGATTGCAGAAAAGCATCAATTATTAATTGAAGCTACAGTGGGTCAAACAAAAGGTTGAATACCTTGGACATGTGCTAACAAAGGGGACTGTACGCATGTCTGCAATTCGAATCAAGACAATTTCGCAACACTGAACAATGATGATGCAATCCAATGGACTACGGAAATGGACTTGGCATTTAAACATCTGAAGTAATGCCTTGGGAAACCACCAGCACTGGGTCTTACAGACTACAGCAAGCCTTTCCATCTGTACGTGCACGAGGCTGGGGGGACTGCCGCTGCAATCCTTGCCCAGGAACACGGGGGTTCTTACTGCCCGGTGGCGTATTTATCTAAAACTCTGGATTTGGTTGCAAAGGGCTTCTCTGGTTGTCTGGGAGCAGTTGCTGTACCAGCGATGATGGTACAGGATGCAGAACAAGTTGTGCTGATGGTACAGGATGCAGAACAAGTTGTGCTTTCTCATCCTCTGACTGTGCACACAACTCACCAGGTAGGTGCTATTATGCACAATATTTCAACACAACACATGACTGCACAAAGACGGTCTGGTTGTGAAGCTATTTTAACATCTATTGCTAATTTGACTCTAAAACCAACCAGTGTGGTCCACGGACCAACAATCCATCTGCATAATTTGTTGGTTCAGAGCACTTTCGATTGTATGGAGAGAATACAGGTTTCCACTGCATGCAGACCAGATGTTTCTGCATCTGCTCTGCAAGAGGGGAGACACTGGTATGTAGATGGCTCATGCTATAAACCAAATGACAATGTGTACTGGTGTGTTTACGCAATTACAGAGCTACCCAATCAAATTATTGAAGCATACTCGTTACCATACAAATCAGCACAAGCTGCTGAACTAGTAGCGTTAACAAGAGCATGTCAATTGGCAAAAGGCCAATGCATAAATATATATACAGATTCAAAGTATGCATATGGGGTAGTGCACGATTTTGCAAAATTATGGGAAGAAAGAAACTATAAAACTTTGTATGGAAAACCAGTATCACATCACAATGTGATAGCAGATTTGATTAAAACAGCACAGCTGCCTTCCAAATTAGCAGTAATCAAAGTGGCAGACCATGCAAAGGGCAAAGGGCAACAGGCTTGCAGATGAAGTAGCAAAGTGGGCAGCAAAAGAAGTAATTCATAGCCCACACATAGGTGAATGAGATACCAAAGTAGGCATCATATCAATGACCAATATCAGCAATAGTGCTGTTGTGCAGACATTATCATAGCATATCACATATTTCAAAAGAAAAGGTGATACAGACGATTAATGAATTGTATTGCATTGCAAACGTGAGAAAAACAGTCTCTTTAATTGTAGATGCATGCTTAGTGTGTGCACAAAATAACAACAATAAAAGATATGTTGACTAAGGCATGCCTGGAAAAAGGCCGAAAATGGGTAGATACTACCAGCAGTCTTAACAGAGATAAGTATGACTCCATCAGCAACAACAAGACTGTCTCCATTTGAAATACTAATGGGTAGGCCTTTCCTGACCCCTTGTGACAAAGGCCGTGCATGCTCTTTGTTTACAGGTGATTTGGAGGTGGTAGTAGCTGATTACATGGATTCCCTTGTCAAAACATTGAATAGCATAAATGGTGGTTTCTTTTTCTCTCCCTCTGCCCACAGAAAAGCCCACTCACCCATTTGTTCCAAACCAGCAGGTCCTAGTGAAGTGGCTGAAAACAACGAAGCTCGGTGAGCACAATTATCTGGGTCCAACAACAGTTCTGGTGGTAACCAGGATGGGGGTTCTGACAGATCTGCAACCACAGTGGATACACGCAAGCCGTGTAAAGCCTGCACCTGGGGAGAGCCTGACTATTTCGAAAGCGAACGGTGAAAGTACTGGAGGAGCTGAACACGCAGCGCCAGTGCCTAAATGGGAACTTGAGAATTAGATGGGATGAAGACATGGATAGATGGATAGATGAGACATGGATAGATGATGGTGATGCACCACATACCTATGCTACCAATTTGTGGTGGAAACTAGCTAACTTTATGGCCAAAAACATGGGAAAGAAAGGTAGTCGTTATGTATGCATATGCTGTACAGTGCATCTACACCAGCGGTAAAGGTACACTGCTCTGCCGGAATTGTGGACAAGTAGATGTGCCATGGTACAATTAAGTGACCACACCATGGTGGTCTGAGCTATTGAGAAAACAACAAATAGAAGTAGTCTAAGTCATCCCAGTACCACACCGAGAGAACACAGATTATGGACAGGAACAGAGAAATTCTTTGGAGCACTGTTCCCACAAGTGGGTGTTACAGTAATACAGAAAGAAGTTAAAATGACTAAATATGAATTGATATCATTCATAAATTCGACAAAAACAATGATTGACGCAGTACGCCAAGAACTAAAAGGCCTAAGATTAACAGTGCTACAAAATAGACTGGTCCTTGACCAGTTAACAGCTGCCAGTGGAGGAGCATGTGTTATCATAGGAACGAGTTGCTGTACTTTCATTACAGAAAACGATGAAGATGGACATTCCATGGAAATGGGCCTGAAAAACATGACGAAGATAGCAGCGGACTTGACAGTGAGAGAAACTGTAGATGATGTCAACGACTTATTGACACGGTTAAATGGTTGAAAAAAATGTTTTTTGAATGCTTTAATACCTAAAGGAGTAATTTTACTTGTTATAGCATTACTGATTTGTTATGTGATTCCATGTGCTAAAGCATTGGTCAATAGGACCATTGATAATGCTTTGAATGCTAATTACGCTCTGATAAACCTTGAAGATGCTGATAGAGATGGTTATGGGACACATTGGGAGGAATATGATGGTAATGAGTAAAAGACAGAATGTAAGGTAAACGAGATTTGATTTTTGAATAGCCATCTGAGGAACTTGTCTCTTCAAGACAAAAGTGGGCAATGTGAGAAATAGGCCTCAGATGGAACAATGTGACCTTTTTATGCTTATGCTTGCTATCTGCTTTGTATGTTTTCGGCACTGTCTTGAGCACAAAATGTACTTGA
Source organism: Myxocyprinus asiaticus (assembly GCF_019703515.2). Taxonomy (NCBI): domain Eukaryota; kingdom Metazoa; phylum Chordata; class Actinopteri; order Cypriniformes; family Catostomidae; genus Myxocyprinus; species Myxocyprinus asiaticus. The sequence goes on along the minus strand of NC_059364.1, from coordinate 16,604,150 downwards.
TAAGAATGTACTTCTGTAAACGAGAGGAAACAACCCCATATATGGAGGATTGGGGGGTGGGGGGTTCAAGGTAAAGGGTTAACCAGCCTTGTGTGACAAGAACCATATAACCCCATGCTTTCTTTTAATAAATTAAAGAACTGCTTGTGACATTCTGTGTCCGTGTATTTCTTCCCACCAGTAAATTCGAAGGCAGAATAAAGCACCCGAATCGTATTTTACTAACAATAATCAAATTTGTTATGTCTACATTCAAATGTGTTGAGCACTGTTATAAAACACTGAATTTATTCATTATGATGATCATTTAATTTTGCCATCTTTTTTGGTATATGGTTTCTCTTTTGCGTCTAAAAATAGCATACATAATTTCAGTTTATCATGGTTAGCCAAACACAACGAATGCGCATGCGTTTTAAACTGTTGACTTATGGGTATTGCAGTTTAATAACGTTCCAGTCACTTCCCGCACGCGTGATTGTTTACATCTACAAACCTGCTTGCAAACTGGACGTTGTTGATGGCCACAGGCAGATCAGCAGTGAACCTGAGCACGTTCTCCAATATAAACATTTTGATGAACGCGTCGACATGCTGCGGGGCAAAACCATTATCGTGACGGGGGCAAACAGTGGCATTGGAAAAGCCACGACCGTGGAGTTGCTGAGGCGTCAGGGCCGGGTGATCATGGCATGTAGAGACCGAGAGCGGGCAGAGAAAGCAGCCCACGAGATCAAGCAGGAGGCCGGACCGGAGCAAGGGGATCTAGTGATTAAACTCTTGGACCTGGCATCGCTTAGATCTGTCCGTAGATTTTGCGAAGAGATAATCAAGGTACGATCATATTTATTAATGGAGGCGACTGCACCAGGCCAGTGCCTTATTTCTACTGTCTAGGTGTGTAAAAAAAACTGAAAGTATAAATGTAGGATACAAATAGTATCAAATGGCCTTACTGTTTACAACATACAAAGGGTAGGCATGAATGAATGCATGGTCGAGAAGCGCACTTGAGTTTGAGCGCTTCAAACGAAGGGCGAGCGGAAATGATTGTATTGCAGAGTAAAGATGCTCTGTATTGCAAGCTTTCCAGGCGTGATCAGTGTTCTCATGAATAAACCGGTAGATATACGAGTATGTATTGATTGTAAAAAAAATAAAATAAAATAATAATAATAATAATAATAATATATATATATATATATAAGTATTTCAAGGTTAAGACAGAAGACTGAATTCTATATATTTCAAACACATAGTCTTTTCTTTTCTTTTTTTTTTTTACTACTACATCATCATTTACATTAAATGATCAGAACTGAAACAGTCAGATTTGTATATCAAAATTATATACTGTACTCTATTTACTATTTGTTTTGGCAGATACACAATCCACAGGGCCTTAACTCTACAACTACTACAGCTTAACTCAATCGGTGCAATGCTGTTCCTCAGATTAATGGCCTATGTTAGAATATGTGTGCAAATGAAACATTTCATTGGGTATAGGTGATATTGCTCCTGCTTCTACACATTTTGCACACATTATAAAGTGTTGTGTTAAAGGTTAGGAAGAATGGCCAAAAAAGGGGGATATATTCTGTGTTCAATACAAGTTTGCTCAATCGACAGCATTTGTGGCATAATATTGATTACTACAAAAAAGAATTTTGACTTGTCCCACCTTTTCTTTAAAAACACAAAGAAAAGCAAACATTAAGGTTACAGTGAGACACCTACAATGGAAGTAGGTAAATGGAGGCCAATTTTAGGAGGCTTTAAAGGCAGAAATTTGGAGCTTCTCATTTTATAACAGCACATACATTGATTCTTCTATTAAACATATTATTTGAGCAGAAAAATTCTTTAAATTGACGTTTTTGCGGGATTACAGGGTTTACGCTGTTATGTTGTCATGGCAATTAAATTGTAAGGTTAGCGAGTGATTTAATCACACAAAACTCATGTTAACACACATATTGTTTACGTCTTGTGGATATACTTTTGAAATTGAGTATTTCAACATTTACAGACAGGCCCCATTCACTTACTTTGTAAGTGCCTCACTTTAACCCAGATTTTTTTTTTTTTTTTTTAAGAAAGGGACAAGTTGAAATTAATTTTTGTGGTAATCAACATACTCAGACATTTACAATTTGGCAACTCTGTTGTATCTCATACAGGAAGAGCCAAGGATTGATGTCCTTATCAACAATGCTGGCATCTACCAGTGTCCTTACACCATAACAGAAGATGGATTTGAGTTGCAGTTCGCTGTCAATCATCTTGGCCACTTCTTGCTCACCAGCCTCTTGCTGGACCTCCTCAAGCGCTCTGCCCCTAGCCGCATCATTGTGGTATCCTCCAAGCTCTACAAGTATGGTGACATTAACTTTGATGACCTGAACAGTGAGCAGAGCTATGATAAAGCTTTCGCTTATGCACGGAGTAAACTGGCCAATCTTCTCTTCACACTGGAGCTCTCTCACAAACTAGAGGAGACAGGAGTGACCGTAAATGCTCTCACCCCAGGGATCGTTAGGACTAACCTGGGCAGGCACATCCACATCCCACTGCTAGTGAAGCCTCTGTTTAACCTGGCTTCCCGAGCCTTCTTCAAGTCCCCCGAGGAGGGAGCACAGACTTCCATCTACCTGGCCTGCTCCCCAGATGTGGAGGGCGTTCTGGGTAAGTGCTTTGCTAACTGCCAGGAGGAGCAGTTGTTAGCTAAAGCCACTAATGAAGAGGTGGCCAAGAAACTGTGGGACATCAGTGAAGTGATGGTGGGCATCACGACCTGAAGGAAGGAAAGACAGAAAAGAAGACTTGATCGTAATGTTCATGATTCTTTTTAAATAGCTAAATACAAGTGATGCATGAAGTAACGTCTTGATTGAAAAATAATGCACTTTCCTTTTTTTTTGCCACCAATTATTTTAGGTTGACTTTGTGTTGGAAGGCAAATATGCCATGAAACATGAACAAAATGTACTCCTCTGCACCACAGGAGGGAGCTGTTTTTGCCATTCATAAACATTTACTGTATGCAGTACATTTGAAATGCTAACTGTAAAGATTGTTAGTTCTACTGCAACAATAACAGTGCTTGTGTGTATTTCTGTTAGGCTTTTCACATTTTAAATTTTTAACCCACGGTCAGTTTTAACCCTGGATTAACATAATATTAGGTTATCTTGTTTTATGTTTCACAGTGTTCATACTTTACCCTGGATTAGTCCATCTGTGGAAATGAAATGTAAATCTGTAAGGAAAATCCGCTCTGGTTGCCTCAAGCCTTCTGAAATACACAACTAAAAGTAATATATTTTCTTCATTCCAATTCAAAACATTTTAAAGTTTATTTCCTTCAGACCAGTTTGTCTAACCCTCTGGAACATGGCCTTAAAGAGTTAAACATGGCCTTAAAGAGATAGTTAACCCAAAAATGAAAACTCTCACCCTCGTGCCATCCCAGATGACATACTTTCTTCTGCTGCACACAAACAAAGATTTTTAGAAGAATATCTCACCTCTGTTGGTCCTTACAGTGCAAGTTTATGTGGCTTTTATGTGATTTGTGAAGCTTCAAAAGGTCTTGTCACCATTCATTTGCATTGTAAGGACCAACAGAGCGGAGGATATTCTTCTAAAATCTTTGTTTGTGTTATGCTGAAGAAAGTAAGTCATCTGGGATGGGATGAGGGTAAATGATGAGAGAATTTTCATTTTTGGGTGAACTATCTTTTTAACATGGGTTTCAAAAGACATTTATCCAGTGTTAAGCGCCGAGTGAAACGCATTTATGGTGTATTAATGCATTTTCCAACTCAGCACAGTTTCAACTACACATTTGTTATTTAAAACACACACACACACACACACATTTTCAGTGGGGAATCACTACCGACAATGTGGTTGAGACTAGATGGATTATTAAATTGAGAATCGTCACAAAAAACTTTTAGGTCTAATCTCTTCTGTGACCAAGCACTTGGTGATGGTCATTATATTGTGCCTAATTTCTGCTTCACAGATTGTTAAATGTGTCTGCTGCTAGCAGTGTGACTATACTGTACACATTGCATGTAATTTGCACTTCTCTTACCAAAGATCAGGGAGATTGAGATATAAATCTATAGAGGCATTTAATAAAAATGCATTAAACAAAGCACTGTATTAAAAGTATAGATATCTTTTTTATTATTGAGTATTTGCTTCAAACATGTAAACTATGCATTCAGAATGAAAGTGTGAAAATGACTTATTTTGCTTTTTTGGCAAATACTGATCACATCTCTTGAATAGTGACTCATTCTCTTCTCTTTTAAAGGGGTCTTGACATGAGGAATTACATTTTCCTTAATCTTTTGACATATAAGAGGTCATTGTACTATTAAAACATGTTGTAAGTTTCAGAGCTCAAAACTTCCTCCTCACTGCAAAAAGAGAATTTGTTAAAACCAAGCTGCCAAAACGACTCGTTCCCTGCTTCCTCCACATTGTGATGTCACACTGTGGTAGACATTTGCATCTGACCGCCTCCACAACAACACATCAATGCCTACTTTACCGCATTACTTCCGTAGCCTGCCCAGTAGTGGTGATCAGTGAGATGGCAAGAAGAGGGCAGGTCAATCAAGAGCAGAGAGCCAATCATGACAGTGGGGGTTTACTGTCAAGTCTTAAAGGAGAATCAGCACCAAAACTGTGTTTGTTTTTTTTTTTTTGTTGTGCAAAAAACTTTACTTATATTATAAGTGACCCTGAAGGAACATATTAAAATAATTTTAAAAAGCATATCATGACCCCTTTAAAGTGTAACTATATAAAAAAGGTTGAAATATCAGGCCTAATTCATTTGTTGTGTGCACAGTTTAAGCGGTTTTGTATTTTACCCATGGGGAATAAAAAATTATTTGAAATACTTAGTAAATACAAAATTGTGACTTTTTCCAAAGTATCTCTGTGTTACCTAACCATAGGTGTGGTAATTCCAATGATAAACTGTCTTCCTATTAAACAGTCTAATTTCTGGGTGTTTTTCATGGTTTAATCTTGCAGTACTCTGTAACATTTAAATTGTATTTTATTTTTCTATGCAAAAGGAAATGCTTTGGGCAGCCAACTTGGCCTAACGAATATTGTGCTGTACAAATTACATAGTTAAGATTTTAACTACAGCACAGTTCATATAATTGAAAAATAGTCTGATGGTTGTTTTTGAGGGGCTCATTAGCAGAACAATTTTGGAATTAAAGCAATAACCCTCTCTGCTTTCAGAGTTCACTTGCCATCTAATTAACCGTTCTAGGAGCTGTTACAGTACAATTCAACTACTTGCCTTCACACAGACTCGCATACAAAGAAAGTACACACTCCTTTCACTCTGCGTCTCCCTCCCTCTAAATTATGATTGCCTTGAATGTTTTCTCTTAGTGTTCGCTGTCTATGTGAGAATGGTAGCAATCCTGATGGGCTCCTAATGCTTTTCCCACCTGTGTTTGCCATTAGGGCTTTTTCAGGATCATTTGGAGAATGTTCCGATCAGCCAAAAAAGCCCCTAAGATATCAAAACGTTCATCTGATCTAGCTCCATGTGAAATGGGAGGTCTCGGGGCGCTTGGCCGTGGAACCTGGAGACTGTTTGTTTTTTAAATAAAGAAAATTGGGGAAATTACGAAAGTTAATGGCTTTAATGACGCGTTTAGAAATAGTGCCACACCAGCGACAGAATGCCAAGCTGCCAAACAGAGTGATTCTTTGATTACAATCACATGAATCTGTATTGCCTCCATCATTTTTCTACTTCGTCCTGTTTTTTAATTCTTCGAGGAGACAGAATCACTCAAGAAACCCCAAAGGTTTTTAGTAATTCATGGTAAAACCATTGTATCTTATCTAGTGGTTTGGCAAGTAACACATTTCTCCTGTTGTGTAGCTTTGCTCACCTCAGCTCTGAGTGCAGACCTGCAGACAGCATCCTTTCCCACCGATTGTGCTAGACATCTCGTCCAACTCAAACACTGAACTCCCCTCCCATTTATTATCCTACATGTTTTTTTTGTTTTTGTTTTTTTTTTTTTTCGTGAGAGGGGAATGGAAGGGAGATATGAACGCAGGTTATTATTCAGAGAAAAAAATAGTTTCTATTCAAGAGAGATTAACTGACTGATTCTGAGCTACTGAATGCATTTCCAAACATCAACCATCTGCCTGGTAAAGATACCAGTGTTTACATCCCCATTTTAATCTGATTGAAAACTCAATCTGATATTAACGATAAAATATAATCCAGATGATGAAGAAGAACTTGTCTGTTCCAGAAAATATCTTCTCCGCAGAGTAATCAAACAACTACAGTTTATTTTACAGTGACCTGAAAACAGTCCCTGCCATTTCCATGGGTTTCTTTCACCTGCTGTCCTACCAAATACAATAATTTGTGTGATATTTTCAATGTATTCTAAGCAATAATCAACTAATAGATGGGCACAACAAGGCTATAAAGGTAAAAAGGTGTCCTGAGAAACCCCATGCATGTGAAGGGATGTGATTTATGTATATGACCAAGCCAAAGGAGAATCAGCTGCTGCCCAGAGGAGATCAGAGAAGTCCAAATGAGTAGAACCATCCAAATTTATTCTCCTTTCTGGAAAATACTTTGGGGCGACTTCACTAAACAGTTGCAGCACTTTTGTGCATGGTATTTCAGTGTAAAAACATGCATCTTCTTCACTCTATCTATCTTCAATCTAGTTTAAGATTTACTTTTACTCAAGTAAAAGTACAATTACTTGAAATAAATAATTACTCAAGAAGAAGTAAAAGTAATGATGTTAATAAATACTTGAGTAAGAGTTAAAAAGTACTCAATTAAAAGAATACTCAAGCAGCGAGTAACATTTGCTTTCATATGTAACAATGGATGTTTACACCCCAATATTCCATTACATAATACACATTTAACATGTATTACATAATAATAATAATAATATAATTATAATAATAATAATTATTATTATTATTATTGGAAATTCTTTCATCATTCACCCTGATGTTGTTCCAAACCTGTATGACTTTCTTCAATGCAACACAATTAAGGTGATGTCTCACATAATGTTATCCTTATAGTCACCTTTTACGTTCACTGCATGGATTTCTTTCCTCCATATTTCAAAAGGCAATGGTGACTGAGACTGTCAGTCTCTAACATTCTGTCTAACATCTTTTGGGTTCCACAAAATATAGAAAGTCACACAGGTTTGGAACAACATAAGGGTGGGAAAATGATGACAGAATATTAATTTATTTTTGAACTATCACTTTAAGGATGCTTGACAAATTTGGATGAATCTGTCAGTTAGAAGAGAAGTTTGGAAACCAGTTACTAGTAATTAATACAGTGAAATATGTTTACAATATTCCACAGGCCCAATCATATATAATGCTGAAAATGAAGCAACATCATCCTTTATTAATGCGTACTGTCGCCATTTTACAGCTTTTTTTGAAGTCCTGCATGGATTCTTAGTTCAGTGTAGTTACAGTATTTTCAGTGTAGAAAGAATTTAGATCATTACATTTACATTTATGCATTTGGCAGACACTTTTATCCAAAGCAGCTTACAGTGCACTAATTACAGGGACAATCCTCCCGGAGCAACCTGGAGTTAAGTGCCTTGCTCAAGGACCTGGAGTTAAGTGCCTTGCTCAAGGACACAATAGTGGTGGCTGTGGGGATCAAACCAGCAACCTTCTGATTACCAGTTATGTGCTTTAGTCCACTATGCCACCACCACATCATTAGTTCTGTACACTTAGGGTAAACTGCACCTTATCTCTGTATTTGGAAGCGGTTTAGGCTTATTTAAGTTCAGAGCTTGTTCTATGTTGTCCATAAGAAAAACGCGCCATATCTGTCAAACGCAAAGTTGCTGTACAGTTTTCACGCGCATAGATGCGCTCAAGACACACACGCATGCAATCGGCAGAGAAAAGCATTTACACTTAACGTGGATTAATACAGTAGGCACTGATATATTTCAGTACTGATATAAAAATGTATACTTTGAAACTGAGGTCATACAAGCCCATAGTTACAGAGTCAGCCTGAAAATCACCATGACACAGACAAGCTCATGTTATTACAATCGCCAACACTTACAATGATGAATTTTCTTAAATTGGAGCTGCAATTCTAATCTTGAAATATCCACTTGTCTTGGTGTAAAATGAAGGCATTGTGTGACAAAAGAAAGTGTTTGAGCGCCTGCTGCTGCATTGATGAACTGGACTCGAGTGACAAAGCGCAACTGTAAAGTTCCGCTGTCGTAAAAGTCCCATTCAAAATCTCTCAATAAATTACGCATTTATTAAAACATATCGGATTAAAACCAGGAACGTGGTTTTAATGTTTTTTCATCAGAAATGTACTTGAGTAAAAGTAAAAAGTACCCACTATTAAACCAACTCTTAAAAGTAAATTTTCTCCAAAGAATTACTCAAGTAAATGTAACTGAGCAAATGTAGCACGTTACTACCCACCTCTGCAATGGTGGTCTGTTGCATCCCGCTATGGGTGTAGAATATGCGGGGGATGCGTGGGACATGTCCCCCGCACTTTCAATAAAACTGCAGAGTTACGTGTTACCTGTGAGAGTAAGCTGGCATTAATAAAGTTCAGACACTGAATGAAACATAGTCCTGTCCTTTGAACATCACATGGTGTCAGAAGTGGAGCAGTTGGAAAACAATGGCAAAGTTCCATCCTCCGGAATGTTTTGATTTTAGCCACCCTGCACATTGGCCAGAATGGCGGCAGAGGTTTCACCGCTACAGAATAGCTACCAAGCTCGATAAAGAAGAGGCTGAGGTGCAGGTCTGTACATTGCTTTATTCATTGGGAAAGGAAGCGGAACAAGTTTATCAAACATTCACATAAGTAAATGAAGAAAGGGAGGACTATGATACTGTAATCAGAAAGCTCGACAACTACTTTGTACCAAAAATGTCATTCACGAGCGAGCACGATTTCACATGAGAGTCCAGAAGCCAGGCGAAATGGCAGAGGAATATATTCGCAGTCTCCACAAGCTAGTGAACACATGTGACTTTGGTGCCGTGACAGGCTCGTGATAGGGATTCTGGACCGAAAGTTATCAGAAAAGCTCCAATTAATGCCTGATTTGACTCTCAGTAATGCCGTAGAGCTTGTGAGGCAATAGGAGCAAGTCCGAGGACATGTCTGTGAACAGGCTGCTAACGTCAGTGTACAGATCAGTGAAGTGGCTGGTGCTAGGCAGAAAACTCCATATAACGAAAGAGGGAAACAGTACCGTGCCACAAAACAAAACCAGTCTGAGCAAACCTTTGAGTGGAAGTGTAAAAGATGTGGAAGGAATCATGGAAAAGGGGAAATGTGTCCAGCTAAAAGTGCTGAATGTCGCAAATTCAGAAAGAAGGGTCACTTTGCTGCAGTTTGCAGAACCCGAAAAGGCCATGATGTTAGCAAACCACCAGAGGGCAGCATTGCAAAACACTTCCAAGGTGAGCTAACTCAAATTACTGATAAAAGTGGTGCATGGATAGTCACACTTCCAATTAAAGGCACAGACATAGACTTTAAAATCGATACCGGCGCTGACGTCAGCATTATTTCTGACAAAACCTTTTCAATTTTGAAGAATAAGCCACAACTCAATTGTGTCAGTGTGAAATTTTAGAGCCCAGGAGGTATGTTGAACTGCAAAGGAGAGTTTACAGCTATGACTACCTACAAGGATAGGCAGTACAGGTTTAATGTATTTTTGGTGACTGGTCCCAATGTAAATAATCTCCTTGGACGCAACGCAGCTATTGAAATGGGTTTAGTCAAGAGGCTGGAAGAGCTTTGACCCACTATTTCTTCTGAACTGGGACTAGTAAAGACTAAACCTATAAAAATCAGCCTGAAAGATGATACTGTACTGTACAGTGTGCCCACTGCAAGACGGGTGTCTGTGCCTTTGCTTCAAAAGGTTAAAGCGGAATTAGAGAAGATGGTACAATGTAGCGTTATAGAAGAGATTACTGAGCCTACAGAGTGGTGCACTCCTACGGTGGCCGTAAACTTAATAAAGCAGTAAAGAGGGAGAAATATGTGCTACCAACAATCAACGATATTCTTCCAAAACTAGCACATGCTCAGGTTTTCTCACTTCTTGATGCAGCTAGTGGCTTCTGTCAGTTGCCACTAGATAAAGACTGTGCTAAATTAACAACCTTCATAACTCCTTTTGGAAGATATTTCTTCCGTAGGCTACCCTTCGGTATCACCAGTGCACCTGAAATTTTCCAGCGGGAGATGTCTGCAATCTTCAAAGACTTGGACGGAGTTGCAGTCTTCATGGATGACATCTTGGTATATAGCAATACCCCTGAGGAACATGAGCAGAGATTACAGAGAGCTCTGGAAGCCTTTGACCAGGCGGATCTCCAGCTAAACACAGAGAAGTGTCTGCTGCGCCAGAGTCAACTCAGGTACTTAGGACATGTCATAGATAAAGGGCATATGGCCAGAGATAGCCAAGGTTGAGGCCGTTACTCACCTTGAAAGCTACATAATATCTCAGACCTAAGAAGAATGCTAGGAATGATTCATTACTTAGGCAGGTATGTCCCTCATCTCTCAATGGTAACTAGACCACTCAACGAGTTGCTGAAAAGAGATACAATTTGGTGCTGGGGTGCTGCGCAAGATGAGGCATTCAGAAAGGTGAAGTGCTTAATCCCAGTGGCTCCTGTCTTAGCATTTTACAGTGTTACAACGCCCACAGTAGTCAGTGCAGGTGCTAGCAGTTATGGCCTGAGGGAGGTTTTGCTGCAGAACCATGATGGACAACTGAAAGCGGTGGCCTACTGCTCAAGGGTGCTGACCGATGCTGAGAACAGGTACATGCAGATTGAAAAGGAGTGCTTGGCATTTGTATGGGCCTGTGAGAAATTTTCAAGATATTTGTATGGACTGGAAAGTTTTACCTTACAAACTGACCACAAACCACTCATTCCATTAATCAATGCCAAAGACCTTGATTCAGTTCCATTGAGATGCCAAAGACTGCTGCTACGCATGATGAGCTACAATGCAGTTGCACAGTATGTACCCGGTAAACAGCTGGTAGTTGCTGACATGCTTTCACGACACCCTCAGACAGCTATTTCATCAGATGTTTTTGAATTAGTGCAGGAATTAGAGGCTTATGAGGAAGCAGTCAACAGTGCATGGCTGGTTTCTGCAACAAAGCTGGAATCTGTGGAAGGACAAACAGAGTTGGACCCTGAACTACAGATGGTGAAACAGTACGTGAATATCGGCTGGCCCAGGTATGCATTTGATGTCCCTAACGCTGTGAAATCATTTTTCAGTGCACGTCATCACTTGTCAATCTCACAAAATCTAGTTTTGTATGATGACAGGATTGTAATTCCACAAAACATGCAGCCTGACATACTTCATAGGTTGCACAGTGGTCATCAAGGCATAGTGAAATGCAGGGAGAGAGCAAAAATTTGTGTGTGGTGGCCTGGCATTGATAAGGAGATTCAGCAGTTAGTTAATAGCTGCATGGACTGTCAAGAGTCAAAACCTACTCAAAAGAAAGAGCCACTCATAACCACTCCATTACCAGAATGTCCTTGGGAGAGAGTTGCTGCTGATATCTGTGAATTGAACAAGCAGCATTACTTAGTGGCAGTAGACTATTTTTCTAGATACATAGATGTAGCTCATCTTCAGAATCTGTCAGGTGAAACAACATGTGCATGTCTAAAGAACATGTTTGCATGATGGGTCTGTACCAATGTTCTCTTTACAGATAATGGATCACAGTTCAGTGGATCTGCTTTCAAAGGCTTTGCGAAAGACTATGATTTTCATCATATTACTTCGAGTCCCCGTTATGCCCAGTCAAATGGAGAAGCTGAAAGGGCAGTGCAAACAGTAAAAAAGATTTTGAAACAGTCTGATCCATTCATAGCTTTGATGAGCTACAGAGCCACACCTCTCCAAGTAACTGGTGTGAGTCCTGCACAACTCATGATGGGCAGACAAATCTGAACAACAGTTCCCACACTGGAGTCACACCTGCAACCATCATAGCCTGATCTGAGAAAAGTGAGAAAGGTGGATGAAAAGGCCAAACAGAACTACAGCAGGTACTACAACAAAAGGAATAGTGTCAGATCATTGCCTGAACTTTCACCAGGAACTATAGTTGCTATTAAGCTAGATGATGAAAGAGGATAGAACAGGTCTGGAACTGTCCTTAAGAAAAGTGACACACCACGGTCCTACTTAATCCAATCCGATACTGGAATACTTCGTCAAAATCGACGACATTTAATGTCCATACCTGGTGACAATGATTCAGCATCTGTTCAGGTACGAAACACACCTGTACAGAACGAACCACCTGGTCAGAATGTACCTGTGACAACTTCCTCTGATAATGCCCCAGACATTCTAGTGTGTGAAGAACAACCGGGACAAAACTTACCCGAGTTCAATTCCAGTCATGCTACTAGCAGTTCACCACCAAAAGTGAAAACAATGTCTGGTCGAATTGTTAAACCCCCAGAGATATACAGAGACTTTTGTGATTAATATACACAAACTCATTCACTAAACAAGGACTTTGTGGTGTATGTTAATCAAAGTGAAGAAGAAAAAAGAAAAAAAGAGGGAAGAAAATAAGAATGTTCATGGACACATATTACTGTTGAATTGTAAAGATGTGTTTGATAAAGAGAATGTTAAAAAAAAAGTTTTAGTTGGTAAAATGTTATGTGATCTGAGATTTATACAGCTTACAAGGTTCAATTGATTATTAGTGGGTTAAACAAACATTAATATCTAATGTGTAGTGTGTGCATGTTAAGAAACTCAAAAGAAGGGGTGATGTCATGTAATGAGTAAGTAACCCTATGGGGGTTGCTGTGGTGCTTAACTGTCTGGAGATCACTAGGCGTTTAACTGCAGACTTATGTGTTACCTCGTGTAGAGCAAGCTGGCATTAATAAAGTTCAGACATTGAATGAAAAATAGTCCTGTCCTTTGAACATCACATCATGTAATTAATTCAATAAAAAAAATGTAAGTGATTGAGAGCCTTAAAAATATATCTTATATATTTATGTTCATCTTGCGCTATTTGTTCTGTCCCCCTCACTTTTGAAATGATTGCTACGCCCCTGCATCCCACTATAGAAATCTAAGAACCGGCCTGCAAGATCGGAATTGCACCATTCGAATTGCAATCAGCACAGATTTGTTTGGGTATGTTTGCACTGTTTCCTAATCTACATAATGACTTTAGTGAATTGGGCACAAAACAAGGGAAGACAGACAGCACGTGCACATAAACTCGGCTTTTACCGGGTGCAATTCATTCTTAATGAAACTCTCTTAATTGCAACTAACTCCAACTTGGTCTTCATTGTCCATGCTGGTCTTTTTCATGGGCTAAACTGTGTTTTCTAACACATAACAGCACTGGTTGGTTGGTAACCTGGGATTACATGCCTAGTTTAAGGGTAGGATGAAAACAGAGAAGGCTTGTGATTCTGATAGTTTCCCACTTTTAGGGTCACCCCAACCTCAGATTGACTCTGTGACCTTTGTGTTTTCAGCCCAGCCTGAACCATTCCTCAAACTGATTTTACAAGAGCTTTCAAAACTTGAGCAAAACCACTTTCTAGAGAGCAACTACAGATCTGCTGGCACAGAAGCTCAGTGAGCTGTGAACGAAAACATCTTTTCAATTTATTTATTTATTATTCTTTATTTTAGAATGTTATTTGATTGATTGCTTGGTCTTCTGGAGCAGTGACCTGGCCATGGGGTTTGTGTGTAGACAGGCATGGTAAAGTTTTTCCCCTGAAGTGGAGCTCTATGTTTTGACATACCCTTCAAAACAAAAAGAGTTTTTCTCTGGGTTTGGAGAAATATTTTGGTCTGTAGCAGGATAAGGAAAACATTTCAGCATTTTTCAGCATTATTCGATCACATTATTCACACATGGAAATGATTCTTGAGGTGTAAATCTCTTCATGGGAAATATGTAGGTTTCCTGAAGTATGAAAATTCAGAGTTGCCAAACTTAAGCTGATAACTCGTTTCTTAGACAAATCACAGATTGCACTAGAAGTTCGTTTTGGACAGTTTCCTGGTGTGTGTGAGTGTGTATTTATCTACATGCTGACCAGACTGATAAATCCAAGAGTCTCTTGACACGAGAACAATGTAAGTTTCAAACTCTCCCTTAGTGGGGCTGCTAATATTAAACAACATTATTTTAAATGCAGCTCCTGAATGAGGTCATCTGTTTGACTTCAGCTTGCTGATATTTTGGGATGTCATGCATGACACTAATGTTAAATGCAGATTTGTTATCTTAACAGGTCACCTGGAAAATTAGATGCTATAAATTATGAGTTCCAATTCTACCTTAGTTTTGCTTTTTAATGGAAAGTGAGTATACAGTATGAATGATTAAAGATGGCCTTAAAATCTCTACTTAAAAAACAAAATAAATAACCTTAAAAAAAAAAAAAAAAAAAAATTAAAACAATGCATTAAATGGAAATGCAAAAGACCATGTTTATTGTTTTTATGCTAGAAATTAATAAGCTACATGTCATCCACTACAAAGAAACCTCTGAATTACTTCTGGAATATTTCCTACATAATTTTGGAAAAAGGGGAAGAAAATAAGAATAACTGAGAATGATCATATTCTTGTTTTAAAGTAAAAAGAAACATTAACATTTTGTTGTCCTTTGAGATTTAATAATCCATGCATTAAAGAGTTCAGATAGAGTGGAAGTAATCAGTGCTAGAGTAGAAAAGAGTCCAGAGTCGAAACTATCTAACAAATCTAACAAAGAATTGGAGCAAATCATTAATAATAATGGTTTTTATGACCTTATGAGAGACAAGGCAATACTATAGCAGAGCATCCAAACTGCTTGTCAGCTGGGATGATTATAATCCACCACTGTGTGCATGCAAATGTAAATATGTGTAAAGAGCTGCTATAGATGCAGACCTCTGAGCTGAGAATGTGTGCGAGGGGGAAAAAAATAGACGATCAAAACATTTTACAGGAAACTCTTAATAATGGTCAATCAAGTGCTTTTAACTGAGACCCGAGCAGTTAATGTGACCTCTGGGGCATAATTTTGTCATGATTTACAAATCTTGAACATTGCTGCAGATAGAAATGTAGAAGGCAGGAGAGGTGGTTTTTGTCCTAATGCTCATCTGAGAATAAAAACATTCGAAGCCTCCAACACAAGCAAAACTTAGGCTTTAAATCTCAGTGTGAGGATGGCTCTAGTAGACCATAAGAATGAAACATTTTTTTTTATCTGTATTTGGTTTTTGAGTGCAAACGACCAAGATTACAGTACAGATAAGAGACACCAGCTACTGTATGACACCAAACCCCTTTGGCTTTACACATTTTGACATGATCTAAAAACAATAATCTGTTTAGCATCCTTTGATGATATATAAGAGGCTTCTGCTGATTGTTTTCATTGAAAGCAGTGCCTAAAAGCAGAGGACCACATTGTATCCGATATTGAAGCTGGTGATTTTTTTTAGCAATTATTTTCTGATTAAAAGGAGTTCACTGTAAAATGGCTTTGCAGGTCTCTTTTTTTGTACTTTAGTTTAGTGGGAACTTATTATGTTCTTAAAGACCACATGGAATTGCAGTTTTCTTTCCTGTGTTTACATGTTATCTATTTAAACAGAAGAAGTTTGGGTGGGACATTTCTAAAGGCTCGTCAATAGCCAATAGGCTCTAGCTACATCACAACCATTAAAGGGGTCATGAAATGCTCTTTTTTTTATAGTTTTATTATCTACTCTAAGGTCCACTGATAATGTTAGTAACGTTTTGTTGCATTAAATGCAACATAATTTAATAATATATGATCATTTTCCACCCTGTCTCTGGCCCTCTGTCTGAAATGCTCAGATTTGGCATAAGCGCCTCCTTAAATCTTCAACGTAAACACCCACTGTACTGACTGGCTAACATGTGCAGCCCCTCAAATTCAGCCATTATTAAAACTCAATCTGAAGAGAACGAACAAGCTCAACAACATTATAAAACTAAATTTCAGGGGTTACACATAACGCGCATCCAACACATTGCATCTGAATATATTAAACTGTTCATCTCAAGCATTAAACTGTTAACCCTCACACCTTGTCTACACCAGACGCAAGATTCATGTCACGTCAAAAGCAATAGAACCCATTATAATCAGTTATGCTGTCTACCATGGAAGCATCTGTTGCAGCGCGTCACATTGCGTCGACAATAAACAGATGTCCTGTTCCATTTTGCAGTGCATGCACTGGCGCTACTACAGCCAACAACACAAATAAATGGTTTAGAAAGTTTGTATCAACACGCCCAGTGTAGACAGCCTCAAGCTGTTGCATCCCGTCAATGGACGTGCCCGATGTAAACATTGTGTCAGCACCATAAATAATCAAACAGTCATGACATTTGAAATATTCATGAATGAAACGTTTTACTTATGTTTTTGATTGGGTCCAAGTGTTTTTAACTGCCTTCAATAACAGTTCCTTTGCATAGCTTGAATCATTTTATGACTGTTCAAAAACAATCCACATTGATATGAGCTGAAAAAACATGCAATCCATGCTGAAATACACTGAAGACACATCCACATCCAGTTTCCAGTATCATCCTGCACTGAAATGCACATTGCCGGAAACGCATCTAAACGGTCAAAGACGTCCATCCAGCACATGTTTATATACACCAACAATAAAAAATAGCGCAGATGGGCGAAAGAATGCGTCCATGATGCGTTTGTGCTCAAAACAGCAAGAGGCAGCAGCTGAATGACAGAGAGTGGATTCTCCTCTTCAGAGTTGTAACTTGACAACACGTCTTTTAAAAGCGGCCAGAGATATGTACCAAAAGGTCAACGACGTCTGTCTGTGCATGTGTAAATACAAAAGTAATTTAAAATAGTCCAGATGGGTCCCTTTTGGTGTTAGGAATAGTTAGGCCACAGTAGGCTTGTTTGTCCTTCTCTCTATGTTTACGAACTGAAGCACCAGTGGGCAGGGCCAAGAGTGCGATGATTTTAAGCAGGCGTTAATGTTTTTGAGCTGTAGAGGCGGTCATGAATTAATTTACCCCAAATTACATAGGGTTGTCGTGGAAGTAGAGAAAGAGGCATTTTTGCAGCTTGGTTTTAATAAATGCTTTTATTGCACTGAGGATTAAGTTTTGAGTTCTGAAATTTACAGTATGTTTTTATAGTAGAAAGACCTTTTATATGTCAAAATATCAAGGAAAATTTGATTCCCTATCTGTCACTCACTCAACATTGTGTCGATGTAGTGACACTAGGGGTCGCCCTTGGGAGCCTCAAACACCTCTGAGCTTTGAGAAAATGCCAATGGGAATTGCCGAGTGGAATTTGCATGCCACTCCCCTGGACATACGGGTATAAAAGGAGCTGGCTCGCAACCACTCATTCAGATTTTCTCTTCGAAGCCGAGCGGTTATGTTCAGCAAGCTGTATCCTCTGCCGTTCCATTCACCATGAAAAGCTGTTGGATTTACGGCGCATTACAGCAGCTTCTACCCCTCTTGCACCGGTGGAGTGCAGAGAACACCCCTGGGTGCTTCAGCAGCTAAAAGAGTATATTCTTCCTACTGAAAGAGTATATTTTCCCTTCTAAAAGAGTGGCATTAACAGTGAGCTTCTTTTTAAAGATGACTTTCTGTTTGTGTGTATTTCCTGGTTGCAGTCGTTACCTCTCCGCTTCCGATGGCCACGATCGCAGTCTTACATGCTTGGGCGCTGCCCACGCTGAGACAGCGTTCGTGGACGGGTCACGTTCTCACTACGAGAGTGTGACCATGACAAAATTGCGGTCAAGGTTTTTTCCTTCCTTAGAGGAAAAAGCCACCCCAACGGCTCCCCGCCTCGGTCCTTCTACCTACAGGTTTGAGGCCGCGTCGGTTAGCACTGGGGGCGATTTGGGGACCCCAGTGGGAGCCACTCTGCCGGGTAACTCCCCACGGACCTCCCATTCCCCAGTATGCTCCTTTGCCTCACTGGGATGAGACTGCCAGCATTGGAGAGTAGGCTGACGCTGAGGACTTGACTGGGCTCCCACCTTCGGGTGCGTTCACCCAGTCGCAGGCTGACGTGCAGCTGGCAGCCATGCTTGACCGGGTGGCTGTGTGCATCAGGCTGGAGTGGAACCCTCCACCCCCCCCCCCCGAACCCTCACAGCTTGACGATTGGTTCCTGGGCCCGGAGCACCGCTCACGGCCGCACCCCGCCCTGGTCCCTTTCTTCCCGGAGGTGCATGAGGAGCTCACGAGATCGCGGCGGGCACCTTTCACTGCCTGGACCTGGTCTCTGAGCTCCTCCGCTCTCACTACCCTCGATGGTGGGTCTGCCAGGGGGTACTCGGCTATTCCCCAGGTGGATAAGGCAGTTGCGGTGCACCTGTGCCCGCAAAACGCCGCCACCTGGCAGGGCCACCTGGGACTCCCGTCCAGCACCTGTAGGATTACGTCGTCTCTGGCGACTAAGGCCTGTGGTGTCGCTGGACAGGCCGCCTCCATCCTGCATGCCATGGCTCTCCTGCAAGTGCACCAAGCCAAGGCTCTAAGAGAACTGCACAAGGGTAGTTCTGACCCAGGATTGATGCAGGAGCTGCGCTCAGCGACCGACCTTGCCCTCCAAGCGATGAAAGTCATGGTGCGGACTCTCGGGCAGGCGATGCCCACCCTGGTAGTCCAGGAGCACCACCTATGGCTCAACTTGGTCGAGATGTGGGAAGCTGACAAGATACAGTTTCTTTGATGCCCCCGTCTCCCAGGTCAACCTGTTCGGCAACACCGTCGAGGACTTTGCCCAGAAATTTTCGGTGATAAAACGGCAGACGGAGGCTATTCAGCACATCCTGCCTCGGTGCAGTTCAAGACCCCGCACCCTGTCTGCTCGTCGCCAAGGGTTTCCTACTGCCACAACAAATCCGGCTCCGCCGCAGCCCACCCCCGCAGCCCAGCCCCAGTGTGGAGCCACCCGCAGGAAGCAGACGCCACTCGTCTCACGGCTGGCCACCAAGAACCCAAGGAAGGCTTCGAAGTGCCCCTGAGACGGGCGACCCAGGCACATGGAGACCTGCTGCAGGCCTAGAGATGGTAAGCAGACACCTCCATCCCCCAGTGGAGGGCCGGGAGGAGAATCCTTTGCCTTTTCTTTGATTTGCCGCATGCCTGAAGGGCTGCGGCACCTACACATTCAGAAAAGGAGCAGTTTCCTCATCTCCTGGGTCACATATCTGGTGCTCACATCCGTCGTTATCACAACCACCAGCCACCAAACCTTTATGGCAGGTATAGCACTCCAGGGGCGGCCCCCCGCCCCTGCGTGCCCAGCTGTGGCACAAACACGCCCATGCCAGGCCGGTTCTGACAGACTGCGGGGACTATTTTCCTCCTCCCCCCTCCCTGACCAGCCCTATGATGGGTATCCGGAGCCAGGTAATGCATCTGACATCAAGATTGGTTCGCGGCGGTAGACCTAAAGGACGCATACTTCCATGTCTCAGTTTTACCTCGACACAGGCCTTTCCTACGGTTTGCTTTCGAGGGCCGGGCATACCAGTACAAAGTCCTCCCCTTTGGTCTGTCTCTGTCACCTCATGCCTTCACGAAAGTCGCAGAGGCAGACCTTGCCCCATTAAGGGAAGAGGGCATTCGCACCCTCAACTATCTCGATGACTGGCTGATTCTGGCTCACTCACGGGACTTGTTGTGTGCGCACAGGGACCTGGTGCTCAGGCATCTCAGCCGGCTGGGGCTTCAGGTCAACTGGGAAAAGAGCAAGCTCTCCCCGATTCAGAGCATGTCTTTTCTCGGCATGGAGTTAGACTCAGTCTCGATGATGGTGCGCCTCACGAGCGAAAGCGCACAATCGGTGCTGAACTGTCTGAGAGCATTCAGATGGAAAATGGCGGTCCTACTGAAACTGTTTCAGAGGCTCCTGGGGCATATGGTGTCCTCAGCGGCGGTCACGCCGCTCATGTTGATACATATATGACTGCTTCAACACTGGCTTCAGACTCGAGTCCGAGATTGGCATTGCACCACGGGGCACACCGCGTGCTTGTCACGCCGGTCTGCTGCCGTCTGTTCACCCAGCGTTTTAACGGGCAGGAGTTCCCCTAGAGCAGGTCTCCATGCGCATCGTGGTTACAATGGACACCTCCAAGCGTGGCTGGGGTGCCGTGTGCAACAGACGCGCAGTCGCCGGTCCTTGGACTGGCCTGCGACTGCGTTGGCACATCAACTGCCTCGAGTTGCTCACCCTGCGGAGGCTTTGGCTGTTGGTCTGGACAGACAACACGGCGACGGTAGTGTACATCAACTGCTTCGTCAAATGTCACAACTCGCCCGCCGTCTCCTCCTCTGGAGTCATCAGCGGCTCAAGTCGTTGCGAGCCATTCACATCCTGGGCAACTTCGACAGCTCAGCGGACGCTGTTGCAGCAGGTCACACTCAGGGGAGAGTGGAGACTCCACCCCCAGGTGGTCCAGCTGATTTGGAGTCAATTCGGTCAAGCACAGGTAGACATGTTCGCTTCCCGGGAATCCTCTCACTGCCCGCTTTGGTATTTCTCTGACTGAGGCTCCCCTTGGCACAGATGCGCTGGCACACAGCTGGCCCCTGGGGCTGCGCAAGTATGTGTTCCCCCCAGTGAGCCTACTTGCACAGACGTTGTGCAAGGTCAGGAAGGACAAGGAGCAGGTCATCCTAGCAGCACCCTACTGGCCCACTCAGCCTTGGTTCTCGGACCTCACGCTCCTCGCGACAGCCCCTCCCTGGCGAATTCCCCTGAGGAAGAACCTTCTTTCTTAGGGATGGGGCACCATCTGGCATCCGCAACCAGACCTCTGGAACCTCCATGTCTGGCCCTTGGAGGGATGCGGAAGGCCTAAGTGCCTACCACCTGCAGTGGTAGACACAATCACTCAGGCCAGGGCTCCCTCTATGAGACGACTGTATGCCTTGAAGTGGCATCTGTTCGCTAAGTGGTGTTCTTCCCGATGCGAAGGCCCCCAGAGATGCGCAGTCGGATCAGTGCTTCCTTCCTGCAGGAGAGGCTGGAGGGGCAGCTGTCCCCCTCCACCTTGAAGGTGTATGTAGCCGCTATATCGGCACATCACGATGCAGTAGATGGTAAGTATTTGGGGAAGCACGACTTGATCATCAGGTTCCTTAGAGACGCTAGGAGGTTGAATCCCCCCAGATCGCACCTCATCCCCTCGTGGGACCTCTCTGTGGTACTTCATGGCCAACGGGGAGCTCCATTCGAGCCCCTGGAGTCAGCTGAGTGTTGGGCCTCATGTATTCAGATAGAAGACAAAGGCAGGCCTAACAGTCATAAAAACATTCCTCAAGCCCCCTCCTTCTAAGTCGTAAATTTTACTGATAAAAATCGCACCAAAATCAAACAAAGGGAGTCCAAAACAGACTACAAATCCATGAAGCCTTGCTCACTAAAGGATCGAGCGCTCAACTCCTATTGGATGAGGCACACAACAGAACGTACCTCAAACATGACATCATCAGGACTTCAAATAATTCTGAAATGCTTCCAAAGTTGCTTCCAGCGACTTCGTTCACCAAATACGGACGTAGCTTTTTGCTGCTCTCCGGTGCAACCTCGTGGCTTAAGGAAGTAATGTCCGACTTGAAACTGTGGCCATACAATCTCCATCTCGCTGGACGAGTTGAGATTACTCTGTGTTCAACCAAACACTAACGGATCCGAAGGAGACCGCCGAGCAATTCGCATATTCATCCGTTGGCCTACAGAAGTGAAGAGATTAAAGATTTCTCTTCCATCTTCAATCAAGTCGACATTTCTGAGTTCTCTGCCAGCCCGCCGAGAATCAACAGCCGTACCACCCGCCGACAATCAACAGCCGTACCGCCCGCCGACAGCGCGAGAAAACGGCCTCCCTTCATCACCCGAGCCTCAAGGAACCGGGTCAAAGTTAAAGGACGGAGGAAAACACATTCTACCTGTGTCCTCATGCGATACAAGTAAGAGGTTACGTCTGGGCAGAGATAGAATATTATAGCGTGTTATTCTTGTGTTTCAAGGTTTTTGCTTGTATAGTTTACGGACCGCCATGTCCGCTCATTATTAATACTCAGGGTATTAATTATCACAAATTTGTTTTGCTGTATTGTGGTCCAACCAAATTGGACTGTTGTGCATTTTCGCCATCGCGGGTGAGACAGTAACTGAGTTCATCCATTAAAGAGTCAAATAACAAGGGACTTTTACGAGCACGGCTCGTAAAACCGCGTCTCTGAGTGATGAACACGGCTGCTTTATCTCCCGCTATCGCGAAATCAGCTTTCGGGCTGTCACTTAATCATCTCTCTCTCTCTTTCTCTCTCACTAACCACACTGACACACACACACCTTATGTGTTATAGGATTATTTTTATTTCCATATCTAATCATATCACTGTTTAGTTTGTAGTTGTAAGTCGGAAGTTTATTGACTGCATTGTATTAATTATTAATTGATATTACTGCATAAATAAACTTTGTTTATATTACAAAAAGAAGTGTTTTGGTTTGTTTTGCATACGCCTGTGTCATGCTGACGGGATGTCAGTGCTCGGAGTCAAACCTTCATTCATTATTTTATTTCCCGAAAATCGATATTCTTCGGATGTCGATTTTCCTAAGAAAACAATCTAATATTGAGACTGTTTTAATATTCGGTTATTAGTCCCTGATTCCAGGGTGGTGCCCCGTCAATGTTAATCCTTATTAATATTCTATTGATTTTTGATAATTGATAATTATCTTTGATTGAATTTGAATGATCAATAAGCTAGTGTTCATTTTAATTAATGTTTCATCGACGTTAACAATTAACGATTATCTTTGATAACTGTTGATTTAAAGGATTAAAAAAAGCTAACATTGATTCTCATCAATGTTCTATTGATTTTAATAATTAATAATTATCTCTGATAATTATTAATTATTGCTAATAACCAAACTTGCTCCTAAACGTAGCACACTACATTTACTGGAGCCCCATATGAGGTTTTAATGAGTTAGATACAATTAATTAATTTAAATATTGATTAATAACTACAGAAATAATTATTAATTATTTCTGATAGTAACACTGATCTAAACAACCTGTAAAGCCCTACATAATAATTGGTGCCCCGTGTGAGGCAACCTACGTGCCAGTTCTGTCACAGTGTGTATGCATAAGAATCCAAAGTAATAACTTGAAATCCTTACTTCAAAGTTTGGTTCTGTTTGACA
Source organism: Myxocyprinus asiaticus (assembly GCF_019703515.2). Lineage (NCBI taxonomy): Eukaryota > Metazoa > Chordata > Actinopteri > Cypriniformes > Catostomidae > Myxocyprinus > Myxocyprinus asiaticus. The sequence goes on along the minus strand of NC_059364.1, from coordinate 16,580,726 downwards.
ACTTACTTCTCACGACTTGCCAAACATAAGCCAGTGTGGTGTGAAAGTGCTCTTAAGAGTGAATTAGGGGTTGGTAAATTTACTATAGTCTGCTTAAAACCTGCTGTTGTTGTTATTTAACTCCTAACGCTTTCATCTAAATGTTACAGAGAGGTGCCAAGTCACTTCATTGACGTCCACCAAAGAGAGAAAGCAGTGAAATTTGCACATTACATAACAGTAGACCGTAAGCCACAGGTCGAAGCCTCTCAACTGTGCTTTCGTGTTAGCATTATATCAACTGTAAAACAACAAGCTGTCAGAGCCACTATCACAAGAATTTTTACGGCCCCAGTAAAATGAGTCACCAATCGCCCTGTGTGATTGGAGCTAAAGCTCCACAGAGGTTAGTCGACCCAGCACTGCAAGATGTAGTTGCTGCTGTCCTCCGTCTCTCCATAGAGGAGAGAAATAACCTTAACGGCTACAATGTTAGTCGTTGTGATGAAGCATTGCAGGAACTAGTTGATTATGTCAACAACCCGGTCGGGAAGCCAATGCGCACAATGCGCCTTTTTAGCGATACGCGTAGAAATGTGCCCCTGAGAAACCCAGGAACACACGCTAGGAGCCGAGCTGCCCCTAGTGGTACAGTCTCTGACTTCGTCCTCCAAGACACCTTTCAAAATCCTCAAGCGGCCCGCTGGTTGGATGCAGGTGCCCCTCCTTATAGTTGCCCTCCTCAGTCAGTTTTCAGTCACGCCACCTTGCGTTTCAAAACGACTGATTCCACACCACGAAGGGGGGACAATTATTTTCAAGCCCAGAGTGGTGTAAGTGGCTCAAAGATCCCATTAGCCAGGGAGCTGTACGCAACCCGGGGTCCACCACCATGCGTCGACTGGACTCCTTCCCCACTACGAAGGGAAGTCGTCCTCATCGCTATAGCGATCCGAGTGACTATGATGTTTCGGATGACTCGGACGACCCGTGGTCATACCGACACCAGCGATTGCACATCCGACAACTCGAGTCCCTCGCAGGGGACATAGAACGCTTTGACCCAAATAATCGAAATTCAAACATCGACAATTATCTTAGGGAAATTGAGCACTGCCTGATTGATTTGCCTTACGCTTCCTCGCGCGAAAAACTCAAGCTCATATGGAAGACCACGGTAAGGAGTGTCCATGCGTTCATGGAAACGCTACCGACTGGTACGTGAAACCGCTACTCAGCTCTGTGTAAAGCCCTACGTGAGGAGTATTCGCTGTATATCGATGAAGCCTCCGCTACCATAGCTGCTTTCGCCATCACCCAGAAGAGGCACAAGCCTCCGCGTGAGTATTATAAACGCCTGAGAACCACGTACTTCCAAGGAAGTAATGCACCAGGTCTGGAGGAGGAATGAGCTTTCAAGTCTCTTTTCCTTCACAACCTCCACGAGTGCGTGCGATATGACGTCACAATGCACTGCAGAATGGGCAACCCCACCATGCAGGAAATCAGAAAGTACGCGCAACTGGCATGGGAGACACGCGTGCGCCCTGCCCAAGGGCATGAAGGTGACGCCAGAGCCCTGGGGATCCAAGCCTCATATGCAGACCTAGCGTTTGAAGGCAACAAAACGCCTCACGTTAAGGTGAATGCTAGAACAGGACCCAAGAGGCGCCGAACATCCCGCCAGCAGGGTAGGCAACAGAACCAGGGGGGTGGTGACCAGACACACCCCCAGGGTCACGGCAGGCCTAAACAACAAAACGTTCGCCGGCCGAAAGGAAATGCGCGTTTCGAACGAAAACCCAAACAAGAAGGTGAGTGGGTAGGCAAGGTTTCAAATACCCTCAGAGAACAAGATTTGAGAGAGGAAATGGAGCATATTAGGAGACGCTTGACTGAGTTGGTAACTAAGCTTGACGTGCTCCGTTGTTCACCAGGTCCATCGACCTCCTCAAAGGAACACGGCGCTGAAACCTCGTCAGTATGACTAGACGATGTACCCCCTCCCGTTAACGCCAAAGTTTACTTTGTAGGTCGGGAAAAGGGGAACAGTGTCCAAGTTGCTCCCCAAAACAGTCACTCCTAACATGCCACACCCTCCTTTTCTGATCTTCTTGGGCGATCTGTACCATAAGGGCAACGCCTGGGTTCCAACACCTTCGCAGAGGTGACTAGAGCAAAGCTCTCCCTTGGCAAACCGTTATAGACAGAGACCTGCAACGTAAGCATCACAAGCTACACACAAGATAGGTCGTCTATCACAAAACGGGCCTGGATTGACACCTTTCAAGGGATGATGCAAACAGACCCTGTTTACATATGTCCCATTAACACGGAACCACTGTTAGTTGGCCAGGATCTACTGAACCGATTGGCTCCGCTCATTGACTGCTGTCGTGGACACGTGGGCTCATGTTGACATACCGAGACCACTTGGTCCAGAAAACAGTTCACCAGCTTCAGATACACGTCGCCATTGTCCAAAAATCCAGCAGAGACGACGACTCCAATAAGAACAATTACAGGGCCTGAATAAAACCCTTCAGGGTACTATAGTCACTGTAAATTTGCAATCTGTTCTTATCAATAACACTTTGCACGCTTTAGGGACTTTGTCAGAGAAAACAACTTATGCGTGTATCGTTAGAGATCTAATGCAGGACCTCCTCAGGGAAATTAGTTCCTCAGTCAACAGTCTGAGTGGTGGAAGGATTCCAGCTTACCTGGTCTCCCTAGACCTTGTCGAACAAATCCTTAGATCTGCTACTATCTCCGTTGTGCAACCTTCACAGATACACATGGCATATAGTTTTGGCATTGAAAATCCTCAGAACCTCAAAATAGGATTTATCCTCAATCTACCATCATAGGCAGAATATATATAGACTAAAATCTGTATTTAATGTTGGTTTTCAGAGAGGTAATGCACACATTCACCTCAAAACACCACCAACACTCGCCTACCATGATGAGGACCCCTCGCTCTACCTTATCTCTAACCTAAACATGTGTACCAAGACAAAGTACATTCATTGGGTTTGTCAAAACGCAACCCCTTTGTTAGAGAGGTGACTAACTACCTCTGCGGCCAAAGAGCCGAATTCCATGAACAAGTGTCATGATAGCATGTCCATCAAAGATGAAGGAACAGAGACAAAGGTAAAGCGAGCAGGCAGTCGCTGGCTCGTTAACACCAGCCACCGAAGTCATACGACTGCCATGATACAGCCACTAAGCTAAGGCCACTAAACTAAGGCTACCAAACCAAACGGTGTTCTTAACGGTTCCCCAAAGAGCCATCGTGCACACTGACGATATTGTCCTCCATCATCTCAACGTCAACAATCATGACGCAGAAATTGAGATCATGGACGCATTTAGAGGTCACAGCCTCACCGTTGATGACACCCTTCAACAGCAGCTTCAGGCTGAAGGGATGGAATTAGTGAAGTTCAGTCTCAAACCGACTGGCTTGACCACTATGTTTCATAGTCATATAAGCAGATCATCATCTTACCAAGAACACACTATCAGTTTGGTTGCCCTCTGAGAGCTAAAGGCACTCTCTTTGAAGACAGCCCTCCTGACTGCGCTCACTTCCATCAAGAGGGTAGGGGAACTGCAGGCATTCTCTGCTAGGAGTGTGGCGGCCTCCTGGGCCCTGACCAATGGTGCCTCTTTAGCAGACATCTGCAGAGCAGCGGGCTGGGCAACACCCAACAACTTTGTGAGGTTTTACAATATCTTGGTTGAGCCGGTCTCGTCCCGTGTGTTGTCAGGTACAAGCAGGTAAGTTCCGGGACAGCTGGCCGGGTGTACCGCTTGTGCACAGCCGTCGAGGACACCGTCGGGTGGGGTGTGGTCTCCGTGGTGTCTTCCCCTTGGGAGTGACACCCCCCCGAAGCGGACACTTATGGCCCCCAGTCGGTAAACGATTTCCACTCTTTTTTGGGGAGAAAAAAAGAGGAGAAGAGGCCATGGCTGGGCTAGCCTGTCCCCATTTTTTTGGGGCAGTCGACTTGTCCACAAGTTGCAGGGGACCGTTCGATGCTCGTAAGAGCGTTGGGGAGGTTATGTGACGGCCTGGTGCGCTGGCTACGAGGCACACAACGGTCTGCCCGTCTCACACTGCCAGCCTACGTAACACAGTTCAGCTTATTGTGGCGTTTTGTATAGGGACCCCTAGTGTCACTACATCGACACAACGTCAAGTGAGTGACAGATAGGGAACGTCCTGGTTACTTTCGTAACATCCGTTCCCTGATGGAGGGAACAAGACATTGTGTCCCTCTTGCCACAACACTGAACTACCCGCTGAAATGGCCGGGACCTTGTCTCGGCTCCTCAGCACAAAACCTGATTGAGTGGTTGCGAGCCAGCTTCTTTTATACCTGTATGTCTGGGGGAGTGGCATGCAAATTCCACTCACCAATTCCCATTGGCCTTTTCTCAAAGATCAGAGGTGTTTGGGGCTCCCAAGGGTGACCCCTAGTGTCACTACATCGAAACAACATCTCGTTCCCTCCATCAGGGAACGGAGGTTACGAAAGTAACCAGGACGTTCCTCATGACATGACCCCTTTAAACTTGATTTGTCACTAATAAAAAATGCAATTCACACAAAACAATTACTTGAATACACCCAGTAGTATAGTCCAGCACGTACGTAAGCATACGCTGTATGCCCACCTATCTTCCTAAGCATTTTGCGTATGCTCACCTAAAATTAGTGATGATACATATGGCCGCCAGAACAATGAGTAGGCTTTTGACCTGTAACATTTCAATCTCCCACAGCACCATTGAGAAAATTGTGACTGTTTTATTTTAAAAGTGTAAAGAGATTCTCTTTGAACATGAATGAAGCCATTGGCAACCTAGATAGTCCGAATCAGTGAGCAACCAATCAGAACATTAGTTTCAGCCAAGATGGTATATTTGCTAACTAATCATACTTTCAGTTTCAGAAAGGGGCAGGTCACAGAACTAATCAGTAATTGAAACTGAACTAATTTGTGAAACAGAAGCAAGCCTACAAGGAACATGTTTTCATTGACTGACCTCAAATTCATTTTTATAAAAAAAAATTCTCTGGGGCTTAAAGTAAAGAATGTCATGTGGTATAACCATCCAGAGACATTAAAAGAAAACAAAGTCTCATTGGTAACACTTTACAATTAGATTCCATTCGTTAAGATTAGTTAATGCATAAGGTATCATGAACTAACAATGAGCATTTATTAATCTGTGTTAATGTTAGTTAATAAAAATAAATTGTTCATTGTTAGTTCATGTTAGTTCATTGTGCATTAACCTATGTTAAGAAATACAACTTTTGATTTTAAAAATGTATTAATGTGTTGAAATTAACATTAACCAAGATAAATAAATGCTGTAAAAGTATTGTTCATTGTTAGTTCATGTTAGCTAATGTACTGTGGTTAACTAATGTAACCAAATGGAACCTTTCTGGAAAGTTTTACCATTTCACATTAAAAGCTGAAATTCTTGACTGAGGAAATGTTGGCATGAGTAGTGCAGAAATATATTTTATTCCTATTTCTTTAAAAAATAAGCAGTGAAACAAGTTTGTTTTAAAATATAATCAATATTTGAAAAACTTGTGTAACCATATGGAAGGTAGCCATTTTGTTGTCATCTGACAAAAACATAAAAGAGAGAGGACCACTTTAGACCCCATTTGTACCTTAAATATGTTTGAAAAAGTTTATTTTAATTAACAATTACACTCTCATATATTAAAGATGCAAGGAAAGTATTTTAAAATGTTTTACTTGGTGGTTACACCACATTTTTAAAGTCATTAAATAATTTTATTTGTTAAAAAAAACAAAATGCTATAAATGCTTTTCAAAACTGTATGAAACCAACATGGACACAAAGATTACATTTCTACAAACTTGACACATTTGTTTGAAACTAGATTTTTAAAAGATTTATAATTTGTATCACCACAGACAACCTTATTTTTTAACAGTCCAAAAGTTAATTAACCTTTAGAGGTACACTAGCATATAGATGGCTTCAAAGCTAATGGACATGGACTTAAAGCCACAAAACTCCCATTTTGACTTCATGGACTCTTTAATGAATTATCTCCACTTTTTCAGCTCTATGGTGGTTTCTTTGACTGGGAAGTTTTGTTCTCATTATTAAAACCAATTTCACCACTTCATATTATGTACTAGGCTACACATTTTACTTAACATCAAGAAAACTCTTATATCCAAGCTTAATCCAAGGTTTATAAATACAAAATATGGATATTTTTCTTCAATAAGTGGGTTGGAGGCCAGAGATAAATGAATGAGACAACTATAAACCTCTGAACACTATTACAACCTATTTTCCCATCGCATAAGTGGCCTGCAGTTCTTTCCCCTTTCAGTTTGACATTTGAAAACCTACTCCCATCATCTCTTTGGGGTACTGTAACAAAACACGGCTCCTACCTTACAACTTCCCAGCCTCACTACTAGAGTGACTGTGACATTTTGGGTCAAAGTAGCAGATGACATGCTTCAGCAGGCATTCGCTCTAGCTGTAATGAGCGCTACTCATCCTAAGCGTGGCAATGCACACATCTATCAACAGGACACAAAACAGAGACACATCAAATCCCAAGTATGATCCTGGACATGGCCGCAGTTACTGTGGGAATGAGGCCTGACATGGGATAATTACAGATTGTGATGAAAAGCCTAATGGAGTGCTGCTTATTGCAACGATTTAAAGCACAACTCAAATACCCTTCACAGGGAAAGGGACATTTTAGAACATACTGGGATTTATTTGAATGTTCTAATAGCACAAAGAGACAAGGATGTTTTAGGGCACCTATGGACAAGACCAAGCCCTGATGAATCATTTAATGGTTAGGAATTCATAATATCTATTTTAAAGGAGCAGTTCACCAAATTATTTTTTACAGTACTCACCCTAAAGTCACTCCAAAAATGTTTTACTCGCTTACTTCTGTGGAATACAAAATCTTCACAGGTTTTATTCGCCATGATGTGAGTGAATAGTGCTTCCAGTCTTTCAAGCTTGAAAAAGGACAAAAACATAATAAAACTATGATAAATGTTGTCAGTGTGATTCATGTTCTATATTCCAGGTTTTCTGAAGAGATATGATCGATTTCTGAGACAAACAGAATTAAATTTAAGTCACTATACCCTCTCAAATCAAAAAATAAATAAATAAATAAATTCAAAGTAAAGCACTTAAAGGTGCTGTAAGCGATTTCAGCCTTTCATCTTCCACGAGACTGAGCTGTTGAATCAGCCACGGCCCCTCTTTCCAAAACCCCGCACTCCAATGATAACAAATGAGCTTTATTGAGACCGACATCATGCAGAAACGGTTTTTTACAGTTTTTCTGAATTGTTAAAACACATTTCTTGAAACGTTCGCCTGTTTTCTCACAACTTTAAACACAAAACCAAATCTTCAAACTACATTCACAAAACCCCTGACTCTTCTGGCAAAATCAAACAATCACCTCCATTTCATCTCTGCTCAGAATCAAACAATGCAGATCATACACACAGCCAGTCAATATACAGTATAAACACTACAGAGCATTCATTAGACTCTACATCAGAAAATGGAGAACACAGCATCCAGGGCATGTAGTTTAGACATATTTTATTGTATATAGTAAGCGCATTTTGCAAATACTGTAAAAAAAGTATGGTAATCACAACTTACAGCAGTAAAGTGAATATATTGCATACTGTAAGTACTGCAAGTAATACAGTATTGAATGTCTGTATATTCAGCACTTGCATACTGTAAAAATACAGGGGGGGGGGTCTGTTACTATAGATTGCACTTTACTGTTACTGTAGACTGCGTAATCTGCATATAGAGAGCAGCGGAACTGCAACTCTGTACATATCATAAATGGGTCATTCCAACAATTCGGTGACATTCTGGCTTTGAAACTTTTGAAAAATAAAACATACTTTTACAAGTTTCTTCATGTTTCATCATTACAGGGACATGTTACAAATTGTATTAGTCATACTGGTCAAGCTAAATTACTAAAAAATTCAGATGTCCATCCAGTTAAATGGGCAGCATCAGGGTGGACAATAACAGGGTGGACATTCAGTGAATAAATTAGCCACTACATGGTCTGTGATTGATATCTAGGAAACATATTTGTAAACTAATATTTATTTTATTTCTTTTAACATAAATACTGTATATTGAAATTTTAAATTATATTCATTTCCCATATATCTTCCCATAACAGGGTGGACATGTTATGCTTGACCACATTTGACTAACACCACAAAATATATGAAAACATAAATAAAACAATAGAGTTATAAACTTCAAATAACTCAAAGTAATTTTGCAAAATGGGTGATGTACATCTCCAGTGCATATGATGCAATTTTCTAACATACAGTATATCTTTAATGAAAGGTCATAGTATCATGACAAAACAGGGTGTGCAATAAATCAAGGGACACACAAAAAACCTCCACTATCAGTGTTAAAATTACACATTTATCACAAATGAATATATGTTAGTGAGAGAATGTAACAATAAACTCTTATGTAACTGTATGTGGGGGGGGAAATGGAAATCCAATGATTTAGCATTTATTTTTGTCAAAGATGTTTGACATGCAGTTTTTGGGACATGAGAAGATGACAGTGCAATAGAAAAGGAATTCAATTATTTAAAATGTAACTTTCAAGCCCACAGAAGTGTGTAGCATAATAAAAAGTCTTTATTCTTTTTAACAAGCCTATCAAAATTGTAATTGGGTGAAATTACAGATTTTTCGATTGCTAACACACATTTCTTGAATGTGTACTATGTTTTCTCAAAACCCTAAACACGTTTTGATACTCACACCATTTTGGCCAAACCCTTGCCTTTTGATCCAAAAGTAAACATTGTAGTCAAAACCATATTATCTGCCGTAGAAACCAATCTGACGCATTCAAATTACACACAAAACCATCAAATACAATCAACCTTCTGAATACCCTTTAAACACTCCTGGGAGGAATTGAAAAAACTATTATAAAAAGGTTTTCATGAACCAATAACTATAATGTGTCCCTGAATTTCAGAAATGTTCAATTCCATGAGTTTGACACGATGTGAATCATACAGTCACACAAATACTACTTGTCCTTCTTACAGGATGTTTATTTTCCATTCAAACATTCTACAGTACAGTACTGCAATTGCTTGTTGAAGAGTCATGCTTGTCATTGTAGTTGTCACAGTAATGTACTGTAAGTCACCAACACAAATATGCCAAAATGGAATTTGCAGAAAACAAAGAAGGCTAAGAAAGCAAGGAAAGAAACATAAAGCATTTTAACCTAGGTAAGAGGGTTAGAGTACACTACAGTACTGTAATAGCAATAACAGTTAATTCTGGGTCAGCATCATGTCTCTGACCAGGGTCAGGCCAGAGATTTTCATCAACATCACAGGCTATGTTTTCCCTAGCCAAACAGCAGGGGAAAAATGCCCTGGAATGCCTGAGCCATCCCTGACAGGACTCCACAGCAATGTCCCCACAAGCTTCATCCATGGCTTGGAGAAAGTTGTTCTGTACATAGGGATTTCTGTCATAGACCTTCCACCGCCATGCTGAGAAGAACTCCTCTGTCGGATTGAGGAAAGGATTGGTTGTCTTTCAATTCTGCAAACAAACAACAGTGTTTGACATTGTCACACATTATTGACAATATGAATCCTCAACTTCATGTCATTTTCTTGTATTGTCTGCTTCTGCTACTGTAATGCATATAGTTTCATGGTACGTATAGTACAGAAAAGTACAACATCATAGTATGGTACATGTTTTCATCACTGAAAGTCAGGACAATCGATGCAACACTGAAACGGCTCAGGTTTGGCTGTACTCTCAGCCCCTCATTGTCATACCATGTCCAACAACATGGTCCACTACAGTAGCACGCATCTTATTTGAGATTGTTGTTTTTCTTCCTCTTCCTCTGCCTCTCCCTTGTCCACCTCCTCTCATTCTTATTATTCCTCTGCCTCGTTCTCTGATGTTTGCATCCATGATTCCGAAACAAAGGTGAGCTTACCTGTTGCCCTTTTTATTCATTCCAATCTCCTGATTTCTTAAGTAATTTTGGTCGTTAGTGCTTACACATGGACAATTGTTTGTTAAGGGTGTTTGAATTGCACTGGTTTGAGTTTATTTATTGAACGGCAGTATTTTCTAAATGACAACATGGTGACAATTGTGTCTTAAAGTGAGAGGTGTGTTTAGACTTTTGCAAAGAAGTGTGAATGGACCAGAGAAATGTGGCAAAAAGGGTAAGTAGTGTTTATAGACTGGGGTAAATGGTCTTTCTGCTGGGAATTGGCAAAATGGATGGCTTACACTACCAATTTTTGTGTGTTAGCAATCGAGAAAAACTGTAAACAACATAAATACCACACACACACTTATAATGGTCACTTAAAAGACACAGAATTGTAGGAATGACCCATATTTAAAGGCATTCCTGTGCGAGACGCTGCTTATTTTTGAAAAAAGCTCGGACGGACGCAAAAACGCATTCAGTGTGAATGTCCCCTACTAAACTTAAAATGAAAAATGCTTTAATACAATGGCCAGGAAGAAGAGAGAAAGGACTTAACATGAAAATAGTGTATTTCTCCTTGGATTTGTGTTTTTGTTTTGGCAGTAAACAGTGTTTATCATAAGGGAAATATAAGAAAATCACGTTGAGTTTTAACTACCCCTGTATTTTTATTTTGAATTAGTGCAGTAATCTCTCTCTCTCTACCAGAACGAGCTCTGGCATATGCAATAAAATGTAATGGCATATCATGAATAGGTGCATTTACTGGTGTTTAAAATCCCAATGGTGGGAAACAATTACAGTAACATGCACTCGAATGTTATTGTAACGTTGGGTTTGTGGAGAGGAAGAGACGAGACGCAGGAGTAATTGTAGACTTTTAATTGTAGACGCAGGAGTGGAACATCAATCATACAAGGAGAAAATCAAGGAAAACACACTGGAATGGAATAAACATGATACTACTAAACATTACACAAAACAATCCAAGAACTGACAAAGGAATGGACAAAACTAGAGGATATTTATACAAAAGTTGCTAATGAGTGAATGGAGGACAGGTGAGGAAGATAAGGAACAGCTGGTAATGAGGGCAATGAATTCTGGGAAATGTAGTCCAGGGAAACACTTCAAAATAAGAGTCCTAGGAAAACATGAGGGAGACAGACTGTGACATAACCCCAACCCCCCACCCCCCCCCCCTCCATTTCACCCTCTCCTTTTTTGTTGAGATTGAAGTCACTGTAGATCTGCTCACATTAGGCCGAACACTTTGTGACCGTGATTCATAATATGATAAATTAGAGGAACTATCAGATCATTTGAGTCTCTTCTGGGTCTTCTTTACTCTTCCACCCTGCTGTCCTCTTTCTCTCTGCTCACCATCATTACACCATCTCCATTTGGTCTTTCCTCAACTTTTTCAGTGCAGAGCTCACCCCTGAAAGAGTTGAGAAAATCTTCCCCTTTTCTCATCTCTTCTTCCTCCTATTTTCTCTTCCTTTACCCACTCTACCTCTTCTCATTTTGCACCTCTTTGTGTTGTTCTTCCTCTTCTTTTTCTTCCTCATTGTTTGTTTGCGCTGCATTTTCATATTTGACCCCTTTTATAGATAGCAAAGTCATGACAGTTATGTGAAAAATTTAGTAAATTGCATTTTCTTTGCTGTGTGCATTACTAACACAGCAGATATCAAAATGAAGGCATTTGACAACCTGACATGTGCATTTGAGAGTATGACTTTAATTTAGTTGTTTGTGTTAATTGTTTTGAAAGCATGAATTTTAGATTACAGAAATTTGTATGTATTGTTTTGAGAAAATGAGGAAAATCGAGAAAAATGAACAATCTGTTTTGGACAATTACAAAGTGTTCAGATGGCTGTTTTAATTGTATTGAGAGCAGTGACCTGAGTTTAGAGAAATGTGTAAAATCGATTGAGAAAAACTGTAATGTCATAAATTCCCTCAGTTGATGATAGTGGCGACAATGGTTGTCAGGGGCGGGGAATGGCAGAATTCAAGTGATAATGCAATCTCCAGTTTCACAAAACAGCATCCAATACAGTTACAGTAAAGGGAAACTAATGACATTACTATACGGACTTCTGAAGCAGCAAAACAAGTGGGTATACCAAGAGTATACACAAATATTGATCCTTAGAAGTCATTATACGCAAACAGCCCTGGGAAAAAAGTAAGCATATAGCATATACGTCCGTATGGCCCCGACTACACCACTGATTGTGTGTAAACTATGACAACTGTGTTGTAGTTGTGTTTAACTTTTGCTGCCCGTGTTTACCGTTTTGTAACACAGCTGCATCACAGTGCAAAATGTGTTTTAGTGAGTGAGAATGTGTTTAGAGTTTTGCAAAAAGAGTGATTGATTTGACCAGTGGGTTAAGGCCACTGAGCATTTGGTTCAGAGAATGGGGTTTAGTGTTTTAGCAATTCAGAAAAACTGTAAAACAACAGCAGCAAAATAGTGCCCTCAACAGACAACTGTTTTGAACAATATGGCTTAAAAACAATTTTGTTTACAAAGTGTTCAGCTGTCACAGAGACCAGTGAGATATCTCAGGACACTTATTTCATAAATATCTTGAAGGGAGTAAAACATTTTTTGCATACCTTTCCATGCCACGTCAATAACATCTACCTCATTGGTTCTCATCGTGTCTCATGACCAAACGACATGAAATGCAGCATATTGGGTAGGTCAATGTTTGACTTCATCAGAGTGTGTTGTAGCAAAAGATAAAATGTTCTCAACTTTTAGTCATATGATACATTGTCATTTTCGAAAACCCCTCTTTTTCTCTACGTCCTTGCAATGTGCTTTTCCTTTGAAATTCATATAAATATATTTGCAGTATCCTTTGATGCAATGTAAACTCTTATGTGTACAGTAGGAATCCTTAAGTTTGATGGTATATATAATTTTGTCCAGGTAGGTTTGAGGATTTGCAGATTCATAGCCTTCAATATGGTAAGAATTCCCACTTTTGTGGAAACCAGTTTGGAACAACATTGCAGTTCAGCATCTCAAAATAACTGCATGAAATAAGCTCATAGACCAAGAGGCTCCTCTGAAAACCACAGTGGTTCTGAAAACAAGCAGTATCTAAGAACGGCTCAATGTGTGCAGATTATCATACTGCGAGCCACTGCATACTGCCAGACAGAATCCATGTTCCACTGAAATCATGAATAACACCATTAGAAAATCCATAGGTGGTCAGGGCCAAAGATTAGGAGCAAAATTGGTAGCAGGTTTAAGAAAACATTCCCCAACACTGGCAATTGTTCAACTGTGGGTGGTCTTCTGTTTCTCTATTGAGTTGCGCTGCACTACCTTAAATGTTTTGTGTTGTGCTGCAAACTGTTTAGTCCTGTACTGTTTAAAACTGTCAGATATTTTCTGAAACAAGGGGTCATTTGTTGTTGTTGTAGCTTCTGTTGTCTTTAATGGACCAGATCTCCATCATTCTGCAGAAGAATCTCTCACATCTTCCTCATTCACACCTTTTCTTTCCCACTCTTTCTCCACTGACTCGTTTGGCCTCTTTCTTTTCTCTCTCTCTCTCTCTCTCTCTCTCTCTCTCTCTCTCTCTCTCTTCATGATTAATGAGCTGGTTATTTATCTCTGTCTGTCATCATCTCTCTTATTATGTCCTGGCCATATGCCAGATCCACCACGAGCAAAGCAAGAGAGAGACAGCCGAGCATGTTTAGTTTGGCCCCCTATCCTCCTTCTTGTCCACCATCTCTCTCCGGAGCACCCAGAAGATTCTCCCGTCTGAACTCCTGACCCTTGGCCGTGTTCACAATAAATTACCCCTCTCTGCTGTTCCTCATGTGCTTATTGCAGCTCAGTGTTGGGTAGTCATTAATAAAAGTAAGAGTTAAAGTGGACTTCTTGTTGAGTGATAGGAGCGTTAAAGCTCAGATCAGCTTGAAGAGGAGTAGTCCACATCCTATCAAGGCACTCGGACACACACAGATATAGACGTACACACTGACTCCCTCACATTCACTCATAAACACACATTCATTTACACAGACACATAGAGATGCGTACAAGAGAAATGACTGCAGCAACAACATACGCGTGTCACAGAAATGCTGGTTAAAAAGGCAACTGGATCTTTTAACTGAAAGGCAGAACTTCCTTTCTACAGACAACATATTAAGCTATTTTTTAAGTAAGCCATTCATAGGTTAATTTTCTTGAAAAATGTAAGCACTGTGTTTCTGTGGTGCTATGAAAATCGGTCTGTTTGTTTTGAGCGACCCGCTTAGGCCCGCCCCAACAATGTTACTCAACTGTCTCTTTATTTGACCAATGGCAGCTTTTTATTCAGAAAGCTGTTATGGAAAACTTTATTCTTGCAATTCCGTTTGGTGGCGCTAGTGTCGCAGAAATTACATCTTTCACCTTTATTTTTTGCTAAATACAGCTGGTATTTACATAATAACAATATAATCAATTTATATGCCAAAATACATGTGAATTTTACTTCAAATTTGCTCTTCACTTTTCAAAACATTTTAATATAATGCATGGAGATTCTTATGCCTTTAAGTGTGGCTTTAAGTTTCTAAATCAGTGGTCTACAACACGGTGCCCATGGGCAGCTGGTAGCCCACATGGAGCCTGTGAGTCGCTGGCAGAGCACTCTTTTCTATTTTTGGGGCCACTGATATATAGTATGTGCATGCATTTATCCTGAAACACACGCTTACACATAGTATATTATACAGCTGTCTCTTTTGTACTCTCCAAAAATGCACACATGCATTAATCTTCGTCTTCCTGCTGTAAGGTCTTCTTACCATCCTGATGCATTGAAGCAATGTTCAGGGCTAATGTTTAAAGGAGAACAGAGGAGAGACCAAGTCTCATTCCCTGATCACTGGAATTAATCAGCTAGAGGAAACAGAAAGCAGAAAACACAGAGAGCCCTCTGGGAACACAACAACAGACCAGATGCCATCAGAGTCACTTATAATGGGACTCAAAGGTTCTGAGAACAGCAGGATGGGTAAATGTGTGTTTGGAGGGAGGGAGGAGACTTTGACTTTGTTCACACTGCACATGAATCCAATTTGTGAATAAATCCAAACTATTCACACTTAGTACGTATTCATGTGCAGTTATAATCATGGTATAGCGAGTTTTTGTGTAGTCAAACTACAGTATTTTTCTGTCCAAGAATGACACAACGCATAATTGAATATTTGAGGGAAGGACGACAAATATGTGTCACAAGTCACCTGTATTTCAGAGCATCCATATGCAAAACGCAGAGACCAATTGTTGTCCAATTAACATGTATACATGCTGCACAAAGCTGAGCTTCAATCACATTATCTAGGTTTGTTAGTCCAACTTCACAAAAATCAGTTTTTAGGACCATTTCAGTCGGACTAAAGCGTTTGACAAGCGTTAAATAGACACATTATTGTTTGACTGAAATTAACTTTCAGAAGTGCATATAAAGTACTAAATCTAATTTTGTAAACAATGAAATCTGATCCATTTGTTCAGACAGTGTAGTCAATATCCGGAAGGCAATAAATACATTGGTTGCCATTAGAGATGCACCAAAATTTAAAGTGATCGCTCTTTTGGTCATTTGTGCATTATTAAGAGTGTTTTTCAGTACTCTGATAATGTGTGTTAGGGAGTGTCATAGCTGTTACTGTCAAGCTCTAATATGACATTAAAGCATAAAAGCACCATTAAAGTAGTCCATATGACTCGTCAACTATTTTCAAAATCTCTTCAAGCCATACAATAGTTTTGTGAATTGCAAAGGATGCATTTAAGAACTAAATACACAGTTTGCATGCGCAGCTCGCTTCAGTGAATGACACACACACACGGCTCGTGATTCACTGCTGTTTTCAGCACCACGTGAACTTCATCTCAGATGTAGATGCTTGATTTTTCATTTTGCTTAAAACATGCATTGAGAACAGCAGAGGAGGAGCATTTCACCCGATGAGAAGCATATTAAAACTAATGTGAACTAACCTACAGACAGAAACTCTAAGTTCTTCCTGGAGTATTTTTCCAAAATAAAAGCCAGAGGGTTTTAAAGTGAAGAGATTACAACTGAAATGTTATTGTATAATATAAAATTACAATAATTTAAATTGACCAAGTAATGTGATATCCTACACAGGAGATCCACTTAAATACATTCCACATTCAATGTCCAAATACAATGTTTAAAAAAAAAATAAAAAATACAAATAAAAAAAAATTAAAAAAAAAAAGACAAAAGAACTGGCTTCATGTTCACTGAAATTTAATTATTCCAAACAAAGTCAAATAATTTTTGGTTGTTGTTCCAGTGTTTCCAGAATTGTAATTTTAGGGCAGCAGTTGCCACAGAAATTGTCAGCACATTACTAAAAGTCTCTCTCTTACAATGTAACAAAGAGGTAGGCTGAGAGGATTCTATTTGTGGCTATTTATTAGAGGATTTTAACAAACATTCCAAACATAAGTCAAACATAGTCAGGTCACAGGCTTGGGTCAAAACACATAAATCGGTCCACAGGCAAACAAATCCAAAACAGTAATCCAGAGACATGATTCCAGCAAATGTAAGCAATGGTCATAACAGGGGTCAAAACAATGGCAGAGAATAAACGCTTGGTAAGGCAGATAACTGGCAATACTTTGCAAAGTGAGAGTGTGAACGCATGGCTTATATACACATTGTGAACAGGAAGTGATGACAGGAACTGATGTGGCAGGAAACAGGAAGTGACAGTTCAGAATTCAGGTGAGGGCTCCCTCTGGCGGACAGGAGACTGCGCAAACATTACAGATTTGCCCCCCCCCCCCTTTAAAAACACCTCTAGGTGCTCCTCTCCTGGGACAACCTCTTGGGTCTGGACAATCCGGATGGGCTTGATGAAAGTCTCTGATGAATGATGGGTCCAAGATGTCCTTAGTTGCTACCCACGATCTCTCCTCTGGGATGTATCCCTCCCAGTCCACGAGGTATTGTAGTTGACAACCCCTCCTGTGAGAATTGAGAATCTCTCGAACTAGGTAGGCAGGAGCTCCATCGATTTCAAGTGGCAGAGGAGGTCCCTCATCAGTAGCATTGGGACTCGGTGACAGGTTTCAGGAGGGACACATGAAAAGGAGAGATGCGGTAAGTGGCAAGCAATTCTAAACGGTACGTGACAGGATTAACTTGACATGAAATCTTGAAGGGACCTACATACCCTGGACTCAGCTTTGAGTTTCAGGCATAGGTCCCAAGTTGAAAGCCACACCATTTGACCTGGTTGATACTCAGGATGGGGGCGTCTGTGTTGGTCAGCTTGGATCTTCCGAGATCGAATGGCTCATTGGAGACAGACATTAGCACTGTCCCAGACTAGCTCACTTCTTCTAATCCAATCATCCATGGCAGGCACTTCAGATGGCTCCCCAGACCAAGGAAATAGGGGAGGTTGATATCCCAGGATGCATTGGAAGGGGGTCAGACCTGTAGAAGTGTGTGTGAGGGAGTTTTGGGCATATTCTGCCCATGGGAGGAAGATACTCCATTTCTCCTGTTCTTTGCTACAGTATGACCTTAGATATCTACCAATCTCCTGATTGAGACGCTCCACTTATATCCAGAGGGGAGACTGACATTGATGTTGAGCAGTTGGCAAAAGGCTCTCCATACCCGTGAGGTGAACTGTGGTCCTCGATCTGTGACAATGTCATCGGGTAATCCATAAATCCTAAATACTTGAACAGAACTTGGGTGGTTTCCATGGCAGTGGGTAGACCTTTCAATGGTATGAGCTGACAAGACTTTGAGAAGCGATCAGTGGTGACCATGATGATGGTGAATCCTTGAGAATTAGGCAGGTCAGTGACGAAATCAATGGACAAGTGGGACCAGGGTCGTTGAGGAATAGGAAGTGGTTCTAGGAGTCCTGCAGGAGGTTGGCAAGGTGTCCATGATTGGGCGCAAGTCTGACAGGCCTGTACATAAGTGGTGACATCAGTGGATATCGTGGGCCACCAGAATGACTTTCTGACCAGCGCATTGGTACGATTAATTCCAGGATGTCCAGAAATGAGTGATGTATGAATCCATTGAATGATTCTGTTGCAAAGACTGGATGGAATGTAGATCTTGCCAGTGGGACACTCAGGAGGGGAAGGCTCCTCTTGCTGGACTCGTTGAATCTCCTTCATGATATCCCATCTGAAGGGTGCAAAGTTAATTGAGGAGGGTAAGATATTTTCAGATCTGATGGGTGCGTCGACAGAGTCATAGATACGTGACAGTGCATCGGCCTTAATATTTTTGCTTCCTGGACGGTATGTGACTGTAAAATTGGAATGAGTGAAAAGAGTGCCCCTCTGGCCTGGCGAGGATTCAAATGCTTGGCATCCTTGATGCATTCCAGATTAGTGTGATCCATGATGACTTGGAATGGATGCAGTGCACCCTCTAGCCAATGTCGCCATTCTTCTTGAGCGGCTTTGATAGTCTGTAATTCCTTGTTACCGATGTCATAGTTATTCACTGCTGGGGTTAACTTTCGGGAGAAGAATGCACAAGGAAGTAATTTGCCTGGGTTTCCATGACGTTGGTAGAGAACAGCAACAATACCACAATCGGAGGTGTTGACCTCTACTATGAAGAGAATTTGAGGATCTGGATGCTTGAGAATTGGAGCGGAGGTGAAACTGGACTCGAGTTTGAGGGTCTTTTTTGCTGCCTCCATCCAAGCCAACCGCTTAGGTTTTCCTTAAAGAAGGGAGGTTATAGGTGCAGCTATGGTACTGTAGTTATGGCTGAATCTGTGGTAGAAATTAGCGAAGCCTAGAAATCATTGTATCTCCTTGACAGTCATAGGTATGGGCCAGTCAATGATGGCTTTCACCTTGGCGAGATCCATCTCAACTCCTGAGTGGCTAATATTGTAACCCAAGAACGTGGTAGACAGGACATGAAATTCACAGTTCTCTGCTTTGACGAAGAGGTTATTCTGTAGTAGCCATGACAAAACAATTCTTACATGGTTGACATGTTTTTCCATGGACCGGAAATAGATCAAGATGTCTTCTATGTAGACTATGACATACTGGTTCAGGAGATCCTTGAAGATTTCATTATCAAAAGATTGGAAGATTGAAGGAGAGTTGGCGAGTACGTGGGGCATGACCAAGTATTCATAGTGCCCCCTGGAGGTGAGAAATGCTGTGTTCCATTCATCACCCTCACAAATTCTGATGAGATTTTAAGTCCAATTTTGTGAAATATCTGGCCTCACATAACTGCTCCAGCGAAGGGATAAGAGGCAGGGGATGACAATTCTTAATTGTAATTGCGTTGAACACTCAATAGTCAATACAGGGTCTTAAGCTGCCATCTTTCTTGTCAACAAAGAACCCGGAGGCTGCTGGTGAAGTGGATGGTCTGATAAAACCATACGAGAGCCACTTCAATGTATTCCTCCATGGCCATGGTCTCTGGAATGGACAGTGGATAAACACGGCTCTTAGGTGGAGAAGTGTTAGGAAGAAGGTCAATGACACGGTACCAAGGGCGATGAGGTGGTAACTTGGTGGCTTGCTCCTTACTAAACACCTCCGCTAACTCAGCATATTCATTGGGAACCTTATCAGGTAATGGAGTGAGGTTCTTGGTGAAATGGGCTGCGCAGACTGTAGTCTTGGAGGGTAGTTCCAGACAGTGAACATGACGATGAGGTGACCACCAGACTAAATCCTTGTTTCTCCATGAAAACTTTGGCTCGTGAGTAGACAACCAAGGATATCGTCATGGTTACTGGTGTAACCTCCGTTCCCTGATGGAGGGAACGAGACGTTGGTGTCGATGTAGTGACACTAGGGGTCACTCTTGGGAGCCCGAGACACCTCTGGTCTTTGATAAAAGGCCAATGAAAATTGGCGAGTGGTATTTGCATGCCACTCCCCCGAACATACGGGTATAAAAGGAGCTGGTATGCAACCACTCATTCAGGTTTTACACTGAGGAGCCGATATAAGGTCCGGCCATTTCAGCGGGTAGTTCAGCGTTGTGGCAGGAGGGACCAACGTCTCGTTCCCTCCATCAGAGAACGGAGGTTACACCAGTAATCATGACGTTCCCTATCTGTCACTCACTCGACGTTGATGTCGATGTAGTGACACTAGGGGTCCCTATACAAAACGCCACAAGGCTGAACTGTGTTATGTGAACTGGCGGTGTGTGGTGGGCAGACTTGCTGTGTGCCTCATAGCCAGCGCACCAGGTCGACACGTAACCTCCCCCGACACAGTTATGAGTGTCAAACGGCCCTTTTTGGGGACAAGTCAACTACCCAGAGATAGAGACAGGCTTAACGCAGTCGTGGCCTCTTTCCCCTTCTCTTTTTCCACTCCCTAAAAAAGAAGGGGGATTATATGACTGGGCCGCCAGGTCTAGTCGGGGGGTGTCCCTCCCAAGGGGAGGACACCGCGGAGACCACACCTCACCCCAAGAGAGGGGGGGATATTTAAGTGGAAGAATACATCATATGGTCTTTCCAACCATGTGGAGAGCCTTCAAGGTAGATCCTGCCCAATGGGGGAGGAGTTACTACAACATGGAGACTGAGGGGCTCTGCCCAAGGAAGACGCAGTTTGCCAGTAGGGAAACGAACTAGCGGAAGATATAGATTGCATGGGGTTAGCCTTACAGGGAACCGCCACATGCGGAGCACCTACCCCAGAACCGGGCTCTTAGTTAGCGCGTGTACTGGGCCGGCAGCGAGTCTCTCCGAAAACTCGACTGCCACAGGGCTCGGAGGAAGTCAACCAGGGAACAACTTTTGTGAACACTACTGGGAATTAATTGGAGGGATTCAGCCTCCTGGTGCCTCTTAGGAACCTGATGATCAGATCATGCTTCCCTAAGGACTTACCATCGACTGAGTCATGGTGTGCTGCTATGGCAGCAACGTACACCTTCAAGGTGGAAGGGGACAGCCTCCCTTCCAACCTCTCTTGCAGGAAGGAAAGCACTGATCTGACTGCGCACCTCTGGGGGTCTTCCTGATGGGAAGAACACCACTTAGCGAACAGACGCCACTTAAAAGGCATACAGGCGCCTCGTAGAGGGAGCCCTAGCCTGAGTGAACGTGTCTACCACCACAGGTGGGAGACAGCTTAGGTCTTCCGCGTCCCGTCCAGGGGCCAGACATGGAGATTCCAGAGGTCTGGGCGCGGGTGCTGGATGGTGCCCCTTCCCTGAGAAAGAAGGGCCTTCCTCAGGGGAATTTGCCCGGGGGGAGCTGTCACGAGGAGCGTGAGGTCCGAGCACCACGTCTGGGTGGGCCAGTAGGGTGCTTACCAGGACGACCTTCTCCTCATCCTCCCTGACCTTGCACAGGGTCTGTGCGAGCAGGCTCACTGGGGAAAACACATATTTGCGAATGCCAGGGGACCAGCTGTGTGCCAGCGCGTCTATGCCGAGGAAGGCCTCGGTGAGGGTGTACCAGAGCGGGCAGTGGGAGGATTCTTGGGAGGCGAACAGGTGCACCTGTGCCTGACTGAATCGACTCCAAATCAGCTGGACCACCTGAAGGTGGAGTCTCCACTCTCCCTTGAGGGTAACCTGTTGTTACAGCGCATCCGCCGGAGTGTTGAGGTTGCCCGGGATGTGAGTGGCTTGCAGCGACTTGGTGCTGCTAACTCCATTGGAGGAGACGGCGGGCGAGTTATGACATACAGCGGGAGCGCAGACCGCCTTGGCGGTTGACATATGCTACCGCTGCCGTGCTGTCTGTCCGAACTAGCACGTGCTTGCCCTGGATCAACGGCCGGAACCTCCGCAGGGCGAGCAGAATTGCCAGTAACTTGAGGCAGTTGATGTGCCAACGCAGCCGCGGACCCGTCTAGAGGCCGGCGGCTGCGTGCCCGTTGCCAACAGCGCCCCAGCCCGTTTTGGAGGCGTCTGTCGTGACCACGACGCGCCTGGAGACCAGTTCTAGCGGAACACCTGCTCGTGGAAACGAGAGGTCGGTCCAAGGGCTGAAAAGACGGTGACAGACCGACGTAATGGCCACGCGGTGTGTCCCGTGAAGCGGCCTCATATGCATCAACCCGAGCGGGGTGGCCACCGCCAAGGATGCCATATGCCCCAGGAGCCTCTGAAAATGTTTCAGTGGAACCGCTGTTTTCTGTTTGAACGCCTTCAAACAGGCCAGCACAGACTGGGCGTGCTCGTTCAAGGAGACTGAGTCCAACTCCAAACTGAGAAAAGAGATGCTCTGAACCGGGAGGAACCGGGAAGAGGCCTGTCCTCATGACCCGTGGAGACTGTCACATCGGGGGCGGATTTGTGCCACAGCTGGGTGCTCAGGGCGGGAGCCCGCCGCTGGAGCGCCAACCTGCCAAATGGAGTGGTGGACGGTGGTCGTGATGCCAGCCGTACACACCGGATATGTGACCCAGGGAACAAGGAAACCACTCTTGCGGAGCTCTTGAGTACTGCAGCCACTTGGGCATGCAGCGCAATTAAATGCAAAAGGTAACAAAAAGATGAAGATCTGCTTACCAGCTCCAGAGCAGCGGGTTTCGTTGTCCCTGGGTCGCCCGTCTCAGGGGCGCTTCGAAGACCTCCGTGGGTTCTTCGGTGCCGGCTGTGAGACAGGTGGCGTCGGCTTCCTGCGGTGGGCTCCACGCCGGGACCGGGCCGGGCAGTCACCACAGGGGGACGCCCTCAGCGATGAGTAGATGGGGTGCGGGATCTTGAGCCACGCCAGGGCAGGATAAGCCGGCTAGCATCCATCTACTGCTCTACCATCGAGAACTGCTGGGCAAAGTCCTCGACGGTGTCGCCGAATAGGCCCGCCTGGGAAATGGGGGCAGCAAGGAATCGTGTCCTGTCGGCCTCACCCATCTCGACCAGGTTGAGCCAAAGGTGGCGCTCCTGGACCACTAGTGTGGCCATCGTCCGCCCGAGAGACCGCGCCGTGACCTCCGTCGCTCGGAGAGCGAGGTCGGTCGCCGAGCGCAGTTCCTGCATCAATCCCGGGGCGGAACTACCCTCGTGCAGTTCCTTTAGCGCCTTGGCGGACTTGCAGGAGAGCCATGGCGTGCAGGGCGGAGGCGGCTTGTCCAGCAGCGCCGTAGGCTTTGACCGTCAGAGACGACGTAAACCTACAGGCCTTGGACAGGGGC
This sequence comes from Myxocyprinus asiaticus, assembly GCF_019703515.2. Classification (NCBI taxonomy): domain Eukaryota; kingdom Metazoa; phylum Chordata; class Actinopteri; order Cypriniformes; family Catostomidae; genus Myxocyprinus; species Myxocyprinus asiaticus. The sequence continues at coordinate 16,557,418 of NC_059364.1, read as the reverse complement.
TTTGGGTACCCGCGCCAGGTGGCGGCGCTCTGCGGGCATAGGTGCACCACGAGCGCCTTTATCCACCGGGGGATTGCCGAATAACCCTTGGCCGCCCCACCATCGAGGGTAGTGAGAGCGGGGAAGCTGAAAAGATCGGGACCGGGCAGTAAAAGGTGCCTCCCGCGACCTTGTCAGCTCTTCATGCACTTCCGGGAAGAAAGGAACGGGGTGGGGCGTGGCTTTGAGCGGCGCCGCGAGCCCAGGAACCAATCACAGAGCCGCGAGGATTCAGGGAAGAACGGTGAAATCCACTCTAACTGACACTCGCGGCTGTCCGGGAAAGCATGTCGTCATCTCCGCGTCAGCCTGTGACTGGGCGATCGACCCCGAAGGGAGGAGCCCAGCTGAGGCTTCCGACTGGACGAGCCCGCTCTCCGATGCTGCGCTCGAGAGCTCATCACTTTCGCGGGCTTCGAATAAGAGGTCGAACTCGCCGTGAGACGAGCCGGCGGACTCACCCGGAAGCCCGATCGGGGCAGACGACCGTGCTGGGGAATGGAAGGTCGCGGGGGGATACCCGGCGGAGGCGGTCCCATTGGGGTCCCCAAATCGCCCCCAGTGCTAGCCGCGCTGGCCTCAAACCCGTGGGTAAAAGGACCGAGGCAGGAGCCTCTGGGGTGGCTCACTTTCTTACGAAGGCGAGCCGCGACTGCAACGTTGCCATGGACATATTCTCGCAATGAGAACGTGACCAACCACGAATGCTGTCTCCGCGTGAGCAGTGCCCAGACACGAAAAACAGTGATCATGACCGTTAGAAGGCGAGAGATAGAGCACAACCAGGAATAACACACAATCGGAAAAGCATCTTTAAAAAGACGCGTCTTTAAAAAGACGTTCCGTGTGTGCGCTCTTTTAGAGAAATATATACTCTTTTAGAGGGGAAAAATGCTCTTTCAGAAAATATACTCTCTAGTTTTTCTGCCGAAGTGCCCAGGGGCATTCTCTGCAGTGCACCAGTGCAGAGGAGGGAGAAGCCGCTGAAATGCGCCATCAGATCCAGCAGGTGAATGAACCGCAGTACAGGTAGTATTCAGCTCAGTGAGCATGACCGTCCGGCTCCGAAGAGAAAATCTGAATGAGTGGTTGCATACCAGCTCCTTTTATACCCGTATGTTCGGGGGAGTGGCATGCAAATACCACTCGCCAATTTTCATTGGTCTTTGATAAAAGGCCAGAGGTGTCTCGGGCTCCCAAGAGTGACCCCTAGTGTCACTACATCGACACCAACGTCGAGTGAGTGACAGATAGGGAACCTAGAATCACAGGATTTCGAGAAATAACAAAGTGATCTCTTCCACGTGAAGTTGACCAACTTGGAGCTTTAAAGGAAAAGTTTGATGAGTGATACGACCTTTACTGATGGGGCCATCATCCACAGCGGTAACAGCGATAGGTGATCACATTTGATCATTGGAATGTTTAGTTGTTTTACCAAACCTTGGTGGATAACATGAATTGATTAATGCTGAAAAGTGATGTTCTTGGTCAGTAACTGACAACATGATGGGGAGAGATAGGCAGTGACTATATGATATAGAGTTAAAGATGTGACTCACTCAGTAACGTTGTGAAGTGGTAGCATCAGGTTTGACAGGGCAGTTGGAGCAGCGATGACCCGGTTCACCACAGTAGAAGCAAAGCCTATCGAGTAATCATCTTCTCTGTTCATCCGATGATGCAGGTGTTTGTCCTATCTGCATGGCTTCAGTGGTGTTAGTTTGACATGGTATTTGAATAGTGGTTGTTGGCACATGAAAAGCTAGAGAGGTATTGGAACATGGTTGTGATCATAACAGACTATTTTGATAGCGAGGGTAACAAACTGAGAGAAGTCGAGGGAGACATCTTTGCATAATAGTTCAGCTTGTAGTTTAGCAGACAAACTGGAATGGAAAATGTGCTTCAAAGCAATGTCATTAAATCCACTCTGTGCTGCAAAGTTTCTAAACTGAATGGCATGATCTGAAGCAGGTTTGTTGCCCTGGTGAAGCTGAGTTAGTTGAGATGCTGCATCCATACCCCCAGCAGGGTACTAAAAAACATCAACGATCAGGTTAGTGAAATAAGTGTACAACTGTTGAATATTTGCATCATGATCTCAAACAGCTGTAACCCATTCTAATGCCTTCCCGGTAAGCAAAGTCATGACAAAGGAACACTTTTTACTGTCTTGGTTAAAACCGTCAGATTGATTTGAGAAATAGATAGAACATTGCCGTAAGAAACTAGTACAGTTATCAGGAGAGCCGTCAAATTTATCAGGTAGAGCGAATCTTACCGGATCAGGGCATGGTGCAGGAAGGGACCCAATGTATTGGATCAAATGTTCGTTGGCGGCTTGCAGAGTCAATATCTGGTGTTGAAAACCCTTGAGCATCTCATTTTGATATCTGATGGTTGAAAGCAGCTGAGAGACTTCCGCTGAATCCATGCCTGGCGAAGTATTCTGTAACGAAGAGGTAGGATGAGAGGATTCCATCTGCGGATATTTATTAAAGGATTTGAACAAACATTCCAAACAGTAGTCATCAAACATAGTCAGGTCACAGGCTTGGGTCAAAACACAGATAAATCGGTCCACAGGCAAACAAATCCAAAATAGTAATCCAGAGATGTGAATCCAGCAAACATAAGCAGTGATCATAATAGGGGTCAAAACAATGGCAGAGAATAAACGCTTGATAAGGTAGATAACTGGCAATACTTCACAAAGTGAGAGTGTGAACGCATGGCTTATATACATGGTGAACAGGAAGTGATATGACAGAAACTGATGTGGCAGGAAACAGGAAGTGACAGAGTTCAGAATTCAGGTGAGGGCTCCCTCTGGCAGATGGGAGACTGCTCAAACGTTACACAACAACTGAGATTAGCTGTCATTATGGAAAGAAATGATGGAAAACTGGAAGTTATGCCATTGCTCTGCAAATGAGAGAACATGTAAGCAAGAGTGGCATTTTTGTATGCATTTATGCAGTGTCCAAAAGTGAGTGAATTCCCACACAGCTAAAAACAATTCTGTGCACTTAGTATTACCTTACATACACATTGCACATCCCATATGAAAAAAAAAAAAGAATTAAAAAACCCAACATCATCGTTTTCCTAAGTACGCAGTTATGGAGAGTGTTTTCAAAAGTCTCAGTTCTGGGTAGAGAAAAATGCTGTCCCAATGTGGATGAGAGGCATAAACATAGCAAAATCAATGCACAGTGGACCTGGCCTGCGGTGCATTACAAAAAAAAAGACAAAAAGACAAAAAGAAAGAAAAAACTGATTTCAAACCACATATGGATGTGGTTTGCATCAGGTTTGTAAAACATTTATTTAACAGATTTCATTTGCTTTTTTTGTTGTTCAGACTTCAAACAATTAAACTATTGGATAGGCCAAAAATGTGGATTTTTACTGCCTGTCTGAACAAAGCCTTTGATCCCTCACATCAGCAGCAACAAGCACTTGGACACTGCATTATCCATCTGTCTCTCTCTCTCTCTCTCCCTCTCTCTCTCTCTCTCTCTCTCTCTCTCTCTCTCTCTCTCTCTCTCTCTCTCTCTCTTGCCGTCTTTCTCTTTGTACACTGAAGCCACAGGATAAACAGGTTATTTTTCCCCTTAGAGAGCTGGACACAGCTGTTAGCTGCAGGTCTCACCATTTCAAACTGAGATGCACTCACTGCTTATTTATCAATAATATTGCAGCTTCATCCTCTCTGTCACACTGAGCATCATTGAAACGGTATTTATTATTATTTGCAGTCAGATTCAGTATGTCAGGGGGGCTGACTTCACTAAACCACAGCAGCCTGTTTAGTGTCTCTGGCCCTCAGAACACTGAACAGAGGAGCCAGAACATCATGCATCACAGGAGTCAGACAAGAGGGGAGAGAGAGGTGCTCTCTTTAAAATGTATTAAATAGTAAATGTGGATTTGTATGTCTTTGTGCTTCTTCCTTTATACTATTACATATAAATTTGCCCCAAAATGTATTTGGACACTTAGGCAACACATTATAACGTATGAATGTCATTGCAGTAGATTACGAAATATCAAATTAAAGGGATAGTTCACCCAAAAATGAAAATTCTCCCATTATTTACTCACCCTCATATCATCCCAGATGTGTATGACTTTCTTTTTTCTGCTGAACACAAATTAATATTTTTAGAAAAATATCTCTGCTCTGTAGGTCCATATAATGCAAATTGCCAGAACTTTGAATGTCATTACTTCTATACATCTCCACTTTCACTTTCACTTTCACATTATTTTTCTTTTGTTTTTGGCGACTCATTCTTTGTGCATATCACCACCTACTGGGTAGGGAGGAGAAGTTATAGTGAAAAAGGACTTAAATATTGATATGTTTCATTCTCACCCACAACTATCATATCGCTTCTGAAGATATGGATTTAACTACTGGAGTCATATGGTTTTATGCTGCCTTTATGTGCGTTTTGGACCTTTAAAGTTCTGGCCACCATTCACAAATCTTCATTTGTGTTCAGCAGAAGAAAGAAAGTTATACACATCTGGGATGGCATGAGGGTAAATTTTCATTTTTGGGTGAACTATTCCTTTAAATGCCAAGTGGCATTTATTTTAAAGAAGCACAACACAAACATGATAAATTTCATTTGACAAATTATGTAGGATACAGTTTATGTCATAATAAACAACTTAAGCTTAAATCTTTCTTTTTATCTCATGCAATGAAATTCATTAAAAAAATGTAATGTGACTTAGGTGTTCCTTTTTGGGGCCATTTTATTGTAAATTCTAAAGGCACCAAAGACAGGCTTAAAGTTTCATCTAGTGTCAGACTGAAATCGCATACATGCGCGTTCCTACACCAGTTATGCTTAGCCGACAATGTGAATGGTCATGTAAACAGCTTTCCTTTACTGAGGTAAAGTCATAAACGGTTTAAGACAGACAAGTGTAGATTTTTGCCCATTGCCCCGATTTTGATCTGCATGTAAACATCTTTACTGGTTTATCCAATGTGCGCAGTTGTTGTGCACATGCCTGTTTACATTTTGACATCAAAAGCATAGAATAATGAGATGTTTTCAAATCTCATTCAAAACACGTTTTTCTTACAGTATGTTGTCGTATTTTTTTAAATAAACAGATTTTCGGATTATCAGTGTACTGCTGTGCATGGAAAAGTGCTCAGTGTCACAGCTATGGATTGTTCTAAGCTATTTGACATTTATATAGCTTGACTTCTCTACAGTTACTACCGGGCTGGGATGGGGTGTGCAAAAGTTTTCACAGAGCTTCAATCTCATATTCAGGAAATCTTCAAACCACAAAGATTTTGGTCTAGCCAAACTGAGCTGATATGTGTTCATTATTCATGGTACATATACAACGATATATGCCTCAGTCTGAAGGTTGTGCTGTGTGGTTTTGCTATGAAAGCATCAATAAATGGCTAATAAACCCTTGGCCATGGAATGTAAAAGACTTTACTGTGAAACACTCCCATCCACAATCTTTTTACACACGCAAAGCTGAGGAGAAAACATTCTAAATAGACATGTAACAGTCATGTTACTGAAATATCATGAACAACACATAAAATCTACACCAGTAAAAGGCTTGCATAAATTTAAGCAGCACCGAACCTTGATTATCTTGAGAATCTGATTGATGTTTCAGTCTAGAACTTAACTAGAGACCAAAGTTAATTTATTGACATGGGTTGTCAAGACCTGAAAGGATAAATTGCCAGTAATCAAAGTCTAAAGCGATTTTTCACCTGCAATCACCACTTTTAATCCTCCAAATCACTCTTATTGACAGCTGTGTATCCTAAATCACAGATACCTCAGTTCAAGGCAACCACCTTTCTTCTAAAAACACGCCAGATCCGGCTGCTGCTTGAGTAAATGAGGTCACTAACCACTTACAAAACGAGTAGGGAGGCATGGAGAGGAGAGTTACCTCTCGTCTTCACTTGCTTATCTTTGAAGGTTTATGTTGTGTTCTTTTTCTTTCTCTGCCTGTAACACTTCTGCATTGACTCCTGCAGATGTTTCCAGTTTACGGAGCAGAGGGTGGGCACAGTGTCAGGCAGCATGTTGACCTCCCACCTGCAGCTCTGACCTTTGCCCTTCGCAGCTCTCTAAGAGAGCCGGAACACCTGATGACCTGACCTCTGTGTGAGCAGCATGACAGTCAGTGACATCATGATTAGGGTAGAAGCTGGGGGGAGCAACTGGAGTCTATTTGATTTACTAAAAACACATTTAATGTACACAGACACAGAGTCACACTTCTTTTCTCTACAAATCTAGGCATGTGGCTCCCTCTGCAGGTTACAGAAATGAACAGCGAAACCCCAGGGTAACCCCCCCCCCCCACACACACACACACAATAATCAAAACAAGCCAGTACAACCCCCCTAATATTTAAACCATGATCAATGGAAATATGTAAATGATTCACACTGCAACCCCACCAATGTTCAAGCCAAATCTACGCCCTTGTTTACAGCAATGGAAAAAAGGATTAAACATGACAGAATTTTTTTTTTCTGTTGACGGGGTGGGCTCTTTTTTCTTCAAGTGAACAATGAGCTTTTTCTTTTACTGAAGAACTGACAAGACGGCAAGCTGATCTGAACACTTTCATCTGCGATCGCACTCAGCTGCATATCATCACAAACGCTGATTGTAAGCCATAGTGATTCTGTCACCAATCTTTTTTTTTTCTGCTTTTTTCCCTACAAAAATGAATAATGAAATCAGAAAGCGGAAGCACAACAGTCTGTTTCTATTGAACATACTTTCTTTACTCACTGAAAGCTGCATAAGGACATACGCATTCTACGGAAAGCCTCGAGGGGATCAATACGCAATCTCACACTTTCATCATGAATCGCTTCCTAAATCACTCTTTTACAACTGTTTATGCTCATGCGTTACTCCTGCTGTTATTTTGGCGAGCTCAACATGACAGGGAACCAGAGAGAGAGAGAGTTGCGGTGAGTTGGTATATGTGTCACCCCTCCACCATTTTTAATTGGCAAGTGTGTCATACCTCCAACTGAAGAGAGCAAGATCTCAGTAAAACAGTCTGCACGTGTGACACCCTCGGCCAAAGTTGAGTTGTTTTGAGTCTGCTAGTGTGGTGCCAGCTTTAGGCCCAACTGGTACTGTAAAAGTCGGTGCTCCATTAGAAAGCTGGCTTTTTTCCTTGTCTGCTGCCTTTTGACATCAACACTCAAGATAGTCGCTAGTAAAGAGCTTATGACTGCACATTCTTGTGGTGTCATCAGCCAAATAGCAATGTAATGACTTAATTTTCCTGGGGCTCCAGAGTGATTAGTCAAATTGCATTTGCGGCTTAAAAACTTCCGTCACTCCCATGACCAAATATGGCATATTTCCGATCACCAATTTCCAGGGTAGGGTTGTACCAGCTGTGCATAAGTTCTCTTGTAAGTTAGGACATAAAGTTCACACTAAGGGCTTAGTAACTACTAGTCAGTTTGTAACTAAATCAGTGTTTAATTTGGTTGCACCACCTGTTCTTAAGGCAAGACTTAACCAGTAGGTTGTAAACTCTCTGTAAAGTAATGCGTAGTCGCATATTATGACGTTTACCTGTATTTATCCAATAAACAGCCTTCATATTTGTACACAGAAGTATTAAAAAGCCATGAATTTCAATTTGATCTTGTTAAGGTTGATGTTCAAACCTTGTTTGCTCACTTAACTCTCAGCTGTAATAAATGATATCCCCATTAAAATACGATACATAATAAAAGTAGATTTGATAAATAGTATATTTGCCCTGTGTAAATAATATATAGGGACTGTATCTAAAATAAATAAGGGGTGATAAATAAATACTAATACAACAGGCTGGAAAAAATAGACATTTATTCATTTTAATATCCTATATATATTTTGAATGTGTTGAAACTTGACAAAGGGCGACACACCCTGAAAACTGCACTGTTTGAACGGTTTCATGCTGAAGAGCCGCTTAAGTCAGTTATTTTTCCTCTCTCATAAATGTAAATGAGTGTAAATGTCATGAGCAGTTGCTGAGATGAGACGGGAGACGTAGGATCTATATGCAGGCTTTAATAAAAATGACAGTGTAACAAACAAATGGGAACTCAAAACAAAAAACTGACAAAAGAATGCAAAAACTAAAGGGTATTTATACAAACAGAACTAATTGAGAAATGGAAAACAGGTGAGAACAATGAGGAACAGATGGCAGTGATGAGGGCAGTGCATACCGGGTAACGTAGTCCGGGGGATACACTTCAAAATAAGAGTCCTAGGAAACACGAGGGAGACAGACTGTGACATAAACCCCCCCACCCCCCCTTTTAAGGGGTGACTCCTGGTGCCCCAAAGATGGCTGAGGAGGGCAGGAAGATACAGGTGAGGAAGGAGACCCAGAAGATGACCAGGTGGCCAGGGAGGAGACCCCAGGGTAAGGATTGGGTTCGGAGGTCTGGGGGGGGCCGCCTCAGGGCCGGGACTGGGTCAGGAGGCCTGGGAGGTGGCCACAGGGTGGGGACAGGAGGCAGCCACAGGGCTGGGACTGGGTCAGTCGGCGGAGATGCTGGAGGAGGGGCGGGCGGAGCCACTGGAAGACTCTCTGGAGGAGCAGGCGGAGCCGTGGATGCAAGTTTTGGCCCGGGGTTCCCGCCATAATCCACCGTGTAACGGCAACCGCAACGTTCCAGAGCCTTCTCCACATATTCACAGAGGGTCCAGTGAGGATCAGCCGGAGGCATCAGTTCCTTCAGTGCACCATTCAGACTGGTCCGGAAGAAAACCACCAGAGAGCAGTCTGGATAGTGCACTAAATTCGCTAATTCTAAAAACTCACAGACATGATCCTCAAATGGACGGTCCCCTTGCTTGTGTAGCAGGATTCGGACAGCCGCTAGATCCATGTGGGTTAGTTCTTCTGTCACGAGCAGTTGCTGAGATGAGACGGGAGATGTAGGATCTATATGCAGGCTTTTATAAAAATGATGACAGTGAAACAAATAAACAGGAACTCAAAACAACAACAAACAAGAACTAACAAAGGAATGCAAAAACTAAAGGGTATTTATACAAACAGAACTAATGAGGGACTGGAAAACAGGTGAGAACAATGAGGAATAGATGGCAGTGATGAGGGCAGTGCATACTGGATAACGTAGTCTGGGGGAAACACTTCAAAATAAGAGTCCTAGGAAACATGAGGGAGACAGACTGTGACAGTAAATGTCAACATCATAATGTCTGCCGAAAGGATTGATGTCTGTCACGCACAACTTGAGCTCATTGATGTCATTAAATGAGTCTGCTTTTTTATTCCAAGCATTACTCCTGGTCGGAGGCTTCTGAAATATTTAGTTTATACATAGGGTTACGTTCTACCTAAGTTTAATGGTGTAACGCTCAAATATTTAGTAGTGCGTAAATTGTGACTTAGTGCCCATTTACGCCACAACTAGGCGAAGCTGTAACTTACGTATAGCTGGTGCAACCGGCCCCTGGGCCCTACACCAGCCAAGCAACTGACATTGAGATAAATGGGAGTACTAAAAGATAGTTTTCTCCAGGTATTATTGACCTCCTTGCAATCAAATGACTGCAGTTGAATTATATCTCAAATGGTGAGAAATAAAAGAGACAAAGAGAAGCAAGGAGAATGCCTCATGTTCATTTTAAAAAAAATTGAAAGTGAAGTGAAAAGGTAAAGTAGTCTCAGCTCAATTTAACACATTTTACCATGAATAAATACGCAGAATTCTGCAGATTTCGCCCCTTAAAATCAGTACAGAACATGCAAAAAAGTCTTCAGATTCTGCCTGGGCCTGTTTATGACCAAAAAACAGAAACAGAGAAAAAAAATAAGAGACAGAGAATAGACTTATTCTAACAGATAATACAGTTCACACACACACACACACACACACACACACACAACTGACAGTAAATGTAGAGAACATCTTACCTCTTAACCAGACCTTGAGGGAAAAAAAACTCTGTTCTGCCTGAGGAATGAAAATCAGATCAAGCAAATGGAAAGAAACACCTCATTTTTTCCATGAAATCATCACTCTGAGTTGTGCCAGAGAATTTTGATTATTTGTTTATGACAAGAAAGAGAACAAGACTTGGCAACTTGGCATGTTGTCGAGTAAATATGTGGTCTAATAAAGAACAGAATTACTCTGAATTTGAGTTTGGATGTAATGCCATGTCTGATGGTCTGACATTAATTTAACTGTCTCTTATGTCACGGTAAATATTAACATTTCAGCAAGTGGAACTGGTCCTAGACCAGTGTAAACATGATGTCTCTCCTAACAAGTTAGAATGGGCTCCAGGCCAATATTAATAGCATTAAAGTGCTTGTAAAAGAACATGCTAGTCTAATGGCCCCGATTTTGCCAAGTGCACCTGCAAAAGTGTACATAAACACACAGACACACACACACTTACATATAATTAAGCACATCAAACCTGGAAACATTGATACATCTTTAGAACACTCATGGTCTGGTATGTACTAGTTAGTGTTGTGTTGTTTTTCTTCCAATATTGACCAACACACACCCACACAAATACCGTGCAGTACACTCAACAGCACTAGCTGCACTGTCCCAATTCATGCCAATGCCAGTGACACATTTACGAGTTTTTGAGTTGTTCCCTGTCAATACAATGCTGTGTGTGTTTTACAGTGTTATCACCCTGAAAAAAAATGGTTTCACACCATGAATTGTCTATCAGTCTCTATCTTTCTCTCTCCCTTTCTGTGTCTGATTTATTTCCTGTTTTCTCAAGCAGAAAATCTGGACCATCAGTTGTTACACTCTTCTACTGCCAAACATTTAAACTCACAACATATGCAGCTAAATAGGACCCTTACCCTTACTGTACAACCCACACATACACATAAATATTTTAACAATGGAGACACACCTACTTCACTAGAAATAAATTATGAAAAATCATTGCTGCCAGAAAGTTTTGGCCACTGTTACTGATTTTATGATTTCATATTTGTCTAATTAAAAAAAAAAGAAAGAAAGAAAGAAAAGAAAAACAGATATTCAGATAAAAAATTCTAAGCCTGACTGAAAGATGCATTTTTGGACAGAGTGGTGTAATATAGCACAATGCTTGTAATATTAGAGGGAATGTCTAAATTATCAGACAAAGGCAGATCTGCTGTAGGAAGAATGGGGTTTTGTATCACTTTGCAGTGATTTTCAATATTTGATCACATAAGGCAGTGCAGATGGCGTAAGCTTAGCACATTTCCTTCCTCTCTCCATTCCTGCAGGACTGAGGAATGAGCCTGTATGTAGCAGTTAAGTCATCAGTCAGGAAGGGCAAAAAGAAAAGAGATGAAGAGTCTACAGCAGTACATTATTTTCTGATTGATGGCAGCCACTAGGAGAGTGGCCCTTCAGCCTGACCATGTTTCACAGCGCTGTACTGTCATCTAGTGGACGTTTATTATGCAAACTACAGAATAAGTTGCTCCTGATAGACTCACATTGATTATATGTCAGACTGGTCAAATGTTATCTTATCTTTAGCTTATAGCCAGGCACACATGGAATTTTCAGACTTTTTAGCATTGTCATCACTGATTTTGGGGGGATATTTGAGTAATTTATACATGGTGTACTGTAATGTTAGCTGAAAGAATTACCAAATTATCCAAAATGTATAAAAATAAAAAAATTAACAAGCAAGGAGCAGGGGATGTGTAGAACTATTGGAATGTCGGATGTTCAGATTCTGCAGAAATCTGCAGAGCTTTCTGCGGAGTTCAGTGGGCGTAGATTCCATGTGGGCCTGCTTATGGTTTAGCTTTCAGCTTTCTCCTCCCTGCTGGAAGAACACCTTTCCTGCTCTGGTTACATACGCAATCATTCCATTGATTTGTGGAGAACAACTGTTGTGACTTGTGCTTCTGACACAATACCCACAAAAAGATGAAAAGTTACCTTATGATTTTTAGATATGCACTACCAGTTAAAAGATTGAAAACACTTGACAGAATTTATGTTTCTCATGACCTTAAAGGATTAGTTCGCCCAAAAATGAAAATGCTTTCATCATTTACTCACCTTTATGCCATCCCAGATGTGTATGACTTTCTTTCATCTGCAGAACACAAACAAAGATTTTTAGAAGAATACCACAGCTCTGTTGGTCCATACAATGCAAGTGAATGGTGATCATGCCTTTGAAGCTCCAAAAAGCAGATAAAGTCAGCATAAACATAATCCATACGACTCCAGTGGTTTAATCAATGTCTTCTGAAGCGATCCAATTGGTTTTGGGTGAGAACAGACCAACATGTAACCCCTTTTTCACTGCACATCTTGAGAGCAGTCTCCTTGATGATCATGATTTCAAGCTCGATTACACCTCCAACAGCGCCATCTAGCGCTCTGCATATGTGTCAAGCACTAGGAAGTGTAATCGAGCTTGAAATCATGATCATGCCTAGAGACTGCAATGGCAAGATGTACAGTGAAAAAGGAGCTATATTTTGGTCTGTTTTCAGCCAAAACCATCTGGATTGCTTCAGAAGACATTGATTAAACGACTGGGGTCGTGTGGATTACTTTTATGCTGACTTCATCTCCTTTTTGGAGCTTCAAAGGCCTGATCACCATTCACTTGCATTGTATGGACCTACAGAGCTAAGATATTCTTCAAAAAATCTTTGTTTGTGTTCAGCAGTTGAAAGAAAGTCTTAGACATCTGGGATGGTATGAGGGTGAGTAAATGACGAGAGAATTTTCAATTTTGGGTAAACTATCCCTTTAAAACACTTTTGGTCTAAAGGCATCTGCTTAAATGGCTTAAATTATTTTGTAGACAAATGTAAATTGCTCCTGCCAGTATGTATACATTTCTTTACCAAACTAAAATTTCTTTAATTTATTTTTACATAGTAAGTTGGACAGGATACTGAAGGAAAAGCAGCCAACAAGTGCCAAGCATGCAAACTTCTTTAATAATGTTTTTGTAGAGTGTGTAGAGCTGTTATCTAGGCAACTGACATAATTTTTTTCATGTGAATAAATAAAGGTACATTTATAGTTTCAACATTATTTGTACTTCAAAACTTTGTTTTGTTGGACAAGAAAAATGTTAACCACATTTATTTTTCATACCATGAGACCTATATTTGGTTTTCAGCTTTAAAAATGTGTAAAATTCAACAATTTACAGATGGAGCCACACTAAGAGACCCATATCTCTGGGATTTATCCATGTAAGGCCTTTAGAATGAAGATACAACAAGAAAAGTTTGTTATGAACCAGAATGTAATAGCATACTACTTGATCTTTAATACTTGGCACGTAATGCAACAAGGGGCGCTGAAGTCAACTGATTTTTAATAATTAATAGACCTACCTATCTCCATGTAAAATAATGACGCTGCCACCTTTCTAGGGTTATTTTTGTTGACTTGTAATTTTGCTCCAAAATCATAGGCAAAGTTTTTATTTTGAAAAAATAATGGATTACTCACTAAATATTCATCCATGGCATTTTATATTTTGGCTTTGATAATTATTTATGTATTTCTTTCAAAAGTTAAAATTTTTTATCAAAAACTAAATTTTGAGCCAGGGACCTCTAATTAAGTTGACACGGAATGACCCAGCAAGGTTTTTCGGCCATTGCCTAGAGACCACACCACCACTGTTCCCACCTCAAATAGGAGCAGAAGCAATGCCTCCTGCTGCCTTGCCAAGCACTCAGCATTATTAAGCTCACCATGGCACACTGCCCACCCATTTTGTGATCCCTAATGCAGAATGAACCCATTTCAATTAATTCAGCATTCTCTAGAAGGGGACATGAGTTGTTTCCACCTAAGCTTTCCATCATCCCTCACAAACACTAGTACCTATTTTTCTGGAGAGTCTAGCTCCAGCTGTGTAGAACATTTAAAGATACAGTCTGCGACTGCCCAAACCAAACACTGCTAGATGTTTTAAAGCGTTTGGATTTGGGCCCCACTGGAATATGGTTATATTCCTTATTTGACATTAATAGATTTATCAAAGATTAAGGTTTTGTATGTGATATTGATTTTAAATATGTTTTAATATTAAAAATGTATTACTTATAGTTATTAAAATATGCTGTAAGGGTGATTGGGGCTAGATGCCAAACATTTTACTCCAATCAATATTGCTCATGGTAGTTTTATTTTCAAAAGCCAATTATTGGCGGGGGGTTGGGGTATCAGTTTATTTAACACATGTTGACCTTGTGTGACAATCAATAGCAGGGTATGTTGTCACAGTATAGTAGGGTACTGCAAAGATGTCACAATGGGAACCTGCCCTTAAATAACCTATTATATTTAATGGCTTTTCAGCTGAATTTAAAGAATAAAACTATATATATATATATATATATATATATATATATATATATATATATATATATATATATATATATATATATATATATATATAAAAGATGAAGCATTCATGAAACTGCAAAAATACTGTTTTGGCCAACAAATATTGTAATTTGTAATGACAACTTGCCTGTCACAACCCTTGTCCTAAGAACACAGTTCAATCTTTCAATTAAAATCTACATTCTTAAAATATATGAACCTTGCCTTAACAAACTTAATGGGGAAGAGCTCTTTGTTGTTTTCCTCTATGCTCATTCTCCAACATTCTCTCACTTTCACTCTGGGACTAAATCAGTCACCACCAGTTTTAAATCTAATTTTCCATTCCCTTCTTCTCTCTTTCCACTGCACTAATCTCTTCCTCTGTTGGTTAGTATGTCAAATGACTCTCTTAAGGCTTTCCAGAGTCAGTCACCTGCACTACAGCATTGAGTGTAGGCTCAGAGTATCTATACTGTAAATCTCTTCTGAATGAAAACACAACAGAGATCAACTCATCTTTCCTATAGCTCTAGGTCACATTCTACAACAGGAATCTATTACACAGCAAGGCAAATGGTGCATTCATGGGAGACCAACAATACTGTTTAGGATAATTAAATGCAATTTAATTATTACATTATAGATACACTGAGACACAACAGCCTTTTTGAAAATGCTGAGTGCGTATGTTCATTCTGTGAGCAGCCGTTTGTCTTTTAGGATGAGAGAGTGATGGAGATCTTGTGAGAGCTACTCCTCTTTTCATCCCCAATATTCATTCTGTAAGCGCTATAGTCTGCAGTTGTGCGAATTTACATATCCGCACAGAGATCTTCTAAGTAAACCTCTATCACTCATTGCTCTCCTTTTCTTTTGTTCCTCCATTATTCTCCTTCAACTCCTCTCATTCCGTAATTTTCTGTTACCTCGCTTTTCTCTATTCCTCTTCTTTAACTCCTCTCCCTCCATTCATTTCCTTCAGCTTCTCTCCTTCCATACCTTTGTCAACTCTTTCTTTTTCCATTCCACTTCTTCAGCTCCTCTGATTCCATTCTCCTCTTTCACCTCCTCTTCCTCCATTCCTCTCCCACATGTTGATCCTGGGAAAAAATATTTTTTTAAAGAATTTGACCCATAAACATTTAATGATTCTTAACTTTTTAGTGAACAACAAAACTTCCAGACTTACAAGAACAAAGAGAAGATTCTGAAGAAGAATGACAAAGGGCAAAAAGAGACACTGGGATTGTTTTTTATGCCTATCACCTGAGTAATAACAAATGCATTCACTGCACATGCACACTAGTCTATAACAACATACCCTGGAGTCCTATTTCCTCAATACTTTTAACCCTTCAAGGGGGGTATAACTACAATTACTATTATAAATCGCGTTTAGCAAGGAATTAAAAAATGATTTGTGTACACATCTGCACACAGTCCAGTCCCTGCTCAAGGATATCTTCGTAGAACTCTGTAATGTCAGCCATGATATTAGCCATGAAGGTGGTCCTATCACCTTTAATCAATGTGAAACACACTCTTACCTGATAGGTAATCATAGAGTGTGATACAAACTGGGCAGAAGGTCAATATTTATCTTAGAGTGCTGTAGTAATATACATTAATGTGTGTGTCCTGTGTGTGCACACACATACCCATAGTCTCTAAAGCAATTACTCTGTTGGCTGTGAAGGTCAAGGATGTGCACACTGATCAATCAAAGCAACACTTTAAACCAATCCCCACACACACCTTTAATGTGACCATTTCCTACTTACTAATGCATCTCTGTGTCATTGTCCATGATGCCCTCCAGTGTGATATTAAATTTCCATTTTAATACACCGTTATGGCATAATCACACACATAGACACATAAACACACTCTCAGAGGACTTCTCTCTGATCTTAATTAGTAATCTATTGACCCAGAGTATGTGAGGCATTAAAGGGGTCATAAAATGCTCTTTTTTATATAATTGTATTATCTTCACTGAGGTCCACTGATAATGTTAGAAAAGTTGTTTTGCACCAAAACAGTCATAATTTAGTAATATATGATCATTTTCCATCCTGTCTCTGGCCCTCTGTTTGAAACACTTGGTTTTAGCCTAAGCGCCTCCTTAGAACTTCGGTGTAAAGCCCACTGTTATGATTGGCTAACATCATACTGCCCCTCAAATACAGCCATATTTGAAACTCCATCGGAAGAGAAAGAAACAAGCTCCACAATATTATAGACAAAATTTCAGGGTTTACACATAACGCACATCCAACACATTGCATCTGAATACATTACACTGTTCATCTCAAGCACAACTGTTAGCACTCAGCACCATAAACTATCAAACAGTCATGACATTTTAAATATTCATGAATGAAATGGATTACGTACGTTATTGATCGGGTCCAAGTGTTTTTAACTGCCCCATTCTTCAATAACAGTTCCTTTGCAAAGCTTGAATCATATTATGACTAGTTCACAAGCAATCCACGCTGATATGAGCCAAAAAACATACAATCCCGCTGATATGAGCTGAAAAAAATGCACATACAGTCCAAAGCACAGTGAATATACACACACACATACAATATCACAGGGCTGGAAACGCATCAAAACGTTCAAAGACGTCCATCTAGTGCAGGGATGGGCAACTGGTGGCCCACGTCAGACAAGACTGAGGATTGATTTTATTTCTTTGAAAAAGGGATTATGTAAAAATTGCATTCAGTTTATGATGTTATTATAACTATTGACCAGAAGAGGTCGCTTGTTCTTAGCAGACCTACTGATCACTCTAGGATTTTAGCATGCAACATCTTACACTTGCTCATCATTTATAAGGTAAATTGAGCTAAATTTTAACTCAGCTTGTCAGCGACATAGTGCACGCTATTGTTAATGTATGCAGGTGGAATCCATGTCTTTTGTTTGCCTGGATACAAAATCTGTCATTAAAGATTTCAATTTGAATCGAAAATACAAAGATCAAAGAGGCGTACAGTATGAGAGATACATACACCAGAGCTGCTCTCCTCACAGATGTAAAGGGTAAATAAAATACAAGGGTAAAAGGCATCAAAACTTTTTACTAAATCCATGACAGTGTGGGAATCACCAAAGAGGTCTAATGCTATTTCGCATTTCAAACAGCGCATTTCAAGACTATCATTGACAGACATTAAATCCTCTGGTGTGAGTAATGCTTCTGCATCCCTATTAAATATCCTGTTCCACTCTAAAATACATCAGATTACAGAAGTAAAATGAGTTGCAAAAACTGTCTAGATATTTCAGTCCACAAACAGAATAATTCATTTCAATTTAAGTTTGAACACATTTGCTTTTTGCAGATATTAATATCAACTTGCAAACTGGCAGTAATAAAATGCACTAAAATACTTTAGACTTGTATTTTAAACCTCAAAGGGAGAGTAAGAGAGATGTTGCTTACTTTGCCAGAAGATCTAATGAAGGCAAACCATTACTTAGTTCAGTTTTACCACATTTATACTTTTTCCACTTAGACCAACACCGATACAGATACACACAGACACAGACACACACATAAAATATGACTGAAGGTTGCTAACTGTCCTTTTAAAAGCCAGTTGTGAGTGAGCAGTGTGTACTGTGGGGGGAAAGCAGACATCAGTCAGACTGAGTGACAGAGCAGCTCTTTCATTCATCAAATGCTGCTGTGTTGTTATTCTCTCTCTGTAACTCCTTGTTCCACTGAACTGCCACACACACACAAACACATTACAAATCAAAATACCTAGAAAATACATTTTTTAGAGGTGAACAGGTTTCATTTTAAAAACACAGTTGTAAAGTTTACTGTAAATAAACACAATATACTGTAATGTATGAACTTCAAGTATGTACCCCAGTTTAAATCAAATTGCAGTTGATCCCAACCAAACAATAGCTCTAAATAGCTCTAAAATAAAAATAAAAAACTTTATTTAAATCTCAGCCTAATTATGACATTATCAAACTAACTTTGCCGTTAGGATGCAAATTAGTGTTTTTTGGCATCACCTTTAAATTCAGATATTGAACGAGAGGTGAGTGATTGGATACAATCCGGCTGCCAATGAACAGCGCCTGGCTCGCTTTCATCAAGACATAAATAAGAGTTTATAGGACGAGCAGGCTGGAAGAGGTCATTTATGTCATTAAGATGATGAAATATGCAGCGACACTCCGACAAACTGCACTGTAAGTGCTGTCTAAGCGCGCTAAACGGATGTGACAGGCGGGGACTCGTTTCAGTGGAGAGGTCGACGGAGTCGTGACAGCGATCGTCGTTGTTGATTGAGTTTGAATCGGAACGAGAACATCTGAGCAATGTCGAAGCGAGAATTTGACACGCACGCGCCCTTTTATTTTCCCGCCACCTGCATTGCGCGCGTAGATTTACTGCAGGCAGTTGCGCGTGATATTCGCGAGACAGCAGTCGATCATCTTTACATGTTCTCAATGAATGGAAAGAGAGGGGCTGGGATGGAGGAGAGAGGAGAGCAATGGACCCATACTGTCTTTTTTATAGGAGGCTAAATAAACAGCGCGCGCGTGTGTTTTGATGATCTTGCAGGTTTCCACATGAATAATGCACTGCCATTCTTTTTAGAGATCGACCATCTCAGCGACGTTTTGCTGAGATCTGCAAGGATGTATCAACTCATCACTCTTTCATTCGCTCTCTCATGGGTATATACACCCACACAACTCTCTCTCTCTCTCTCTCTCTCTCTCTCTCTCTCTCTCTCTCTCCATTACCATAACTGCAATATCAAAGTGATTAATATCAACTCTCAATGTGAAATTTTCAACATTAAGCAGTTTTTTAAACTATTTTGAGTCCAGAGTAAAAAAAAAAAAAATGTTATTTTGACCATGCCATGACCTCTGGTCAGGGTTTTACAACTGTTTAGTAAAATGAGGCATGGTGTCAAACAAACAGTGGACACTACAATCATACTCTTGGAGCCAAAGAAAAGTATTCAGTACAGATACTGAGAATGTTTCCTGGCAACACTTTAGAATACTGTTTCATACTTAATATGCAACTATGCAGCAATTAATGTAGGACAAATGTGTATACTACATTAACAATTTTGTAACTACTATTAATTTATATGGAATTAACTAA
This sequence comes from Myxocyprinus asiaticus, assembly GCF_019703515.2. Lineage (NCBI taxonomy): Eukaryota > Metazoa > Chordata > Actinopteri > Cypriniformes > Catostomidae > Myxocyprinus > Myxocyprinus asiaticus. The sequence continues at coordinate 16,537,780 of NC_059364.1, read as the reverse complement.
TCAGTAATATCAAATAAATATCGTAATATCGAACTGATGACCAGGGTTGGGGAGTAACGGAATACATGTAATGGGATTATGTATTTAAAATACAAAATATAAGTAACTGTATTCCACTACAGTTATAATTGAAATCATTGGTAATTAGAATACAGTTACATTCAAAAAAGTATTTTGATTACAGAAGAGATTACTTTGCATTTTATTGTCATTTGTTTCATTTAATATTTAGTCCTTTCAGATGGAAAACATTTATACATATAAATGATGCGATCCAAATTGCATTTGAACAGCGGTGAAACACTTTCTTTTGATGTTACATTCATACGAGCAGACAGAGAAGTAAGTTTGCAGCATCATAATTTGGATCATAATTTCTTTTTTTCTAGTATGACCTTTGATATTAGGGCAAAAATCGTATTCTTGATAATAATTTTTGTATTGTTTTCCTGTAAAAATATCTAAAAATCCTTAAAACAAGATCAATTAGATTGATCTTGTTTTAGAAACAACACTGCATAAGATATTTTGTTTTTCAGAGAATGTATTTTTAACATGTGTATTTTGTCTTACTGTACTTGTTTTTATAGTCAAAACAAGTGAAAAAATCTACCAGTGCTGAAGAAGTAATCCAAAGTATTTAGAATACCTTACTGACCTTGCGTAATCTAATGGAATATGTTACAAATTACATTTTACAGCATGTATTCTGTAATCTGTAGTGGAATACATTTCAAAAGTAACCCTCCCAACCCTGCTGATGACTGTGGTAGTTCAGTTAGCTAATCAGTAATTACTGAATTTTCTTTGCCTAAATGAGAACTATTAACTACCTATGGCTAATTAAAAATAATTAATTAGTCATCACAACATTAACTCCTTGAAATCCAGGGCTCTATTTTCGTGAGTGCTATGCACTATGCTTATGATCGTGTGCAACGTCTTATCCAAGAGAGCACTACTTCAAAGTGCCATTTTCATGCCAGTGCAAAGCGCAAGTTGGCATGTGTGGGAGTGTTTGTGCTATACGTGGGTGTATGTGCGCAAACTGTGGGTGTACTGTATGTTAATGAAGTAGTGCAAAGCGCAATTTGCTAAACTCAGTTCCTGCATTTGTAATTTGAAGATTCCACAGCAAGTGGTAATAAAGTTAATTTCCAAACTCTGAAAATATAGTGGAACACCAAATTATGTCCATGACAATCACTGTTTAGCCATTTTAATTAAACAAATATCTATGAGGATTGTGTTAAACTATCTTTAGGTCATAGTTTACTTTTCAATCATTATATATATTTACAATTGCATTTATGATCTAATTTATTTTGGTATTTATAGAGTTATTTTTAAGTCACTGCAAAAGAGGCCGTTGGAAGAAGTTGGAGAGAGTAAAATGTTTGGATTTGGTATGATTTTTAATCATTATTTTGATTATATTTTCATCTCATTTGAAGTGTAATTTGAATTTAGAAATATTTTTGGTTTAAAATTTTCATGTTTAAATACATGAATTTAATTTTAGAAAATCAAAATCAACCGACCGTATAAAAGGAGTGTATCATTGTCATAGAAATATGCTTTGCACGCACAATTTCGCCAAACCCACTTGCACCTAGACTTAGCGCGTGCTTGCATGAAAATACCAAAACTTCATGGCCATGCGATTGACTTTGCATGTATGACTTATGGCATAGCGCTGCACTTAGCGCTAGCACTCTTAAAATAGGGCCCACTGGATTTTAAGGAATTAATGTTGTGATGAGTAATGAATTAGTTGTTATATTAATTTACCCATAGTTAGATAGTAGTTCTTAATGAGGCAAATACAATTATTTATTTACAATTATTGATTAGCCAACAGTGAACTATCACAGTCATCAGTTCGATATTACTTACTGATTAGTTAATTGTGTTTCCATATTATTGAATAGTGGTGAGTGAAGTGTTAATTTAGTACTATTCATTTGTCCTGCATTAATTCCTGCATAGTCACCTATTAATGATGGAACATTATTATAAAGTGTTACCTGTTTCCACACTACTGTATACTTCGGGAGAAAGACATTTTAACAACTCCATAATTTGTTGATGTCTTTCTAATCCATGCTTGTGAAGACAAAGCTGACTGATGTAATAGATTATGGAAGACGCAACACTTTATTTATACAGTAAAAGTTGATCCCACAAAGTGATTGTATCATACAAAGTATCGCTTCAGAAGACTTGAAACAGTGCATCAATTTATTGTGGTTTTATGGTGTTTTTAATCAATTTATATGCTTGACAGATCGGAGTCACAATTCACTACTGTAAACCCTGTGGGTACTTCTTACGAATGTACCTTTTGTGTTCCACAGAAGAAATAAACATAAATACATTTGGATACATAAAATACCAGTTTTGAGTGACAGTATTTACTGTCATTAGTTAACAATGACAGCATTTTCGTTTTGGGTTGACCTATTCCTTTAATGTCTGGAATTCTCCAATCATTGTGTTGCCCTCCTTGGATGGACATCATACTGATGAAATTTGATTTGTTACAAAACTGGATATCATTTCTTTCAAAAACATTCAAACAAGGAGGTTTCCTTTGGTTTCACAATGCCAGAAAAGTGCCCAGTGGCTGTCACAGGTGGCATCAAGTAGGGAGAGAGCTGCCACTTTGACAGAAGGCTAAAGCAGTACCCTTTGGCATCCCAAGAGATGGATATGGATGGATTAGACATTTTTGCTCTGAGATGACACCGTGATTATAAAAGACAGACGAGGGGCGCCATGCCCTTTGGTTTGAAAGTCCAGCACTGCTCTGATCCATCTATCGATTTATCAAACTCTGAGACATTGTGCCCTAACACTCCCCTTCTTAGCCAGGGGGTTCCATATTCTTACAGACTGAATGTGTTAACTTTCCCAACTAGAAGCTTAATTGATTTCACCATTAACGGGTGAATAAGTACTTTAGGTGATATGTCACTTGTCCATTACGTTATAATATCCCCCAGCCAAGCAAAAGACCTTCAAAGACATGCCATAAATGTATCTTAAATAACCTCATTCCCTATGAGCACAAAAGGGATTTCCTTCAAGAATTCTCATTGGTGTAGTTGAGAATTACTAACAAATTACATTACCCTAAATGCTAAGTAGACAGGATCTCTACTTTGTCTCTGATCATTTGAATCAGCAGAAAATCCTCAGAGATGAGAGACATCAACAATGAGGTGAACAGCTATGAGGAAGGGTAGCACCGTGGCCTGGCCCATGATTCAATGGTGAATTATTTAATATAAGGTAGATCAACAGAATCATGTTCCATTCTCATTCCCACTAACTTGAATACACAATTTTGGACAAAATTCCACATTCAGCCCTTTCCATTTTTGAGAAAAAAATATGTTAGACAGCACAGTGTAAATGGGCGTTTGTAATATTTGACTCTGATCAAATACCCACAGCCACAAAGAGTGAACTATAGCTTTTGGCATCTGATAAGCTTTAATCTGGATCTGCTTTTAAGTGACAGGTGGTTTCACATCTTTTTCAGCTGAGAATATGTGTGAAGTTAAATCAATTGATAAACTTTTTACTGAATTCCATTGGGTACATTAGCAGCTCAACCCAACTGTCCTATGATGTTCATGAAAAAAATCGATCCGGTGACAGTTGATGGCTCGTACAGAGAATGTACAAGGATTTGCTTTTTGAAAGACAGTGAATAAAGTAAGAGGAAGGGGCTGAAGAGGACAGAACAAAAACAAACTTTGACTAAATCTGAGTTAGGTTACGCTATGCATCTTTATCTCACAGTACAAGATTATCTTAACTGTTTAAATAATAGAAATAATAAGTGATGGTTGATCTGATCTTGAAGCTTTGCTGGTTTACTGTTGACAAATGCAGATCAGTACACACTTTTTCAAATCAGTTTAAGCTTTACACTGCAAAAGCGGCTATAAAATATATATTTCCACTTTCACTTACACATTCTTCTTCTTTTGTTTTTGTGCAGTTCACATTCTTGTACATATCACCACCTACTGGGCAGGGAAGAGAATTTATAGTAAAAAAGTACTTAAATATTGATCTGGTCCTCACCCACACCTATCATATCGCTTCTGAAGATATGGATTTAACCACTGCAGTCAAACTGATTACTTTTATGCTTCCTTTATATGCTTTTGGACCTTCAAAGTTCTGGCCACCATTCACTTGCATTGTATGGACCTACAGAGCTAAAATATTCTTCTAAAAATCTTCGTTTGTGTTCAGCTGAAGAAAGAAAGTCATACACATCTGGGATGGCATTAGGGGGAGTAAATGATGAGAGAATTTTCATTTTTGGGTAAACTATCCCTTTAATCCCTGGTACTGTAACATTGCTGGCAATGACAGGCAGACGACGATGATGAAGTGAAGAACCCAGGTGCAGTTTATTTACATGAAGTGTGAAAACCAAAAACATGACTGCAAAACATAAATATTAACTAAACTAGACTTGACATAACTTGACTTGACATAACATGACTTGACTTGATTTCCAAACAACGTTACATAAACACAATACCTGACAATGGACAATGGCAAATATGAGGCTTAAATAAATGGACAAGGGAGAAACATGACAATGATAACCAATGACAAGACAGAACTGATAACAAGGTAACAAGACAATAAACCAATGAAAGCAAGACACATGAACATGGAGGGAAACATGAAATCACATGACCAGGGGAAACAGGAAATAACATGACATGGAACACATGACTATAAAATAGGAACTAAACTTCCAAAATAAAAGACATTAACAGAAAACATGAACAAAAACACATAAAACCAACCCCTCACTAGGAAGACGCCCCAAAACAAAAACACAGAGTTCAAGAGGGAGCTGGGGGGGGGGGGGGCATGGTGACTTGATGTGGTTACATGGCATGACATGGTAACATGATACGGCAGGATCCTGACTCGGCCGTGGCAGGCGTGAGCGCTGGACCATGGAGCAGAGGCAGACCTGGACCGTAGAGCAGAGGTGGGCCTGGACCGTGGAGCAAAGGCGGGCCTGGACAGTGGAGCAGATGTGGGCCAGGACAGTGGAGCAGAGGCGGGCCTGGACCATGGAGCAAAGGCTTGCTTGAGACATGGCATGGAGCAGACTGAAGCTTGGCTGTAACATTGCATGGAGCAGACTGAGGTTCGGCTGTTACATGGCGTGAAGCAGACTGAAGCTTGGCTGTGACATGGCATGGAGCAGACTTAGGTTCAGCTGTGACATGGCGTAAAGCAGACTGAGGTGTTATTGTGACGGGCTCAGGTGTTGATGTGACATGGCATGGAGCAGGCTGAGGCATTGCTGTGACATGGCATGGAGCAGGCTGAGGTATTGCTGTGACATGGCATGGAGCAGGCTGAGGCGTTTCTGTGACATGGCATGGAGCAGACTGAGGCATTGCTGTGACATGGCATGGAGCAGGCTGAGGGGTGGCTGTGACATGGCATGGAGCAGGCTGAGGCGTGGCTGTGACATGGCATGGAGCAGGCTGAGGCGTGGCTGTGACATGGCATGGAGGAGACTCAGGCGTGGCTGTGACATGGCATGGAGCAGACTCAGGTGTGGCTGTGACATGGCATGGAGCAGGCTGAGCCGTGATATGACATGGAGCAGACTCAGGTGTGGCTGTGACATGGCATGGAGCAGGCCGAGGCATGACATGGCATGGAGCAGACTCAGGCATGGCGGTGACATGACATGGAGCAGACTCAGGCGTGGCTGTGACATGGCATGGAGCAGACTCGTGCGTGGCTGTGACATGGCATGGAGCAGACTTAAGCATAGCTGTGACATGGCATGGAGAAGACTCAGATGTGGCTGTGACATGGCATGGAGCAGGCAGAGGCATGTCATTGCATGGAGCAGACTCAGGCATGGATGTGACATGGCACGGAGCTGACTCAGGCGTGGCTGTGACATGGCACGGAGCTGACTCAGGCGTGGCTGTGACATGGCACGGAGCTGACTCAGGCGTGGCTGTGACATGGCACGGAGCTGACTCTGGCATGGCTGTGACATGGCACGGAGCAGACTCTGGTGTGGCTGTGACATGGCACGGAGCTGACTCTGGCATGGCTGTGACATGGCACGGAGCAGACTCTGGTGTGGCTGTGACATGGCATGGAGCAGACTCTGATGTGGCTGTGACATGGCACGGAGCAGGCCGAGGTATGGCTGTGACATGGCATGGAGCAGACTCAGGCATGGCTGTGACATGGCATGGAGCAGGCCGAGGTGTGGCTGTGACATGGCATGGAGCAGACTCAGGATCCGGGGCAGAAAGTGGCGCAAGCTCGGCGACCATGACGTGGGACCCTGGCTCGGCGACCATGATGTGGGACCCTGGCTCAGCGACCATGACGTGGGACCCTGGCTCGTCGACCATGATGTGGGACCCTGGCTCGTCGACCATGACGTAGGACCCTGGCTCGTTGACCATGATGTGGGACCTTGGCTCGTCGGCCGTGATGTGGGACTCTGGCTCAGTGGTTGTGACGTGGGACTCTGGCTTGGTGGACATGATGTGGGACAATGGCTCGGTGGTCATGACGTGGGACTCTGGCTTGGTGGTTGTGACGTGGGACTCTGGCTTGTTGGTCGTGACGTGGGACTCTGGCTTGTTGGTCGTAATGTGGGACTCTGGCTCGTTATCCGTCTCCCTCACAGTGAACGGTGAACCACTTATCAGTAGGGAAAGGTCAATACACTGAGTCAGGCTGTAGGTATTCCAACCGTCAGGCATCAGGGAGGAGACCGGCTCATTCAGCCCAAAACGGAAACAGTCCTTGAGGGCAATCTCATTAAAGTTGACCCTACAAATTCCTCCAGGGGATGATTCCCCTGACGTCAACGAAGAAGCTGAACTGCTGGGTTCATTTTGTGGTCAGGTATTCTGTAACATTGCTGGTCATAAACACTGGCTGAGACTCGGGAACAACCTCTGTGATCATGAACACTGGCAGAAACTCGGGAATGACCTCTGTGGTTGTGAACACTGGCAGAGACTCGGGAACGACCTCTGTGGTCATGGGCAGAGACTTGGAAACGACCTCCGTGGTCGTGAACATGGGCAGAGACTTGGAAACGACCTCCGTGGTCATGTACATGGGAAGAGACTTGGGAACAGAAACCTTTTTCTCCTCCTCCGGATGGCCGAAGTGGCCACGCTGGCTCTGGGACAGACAAGGCTGGCAACGCTGGCTCTGGGACGGACGAGGCTGGCAACGCTGGCTCTGGGACGGACGAGGCTGGCAACGCTGGCTCTGGGACGGACGAGGCTGGCAACACTGGCTCTGGGATGGACGAGGCTGGCAACACAGGCTCTGGGACGGACGAGGCTTTCAGCTCGTTGGCCGTGGCAGGCGTGGGTGTTGGCTTGTTGGCCGTGGCAGGCGTGGGCGCTGGCTTGTTGGCTGTGGCAGGCATGGGCGCTGGCTTGTTGGCCGTGGGCACTGACAATTTGTGAGGTAGGGTCTTCATGGCCCTACGCACCAACATCAGTGGCAAATCATTCAACTTGGAGACAGAGTCCATGGAAGGCTTCGAGGCAGGGGCAGTAGAAGGCCTGGAGCAAGGGGCCGTGGAAGGCTTGGACAAGGGAGCCGAAGATGCAGGTTTTGGCCCAGGGTTCCTGCCATAATCCACTGTATAAAGGAAACCGCAAAGTTCCAGAGCCTTCTCCACATATTCGTAGAGTGTCCAGTGAGGATCAGCTGGAGGCATTAGTTCCTTCAGTGCACTATTCAGACCGGACCGGAAGAAAACCACCAGAGAGCAGTCTGGATAGTGCACTAAATTCACTAGCTCTAAAAACTCACGGACGTGATCCTCAACTGGATGGTCCCCTTGTTTAAGGGGCAGAATTCTGACAGCTGCTAGATCCATCTTTGGTCAGTCTTTCTATGATGAGGCAGGCGAGGAATGAGGATCTAAACGCAGCTTTATTAACACAAAAATAAACAAAGAAACTCATAATATAAGAAAACAAAACACAGGGAACCAAGCACAGACCATCAAACAAATCATGCGAAGACTGACAAACTAACCAGGGGAAACAAGGGCTTAAATACACAAGGGAAAACAAGGAACACCTGGTGAAACAATCAGGGAAGAGGAACACCTGGGGAAACAATCAGGGAGAACCAATCATGAAATAAAACTACAAGGGACTACAAAACTAACACAAGAATTTCAACATAAAAGTCTAGACAAAAACAGGGAATACGTGACAAATGAGGAAAAAAAGTTTTGTTTCAGTAACAATGCACATTATGCAATGTAGAGATCATGCATCTTTGTAATTATTAAAACAGTGTACCCCACGCATATGCCTGTGTACCCCACGCATAAAACGGGAGACAAGAGAATGTCTACCGACAGAGACTCCATTGATAAGCGCATGCTCAGCCGCTATAGCGGCAACATAGACTTTGAACATTGCCGGGAAACCTCGGCCCCAAAAGGCTATTGCAAAAAATCCAGCACTGTACTGACAGGGCAGTGAACTGGATCTTCACCTCGTGCTGAACAACAAGAAGCAAAAATATGCCACTTGAACGTATAAAGCTTCCTAGTTGATGGAGCTCTAGCATTCAGAATGGTACCAACCACAGCTGAGATGGCCAAAACGGTGCCACTAACAGAAACCGAACCCGATCCTCCTGAACTCCTTGCAGAACTGCGTGCAGCAGACTGATCGGTGGAAATGCATAAAGATGCGTTGTCGGCCACTGATGCGCCAGGGAAAACCAGAGGGGACAGTGTGACGTTTCGCTCGAAGCAAACAGATCCACTTCTGCTCTGCCGAACCGTCTCCAGATTTGTTCCATAATCTGAGGATGTAATGTCCACTCTCATGAGGTGATCATCAGGTTTATACACAGCCCTAGATTGCTGAGATGGCTGAGAATGACATCTCGATGTTGGGCAGCCAAAGTCTCCGAGTGGGCTAGCACCAACCAATCGTCGAGATCATTCAAAACACGGATGCCCTGAAGCCTCAAGCGTGTCAAAGCCATATCCATGCATCAAGCCCTGTCTGGACAGGAGATCTGCCCCCAGATTCAAACAGCCCGGAACATGCATGGCTCGTTGAGAACACACATTGTCCCGTGCCCACAGAAGAATGCACCATGCCAGCCTCAGCATGGTATGAGAACGCACTTCTCCCTGGGGATTGATGTAGGACACCACTGTCCTGTTGTCCAAACAGATAAGGACATGGCTGCCCTGAATCTCTGGGAGGAAATATTTTAATGCCAGCAGCACCGTGAAGATCTCCAGACAGTTTATGTGCCAATATTGCCGCTGGCCCATCCAAACCCCATAGGCTGGACAACCCTAGTATACAGCATCACAACCTGTGGAGGAGGTGTCTATCGTTATAACTTTGCGGCGACACACCTGTCTCAAAGGAACACCCGACACCAGAAGGCGGGTCCATTTCCATGATAACAGAGTTCAGCAGCACACACGCATCACTTTGAATAGATGGAACACATGCGTCAGTGGTTGAAGTCCCTTTGTGGAGTTCATCCAGCACTGAAAAGGTCTCGCATACAACATGCCCAGGGGAATGACAGAGGAAGCCGTGATCATCAGGTTTACACACAGCCCTAGATTGCACAGATGACTGAGAATGACATCTCGATGTTGGGCAGCCAAAGTCTCCGAGTGGGCTAGCACCAACCAATCATCGAGATCATTCAAAACACGGATGCCCTGAAGCCTCAAGGGTGTCAAAGCCATATCCATGCATTTTGTGAAAGTGTGTGGTTCCAGTGCAAGTCCGAATGGAAGGACGCAAAATTGAAACACTTTAACCCCGAAAGCGAATCTGAGAAAGCACCTTTGCTTTGGTGCAATCTGAATATGGAAATAAGCATCTTTCAAATCTATAGTCACAAACCATTCCCCCGGCTGCACTTGTGACATTATTTGCTTCTGCCTCAGCATTCTGAATTGACATTTCAGTAGTTTGGAAATCAAACATCTCAAATCCAGAATGGGACGCAAGCCACTTCTTTTTTCGGGACCAGAAAATAATGACTGTAAAAGCCGCACTCTCTCTGAAAAGGGAGAATCTCCTCTATTGCCCCTTTTTCTAAAAGAGAATGAATTTCCTGATTCAAAAACAGTGTGTCTCAAATTGAAACGTCTGTCGGAACAACCCCGTTAAACACCGGAGGAGTCGCCTAAATTGAATTACGTATCCACTCTTAATTATTCAAAGTACCCAGTTCAACTGCTGCCAGGCCGACAGACAGAGGGATTAATGCATGGCTTTTGCCTGCAGCGCGACCTGTAACCACTAGATGACGTGCTTGGCTTACTTTTGGCGACTGCCCCCGAACCAGTAGCACAGCGGAGGGAAGCCTTCGCTCCTCTACTATTGAAGCTGGTTGAAGGGAATTTGATAATGTTTTTGCCTTTATTGTATTCAGGCAGAAAAGATGAGCACCCTGAGATGCCTTTGCAGCAGAGATGCTGACAGAAAAAAACTTTTCCCTGGTATTTTGAACAGGGAAATATGTACGAGCATTGAGGGAAATGTTTATTTGGGAAAACTGGTTCACCACAACGGCCCCAGCATTCTTTATGGGTGGATAACATGTGGTGCTTATGTTCACTCTGTGTTTTGTGTACACTTGTGTTTGATGAACATTGAATTCTGTTATGCATGTCTTGCGACCCTTGGTCATGGAGACAGAGGCTGAATTCTGAATGTGAGTTTTTAATGTTCGCTCCCCAGCACAAGCTGCGGGAGGAACTGAACTATATTCTGGCTGTCAGGTGTTCGAAGCGTGAACAATGGCAAACTCAACCCGATACGGTCCAAAGGGCAAACAGGAACGACACAGATATGTTTTTACGGTCCGGTTTCATTCACTGAAAGGGGGCTTACCCTTTGTTTCACTGCAAGTCTGTCAGGCTCGCTTCTAGTGTCCTGCCGGCCTTTTAAAAGGGGCCGGAGCTACGGCAGTCTTTTCTCTCTCTACAAGGAAGCATCTGCTGGAATGTTTCACAGCGCAGAATTTTTCCACCACCGACTGGACTGCGTCTCCGAACAGTTCCGATTGTGACATAGAGGCATTCATTAGAAAGGCTTTGTTCTTGTCATGAATATCTGTGAGCATAAGCCACAAGGCCTGCCATATTCTGACCAACAGCACGAGCAATATGTTTGGTAGATCTAAGCGCCAAAACAGAAGATCGGCGCAGTTTCTTGATGGCCTCAGCATCCAGTCCAGCTCCCTCATCTAAATCCTTCATAAAATGGGCCTGGTAGGCTTGCAAAACCACCAGCGTATGCAAAGCCAGAACCGTGTGGCCGGAAGCCTGGTAGGCCTTGCTCAACAAGGACAATGTAACTCTGCATGGCTTCGAGGGAAGAGTAGGCCTCATTTCCATGTGGTCGCCGAAGAAGGAGAGAGTTGGGCAGCCAGCGTCTCTTCCATCGCCAGGACCGAAGTATATCCGTGGTCAGAAGCTCGACACACATTAGAAAACTCAGAAGCCGATTGATTCGTAATCCTGGCAGAATAAGGTTAATCCCAGGACTTTGAAATCTCACGATGGAGGTCCAGGGAAAAAGGAGTGGTCTACAAACAGTCCGCTAAAAAATAGTCTTCCAAGATCGATTTACAATCCTCCTACTGCACTTCATCCAGCCATTCCAGGTGCAATTTTTCCAATGCATGTGTAATAACCTCCAGCAATTCCACATAAGTTGCCGAAAGTCTGGAAATCTGACCGCTAGAAGGCAAGGCTTCAGCATGGCCACCGGCGAGATCCTCAGAATCCAAAGCCGCCATAGATATGGCGTCCTCATTATCAGCGGAGAAGGAAACCACAGTGCAGTTCCTCAGGGCTAGGATGCAAATGCCCACGTGTAAACTCAATGGAAGAACATCTAGCCGAATGCGGGGAGAGTGACAGAGAGAAACGTAGGTTGGCCTGCTGCTCAATTCCCATCTCCTTGGCGTCCACGCCGGCCTCCCATAAGTCAAACGGCCACATGGCACTGGCAGACATGTGGTCTGCACCGGCACGTAGCTTGACCGAGTTTCCAAAGGAGGCGAGCCTTTCACGGAGCGTCCTGACGTTCATTAAATCACACTGTGGGCAATACGAACCCTCCAACGTGGCCTATGCGTGGCGAAAACCCAGACAGGCAATACACATGTTATGGGAATGTTTACTGATGATGAACCGCATGCACGGAGGTAAGCACTTCCTAAATTCCATCCTGTGTTGCCACTCAAAAGGGAGAATAATAATGATTCTCGCTTCGACGTGAGTTGTTTGTAAAACACAGGCCAGATGAGATTGTGCACTGAAGAACAGAAAATCTGACTCAATGGCGCGAATGAGCGCCTTTATGGAGCCCGTGACATAGCTCCCTAGGAGCGTCACTTAAGCACCATCAGCCAACAAATTGCCTTGACTGTATAAGGGCTTCAGACCATGTGACACTCAGGGTGTGTCCCAATGCGATTACACAGCTCGAGTTCCTCAAAATTGAACCTAGTATGAGGTTAGTTGTTAAAACAGAGTACAGGTTAAATATTTGAATTATCTATGGCAAAATCTTTCTGTTACTACAGATATATTTCAAACAATTTATGAAGTATTTATTAGAGTGCCAAACGATGGTGCTTTTCTATATCATGTAACACATGACATGAATGTCTTGACAGAATAATATTTGGATATATGGGGGAGCTATGGAGGATCTGAGATATTATAAAAATGATAATGATGTTAAATAATTTTTATGTTTAACTCTAAACTGAGATAAATGCTAAAAAGTTAAAAACATAATGACAAAACAAAATCATTTAACAAATGTATGTCCTAACCCATTCAGCAAACATATGAGGCACCGCCATATTAATGCTGAATGAAAAATAAAGAAAACAAAAACTGTAATAAATGTGATTTTATAATGGAAAAAGTAATAAACCTTCAAATTGTGTGTATGACCTCCCAGGTAAAAGGTATAAGTCTGAGTATAAAGCGTTAGGAGGAGCTGAGGCAGTAGATTTGCAATTTGCATGATTCAGAGGAAGCTGTACCTATTTTGTGCTATGCGGTTTCAGGGCACATTGTTTTAATCTTGTAAATATGCCTAGACTGTAAAAACTGCTTTTAATTATCCACCTTAAATTCAAAGGAGATGGCTTTCCCCTCACAAGACAGTTCGTACCCAGCCAGGTAATTCCTCAGGGGTGTCATGTATGTGACCTCCTGCAGAAAGCCTGTGTTTGCTTGTGTTGCACAACAGAGTTACTGAGTCTGTCCACATGGGACCCTGTATCAAAGCTTCACTGCAGGTGCGCTACCACCATGCTGCCTTTAGAACAGAGTGATAGCATTGGCAGTGTACAGACACACTGATGAAACAATGTAAGGCAGACAAAAAAGGGAGTCATTTTTTGTGGCAATGTGACTGCTTAATGACAATTCACCAACTTAATCAGGGCTCAACCTGTTCTTTAAATGTCTGTAAACCTCAGCCAATATTATTATCATATGCAGTCATACTGACTCAGTCACAAAAAATAAATAAATAAATGCACTTCAATGCCATTTGAATGAGCTTTTCATAGTTTTGGCCATGGGGTGACAGGAACTTTCTTTGCAATACAGCAGGACTCTTACTAAACATGACTGTTCATATTCAGCTTTTGGTGTAAAAACCCAAGATTAACATTGGTTTCTGCATCAAACTTGCAGGCAATTAATATTGAATCAATCAACATCTGTTGGTTTTTGCCAACAGGGAGGTTGTTCAACATGAATGAAGATAAAGATTTCGCTGTGTGCTGACTGAGTCTTATACCCACATGCTGGGTGACTGACAGCACTGAACAGGAAGACTTTTGAGTTAAGTGTGTTTCAACACATTCATCATTGAATAAAATTCGACCTCAAAACAACAATAAAATCACTAATCTCTGATCCATCACTTAATGTTTCACACTTTGTTAGACACAAATGCTTCTCCACTCAGGATGAGAACTACATAATACTGTAATGTTAATTATGACTGGCCACAGAAAACAAATAAAGCAGATTTAAAGGAGTTTCCATAATTGCATCTCTAAATCAACTTACTGACCCAAATTTACCTCATATTCCCAACCTGTTAAAAACAGACATATGGATGTGTTTTCAAACTGCACAGACAATTGCATTTAAGATAAATGCATAGTTATAATGTTTGGTTAGTAGTGCATGCAAAATGAGGGCAATCAAACAGCACACAAGCTCAAGCAGAGTTTAGATAAAGAGACAGAGGGGGTTCTAAGACTTAATTTGGTTAAATTAAGTCTAATGTTCAGCTAGTTTTTAGTTTAGCACATAGCACAAATTCAGCAAATAGTAGTTTCTGGGCTGTCAGTAAAGGGTTAAACTTTCGACGTACGGAGTCATGTGACAAAACAACATGGTGCCGATCACAGCAGAGTTTGTCTTTGGGAGAAACGCCAACAAAACTACATCTGGTAAGAAACTTAAGTTCCCTATCTGTCACTCACTCGACGTTGGTGTCGATGTAGTGACATTAGGGGTCACTCTTGGGAGCCCGAGACACCTCTGGTCTTTGATAAAAGGCCAATGAAAATTGGTGAGTGATATTTGCATGCCACTCCCCCGAACATACGGGTATAAAAGGAGCTGGTATGCAACCACTCATTCAGATTTTCTCTTCGGAGCCGAACGGTCATGCTCATTGAGCTGAATAGCACTGTTCATTCACCTCTGCTGGATCTGACGGCGCATTTCAGCGGCTTCTCCCTCCTCTGCACTGGTGCACTGCAGAGAACGCCCCTGGGTGCTTCGGCAGAAAAACTAAAGAGTATATTTTCTGAAAGAGCATTTTTCCCCTCTAAAAGAGTATATATTTCTCTAAAAGAGCGGCACACACGGAACGTCTTATTAAAGACGCGTCTTTTTAAAGATGCTTTTCCGATTGTGTGTTTTTCCTGGTTGTGCTCGTTATCTCTCGCCTTCTAACGGTCACGATCACTGTCTTTCGTGTCTGGGCACTGCTCACGTGGAGATAGTGTTCGTGGATGGT
Source organism: Myxocyprinus asiaticus (assembly GCF_019703515.2). Lineage (NCBI taxonomy): Eukaryota > Metazoa > Chordata > Actinopteri > Cypriniformes > Catostomidae > Myxocyprinus > Myxocyprinus asiaticus. Next base: position 16,522,646 of record NC_059364.1, on the reverse strand, counting down.
CATGTTCTCATTACGAGAATATGTCCATGGCAACGTTGCGGTCGCGGCTTGCCTTAGTAAGAAAGCGAGCCACCCCAGAGGCTCCCGCCTCGGTCCTTTTACCCACGGGTTTGAGGCTAGCGCGGCTAGCACTGGGGGCGATTTGGGGACCCCAATGGGACCGCCTCCGCTGGGTATCCCCCCGCGGACTTCCCATTCCCCAGCACGCTCGTCTGCCCCGATCAGGCTTCCGGGTGAGTCCGCCGGCTCGTCTCATGGCGAGTTCGACCTCTTACTTGGAGCCCGCGAAAGTGATGAGCTCTCGAGCACAGCATCGGAGAGTGGGCTCATCCAGTCAGAAGCCTCAGCTGGGCTCCTCCCTTCGGGGTCAATCGCCCAGTCACAGGCTGACGCGGAGATGATGACATGCTTTCCCGGGCAGCCGCGAGCGTCGGTTAGAGTGGATTCACCGCTCTTCCCTGAACCCTCGCGGCTCAGTGATTGGTTCCTGGGCTCGCGGCGCCGCTCAAAGCCACGCCCCACCCCGTTCCTTTCTTCCCGGAAGTGCATGAAGAGCTGACAAGGTCGCGGGAGGCACTTTTTACTGCCCGGTCCTGATCTTTTCAGCTTCCCCGCTTTCACTACCCTCGATGGTGGGGTGGCCAAGGGTTATTCGGCAATCCCCCAGTGGATAAAGGTGCTCGTGGTGCACCTATGCCCGCAGAGCGCCGCCACCTGGCGTGGGTGCCCAAAGTCCCCGTCCAAGGCCTGTGGGTTTACGTCGTCTCTGACGGCCAAGGCCTACGGTGCCGCTGGACAAGCTGCCTCCGCCCTGCACGCCATGGCTCTCCTGCAAGTCCACCAAGGCACTAAAGGAACTGTACGAGGGTAGTTCCGCCCTGGGATTGATGCAGGAACTGCGCTCGGCGACCGACCTCGCTCTCCGAGCGACGGAGGTCACGGCGCGGTCTCTCGGGCGGACGATGGCCACACTAGTGGTCCAGGAGCGCCACCTTTGGCTCAACCTGGTCGAGATGGTTGAGGCCGACAAAACACGATTCCTTGCTGCCTCCATTTCCCAGGCGGGCCTATTCGGCGACACCGTCGAGGACTTTGCCCAGCAGTTCTCGATGGTAGACTAGTAGATGGATGCTAGCCGGCATATCCTGACCCAGCATGGCTCAAGATCCCGCACCCCATCTACTCATCGCCAAAGGCGTCCCCCTGCGGTGACTGCACCGGCTCCGCCGCAGCCCGCCCCTTCGGCCCGGCCCCAGCGTGGAGCCCACCGCAGGAAGCAGACGCCACCCATCTCGCGGCCGCCCAGAACCCGTGAAAGGCTTCAAAGTGCCCTTGAGACGGGCAACCCAAGGAAAACGAAACCTGCTGCTCTGGAGCTGGTAAGCAGTTCTTCATCTTTTTGTTACCTTTTGCATTTAATTGCGCTGCATGCCCAAGTGGCTGCAGTACTCAAGAGCTCAGCAAGAGTGATTTCCTTGTTCCCTGGGTCACATATCCGGTGTGTACGGCTGGCATCACGACCACCGTCTACCACTCCATTTGGCAGGTTGGCGCTCCAGCGGCGGTCTCCCGCCCTGAGCGCCCAGCTGTGGCACAAATCCGCCCCCGATGTGACAGTTTCCACGGGCCACGAGGACAGGCCTCTTCCTCCCCCGTCCCAGGCTGTTCCGGGGGTGGTCACAAGGAGCCAGGTAAGTGCTTCGATGTCCTCGGACTCAGCACGGCCACGACGTGGTGTGGCACCTCGAGCTCCGCCCTGCCACGAGGCCCCACCTGCCGGTACATCCGATGACGTTGTCCCTTTGGTCCCCCTTGCGTGGAACTTGGACGCATGGCTTGTGCCTTCCAATCCGTCACGAGGGCTGGTCCAGACCATCCGACTCGGCTGCACGATTCACTTCGCCGGGCATCCGCCCAGGTTCAGCGGTGTCCACTTCACCTTGGTGAAAGACGAAAACGCTGCTACCTTGCGCAGAGATCGCTACCCTCCTACGGAAGGACGCGATAGAACCTGTCCCTCCAGCCGAGATGAAGAAAGGGTTTTACAGCCCCTACTTCATTGTACCGAAAAAAGGCGGTGGGTTGCGCCCATATCTTGGACCTGCGAGTACTGAACCGGGCTTTACACAGACTCCTGTTCAAGATGCTGACGCAAAGACGTATTCTAGCGAGCGTCCGGCATCAAGATTGGTTCGCGGCGGTAGACCTGAAGGATGTGTACTTTCACGACTCGATCCTTCCTCGACACAGACCCTTCCACAGATGGGACGTGGAAGACCTAAGCTGTCTCCCACCTGCGATGGTAGACACGTTCACTCAGGCTAGGGCTCCCTCTATGAGGCGCCTGGATGCCTTTAAGTGGCGTCTGTTCGCTAAGTGGTGTTCTTCCCGTCGGGAAGACCCCCCGAGATGCGCAGTCAGATCAGTGCTTTGCTTCCTGCAAGAGAGGTTGGAAGGGAGGCTGTCCCCTTCCACCTTGAAGGTGTACATTGCTGCCATAGCAGCACAACACGACGCAGTCGACGGTAAGTCCTTAGGGAAGCATGAGCTGATCATCACGTTCCTAAGAGGCGCCAGGAGGCTGAATCCCTCCAGGCCACGCCTCGTTCCCTCATCGGACCTCTGTAGTTCTTCAGGGTCTACAGAGAGCCCCCTTTGAGCCTTTGCAGTCAGCCGAGCTTAAGGCACTCTCCTTGAAGACTGCCCTCCTGACTGCGCTCACTTCCATCAAGAGGGTAGGTGACCTGCAAGCATTCTCTGTCAGCGAAACGTGCCTGGAGTTCGGTCCGGGCTATTCTCTTGTGCCCAAGGTTCCCACCACTCCTTTTAGGGACCAGGTGGTGAACCTGCAAGCGCTGCCGCAGGAGGAGGCAGACCCAGCCCTGTCATTGCTGTGTCTGGTGCGCGCTTTACGCATCTATTTGGATCGCACACAGAGCTTTAGAGTCTCTGAGAAGCTCTTTGTCTGCTTTGGTGCACAGCGGAAAGGAAGCGCTGTCTCCAAGCAGAGGATCGCCCACTGGCTCATTGATGCCATAACTATGGCATATCTCGCCCAAAACATGCCGCCCCCGGTACGGCTACGAGCCCATTCTACCCGTGGTGTAGCGGCTTCTTGGGCCCTGGCCAGAGGTGCCTCTCTAACAGACATTTTCAGAGCAGCGGGCTGGGCAACACCCAACACCTTTGCAAGGTTCTACAACCTCCAGGTGGAACCGGTTCCATCCCAGGTAGTGGCACGCAACTTAAGCGGATAAGCCCGAGATAGCCGGCCGGGTGTATCGCTTGCACATAGCGCCTTCCACCTCCTTTTGAGCTGAAGACGTGCGCTGTTAATTCCCAGTAGTGTTCACAAAACTTGTTCCTGGTTGACTTCCTCCGAGCCCTGTGGCAGTCGAGTTTTCGGAGAGACTCACTGCCGGCCCAGTACACGCGCTAACTAAGAGCCCGGTTCTGGGGTAGGTGCTCCGCATGTGGCGGTTCCCTGTAAGGCTAACCCCATGCGATCTATATCTTCTGCTAATTCATTTTCCTGCTGGCAAACTGCGTCTTCCTTGGGCAGAGCCCCTCTGCCCCAGTCTCCATGTTGTAGTAACTCCTCCCCCATTGGGCAGGATCTACCTTGAAGGCTCTCCACATGGTTGGAAAGACCATGTGACGTATTTTTCCACTTAAATATCCCCCCCTCTCTGGGGCGAGGTGTGGTCTCCGCGGTGTCCTCCCCTTGGGAGGAACACCCCCCGACTAGACCTGGCGGCCCAGTCGGATAATCCCCCTTCTTTTTTAGGGAGTGGAAAAAGAGAAGGGGGAAAGAGGCCACGGCTGGGTTAAGCCTGTTTCTATCTTTGGGTAGTCGACTTGTCCCCAAAAAGGGCCGTTCGACACTCATAACTGTGTTGGGGGAGGTTACGTGTCGACCTGGTGTGCTGGCTATGAGGCACACAGCAAGTCTGCCCACCACACACCGCCAGTTCACGTAACACAGTTCAGCCTTGTGGCGTTTTGTATAGGGACCCCTAGTGTCACTACATCGACACCAATGTCGAGTGAGTGACAGATAGGGAAAGTAATGGTTACTGGTGTAACCTCCATTCCCTGATGGAGGGAACGAGACGTTGGTCCCTCCTGCCACAACGCTGAACTACCCGCTGAAATGGCCGGACCTTATATCGGCTCCTCAGCGTAAAACCTGAATGAGTGGTTGCATACCAGCTCCTTTTATACCCATATGTTCGGGGGAGTGGCATGCAAATACCACTCGCCAATTTTCATTGGCCTTTTATCAAAGACCAGAGGTGTCTCGGGCTCCCAAGAGTGACCCCTAGTGTCACTACATCGACACCAATGTCTTGTTCCCTCCATCAGGGAATGGAGGTTACACCACTAACCATGACATTTTCATATTGAAACTGTTTGAGTCAAAATATTATATTCTCTAGTTTCATCATTATGGCATTTTTTAAATTTGAGCGATTTATTGTGAAACGCCACACTGCTAAACAAAATGTACACTAATGTCTACAACAGCACAAGGTTTTCATTAGATATCCAATATTTACTGTGCAATTTCACATTTAGAAAAAATATATATATATATTTCAGGGGATTTATATGGAGTTAAAATAAAATACGGTGCATTTCGAACTGTTCTGAGACCAGTGCAGACAGACAGATCACTGGAGGTTAAGTCATTCACTAAATAGGGAGTAAGGGAGCATCCTATAGCTATCCTATGAAGCCAAGTATATTAATTCCAAACTTCCTATTAAAAGTTCAGTTTCAGGCTGCAGATGATGTTTGAACCACTCAATGTGGTTGGCAAACATGGGACAATGGTAAACAGTACTTAAATTCAGAATTTGTAATGTATATTTTATTTTAACATGGTTGGAAGTGATTGGATGATGCTGGCCATTACTTGTATCAGAATTAATTATGCTACTTTCTGATTGGTTAAATGCTTCAGAACTGGCTAGCACTTTTTTTTTTTTTTTTTTTTTTTTTGACAGTGCAAAGAGAGAACATTGAGATTTTGTTGAAAAAGTTGGAAAAAAAAACAAAAAACATTGCAACATAAGTAAAATAATTTTTATTTGTATAGTTTTTTTATTTATGCTTTTCCCCAAAACACATTGTTCCCAAGTAACTTCAGCTGCAATGTCTGTAATTTCGCAAAAACATGAATAACCAACACTCCTGGAAACATAATAAACAATTTGATTTAAAAAAAAAAAAAAAAACTGACTTTCTACAGCTTGGTATTATTTAAAATTTCACAACTTTGTCCCATTACCCAGATATGTGGACATAAATACTCTTTGCTCTAGAATAGTTTACTTTTTATTATTTGCATGTCGGGTCTCAGGAAAATATACAGTATGTATAGGAGTGCATTTTTTGCCTCCATGTTTAGAATTTTGTGTGCACATTCGGTGGCATCTTTGCCCCAAGCCCCCGTTAATTTCAGTTCATGAAATAAATTATATAATATGTGTGACGAGGCAGACGAGGAATGAGGATCTAAATGCGGCTTTAATGAAAAACAAAAGATGAACAAAAGTCAAAACTCAGAATAAAATGAAACAAACACGGGAAACCAAGCACAGAACATGACAACACATGTGAAGACTGACCAAGAAACCAGGTGAAACAAGGGCTTAAAGACACATGGGCAAACAAGGAAACGAGGAACACCTGCAGAAAACAAATCATAAAATGAAACTACAAAAAAGGACTACCAACTAACAGGAAAAAGGAACTAAACAAGAATTTCAACATAAGTCATCAACACAAAAACAGAGAATGTGACAGAGCCCCCCTTTTAAGGAGCGGATTCCAGACGCTCCAAAAAACAAAAACAAATTGCCCATGGAGTGTGGGGGAAAACAGGTAGTTCAGGGGGGCACAAGGGGTAAACAGGCAGTTCAAGGGGGCACAAGGGGAGCAGAGGAACAAGGAAAAGTCAGGAAGGCTTGAAACCAAGGTGAAGCCAGAGGGATGGAGAGCCAGTGTGATGCTGCAGGCTCGGAGGACCAAGTAAACCAGAGCATATCAGGTGGGTGGCCAGGAGGCCAAGTAGACCAGAGCATATCAGGCGGGCAGCCAGGAGGCCAGGGTGCCCAGAGGAGATCAGGCGGACGGCCAGGAGACCCGGGAGACCAGAGCAGGCAGATGGCCAGGAGACCAAGGAGACCAGAGCAGATCAGGCGGATGGCCAGGAGACCCGGGAGACCAGAGCAGATCAGGCAGACGGCCAGGAGACCCGGGAGACCAGAGCAGATCAGGCGGATGGCCAGGAGACCAGAGCAGATCAGGCAGATGGCCAGGAGACCTGGGAGACCAGAGCAGATCAGGCAGATGGCCAGGAGACCCGGGAGACCAGAGCAGATCAGGCGGATGGCCAGGAGACCTGGGAGACCAGAGCAGATCAGGCTGACGGCCAGGAGACCTGGGAGACCAGAGCAGATCAGGCGGACGGCCAGGAGACCCGGGAGACCAGAGCAGATCAGGCGGACGGCCAGGAGACCAGGGAGACCAGAGCAGAGCAGGCGGACGGCCAGGAGACCAGGGAGACCAGAGCAGAGCAGGCGGATGGCCAGGAGTGGCCGAGACAGGGTCAGGAGGCCTGGGAGGCGGCCACAGGACAGTGACTGGGTCAGGCAGCGGAGCCGCTATAGGAGGAATCTCTGGGGGAGTGGGCGGAGCCACTGGAGGAATAGTCTCTGGGGGCGGAGCCACTGGAGGAATAGTCTCTGGGGGCAGAGCCGTGGAAGGCTCACGACAATGGATGAACGGGAAACAACCTCCATGGTCGTGTACACGGGAAGAGACATGGGAACGACCTCTGTGGTCGTGGGCATGGGTGGAGACATGGGAACGACCTCTGTGGTCGTGGGCATGGGCGGAGACTCGGGAACGACCTCTGTGGTCGTGGGCATGGGCGGAGACTCGGGAACGACCTCTGTGGTCATGGGCATGGGCGGAGACTCGGGAACGACCTCTGTGGTCGTGGGCATGGGCGGAGACTCGGGAACGACCTCTGTGGTCGTGGGCATGGGCGGAGACTCGGGAACGACTTCTGTGGTCGTGGGCGGAGACTCGGGAACGACTTCTGTGGTCGTGGGCGGAGACTCGGGAACGACTTCTGTGGTCGTGGGCATGGGCGGAGACTCGGGAACGACCTCTGTGGTCGTGGGCATGGGCGGAGACTCGGGAACGACCTCTGTGGTCGTGGGCATGGGCGGAGACTTGGGAACGACCTCTGTGGTCGTGGGCATGGGTGGAGACTTGGGAACAGAAACTTTTCTTCTCTTCACCCGGATGGCCAAAGTTGACAATGCCGGCTCTGGGACGGATGAGGCTGGCAACGCTGGCTCTGGGACGGATGAGACTGGCCGTGGCAGGCGTGGGCTCGTTGGCCGTGGCAGGCATGGGCTCGTTGGCTCATTGGCCGTGGCAGGCGTGGGCGTTGCTAATTTGCAAGGTAGGGTCTTCATGACCCTACGCACTAACATCAGTGGCAGATCATACAACTTCGAGACAGGGGCCGTGGAAGGCTTCGACAAGGGAGCCGACAACGCAGGTTTTGGCCCGGGGTTCCCGCCATAATCCACTGTATAAAAGGGAACGCAAAGTTCCAGAGCCTTCACCACTTATTCGCAGAGCGTCCAGTGAGGATCAGCCGGAGGCATCAGTTCCCTCAGTGCACTATTCAGACCGGCCCAGAAGAAAACCACTAGAGAGAGGTCTGGAATGTGCACTACATTTGCCAGCTCTAGAAACCCATGGACGTGATCCTCAACTGGACAGTCCCCTTGCTGAAGGAGCAGAATTCTGACGGCCGCTAGATCCAATTTTTGGTCAGTCTTTCTGTGACGAGGCAGATGAGGAATGAGGATCTAAATGCGGCTTTAACGAAAAACAAAAGATGAACAAAGTAACTCAGAAGAAAATGAAACAAAAACACAAGAACCCAAGCACAGAACATGACAACACATGTGAAGACTGACCAAGAAACCAGGTGAAACAAGGGCTTAAATACACATGGGCAAACAAGGAAACGAGGAACACCTGGGGAAAACAATCAGGGGAAAACCAATCATAAAATGAAACTACAAAAGGACTACAAACTAACAGGAAACAGGAACTAAACAAGAATTTCAAAATAAAAGTCAACACAAAAACAGGGAATATGTGACAATATGTATAAATAAATTCATATAGCAATGATAGAGAGTGAGTTCAGTGGTCTAAATGGTATACAGAGGAAAATGATGCTCTGTAAAAATGCTTTTCAATGCAAAGTCTTGTCTAGGACTTTCAAGTATCTTCAATGTGGACAGGGAAGGGTAAAACTCTCTGAAATCAGTTCAGTTTGGCAGTGCACATGCTGTACGAAGCATGCTGACAATCGCAGAGTGCATCTTAGAAATCATAGGGGACATTGTTATTATGTGCAGCATTTTATAGAAAACAACAGCTGATGGAAATTTCTGAAACGGAGAGAGAGACATTAGGGACTCACAAGCAAGCGTAGGTGAATTTAGGGTCTCTCATGTAAGTGATTGTATTCCATTTTTAAACCATTATGCGTGCATTGGGAAAGGCAGAGGTATTGTGTGCTGTACTAGCAGTAATACTCTTTGATATACACGTATAGTTTAAAAGGCTGAGAGGGAATTTCCCGGACCACGCCTTCCAATAATGAGAAGTTGTAGTTGGAATGTTAATGCCCTTTTCCCCCCGTCAGAATATCACACATTATTCACACCCGAAATGGCCACAGAGTCAAACAGTTGCAGTAAAATAAGAATTTTCTGTCTCATTCTGCTCTGTTGGGTCCATCTAACTTTTGTTTATGGCCCCTGTCATTGCAGGAATAATCCATCATGTGCAAGCGAATACAGAACAGGCTGCATTAGAACAGAGAAGAGCTGGGTACAATGTGTGCATTTGTGTGTGTACAAGAGCCAGATGATGGGGCTTGACTCGTATCAATATGCAAGGACTGACGCCTCTATCAAAGCAACGACCCAGAGACCTTCACACATCTGATTCACCTCCCATTATATCCACCTCATAAGTCTTACTGCTCACACTCCATCACACATAGATAGAGAGAGAGAAAGGAGAAGGGGGGAGAGAAAAAGTGAAGGAGTGAGATATCAAGATAAAGAGAGAGAGAGAGCCTCAGGCACATGTGACATGGTCCAATATCTGGTAATATTCAGAAGAGAGGGAACAGAGAAGCATGGAATTGGAAAATAACAGAGAAAAACTAAAATACTAGTGAATAAAATGATGCTAAATCAAAGAAATCATCCATAAACTTAAGTCAAAAGCTTAAAGCTACACAATGTAACTTTTTTTTGTTAAAAATTTTAAAAAAATTATTAATGAGAGAGAGCAACAAAAAGCCATCTTCCAAACCACATCTTTACCAAAATACACTTTGATAAACCTATAATAATGATATTATATTATAAATATTTTAGAGCTCTTGGGACGGATTTCACGGGAAATTGCATTCATACGTCATTCGCCTGTGCGTGTTGACATCATATCCATACACAGAGAAAATAAGATCCGGCTACTGTAGCGCGTGTATAGGGAGTAGCTGAAGCTGAAAGTTTGTTGTAACAACAAATGAGAACAATTGACCATGGATCATTCAAAGTGGCAAACCTCCAGGGAATCACTTTGTAAAAACAAAGAAACCCTGAACAGAGCAGAGTCTACATGCAAAAAGTGAAAGCAAAAGAGTTCGTAATAAAACCTGAAATCAACATCGGCTTGGCTTTTCAGAGGTGGTGACAACTCCTAGATCTGAAAGCATTTAAAAGTGACCCAGAGATGTTTTTTCCTTACTCAACAGTTAAGATATTTTATTGATATGATTTGTGTATAATTGTGTAATCATACACACACGTCTGTATGTAGTGAAATACAATAATTATACTGTTATCGGTGCAGAACTTTTCACTTGCTAGCACGTGTGTATTTTTTTATAACGGCAGCAATTTATATAAATAAATCCTTTAGTCCTAGGCTTGCCAAGGACATGTGAGTCTTGAAATGATGTTGACCACTGGTTGGTAACAGTGACAATCTATAAATGAGTTACTACCATGGTCTATTTGGCCAGAATATCCTGAGTTATAAAAACTTTACGTTTGACCTTATCAGACTAGCAATCATTATGTCTAATATTATTGAACATTGCTTTTGTAATGTAATTTATTTCAAAACATCAATTCTTCCAATAAGTTAAAACAACAGCATAAGATATGGCACTTATCTACTCAGATGACATGTTTTCAGATATCCATCTTTTCCTTTCTTTCGTTATTCATTTGTCCATTCGCTCTGATAAGATGTCCTGTATTCATGTGTACACCGATGCATCGAACCACATTTATCCGCGCAGAGGAGCAGAGCCGAACCACAACCAAAACAATGTTCTTCCGCAAGACACATGCAATTTTATTTTTTAAATGCTAGAGTGTCAAAAGTTATATAGTGTAGCTTTACATTTCTATTAAACTTTCAATTTCAATGCTCACTCAATGAGCACTTTATTAGGAACACTATGGTCCTAAAAAGTTCCCGATGTGGTCTTCTGCTGTTGTAGCCCATCCGCCTCAAAGTTCAATGTGTTGTGTATTCTGAGATGCTATTCTGTTCACTACAATTGTACAGATTGGTTATCTGAGTTACCGTAGCCTTTCTGTCAGCTTGAACGAGTCTGGCCATTCTCCGTTGACCTCTTTCATCAACAAGGTGTTTCTGTCCGCAGAACTGCCGCTCACTGGATGTTTTTTTGTTTTTGGCACCATTCTGAGTAAACTCTAGAGACTGTTGTGCGTGAAAAACCCAGGAGATCAGCAGTTACAGAAATACTCAAACCAGCCCATCTGGCACCAACAATCATGCCACGGTCGAAATCTCTGAGATCACATTTTTTTCCCCATTCTGATGGTTGATGTGAACATTAACTGAAGCTCCTGACCCATATCTGCATTATTTTATGCATTGTACTGCTGCCACACAATTAACAGATTAGATAATCACATGAATAAGTAGGTGTACAGGTGTTCCTAATAAAATGCTCAGTGAGTGTATGTGTGCTTTCCATAATACATATTGTCCAAAGCAGTTTTACAACAATGCATGCACAAACCAAAATAGTATCATGGCTGCTATGGTGAAAAAGGGCAAATAGTTATATATTCATCAGAATTCCTTTTGAAATTGGAAGGAGTTTGGCTATTAGCACATTCCCAAAGCAGATATTGGAAATGGTGTTAAACTAATGGGGGCAAATAAGGGAACAAAAGTGCATGTCTACAAAGACAAATTGCCAATTAAGCCTGACGTTTTACTTAGGAGAAATGATATGTCATTGATTACATTGGTTCAGCACTTTTCTGTAAAACTTCACAACACTGTTAAACAAAATTTGCTATGCAATGAGCAAAAGCAAGTGCCCTCCAAAACAATGTGACCTACACAGTGTTATGAACATTTGTTTCCCAAAAAATATATTAATAACCTGTCAGAGCAATTTCTTTAGGACTTAAGGCGAAAGAAAGGGAAGGAAAACAACAATGTAGTTCATTTGTTCTCTGAAGCCTACCATAAAGGGCAGGAGTTTCCTTAATGAAAGTCTTGCAACACTTAAAAAGGAAAAGAGAGAGAAAGAGGGAGACAGAAAGAGAAAGTGAAACAGACTAACATTTTAAAACCTTATAAAGGTCAATCTAACAGAACAACAATCCAATAGACTTATTATTTAAGTCATGTTTATGAAAATATATATTAGAATAATAAAAAATAAAAAAAAGTAAAAAAAATAAATAATAATTATTAGAGTACGCGGAAACGAACAAATGAGACCAGCCCTAAATTTCCCTGATTTGTCTGTTTTAAAACTGTGTAATTCTTTTACTCCCTCTGGACAAAACTTGAGGAGTCAGATTAAAGCTATAAATTGTTAACATGGTCACCCCATCAAAGAGCAAAACTGCTGGAGAGTGGAGAAATTTGCAATCATATTATATGCCTCACTGGACACCTGTACACCTGCCCACCCACTGGAACTTTAAAAATTCAGTTTTTACACTCCATCTCAGCTCCCAGGACTCACAATAATGTCGGGAACATTTGAATCATTTTATGACCTTAAAGATACTGTAAGCGATTTTAGCTGTTTGCTCACTTCGGCCATTTCTTCAACAACATAACCTCTCTCCAAAACCCTGCCCTTGAAGGACATGTCAGCAAACTCAATTTCAGAAACCCAAAAGCGCAGAATTATCCATAGACAGAGGGCTTTTCTGATTGGCTAAAAAAGTGAGGATCACCCCCCCCCCCCCCCTTTATATATTGTACTGTATAAAAGAAGAAGAATGACTAAAAAAAAACAATATTGTTGTGTACAATATATAAAGAAATTATATATTTAATTTCTTTTTTTACAGCCTACTGCTGTAATATATAGTAATATCTTTCAGGATGTAGGGACATATACATGGTATTATATTAGAACAACTTCATAAAACCTCAATATGTACAGCCATATGTACTTTTCAAGACCCCCACAACCATGTCTTTTGATGCTGTTCAAGCTTTAATTGTGCAACCAGACTTCCCAAATCTCCCGTAGATCACATCCTGCTTAATTAATGTAATGCAAGTAAGTCTAGAAGTATCTGCAAAATGACAACACAATAGATATTGCATCTACTGTATCTTTAAGATACCAATAAATATGGGCCCAGACTCAAGGTGAAAATCACATGCTCAGTGCACCATGTTTTTGACAATGAAACAGGAATCACAATAGTTATCCATCAGAATTTATCTGAATGATTTGACAGGGCTTTATCGCTGGTCGAAACCTTGCCCACTAGTGACCTGTCCTGGGATGCACTGGAGCACAAAGAGCTTTAGGATGAACCGAACTGAACAGCAGCCTGAATAGACAGAGGATGTGGAAAGGTCAAACTTCAATATCAAAGTGACTCACATGCAGCCCAGTAAACTCATCTTAATGACCAAACAGCACTGAGTAAATGTGTTTAAGGGTGCTTTCACACCGGCAGTTTAGTTAGAAACAGAAAATGGTTCGCATGAAAAATTGGTAATGTGAAAGCTGCCATGCGGACCGGGGAGCGCATCGCGGTACCGAACCCGAGACTACCTGCAGGAGGTGGTCTGAGTTCTGTTGCAATGGAACTGTAGCGCGATTTGCGTGAATGTGAAAGCAACTTGGACTCAGGTGCGCACTCATTCAGGAAGTAAAGTAACCTGCACATGCGTTTTAGCTGATGATGACATCATTAGTTTCGACTAATAAATATAGGGTATAATAGGAGATGACAGTGGCGATAACTTCACCTTGGACACGAGCGTGAGTAAGTGTGCAGTGTAAACAAAGATGCAAATGAATTCCTTGCAATCAGCTGTCTCCTCAAAAAACACCGTTTGTGAGCAGCAGCAAGCCACCTTCCCCTGGACATCTGATGAGTTACACCATGAAGCGCACATATACGCAGTTGCCGTTCACTCTGCTGTGCATAATGGCACCAAAATAACAAAAAAACAAAAAGTATGATGAGTTGCGTTGTGTTCTCCATGCGTGTTTGTGATGACGTAAGATGAACGCAAATGGACCGGGGTTCGACAGAATCAAGTGTGTGAAACCAGACCAACACTGCGGGGGGCACCGGGAACGATCGCACTCTGAATCGGACCGCAGCAAACGTGCCCAGTGTGAAAGCTCCCTATGGATGCTTTCACTCTTGTTTCGATTGCTTGGACCTAACCCGAGTTTGTGTCCTACCCCTTCCCCCGCTGGTCTCTGTTCACATCATATTTTTTTGGGTCCGAACCGCGGTCTGATTACGTCATCAATGAGTACAAGTGGCATCTGTTTACTACTGTAACTAGACAACAACTCAAGAAGACATCAGCTTCGCTGTGTTATTGAAGTATACGTCTTTTTGGATTTACCACCAAAAACTGCACATGCAAAAAACGTCTGCCACGGATGCATTGAATGTGCAATGATGTGAAAAATATAAGCGTTTGTCTGCTGCGAGCCAGTGGATATGTTGCAAGAGTGAAGAATGTGAGCTGCTCTCTTAAGGTGATTTATTTGGACACAAGCTGGTATGAGAAATTCATTAAAACATAATAATTGCGATCGGGAGCCTGCAAAGACGCGAATTATACGTCATCAATAAGGATTCACTTCCGCAATTTGGTACGATTGCGCTCATATTAGCAGCAAACCGCATGGGAGTTCAAGTGGACTCCAGTGCGGTTCATGGGTGCGCACCCGAGTTCAGAAAACAGCGTTCACACCACCCAAACGAACTGAGCTTTGACATCATTCGAACTCGGGTGCACACCAAAAGTGCTAGTGTGAAAGCATCCTAATATAAAAGTGTATTAATGCCTCTTTCTCTCTCACTCATTCACAACAAGATATCTGGCAAAAATGCAGCCTCATCCTGACAGTCCACTCAGCTTACAGTTCTCAGTTTCAGGTTTACAGAGAGAAAAGGCTGATATTTCTGTAAGCTCTAATTTGATTTCAGGGCTCAGGGTCATGTATCCTTATACAGAATTAGACTGCAGAGGTTTATAAATCTGATGCTGAATCATAGAAACTGATATAACCCTGCTCTTACTAAAAATAAATTTTAAAGCAACACATCAGGTTTTATACTGTACCCAAACATATTTGCAGTGTATTATCTTGATAAAGTTGTGATTTAAAAGTTATCAAATCCCGTTGTCACTACCTCATTAACAGGTTAAGAAAATTTTCAATTGTGGCATCATGTACATATTCATAGACAGAATTCACTCATTATTCAGTCATTATTCTGTTGCATTACATTTAAGAGAGTGATGCAGAGTTGGTTTCATGTGTAACCTTTTTAACATTCTGTCTTCTTCCATGGGTTTCATGAAAACTTACACATACACTAACTTAGCTCTTTATTATTCATGAGATTATATAATTAGCCAATCATGTGGCAGCAGTGCAATTCACAAAATCACACAGATATGGGTCAGGAGCTTCAGTAAATTTTCACATCAACCATCAGAATGGGTAAAAAAATGTGATCTCAGTGATTTCGACTGTGGCATGATTGTTGGTGCCAGACTGGGCTGATTTGAGTATTTCTGTACTGCTGATCTCCTGGGATTTTCATGCACAACAGTCCCTAGATTTAACTCAGAATCCAGTGAGTGGCAGTTTTGTGGACAGAAATGCCTTGTTGATGAGAGAGGTCAACGGAGGATGGTCAGACTGGTTCGAGCTGACAGAAATGCTCAGATAACCACTCTGTACAATTGTAGTGAGCAGAATATCATCTCAGAATACACAACATGTCGAACCTTGAGGCGGATGGGCTAAAACAGAACCATAGTGTTCCTAATAAAGTGATTGTGATGAAGAGGAGGGCGTGGCCGGGCCGTGATGGAGCACAGCCAGCACTGAAGCAGCTGATCAGTGGGAGAGCGAGATAAGGGGCAGCAGGAGACGCCGGTTCGAGAGAGAGAGATGCACGCGGCCATGTTGCATGTGTGTCTGTGTTTGTTTATGTTGGTTTTATGTTGAGTTTTTCATTAAAGTTTTATGTTGACTGTTCAGCCGGTTCCTGCCTCCTCCTTGCCCATCCTTTAACTGTTACAGTAGTGCCAAAACCCAGGAGGGAGAAGGGATGCACTGTCGCGGACTCCTCGCCGTTGCCATCTGCCAGGGGAGCAGCTGCGGCCATCTGCCTGGGGCGGAAGTGCCGAGAGCCGGAGGGGTAGGAGCGGTTCCATCTGCCAGGGGCCGGAGGACCCACAGCCGTCCTCTGGGGGAGGAGCAAGCTGGAGTCCACCAGATGGTGGAGGAGTGGTTGAGGACTGGGCAATAGCGCATCCGGGAGCCAGCGAGCAAGTTCTTCTCTCTCTCTCCCAGAGATGGGGGGGGGGAATTAGTCAGACCAGTGGTGCCCCGGCCTGAATCGGGTGGGGGAGGAATGTGACAAGGGGAGGGTGTGGCCAGGCTGTGATGGACCACGGGCAGTGCTGAATCAGCTGATCAGCAGGAGAGCGAGATAAAGGGCGGCCGGAGGCGCCGGTTCGGGGGAGAGAGACACACATGGCCGCGCTGCACATTTGTTTATGTTGGTTTTAAGTTTACCATTAAACTTTATGTTTACTGTTCAGCCAGTTCCCGCCTCCTCCTTGCCTATCCTTGAACTGTTATAGTGATCTTTGATTGAATATTTGTTTGCACAAACACAACAATATTGTTTTTTTTAGTCATTCTTCTTCTTTTATACAGTACAATATATAAACACATGCTGGAGCTTTTGTTTTGTTTCTGAAACAAGTAGTAACTAGATTTGCCAAAGAATGCCACTTTCATGTCATCAAAGCATTAAAAGACACTCAATTTATTTGAGGCCATTAATAGCAAGATATCTGCAACCACAACTGATATTGCAGTTTATTGCTGAGTTATGTCCTTGAAATAGGCAGTTCGCCTATTACTTTTGCATGGAAAGAAATTCTGACCATGAAATGTAGACATATTTTCCACTTATTTCCTCTGTGTTGTTAGTAGAACCTCTTTACCTCTTCGTTCAGCCCTGGCCAGTGGAATCTGTCTTTGATTCATTGGCCATTGCTTTGGGCTCCCAGGTGTCTGGCCATGGGATGGGTGTGTGCCAAGGTCAAGATGGTCTCAGTCCTTCTACATGGTACCACCAGTAGCTGCTTCTGTTCCCCTCTCCTCTCAGTGACACAATACAAGAGCCCATTCTCAACAATAAAATGAGGTGTTGGGTGAGGCCCGGGTTGTCGGGGAACCCCCTCAAATTCTCGAAATTGGTTCCAACATTGTTTCAGGAGGGTAAATGATCCTCCAGCTGAAATCTGTTGGAACAGATCAAAGAAGAGGTTAGGGGTATTCCCAGACTCACCTTCTCTCTCACTTTCCATAGCAAACAAGGCGTGGAGAGGGCAAGCCGATGCTTAGGTCATCCACTTCTCCACATGGTTGTATTGAGGTGCTGTTCCAGGCTGGGCCAGTCTCGCCCCAAAAGCAAGGGAACTGGTAGCTCCTTGACAACTCCAACATCAAGTTGCCAACTACTGGACTCAGCCGACACCATTACTGAAGCAGAAGGGACATACAGGGCTTGGGTGCACCTCCCGTTGATACTTACCTCCCGGTGTGTTCCTTTAGGTGACGTGGTCCAATGCAGCAGGCACCCCACAAACCAAGCACGGCCCTCCGGGGGGTTTGGGTCCATTGGCATTGGTTAGTCTTTTGGGCCCCCTCCCGCGGCTGGGATCTCCTTCCATCGGGTGCCTTGTGGCGCTCACTTCTCTGGCCAGCCCCTCCGGGGAAACCCCACCGCTCTCTCTCTGCCATCTCTAGTGGTCGCTGCCTCTGCCAGCTCCACTGCCTCGACCAATTAAGCCATCGTGGAGAGGTCTTTCATTCCCACAGCGTGGCAGACGGAGCGATGCAGAGATCTCAACAGCTCATCCACGGTTACCTTCTCCACTACTTTCTCTGGGGTAGGGTTTCCACCTAAGAGCCACAGTTGGATGAGGAGTGTGAGGTGCGATGCCTGGACTCAAATCAGAACCTGGGGATTTTACATCCATTCATGGAACTTCTGAGTGGCGCATACCGGAGACAGTCTCACCCAGGCTATGATCTCCACTTTGAGGGTGTTGAAGTCATGGTAGGCTTCAGCCAGAAGGGAATAATAGGCTTGCTGTGCTTCCCCCGTAAGGAAGAGTGCCAAGATAGTGACCACTCCTCTCGTGGCCTGACCTCCCAGGTGGCTACCACCTCAAAGGTATGGAGAAAAGCCTCTGCATCATCTTGCTCAGTGAGCTTAGTTAGTACTTTGTGGGTGGTATGTTTCACTTCCAGTTGTGATGAGGAGGAGGGCGTGGCCAGGCCGTGACGATGCACGGCCAGCGCTGAATCAGCGGGAGAGCGAGATAAAGGGGAGCCGGATGCGCCAGTTAGTGAGGGAGAGAGACGCACGCGGCCGCGCTGCATGTGTGTGTTTGTTTATGTTTGTTTTAAGTTCAGTTTTACAATTAAAGCTTTACATTGACTGTTCAGCCGGTTCCTGCCTCCGCCTTGTCCGTCCTTTTAACTGTTACACCAGTAATCGTGCACGCTCTTCTGCCTCTGCTTGCAGACGAACAATCTCCTGTTCCGTTCGGGTCAGTCCGGTAATGAGCTGTTCGGATAATTGCTGCGAAATCTGTGGGAACACAAAAGGATTATGGGGTAAGTGATTGTGTCTGTCCTCACTCTGTAAACAAAGCCAGCATTCTCCACCAGTGTAGTGGGGTTGAGAATGAGGCACAGACAAATGTAAATGCATCAATGTCCCCTGAGGGGCCTTTATTACAAGAAGTATGTCTTTGTACAAGTGGTGCAGGTGACAATGCTGAGAGTAGCTAGAAGTGCTCATGTATTTTTTCTGTGTTCTTCCGGGTGTGAGAGGGCAAATCCTCAAGAGAATGTCAGTGTAGAGAGAGATGGTGTTAGCTGGATCGTGGTCCTTGTGGCCTTGTAGTCTGAGGGACCGTTTACACGACAACATTTTCAACTAAAAACAGAAAACTTTTTATGCGTTTTGGCTGTTCGTTTACACGACAATGGCGTTTTGGGGCCTGAAAACGCAAACTTTTGAAAACGGGTTTCAAAGTGCAAGTTTTTGAAAAGGAAGCCGTTATCGTCTCCGTGTAAACATACAAAAACAATGACGTCATGCGCATGCATATTACGTGTTCGGTCTATAGTCTAGAGTACTTCAAAACAACGCGCAAGACATTCAAAACTACAATGGCGGACTACAGGACTGTGTTTGTGCTGCTCAAGATTTTGAGTTTATTGACACTTCTACAACAAAGTGTAGATTTACTGCATCACTACTATGACCAGCGATCACCATCTTCATTGTTTGTATTCACCGATCTGTGGAAGAATGCTTATGTGCGCAGGCACGTAGTGTTTCTTTACAAAGTGACATTGCCAACTGCTGGCCTGGCATGCATAATACAGCACTTTGTAGTCGTTTTCATGGATCCGTGTGAACAGGGATCGTTTTGACAACGTTGCCATCTGTACGCGAAACTTTTCAAAAACGCAAAGGAAAACTTTTCCGTTTTTAGTACATCATTGTCGTGTAAACATACCCTGAGTCTGTAAATGGAGACAGAGAGAAACATTAGTATGAGTCTTTCGTTGGCACTCTCCATGTGAGGGTTCTATGGTGGTTTATGTAGTGCTCCATTGATGTGAATAATTGGTGTCAGCTGTTCCCAATTCTCAGTTTCCAGGTGCGGGTGATTGTGGTAGCCAGGGGTGATGCTGATTCCGATATGGGAGACTCTCCACAAGATCCAGAACACTGATCACACTGGCCTTTTTTTATCAGCCCTCTGAGAGAAAGATAATGCATAATAATGCACAATATGTTTATTTTCTCATCTTGTTTAAAAGTCATCACGAGACCCTGAACAGCCTTGGCATTACGTTGACAGTGAAATAATTAAGTGTGTGTGCCTTATTATGATTTAAAAGAAACTATTAACCGCTTTTTTATCACAATAATGTTATCTTGGTTATCTTGGTTTAGGTACACTGCGGATGACAGTGCTCTGCAGTTTTACCAAGGTAATTAAGGTGTGTTGTTCTAATATTATGAACCTTTTCATTCAACCAAGACCACTCCCCATCTGACTGATCCCCAAGCCCCAGGCTCTCATTTCTTTATATGGTCCTGATGTACTGCAAGTAAATGCAGCAGAAACATAATCGATTTAAATTCATGCATGGCAAACCTCAGGCTTTAGTGTTTAAACAGAAACCCCTTTAAAGGCAACATTTAATATACAGTAAGTGACCTCCTATAAAGGAGAATCATTCTTTAATTTGCAAAGATACGTTATGGTGATTTGGGCATGGCTGATCGATTTCTGTGGAGCGTGAGGCCTATAAAGGAAGAATGGTAAGAACCTGTGGGAAATTATCTCTAACAGCTGTTCTGTGTTACAGTGAGAGCTGGAGAGGGATAAAAAGGGAGTCCAGACCGCCAAAGGAGAGAGATAGATGCAGGTGGGAGCCGGGTAAACAATCCACGTAAGCTTTTTATTGCACACACTTTTTAGTCTAATGCACACTGTTTGCTTTGGAAAGTTTATGGAAAGTTTTGTATTAAATTAGAAAGAATGCTAAACTAGTGATCTAGTGCCTTTGGACCCCACTGTATGTGTTGTAAGCACCTCTCTAACAGTCAGTTCTATTTGGTCCAAAAAAAAGCAACACTACATAAGCAAATCAAACTGCAACTTCAAACTTTTTCTACAGAAAAAAAGGTGGAATAACGATTATTCAGATTATTCTGGTGGAATATCGACAAGAGCATCTACCTCAAGACTTCAACTCTGATTTTAACACCGCTACCGAAAATAAGTCATAATACAGGTACTATTCAGCATTTAAGTGCAGGGTTGGGGAGTAACGGAATACATGTAACGGGATTACGTATTTAAAATAGAAAATATAAGTAACTGTATTCCAATACAGTTAAAATTTAAATAATTGGTAATTAGAATACAGTTACATTCAAAAAGTATTTTGATTACTGAAGAGATTACTTTGCATTTTATTGTCATTTGTTTCATTTAATATTTAGTCCTTTCAGATGGAAAACATTTATACATATAAATGATGCGATCCAAAGTGCATTTGAACAGTGGTGAAACACTTTCTTATGATGTGTTACATTCATACGAGCAAGCAGAGAAGTAAGTTTGAAGTAAGTTTGGAGCAGAAGAATTGTCAGCTTCACACTAAGCTAAAATGCTATTTCTAGCCATTTTACATGCACGTTACCAGGCACGATCATATTTTTTTATCAAAAAAATTCACGTTCGATCATAATTTCTTTTTTCTAGTAAGGCCTTTGATATTAGGGCAAAAATCGTAGTCTTGATAAAAATGTGTTATTGTTTTCCTGCAGAAATATCAAAAAATCCTTAAAACAAGATCAATTAGATTTATCTTGTTTTAGAAACAACACTGCATAAGATATTTAGGTTTTTCAGAGAATGTATTTTAACATGTGTTTTGTCTTATTGTACTTGGTTTTTATAGTCAAAACAAGTGAAAAAATCTACCAGTGCTGAAGAAGTAATCTAAAGTATTTAGAATATGTTACTGACCTTGAGTAACATAACAGAATATGTTACAAATTACATTTTACAGCATGTATTCTGTAATTTGTAGTAGAATACATTTCAAAAGTAACCCTACCAACCCTGTTTAAGTGCAATTCAAGGTCTTTGTTTCTATTTCAGTGGGCATTTCCTGCAAAGCCTTCTCTGACTACACATTAAAGGTGACCACATTCTTCTATTCCCAGCTCATTACACAGTCAACCAACAGAAAATGCAATTATGGGAGAATACTGGTTAGATTAAAGCAAAGAGCACTTTATGATACAATGAAATCTGACTGCAGTCTTCATTTTTAATTCAGATCACTGATGTTCAATTTATGTGGCTGGTGCTTCATGTTTAGGACTTGACAGTAATCATAAATGGATGTTGAGAATTAATTGGCTGAATGAAGAGGAGATAGGAATAGTTGGGATATAATGATTGCAATTGCTTTAAATAAATAGTTCTTCCAAAAATTATAATTCTCTTAGTATTTACTCACCCTTGTGCCATCTCAAACTTGTATGACTTTCTTTTCTGCGGAACATAAAGATATGTTCATTAATATACAGTATGTATGATGTGTTTATATCCATACAGTGCAAGTGCATTGGGTCCAAAATTTCCAAGCTCCAAAAAGGACATAAAGGCAGCATAAAGATAATCTATGTGACTAGTGGTTTAGTCATTTAGAGCTAATTTATCATTGCTAACATCTCTACTTAAAGCAGTAACATATGTGCTGTTGACACATAAAATGTCCATTAACTTTTTTTAAATCAACATGAAGATTTTAGGTTAAAATTGATATGAATGTATAAGGGAAATATCTTAGGTCATCTAACTTTACTCATCATTTCTTTTGGAATTTTTGCCTTTACTTGTGTGACAAATTAAGTTTTAAAAGTAAAAATATTCCATGTTGTCTCTCCACTAATAATGGAAATTTTTCACGTAAAATCAACAATTACTTACTGGCAACAAATAGCCAGCAAGTTGCTGTATTTCATACCACAGTAAAATTACTGTAAACATATCTACAGTAGTTTACAGCACACTGTATAATGATTTTACAGTATGTGTTGTACTGTAAAATTAATTATGGTAGTTGTATGATGTATATTAAAATACAGTATATTAGCTGTACAGTAAAATTAGTTACAGTAATTGTTTGTATGTTGTATATTAAATTGCAGTGTGCATACCATAGAACTAACCATATTAAACACAGTTATAGCTTACAGAGTTAACTTATTTCAACCTATTACAAGTTAAAAAAGAATGAAACAACTGAGGCCTTTTTGAAACACAACACTTATTAAAAAATGACAACTTAAATATCGCATAAATGTTACTTATAAAGGTAAATTATGACTACACATATACAACCCCGATTCCAAAAAAGTTGAAACAGTATGAAAAATGCTAATAAAAACAAAAAGGAGTGATTTGTAAATTATTTTCACCCTTTGCTATATTGAACGCACTACAACTACACATTATATTATGTTTTACCTATTGAATTTCATTGTTGTTTTGAAAATGTACAGTAATTTCAGAACAGATGATTGCAACATGCTCCAAAAAAGTTGAGACAGGGGCAATTTAAGACTAATAACAATTTGACGAGTTGAAATAAAAAGGTGATGTGAAACGTCCTGGTTACTTTCGTAACCTCCATTCCCTGATAGAGGGACATTAGGGGTCACCCCTGGGAGCCCCAAACACCTCTGATCTTTGAGAAAAGGTCAATGTGAATTGGCGAGTGGAATTTGCATGCCACTCCCCCAGACGTAAGGGTATAAAAGGAGCTGGCTCGCAACCACTCATTCAGGTTTTGTGCTGAGGTGCCGAGACAGGGTCCTGGCCATTTCAGCGGGTAGTTCAGTGTTGTGGCAGGAGGGACACAATGTCTCATTCCCTCCATCAGGGAATGGAGGTTACGAAGGTAACCAGGATATTCCCTTAGTGGGGCAAGGGCTGCCTCTGCGACTTTTGTGAAGACATGAGGCGACATGAACAGACCGAAGGGGAGGACCTTGTACTGGTACGCCCGGCCCTCGAAGGCAAACCGCAGAAAGGGCCTGTGCTGAGGTAAAACCAAGATGTGGAAGTACGTGTCCTTCAGGTCTACTGCCGCGAACAAATCTTGATGCCGGACACTCCCTAAAATGTGTTTCTGCATCAGCATCTTAAACGGGAGTCTGTGCCCGGCTCAGTACTAGCAGGTCCAATATTGGCTGCATCCCACAGCCTTTCTTGGGTACAATGAAGTAGGGGCTGTAGAAACCCTTCTTCATCTCGGCTGGAGGGACAGGCTGTATCACGTCCTTCTGCAGAAGGGTCGCGAACTCCGCACGCAGGGTGTAAATGTGCAGTGTCCAGTCATCATGATAACGACAGCCGTAAACACCGGGTGTGTGACCCAGGGATCTTTTTCTGAGAATGTGGGTACCGCAGCCCCTCGGGCATGTGGCAAAATTAAAAGAAAAATGAACAAAAGATTCTCCTCCCGGCCCTCCAATAGGGGATGTTGTGATCTTCTTACCAGCTCCAACTGTGCAGCGGCTCTCCACGTCCCTGGGTCACCTGTCTTAGAAACCTTCCTCGGGTTCTTGGCGGTGGGTGAGACGGGGGCGTCTGCTTCCTGCGGGTGGCTCTACCCCAGGGCCGGGCCGCTGGGGGACACCCCTGGCGACGAGCAGACGGGGTGCGGGATCTTGATCCGTGCCGGGGCAGGATATGTTGAATAGCCTCCGTCTGCTTTTTAACCGCCGAGAAATGCTGGGCAAAGTCCTCGATGGTGTCGCTGAATAGGCCAACCTGGGAGACGGGGCGTCATGGAACCATACCTTCTCAGCCTCCCTCATCTCGACCAAGTTGAGCCATAGGTGGCGCTCCTGGAAAACCAAGGTGGATATTGCCTGCCCGAGAGTGCCGAGCACTGCTCCTGCATCAATCCCGGGTCAGAACTACCTTCGTGCAGTTCTCTTAGCGCCATGGCTTGGTGCACCTGCAGGAGAGGTATAAGTGGCTTTATAAGTGTTATTAGAAGAAATGGTGATGTTTCACAGTTGTAAATATTCGACTGTCCCAACTTTTTTGGAGTGTGTTGCATTCATCCGATTTGAAATTACTGTACATTTTCACACACACACACAAAGAAAAATGAAATTCACAAGGTAAAACATCATATAATGTGTAGTTGTAGTGATTTCAATATAGCAAATGGTGAATGTAATTTACAAATCACTCCTTTTTGTTTTTATTAGCATTTTTCATACTGTCCCAACATTTTTGTTATTGGGGTTCTAAAAGTCCACTGAAAAACTTCAATATTAAGTTCGCCAGATGTCCAAATGACTGAAAGAACACTCTCCAATTCTTTGCCTGCCCAGACCTAAAGAACAAAAGCAAAAATCAGTTAATATGGAGTAGTGGTGGTGTAGTGGGTGAAAGCACATAACTGGTAATCAGAAGATTGTTGGTTCAATCCCCACAGCCACCACCATTGTGTCCTTGAGAACGGCACTTAACTCCAGGTTGCTCTAGGGGGATTGTCCCTGTAATAAGTGCACTGTAAGTTGCTTTGGATAAAAGCATCTGCCAAATGCATGAATGTAAATATCATGTAACTTCAGTCCTGTTTTTATATCAACATGGCATTTCAGCTACAGGGAAGAAAATACACTCTCAACAATCAAGGTTGTGCACCATACAAAAAGGATTGAGATAATGGTCAGAAGTTACTTACATACATATCGAATAATATTTAGAGCAAAACATTTACACATATAACATAATACAACTATATTTTAGATAGACGGGTCAAATAAAGTGGCGGGAATAGCACTGCAGAGCATCAAAATGAAAACGGGGCATCCAGTGAGTTGCGCACATTCGACCAGTGTAAATACAACAACATTTGTTCACAGACAAGATAATTTGGTTACTTAGTACTTCAAAACTTGCTATTGCTTACTTCAATATTAAACAGAATGGCTGTTATGTTAACTAATGCTAGTATCTGGCTGACTTGCTAACTTGTTTGAGAACGTAAACTTTATTGTTACAAAGCTACTTGTCAGAAATTACCTTGCAGATCTTCATTGTCAAATGATGAATGCTGGAAAAAAATAATTAAAACTGCTAAAATATGTTTTGGGCGATTTTGGTGCACACCTGGTTCAGTCGAAAAGAGATCACTTTGCTTCTGCTTCTCTAAAGGCTGAAGTTACGAGTAGTCGAATGTAGGCTCAATGGTCACAGGTTGCCAGGTGCATTCAATACAGTTCTACTTTTTATGCAATTGTATGAGTAAATCCAATGCAGAGAAGACATCTCCTGGGTTTCAATTTTTTGATAATAGATCATTGAATGACCATGAATTTCCCCTCTAAATTGTGTATGTACAGGTTTGAGGTTGGGCCAGATCTCGTGCAATTTAACAGTAAATTACTGTAATTATTTTCCCGCTTATTTTTTTCCTTAAGACAACAGCTCAGTTTGACAGTAACATACTGTAAACAGTTTCTACAGTAAGGCTAGGTGGAAAATACAGCAATAATACTGTATAAATCACAAAATTGACAGCAACATACTGTAAACAGTATCTACTGTAAGTTGCAGTTGGAAATACAGCAATAATACTGTCAAAACAACTAAAATCATTTACAGTGTAAGAGACATCAATGGATATAAAAGTGATCATTCCAAGGGAATAGTGTGTGTGTGTGTGTGTGTGCGTGCGTGCGTGTGCAGTTACAACTACTGCAATGCAGCAATCCCTGACCCCAGCTGACCAATCACAATCTAAAGCTTTTACAGAGAAAGTGTTGCCCATCAGTAAAGCTGAATCACTGAGTAACACCATTAAAATTCATGGGAGTACATTACGTGAGTAGATGCTAATTACAATGGGCAATGTCTCTCGCCTGCCTCGCTGACTCAGAAACAGACTGATTCCCCACTGAGCAAATAACTATATTTTAGCACTAATTGCTGATCCAAGATCAGTTTATTTAGCAAACTGTTTCCTGCAATTGCAATCAGTTGAACACTTGAAAGGTTGTTCTTTAAGCTTTTCTTTAAATTTCTTTTCACAACATGCTAACATTATACAGTTTGCACAATTGCCCAGTATGGCACAGAATTCGTGCCACATTGAAACGTAATCATCACATAGGAAAAATATTTCTGCAAATGTAATGCACTTATGACGTTGCCTTTTATTTCATCATTGAAAAACAATATACAGGGATTTGCTTTTTAAAAAAACAAATGCTGAATTCAGGCCAGAATGAAATGCACCACTTTGTAAGCCACTCAGCTATATTGAATTCTACTCTGTGACGCTATACACTTGGCAAGCTAAATATTAAGCAAATCATTGAATATCTTTGAGTAATGATGTCCTTTGCATTTAAGTCTTAACAGTGCAGAAATCGTGCCACAATGAAATGCAATCACTGTCCAATCAAAGGCTTGGACAGAACTGGACGCTGCAACGTACAGGATTTGATATCACACTAATAAAATCACAAATAATATTATATTCAATATGTTAAAATATACCATCTACTTAATTTCCTGCTACAAAAAAACATACAGCTTTGAAATTTGTATTCTTTATATTGAGCCAAGTGGTCAGTGTGTTGCATCTTCTGTTATTGATCACTCGAAATTTCTTTGCAGGAGCTTGCGCTTCCAGTCTTCCGTGTTCGAATGCATCTGAATGGAAGTGAATGGAGGGCAAAGAGGTAAACGCTCAGAAGTCAATCCTACTGAAGATTTTCAACATCTGTTTTTCAATAGAAAATATGTTCTATATCGGTTAGTGTATAAATATACATTTTTATTATCAAACAGATATATTACTGACACTGATTCAGTAATGAGAGGGACAACCCAGAAATCAGATCAGAAAACGAATATAATTTGAGAAATTAATACGACAGTACTTGATTTCTTTTGCATTTTAAAGAGACTTTAAGAATAGAAATTAGGAGCATATTAGTTAAGATGCTGAAATGTACATGGCCCTCTTTGTAAATTTCTTTCGCAGCCAAGATAATTTTGAAAAAAAAATTATTCTACACAGTGCTGAGATACATCTTCAGCGGGTCTTGTTTTGACTAGTTTTAAAATGATAATCAGTTCACAACTGGGTTGAGGTAATACACTATTCCTTTTATATGATTTATTTACAAAGAGCAAAAACAGCAAATACTTGGAATATAATATGGTGTCCACAGAACACACACACACACGCTGCAGCAGAGTTATAAGACTAATAGACCTGTAGATGAGAGGAAATGTCACCAATGAGTGTATGAAGTGCTGAAGTGGCTGAAAGACTGGCACTTTGCCAAAGAGAATATAACAATATTCTATGCTCAAAGAGAGGGAGAGAAAGTCCCAGGCATGGACAATGTGACATTTCTCTTTTAGCTGTATAATTGTTTTATACCTCAGAGGGTATCTACAGTGGTTCTTATTACCGCAGGGTTTGACTAATAGTTTTGATGCAAGTCTTTTGTCCTGAATGTCAACATCCTTGACCCTGCTATCCAGAATCTCTTTAACCAGCATCATCATTCAATCAAATGTCAAACATATCTATATGATAATGTTAAACACTGCTTAGGGTTCATTTTCAGGCTTTGTAAGTATTAACGAATGCCAGCAGCACCTGTCCCTGTGTATGATTTTTGTTTCAGGGGTTGTGCTATCTATGTTGACTAAACTACATGACACAGGGGGTCAAGGTTTGGCTGGTTAATCCTGGCAGTTTGGCCATGCAGGTACTGTAGATGACATAACTTATGCAAAAGTTTCTCTTTTGAAGGCCATTGAAAAGTAGCTGTGTATTCTGACAAAATAAATTTTTTTACCAGCAACATACAGTATAAATCACTGAAATTTCATTATACTGAATTAGATCTTTTACCATTGACAGATTTTTTGGAGTGCTCTTAAAGTTAAATAAAATTGTGTTCCTATCTACTGTCAGGTGAGGGAAGTAGAGAGGCAAGTACTCAGAGCAGAATTGCAGTGATGGAATTTTATTAAATAACAAATAAACAAAAACAAAACAAAAAAACTATCCCATAGGGGAGAAACAACATCCCAAAAACAGACTGGAACCAGGTTGGCTTGGCAGGCAAAGGGGAGCCTTATGGACCGGGCTCAGCACAGGAATCAACAGACACCAGCAGCACAGACAAACACAGCAAACCGGCACGGGACATAAAACACAGGGAGGTGAAACAGGGAAGGAAATGAGGAGGGTAACGAGAGAAGTCAGGTGATGCAAATAAACTGATAACAAGGTAACAAGGAGGGTGGGGTATCACTCACAACTGAACTGACACAAGTGCACATTACAGTGAGAAAACACAAAGCCATGTGCACTCACATAACAGGGTCGACAAAACCCACTGCATTGGAGCTGGTAGTAAGACCACTCCATCCCCCGGTGGAGGGCCGGGTGGAGATTCTTTTGTTGCCTTTTCATTTGATTTTGCCGCATTCCCAAGGGGCTGCGGTACCCAACAGTTCAGCAAAAGAGTGGTTTCCTCCTTCCCTGGGTCACATACCTGGTGTGCACGGTCGTCATGACAACCACCGTCCACCTTTTTTCCCTTGCAGGATTGGCGCTCCAGCAGCAGGTCTCCCCGCCCCTGCGTGCCCAGCTGTGGCACACATCCGCCCCCGATGTGACAGTCTCCATGGGTTGCGAGGACAGGCCTCTTCCTCCCCGTCCCAGGCTGTTCCAGGGGTGGTCACAAGGAGCCAGGTAAGTGCTTCGATGTCAATAGACTCAGAACAGCCACGACATGGTGTGGCACCTCGAGCTTTGCCCCGCCGCGAGGCCCCACCTACCGGTACGTCCGATAACATTGTCCCTTTTGTCCCCCTCACACGGAACTTGTATGCATGGCTTGCGCTTTCCAATCCGTCGCGATGGCTGGTCCGGACCGTCCGACTCGGCTACGCGACTCAGTTCGCCAGGCGTCTACACAGGTTCAGCGGTATCCACTTCACCTTGGTGAAGGACGAAAATGCTGCTACCTTGCGCGTGGAGATCGCCACCCTCCTACGGAAGGGTGCAATAGAACCCGTCTTTACACAGACTCCCGTTCAAGTTGCTGACGCATAAACGCATTCTGGCGAGCGTCCGGCATCAAGATTGGTTCGCGGCGGTAGACCTGAAGGATGCGTACTTTCACATCTTGATTCTACCTCAACACAGACTCTTCCTGCGGTTTGCATTCGAGGGTCAGGCGTATCAGTACAAGGTCCTCCCTTTCGGCCTGTCCTTGTCCCCTCGCATCTTCATGAAAGTCACAGAGGCAGCTCTTGCCCCGTTAATGGAAGTGGGCATTCGCATTCTCAACTATCTCGACGATTAGCTAATCCTAGCTCACTCATGGGACATGTTGTGTGCACACAAGGACTTGGTGCTCTCGCACCTCAGCCGATTAGGGCTTCGGGTCAACTGGGAAAAGAGCAAGCTCCTCCCGGTTCAGAGCATCTCTTTTCTCGGTTTGGAGTTGAACTCAGTCTCATTGACAGCGTGCCTCACGAACGAGCGTGCACAGTCGGTGCTGACCTGTTTGAAGGCGTTCAAAGAGAAAACAGCGGTTCCATTGAAACACTTTCAGAGGCTCCTGGGGCATATGGAATCCTCAGCGGTGGCCACCCCACTCGGGTTGCTGCATATGAGACCGCTTCAGCACTGGCTTCAGACTCGAGTCCCGAGATGGGCATGGCGGCGCGGGACACATCGCATGGTCATCATGCCGGTCTGTCACCGTCTCTTCAGCCCTTGAACCGACCTCTCATTTCTACGGGCAGGTGATCCCCTACAGCAGGTCTCCAGGCGTGTCGTGGTCATGACAGACGGCTCCAAAACGGGCTGGGGTGCTGTTTGCAACAGGCACGCAGCCGCCGGCTTATGGACGGGCATGCGGCTGTGTTGGCACATCAACTGCCTCGAGTTGTTGGCAATTCTGCTCACCCTGCGGAGGTTCCAGCCGTTGATCCAGGGCAAGCACGTGTTAGTTAGGACAGACAACACGGCAATGGTAGCATATGTCAATCGCCAAGCGGTCTGTGCTTTCGTTGTATGTCACAACTTGCCCGACGTCTCTTCCTCTGGAGTCAGCAGCACTTCAAGTCGCTGTGAGCCACTCACATCCCGGCTGACCTCAACACTGCTTCGGACGCGCTGTCACGACAGGTTACCCTCAGGGGAGAGTGGAGACTCCACCCTCAGGTGGTCCAGCTGATTTGGAGTTGATTCGGACAGGCACAGGTAGACCTGTTCGCCTCCCAAGAATCCTCCCACTGCCCGCTCTGCTACGCCCTGACCGAGGCACCTTTCGGCATAGATGCACTGGCACACAGCTGGCCTCCTGGCCTATGCAAATATGTGTTTCCCCCAGTGAGCCTACTTGCACAGACTCTGTGCAAGGTCAGGGAGGACTAGGAGCAGATCGTCCTGGTAGCACCTTACTGGCCCACCCAGTCGTGGTTCTCGGATCTCACGCTCCTTGCGACAGCCCCCCCCCCGGCGAATTCCCCTGAGGCAGGACCTTCTTTCTCAGGGACGGGGCACCATCTGGCACCTGCGACCAGACCACTGGAATCTCCATGTCTGGCCCCTGGACGGGACGCGGTGGTAGACACAATCACTCAGGCTAGGGCCCCCTCTACGAGGCGCCTGTATGCCTTTAAGTGGCATCTGTTCACTAAGTGGTGTTCTTCCCGACGGGAAGACCCCAGAGATGTGCAGTCGGATCGGTGCTTTCCTTCCTGCAGGAGAGGTTGGAAGGGTGGCTGTCCCCTTCCACCTTGAAGGTGTACGTTGCTGCAATAGCAGCACACCACGACACAGTGGACGGTAAGTTCTTAGGGAAGCACGACCTGATCATCAGGTTCCTGAGAGGCGCCAGGAGGTTGAACCCCTCCAGACCGTGCCTCATTCCCTCATGGGGCCTCTCTGTAGTTCTTCAGGGTCTACAGAGAGCCCCCTTTGAGCCTTTGCAGTCAGCTGAGCTTAAGGCACTCTCCTTGAAGTCTGCCCTCCTGACTGTGCTCACTTCCATCAAGAGGGTAGGAGACCTGCAAGCATTCTCTGTCAGCGAAACGTGCCTGGAGTTCGGTCCGGGCTACTCTCACGTGATCTTGAGACCCTGACTGGGCTATGTACCCAAGGTTCCCACGACCCCTTTTAGGGACCAGGTGGTGAACCTGCGAGCGCTGCCCCAGGAGGAGGCAGACCCAGCCCTGTCGTTGCTGTGTCCGGTGCGTGCTTTACGCATCTATTTGGATCACACACAGAGCTTTAGGATCTCTGAGCGGCTCTTTGTCTGCTTTGGTGCACAGCAGAAAGGAAGCACTGTCTCCAAGCAGAGGATCGCCCACTGGCTCATTGACGCCATAGCTATAGCATATCACGCCCAGGATGTGCCGCCCCCAGTAGGGCTACGAGCCCATTCCACCAGGGGTGTAGCGGCCTCCTGGGCCCTGGCCAGGGGTGCTTCTCTAACAGACATTTGCAGAGCAGCGGGCTGGGCAATACCCAATA
This sequence comes from Myxocyprinus asiaticus, assembly GCF_019703515.2. NCBI lineage: Eukaryota > Metazoa > Chordata > Actinopteri > Cypriniformes > Catostomidae > Myxocyprinus > Myxocyprinus asiaticus. The sequence continues at coordinate 16,490,779 of NC_059364.1, read as the reverse complement.
CCGTTGCAAGGTTCTACAACCTCCGGTTTCGTCCCAGGTAGTGGCACGCAATACAAATGGATAAGCCTCCGCATGTGGCGGTTCCCTGTAAGGTATATATATATCTTCCACTAATTCGTTTCCCTGTTGGCAAACTGCGTCTTCCTTGGGCAGAGCCCCCTCTGCCACAGTCTTCATGTTTGTAGTAACTCCTCCCCCGTTGGGTAGGATCTACCATGAGACTCTCCACATGGTCGGCAATACCATGTGACGTATTTTCTACTTAAATATCCCCCCCCCTTTGGGCGAGGTGTGGTCTCCGCGGTGTCCTCCCCTTGGGAGGGACACCCTCCGACTAGACCTGGCGGCTCAGTCGGATAATCCCCCTTGTTTTTTAGGGAGTGGAAAAAAGAAGGGGAATAGAGGCCACAACTGGGTTAGCCTGTCTCTATCTTTTGGGTAATCGACTTGTCCCCAAAGGGCCATTCGACACTCATAGCTATATTTGGGGAGGTTACGTGTCAGCCTGATGCGCTGGCTACGAGGCACACAGTTGTCTGCCCGTCACACACCGCCAGTTCACGTAACACAGTTCAGCCAGTTGCAGCGTTTTGTATAGGGACCCCTTGTGTCATTACATCGACACAACGTTGAGTGAGTGACAGATAGGGAATGTCCTGGTTACTTGCGTAACCTCCATTCCCTGATGGAGGGATCGAGACATTGTGTCCCTCCTGCCACAACGCTGAACTACCCGCTGAAATGGCCGGACCTTAAATCGGCTCCTCAGCATAAAACCTGAATGAGTGGTTGCATACTAGCTCCTTTTATACCTGTATGTCCGGGGGAGTGGCATGCAAATACCACTCGCCAATTTTCATTGGCCTTTTATCAAAGACCAGAGGTGTCTCGGGCTCTCAAGAGTGACTCCTAGTGTCACTACATCGACACAATGTCTCGTTCCCTCCGTCAGGGAACGGAGGTTATGCAAGTAACCAGGATGTTCTATGTGTGTGTAAATGTTTTTTTTTGTTTGTTTTTTGTTTTTTATCTAGATCTTGTTGATTATGCATGGTCCATGTAACACTTTACAATTCATTTTTCAGAACATACCCATGCAAATGCAAAATAGAAAACTGTTTGAAACTTTCATTTTTCTTTTTTACTGGTTACTAATTGGATAAATGATCTTTCTCTTATTTTCTTCAATTTTACTTTTTCTAAATTGTGATTTAAGAAATTATTTTTTGAATAATTGACATCACAAATTGTATATTTTTCTATTTTTTGTGTCTTGCAGTCTGCACTGTGGGTTGTACCATTAGCACGGGGGTGTGGGTTAGGGAACGGACTGCTTATTACTACATGGATGTTGAAGAATTTAAAAGGCTAGCAGGCCCCCGTGTTTAATATTAATATTATTTATTATTATTATTATTATTATTATTATTATTATTATTATATTTTTAATGTATTAAGCCTTTATACAGAGCGTATACTTGCAATTTAGGTCCATTTCTCCTTGTATGATATTCACTGGAAGCAAACTGCCACATGGTGGCTGGCTAAGTGAAGAACTCAGAATTCCGAAAAAGATTCTCAAGTAAATTCCTTATAAAAGCGTTAATACATTAGAATACACCGATCAGCCACAACATTAAAACCACCTGCCTAATATTGTGTAGGTCCCCCTTGTGCCACCAAAACAGAGCCAGCACACATCTCAGAATAGCATTCTGAGATTATATTCTTCTCACCACAATTGTACAGAATGGTTATCTGAGTTACCGTAGATTTTGTCAGTTCGAACCAGTCTGGCCATTCTCTGTTGGACTCTCTCATCAACAAGGCATTTCCGACCACAGAACTGCCGCTCACTGGATGATTTTTTTTTTTTTTTTGGCACCATTCAGAGTAAATTCTAGAGACTGTTGTGTGTGAAAATCCCAGGAGATCAGCAGTTACAGAAATATTCAAACCAGCCCGTCTGGCACCAACAATCATCCATGCGATTATCTAATCAGCCAATCATGTGGCAGCAGTGCAGTGCATAACATCATGCAGATACGGGTCAGGAGCTTCAGTTAATGTTCACATCAACCATCAGAATGGGGAAAAATGTGATCTCAGTGGTATGGACCGTGGCATGATTGTTGGTGCCAGATGGGCTGGTTTGAATATTTCTGTAGCTGCTGATAGGAGCCTTATCCGGCAGATACTGCAGAAATTAATTAATCTGTCCTGACCTTTATTCATCTCTGACATAGCAGCATATTTTACCAGTCTGAACAATCAACAGTCGATTTTGATAAACTCATTCACACCTTCAATAAACGTCTCTTTCTCTCTGCCGCATGACAGAGGAAGCAAATAACAATGCTTAGACAAAGGTGACAAGAAATCTTTTCTGTCTTTGTAAGGCATGTGTTAATCCTGCCAATTCATCTTTGCCTTTTTTCACTTCATTATTGAGAGTCTGAGGCCTTAATCTAAAGCCTAAAGAGAAACTGTTTACACAGATGAGCCTGATCCCTTCCTGTTTTTAGTTCACTCTAATTGTATCCAGTCTTAATCCAGTCCCTTAAAGTCCAGTCATGTTTTAGATGATATGCGCAGGCAGGTCTATTTGTTAGGCTGTGAATGCACATGCAGTGTGTGGTAATGAGGTTGACAGCTTGATGGTGAGTGTTAGTGTTTCAGAGACAGAATCCTAATGGTGTTGCATGAGTCCTGTGTTAGTACCTAAGACAGAAAATGCTAATTTCACTGTGTTTTTGGATCTCTTGGGGGTTTTGAGTTGCATTCCTCATGACTTTTCTACCAATGCTCATCAGAACAAACACAACTGAACAGCAAATAATTAGCCTACATCCAACAACCTCAGGTAAGAGAGACTGAGGGAGGGAGAGAGTTTCTGACATCGCTCCTTGAGGTGAACCTTGAGGTGAACATTACCCTGTGACATATATCTGTTGCTCAGTTCACAATGACTACACCCTAAACCCCAAACCCTCCAGTATTACACACAATAATCGCAATAAAAAAGATAGTTACTAATTATTAAGATAAGATAAGATATTTGTAAGATGGTAGTATATGTACTGGAGTATAGTAAAACAAACTGGATGGATGGATGGATAGACTATTTGCATACAGTCAGATTAATACAAGTCAGAGGCACAGTAGCTTTTTAGTACAAAATCTGAACATACTTTAAGAAACATTATTTGGAAAAACAATTAGCTTAATGGCTACACCCAAGCCTAGCTACCCTAAAGTGTTAGAGCAAGTGAATCAATCCACCTGTTACTGATATGACCATCTCTTTTGTTCCAAAATGTGATATTTACATAGTCCACAACAAAATATAAACAGAGATAATTTACACAAAATTATGTCATTTACTCACACTCATGTCATACCTGTCATTGTTTTCTTCTGTGGATGAAAACAAACGAAGCCATTGCAGAATGTCTGAGCTGCTTTTTCCAATGAAACTGGGGCTGTCAAGCTCCATACACCATAAAGGTTGTTCACATGACTCATGTGTTATACTTCAAGTTTTCTAAAGTCATGAGACAGGCCGATAGGTTTGTGTGGAGAACAAACTGAAATTGTAATTTAAAAAAAAAAAAATCTTCCTCAAGGGGCCGCTTGACAGCTCAGAAAGCCAAATCCTCAATTGATCAACATTCAAATCTCTATGGATATGTCTTTTTGGTAACATCCAAAGCTCCTACCAAACTTCAACACATTAAAAAAAATTTGAACTTCACTCTCAAAACCATTTTTCTTTAAAGGTAGGGTCTACACCAAGGAGCTAAATTTTCCTTATTTTTAAAAAAAATAAACAAAGTCATTAAAAAATAAGCTACTTTTGATTAATGTAGGGTCAGAGTAGCCCGGCAGAAGGAAATTAAGAAGAATTAAAACAGAATTACACCAAGATGGCATATAACACCGGAAGTTCCTCTAAGCATTAAAAAGCTAAGAAAATTCAGACTGGTGCCAGCAAGTCTAAGGCTGCAGCATCTGTTTTTTTCCAACCATCTTAGGAACAAAAGAGATCTGTAGGCCACAATGACCTCCAATCTTCCATGCTATATACTGTATATCAGGGAATACCCCATGACATAAGGCAAATCTCAGCAAAGAGACCCTAATGGCAGAGGTGATGGGCAATAAAAGACACGGAGTTAGAACAAGCTCTCCTTGTGAGACCCTTCTGAATAATAATGAACATCTGCCCCTTATCTCGCTCTCCCACTGATCAGCTGATTCAGCGCCGGCCATGCTCCATCACGGCCCGGCCATGCCCTCCTCCTCATCACACAACAGTACAAAGTCTCCCTGCCTTGGACAAATGTGCTTGTTCTCTTCTCCTTCTTCTTGCTCTCTTCCTCTCTCTTCAATCCTCCGTGCTCTTGCCCTCGTGGCTTATAGCCTTCTCCGGTGCCCCTCAAGTTCCCTACAATGTAGAGACCTGGAAGGTTCGGAATGTAAAGTTCCGAGGGTCCCACACACGTGACGGGAGTCGCCCTCATTGAAGGCCTCGCTTCAAAGCCCCACCTCATCATCCCAGCAACAAACTATCCACGATCTTAACAAAGGTCCAAAACATCGACAGAACAACCACAACTTTCTACAAAGAGCCAAAGAACCAAGCAACTCAAGGAAATGCAAGTACATCACCAGACTTTGCTGAAAGTACTGGTGTCTCTCTAATATAATTCGAGTTACACGATTGCAAATCGAGTTAGACTGAATTAAGTATCAGTGGTTCTCAAGGTATTGTCTACAGACTCCATAAAGTTCATTTTCTCTGTATAGATCATTTCCATTCAAGTTACTCTGTTACAGTTCACTCACAACCTGTTTTCATGTTGTATATGTGTTCGTTTTATGTTAGATTAGCAATAAAGTCTTGTTTGTATTCAAGGATAATTTGACTGTGGTATATTTAGATAAATATTCTTGTCACTTGATTTTTCAAAGATCTATGCTCCAAAGCTCGAAGCCTATTTAAAATATTTGTGATTTTATTTTCAATAAGCCATGAGAATAGTACTACTCCAATAAGTGAATTAATCATAATTCCCTTATTAATGCTAATTCCTTACAATAGAAATTGTGAGCAGATACGAGATGTATTACGATTTTAATGGTGGAGAATTTTATTCAGACAAATAATCTCATTATTTGTTATTTATCCATCTTATAATGGTGGTCGAATGCAGCTAATTCCATTATAAAATTCCTTACATATTATGGTGAAGGTAAACGTACACTCAGTAGTGGGTTGTACATTTAAAGTCTAGGCCTTCAGTGTTATTCATGCCATTAAGAAAACACAGTTTCACAATGAATAAGATACACTATGCCTTTGGGCATCATACATTATGTCGCAGCTAACTAGTAATACCACTTGACATTTTAAAAACACGTCCACGCACGAAAGCCAGAAACGACACTTAATGCTCAAGCAAGCCTAATTTTAACTGCAGCATGACTGTTTTGTCTCCTGAACAGACATTCAACAATCATAATTTTTCATATGAATCTACCAAGAAGGTCTGTAATACCTGGAAAAATCTATCTAATAATATTTGCGATTGAAATGTTGCTTGCAATAAATTTTGTTTTGTCAGGGTACATGGTTATGTTGCATTCCATTCAAGCTGTATGAGGGATATTCCTACTTGATATCTCCAAACATAAATGCAATCCATTCCCCGATATTCGTAACCGCAACGCTCCCGTTAGCTTAGCAGGGATTTGACTCTCATTAGAGATGTCTCCTAGCAACCCAACTGACAAACAATGCTTCAGCGCTAGCATTTGTGCTTCAGGTGTACGATTATCAAAAGAGACTATAATTTACCATGATTTATACACCTGTTTCTGCAGGCGTTTGTTAAACAAGCTTTAATATAATTTAATGTGGAAACAAACTCATTTATCGATATTACTTAATAAAGTGAATGTTTATCACATACTTTGTATATCTCCCTGAGTGTCGACATGTTTGTGTGACATCATGCACCTGCATCTCGGCAAAATCAGAGATGAGAATTTCTGCACGAGCCTACAAGTTGTAATTCTGATTTAAAGATGTATTCCATTGCACTTTTCCTAGTAGGAAGTTGTAAAATCTGACTTTCCAAGTTGAATGGAATGCAGCACTACTTTTCAAAACTTGATCCGACACTGAATGCTCAAGCAGCCTAATTTAAATTTAGAAAACTCCTGATGTTGCTATAACAATGCAAAAAGTGCTTACCAATTTACTTTAAGTGAAAATCAGTCCTCCTTTCCTGTTTAATAAATTAAGCAATCACATGGTCATGCAGAACATCTTAGGTTTTTAAATCCATTAGGATCTCTTTCTCAATGGCAATACCAGCAGTGATGACAGCTGACTCCTCAGACAGCTTGATCTTACGCTTTTCGCTCTTGAATTACGTATATCACTTAAGGTGTGATTGCGTCACTCAAGGCCAGCTAGAAGGCCTTGACCGGGACATATCCTAAAGATCACACCCACCAAGAACAAATAAATCAATCTGATTGGCTGATGAATCTGACAACTTGACTTTAGTTGCTCATTCATTTGCACTGTTGAGGGATTCTGAAGAAATTCTAAAGGCCTGAGGGGGTGGAGTTCAGACTCACGCACTACTTTGGCTTCGGGCATGCGATTTGTGAAACAGTTGCCACACTTTGCTTATAAGCATCAAGGAATACATTCTGATTGGATAAACTTTTCATTTTTCTCTATTTGTTTGTAGATTAATTATGAGTGGAAAGCGATTAAAAATACATAGGCAAAAAGGTGATTGAGAATGAAAGGATGAAAAATATTTATTTATTTGGCATGTTACGCCAGCAGAGAAGGCTTTGCTGGCCCTGAGAATTCGCCACTGCGGACACTTTAGTCCATAAAATGTGCATTTATACTACCAAATTTCCCTACATATAATGGGGTAGACATGCAAACAGTTAATTTAATTCCTAACACACATAAATGTCCTACATTAATATGGTAAAATAAACTATGTTAACTCAATGAATTTTGATCGAATGCATACGACACGTATGGCACTGATCTGTGTGGTTTTGGAAACAGCTGACAGCTTCAGCAGCCTTAAGTGCTTTATCACATTTATTGATTAATTTAAGACAAACACAATGCATCACCAACATCCAGACACAAACTCATAGTGACAGTACATGCCATCCACACTGTCATCCAAAACTGCAAAACAGATATAAAGCTACTACAGCATAGAATCTTATCTAAATAAAGTAAAATAGATGTTGTAGAAATGTGATGGAATCACACACACACACACACACACACACACAAGTACATGCATCTCTATAAGAGCAGCTCTATGTAGATAACATGCCTAGAGCAAGTGCAGAGCAGCCGTTCTGTGGGCCATCAGCAGGTTTTTTCTTGAAGGTTAAAGTCTGATTTATAGAGCTGCTTGTCCACCAGCACAGCATCGCTCAGGGAGAAGAGGGCCATTAGCTACATATCCAATTTGGTTAGACATGTTCGGTATTTAGTTTGTTTGCGTATGTTTGTATGTATACATAAGCCTTAAAGTCCAGTGGGCTTGGGTCTGTTTAAGGGTCTGAATGAAACAGAAACAGAACTCTCTAATCTAGCTTGGCCCGATGAACCATCATTTCCCTGTGACTCACTCTGACTACCAGGAAAGATACAGAAACAAAACACACTGACATTGTGATGTCACGCTTCATGAGATTCTGCAGCCAAGCATGATAATGCTCACATTTTTTTTATTTTTTTGCCAAATAATGTAAAGTTTTTCTGCTTTTCTCCACTTTTCCTGTCTTCGATTTTGGACAAAAGAAGGTATATTAGAATTAGTAATTATGCATAACTATGCTGCCTACCTTTTCAGAATCAGAATCAGAATGAGATTTATTGTCAAGTGTTTTCATGTACACAAGGAATTTTTTTTTTTTTTTTTTTTTTTTGGTGATAGGAGAAACAAGTGCACACAGAACATTACAGTGAGACACAGAATATAAAACAAGGTAAGAGTATAAATAGATATACATATAATAGGACATATAACAAAGAATGGCATATGTACATGTGCAAGGAAGGGGTATGTACAGTTATTTAATTTAATATGTGAATTTACATATGTTTATGATATATTTATTTACATTATTGCACTATGGGGGAGTCCTGAAGGCAGTTTAATTGTTCATGTGGAAAATGGCCTGAGGGTAAAAACTGTTCTTGTGCCTGGATGTCCTGGTGCTCAGTGCTCTTTAGCACCGGCCAAAGGGCAACAGTTCAGTGAGAGAGTGGGCAGGGAGTTTGGGGTCCTGAGTAATTCTACCTAAACATTCCCTCAATCTGGAGACATACAGGTCTTGGAGGGTGGGCAGGGGGTCACCAATAATCCTCTCAACAGTCCTAACTGTGTGTTGTAGTTTTCTTCTGCCTGGTTTGGTGGCTGAACCAAACCAGACAGTTATAGATGTACACAGGACAGACTCAATGTTGGCCAAGTAGAACTGTGTCAGCAGCTCCTGTGGCAGGTTGAACTTCCTCAGCTGGCGAAGGAAGTACAACCTCTGCTGAGCCTTCTTCACAATGGAGTCTATGTGGGTGTCCCACTTCAGGTCCTGAGAGATGGTAGAGCCCAGGAACCTGAATGACTCAACTGCTGCCACACTGCTGTTCAGGATGGGTGGGGGGTATTGCAGGGGGATTTCTCCTGAAGTCCACTATCATCTCCACTGTTTTGAGCGTGTTCAGCTCAAGGTTGTTGTGACTGCACCAGACAGCCAGTTGTTCAACCTCCCATCTGTATGCAGACTCATCACCGTCGCAGATGATGTTGATGACCATGGTGTTGTCTGCAAACTTCAGGAGCTTGACAGAGGGGTCCTTTGCAGTGCAGTCATTCGTGTACAGGGAGAAGAGCAGTGGAGAGAGAACGCATCCCTGAGGAGCACCAGTGCTAATAGTGAGGGTCCCGGATGTGAGTTTTCCCAGTCTCAATAGATGCTGCCTATCTGTCAGAAAGCTGGTGATCCATCAACAGATTGGGGTGGGCATGGAGAGCAGGGTCAGTTTGATTGAGAGAAGATCAGGCATGATGGTATTGAAGGCTGAACTGAAGTCCACAAATAGGATCCTTGCATAAGTCCCAGGTCTGTCGAGATGTTGCAGGATATAATGCAGTCCCATGTTGACAGCATTATCCACAGACTGTTTGCTCGGTAAGCACACTGAAAGGGGTCTAGCAGGAGTCCAGTGATGTCTTTCAGGTAGGCCAAACCAGACTCTCAAATGACTCCATGACCACAGACATGAGAGTGACAGGTCTGTAGTCATTAAGTCCTGTGATTTTGTCTTTTTTGGGGACCAGAATAATGGTAGAGCATTTGAAGCAGCAGGGAACTTCACACTGCTCCAGTGATCTATTGAAGATCTGTGTGAAGATGGGGGCCAGACTTTCAGACAGGCAGGTGAAACCCATCTGGGCCTGAAGCTTTCCTAGTCTTTTGTTTCCGAAATACCCAGCACACATCCTCCTCACAGACCATAAGTGCAGGTGGAGTAGCAAGAGTGGGGAGGAGGGGGGTTCCAGGAGGTGTTGGTGTGTGTGAAGTGAAGATCAGAACAGGGGAGGGGTGCGAGACTAGGCTTTTTTTGGAACAGCCTTCACATAAATAAACATGCCTTTGATGCTTTAAAGGGGTCATGATATCCTCTTTTCTTATCATTTTATTGTCTTCCCTGAGGTCCACTTATAATGTTAGTTTTGTTTTTGTTACTTTGCACCACAACAGTCATAATTTAGTCATATATAATAATTTTCCACCCTGTCTCTGGCCCGCTGTCTGAAACACTCAGTTTTAAGCTGTCTGGCCCTTTAAGACTTCAATGTAAATGGCCACTGTTGTGATTGGCTAACATTGCGTAGCCCTTCCAATACAGCCATATTTGAAACTCAATCCGAAGAAAATTAACAAACTACACACAACATTATAAAACTACATTTCAGGGTTAACACATAACATACACCCAACACATTTCACCTGAATGTATCAAATTGTTTAATTAAGTACAGAATAAACTATCAAACAGTCATGATATTTGAAACAATCGTGAATGGAATTAGTTACTTACTGTTTTGTAGTTCAATATCCAATTTTATCCATCCCACCTTTCAATAAAAGTTCCTTTGCAAAGCTTGAATCATATTGTGACTGTTTCACAAGCAATCCACACTGAAATCTTCTGAATACACAAACGTAATACAATGCAGGGTGATGCTGGGTGCTTCAAACGGCTTCAACAGGCCAAAGCAGAGACGCTGGTCTTCACCAGAACGACATCTCACAATTTTCCGGTTTGTTTACACACAGGACTGTATGCATTTCTCCCAGTCAGTGGCAGCAGCAGAATGAGATGCGTTTTTTAAAAAGTTGCACTTGTACCACTCTTGAAACGCAGCGCACATCGCCGGAAGTGCATCAAAATGATCAAAGACGTCCATGTAGTGCATGTTTACAAAAGACCAACAATTTAAAAAAAGCATAGATGTGTGCAATAATGGTCCAGGACACTTTCAAAACAGCACAATAGCAAGACAGCAAACAGCAAGATGAAACAGAATGGGGGAACCTTTTTAGAATTATAACTTGACATTGTGTAACAGGGCCGATAATGTTACTTCACTAGATTTTATTTTATTTTATTATTTTTGCCAATTAATATTTTTCTCATGCGAATTATGCAGTTTCTATTGTTCTTGTTCATAAATATGTTTAATCATAAAAAGGGTCTGTGAAGTATAATGGTTTAGTCCTTCTCCCCCACCAGTTGAAACAAAGTGGTTTAGTCCAGGTAGCCATATCAATTGTTACGTTCTTTTTGCGGTCTTTTGCTCTTCTCTCTCCCGAAAGGAAGAGGTATGTCCCTTATGCTCAAGTTTTGAAGTCAAGTATTGTTAAATAACAATTCACTACACACATATCGTCATGGTTACTTGTGTAACCTCCGTTCCCAGATGGAGGGAATGAGACGTTGTGTCGATGTAGTGACACTAGGGGTCACTCTTGGGAGCCCGAGACACCTCTGGTCTTTGATAAAAGGCCAATGAAAATTGGCGAGTGGTATTTGCATGCCACTCCCCCGGACATACGGGTATAAAGGAGCTGGTATGCAACCACTTATTCAGGTTTTATGCAGAGGAGCCGATATAAGGTCCGGCCATTTCACCGGGTAGTTCAGCATTGTGGCAGGAGGGACACAACGTCTCGTTCCCTCCATCAGGGAACGGAGGTTACACAAGTAACCATGACGTTCCCTATCTGTTACTCACTCGACGTTGTGTCGATGTAGTGACACGAGGGGTCCCTATACAAAACGCCACAATTGGCTGAACCGTGTTATGTGAACTGGCAGTGTGTGGTGGGCAGACTACTTTGTGCCTCATAGCCAGCACACCAGGTCGACATGTAACGTCCCCCAACATAGTTATGAAGTGTCGAACGGCCCTTTTTGGGGACAAGTCGACTACCCAAGAGATAGAGACAGGCTTTAGCCAGTCGTGGCCTCTTTTCCCCTTCTCTTTTTTCCACTCCCTAAAAAAGAAGGGGGATTATCTGACTGGGCCGCCAGGTCTAGTCGGGGGGTGTCCCTTCCAAGGGGAAGACACAGCGGAGACCACAACTCGCCCAAAGAGAGGGGGGGATATTTAAGTGGAAGGATACATCACATGGTCTTTCCACCATGTGGACAGTCTTCAAGGTAGATCCTGCCCAATGTTACTACAAACATGGAGACTGGGGCAGAGGGGCTCTGCCCAAGGAAGACGCAGTTTGCCAACAGGGAAACAAATTTGCAGAAGATATATATATTGCATGGGGTCAGTCTTACAGGGAACCGCCACATGCGGAGCACCTACCCCAGAACAGGACTCTTAGTTAGCACGTGTACTGGGCCAGCAGCGAATCTTTCCGAAAACTCGACTGCCACAGGGCTCCAAGGAAGTCAACCAGGGAACAAACTTGTGAACACTACTGGGAATTAATGGCGCACGTTTTCAGCTCAAAAGGAGGTGAAAGGCGCTATGTGCAAGCGATACACCCGGCCGGCTATCCCGGGCTTATCCGCTTGTGTTGCGTGCCACTACCTGGGACGAATCCGGTTCCACCCGGAGGTTGTAGAACCTTGCAAAGGTGTTTGGTGTTGCCCAGCCCGCTGCTCTGCAAATGTCTGTTAGAGAGGCACCACTGGCCAGGGCCCAGGAAGCCGCTACACCCCTGGTAGAATGGGCTCGTAGCCCTACCGGGGGCAGCATGTTCTGGGCGAGATATGCCATAGTTATGGCGTCAATGAGCCAGTGGGCGATCCTCTGCTTGGAGACAGCGCTTCCTTTCCGCTGTGCACCAAAGCAGACAAAGAGCTGCTCAGAGATTCTAAAGCTCTGCGTGCGATCCAAATAGATGCGTAAAGCGTGCACCAGACACAGCAACAACAGGGCTGGGTCTGCCTCCTCCTGGGGCAGCGCTTGCAGGTCCACCACCTGGTCCCTAAAAGGGGTGGTGGGAACCTTGGGCACATAGCCCGGTCGGGGTCTCAGGATCACGTGAGAGTAACTGGACCGAACTCCAGGCACGTTTCACTGACAGAGAACGCTTGCATGTCACCTACCCTCTTGATGGAAGTGAGCGCATTCAGGAGGGAGAGTGCCTTAAGCTCGGCTGACTGCAAAGGCTCAAAGGGGGCTCTCTGTAGACCCTGAAGAACTACAGAAAGGTCCCATGAGGGAACGAGGCACGGTCTGGAGGGATTCAGCCTCCTGGCGCCTCTTAGGAACCTGATGATCAGGTCGTGCTTCCCTAAGGACTTACCGTCGACTGCATTGTGGTGGGCTGCTATGGTGGCAACGTACACCTTCATGGTGGAAGGGGACAGCCTCCCTTCCAACCTCTCCTGCAGGAAGGAAAGCACTGATCCGACTGTGAATCTCTGGGGGTCTTCACATCGGGAAGAACACCACTTAGCGAACAGACGCCACTTAAAGGCATACAGGCGCCTCATAGAGGGGGCCCTAGCCTGAGAGATCATGGTAGACACAGGGGCCAGACATGGAGATTCCAGAGGTCTGGTCGCGGGTGCCAGAGGGTGCCCCATCCCTGAGAAAGAAGGTCCTTCCTCAGGGGAATTCACCAGGGGGGAGCTTTCGCGAGGAGCGTGAGGTCCGAGAACCATGTCTGGGTGGGCCAGTAGGGTGCTACCAGGACAACCTGCTCCTCGTCCTCCCTGACCTTGCACAGGGTCTGTGCAAGCAGGCTCACTGGGGGAAACGCATATTTGCATAGGCCAGGGGGCCAGCTGTGTGCCAGCATGTCTATGCCGAGGGGAGCCTCGGTGAGGGCGTACCAGAGTGGGCAGGGGGAGAATTCTTGGGAGGCGAACAGGTCCACCTGTGCCCATCCGAATCGACTCCAAATCAGCTGGACCACCTGAGGGTGGAGTCTCCACTCTCCCCTGAGGTTAACCTGCCATGACAGCACGTCCGCTGTAGTGTTGAGGTTGCCCGGGATGTGAGTGGCTCGCAGTGACTTGAAGTGCTGCTGATTCCAGAGGAGGAGACGGCTGGCGAGTTGCGACATACAACGAGAGCGCAGACCACCTTGGCGGTTGACATATGCTACCGTTGCCATGTTGTCTGTCCGAACTAACACGTGCTTGCCCTGGATCAACGGCCGGAACCTCCGCAGGGCAAGCAGAATTGCCAACAACTCGAGGCAGCTGATGTGCCAATGCAGTCGCGGACCCATCCAGAGGCCGGCGGCTGTGTGCCCATTGCAAACAGCACCCCAGCCCATTTTGGAGGCGTCTGTCGTGACCACAACACGCCTGGAGACCAGTTCTAGAGGAACACCTGCCTGTAGAAATGAAAGGTCGGTCCAAGGGCTGAAAAGACGGTGACAGACCGGCGTGATGAGAGTGAGGTCAGTCACTGAGCGCAGTTCCTGCATCAAATCTGAGGTGGAACTACCCTCGTGCAGTTCTTTCAACGCCTTGGCTTGGTGGACCTGCAGGAGAGCCATGGCATGCAGGGCAGAGGTGGCTTGTCCAGCAGCGCTGTAGGCTTTAGCCATCAAGGATGACGTGAGCCTACAGGGCTTGGATGGGAGCTTAGGGCATCCGCGCCAGGCGGCGGCGCTCTGTGGGCATAGGTGCACCACGAGCGCCTTATCCACCAGGGGAACGCTGTATAGCCCCTGGCCGCCCCGCCATCGAGGGTAGTGAGAGTGGGGGACCTGCGGAATCGGGGCTGGGCAGTAAAAGGTGCCTCCCACGACTTCGTCAGCTCCTCGTGCACTTCTGGGAAGAATGGCACTGGAGTGGGGCGTGGATGTTTTGAGCGGTGCCGCGAGCCCAGGAACCAATCATCAAGCCGCGAGGGTTCAGGGGAGAGTGGAGGGTTCCACTCTAACCCGACGCTCGTGGCCGCCCAGGAAAGCATGTCCGTCTTTTCGGCATCGGCCTGTGACTGGGCAGTCGTCCCCGAAGGGGGAAGCCCAGCTGAGTCCGACGTCCGACTGGACAAGCCCGCTCTCCGATGCTGCGCTCGAGAGCTCATCAACTTTGCGGGCTCCGAACAAGAAGCCAGACTCACCGTGAGACGAGCCGGCGAACTCATCCGGAATCCCGATTGGGGCAGACGAGCGTGCTGGGGAATGGGAGGTCCGTGGGGGGATACCCAGAGGAGATGATCCCATTGGGGTCCCCAAATCGCCCCCAGTGCTAGCCGCGCTGGCCTCATACCCGTAGGTAGAAGGACCAAGGCAGGGAGCCGCTGGGTTGCCATGGTCATGTTCTCACAGTGAGAACATGAACCATCCACAAACACTGCCTCCGGTGGGTCGCGCCCAGACACGAAAGACAGCGATCATGACCATCCGAAGTTGAGAGATAACGACCGCAACCAGGAATAACACACAATTGGAAAGGCATCTTTAAAAAGACGTGTCTTTAAAAAGACGTTCCGTGTGTGCCGCTCTTTTAGAGAAATATATACTCTTTTAGAGGAGGAA
The DNA here is from genome assembly GCF_019703515.2 of Myxocyprinus asiaticus. Classification (NCBI taxonomy): domain Eukaryota; kingdom Metazoa; phylum Chordata; class Actinopteri; order Cypriniformes; family Catostomidae; genus Myxocyprinus; species Myxocyprinus asiaticus. The sequence goes on along the minus strand of NC_059364.1, from coordinate 16,475,686 downwards.
AAGCTCTTTCAGAAAATATAATCTCTTGTTTTTCTGCCGAAGCGCCCAGGGGCGTTCTCTACAGTGCACCAGTGCAGAGGAGGGAGAAGCCGCTGAAATGCACCGTCAGATCTAGCAGAGGTGAATGAACAGTAGTATTCAGCTCAATGAGCATGACCGTTCGGCTCCGAAGAGAAAATCTGAATGAGTGGTTGCATACCAGCTCTTTTTGTACCCGTATGTCATGCAAATACCACTCGCCAATTTTCATTGGCCTTTTATCAAAGACCAGAGGTGTCTCGGGCTCCCAAGAGTGACCCCTAGTGTCACTACATCGACACAACGTTGAGTGAGTGACAGATAGGGAACACATATTATATTTAATTATTTAGTTTATTTAATCTTTCTTTGTGTTGGTTTCTATTGTACACGGAGAACATACTGCCTCTAGCAAGGGAGATTAAAATGAGGTTGTAAAGAGGAGGCGAGAAGCAGCTTTCCTGGTTCAGGTAAGGGTTTATTTTCTCTCTGTAGTACAATTGCAGTCTCAGAGTCTTTACTTTATTCACTAAATTAATCTATAGTCTCACACCGTTTCATAAAAATAAACTCTCATCATGTATACTATGAAAACTTCTTTGCTTCTTAATCAGGTTTGTGGTGCCCAGGCTCTCTCTCTTCTACTTGCAGTGTGGCTCTATTTATGCCGCTCTCCTCGTGCTCACTGAAATTAGAGACATAATTTAGCTCAGGTGTAAGCGCCCTTACTGCTTTCTCTCTCTCCGGAGAGATGCTTGACCACGCCCCCGCTGCCACAGAGGTTATTAAATTATCAGATCAAAACAAGTATTTTATATCTTATTGATCCAAAATTGTACGCATTAAGACTTATATTTTTGTTTACAGTATTAAATGATGTGAGCTGAAGCTGCAGTGACCATTTGTACAAAAATATATTCTTTATGCAGGTATGTATTGGTGGTTTATATTGTTTTTCTTTCTTTCTTGAAAATATATTGTTCTTTTTGATGCATTGTGCTAATGGTAGTTGATCACCATATGTTTAACATACATAAATATTTTGCTGTTACATGTATGTTGCGATGTATGCGTTTGCATGTACTGTTTTCTTTTGCTCTTCTCTCTCACGAAAGGAAGAGTATTAACTGATGTGAGCTGAAGCTGCAGTGACGATTTGTACAAAAATATATTCTTTATGCAGACCCAGCGTGCCGTAGTCCAGTCTCCTTCTTTCAGCACTCCATTTACACGTAAAACAACACAACGCAGAGTGAAGAAGCAAACGGTTACAATTGCGTCTTTTAAAAGCAGTGGGAGATGCATGATAACGGTCAAAGCAGTTCATTCTAGTGAATGTTTATGTAGAAAAACATTTCAGTCCAGATAGGCACATGAAGGTGTCCTGTGTAAGTACCCTTTGGATGAATCTCCCATGACAGGCCCATCTCTCTCCTCTTCACCTGAGTGACTGAGTGGCAGTGGGCAAGGCCAAGGGTGCAATGACAAAAATAAGCATTGATGTCTTGCTGAAGAGGTAGTCATATGTAGATGTATTTCGTCCTTGTGATGTCACAAGTTCCACATATTCGAGCTGTTTTTGCAGCTTGGTTTAAATAAATGCTCTTTTTCTATTGAGGAGGACGTTTTCAGTTCAGAAACTTACAGTATGTTTTTATAGTACAATTGAAAAGGAAAATTGAATTCCTCATGTCATGACCCCTTTAAAATGCTTTAGGCAGCTAAGCTCCACAAGAGGCTCCACAGCTGATGTATTCAAAATACTCTGTTTGCAAGTGTTTTTCATGCAAAGCTGCTTGCATTGCTTCAGTAATGTGTGGAAAGCTAGTCACTTGGTTGTATATAAGTGATAGCATTACACTTTTATGCTAAACACTAATTTGGTTCATTTTGATCTAACTTTCAAAAAGTTTAGGGACAAAATTAATTGAGTGATATATACTCATTATAAAGATTTCACAAAAGCATACAGATAATTTAAGATTGAATGAGAGAATGAGATCTTTACTCACTGAAACTATTTAGCCCTAACCAAATGTACTATTTCATTAGATTTTCCTTAATTTTTCCTCCAAAATCAATTTAATTCGGTTACACTGTGTGACACTTGATTAGTGTCTTTGCTGTCCTAATCACCAAAACACTTATAAAAACCAAATGCCTTTTCTTTGTTTTTTCTATTGCTCTGGCTGCTTGCTAATGCATCTCTCTGTGGCTTTCTGAAAGCATGCATTTATATAACCAGAGCACTGAGAAGAAATATAGAGAGAGAAACATGCAAGTTTGCGAAATTAGGCTTAAAAGCATTGTCAGAAGTCTGTCATGGATAAGATGAATGCTTGCACTACAAATTTTATTTTCTAAGAATCTCCTGCAATGAATCCAACTGCTTGTCAGTCTGAAAATAAAACTAGAGATACTCTGTTGTAGTTCACCCAAAAAAAAAAAAAAACTAAAAAAAAATTTGTCATTATTTACTCATCCTCATCTACAATAATGCTGTTTTCTTTTTTTCTTTTTTTAGGAGAAATTTTGAAGAATCTTGAAAGCAGATCTATTCCATACAAGGACTGCTTATAGTGACAATGTCAGTTAAGCTAAAAAAGTACAAAAAAAAAAAAAAAAAAACATAAAAGTAGTCCATATGACTTTTGTGCTACATTCACAGACTTGGAAATATAGCATTGTGTGAGTAACACACTAAACTTTTAGTCAGTATTCACTGATAATCTTCCCCTCCAATCTCATTTGCATCAGTGTTCAGATTAAAACATGGTTTGATGTCATTGATGCCAAACTCTATTTGTGCTTGTATGTGTCATACCCCAACGGCAGTTTGAATATACAGAATGGTCAATGATATTTGAGAGCTACAGCAGAGGGGAAGATATAGACTTTTTGGTATTCCTCTTTTAAGCTATCACATGGATTCAGAAGACTTAAAATATACCTCACAAGTCATAATGGACTACTTTTACTGTTCTTTTATGGTGTTTTGTCCTTTTTAGAGGCTTGACAATACACCATTTACAAGTATGGTGTTTACTGCCTTTGAAAAAGTTTCGAAGAACAAAGCAAAGAATATTCACAAGAGGAGAAATCATCTTTCCTAAAGTGTTCACATGTGTTTAAAGCAACAACACCAGCATATTTGTCACAATCAGTCAAATAACTACAGGATCCATACAAGTGTTTCACCTCTAGAGACACGATTTGTGCTCTTAATTAGAGCCAAGCCACCCGGGTAACATGGCATTATGAAATGCCTCACACACACTGTGGATCACACACTGAAATAATGCCAGCAGACAGCAAAGCTGCAGAACTGACACGGCCGTAAAGAAAGAGAAAGCATTAGTCATCAGTAACCATTTCACATGTGTGTGTGCAATTCACAGTGAGCGCTAACAACTTTCAGCCCCTAATTAAATGGAAATTGAGCTTGGTGAGGGCAAAGAAAAGAGATAGAGAGGTGTGAGATGCATATGGCCCTAAGCAACAATATGTGTTAGCCTAACATTTGTGAGGACCAGTGATCTTTTATTCTTAACTCACCTAAGAGAAAACATACTCATACACACACAAAGTGTAATTAAATTAATCTTGTGGCATTTGCTTTAAAAACAATATTTCATTTTCAAGGGAATGTAAGTGTCAAAGGCTAAAAGTGATTAACTAACATAATACACTTCGCACACATGCTGACAGATGCTGTAGAGCAAGCGGGTGTGTGGGAGAGGCCAACACACATGTACACACTCATTTCCTTTTCCATATGTTGAATGAAATGTCTTCACATTCAGAAAAAATGCTTACTGTGTATTCATTTCACAGTCCATTACCTGTTTAAAATGGAATACACTTCAGAAGCCTGACCACCATCTGCTGGAGTGGTCCAGCTTTTTTTTACTCTCTCTCTCTCTCTCTCTCTCTGTCTCTCTCTCTCTCTCTCTCTCTCTTATGGGCAGACCTCCTAATAATTTTCAATCATCCAATCTTTCTTTGGAGGTTAAAAAGGAAACTCCAGAAATGTCTGTTAAGGAGTCACCCAGGTCTCACTTTTCAAATTGTGAATCTTCTCAGAAACGGTTCTGTATGCCTGTGTATCCCAACCTATTTTGTCTTATGTACCTCCACAGCCACATCAATAAAGTGCCCCCCCCCCCCCCCCCCATTATCAACATCAAACAAGACATGTTTTCTTTATACCTAACCCATATTATAGTAGGTGACATTTTGCATATTCATTAATATTATTGAAGTCACACACACACACACACACACAAAAGAAAACATACAAAGAACCAAAAAAACAGTTGATTCAGTGGATGGAAAACCGATATAACAATTAGCGCATACAGTATATTCTGGATCAATGACGTGACACAAAAACTTTTTCCGAATCTATAAAGTTTTTCAAAAATGCATTAAAAATGCAATTTACACAAAATATTTGCTTGAATACACCTCTTCAATGAGGAACATATTTTAATTGCTGAGCTCAAGGTCATTTAAAAAATAATTCTGGGGCTTTAAGTAAAAAATGTCATGAGATATAAACGCATGAGACAGTAAAAAAAAGATATCAAAATTTCATTCAAATTTAAATTCATTAAGAATCAAATGATGGCATGAGTACTGCAGAGTAATATTTCATAATTATTTCTTAAAACGTTTAAAATATTACTATTTGAAATACACTTTTGTCCACCAAATCTGTAATTTAGTGTAACCAACATGTAGGTTGCCGTTTTGATGTCATGTGACAAACAAAGCGTAAAACAGAGAAGACCCCTTTAAGTAAAAAAAAAAAGATATATATATATATATATATATATATATGAATGAAACCAAATTGTACACAAAGATTACATTTCTACGAACCTGACACATGCTTTTTAAACTAGATAAAAAAAAACATTCTAATTTTTACCTCCTCAGACAACCTTAATTTTCAATTACCCTTCTGCCACGAGAGGTTAATCATGATTAGTTATTTTAATATTTTAACTGGTAACTGGTAGTTACATAACATGTAATTTTACAGTACAATACAGTGAAATTAAAAAAAGTAAAATTTATGATTTAACTCACAGTTAATGTCAAAGAATTATATTATGTTTAACAGGACAATACATGTATTTTTAAGGTGAACAATTAAAATTAAAGCGAAAAACAATAATTGGGTGTTTCCAGAAGTCTCTGCATGACATTTGATTATATTTTATTCGTTATTTATGCCGTAGTGTTCAATGTTAGATTTAATGTTGTCTAGTTCATGTTTATTGTATTATTTAGTGTCATCTGTGTTACCCTGATAGTGCTTTGTATTTGTATATATATCTATATATGTGTTGGCCATTTCTCCTGTGGGGCCTCTATTGATGAAATTTAAGTCATCATGTGGCCTTTTGCTTTGCCACTTATGTTACTATGGTAGTTAACAGTACATTTAAAAGTATGAAGCAGATTTTTGCAGTCCCAGCAGGTTGTATGCCATTTCATGATATACTGTATATGATAGTGAACTGTAAAATATACAGGCACCAAAAAGAAACATGGTCACTATATTTTTCACGCTAAATTTCTGGCAACCACAGCTGCCAATATTTTACTGTAAATTTAACAGGATTTTTCACAGTAAGGTTTCACAATACAAAATTGAAAACTTGAAGTACCCCCTAAGGTATGCGTAGCACCCCTGGTAGGGAATCATTGCTGTACGCCATTGATTTGATACACACACACGCACATACACCTACTTTTGGGTGTTCGTGTCTGTATGCTCTTTGCTTTGTCCTCTGCAATGTTCTTATCAGGCATTGGCTGACATTGTTGATGTTTGGCTATACGATCAGCCGTCCTCTGATCTTTGACTCAGATAAACAAGCACAATCCACTGTTAAAGCAAAATTTGCCTCTGATGCCATTATCTTCATATCCTTCACTGAAACAACAGTAAAAGTACTGAGTGATAATTAACTAAGTATCATACTTTACGACCTATAGCATGTGTCTGCTTTAAAGAAGCACTATTAGGAGTTCAGGCATTATTATTTGTAATATATACATTTGTAAACTTTCCCATTTATAGTTTGATGTTCACATTTAGACATGTATTTAAACATTCACATTTTGCATACCCATTTATCCAAAATGACTTACAGCACAATCAGACTATGTATTTTATCAGTATGCACGTTCCTGGGAATTTAACCTGTAAATTTCACTGTTGCTAGTGCCATGCTCTACCAACTGAGTTACTGTGTGTTTTCCTTATACAAAATCATCTGTGTACTACACATCCACTTTGTTATATGGAAAAGAACAGCTCGGACATTCTGCCTTTGACATATGAAATATGCCACATGCCTTTTGACTTGTCATTCTGTTTTTCTCAGAGAAAGAAAATGATATTGGCTTTGAACAAAATGAGGGTGGGTAAATGATCACTTTTGAGTGAACTGTCCCTTTAATTATTCATACAGAGGATATGGCACATCATTTTGTGCTAATAACAATCAATATTCTTTATGTATACCCGCTTTGTGTGACCTCCAGTTGATGAGAACTATGTGAAGTGGAACCGCCCAGCTGAAGACCAGAAGGGTAGATGGAACACTGGTCAAGCATGTGACCTCTTCAACATTCAAAATTAAATTCCAGACCTCTTTGTGATTGAACACGACATCACACCAATCCAGCAAGAGATCCATAACATCCATATCAGTCCTGCCGAACTGATAGATTTGGGTTTGGTAAAGTGGTCTGATGGCAGACAAGCAATCTTCAGATGTGAGATTGAAGGAAGCAGAAACAAGATCATTGTGTCCTGGAAGTACTTACAGCTTTAGGGAAGGTTGAAATGCCTTAAATGAATTATGGAATGCCATTCTCTTACCAGTTTAATTGATCAACAAGAAAATCATAGACGCATGTTACATGGTGATTCCAGGATAGTTTTATTGATTTTGTCAAATCGTTATTGAGTAACGCAATTTAGTTAATAAGTGGAGCAGGGAAAAAATACATGTATTATTACTAATATTCATACTTAGGGTTAGGGATTTAAGCAAACCCGTAAAAAAACTAAATTAAACTTCAGTGTGTAACTCCTCCTGCAGTATTATTAGAATTCCATGAAGGAAATGAAGGAAAGACCCAAGCAATATCTAGGGATCAGAATATCATGACAACCTCCTAGCAACCATCCACACCACCCTAATGTCGTGGTGGTAAGTTGCACAAGCACCACTCACATTTTCCTCAGAAAATGTAAAAATCTATTTTGATTCACAGTCCATTAAAATGACACACACTCAAAAAAATAGCTCTTTGGCTGAACTTGATTCAGTCGTGGACAGTAGTTCCACGTGTTTGAAATGAGTTTTCTTAACTTAAAATTACTATGTAATCTCAACACAAACACTTTGTGTAGAAAGAACCTAGTTGAATTGGGTAAACCCAACTAAATTCTATGTGTCAATGTAAATAAATCTCTTTCATTTCTTTATGTACTATTTAGTAAAAGTGAATGTTAGCATGCTAAATACATTGCTGGTGGGAAGCACAACCAAGAGAACTTTAATAACTATGCTATGTTTAGCACAGCATTTACTCAACAAATCAAGCAATTAATTTCATGTCCTCATCGTCAGCTCAAGCTCTACTCTTTACCATAATGGTAACCCCCAAATCTACAACATAACAGAAACTTTTCTAAATCTCAACATAACAAAACTTTAAACACTAACAATTATCCCTCTTTATATTTATCTTGCACAAAAACACATAAATTAACATTAAATTTTAACATTTACTCTCCCTATCGTGTCCCATGTAAAGCATGCTGGGATATGGAAATCCCCTGCCGAGTTTCATCAATGCTAAATTAACACCACAAAAAGTATTCATATAGTCCCAACTCAAATGGATTAAGTAAACTTCCATTTTACAAATTTAAATTGATAGAAAGCAACGAAATCAAGTTCAGACAAAATTGTATATTGTATTGCTTTAGTTCATTTTATTTAAAGCTGAAGTATGTAACTTTTTAAGTGTTAAAATGAATGCTGTCAGTTGATTAAAAATTGTAATCGCGATTAATAACATTTTTCTTTTCTTTTTTACTTGTGATTAATCGCAGATTTTGAAAATGCTTAAATTTGACACCATATATATTATTTTCCTGTCAAAATGCATTTATTTCCTTCTTAGGAAAGAAAACAAAACAATATGTAGCAATATAATGCTTTATTAACATTTTCCAAACAAAGCCTTCCACAGATAGAAATGCATTACCAATTCAAGTAGCATTAAACATTTCCCAAAGTCTAATTGGGAGGCTGAATTATTGAAATAATTAGTCCCCACAGGTTAAAAATTCATTCAAATTTCAATTTCATTCATTTAATATTTCTATATTCATAATTTTATATTTAAAATATTCATCTCATAACATTATTTATGCATTTGTAACTGCTGTGTAAATGCATTTATTCCTGCTAATTGAAAAATTATGAAAAATACACCTAATTGTAACTTCAGATGCAGCTTCTGTGCCACCTTTGCTGTGTAAAGATGGATTTAGTCCCCATAGGTTTAGTATTCATTGAAATGGGCATTAAATCTTTTAAACTCTCATTCTCCACAATATTAATCTGGCAATAGACTGTGGCTATCCGCTTTCCTACAGCAATCGTGAAGCTGTGTTCATGATTCGCATCACAGCATTAACGCCAGCGTCCAGCGCCACTTTGAACTCTATGGGAAAGCAGAGTGATGGTTAAGACTTGGCGTGCTTCAGTGGTGATTAAAATGCACCTTACATGGGCTGAAAATACTTGATTTCTATCACAAGTCCCATCTGGGCTTGTTTCGTACATCAAATAGCGCCAAGAGCTCCTTTCTCCGTCATTTTATCACTGACAGGGAAGAGCTGTTGTGGTGTGGTGTGTCAGTGTAATGACTCTGGGCAGACACATTACAAAGGTCCACCCTCCCAATAAGTGTTTATGCTGGTTTATGTTGTATTAATGGTAAATACGTTATACGCGATTAAGAAAAATGTACACATTAACTTTTTTAATGAATCACATGCAATTAACGCGTTAATTCCGACAGCTCTAGTTAAAATACTTTCTTCTATCCCAGCTTAATATGCAGAGACATCTATAAGTTAGCCAGTCATTTGTTAATGTTCCTGTCAAATGTAAACACAGTGTTTCTGTGGCACTATAAAAATGGCTGTGTTTGTTTTGAGCGACCCACTTAGACCTGCCCCAACAACATTACTCAACCAATGCTGTGAGTTGGGGGCAAGACTATCTGACTGTTTGAACTGCAGATGAGGGGCATATTCAGAAAGCTGTTTTGAAAACACTTGTTTATTTTTTAAATTCCATTCGGTGGCGCTAGTGGCACAGATATTACATACTTCAGCTTTAAGTAAATTGAACAAGCAGTAAAAATATTTTCATGCTGAACCTAATCTTTTGTTAAAAAGCAGTTTAAGTGTACATTTGTAGATTGTAAAGAGGAAATGTGTGTGTTTTTATTACTTTCTCCTATCCCAGCTTAATGTGCAGACACAACTATAAGAAAGCCATGTGTAAAATGTCATTGGTCTGTTTGTTTGAGCATCCTGACCAACCTGCATTTGCAACATTGGTTTAACCAGTGGCGTTAATTTGGGGCTGAACTATCTGTTTTATCCAACCAATGGAAGACAGGAGTGAAATCTGTTTGAAAATGTTTGCAATTCTTAAGCTAGTTTATTTTACCTGAAATCAAATTAGGAAAATTCAGCTCTTTCAGATCTCATTTTATAGTCTGCTCTGCTGGAACTGACAACCACTAAGTGAATATTCTTGTCAACAACATATGCTGTGCTTATGTGCATATGCATATGTTTGTGGCCCTTGTTAACTGTCAAACTCTGATGTTGAATAGGTTGTGCCACATGGCAGATGGTTTTATCCAAAGAAACATCCCCATAAGCAACTCAAAGTACAAAGTAGCCTACATACTGTCCTGGAGCATCATGAGATTAAGTGCCTTGCTCATAGTGAAATGGGAACCCACACGTTTGTGGGTTCTGCCCTCCCATGGGTTAAAAACCAACATCCTTGACAACCAGCTCATAACAGATTGAAATGGCGATGATGTCAGTGGAACAATGCTGTGATTGTAAATATATTTTTGTATGCACCATGCTCATATTTGTATGAGCTATACAAACATATGGTTTGTATGAGAAATGTAACTTTTTGTGGCTGCCTCATATTTCTATCTAAGAGCAGGGAGAGGAGCCGTTCTGCCACAGTACATGGCACATACAGTAATCAATCTCTAATAGGAAACTATTTCTTTAAAATATTTCCTTTTATACACTAACAAATAATAACCAGCTTTCTCTCTCTGTATTATTTTCAATCACTCTGATTGCATAATCACTGTCAAGACTGAAAGGTCCTAGTATAAGCATTTGTAAAACAAAAGGAAGAACATTTTCGGAACACTTTACAATAAGGTTCTGTATGATAAAGGCATGTTCAAGGATAGAAAGTAAAGTTAAGCTCAATCAACAGCATTTTATGGCATAATATTGATTACCACAAAAAAATCATTTAGACTCATTCCTTGTATCTTAAAAAAAAAAAAAAAAAAAAAAAAAAGCTTACTTTACACATGGTCATGGTAACACATATAATGTAACATCTAGTGGCTTTTGAAACTATGTGTATTTTAGCGTTTATGGACTGACCTCATTCACTTCCATTGTAAGTGCCTCACTGTAACTGCAATGTTTGTTTTTTTAAACAAACGAAGGATATCAAAAATTTTTTTGTGGAAATCAACAATATGCAACAAATGCTGTTAACTGAGCTTAACTTGGACTAAAACCGGAACATTCCTTTAACATTAGTTATATAATGCATTATAGTTACCAACTAACAATGAACAATAATGTTTACAGCACTTACTATCTTGGTTAAAATTAATTTATACTGTATATACTGTTATTCATTGTAAGTTCATGTCAAGTTCATAATCAATTAAAAATATATTAGAATATGTAGACATTAACATTAATCAAGATATAATAAATGCTTTAAAAGTATTGTTCTTTGTTAGTTCATGTTAACTGCAAAATGTTATCATATAGAACCTTTGGCAGTGTCACCAGCATTTTTCTATTCAGTCATGTTCTCCTTGAAACTTTAGTCTCAGAGTTTGCTGGAGCTGAAATGGGTCAACTGCACCATTCAAGTAACTCATGAGGGATTCAGGTCCGACCTTAAGCACTTGAGCACACAAGCATGACACATTGATCAATGGGCACATCTCAAACACAGACCAATCTATCCAAGTTAAAGCCACTTGCCAAACGGCTGCCGTTTCAGCAGTAATACATCCCCCATGGCAGGCAGCCCTTATATTTGGACCTCTCTCCCTGCTGCTAATACAGCATACTGACATAAGTCACTCTGGAAGAGAGAGAGCAAGATGGAGAGAGAATGGGTTCCCCTCCAGGCAAAAGAAACAGGATAAGTGTGAATTTTATGTTCATTTATTCATGTTCAAGAGATTTTTGATGATGTACACACTGCAAAAATCCTTTTCTTTCACATGAACCAAAGGAGGAGTGACTAAAACACCCTTACCCATGCTAAAATCACTGTAGCACAAGGACTCTTTGGGGTTTGCTTTTATGCAACGGCAGCAACAGATATCATGAAAGATACCATTTTTTTATTAAGCAGTTCAGTGTTTTATTAATCTATTAATTAATCCTTTAAACAATTCTTCTGCAAAATAATATAGTAACATACAGTATATAGCGCATTAATACAGAATGTGCTATACTAGATGTGCATTTATTGTCATTTTAAAATGCCTTTGAATGTGGCTCATCCAATCAGAATTCAGAGTCTGAGCTATCCATTTAATAACTAGTATTTTTTTCTTGTTTTCCAGTAAACATATCTGAACAACCTTAAAATAAGACAATTTACTTGAAAGGCAAAATAACAAGATATTTGGTAATATTTTCACAATAAAATCAAACAGAATTTAGAATTGACTTAAAACAAGAAAATACTAGGCCTAGGTAACAGTGTACAATAAGGTTCCATTCGATAACATTAGATTAATATATTAGGTATCATGAACAATTAACAATATATTGTTTACAGCATTTATTTGTCTTTGTTAATGTTAGTTAATAAAAAAATAAATACAACTGTTCATTGTTAGTTTGTTATTTCATAATACATTAACTAATGTTAATAAACACAACTTTTGATTTAAAAAATGTATTAGTATGTTGAATTTAACATTAACTAAGATTAAGAAATGCTGTAGAAGTATTGTCCATTGTTAGTTCATGTTAACTTCTGTTGTCAACAAATGTTAACAAAATTAACCTTATTGTAAAGTGATACCAATATACTTGTTTTTCCATTTTTCCTACCCAATTGGCAAATTTTTTCCTGTCTTCAGTATTAACCTTACTTAATTTTGTTAATTTATTTGAAAAAGACTTAATATCTCATATTTTTTCGCTCAAGTAAATTTATCTTGTTTTAAGAATGTTTAGATATTTTTACTGTAAAATAAGAGAAAAATGTTGAATAAGAAAAGGAGTTTTCGCAGTGCACAATGCAGAAATCATTTCTCTAATCAGTATTTTTGTCTTGTTGTCCAGTAAAAATATCTAAACACGATTACAACAAGATACATTTAATTGAGAAGCAAAATTGTGAGATTTTAAGACTTTATATATCTTGAATTACGTTTTTTTAACCCATTGGTTTTTCTTGTTTTAAGCATTAACCTAACAACATTTTGTAAGGTTTAAGCTTAAATATAAAAAATAAAATAAAAACAATATAAATATAAACAAATATAAAAGAATATAATATATATATAAAATTATTTGCCAAAGGGGAAAGAAAAATATAATGTATTCAAGATCATATGTACTGAGAACAAGTCTTAAAGGAATGTTCTAGGTTCAATACAAGTTAAGCTAAATCGACAGCATTTGTGGCATGATTCCGATTACCACATAAAAATTATTTCAACTTGTTCCTCCTTTTCTTTAAAAAAAAGCAAAAATCTGGGTTACAGTGAGGCACTTATGGAAGTGTATGGGAACAATGAAAGTGAACATAGTCAATTTTGGGGGGTTTAAACAGAAATGTGAAACTTGTAATTTTATAAAGCACTTACATTAATACTTCTGTTAACACTTGTGTATTATTTGAGCTGTAAAGTTGTTTAAATTGTCATATTTACAGTCGTTTTAGGGTATGTTGACATTACATCGTCATGGTAACAAAGTTGTAAAATTGGCTTTAACTTTACACAGAAAAGGTTTGTAAGTGATTTTATCACACTAAAATCAAGTTTACACGCATATATTTTATGTCTTGTGGTTATACTTATGAAGTGAGTATTTTAACGTTAACAAATTGACCCCTTTCACTTCCATTGTAAGTGCCTCACTGGAACCTAGATTTTTGCTTCTTCTTTTTTTAAAGGAGGAACGAGTCGAAATTCATTTTTGTGGTAATCAGCATTATGCCACAAATGCTTTCGACTGTGCTTAACTTGTATTGAACCCAGAACATTCCTTTAATATCTCACACAATTTTGCTTCTCAAGTAATCTTGTTTTAAGGATGTTAAGATATTTTACTAGAAAAATAAATACTGATTAAGAAACTGATATTTTTGCATTGCATGGCTGCACATTATTCCCAGATATAAGAGAAAATTAGAAATGACCTTTCATTTCCAAAAAGCTGTTGTTTAAAATAAAGTTCCATCATCTCTCTATGGACTAAATGCAGTGATTTCAAAACCAAGAGCCAAGATTCTGATGCTGTACATCAACACTTTATGCAACTGTAACATCTATTCACCTGCTTTCTTCTCTCATCCTTTCTCTTGTGGCCTCTCCTTTCTCGCGTTGAAATATGCATGCACACATTCCTTCCATCCCTCTGATGGACACATTAGGGAGGATGGTGTACACCAACATGCCATCTTAAGTCCAGCATTTCAAATGCTGTCATTGTTTATAAAACATTTAAGTATAGCTTTTCTCCCACAAGTACTACAGAAATGCTTTTAATTAAATGAACAGCTTGTCCAAATGATATAAAAAATAAAAAAAAACACCTGTCAATCAGTGATGACAATTAATTGGGTAGACAGCATCAACGTTAGTGCTAGCACTGGCCCTTTGTTAGTTAACGTCTGTAACAGGTTCTGATCCATAAATAATGGAAAGCATAAGAAATTTTTAACCCTGAGAAATAAAGAGAAAAAGTGCTGTTGATTTTTCCATGGTCCTTATTAAAGGTTCAGGACCTACTCAGGAAGAAACAGAGCTGCGAGAGAACTTACGGTTCTCTAGTCTTTCCTCGCCATGTGCTGCAGATCTGACTGAGGAAGTGTTTGTGTCCTGCACATTTCATGTGACTGTAGGTTTCTTCTAATTTCTTCTCTCCCCATTCATCTGAGGTTATGCGTGCATGTATGTGTTTATTTTTATGTTGCTTTGTCTGCCTCTGGCATCCCAGAAGGGCAGAAAACTTCTACATCCTGAATGCTTGAAGCATCAGTGTTGTCTCCCTCACTTCCAACGCTACTCTTAGAGGACACACTGCGCACCAGAGAATTCATCTTTTGGGTGTAGATGTCACTCATGTGAATAAATGGGAGACCTCCCAGCATGCTGAGATCTAGATGTTTTTCATCATCTTGTTGGAGCTGGTCAGCCTCCACTAGGGCTTTCTGTCTCTGGTAATACTTGGAGAACTTATTGAAGATGATGCTGATAGGAAGAGCAACCACAAGCAGGCCACAAATGATGCACAAGGTGGCGACGAGTTTCCCAGCCAGCGTGACAGGATACGTGTCGCCGTATCCCACCGTGGTCATGCTGATCGTCGCCCACCACCAGCCCACCGGTATGGTCTGCAGTTTAGACTCATCGTCCTCTCTTTCCGCAAAATAGATGAGCACAGAGAAAATGGAGATACCAACGGAGAGGAAGAGGAGGAGGAGTCCAACCTCATGGTAGCTGTGACGAAGAGTCGCCCCAAGTGAACGCAACCCGACCGAATGCCGTGCCAGTTTGAGGATGCGAAAGATCCGCATGAGACGCAAGATCTGCACGACCCTCCCAACGTTCTCAAGCTCCTCACTTTCTTCAGCATCGACTGTTTCGAATGCCAGCGTTGCATAAAATGGAACAATGGACGCAAAGTCAATGATGTTTAATGCATTGCACAGGAATTTGCGCAAACATGGTGTGACAGCTAGCCGTAGGATAAATTCAATGGAGAACCAGAGGACACAAAAGGTCTCAAACACAGCAAACACAGGGTCCTCCACCTCCTTATCATTGGCATCCACCTGGTGGAACTCAGGCATGCTATGAACACACATGGCTACAATACTCATTAGCACCACACTCAGAGAAAACACAGCTGTAATTTTCGCAGAGCAGGAATATCCAGGATTCTCCAGTCGTAGCCAGAGTTGCTTGCGCTTCTCAGAGCACCAGGTGCCCTCGAACTTCTCCAGGTCTTTATCAAATGCAGAAAGCTCCTCCATGGATGAGTCCAAGCTGTCCTGCAGCTGGTTCTGTGGGTCGTCATCATTTCCCCAATCGCGCTCTCCTGCATACTCTTTCTGTTCTAGAAATTTGTTGCTGCAACAAGCATCAAGGTGAAGCTCTTTAATGCCCCAATATTCCAATTCCTGACTAAAACTAAACACACACAACTCTTCCATGAGGTGGATCTTACCAGTATGGTAAAAATTCAGCACATAGCGAAAAAATCCTGGGTTGCGGTCGAAATAATATTCACGGTCGGCTGCGCCATAGTCATCACAAAGCTGGAGAATAGCAGCCTCTGAGCTGCAGTAAAGTAACTGTGCCAGCCGTGTGTTGGGGAAACGCTGGAGGATGATGCGTTCCACGCGCTGCTTAAAGCCACCAACGTTGAGGTTGATGAAGCTCTCCTCGGGACCTTGGTGGTGCAGGACCTGCCCGTACACCATGATGAAGGCCAGAACATGAAGTAAATGGGACAGTCAAACTAAGCAGTGGTGGAGAGAGACCCAGAGTGATCAGCTATGGCTCCATGCCTATATTGGGAGAAAAATTGGAGAAACATACATAAAAAAAAAAATAAATAAAAAAAAAATTTAAGAAGAAAAGGTTGACCTGATGGCAATAAATTCATTATTTCTCACCATACACCACTTTACTGTGCTCAGCTCTATAATCTTGGCATATTATGCTGTAAATGACAAGACAGAAACTTCCAGCCTTCAGATTTAAATGCAAATGCTGGAATACAGCTGATCTTTTACGTACTGCTTGTATCTGTAACAACTGTAATGAGCCCAAAATCAGCCTTTATAGCTGCAAATGTATACTGATTCTGTACAGTGTCATAAACTAAGCCTCATCGACACTTATGAACATTTTAACACTGACTCTGACTTTCTCACCCAGAAATCATTTCAATCTTATCTACATTAAACTTTTTGCAAGGAAAGTAACCAAAGAAAAACACCAATATTTGTACTAATATCAAAGAATCACACATTAAAACATGTTGAATTTGTGTTCAAAATAGTTGTAACAGTTTACAATAAGGTTCCATTCGTTAAGATTAATGCATAAGGTATCATGAACTAACAATGAACAATATATCTTTACAGCATTTATTAATCTTTGCTAATGTTAGTAATGTTAATGTCAATGTATTTGTACGTTGAAATTAACATTTACCAAGATTAATAAATGCTGTAAAAGTATTGTTCATTGTTAGTTCATGTTTACTAATGTTACCCACTTTACAATAAAGTTATATTCGTTCACATTAGTTAACTGCATCAGTAAACATGAACTAACAATAACCCATACTTTTACACGACTCATTATTCTTTGTTGATGTAAATTTCAGCATATAAGAATAGTTTTAAAATTAAATGTTGTACTTTAACTATAGTTAACAATGAACAATTGTTTTTTTATAAACTAACATTAAACAAGATTAATAAATGTTGTTAAAAATATTGTTAATTAGTAAGTTAATTATACCAAATGCATTTACAGAATTGTTAACAATTAGAACCTTATTACAAAGTGTTACTAAAATAATTATTTTCAATTATAAATATAGATGTAATTGTTTATTTCGTTCGCGTTAACTTTTCTGGAGACAGCAGGTGTATAAATTTGCGAGCACCGCCTGCTCCGATGTCCAACTCCGGCACCAAACTTCAAGTTCTAAAATTAAATGTAAGATTTACCTATTTCCCTTTCCTATGGCGTCAGTGCACTGCAAAAACGTTCGGTGTAGATATTGCCATCCTCCAGCGCCTTCCTTCATAAAAGCTAGTCCGTTGTGCGCTCACTCGCAGTATTTGCCCCATGTCCCGCAGCGGACAGTGTCGGGTGGGACGCTTGGCAAAGTGTGTGCCGCTATGCACTTGCGGTTCCTCGGGGCAGCTGCGCGTCCGTGCGTCACTGGCCCGTGGCAACTAGTGCGCGCTTGTGCTTTGCCTTTGAGGACGTGCGCTTTTTAACTTCAAGCACAGATGGTGAAACAAGAGGAAGAAGAATTGAGTGAAAAATAAACGGAAGTGGCGGCGTGAGAGTCAGATATTTTAGCCAGCCGTGAAGAGCAGCAAAAGGATTAGAAAACAATAATAAAAGGCTGAGATTAAAGATCCCTTGAGTTCCTAACTGCTGAGAAAGAGAACTGAGATCAAATGTGAGAGGATTACTTTATGTTAACAAACGAAAGAAATGCAGATGACTCGAGACGCGTTTTTAAAACTGGTCCTTTTTACCTTGATACGTTTTAAAAACGTGGCTCTCCTGTGCGAGACGTGGCGCAACGGTTCAAGACGTCCGCCTATCGCAAGTTTACAGAGGCAAACAATTGTAAAACAGAGCGAACAGCACCTGAGCGTGTAACTGTGAGATATTCAAATTATTTTTTTAATTCTGTCTGCCGCACGTGCAGGGACGAATTAACAGATGGTGCCCTCTAGAGGCAGCCAGGAACACATGCAGCTGCGAAATAATATGGTTTAATTTTGTATATAATTTTACATGTTAATACAAAAAAGTAGATTACTTCAAGAAGGAAAATAACCCAGATTTTCCAGTAAAGAAGAACATCATGACTTATTCTTGGAGACAAACCTATACATCTCTCAAGTAAATGCAACAAGCGATGCAAAACATTCTGGTAGAAGCGTCAATACTCTGGCCCAACTGTAGGGGTCAGCATTGTATAAGATTGTGAGATAGGACAAAGTGACCATAAATAGGAAAGACATTTGCTGTAATAGTTTCACTGGACAGGTAAAAATAAATAAATAAACAATCTTAAATCTTAAATCATATCAGAACTAACAAGATGTGAACACAAAATTCTATGAAATTAAATGCCAATTTTGAGAGAGTAATTCTAAGGAATTGTATATCAAATTAAAGTTTTTTTTTTTCTTTTTTCTAGCTAGTTACGATTGTTGATAAAGACACAAGAGCACTCAACCTGTTATATTTTAACTGAAAAATTATATTTAATATACAAAATGCATTTATTGGAGCAGTATGTTTGTCTTCTGCTTGTTAGGATTTGTTTCACATAATTACACACGTACAGTATGTTACCCATTTCTAAGATGAGTCACTCATATTTCTACATAAAATACTGAAGTAAATAATGTAAATCTATACATCAATATATGAAATTGGTATACAAAACAGACAAAAATAATAAATAAATATTTTTGAACATCCAAATGACATTTTTAGAGTCCAAGCACTGAAAGTGCAGAAGCCGTATTGTTCTTCTAAGGATTATTTTTATTATTCTTTTCAAGGTTTTAGGTACTTAACAAGCGTGAAAACTCTTGAATATTGCACACACATCAGAGTCGTCGGCCATTAGGGCTGGGCAAAGTTGCAGGTCCCCTTGAAAATGGGCTTGTAACGGGGTCTCTGTAGCACCCCCATTTTCACCTAGAGTCACCAAACTTGGCACATATATTGTTCTCATCAAGCTGAACAACTTTCATAGTTACAGACATTAGCTCGCCCAACAGGAAGTCGGCCATTTTGGATTTTCTGAAAATTGCAGGCTCTGAACTTTTAAATACTCCTCCTAAGGGATTCATGTAACTGGCACCAAATTTGTGCAACATCATGCCAAGACACTGTAGATGCTAAATTGCAAATGGATTTTTAAAATTTTGAATGGTGTCCCCATGGCGAAGCAATACATTTATGGTGAAAACTGGAAAACAGAAAATGCCTTATATCTTCTGTGAGCATTGTGTGATTTTGATGAAAATTCAGCTGTATGTGTGGTAATGGGGGCTAATCACATGGATGTGGCTATTATGGGGCACGGTCATAGTGCCACCAACTGGCAGTAGGAAGTATGGCACTTTTAACAGACCTAGAAATAGCCCTCTTTTGTTTACATGAATTGCTTCAAAATTCTTTAGAATAATGTCAAGACACTGCTGATGTAAAACTGTCAAGGGATATTTGATATCTTAAATAGTGTTGCCATAGCAACGGCATATGGGGGGGGGCTCTTTACCGTCCCCTTTAAAATGGCCGTGTAAGACGGCCTCTGTAGCATCCCCATTTTCACCTACAGTCACCACAATTGGTACATATATAGTTCTCATCAAGCCGGACAACTTTCATAATTATAGTTATTAGCTCCACCCAACAGGAAGTCGGCCATTTTGGATTTTTTTAAATATTGCAGACTCTGAACTTTTAAATACTCCTCCTATGGGATTCATGAGACTGTCACCACATTAAGACAATATTATGCCAAGACATAGAAGATGCTAAATTGTGAACAGTTTTTTGATATATCGAACGGTGTTGCCATAGCGAGGCATTAAATTAATGGCGAAAAATGGGAAAAAAGATGTCTCATATCTTCTGTGCGCAATGTGATGTATGTTTAGTCTTGAGGACTATTCACATGTGACTATTTTGGGTCACGGTCATAGCGCCACCACCTGGCAGCAGGAAGTGTGGCTCTTAAAACAGACTTTAAAATAGTCCTCTTATATTTACCCAAATTGCTTCAAAATTGTTTAGGAGAATGTCAAATGCCAAATGCATGTGTCCACCTTGCGTTGTTTTCCGAAAGCCACCGGGAGGAAATGGACCCATGGTGCTTGGGCCCGTCATCATTGCTTGCAGCTATATTGAACCTTGTAATTCTATGGCAGAGTTCATTGTGCACTATGTAAAAAAAAAAAGTCTGAAATTTGACAGAGCAAGAGATGAGCATTGGAAAGGACACAGGATGAAGTTTATGCCACTGAAGAGTGGCAGAGAGGACAGAAGTTGTGTTGTGTAATTTCCTGCTCCAAAGCACAATGTTTACACACACTGCACAACCAGAACTGATACTCAGATATCACTCTTCCTGTCACGATACAAGTGGGTAACTTGCCCTCAGGCCTGAAAAAGGAAGAGAGAAAAAGAGAGAGAGATTTAACTCGGATAATCTTGCATTCTTATGAACATAACTAGGGCAGTTATTTCACTAATCAATCACATTTTGCACTGTGTTGATTACTAATTAATAAATAGAGTAGCGTGAAGTAATAGTTTAAGATCATTGTCCAAATTATGACCAAAAAAAACTCCAGGTAGTTAAATGGAAAGTGTTATGGGCATTCAGACCTAACACCTTCTTGTGCTTAAAAAAAAAAAAAAAAGCTAGTGTCTTGAGAGTTTAAGTTCTTTGCATCTTAAAACGTGGTGCTCCTGTGCGAGACACTGAATAAACAGCGAGACGTGGTGCAAAAGTCAAAGACATCCATCTTGCGCATGTTTACATAGAAAAACAATTAAAAACAGCAAAAACGGAAACAAAATTTTTTTGGGGTGTGAATGACCCCTAATAGAGGAAAAGCATCCCACTGTTTTACAGCAGTTTACAGGATTAACAGTGTTAACGGGATATTTAAATAGACTGGAAATTTCCAGTGATCCAACACACCACAGTGATTTCAGCCTACGTCATACATGCCTAATAGTACATCACGCTTGTCGCACTACTGTACACTTGCGTCATTATGACATCACTGCTCTGTCTAACTGCCATATGGAAGGATCTGCCTCAGTTATCAGTTAAACGGTGCATGAAAAATGTTTCCAGTGGTTGTACTCTCCATAAGCTCATACAGCTCATATGACTGCTGTGTCCCTCTCTCTCTCACCCATCAGTGAGGCTGTCTTGCTGGCTTTGCCGGGTGTCTCGTGGGCTGTGTTTGGTGAAGATCTCCAGGGCCAGGTCTTCGTACAGTTGCCTCTGATCTGGAGTCAGTGTTTCCAGAGACTCCAACTTGATAAAGGCACGTGAGCATGTACCAAATGCACAATTGGCAGAGGAGCAGATTGCTAGCAGAGAGTAAATCTCCACAGCAGGTATAATATCCTCATAATCACGGAGATGAAGAGCTAGAAATAGAGTACATAGCAATTACGGTTTTATGCCTGAGGAACAAAAATTTGAATTATTGAATCGTTCTAGCAAAGTTAACAAAAACAAAAACATACAATAACCCACATACATATATACATGTGCGCACCTCTTTTCCAGGTGGTCGGTGGACATGATTTAAGCTGTGGTTTAAACATTCTTGTCTTGACCGTCATGTAAGCAAAGGTCTTTTGCGACATCAGTGTGTATGTGTTAAGCATTAAAGACTTTAACTTTGAGTTTGTTTTCTCTGTTCAGGCGAGTGATTTAACACTGTGTCTGCGTAGACAAGGCCAGGCATACTATGCATGCGTTCACAAATGTGCACATACACAGATAATGATTTACAATATCTATAAAAGTACATAAAGGGAGCAAAAAAGTAATCTGTAAAACCCCAGTGGTTTAATCCATATCTTCTAAAGTGATTCAGTCGATTTTGGGTGAGAACAGACCAAAATGTTACTCCTTTTTCACTGTACATCTTGCCATTGCAAACTCTAGACACGATCATGATTTCAAGCTCGATTACACTTCCTAGTGCTTGATGCATGCACAGAGTGCTAGTTGGTGCTAGGAAGTGTAATAGAGCTTGAAATCATGATCACCATGGATACTGCAGATGTCACGATTTATAGTGCAAAGGGGGTAATATTTTAGTCTGTTCTCACCCAAAACCAACTGGATCACTTCAGAAGACAAGGATTAAACAAATGAAGATTTATGGATTACTTTTTTGCTGTCTTTATGTGTTTTTTGGAGCTTTAAAGTTTTGGACCCCATTCACTTGCGTTGTATAAACCTATAGAGCTGAGATATTCTTCTAAAAATCTTTGTTTGTGTTCTGCAGAAGAAAGAAAGTCATACATCTGGATGGCATGAGGGTGAGTAAATGATAAGAGAATTTTCATTTTTGGGTGAACTATTCCTTTAAGTTAAACAACTAAATAAATTTAATCTGTATATAAATTTTTACATATAAGTATATACATGTTTCAAACAATAGCTGTGTCCCCACTTATAAAATATACTATGCACTCAGCCATGTAGTGTATGAATGTTCAGTGTACTATCGTCCAAAATGGTTTTTTACTACACGGAAGCATTCGCCATTTAACAGCGGACAGAAGGGACGTTTCAAGCGCACGTGATGTGTTGCCACTAGCTTTAGCGCGTTTTCCAATCTCAGTTCAACACTTATATTTCAAACAACGTATATATATTCACACCGCTTGGGGTGATGGTAAAGCATTTAACTCACATTTGCAAGGGGCTGTATCCACTGAAGGTTCGCCAGCTGCTACATTCACTACATTCAGGTAACTGCGCCCCTTCCGCTATCTACGGCAAGCCGCGTGCGCTGAGTGCATGAAGTGTCCAACATTCCACACTCCATTTTGACGGTTGAAAAAGTGCATCATCCGGGTACTTAAAGTACACTTCTTTTTGATGCATTTTCAGTGTAAATGTACTACTCGCACTACTTACACTACAAAATGGTGTAGAATAGTGCAGAAGTGTGTGGTTTGGGACTCACCTAGTTACACTGCAACCTAGTTAGAGCATGTAATTTTGCTTGATGTTAAATAGACGTATGCAAACAGAAGTCACATTCACTGAAGAGGTAACTGCAGTAACAGTGTGCTGCTAAAGCTTTGTTAGTATCGGTATCAGACGATATATAACAAATATTTGTGTAAAAAGTATTAGAAATATACTTTATCACTTTATTATAGGTTTATATCTCAAATAAATCACCAAAAACATTATTGTTTTGTTCATAAAGTCTTTGGCTTACTATGCTAGGGGCAGCAAAAGACAATTTGGGTTGTGCGAGACGAACCTCAACATACTGATTAATGAGTGGATAGTATCATGGCTCACTGGTTCCATGGTTATGTGTATGCATGTGTGTCACCTGTCCTCATGGCTGCATCCACCTTGCCATCATACAGCTGTCTCTGTGCGAGCAGGAAGAAATGATAGGCCTCTGCCCCACGCCAGGCGTCATCCAGGATACGGCTGTCTGAAGACGACTCATCTTCCTCTAACAGCCCTGCTAATGCACTGGTGGCCTTAAATAAATCACACACAAATTACCCACCACTAGGCTGTAAATGAGCCATTAATCACAACTGATTTCCTGCCCCTCTGATGCTCTCGTACACTGAGTCAGTCTGCAGCTGCAGACCATTGCACTGAGTATAACTTATCAACTACCCACGTTTTTTTTATCTTTGCTGGATGGAAAACAGAAAATCACATATAATGTTAACTAATTAAATCTAATCTAAGCCCAGGATGCAGAGCATCTGTGAACATGAAACCAAAGGGCAAATTCACTAAACAGCTGCGCCACTTTTGCGCATGTTTTTTTTTTTGCGCAAAAAACCTGCTGAAGTAGCACTGCGTCTTAAGTATTTATTTAGCTAATTGCATTCAGAAAAGATTTTCTGGGTGTGTTTGCACCATTGCCTGATCTGCATAATTCCTTTAGTGAATTGGGCGCTAAACCAGCACAGACAGCACCAGTGGCACCTGCAGGATTCTGAACCATGGTACGCAGAAGATAAAAATTTTAATCTTTACTCATATTTGAATCCCAGAAGTTATATGTTTACATTATGCTTTCTTAAATCAAATGTTTTAATTTAATGGTAATTTAAATATTTTAATTTAGTCTTAAATTATTTTTATGATAAACTTGCATTTAAACCTCTTAAATTGGCAGTTAATTTGCCCAATAGTATGCGCAAGATCTGTCAGTTGTCCTGTCAACAAAGAAATAGTCTTACATTTCTGATTAAAGTAAGAAACCAATGCCAACCTTACAGTGAAAAATTCAACCTTCTGGTCCCTGACATGTCAAATTGATTCAGTACTCACTCTTTTTATTATAAAGTCTTTGTGAATGTTCATTAGTGCGAAGCCTTGAGGCGCGTCTCCATCTTGCAGTTCCTTAAGTATGAAGGAATTATGTGTGCAAAAAAGTTCAGAAATTGTACTCTGCTTGCTTTTTTATTTTTTTTAAACACTAGTTGGGTTTCCATCCAACTATTTTTATAAAAATGTTGAAATTGTGCATAAGAAATCCTGAATGGAAATGCTTGATATGCGAATAAACTCTCAAAAATTTCTTTAAATGTAATGCGCTCGGCAGAGGTGGATTTTCTATAGTTTCGCATTAGTTAAAATGCGCATTAAAGTGATGGAAACAGTTTATTAGCAAAACGATGACGTGTTTTGACCATTGTGCACGTGTTATGCATATGCGATAGCTTGATGTGACTGGCCCAACGACAGGTCCGACTTAGGCACACAATTCTTTGAACAAAGCCCTTGACAATATGAAATGTTTAACCCAAATTTGGTCCTCGCAATCCGCTAGAACAGCTTTGAGCATGGGCGCTCCCAGGTATGCGCAGGCTGATGGCGTGTAGGCATCGCAGCCCATTTCAGCCCTCTTTATATCAGATATTACACTTATTCTACCTTGCAGCATTTAATAAAACAAGGTACAATTGCTCTAATCCTGCAAATAAAACTTTCCCCAAAGGAAGTCATTCAGCTGCTCCATCATGACAAGGCGGGCTCCCTCAAGAGAACATGATGAATAGATCAAGATATTGGATGGAAACATGCAATGATTTGTATTTTCCTTAAATCGCATTTTTAGAATGCTCTTAAAAATGCAAAATGTTTAGATGGAAACCCAGCTATTGACAAACGAGAGGCTGTCTTGAAACATTATTACAATTACATTATCCTTGTCAACTCCAGATTAACAACCAAATACATCAAGCATCCCACCAATCACATTCTTTCAAAAGTAATTCAAGTTTTGCTATTGGTTTGAAGCATCTGAATGCCTTTTATTTAGTTTGTATTTTTTTCCTGATGTATTTTATTTAGTGTGTATTATAATTTTGTTATTTTAGTGTGTGGTTATTTTTCTCAATGTATTTTAACATAAAAATATACACATTACCTTTCATTTAGAAATGATGTAACAGAGAATTCATATTGAAATGCTGGTAATGTAGGGTACGCAGTGTGCGTACTCTGCGTGCAGGCAGGGGTGCCACTGGACAGCGTGTGCAAATAAACTATGCTATTACCAGGCAAAATTCATAAGGAAATTTACCCCAGAGAGTTTTGGATATGTGTGAGTTTGAGTACCTCTGATTTCTTGCCCTTGGTTTTGCTTTGCTGTGAACTTTTGATCTGAGTGTGGAAGTTTTCCACCAGCAGGGCAGCGAGCACATACAGCTTCTTCACTCGTAATGGTCTTGTTCTCTTTTTCGCCTCTTCTTCAGCAATCTGACATGCACACAGCCAATAAGTGAAATAAACTGTGCCATTATATAAGATGTATAATAAACATCTAACATTAAACAGATAGATCACCCAAAAATGAAAATTATCTCATCATTTACTCACCCTCATGCCATCTCAGATATGTATGACTTTCTTTCTTTTGCAGAAGAATATCTCAGCCCTGTAGGTCCATACAATGCAAGTTAATGGTGGCCAGAACTTTGAAGGTCCAAAAAGCACACAAAGGCAGCATAAAATTAATCCATAGAACTCCAGTGGATAAATCCATGTCTTCACAAGTGATATGATTGGTGTGGGTGAGAAACAGATCAATATTTAAGTCCTTTTTTACCATAAATTCTCCTCCCTGCCCAGTAGGTGGCGATATGCACAAAGAATGCAAATCTCCAAAAAACAAAAGAAGAAGAATGTAAAAGTGAAAGTGAAGATTTATAGTAAAAAAAAAAAAAGGACTTAAATGTGGATCTGTTTCTCACCTACACCTATCATATCACTTTTGAAGATATGGATTTAACCACTGGAGTCATGTAGATTACTTTTATTTACCTTTATATGCTTTTTGGACCTTCAAAATTCTGGCCACCATTTACTTGCATTGTATGGCCCTACAGAGCTGAGATATTAATATATATAAATATATACAGGTGCATCTCAATAAATTAGAATGTCATGGAAAAGTTCATTTATTTCAGTAATTCAACTCAAATTGTGAAACTCGTGTATTAAATAAATTCAATGCACACAGACTGAAGTAGTTTAAGTCTTTGGT
Source organism: Myxocyprinus asiaticus (assembly GCF_019703515.2). Lineage (NCBI taxonomy): Eukaryota > Metazoa > Chordata > Actinopteri > Cypriniformes > Catostomidae > Myxocyprinus > Myxocyprinus asiaticus. Next base: position 16,448,990 of record NC_059364.1, on the reverse strand, counting down.
TCTTTTAATTGTGATGATTTTGGCTCACATTTAACAAAAACCCACCAATTCACTATCTCAAAAAATTAGAATATGGTGACATGCCAATCAGCTAATCAACTCAAAACACCTGCAAAGGTTTCCTGAGCCTTCAAAATGGTTTCTCAGTTTGGTTCACTAGGCTACACAATCATGGGGAAGACTGCTGATCTGACAGTTGTCCAGAAGACAATCATTGACACCCTTCACAAGGAGGGTAAGCCACAAACATTCATTGCCAAAGAAGCTGGCTGTTCACAGAGTGCTGTATCCAAGCATGTTAACAGAAAGTTGAGTGGAAGGAAAAAGTGTGGAAGAAAAAGATGCACAACCAACCGAGAGAACCGCAGCCTTACGATTGTCAAGCAAAATCGATTCAAGAATTTGGGTGAACTTCACAAGGAATGGAAGAGCCACCACACACAGACATGTCAAGGAATTTGGATACAGTTGTCGTATTCCTCTTGTTAAGCCACTCCTGAACCACAGACAACATCAGAGGCGTCTTACCTGGGCTAAGGAGAAGAAGAACTGGACTGTTGCCCAGTGTTCCAAAGTCCTCTTTTCAGATGAGAGCAAGTTTTGTATTTCATTTGGAAACCAAGGTCCTAGAGTCTGGAGGAAGGGTGGAGAAGCTCATAGCCCAAGTTGCTTGAAGTCCAGTGTTAAGTTTCCACAGTCTGTGATGATTTGGGGTGCAATGTCATTTGCTGGTGTTGGTCCATTGTGTTTTTTGAAAACCAAAGTCACTGCACCCATTTACCAAGAAATTATGGAGCACTTCATGCTTCCTTCTGCTGACCAGCTTTTTAAAGATGCTGATTTCATTTTCCAGCAGGATTTGGCACCTGCCCACACTGCCAAAAGCACCAAATGTTGGTTAAATGACCATGGTGTTGGTGTGCTTGACTGGCCAGCAAACTCACCAGACCTGAACCCCATAGAGAATCTATGGGGTATTGTCAAGAGGAAAATGAGAAACAAGAGACCAAAAAATGCAGATGAGCTGAAGGCCACTGTCAAAGAAACCTGGGCTTCCATACCACCTCAGCAGTGCCACAAACCGATCACCTCCATGCCACGCCGAATTGAGGCAGTAATTAAAGCAAAAGGAGCCCCTACCAAGTATTGAGTACATATACAGTAAATGAACATACTTTCCAGAAGGCCAACAATTCACTAAAAATGTTTTTTTTATTGGTCTTATGATGTATTCTAATTTTTTGAGATAGTGAATTGGTGGGTTTTTGTTAAATGTGAGCCAAAATCATCACAATTAAAAGAACCAAAGACTTAAACTACTTCAGTCTGTGTGCACTGAATTTATTTAATACACGAGTTTCACAATTTGAGTTGAATTACTGAAATAAATGAACTTTTCCACGACATTCTAATTTATTGAGATGCACCTGTATATATATATATTTCTTTGTGTTCTGCAGAAGAAAGAAAGTCATTCATATATGGGATGCATGAGGGTGAGTAAACGATGAGAGAATTTTCATTTTTGGGTGAACTATCCCTTTAAAGGTGTAATTTCTGCGCTTAAAGTGGCACTAAATGGAAATGCAATCTGTTTATTATATTGGCCTAACTGTTGGCATATGTCTGGGGTGAGACAACCTGTTTTTTAAACAATGGATGACAGGGGAGTCTTTGAAACTTGTTTGAAAACAGTAATTCCTTTTCCAATTCTGCTTGATGCTGTAGAAATTGCACACTGCATATTTAAAAATCACCATCATCGCTGGTTTCATAACCTGAAAATTTCCACTGATTTTGTATTTTCTTTTACAAGAGGTTACACATGCAGTCAGATGTACCTTAAACATGAGTTTAGCAGCATCCAGGAAGTGGTGGGCTTTCCTGTACAGCTCCACAGCCTCTAATGTTTTGTTTTTTTCCAGCAAGTGTGAGGCATATTTGGACAGCAGAGGGCCAATCTCCTTCATACTGTGGTTTTTAGCAAGTTCAACAGCTTTGTTCCACTAAAACATAACAAATGAGTTTAACATTTCTTGTCACCAAACACTAAATCTGAACATTTCTCATGGATGATTTATCACAGATAGGTATCATGAGCAGTTCCACTTAAATGAGTTTCAGTGTGATGACATTACAGCCGCATCTGGATCTTTCAGTAGAACTGCTGATGAGCACTCTGAACCTCTCATTTAAAGTAATTCACACTGACAGAGGCATCATTACCACTCAAAGGCCAAAACCCCATTGAAAGGGCAATGAGTCAGAATTTGTTTAGTGATGAAAGCGAGAAAGAGGGAGAAATGTGTGTGTGCATGTGTGTGTATGTGTGGATATTAATTAGGGCTGGATGTATAAAAAAAAACAAAAAAAAAAAACAGTCTTTGTATGGTGATGACAATTATGAAATATCACCTACGTGTAAAACACACTGTCACTTGTGCAAATGTGAATGAGAAAGCCACTGGTAGGCCAGCAGAAAAAAATATCTTTGATAAATATGTAAGATTAAATCCGTAATGTTGTTATATGATTTAATTATTGCAAATATACACTCATTTAGCACTTTATTAGGAACACCTGTACACCTATTTACTTATGCGATTATCTAATCAGTCAATCGTGTGGCAGCAGTGAAAGACATAAAATCATGCGGATATAGGTCAGGAGCTTCAGTTAATGTTCACATCAACCATCAGATTGGGGAAAAAATTTGATCTCAGTGATTTCGACCATGGCATGATTGTTGGTGCCAGATGGGCTGGTTTGAGTATTTCTGTCACTGCTGATCTCCTGGGATTTTCAGGCACAACAGTCTCTAGAGTTTACTCAGAATGGTGCCAAAACCTAAAATAATCCAGTGAGCGGCAGTCCTGCGGATGGAAACGCCTTGTTGTTGTGAGAGGTCAACAGAGAATAGTTAGACTGGTTCGAGCTGACAGAAAGGCTACAGTAACTCGGGTAACCACTCTATACAATTGTAGTGAGTAGAATAGCATCTCAGAATGCACAACACATTGAATCTTGAGGCGGATGGGCTACAACAGCAGAAGACCTGTAAAGTACTCAGTGAATGTATAAAATAGAACAGAAAAACTGTATAGAGATTTTGGTATAAGTACTGTATATAGTATAGTTTTTTTTCAAGGAAGAGTAAAGATCACCAATGCAGAAATCTACCTCTGTCCAATGTCTTTATATATGTGATATATGCACACATTTTTGATGAGTGTAATTCAAACCAATTGCAGAACCCAACTCTCACACACATTAATAAGTTTTCTTTCCTTAAAAAGGAACTGAATGATTTAACTAAAAAAAACATTTGATTAATAATGATCAAACCCTAATATTAATACATGTTAAACCTGTAATGTACACAATGGTATGTCAAAACCATACAACTAACTACATTTCTGTGTTGATTTGTCTGTATGAACTCTCACCTGGTTTAGATGCACACAGGCATCCACAGCTGCTTTAGGCTGATTACACTTCAGAAATGCACCGACTGCCTGCTCACACATCCCCACAGTAACAAACATCTGACCAATGTCCTGCACACACACACACACACACACACACACACAAACAAACAATAAAGTACAGTTCGAGTCCCTTTAAGATCATGTAGAATTGCTGCTTGGTTTGCTAAAAAAGAATTACAGAAGACAGAGAGAAAGAAAGAGACAGAGAGCTCACTGGTAACAGTTTATGGTTCTCTGGTAGAGAGTTTGCAAGTCTCTCCAGACCATCATAGTCCTCCAGCATATAATAACATTCAGCCAGACGCTCCTGATTACGACCCTGCAGGTAATACTGCACTGCATTTAACCTGTGGAACAGACAGAGAACACATACACTTTATTTATTAAGCCTCTGTCTAACATACTGCAGAATGCATTACACCAATACCACAAGCATTTATATGACACAAATAAAGCCCAAAATAAATAACCTTAACTATGTTGTAAGCAGTTACTATATACGTGATGTTTTATTCAAAGCAACATACAATACACCTATTACAGGAACAACCCCACGGTGGCAACTTCGATAAAGTGTCGTATATTGTTAGACATTCAGCTGCATGTGCACACATACAAAAATCACATGCATATACAGTACATTTATACAGTGTGCATACATGGCATACACGCAAACACTCATACTTGAACAATCCCTACCATTTCTGTCTGTCTGCAAAGTAGTCTCCGATGGCGTTGTGGGCCTGCTCTAGCAGTGCATCATCTGAGTCACCTGACCCTGTCTTGAGCAGCTGCAGGACTCTGAACCAATCACCAAGCTTTATCCGCAAACTGATCGCCAAGTCCCTGAGAACATTAAATCATTAATATAAAGTGTCCTTGTCTACAAAGATTTCATATAGTATAACCAGTATGCGTGTGTGTGTGTGTGTGTGTGTGTGTTCACCTGCGATCCATGTCCAGGTACATCCTCTCTGCCTCCTCAAACCTGCTGAAGTAAGCAGCCACTTCGGCCTGTTTCATGGCTTCACTCTGCAGATTGCTCAGTCTCTTCACAAATTCAATGCCCTGATAATCTCTACAGCGCACAAACGCCTGCTCAGCTGTCTTCAAATCCAGCTTTTGCAGCGCCGCTTCTGCCAAAAGACGCCTGGAGATAAAAGAGAGAAATTTAACATACCTCAATTTTCAATCATAGCACAGAGGGCCGACAATTTCACACTGAACACCTTAAATGTCATACTGTATATTTCTAGAATCTGATACAGTAGTTGACATTGATTACCAAATTACACTTCATGCATCTTAATCGATTTGATTAATATCTGACTGGGTATGCACATTCCAACTTTTTTACTATTTTACTATTTATTTGACTATACTTAATATTCCTGCCCTATATACAAATATAAAAGAGTTTACTTCTGTGACTGTACAAGTGCAGAGTGATCGGATTGCTATCCATCTTGGAGGGCATTTACATTTGCTCTTTTCATGATCGGATAGCTTTCCCATCTGTAAATTCCCACTCAGAGATTGCTGTTAATCTTTTTAATTGAAAATAGGTCTGTGAACTCACAGTGTTTGGTAAATTGAGTAACAAACAGTGGACAAGGAGGGCGGGGAGAGCTTGTCTGAGATCTTTTTCAAGATATTTGACCTCTGACACGTTGGCATGTTATGGAAGAGCTCAATCAAACAACAGTGCCTCTGAGTTCTCACGGTTGTATCCAAGCAAACACACACACACACACACATTCAGGAAAAGAGAACTGACACATGGCTCTTGCTTTTCTGTAGGATTCCTTCTTCTGCCTCACAGTTTCATTAAGCAACATTCAACAACATACAGTAAGTGTAAATTTTACGAAAAAAATCAAATCAAATCACTTTTATTGTCACACAACCATATTCACAAGTGCAATAATGTGTGAAATTCTTGGGTGCAGTTCCGAGCAACATAGCAGTCGTGACAGTGATGAGACATACACCAATCTACAATAAACATCACATTTACACAACACAATTTAAAATCTAATATACACATAATTACACACAACACAATATACAAATATTAACAATGTACATTATACAATACACACAATATAGAATACACATTATACAATAAAAAAAATTGTATATATAAAATGTACAGTAGGTTGTATTGTACTGCATTGACATTCAGGCTGTCGGTTGATAGTAAGTTGCCAGTGTGTTGTTAAGAGAGAATATAATTTATGACAGTCCAGTGTGAGATAATAAGATTAATAAAGTGCAGTGCTGATGTATATTGATCATGAGAGATCAAGAGTTCAAAAGTCTGATTGCTTGGGGGAAGAAGCTGTCATGAAGTCGGCTGGTGCGGGTCCTGATGCTGCGATACCGCCTGCCTGATGGTTGCAGTGAGAGCAGTCCATGGCTCGGGTGGCTGGAGTCTCTGATGATCCTCTGAGCTTTTTTCATACACCGCCTGGTGTATATGTTCTGCAGGGAGGGAAGCTCACCTCCGATGACGTGTATGGCAGTTCGCACCACCCTTTGCAGGGCTTTGCGGTTGTGGGCGGTGCTATTGCCATACCAGGCGGAGATGCAGCTAGTCAGGATGCTCTCTACAGTGCTGGTGTAGAACCGTGTGAGGATGTGGCGGTTCATTCCAAACTTCCTCAGCCACCTCAGGAAGAAGAGGCGCTGATGAGCCTTCTTCACAACGGTCTCAGTGTGGACGGACCATGTGAGTTCCTCAGTGATATGGACACCCAGGAACTTGAAGCTGCTGACTCTCTCCACTGGTGCTCCATTGATGGTGATGGGGCTGTGTTCTCTTTCTCTTCTCCTGAAGTCCACCACAAGCTCCTTTGTCTTACTGACGTTGAGGGAGAGGTTGTGCTCCTGACACCAGCGTGTCAGAGTGTGCACCTCCTCTCTGTAGGCTGTTTCATCATTGTCAGTGATCAGACCTACCACCGTCGTATCATCAGCAAACTTAATGATGGCATTGGAGCTATGTGTTGCCACACAGTCATGTGTGTACAGGGAATACAGGAGTGGGCTAAGAACACAGCCCTGCGGGGCTCCACAGTTGAGGGTCAGTGATGAGGAGATGTTACTGCCCATTCTAACCACCTGACGTCTGCTTGACAGGAAGTCCAGAATCCAGCTGCACAGCGAGCTATTTAAGCCCAGAGCCCAGAGTTTCTCATCAAGCTTGGAGGGCACTATGGTGTTGAATGCTGAGCTGTAGTCTACAATCAGCATTCTCACATAAGTGTTCCTTTTTTCCAGGTGGGAGAGAGCAGTGTGTATTGTAGATGCAATGGCATCATCATTGGAGCGGTTGTTGCGGTAAGCAAACTGCAATGGGTCCAGTAATGGAGGCAGCACAGAGCAGATGTAATCTCTGATTAGTCTCTCAAAGCATTTGCTGATGATGGGGGTCAGAGCAACAGGACGCCAGTCATTTAAGCAAGTGATTTTGGATTGCTTTGTACAGGCACAATGGTGGACGTTTTAAAGCATGTGGGGACTACAGACAAAGAGAGGGAAAGGTTGAAAAAATGTCACGTTTCAACCTAAAATTAAATGGAAAAACAGAAAAATATATATTTTGCATAAAAATTGTTTAGCCTATTTTTAGGACTAATTTATATTTACCTGCATTGGGACATTGTGTTCATGACAATTAAGCACAATGTCCCTGAAAATTCTCATTCTGGACATCTTTTGAGTTTTTTTTTTTATTATTTATTTTTTATTCCCATTATTCTCAGTGGTTCTCACTAGATTTTCAGTACAGCATATACCACCATGACATAGAAATACTATAACATTTCAATAATATATCATTATTTTTTGTATTACAATAATGAGAATGAGATTTTTTGCATAACGTTACTGAGAATTGGGAGGAAAATGTGCTTACATATCTAGAAAATAATAATAATAACTTTATTTATATAGCACCTTTTAGCAATATAGCACAAAGTGCTTCACAAAACATAAAATCAAAACTTTGTAATATATATACTACAAAGTAGTAAAAGCAAGTTAATACAAATTAGATTTAAACAAGGCTTAAAAAAAGACACTGATTCAGCAGATGTAATATCCCTGGGCAGGCTGTTCCATAATCATGGTGCCTTCAATACAAATGCTCTATCACCTTTGTTTTGTATCTGCATCTTGGAACAGCCAACAGTTCATGACAAGAAGACATAAGAGGTCTAACCAATTCATAAAGTTTTAAAAGTTCTGCTAAATAATCTGGCACCAAATCATGTAATGCCTTACATGTAATTAATAAAATCTTAAAATCAACCCTAACATGAATTGGTAACTATTGCAGAGAAGTTAAATCTGGAGTAATATGATTAAAAGACCTAGTTCATGTCAAAAGTCTAGCTGCAGCATTTTGCACTGATTGTAGCTGTGCTAAAGTGCATTGATTTAAAGTTGAAAACAGTGCATTACAATCTAGGTGAGATGAAATAAAAGCATGAATAAGCTTCTCTGTACCCCTAAAACTCAGAACCTATCTCACCTTGGAAATGTTCCTTAACTGATAAAAACAAGACTAAACTAACTTCCTGACATGATATTCAAAATTTAAATAATGTCACAATGCAAAAACTACTAATCTACATTAAACATGAGTCAACTTGACACTAGGGTTTACCGTCTCTCTGATGTAGCATGAGTCCAATCAGAAATTCCTCCTCGTGCTGTGAGAACTGACAGAGCCACTAAAACTCCAGTGGGCCTCTAAATCAATAGAGTGGCTCCAAGACTGTCATGTCTTATACCTACAGGTAACATCTCTCTCTCTCTCTCTCTCTCTCTCTCTCTAAAGTGCTTTTTTGACTACAGATTATCTTTATTCCAGTTTGTTTCTGATTTCTTTCTCACTGTTCAGACAGGTAGAAAAAAGCTCTCAAGAAGTGTACTGTCATACTGGTTTTATCTTGTACTCACAAATCCAGAATCATCATTCACTATAAAACTGTAGCTCACACCTCATTCAGACTATAAAACTGGACCTTAAACTATCCACCATCTCCTTGAGGAAACACACACATACACACAGACTTTAGCTGTGTCTCGTTTCGAAGGATGCATGCTAGGTAGGACGCATCCTTTGAAGGCTGCAGTATACTGAGCGTCCTCCTTTAAACAAGCTTCGTTTAAACGAGACGGCTTTCACAGGACAAACGGAAACGGAACGTAACATGGTTGCTATGACAGCATGCCGCTCTTTAACAAGCACAAGCACTTTGAGTGAGAAGGAAACAAAGTCCCTTTGGAAGGGAATGTATGAGGTAAATTTTAGGAGAGTTATAATGATGTAAAGAGAAAACAAAATAGACTTACTTGCGTTTGAACATCATATTTACGGGCAAATTGGCGTCAAGTTTTTTTAGACATTTCCATTGAAGCAAAGAATTGTGGGTTGTGAGAGCCCACGAAGGATACACCTCATGCATCCTCCGAATTCCCGTGAAAGAAGGTCACATTCGAAGGCTGCATTCGAAGTGTCCTACTCGCTTTTCTGAAACGAGACAGACTCGATGACGTATGCGGCCGACAAATGCGACCTCCGGAGGACGCTGCCTTCCAAACGAGACACAGCCATTGGCACACACATATTAGGCCGCATTGCACACTCTTAAACAATCAGCAAATACACAGTCCTGTGTGCAAACATTAAGACATACAGTGTTTTACTGCAACTAACTATACTTTCATTCATGAGCTCTTCTTTGTGTGTGAGTGTGTGTGTGTGTGTGTGTGTGTGTGTGTGTGGGAGGGTTTGGGTGGTTTACAAAGACTTTGTTTAGGTTATAAACTGGTAATTACAAGGGTATTATGCTATACATATACCAAAGACATTTCTAAATGCAAACTGCACTTCAAACAAAACGAAAAAGCAATTAAATAATGAAGTGGTAAAAATTAAAAAAAAAAAAAATAATCATATATAACCACCTTTCCATTAACCGTCATGCAACAATCCATCTATGACAACAGGGGGAAAATTACTAATGCAAATTAAGATCTAAAAACAATTATAAATGAAAACATAATAATTAGAATGATGATAATAATCACTGAAATATAAATCATGTTCAAGGTGAATGTGTTTTTGTATTATTTTATGATTTAATCACAGATGTATAGGCTATATATAAAGTGACCCTGCAGAGTTGCGCTCTGAGCTGAAATGGTCTGAGGTCATTTGCAGCATTCTCATAGATGATACTATTCTTGCAAAAAAAAATCAGAAGACTGAAACAAAGAAAGAGTGAGAACCCTTTACATACGCATGTTCCACGAGACTGCACGTCTCCGAACAAACAGTGCATCAGACATGCTCATAGACTGCTCTTCTGTCATCTGTTCTTAAAAATATAATAAAATATGTTTCTTCAAGCGTGTGTCTCCGAATCCAAGACATCTTACAGTTATCCACCATGCACATTATATTCGCTACCTGCAGTTAAACGTCTTCTATCAGTGCGCGTACTTTGCTGCCTGTGTAATTTGATACGTTGGTACTGAAAGAACATCTGGCTTTCAATGTGTTATTTAGGTTAATTTATCATGGGTCACAAACTCTTCATTTGGCAACTATTCTTTATTTAAGGCTATTCTATTCGTAAGGCTATTGTATTGATATTGGAAGTTCCATTCATTATGTTTCCCCCTTTTACACAGTATAACATTTCACACCGGTGTTGTCCCTTGTACCGAGTAAAACCGGTAACACCGTACACCGTGGCAACCTTATGTGGAATGAGTGTGTGTCTCACCATAGGCGCGGGTGGGGATTGTCCTCTATAAACTGAGAAGCATCTTCAATTCCAACCTTCTCAATCAGTGCTCGGCTGTCCCTCAGTGAGCGAATCTCGAAGTTCAATAAATAATCTTTATTTGGAACCTCTGGATCCTAAAAGACAACATACACAGATAGTCTACTGAGCCATGATAATCAGACTCATACATACTGTATTTCATTCTCAGTGATCAGAAATGTCCTATTATAGCCGTTAGCAATGTAATGCAAAAACTGTATTAATCACAAATAAATTAATTCAAAGTCAAATTTGAATAATCTCAATCTGACATATTTGATTTAGAGATTACTCAAACTGCCCTGCAAAGCTTTCTCAGAGAGATTTATAAAATCATTCGATGAGTTGAAAGAGATGTGACTCTTATAATGACATTTCTTGGTAATGAAAGAGTGACAGGAACTAACCCTCATAATCTCATCCAAAAGAACAGATTTGATCTCCAGATCCTCAAAGTGGCAGATGAAGCCAGATGTTTGAATCGGCTCCTGTGTTCAACATAACACAAATATAAGCAAGGAGGGAATACTCACACTATTACACCTTTTAGACGATCGGCCTCAAGGTTTGACGTGTTGTACATTCTGAGATGCTATTCTGCTCACTACAATTGAACGGAGTGATTATCTGAGTTACCATAGCCTTTCTGTGAGCTCGAACTTGTCTGGACATTCTCAGTTGACCTCTCTCATCAACAAGGCATTTCCATCCACAGAACTACTGCTCACTGGATGTGAAAATCCTAGGAGATCAGTAGCTACACAAATACTCAAACCAGCCCATCTGGCACCAACAATCATGCCACAGTCAAAATCACTGAGATCACATTTTTTCCCCATTCTGATGGTTGATTCTGATTAACTGAAGCTCCTGACCCATATCTGCATGATTTTATGCACTGCACTGCTGTCACACGATTGGCTGATTAGATAATCGCATGAATAAGTAGGTTTACAGGTGCTCCTAATAAAGTGCTCAGTGAGTATATTGGTTTCATATTTTTGTAAATATGTTGTGACCACTGTGTGTATACTGTGTGAATTAGACATATAAGCCATTCTGATTTCCTCCTACCTTTCTGTGCTGGGAGCAAAAACTCTTGCGAGTCTGCTGTAGGTGGTCTGATCTACAGGCCATGTGTTCTGTGATTTACTGAGGCGTATGTATGTTTATTTAAAAACTGTAGCACTTCCTGAACCCCATATACGTAAGAGTACATAAGTACAGTAGCTCTGAGAAAAACAGAGAGTAATGTCATCTCTTATCACTCACTCACTCTATCTTTCTTTCCATTTATGTGTTCTTGTCAATTGTTGCTCTTTTCAAACACTGCTGTACATGTGTGTGTGTATGTGTGTAAATGTGATACTGTCTTTCTCTCTGTCTCACCTCAGGGTCGAGGTTTCTGAAGACATACATTCTGGTTTTCTCCATCATGGAAAACAGATCTGGATTGTCATTGGCCCATTTCATATCCCAGACATCCTTGCGCTCGAATTTAGATGGGTCTCCAGCTGCAGACCAACCCTCTGTGTCCCTTGACGAACCCTGTGTCTCTACATCCAAAAATGTCAACAGCCCTGTAATGTCTATAATAGCCAGACGGCTGGAAAAAAAAGATGCAGGTCAGGAGTGGATAGTACATAAAAGTCTAACAATGATGGCATGAAAACAGTCTGGAGTTATAGTAGGATAGCAAGAAAGATAAAGAGAGAAAGAGAGAGAGATCCAACCTGGAGTTACAGTTGAGAGACAGCTGAAATGGTCTGGTGGTGAGGGTGTATTTCTGCAGGAGGCCAATGTTGGGCAGACTGTACCTCTGCAAGATACCAGACTCACGACCCTGTGGACATCACAAACTCAAACATAAACATCACTATCACATCACAAGGCTTTGGGCTCAGGAAGCACATATTTCTTGTCTGTACAGAAGACGTACCACTATAAGCATCCAGTCTGATGCTGCGATGCAGCAAATTGGATCTCTGGTGGCCTGAAACAAAGTAAACATTATTTTTACCATCACCATTTTCCCAATCTCTGACTCTTATGGCCTTTTCAACTGAGTTAAACTGTATGCAAAACTGTAGAACAACATTTTCCCTGAGGCCTGGGTCCCTCTGAAGTGTCTTGGAGAGATAAAGGCAGCAAGCGCATTTACATGCAAAATCTTACATCAATTATGCTTAATAAGCCATGTAAACACCTTATTTTTCTCTTTTTTAGCATTATTTTATCAGGGAAAGGTCAAAGACGGAGATGAGGTGTTTGTCCTAACAGAGTGTTTTATGGGATTTTTTTCCACTAATCCTCTGACAAGAGCTTGAGAGAGCCACAGGTGTATGAGTGTGATGAGTGTACTCACTGAGAAGGCCTTGGCAAAGTTCACTGTCCCATCCGATATTCCGCTTGTACTGTCGTCAATGTGATAAACCCTAGAGGAGAGAGACAGCAAGACAGAGAGTGAGAGAGAAGGGAGTAAGACAGTGAAAAGAGACAGTGTGCAATTTAAGCGAGACAAAATAAAACAGAGTGATTAAGAAAGTGAGGTATTGTCCCAGTGCTTTTTTTCATGTAGAAGGGAGACTCTGGCAGAACACTGGGTCCAGTCCTGTTTTGTGTGGGTCGCTGCAATTCATCACACAACCATGAACAGAACTTTTTAAAACTGCTGCCGTCAACGAACATGCCCTCACACTGTACCGACAGACGGACGGGCAGACAGGCCAGCCCACAGAATTTATGCATCACAGAACACTAACTAAGAAGCTCTTCAACAGATGAAAGCTTACATATTACACAGTGCTGCTACATTCTACTAAAATTCTGCACAATAAATCAAGCTTTAAAGGGATAGTTCACCAAACAATAAAAAATTCTCTCATCATTTACTTACGCTCATGCCATCCCAGATGTGTATGACTTAAGAAGATTTTTAGAAGATTATCTCAGCTCTGTTGGTCTTTTCAGTGCAAATGAATGGTTACCAGAACTTTGAAGGTCAAAAAAGCATATAAAGGCAGCATAAAAGTAACCCATATGACTCCAGTGGTTAAATCCATGTCTTCAGAAGTCATATGATAGGTTTTGGGTGAGAAACAGATCAATATTTAAGTCCTTTCTTGCTATAAATCTCCACTTTCACTTTCTTTTTCTATTTTTGGCTATTCACATTCTTTGTGCACATCGCCACCTACCGGGCAGGGAGGAGAATTTTTAGTTAAAAAGGACTTAAATATTGATCTGTTTCTCACCCACACCTGTCATATAAATTCTTAAGACATGATTTTAACCACAGGAGTCATATGGATTACTTTTATGCTGCCTTTATATGCCTTTTAGACCTTCAAATTTCTGGTCACCATTCACTTGCATTGTATGGACCTACAGAGCTGAGATATTTTTCAAAAAATCTTCATTTGTGTTCAGCAGAAAAAAGAAAGTCATACACATCTGGGATGGCATGAGAGTGATTAAATGATCAGAGAATTTCCTTTTTGGGTGAACTATCCCTTTAAGTGCTCTGAGAAAAGCTATTGGTGACCTTTGACCCTCACCTCTCTCGACCTTCTTTTCGGGTCTTGGTGACCTGGTTGATTTCAAGAGCGGTGAGTTTCTTGGCAACACGATACTGCCAAACGTAAAACACCTCCTTAGATGCGGAGATCACATGAGTCTTTGTCATAGTAATGAACAGGGGGTCTGTGACAGAAAAAAATAAAAAGCAGAACATTCAGGAAAGAACTTTTAGAGCGTAATTTTTTTCACACATTTTAGAAAACACTGAAACAAAACTTTAGAGACAATTTAAACAATGTAAAAGTCTTTTGTTTGTTTTAGAGCTAAGACAGATATTTCAGAAATTGCTTGAATCAGTAAAATATTTATTTAAAAAAATACATAAAATACATAGACAACAGAAATGTGGCTGCACATTGAAGCTTCAAAGGCAGTCAAAATCACACAAACCTATTTTCAGAATAGGATTCTGGGACATTGATGCTAAACAAAAATGTGAAAAGGCTTTGTAACTTTCCACCAATCAACCGGATTTCACCTAAAAAGTTGTTTTAAAAGTAAGCATCTTTTTCTATGAGTAACTATAACTTTTGCCATTGAAGTGTATGTCTGTCTGTGCTGTTGTTCAGGCCCTGGAATTTTCCACAGAATGAGCATGGTGAACATCTCACTCTCCCATAGATCTGCTCTCCCAACCAGGGGAGGAATTTAGCAGGACGCCTGTGAGAGCGAGAGGATGGGAGCCGGGATTCCCACTGCAACTATTACACTGTGTGTGTTGGTGTTATATCAAACACGAAGGGCTTCAACTTTACAACCACAATCTGTCTGTTTGCTTATCATCAAAGAAACAGTCCTCAAACTGAGAGAGCAATTAAATATATTACAAATAAACCTTCAAAACTCAAAGCTGGGTCCAATAAGTCAAATCAGACCTTATCTATAAGAAATTATTCAGCAAATTAGACATGTTTGTACTACACGGCTGGAATTGTTGTCCCAGGCAGCCAATTTCCTACATAGCTATGCTAGTTTCATGTCTCTTGTATCACTTCGCAGTCTCTTTCTTCTCATATGATAAAATAATTTAAACTCAAATGTAATATATTTCATGCTCATTAATTTATTAATTAGGTAGTCAAATAAAGCTCTGCGTCTGGGCTGATTGTACATTATCCCTTACGTATTGAATCAGTGAGTCTACTGTGTTGTTTTACTCACCGATGTCAATGTATTTAGAGTCCTGTGGGGTTCCAATTGAGTTACACAACACCAGGACATACTGTGAAGAGAGAACAGATAGACACCTCTTTACTGCATGGGTACAGTAAACTAATCAGTGTTAAGGAAATATCTGCGAGGCTTCTTTTGCGGATGTTCATAATACCTTTCTCCTCCTAGACTGTTACTTTGGAAGGTTTTTATTGGACACCTCATTAAATGCCTGTGGTAAAGCGGTTGAATCTGGCTCTTAAGATGGCTTTCTCAAAGTTAAGAACCAACGAGATTCTACTTTAAAATATAGTATTTTGCATTAGCTAACACTTTACTGTTGACTGTGTTTTTCTACTGTAGACTGTCCTGAGTAACAACATTGCTTAAAGGGATAGTTCACCCAAGAATAAAAATTCTCTCATCATTTACTCAACCTCATGCCATCCCAGATGTGTATGACTTTCTTTCTCATCATACACATCTGGGATGGTATGAGAGTGAGTAAATGATGAGAGAATTTTCCTTTTTGGGTGACCTATCCCTTTAAAATGTTCAGTTATACGACATATAAGTATCTGAATGGTGCAGAGCTTGTTAGCATTCCTAAATACAGTGGCCCAAAAAAGTATTTGGAAAATATTTTTACTGCATCATGTTTTGAGAGGTGCCATTCCATTACCGTAGCAGATCCAGCTTCAGTCTCTTTTTCCTCCTGTTAATGAAATAATAAAACTGTGATAATACACACTTAGCATTTGATTGCATCTCACCTTTAAAAGAAGTGACACAAATGACATGACACAGATCTGAAGAGCAGTTGACACTGAATCAATATCCTTTATTTAAAATTATATCCCAAGTCAAAAAATATCTCTTGATCAAAATAATGCAATGTGAATCTATGATGGATGTAGTCAGACTAAACAAATCTCTTATTTGGGAAACAGAGAGTGCTAGTGTATTTGCTGTTTTCGTACCTGTTGGTGTGTGTCGTCTGCTTTGGTGGCCAGGATGCAGAAATCTCCACAGGTAGTAATGGACATAAGGCTCTTGACATATTTCACAAACTTCTCATTATTCTTGGTGTCCCAGAACACAACGCTGTACTCCAGCCTATCAGGACGTGTGTATGCGTACACCACCGTGTTACTGCAGTAACCCCACTACAAGAACAGAGGGTCAGATTAGATTATATCAGATCAGACAAACTCACTGAAATTTACCAGAAGTCGGTTTTGGTAAACAAATATTTCTGTTTGATGAGGTTTGGATGGGATTATCGGCTTCTCTAAAGACCCTGTTTTTTTTTTAAACAGATACAGTGACATTATGGTGATCTGCAGTTTATCACACCTAACTGACAGTGCTGTAGTGAGCATTATATCTGATCTCCAGTGAGCTTGTCGCATGTTCTTGTTGTACACGTGCTTCTGTCCCAACTGTCCCTCTGTGGTTTAAGCCTTCTTCGCTGCCAGACGAATGTGGTTTCTTAGCTCTCTGACTGCATTTATGATATCTCTCAGATTATATCAATGTCCTTTTCTTCATTGAGATTATAAGGAAACACTGACACCAACTACAGTTCCAAATTCTCGTGACATCCCTGAAAACAGAGCCAGCTACAGAGGAGGAAAAGTACCATTTATTGATGAAAGAAGAATCTATCACTCATTTTCTTTATGAAGGAAGGAACAGATCCGACACTAAACACAAGCACATAATTTCATATGAAAATAAATCAAAGAGGACTGAGAGGAAAGAGTCACTCCAACAATATCTCTTATTGATAATCTTGTATGATAAGTTAAATAAAGAGAAACTAAAGCTAAATTTCATATTTCTTAATAAATACTCTTATATGATCAAGTAAATAAAGAGAAACTAAAACTACATTTCATTAAAATCTAAATAAAAGGCCTATAACAGTTACTTACAATCTTACTCAAAAGTTGATTGTCTCCATGTATGTTTACGGTTGGATTTTTTAGATATATCTCTGGATTTTCAAAATGTTTCTCATTACCATTATTTACAACTTAGTTACCTTGTAATCTGGCCGAATGTTGGCAAAATAAATGTAGGAATCTACAGCCAGGCCGATTCTGAGTCCTCTACCTTCCCATGATACAGCAGTCATCTGCTTACCCGGTACCTTCAGAGTCCGCAAGTGCTATACACATGATGACATCGGACATCATATGACATCATTTAATTGCATCAACAGGGTTATAGATAAAAAAGAATTATAGATAAAAAAAGAAGAAAATGTTTAATAAATAAAATATATATTTTTTATTATTCAAAAAATGAAAACGATTTTTTAGGGTTAGAGTTGAAGGAACCGTTCACCCAAAAATGATAATTCTCTCATTATTTACTCAGCCTTGTGCCATCTCAAACTGCCATCTTTCTTTCTTCAGCAGAACACAAACAAAGGTAGTTTTATGGAGATATGATGTGTTCATATCCATACAATGCAAGTCAATAAATCGTACCATCTGAAGACTCCTAGACGATCATGTTTAGATGCTCGATTACACTGTGTAATTGAGCTTCAAATCATGATTGTGCCAAGGACACTGCAAATACAAAGATTTATAGTGAAAAAGGAGTTACATTTTGGTCTGTTTTTCACCAAAAACCAATCGGATCGCTTCAAAAGACATGGATTACAACACTCGTGTTGTAAGGATTACCTTTATGCTGTCTTTAGGTCATTTTTGGAGCTTGAAAGTGTTGGACCCTTTTGAATTGCTTTGTATTGACAAAACACCTCATATCTCCATCAAAATATCTTTTTTTTTGTGTTCAGCAGAATAAAGAAAGTCAGTAAATGTAAAGAGTAAAAAGTAAATGATGAGAGAATTATAATTTTTGGGTGAACTATTTCTTTGAGGTTTGAGTTGGGTGTGTGATCTGTACTCACCTCTCCGAATGGCGTGTAGAAGTGAACAATGTTTATGTCTTTCTCGGCTCCACTGTTTCTGAGTGATCCAGCTATAGCCAGAACACTGCCGCAGTGATTCCACTGGATACTGGCAACATGCCACATGCCTGTTTCGATAATCACAGGATCTACACACACAGACAGACACACATAATCAATAAGAAATTAAAATGTTCCTTTCTCCTTCTGTTTCTCTCTCTCTCTGTCCATCCTATTCTAGTACGAATTTATAATAAAAACACTTAAAATACATAAACTGTGCTCACTGTCATCGCTCTCATGGCGCATCACTTGGCAGTGCCCATTGGTGAAGCAAACAGCCAAGCAGGGACAGTCTGGCTCCAGATACCCCTCTGTGCCTGGGTACCAGTGGATACCTGCTATACTGAGGGCACCTGTTACATTCGCCAAACAACTCATGGTCATCTTCATCTGTGCATACACACACACAAAAAGAGAAAATATGTGTTTTTGCTTGCAGTGTACCAAATGACTGGATATATAAAAAGCTAAAATATCTAAATGGCACCCACACTAGAAAACAAAACATTTTTTCACATCCTCAAGACGCAGAGCCAAAAACTTGCTTAATAAATTTAGTAAGAGAGGTTATTAGTTATCACATATTTTTATGCTCTCAGCACTTACAATGAAGTTTCCCTGGTTATCAAAGATGTGGATCTCTCCATTGGCCATTCCAAAAAGCAGGATCTTACTGTCAGGAGACCAGGCCACATGTGCCAGCTGAGTCCCTTTCAGTTCTTTACCCCAGATCCTGTTTCCTACAAAATCACACAATCATACACACATAACCAAACAAAACATAAATAAACAAATCACATAAGCAAGTAATCAAGCATGAAAAAGCTATATAACCAATAAAGCTGAAATGTTTTTTTGCTTTTTTGGCTTGTTAAAAATAATAATCAGATAGTCCACTAAATGTTATGTCTGGAAGGATTGCAGCATTAAAAGTGCAGTCTGAAAGTCTGAAACTACATCGCAAATCTGGAATTTTTTCCAATTTAAACTTGAAAATAAACAATAAGGTTTAGAAATTTGACAAATTTAAAACAAATAAGTAATTATGTTAAAACAAAGTTTTACATTATAACTTTTACACTGTTACAACTAGAGGTCCACCAACAGTGGACTTTGCAGATACCGATAACTAAGGTGATTGAGTGGGCTGATAACTGATTAATTGGCCACTAGTTTTTAAAATAGATATACAGAATTTTTAAAAATGTTCTTAGTCTTTCCATACTACGACGGGCACAGACAGAGTCTACAAGAGTCCAAAATGAACAAAATTCCAGATTCAGCCTACTGTGCAACCAAATCCCAATAATAGCCAAAATTCATTCACAAGAAAGTTTAAGACACGATGTGTGTGCCGCAGGTCACATTTCTATATAGTCACATTTTTCTTTGCATGTTCTCGCTTGAATTTAGAACACTTGTTGTTTTATCTAATCAAAATAACAAAATATGCATTGAAGTGAGGATAAAAATATAGATTAATATTATTAATATCGAAAGATTATCAATTATCAATATCGAAAGATTTAGATATAACAAATCCCCACAAGTTGTCAGTGATTGTTTTTATTTCACTTCTAGAGGCTGCTGTTATACTGTAGTAAAACTAAAACAAAACAAAAATATCAATAAATATCAGCATAGATTTTTGCTGATAACCGATAGTTCCAAAAAAGCAACTATAGGCACCGATTAATCAGTAAAACCGATATATCGGTCTACCTCTAGTTACAACCCACTGCATTTTTGATATATAACAGAGAATGGAGTGTATGTGTGCTCACCGTCCACTGAGCCCACAATCACAGCACCATCCTCATACACGATACAGATCTTTAGACCATCAGCACTCCAGCTCATGCTCCTCACAACAGACTTATTCCTGTTATTAATCATCTCCTCATACCATGAACCTGTTAGACAAAGTCACACATGTATCAGCTTAAATTCATTAAATATACTTTCTGGACGGTTTGTTATGGGACCGTGTACCTTTGTAAAGCATCCAGACAATGATAAGCCCATTTTGGTCACTGGTGGTGAGTTTCTGGTATTGTTCATTCCACGTCACAACCTGCACTGCACCTGCACAGCCAATCACAGTTTAGAGAGTAAACAACACAAACAATAAACACAGAGACCTAAGCACAGGTACATGGCTGATGTCACACATTTCATCTTTCTTACCACTGTGGCCCTCCAGCGTTTGATTCATGGACAGATTGCTGGGAGCAGCCAGGCCTTTTAATTTAGCATCATCTAAGAAGAAAAAATCAGAAATTAAAAATTGGTTGATTGGTGGATTTAATTCAAACATCTAATGTGGAATGTATAGAATCATTCAAAATATTCCATTAGAAAAATGCACATTGTTCTACTGATGTGACATTTTTTTTCTATATAGAAATGCAGGTAGTTCCAGTTCTTGATACTATTGTCCTTTTTAAACATAATATGTGATGATGTGAGAAGCATTTTCTATTGAGCACCATTCACAGGATACTGTCACAAATCACTTTCATATCATTGAGATTTTACAGAATCGCCTTATAATTTCTTAGAACTCATGCACTTAACTCTGAGACCATAAATGTGTTTGTGTGTTATGTTCCCACCTGTGTAAGTCTCAAGTTTGAGGACTTTCAAAAGGCCATCTTCTCCTCCACAGGCGATGAAACCTTGATCTTTGTTCCAGGACACACATTTTAAAACGATATTGTTTGGAATGGCAATCTGAGTACACAAATACAATGCCATCAGCATATATTAATATATGCAGAAACAGCTGTCATTATCAATAAATAAATCCTTTTAAGAAAAGTAACTGTCCAATGCATATTCATAAACATATTCTTATTCATGAAATGATCATGCAGTATGTTAAACTTACCTTTTTACTGAGATAAATAAACATATTTGCTTTAGCTTAGCTGACTAGCTTGCCCCGAGTTTTTGTACTTATTTTCCTTGTCTTTTGGACAGGAAATATTTTATTTTAGTCCCAAATATTTTAGATGATTTGTGTACTGACTTTATTTAAAGGAATTGTACACGAAAGCGATTATTCAAGACATTTGAAATAGCGATGTGTTTATTTTCCATGCATTTACGCTGCTCCTGTAAAACGGTTTGCTTGGTTTCTAGGTAACCATAACCGGAAATGGCGTATAATCACGCGGTCATGGTATTTGTAGTCCGGTAATTTGTAGTAACGCTCCACTCATAAAATGATGGCACAAACGTAAAGGCTGTTAAAGGTTCACTCAGTAATTTTTTCCTCATTAAAAAAGTTTAACTCCTAAATACATGAATTGTCATTTTGCAATATATGTAGGAAATCATGACCACTTACATTAAAATGAAGACTACAGTCATATCAGTAACCTTATAAAAGCTGTTTTATTCCACATGGAGAGGGTCCGCACATGGGGGCTGCCATGTTAGAATCACATGACCAGCCAAATACTACTAAACTTAATCTCAGCATCCATCCTGTTATTTGACACTTTCACTCACTGATTAAAGTAATCATGGCTGACTGTGATTACTAAATTTCTACAATGGCATCTAAAAGTGAAAACTATTGATTTTAAATGATGCTGCATCCAAGCCGCTAAGTGTCAGTGTAAGGTCAAGATGACACAAAGAAAAAGTTACTGAGTGCACCTTTAAATGACCCGTTTGTTTTTTACATTGTTTAAAATGCTGAGTAAATGAATTACACAATTAATTAAATGGAGTAAAAGTTTAGTTAAAAACTGTTTCTATGAAAATAGACCTAGGCCTAGCCTACTACTTGTCTTGAAGTCAAACAGCCAATATATTCTTTTAATCTTAATATTCATATAATATGCATTTAATATTAATATTTTATCCTATGCACAGTCTTTGAAACCTATCATGTAATGTTGAAAATTAATAATATGTGTCTTTTCACTACATTCTAAAAAAAAGGTTCATTATGATTTTATGTAGATATATATATATATATATTTTTTACCTGGCTACAAAAACCCTATAGGGTTCAAACCCAAGGGTTCTAATAAAGTGAACATTTATAAAGGGTTCTATATGGAACTTTTAAGGGGGTCCAAATATGAAGTGAGTGGTAGAATCCATTAAGGTTTTAAATATAATCTTTTTTTCTTGGAGTGTAATACAATAGCCTATATCAGTAAATACTGTAGATAAGTAACTGTGAAAAGCCTTAAAATGTGACAAACAGAAAATAATTTAACAAGAATATTTTTATTTAGGTATCCAGAATAATGAACAACATAAAAATGTGCATATATTTTACATAATCCTTTTCTGTACAAAAACAAGCTTTGACAAGGTACATGTTTTTGTCTCCTATTTTTTCCCCCAACATAAAAGGATATTAGCTCAGCAAAACAGTTAACACAAACACTGTTTTCATGGTCTTCACCTTTAAAATTCATAACTAAAAGGTCACACTAAATCTGAAATAGAGTTAATGAGAGTGCAAGTGTCAACGAAGTCAATTATATATATTTGTTGATAAATCAAAAACAGTACATAATGCAATCCAATACAATTGTAAGCGCAATATACTGCAAAAATAAGATGTAGTTAACAGATTAAATTACCAAAAAGGCGAGTGTCACAAGGCTGCTGATGACAAATGCTCTGAATACATTGCAGGTAGATTAAGAAAGATTAAATATGTTTTATATATATATATCTCTTGAGTAGGCAGTTAGAAGTCCCATCCTCCACTCTAGACCCGGCGAAGATCAAACTGCTGCACTCTGTTAGTGATGTCATCTAGTACAAACAGTTAAGGGAAAATAATAATACAGCACACATCATTATTACTGCCAGGCTGTTGTTATAGATAAGAATTCTGTTCTTAAGTGACTTGCCTGGTTAAAGTTAAATAAAAAAAAATAATTAAAATCAGGGTTGTTATATATCCAATGGTTTGTTTCCTGAACAAGCCCAGAAACAAAGAGCCATTGATATTAATTTTGATTAATATACTGAAGACTATTTTAATAGACATAATCTGAGAAGCTACTATCTGTTAAACACCTAGCAATCATTACAGTAATACAAGCAAAACTTATATTACACAGTGTTTCTATGTGAAGACAATGTTACTTTGGATTACAAAAGGCACTTTAAAGGGATAGTTCACACAAATATGAAAATTCTCTCAAGATTTACTCACCCTCATGCCAACGCAGATGTGTATGACTTTATTCTGCTGAACACAAAGATTTTTAGAAGAATATCTCAGCTCTGTAAGTCCATACAATGCAAGCGAATGGCAGCCAGATATTTGAAGGTCCAAAATAAACAAAGGCATCATAAAAGTAATTCACCCAGCCCCAGTGGTTAAATCCATGTCTTCAGAAGCAATATGATAGGTGTGGATGAGAAACAGATCAATATTTAAGTCCTTTTTTTTTTACACTATAAATTGTCATCCCTGCCCAAAAGGTGGCAATATGCACAAAGAATATGAATCGCCAAAAATAGAAGAATGTGAAAGTGGAGATTTATAGTAAAAAAGGACTTAAATATTGATCTCTTCCTCACCCACACCTATCATATCTCTTCTGAAGATATGGATTTAACCACTGGAGTCACATTGATTACTTTCATGCTGCCTTTATAAGATTTTTTTGGCCTTCAAAGTTTCAGCCACCATACACTTGAATTGTATGTACCTACAGAGCAATCTTTGTTTGTGTTCACCAGAAGAACAAAAAAAAAAAAATCATACACATTTGGGATGGTATGGGGTGAGTAAATAATGAGCGATTTTCATTTATCCCTTTAAGGATACAGAGTTCATCAGACTGACAGGGTGGTTGAATTAGATTAGTTGTTTAACTGAAAGGATATGTCTGCTGTTGAGCTCCTGAATGCTGTTGTGAACCCTCTTCTGAAATGCGATCTGAGCCTCACACATGCAGGCATTCTCAGACAGATTTCCTCTTGCCTCTTCTGAAAGAAAAACAGATTAAGTGTTTTTCTGTAGTTTTTACTTAATGGTGAAGATCTTTCCTTTAGTTCTAAACATTATGAATTGACAGTCACATAATCAATATGAATATTATAATTTTATGTCACTAATTATAAATTTAAGACAGGCCATACATATTCCAGAGCACACATCATAAATTACTTATTCAAATTATTTCATTATTCAAAATATCTGATTCCAATTACTTATTTATATGGCTACTTAGGTAAATAAAAAATAATTTCTATGCACAAAGGATTATGGATGCATTTCAAAGTCATCTTTTAGAATGCATCAATTATTATTCTTTATGATATGCATCAAATATTTCTAATTAGATGCATATTTGTATGACTAAAACAAACCGTTGGACTGCTTAGAGCATGTTTTCTTGTCGGAGTTGAGGAAATATCCCTCCCTGCACTTGCAGTAATAAGAAGCATTGTTGTTGACACAAATATGTTCGCAGTTGTGCCCAATCGCACAAGAGTCGAAACCTGCCAAATCAGCACAAATAATCTCACTACTAATCAGCTTAAATCACCAAAACCACAATATTTGATTAACTTAGTGTTTAAGTATTATAAATTTCTTGTACAATTATGTTTAACTTATTTAAGATCCAGTAATATGAGCTGCAACAAGTGATTCATTTCATTCTAGAACTGAACTGTTGATTCTCAACCAGAGAGATTCTCTATTCTCTTACCACAGAGTGTCTCCCTGAACTTGGATGCGAGTTTCTCGATTACGCCGTATGTCTCCACATAGAACACATGCTCATCCAGAGGCTGACTGGCCATCAGTTTAAGAGACCGCATGTCTGCTCTGTCCACGCCAATGGCGTATATTTCAATCCCAGAAGCCCTTGCTGCTGCTGCCACCTCATCAACTTTATCCTGCGGCCTTCCATCGGTCACAATGATGGCCACCTTTGAGATGTTCTTTTTTTGTGGCCGGGCTCCTGCATCCTCTGTAAAAACCTGCTCAATGGTGGTTTTGATGGCCAGGCCAGTCATGGTTCCCGTTGACAGCGGATCAGTACGAGAGAAGGCCTGCTTGACCTCAGCCTTGCTGAAGTACTTTTTCAGGAGGAACTCAATGTTGACAGTGCTGGCGTAGTTGACCAAGGCGACTCGTGTGGCATCTGATCCGATCTCGAGAGAGTCGACCATTTCAGAGAGGAAGATTTTGACCTTCTCAAACTCTGCAGGACGAACGCTACGAGAACTGTCGATGATAAAGACCAAGTCCAGCGGGCGGCTCTTGCAAAGCTGTGCAGGAGCTGTGAGGAAGAGATTAGAAATGTAGTTTCATTGTTGCCTGTGATGAGGAGGAGGGCGTGGCCGGACCGTGAGGACGCACGCCTGGCACTGAATTGTCCTAATCAGCCGGGAGGGGAATAAAGATGAGCAGGAGGCACCAGTTCGAGAGAGAGAGAGAGAGAGAGAGAGACAGACAGACAGACAGAGCCACTGTGTGTGTGCGCGAGTTGAATTATGTAATTAAAATTTTCGTCGACTGCTCAACCGGTTCCGCGTATGTTGCTCTCTCTTGAACTGGCACCTCCGGCTCGTCTATATCCCCCTCCTGGCTGATTAGGACAATTCAGCACCGGGCATGCGTCCTCACGGCCCGGCCCTCCTCCTCGTCACACTGCCATTTTCTCATTTCTAAATATCCTAAATGAGTGACATTATCATAAATAAAGATGCACTCAGTAACTTTTGTCTTTGTGGCATCTTGGACTAACACTGACACCTAGCAGCTTGGATGCAGCATCATTTGTTCGTTTTCAGTTTCAGGTGCCATTGTAGAAATTTAGTATACGTAGTTTGCCATGATAACCTCAATCAATGAGTGAAAGTGTCATAACTGGATGGTTACTGAGATTAAGCGAGAAGTATTTGGCTGGTTATGTAATTCTAACATGGCAGCCCCCATGTGCAGATCCCTCTCCATGTAGGATAAAACATCTTTTATAAGGATACTGATATGACTGGAGTCTTCATTTTAATGTGAGTGGTCATGATTTCCTACAAATATAGCAAAATTACAATTCATGTATTTAGGAGTTAAACTTTTTTAATGAGGAAAAAAATTACTGAGTGCATCTTTAACTAAAGTGCAAAGTGTGATACTGAAGGAGATTAATATGTTAAAGTATGCCTGTCTATGACAAAGAGAGGCTCCTCAAATAGAAATACAGCACTGTGACTGAAAAATCAAAAGACACTGGCACAGTTAATCCCATCTGTGCTAAACAAGGGTAAAGCTGCA
Organism: Myxocyprinus asiaticus; assembly: GCF_019703515.2. NCBI lineage: Eukaryota > Metazoa > Chordata > Actinopteri > Cypriniformes > Catostomidae > Myxocyprinus > Myxocyprinus asiaticus. Next base: position 16,422,659 of record NC_059364.1, on the reverse strand, counting down.
TTTCTGTGGACAATAAAATTGTCATTAGTAAAATTACCTCATTAATGCCTGTATATTTAAAAAACAACAACATATTGGTTCCACAAGAGTTTTTGACCCAAATATGAAAAGTCACCATTTACTCAACCTCATGTGGTCCCAAACCCATATGGCTTTCTTTCTTCAATGGAACACAACAGGATATGTTCACTTTCATTGCATCTTTTTACCATACAATGAAAGTGAATGGTGACTAAGGTTGTCAGTTCCAAACGTTCTACCTTAGATCTCCTTTTGTGTATCACAGAAGAAAGAAAGTCATATGGGTTTGGAACGACATTAGGGTGAGTGAATGTTAACATTTGGTTTTCATTTATTCCCCTGGAAGAGAGAGAGAGAAATGATAAGGATCGTTAAGAGGGAGTGAAAAGGACCAGACTGGTCTTCTGCCCCCTGTGGGGTGGGATGGGTCTACCTGGATCAGTGGGAGGTTCAGCAGGGACACTTGTGCCACTGGGGGTACTGACTGGCTTTGGACTGGTTGAAGTCTGTGTTGGAGGTGGTGGGGGTAGGGTGGCTACCGTAGTGAGTGGCATGGGCACTGTTGGGGCAGGTGACACCACTAGAATTCTGGGTGGTGTGGGCACAACAGGTTGGACAGGTAAGACGGGTCGGACAGATAAGACAGGACAGTGGTTGTTAAAGGGAGGCCCCTTCCAGGGCGGTCGGCGATGATGATGATGATGAGGGTAGTGATGATGATGATAGTCGTAAAACCTGTGATTAAAGCCATGAGCTTTGTTTGGTTAGAGAAAGACACACAGATAGAGAGTGCAGGTAAACAAATACATAGGATATGAAGGTGAAAGAGAGAGAGAGTATGCAGAGACAGAACATACATGAACAAACAGCAGAGAGAGACACATGTGGAATATGAAAAGAACAAGTTCCAGAAAGGGAGGAAGGGAGAGACGTATTAAAATAAGCCATTTCTTTTTAAAGCAATTATTGCTGTAGTTATGTGATGACACTTTGTTGTGTGTTTGCAAAAGCATGAGTTATCCAGACTAAAAGTCTTCATTTTAAGTTCTCTGTGGAAAACCATGAGCTTCAGACTGTTTTCTCAGGCATTAACATGTCAACCTGATGGAGAAACTGTTGCACAACGTTTCGGTATATCCAGAAGTAATTGATTCCTTCAAGAATAACGGAAAAATGTAAAGGGTATAACACAGGCAGACATGTATAAGGGAAAAGCCTTAATTTAGCAGTGATTCAGAGGATGCGTTTCAAATCCTGCAGATTTCAACCTATAAAACCCAGATTTAAAAAAGGAAATGTATCGAAAGATATCAATTGGAGAATGATATCTAAAAAAAAAAAAAAAAAAGGAAACAAAGCTTTGATATTTCAATTATTCCTGTAATTTAATAGTCAATAAAACCACTGTTTGCAAGGATTTAGAAGTCTAAAAGTTCTCTGATTCATCATTAAGCACATTTACTAATAATAACAGTCTAATAATCCTGGCAAGTCCAACTGTGTAACTAGATTTTAAACAGGACAACACTGTAAAAATTGGTAATAGTTGCTACCTTAAGGAGCTATTTCTACTTGATCTAACCCTTAAAATGACTTTTGTTGGGGTAACCTAATGTATACAGGTTGATTCATTGATGCTAAACAATATTTTTAACTGAAATAAACCCAATTAATTTAGATGTTTACATGAAGCACATTTTTATGTTAAAAGAATATTCCCGGTTAAATACAAGTTAAGAGCAGTCGACAGCATGTGGCATAATGTTAATAACTACAAAAAATTGACATTCCTTTTCTTTAAAAAAGCAGCAGCAAAAATCAAGGTTACAGTAAGGCACTTACAATGGAAGTGAATGGGGCCAAGTTTGAGGGTTTAAAGGCAGAAATGTGAAGCTTATAATTTTATAAAAGCATTTACATTAATTCTTCTGTAAAAACTTGTGTATTATTTGAGCTGTAAAGTTGTTTAAATCGTCGTTTCAGTCGTTTTTGGGTTTAGGGTTTGTTGACATTACCTCATTATGGCAAAGAAGTTGTAAAATTGGCTATAACTTTACACAGAAAAGATTAGTAACACTTTTTAACACTAAAATCGTTTTAACATGCATTTTGTTTACATCTTGTGGCTATATTTTTGAAAGAGTGACTATTTTAACAGATTTTTGCTTTTTATTTTATTTAAGAAAAGAAGGTCCAAATTAATTTGTGTTAATCAACATTATGCTACAAATGCAAACTTGTATTGAACTCGGAATATTCCCTTTAACATTTTTTTCCAGTGTATTTTTGATTTTGTATTGCTTTAAAACAATTAGTTATATTTCAACGACAAAAAATAAATATATATTTTATATATATATAAAACATTGTCTATAATTTATCGAACAGCTCAAAATTACGGAAATATAATGAACTGAATTCTATCCATACCTCCAAAGTTGATGGAGTTGCCCTGTCTGGGGGTGAAATGCGATCCCTGCCGGTGAACTGGAAATGTGTCCGCATACAGTTGATTCTGGTACTGGTTCCGTCCGTAAGGGCCATAAGTGCCCTGCGTCTGCATTAAAAACGCAGAGAAACAAAAGACGAAAGTGCTAATAAAACATGCCATGTTGATGAAGATGGCTTATAGAAGTGTCAAGTTCTTGCATTGAGTGTATTCCGACCTACTGTGTGAGTTTTGACAGAAGGAGGCTTTCACGTTATGTTTTAAAACCTCTGGCCCCCAGACGTCTGAGAGCAGCCACCAATCCAGACAAACTAGTGCCAAGTGGGTTTGACTGGGCGGGCGTTTGGTTTTACATAAATCTCAGCAAAAGTGCAGAACGCCATTAAAACGCAATAGAACAGCATAGATGCATTGGGGGGGGGGTAACCTTTAACAAACAACACATTTTAGACAATCACGTTGATTGATTTAGCCAGATTACATAAAAATGTTCAATCGAATAAAACCAGTTAGTTTGTGTTGGCACAAAAACAATATTAGGTTACCTGACTCAGAGGCCCGATATGAAACCCTGATGATTATACATCCCGACGGTAGAGGGCGCTATAATACTTACACTACATCAGCAGTTCGATTTGTTTTTTACTGGGGCACGTCGGTCAGTTCGAGAACAGAGAGAGATCTTGAAAGCCATAAAAGGTATAAATTCGTCTTTTTGTGAGTTATAAATAGTTGTTAAATACAAATGTTGTCTTTAATTGGTTGATGGCCAGGTTTTATCATGAATTAGTGTCGTTAGCAATGCTGTGGTGGTTGACTTAAAAACATTACGAGTTGCTGTTTGACTTAAATTCTGGTGTGTCGTATGTCAGGTCTTTACTAATTCTGTAATCTCATTCTTACACGTTAAAGCGTCGTTAAGTTATTTTCTCGTGCGGTGTAGGGACAAGTCGGTTGGATCTAAAGGAAATTATATAGGCATGAAATGTTTCCTTATAGTACAGCAATGTCATTTGTTGTCAACTGCAGGTCTTACATGAGTCCATATCTTTAAATATAGATACACAAAAACTACAAGAAATATTCAGATTCATTTTAAAATGACGTTTTACTCAAAGGGATAGTTCACCCAAAAATGAAAATTCTCTCATCATTTACTCACCCTCATGCCATCCCAGATGTGTGACTCACTTTCTTCTGCAGAACACAAAGATTTTTAGAAAAATATATCAGCTCTGTAGGTCCATACAATGCAAGTGAATGGTGACCAGACCTTTCAAGCTCCAAAAATCACATTAAGGCAGCATACAAATAATCCATATGACCCCAGTGGTTAAATCTTCCAAAGCAATATGATAAGTTTAGGTGAAAAACAGATCAATAGCCTATTTAAGTCCCTTTTTACTATAAATATTCACTTTCACATTCTAAAGTGGATGTTTTTCGGAGAATTTTTCTTTTTGGTTGAACTATCCCTTTATTGCTTTAGGGCAGTGGTTCCCAACTCTGTTCCTGGAGGCCCCCCAACACTGCACATTTTGTATATCTCCCTTTTCTGACACACCCAATTCAGGTGTTGGAGTCTCCACTAACGAGCTGATGAGTTGAATCAGGTGTGTTTGATTAAAATGTGTAGTGTTTGGGGGCCCTCCAGGAACAGGCTTGGGAACCACTGCTTTAGGGTATAAATTATAGCAAAGAGTATGTCTGTTTTAGTGCAATATGTTCACATCAAACTAGTTTTACTCACTAAAAGCCTTTTTTAGACAGCAACCTTATAATAAACACATTTTCAGCATCACTTTGTGTTATCTGTAAACAGATTTTTCATGTAGATATATATAAACACAATATTCTCTTATCTTTGTCCACTGTATGTGTGTGTGTGTGTGTGTGTCAGTGTTACAGCATGCAGAGTCTGTCAGTGCAGGCTCTGGCCCTACGGCAGCTGGGCAGACTGAACTCCCTGCAGCTACTCACGCCATGCCACGGCTCCAGCCTAAGCATGTGGTGCCCACGGACATTACACGCCCGTCAGCTGTGGGGTTCAGCCACTCCCCAGACGCACCGGACAGCCATGTGGCCAAAATCGTTGGACGCTCGGCAGAACTTGCCGCTCCACCAGACCCGACTCAAGAGCACGAGAAAAAAAGGGAGGCATATAGCAGTTCAGCAGGAGGAAGAGGAGGAGGATGTAGACGCAGAGGCTAGTGATTACGAGGATGAGCTTCAAGATGACCCAGGTCTACCTAAAGACTACAAAGACCATGAAAGAACTGTGCATTCTCTACGCTTCGATCTGGTTTTGAAGGCCGGATTGGACATTGCGCGACAGTAAGTCAGAGAAACTATCATCATGTCCAAACCAGTGAGTTACAAAAGGGTGTTTTTTAGCTCCAGTTGGAGTTTCAGGTTTGATGTTTTGGCAAATTGAAGTGACTAAGAAACACCATGTATATCTTTTACAGTGGGGTGGAGGATGCTTTCTATAGCCTAAAACTGAGACTGAATGGTCAGAGGCTTTCCAAGAAGAGTAAAATGGTAAGTCAGCGCCCTCTAGTGGCTGTCTAAGAGAGAATTATGTTCAGAAATATCAATTCGATTTCCATACCTTCTATTTATCTGTCTATCCCCAGCCCAGATTTGCTGAACATATTCTGGAAATGACACAATAAAGAAACTCATCCTGCCTGTCTTGTAGTCTTGCCATAACTATATTAACTGAACTAACCTGAGTAGTGATGCAGTGCAAGTTTGCCTACGGAATTAACTTTTGATTTTGAATTGCAACAATTACTTTATGTGAGGATAATGACCCCACCTGGGGAGCTTTTACACAACTTTTATTCCTTTTATGAATAAACCCAAAATGGATCTGATCTGGAACCATAAAAGGATAGTTCACCCAAAAAGGAAAATTCTCTCATCATTTACACACCCTCATGCCATCCCAGATGTGTGACTTACTTTCTTCTGCTGAACACAAACAAAGATTTTTAGAAGAATATCTCAGCTTTGTAAGTACTCACAATGCAAGTGAATGGTGACCAGACAAGACTCTAATATGGTTAAATCCATTACTTCTGAAGTGATACGATCACTTTGGGTGAGAAACAGATAATTATTTATATCCTATTTTACTGTAAATCTCTATGGTAAAAGATTTATAGTAAAAATGGGCTTAAATATTGATCTGTTTCTCACCCACACTTTTCATATCACTTCAGAAGACATATATTAAACCACTGGAGTCTTATGGGTTACTTTTGTGGCCTTAATGTGATTTTTGGAGCTTCACATGTCTGGTCACCATTCACTTGAATTGTAAGGACCTACAGAGCTGAGATATTATTTAAAAAAAAATTTGTTTGTGTTCTGCATAAGAAAGTCATACGCATCTGTGATGGCATAAGGATGAGTAAATAACATGAGAATTTTCATTTTTGGGTGAACTATCCCTTTAATATAATAGCCATTGCTGTGTTTTCCCCCTACAGGTTAAAGTGGGTGACACACTGGATCTGATCATAAGTGAGGATAAGGAAATGGACACAGTATTGTTGAAGAGAGTGATCTTAAAAAAGGTGGTTGGAGAGACAAAAGATGCGGAAAAGCTGCAAGTTATTCTAAGAAGCTGGAAAAACCTACAACTTCCCAGAAAGGATATGTTTAAGCAGTGAAGACCAATTCTGCACTGTGTTTTGAAAGGTGAAATGTAAAATAGTGGGACAAAAGTGGTATTTTCGATTCTACTCTCCAGCTGTTTGTTTCTGAAACTGCAGACTGATCATTTAATGAAATTTTATCCTCTGCCCAACAAAAACTGAGTGTTCTTTTCACAATGATGCACATGACAATAGTTCTCATGACTCTTTCATACTACTTGAAGATATTTGTATAATTTTCAGTTTTAGGTCACAAATGGAACTCAAAAACATCCTGTTTAGTGGTGGTTGTGGTTATACTGTATGCATTTTTTTTTTTTTACTAGATTCACAGAAATACCGCTGTGGTAATGGATAAGTAAGGTCTATGATGTTATGTGGTGAGACAGATAGTTTTTGGGATAAAAAAATGTGAGGTAAAAGCTCTATTGAGGATGAAGCTTTAGATGGAGAGGCCAAACCAGGTTAGAGTCTTATAGACTTCAAGATGGGAATCACTTTTCACTTCTGAACATTTTGTGGATTTCTGATCCATCATTTATGATTGTTGACATTGTTTAATTTGCATACACCGGCACTTACAGACCCAGATTAAAGAAATTGACATTTTTAGACAGCGTGACAGTTTCAATCTTGAAACGCCTTCTTTCTTCTTCATTATGATGGTAAATGGTGGAATATGCAAAATACACTAAATTAAACAGAGTCTTGTCAAAAGCAGACCCATGTCATGTATAGAAACTATACTTGTAACTTAAATAGTAAGACTGTATTTTGACAAATATCAGCAAATGAATGTATCTGCCTTTCTTTAGGTTTTCCATGGTTTTCTCTGACAAGACACACAGGCTTCTTTTGCCCAATATAAGCAAAAGAAGCAAGTACAACCCCCACCCCCACATTATTTAAACCATGATCAATGGAAACATGGGTAAATGCATCACGTAAATGCCTCAGGCCAAATCTACGCCCTTGCGCACAGGTGACATTTCCATTTAAAACTCCCCTGACACTCACTTTTTTATTTGAAGCAAAATATAAATAAAGCCCAACATGACACCCATTATTGCCAGGAAGTGAGTTTTTATTTAAAAATATATATAACATGTAACCTGTTGCTATCATTAAGTACATATGATTAGGATTGACTTCCTGTAAGGCAGGACATACTTCCATAAGTTCCAAAAGCCAGTGCTGCCAACAATGCTACAACTAAAAACAAATATAAAAAATATATATATATATATATATATATATATACATACACACCAATTTTCTCTGCCTCCTCCACAAACTAAAGTGACCTATTGTTTTTAATATCTTAATGTTTACATTAAGGATTAAGGCTACTGTAGCTTATCTTTTAGACATTATAATTACAACAATAATATTTTGGCATATAAATAGTAATACTAATATTTCATTGTCAGGTGATAGTGGCTTCAATCACAAACTTTTCTGTCACCTACATACCCATCTTGTTTCAGGCCTTAAAGATTCAAACTGGACCTCAAACAAGTACAAGATTCATTAATATGCTTCAGTTTATGGACTTGTGCAAATAACAACTATATTGTGTAAAATATAGGAAAACATGACTGCACTTTGCAGGAAATATTGTTAGGAATAAGTCACAGTGTTATTTGATCTCTTTGCCTTCTTAAGAATGTCACATTTCTTGCGATTAGGGCGCCTGCAGCGCTCATCAATGCTGGGCACACATTCGTAGTGCCACACCTCCTCCATTTTGTCAACAGGATAAACGGCCTCCACATAATGCCGAATAAGTCGAAGACGCACAGGGTCCAGCTGTTTCTTGTTGCAGGCTCCCGAGTGGTTGTACTGCAGCCGTAAATTTTCCTGCGTGAAAAGCTCCGGGAAGAGACGGACGAGAAGGCGGGCGGCAAAATTCCCAACAGACAAACTCTGTTGGACAATCTCCCTCACTTCAGCATCTGTGAGAAGGTAGTCAGAAGGCACTGGGAAATCTGGGATGGACACCGAGAGGTCCTCAAGAGGAATCTTGCAGAAGTCTTTGCTACTTTTCTCCAGGGGTAAAGGTAGGATTTCAAAATCCTCTTTCAAACGATCTGAGGTGAGAGCGTTGATTTGGCCAGCAGTTAGCAAGTCTTTCGGGTCAGGATCTTGGTCAGGTGAATAGGACTTACGTTGTTGCTGGTATGAGCGGCGTTGGTCAGTATCCCGTCGCCTACAGCGCTCATCCAATTTTCCAACAAACTCAAGGGTCCAGGTACGGTCATTCCTAGCCTGTGGGTACAGCAGCTGGACATAATGTCGGATGAGATTGACCCTTATGGGATCCAGCTGTTTCTTTCCCAGAGAACCACTGCAGTTGTAGTGTTTTCGTGCATTCTCAAAAGTGAAAAGCTCGGGGAACATGAGAACCAGGAGACGGGAGGCAAAATTCCCGATGGATAAACTGCATTCGTAGTTGTTCTTTAGCTGTCCCTTCGTAAGTAAATAATCCTGAGGAACATCAAAGTCTGGAGGAGGAATCTCCAGGTTGTCGAAATCCACAGGCTCCAGCCATGACTTCTTAGACTTGCGATTTGTTTTCTCATAATCACATAGGTCAGTGATCTTACCAATGGGAATGTTGTCATCTCGGTTAATGTCACGACCGTTGCCATTGGCCGAAGCATTCTCCAATGCTTCCTCCATGCGCTGTACGCACAACTGCAGCCAAGTGTCCTCTGGGACATCAGGGAAATTGGCCTCCATGTATTTTCGTATAATCTCTAGTCTGTCTGAGTCAATGATCAACTCTCCAATGCTGTTGTGGCCCTCTGGCAACTTGCCCTCCTCAAACACCTCTGGAAAGAGTCTATTTAACAGGAAAATGACAAGATCTTCTGGGGAGGTTAAGTCTTCAGAGTCATCAACAGACTCCTGGTGGTCAAACACTATGTCTGAGTTGACATTGTTGGGATGAATATCATTGCTGTTCTCTCCAGAGTTGGGGGACAGACTTTCATCCTGGGCATCTTCACTGATGAAATGGGAACTGTGATTCTGTTCCATGTCAAACCCAATAACCTGTTTACTACACACCTGGCCGCTCTCCATGTCCTTCTGAGCCCAGAAATGATTAAAGAAATCATTGATCTGCAGCAGGCACTCTGTCTGCCAGACATTTTCATTTTTCAACAGTGGGTAGCAGACTTCCACGTAGTTTCGTATTAGCTGGAGGTGCAATGAGTCTAATGTTCGTTTTGTTGTCAGGCCGCAGGCTGTACAGCCGTGTGTGCATTCCTTCGCTGTGAAAAGTTCTGGGAACAGCTGCACGAGCAGCCTGCAACCCAGCTCACCAGCAGTGGACGTTTGCTCCATCAACTGTGTCAGCTCATCACCAGTCAGCTGGTACTCAGGAGGAGGCTGGAATTCCATGACCATCTCAGAGGGCTTCATCTGCTTTTTGATGCGCGTCACTTCCAACGAGAGCAAATCCACCTTACTATGCAGCTGAGTCATGCTGGAATTCAGCGTGTTAAGGAGGAAGAACATCTTCTCAATGAGTGGGTAGAGGTGAGAATCCAAAGCTGTAGGAGATCCTGTGACCCCCACACTGGGGGAGGCCTTAAACATGTGATGCTTTCCAGAACTGCCCAGTTTTTGGAAGTGGACACCATTATGGCTTGCTATGGCTTCATTGTGAACTCCATGCTGTTCTAGATTACATGCGGCTTTACGCTCAGAAATGCGATGTGTGATGCTGTAGAGTGGTTTCCTGTATGAAGAGATGGGTATTTGCTCCTGAGGAGATAATCTGTGGCCGTGAGAGTATGATCTGCTTCCATCTTCTGAACTGCCATCTAGGAGATGTTCTCCTGCCTAGATAGAAAGCATAAGAGATAAACAGATTATTTGAATGGTTTGTATGAATATAAAGGTCAGGACTTTAAACCAAATAATTAGCAATAGCCTGTTCTTTTAAGGGACAGTTCACAAAAAATGCAATAACATGCATATACAGTACATCTATGCATATCAGTACATATGCCTAAAATGCAAATGTAGGTCAAAAATGACACAGCTGTCAACTTTTTGACAAATTTTTACATGAAGTGGTCTTTTCATCTGATACTCCAGGTATCCCTTAATTAAGGTGTCTTTGACCATGTGAACTGACTATTTAAAAATTATAACTACCCCAGAATGCATATGTGGGTCGTATATGGCCCATATGTGTTTCCTATGGTATTCAATGAATTTAACATTAGTATTACACTTGTAATACATTAATTGTTTTCAGTTTCCATCTGTTATGTAATAAATATATGTTAAATACCATGTTCATGTTCATATTTATGTGCAAGTATAGTAAGTTGTCATTCAGCCGATGCTTTTATCTATAGTGCATGACATTATACCTATTACAGGGACAGTTCTTGAGCTTAAATGCCTATTTCACAGTATCCCAAAAACAAGCTTGTAATTGTAGAGAAATTGAAGTTTGCCCGTGACATCACAGACGTTCCATTTCGTACACACATGAACTTCACCTCACCTGTGTTGTCACCTTGACTCTCTTCCTGTTATTGGGGCGTTCCACCTCTGTTGTAAGACCATCAGGACCTGTATGTGTGGCTGACCGTTTTGTAAAACGCTGAAAGAAGCTTTCCATCTTTCCCTCTGTGTTTTCAGTAACATCTGCATCTTTCTCCACTTTAACTTTTGGAGAAAAATTCAAAAGGTATTCGTAACTAATCAAGAAACATACATGATCTCAATCACTTTTGCACAAATGTAATGAGGTCAGAGGGCACAGGGAAATTATGTTTAGCAATAATATACTATTCATCCATGCACTTTTAATAAAAATATGCCTCTGTGTGACACTTTGGATAATTTAACTCAAGACGGTTTATTAGGGTGTTACACGCATGTTAGTAAACAGTGTAAATTGTGATGTGTAATGAAAGGTCAAAAGGAACAAAGAAGTGAAAATGATCTGAGCATGAATTATTATTTACATACTTTTATCAGGCACTTGTCCATCTGCATTAACCATGCACACAGAGGAGCTCATGTCCTGAGAGAAAAACACAAGATCCATGACAGATTATTTGAAAATGATTTAAAATGTACAAATCTAATCTGCTGCCAATTAAATTGCACAGTAAGCACATTTTAACCCCCACTTTTTTTTTTATTCATAACTAGCTGTTCAGGGAATTGAAGCTTAACGCTGTAAATACTAATAGTTATCTCAAATTGTAAATAAAAAAACAAAAAAAGTTTACTCAATCTTAATGTTTTACTATTCTTACTAGTTTTAAATTACTGTTACTCTTTAAACCCTAAAGTAGTCAGTAATAAAGACGTTTAAGTGGTCCTAAATAAACAGTACTTGAAATGTCACATTTTGGAATCATAACTTAAATATACACGTTCTTTAAACTTTGGCTTCAAGTACTACTAACTCAAAATGATCAAGTACAAAATTGCAGCTGTGTGGAATACCCATAAGCCCTTGTGCTTGAATAAATGATGTATGTTTAGTCAAAACAAGGGAACTTATGTAGAAAAAGAATCATTGTGGTTTAAAAATGCATACAGTTTTAATTCTTATGACTATTGTTGTTGTTTTGCTTTGTAGCTGGTTGATAGTTATTATTTGAGTGAAGTCACCATTCGGGTGATCAGTGTTACCTCTGGTGAACTTAAAGCTTGTTAAATTTAAGTCATTCTTCTCTACTCAATTGTACTTTACAAAAGTGCAGATTTATGTGCACTAAGTACTGAAAAGAATCCAATTTGCCATATGCTAATCGAGATTCCAGTTTCCATTATACTGTATAAAAATTGCTATAACTCAATTGAAATAATTCAATAAAAAACAATGATACTTTAATCACAGATGAGTTGTTTACTTGTAACTAGTTAACGTTACTTAAAGCCAAATAACTATGTTTACTTTAAAAAAAGGAAGCAAACCGATTGTCTTAAAAAATTCTAAGGTCAACTAATTAGATTTTACCGTGTAGAAATAAATGACTGACATATCGACAAAATATCACTAAATGATCATGTATTTTACAAAGAGGAAGGCTTTGGCCTGTTGGATGACAGTAATGTCAACAATACTGGTCACAAGTGTCACTAAAAGCGTGGGAAAATCGTGAAGGATTAATGAGTGTTATAATTTTCTCTGTGTGAGAGATTTTCCCCTCTGTTTGTTTGTTCATGTCTTGCACCGTTAAGTCTCGCCAGGACACCGGAGAGGCGCTGCTTCACCGTACCGACCCCCGTCCACCGGCACCACTTCCTCATTCTTCCACTGGAAAGCCCACGGATCGGTACAACCGGAGAAACATACAGACAAATCGGTTCTCTCCTGCGCTACTTCTGCGTCCCTAATGTGGATTTACGTATGCCTTTAGTAAACTATGTACTATATCTGTGTTTTTTTTGCAAAAACACGGTGTGCTCCCCTCCTCTTTCGTGTTTTTCCCTCCCTCCCCCGTGCGCAACACTCTCCCTCTTGCGTGACGCGGCAAGAAAACATCAACCGATGAGTTTTCGCTCCGTCTCGTGCAACACGGTACGCTAAAACTACCTGCACGGCACAAATAAAACTCACCTTTGCGACGCCGAGCAGCCGTGTGCAGTATGTTAAGAGGTAACAGCCATTGTCGCGTCTTTAAATCTGGTGGATTTGTCCACGGTAACTGCTGTCCGTGTTTCTCTCCGCTGCTTTTTTTTTTTTTCTAGTCAGTGCCCTCTCGCGTGACGTGACGGTACTGTGTCATTTCCGCACAACTGTGGGTTTGCTGTGGGCTCCTGCCAGTCCACCCCGCGTGAATCCTTGCGCTGCTGCACCGTGTGGCCTTGAAAGACGCACCGAGTGCGCGCTGTGGCGTGGGACTTCTCGTGATACTGTCATTTGGAGAGGTCACTCGAGTTGTGGGGCTGAATTACACGAGTGTTTCTGCATGCACGTATTATACGCCCATGACGGCACACATTTAAATATCAGTATGTAGCTGATTTGGATAAAACCTTAATAATATAAATATGATAAAAGGCTTTTAGTGTAGGTATATGGCTGTAATAAAAACAAACCAATATAGCCTAATATAAACAAAGATGCAAAAAGCCAAAATAACATTTTTAACAATTTTATCATAAAGGACGTGTTTTAGTACATTGTGTTATTTTATTTTAACACATAAATGACGCTCAGTAATTTCAGGAAATTACGGATATATTATCAACACCAAAAACACCAAACGATAGGCTACCACGAAATGTTTCTTCTCGCAAAAGGTTTTTAATTTCTATGGTTAGTAAACAATAAACAATTAGCTAGCGAATCCGCAGTAGCCATATAGGCTACAGTACAAATATTTGACAATATGTTTGGTTTTCAATGCTTTATGTTAAAGGAATATTCCGGGTTCAGAAATTTAAGCTCAATCAACAGCATTTGTTGCGTAATATTGATTACCACAAAAATACATTTCGACATCCTTTTCTTTAATAAAAAAAAAAAAAAAAAAAAAAAGCAAATGTCTGGGTTACATTAAGGCACTTACAATGGAAGTGAATGGGGCCAATCTGTAAACGTTAAAATACTCACTGTTTCATAAGTATAGCCACACAACATAAACAATATGCATATTAACATGATTTTAGTGTGATAAAATGGCTTGATAACCTTTTCTATGTAAAGTTATATCCAGTTTTACAACTTTGTTGCCATGACGACGTAACGTGCAAACACAAACCCTAAAACGACCGTAAAAATGATCACAAGTTTTAATAGAAGAATGAATGTAAGTGTTTTATAAAATTATAAGCTTCACATTTCTGTCTTTAAACACTCCAAAACTTGGCCCCATTCACTTCCATTGTAAGTGCCTCACTGTAACCTCGATTTTTTTTTTTTTTTTTTTTTTTTAAGAAAAAGACGGACGAGTCGAAATTATTTTTTTGTGGCGATCAACATTATGCCACAAATGCTGTCGATTGAGCTTAACTTGTGTTGAACCCAGAATATTCCTTCAGTATCAAAATCATTACCAATTACGTATTTGAAGACGCAAGTCTCCATAGATTAGTAACAGAACCACAAGTATAGACATTTATTTTCAAAGCTAAACATGTACTTGGCCAAAAATTAAGCTCTGTGACTAATGCAAGTTGCTGTTAATAATCAGAGTCGAGTTTTTGACATGTCTTGACTCAGTTTCACATCCCTTTTTATCTTGAAAAATCATTGTTGAACTTTATAAATCCATTCATTTAAAGATATCAGTTGACGTATGCGTATTCCAGTTTTGCCCATATTAATAAAGTTTAATTAAATGTCCAGGACTCAGCGCCATTGTGTACTGGACGTTTCATCTAGTGTTATCTGTCGCCGCTTAGTGGACATGAGGTGAACTGCAGGGCAAAGTCGCGTTATTGTCCTGTGAAACATGTTTTTGTTGTTATGTAAATAAAAGGCTATTCATTCGAGCATTTAGCAGAAGGTTTTTTTTTTTTTAAATTAAGCATGACAAGATAAGACTTTATATAGCATATGAAACAGTATCTTACACTGTAGACTAGAGGCAACTCGCTCAAACAAGGCCACTCTTGCTCTCTTGCACACACGCACACTTCAGACACTCATCAGTTGCACCCAATGTGGCTAATGTGCCGTAACGCGCATTAGAAATGACTGCATTAGTGATGTCTGCATAAAGTCATGGAACCGTGGTTCTTTGAGGTGGGGGTGTGTATGATGGAGCGCCGATCATTATTCAGGTAATGTACCACGTTTGATCCATCATGCGATGATATTAGCGCCTATGTTGGATGTCGGAACGCACGCGTGCGCAGGGAATGGGGAGTTTCCCGCTGCTCGTTAAAAAGTAATTTCAATGATGCTCTCATATAATTTTTTTTTAAATTTTTTTTTTTTTTTTTTTTTTATCTCAAAAAAGCGTATCCGTCTAACAGAGGAAGGAGGAATTCATAGATCAACTTTGGCTTTGTCTACCTAAAATATTACGATGGTAACCGGTTTCTGCCACAATATCATAGTGGCATAGTGGCAAAAAAGATGAAAATTCTCATCATTCTCTATTCACCCTCATGCCATCCCAGATTCTTCTGCAAAACACAAAGATTTTAGAAGAATATCTTTACTAAGTAGATCCACACAATGGAAGTGAATGGTGAACAGAACTTTGGAGGTCCAAAAATCTTATAAAGCAGCATAAAAGTAATCCACATGACTCCAGTGATTAAATCGATATCTTTAGAAGCAATGTGATAGGTCTGGGTGAGAAACTGATCAATATTTAAGTCCTTTTTTTTAATATTTTTTCTACTATAAATCTTAACACTAAATTTGCACATTCTGAAAGTGAACGTTGAGATTTATAGTATAAAAGGATTTAAATATTTATCTCACCCAAAGCGATTGCATCATTTCAGATGACATAGATTAACCACTGGAGTCATATGGATTACATTTATGCTGCCTTCGTGAATTTTGGAGCTTCAAAGTTTTGGTCACCATTCACTTGCACTCAAAGGACCTATAGAGCTGAAATATTCCTCTATACAGGTGCTGGTCATATAATTAGAATATCATCAAAAAGTTGATTTATTTCACTAATTCCATTCAAAAAGTGAAACTTTTATATTATATTCATTCATTACACACAGACTGATATATTTCAAATGTTTATTTCTTTTAATTTTGACGATTATAACTGACAACTAAGGAAAATCCCAAATTCAGTATCTCAGAAAATTAGAATATTACTTAAGACCAATACAAAGAAAGGATTTTTAGAAATCTTGGCCAACTGAAAAGTATGAACATGAAAAGTATGAGCATGTACAGCACTCAATACTTAGTTGGGGCTCCTTTTGCCTGAATTACTGCAGCAATGCAGCGTGGCATGGAGTCGATCAGTCTGTGGCACTGCTCAGGTGTTATGAGAGCCCAGGTTGCTCTGATAGTGGCCTTCAGCTCTTCTGCATTGTTGGGTCTGGCATATCGCATCTTCCTCTTCACAATACCCCATAGATTTTCTATGGGGTTAAGGTCAGGCGAGTTTGCTGGCCAATTAAGAACAGGGATACCATGGTCCTTAAACCAGATACTGGTTGCTTTGGCACTGTGTGCAGGTGCCAAGTCCTGTTGGAAAATGAAATCTGCATCTCCATAAAGTTGGTCAGCAGCAGGAAGCATGAAGTGCTCTAAAGCTTCCTGGTATACGGCTGCGTTGACCTTGGACCTCAGAAAACACAGTGGACCAACACCAGCAGGTGACATGGCACCCCAAACCATCACTGACTGTGGAAACTTTACACTGGACCTCAAGCAACGTGGATTGTGTGCCTCTCCTCTCTTCCTCCAGACTCTGGGACCCTGATTTCCAAAGGAAATGCAAAATTTACTTTCATCAGAGAACATAACTTTGGACCACTCAGCAGCAGTCCAGTCCTTTTTGTCTTTAGCCCAGGCGAGACGCTTCAGACGCTGTCTGTTGTTCAAGAGTGGCTTGACACAAGGAATGCGACAGCTGAAACCCATGTCTTGCATATGTCTGTGCGTAGTGGTTCTCCCCCACATTTTTGAATGGGTTTTGTTTCACAATCCTCTCCAGGGTGTGGTTATCCCTATTGCTTGTACACTTTTTTCTACCACATCTTTTCCTTCCCTTCGCCTCTCTATTAATGTGCTTGGACACAGAGCTCTGTGAACAGCCAGCCTCTTTTGCAATGACCTTTTGTGTCTTGCCCTCCTTGTGCAACGTGTCAATGGTCGTCTTTTGGACAACTGTCAAGTCAGCAGTCTTTCCCATGATTGTGTAGCGTACAGAACTAGACTGAGAGACCATTTAAAGGCCTTTGCAGGTGTTTTGAGTTAATTAGCTGATTAGAGTGTGGCACCAGGTGTCTTCAATATTGAACCTTTTCACAATATTCTAATTTTCTGAGATACTGAATTTGGGATTTTCCTTAGTTGTCAGTTATAATCATCAAAATTAAAAGAAATAAACATTTGAAATATATCAGTCTGTGTTGAATGAATGAATATAATATACAAGTTTCACTTTTTGAATGGAATTAGTGAAATAAATCAACTTTTTGATGATATTCTAATTATATGACCAGCACCTGTACATTTTTGTTTGTGTTCTGCAGAAGAAAGAAAGTCATACGCATCTGGGATGGCACAATGGTGAGTATATGATGAGAGAATTTTCATTTTTGGGTGAACTATCCCTTTAACATCATTAAAAAATTACTGGGCTATTTGTCACAAGGGCCATATCTCAGTAACTAATTAAGGTTTTGAGACAAAAGAAAAACAATTAGCCTACTTGTTTTCTCTTGCTGTGGTTTTGTGTATTGGTTTCAAACATTTTAATGAGAATATTTTGTGTTAATCCTATCTTCAAACTAATATATCAATGTCAAAATAATTTTTAAATGTATGGTAAGCAGGAAAACACAATAAAACCCAAATGTACATAAGTATAAGTTTCTAGAACTATAAAAAGGTTTATTTAAACCTAAGAAAGTTCCAAGGACAAGTGTATTTTTCATAAATGTCAGGTCAGGGCAGGTCATCACATGCATTTTAAATGTTGTAATTTTATATAATTATTACAGTTATATAAATGTATATTTTTATCTGGTCAATAACATTTTAAATTAGCTGTTTTGTTGTCATAAAAGACTTTAAGGTATATGCACCAACAGAAATTGACTTTCAAAAATAAACCTGAGAAATCAAAAGTCTATTAAATGAAGCACACCGCATGGAAATGTGTCTGTACCTCAGTCACAGGAAAAACTGTTTACTTATAAAAGGCTATTTCCATTATGTTTATTTTATCACTTATACAGTGTATAAAAAAATGTCACATACAAATTTGACTTTCAGTGCACAAGGAACAAATGTTTAAAACTGATCTTGGATCAGTCTCCGTCTGCCCAGAAATAACTAAAACTGATGAAAACACAAAGGGGGAGGAGGGTTTCCTTTATTTGGAATAAATGAGTGTTGTAATAGCCTGGAGCTTGACTGAAGTGGAGCTGGTGTCCTCTACTTACTCTCTCTTACCTGTGCAAGACCAGTCACCATGTCATCAGGAGATCAGATTACCACAAATTGCCAAACCACAAAAATCATTTCCATGCACAAAAACAGAGACAGGATCATGTTCCAGGGTGATGATACAGACGGCTATAAATTCACACTGCAAATCTGTGTATGTCTGTCTTACGATTGGCCGCTGACTGACCCCATAACACACAAATCAACTATATGTTTAAAACAAGGAAAATAAAACTCAAAAGTACAAACTAGATTTTGGTGAATCTGAGCCAACAGCATTTTTATGTTGTTTCTGTCATTTATGTCTATTGAAAGATCAACTAATGAACATTTCTAGAGTTTAAAGGGATAATTCACCCAAAAATAAAGTTCTGTCATCATTTACTCACCCTTGTATTGTTCCAAACCTGTATGACTTTCTTTCAATGTCCACAACATGAGGTGTTACGCCAAATGGCAGCCTCAGTCACCATTCACTTTCATTGAATCTTTTTTCCCATGCAATGAAAGTGAATGGTGACTGAGGCTGTCATTCTACTTAACATCTATGTCTGTGTTCCACAGCAGAAAGCACTACAGGTTTGAAACATCAACATGAGACTGCATAAATTATGACTGAATTTTCATTTTTGGATGAACTATTCCTTAAATACTTTGCTTCCAATGTGTCTGCTTTGTTGGAAACAAATCAAAATAGGCAAACTTCCACATGACTACTTGAAATCTCTATGTGTAGATGTCTTAAACCTACAATTCCTTCTACACAAAGACCATATTACCTCCGATCACAAAAGATTTCCAATACCAAATCTCTGTTTTGATAATTGACTCTAATAATAAAGTCCAAATGAACTGTGATCAGGGCAAGAGAGAGCACAAGACTTTGCCTCTGACAGGGTGGTGGTGTGTCAGTTGAAGAGAGCTGCTTGTCCTGTCTTCAGTCCTCAAGTTTTCACAGGTCTGCTCGAGGCCAAAAGGAATTTCTCATGTATGACCAGAGGGCTGTCCCGCTCCTACCAAGCAGAGTTAATGTACTATCCTGCCAAAACATCTCAAATCCAAAGAGAGACAGCAAATGTGTGTGTGTGTGTGTGTGTGTTGCAGGGATGCTTAAACAGTGGTTCCCAACCCTGTTTCTGGAGGCCCTCCAACTCTGCACATTTGTATATCTCCCTTTTCTGACACACCCAATTCAGGTCTTGGAGTCTCCACTAATGAGCAGAAGAGCTGAATCAGGTGTGTTTGATTAGGGAGATATCCAAAATGTGTAGTGTTGGAGGGTCTTCAGGAACAGGATTGGGAACCACTGCTAGCATTTGTTTTTAAAGACCCCATGAAATCAAAATTGGAGTTTTGTGGCTTTTATGTCTGTTTGCTTCGAGGTCATCTACATGTTAGTGTGCTCCTAAAAGTTGACAAAACGTATTTTTTTCAAACTGGTCTCATGAAATCTTGTTACTGTACCTAAATATTGCTAAATGATTTTTTTGTTGCTTATTGTACGTATCGTGGCAGTTTCCAAGTGAAACACTAAAGCTGATACAACAACAAATTTTAACTTGCTATAACGGCCACACGCGCTTTCCTTATTGGTCTGGGGAGCGAGAGCGGCTTCTTCGGAGTGGCTCAGCTTCCCTGGACCTGTGAGGACGCCAGTGTGTGCACACATGGAGTTAGAAACCAGCTTCCCCAAGAGAGGTGCGCTCAACGTTTTAATGGCAGCAGGCACAGGAACGGAGCAAAAAAGGTCAGGCGCGAATTAGATGCGTTGTAGGACCCGCAGCCCCGGCGCAAATTAGATGTGACACTGGGACTGGATCATGTGTTGCGGCCGACGAGCCAGGAAGCCGGGCTGCCATTCCACTTATACGCTGAAGCCCAGTAAAGCTATAGGCCACAAGAGAAGCTGCCGCTCCTTGTGCCCCGGACTCAGGAGGGGAGCGCTTATGGCCGTTATACCTGGACCTTACCCTCTCATCACCGCACTTCCTTCACATTAACTGTGAGGATGCCAGATTCCTCTTTATTTTGGACACTTTTCCTCTTTTGATCACTTTATGTTGTTTCCAAGGCCTGACGTCACACCCAATGTGTCTGTCTCTTGCTCACTCTGCCAGAGTGGTGGAGAATGCGCAGTTGGGAATCACAGATGACATCACTTGCCCATCTCGTTCACCGGTTAGATGGAAAACCTGGAGCGGGACAAAGAATCCACGGGATGGCCTCGCAACCGCTAAAAGGGTAAGTGCACTTAAATAAGTATTTACCCTGCAGTTTGTTTAGGCTGTCATGTTTAACCCATGTTTCCTGGAGCGAGAGGGTGGGCTGGCCAGGAGAGGTATCCCCTACATGCCCACTCCAACCAAAGAGTCCGGTTGAGGAAGCAGCATTCTCTGGTGGATGGCCCTCAGAGGTAGGGTGATGACGACGAGAGGGAGGGGCGGGTTGTTCCGCCACAAAATATAGACACTTTTCACCGTTTATCTCAAAATGCTTTATTTTTTTTTTACATAAAAACAATTTTACTCTAGTGTATGACTTGTAAGGCCATACATTTTAATGTTTGCATTACATATCCAACAGTGCTGTATCTCAAATGATAGAACATTGCGTTTGCTATGCCGACACGCAACCTGAAAGTGTCATAGAAGCTCCACAAAATAAAACGGTTGCTTCTGCAACTGTGTTTTTTAACTCACAATTGCTTATATGACACTATCGTTAGATTTAGGTTTTAGTTTTAGAGTACGGATGTTTTTTGTTATTTTAAACTCGATAGAGCTTTAACCTTAAAAACGTCATCTGTTTTTATCTCACATTTACTTTTTGTTACTACTGGTAGGTTTAGGGTAGGGGGGTAGGTTTCGTTTATTTAATACTCCATAAAGCATTAACCTTAAAAATCTCATCTGTTCAGGAGACAATTTAACTTGCTTTTAGCAGCAAACAGTGGATATTTCAGCGTAGAACTGCCGCGATACATATAATGATCCACTTAATATCATGTTGCAAAAATGTCATCACAGTCACATAATTTTCACAAGACCAGGCTTAACTTTCAGCAGATATACGCGTTTAATATGTACAGTCTTTTGTTTGCAGGAAAACAGACCAAAAATATTAATGACATCATCTTGCCCCCAGGGACGTATCCTCATTTTTGTAATTTTACTCAAAATGAGAATGTCCCCTCACCACAGCAAGTAGTAAATTGCACACAGCTGCGGCGTTAACTAAAGGCTATCAGATATTATGAAAGAAAGGACAAGCCCTTTAATCGCTACTGCCCAACTTACTATTTTAATATATGAAAACTGCTCTCGCCAAGCCATTTCATGGGGTCTTTAAGATAGTCGGTAACTAAGAACTACCGATGTTCCTGCTCTGTCTCTTGCTTCTGCATATTCTTCCATTACTGTCTCTCTTCCCTCTCTGTCCTTCAAGCAATGGACAAGTGTGTGGGGCCCAGTGCATGCTGGTGGTGAACGTCACTCCCCTACGCCCTGCTTCACATCCTTGTCGTAGTCCCCCCCCGCGGTCACCCGGGAAACCGCAGGCTGCCCAGGCTGGCGCCAGCTCTCTCGCCAAGCTGATCAATACTGTAACATTTCCTGCCCATTCACTCAGGTCACACACTCACCTCATTAATTATTACTGCCAACACTGCTGCTGGAGCACCCACAACACACACAAACACACTCAGAGCACACACTCACACATTGTCATTGGTTTTTGGACAAACATTTTGGTTAATGATGCCCCCTATAATACCAATATGTTTTTTCTCTCCTCATGAATCAACTTACAGTCATATCAAAAATGTTTGTCTTTTTTAAGTGCTTTATAGAAATATTGACCTCTGCTAAGTACCCCAGGAATTTTCTGGCAGATGGTCTGAAAGTTTCAGAATAAATAAAGAGAGACTACAGAAAAAAAATATGCAAGGAGATTACAGCTTGCAGACAGCTTGTTTTATTTTAAAAGATATCTCTGATTTGGTGACCAAATGCATAGAGTGTGTATGAGGATTTTTTTTACATAGAATGTAAACTGAATTGTGCAGTCATGTGTGATAATTGACTTTTGTTTCCTCTTGCAGATGTCTTGCACACTTAAAGGGATAGTTCACCCATAAATTAATGGGTGATTCTGCCATAAATTCTGTCATCATTTACTCACCCTCATGTGTTCCAAATCTGTTTGTCTAATTTTCTTCTGTGGAATACAAAAGGGGAAATTTTAAAGAATGCTGACGATGCTCTTTTTACTATACAATGAAAATGACTGTCCGTCCCTAACATTTTGCTTAACATCATCTTTGTGTTCCACGGAAGATAAAACAAATCAAATGGGTTTGGAACAACATGATGGTGAGTACATGATGACAGATTTTTCATTTTGGGTGAACCATCCCTTTAAATCTGTATTTGAGACATACGTCAGTTCTACACCAGCGTCATCTTTGTCATCTGTAGAGCTTTATCACTGTCCTTCAAAGAGAGCAGGTCAGAAACTCAAAACTCAATGATCAGAGTCCAAGAGGGGCTCAGGTTCAGCATGAATCAACTGCTTCTAGATCAAATAGAATTGGATTTACATCTACGTCCAGCTCGAAAACCATCTTCAGAACTTGGTGACGGCGCAGGCCATGTTTTCCAGCGCTGACCGAGCCTCTGAGGGCGGGAAACACTTCATGGCCTCTAAAGCCTTGTTGCCGTGGTAACTGCACAGATCTAGCGCTTGGCTCACGCCTCTTTCCATCTTTATCAAGCCCCAGAGCTGCAGAAGACATAAGAAAGGCAGGAGGAGAAATTTTTATATCACTCCATCATATTGATCAAACAGAAACATGGATATTTTTACAGATGAAAGGGATAGTTCACCTGAAATTTTTTTGTCATCATGTACTCACCCTTATGTTGTTCCAAACTCGTATGATTTTTTGTTTCTTTTCATAAAAAAACAAAACATGTTAGGCAAAAATGTTAGGGACTAACAGTCTTAGTCACCATTCACTTTAATTGTATAGAATGCAATGAAAGTGAATGGTGACTGAGGCTGCCAATCACCTAACATCTGCTTTTGCATTCCACGGAAGAAAGAAAATGACATAGGTTTGGAACAAAATGAGGGTGAGTAAATGATGACAGAATTTTCCGTTTTGGGTGAACTGTTCTAATATACACTGCCATTCAAAAGTTTGGGGTCACTTACTCATTCCTTATTAATTTTTTTTCTTCACATTTTTTAATAATAGTAAAGTCATCAAAACTATGGAATAACAAATGGAACTATGGGAATTAATTTGTGACTAAAAAAAAATCCTAAATAAATCGAAACTATTTATATTTTAGCATCTTCAAAGTAGTCACCCTTTGCCTAGAATTTGCAGAAATGTTCTCAACCAACTTCTTGAGGTATCACCCTGGGATGCTTTTTAAACAGTATTGAAGGAGTTCCCATCTATGTTGGGCACTTATTGGCTACTTTTCTTTATTATTCGGTCATCCATTTCAAAAACTTAATTAAATTAATATGTTGGCACAATTATATTTTTGTCTACAAAACTCATTTCAAACATTTGACCATAAGCCTTCAGATCAAAAGCTTTTTAATCATAAGAAACATTTCATTCAAGTGACCCCAGACTTTTGAATGGCAGTGTATATCTGTTTAAATTGAATATATAAATATATTAAACACTTTATACACATTGTTTGGCAAAAACCCAGAAAATCTCCCGTTGCAGCTCCTCAGTTGTTCTTGTTTAGAAAGACAAGTAAACCTATTTATCCACTTCCTTTTGTACACTCAATAAAAAAAACATTACACTTGGTTTCATTAATATATACTGAGCCAAAAGATTATGACCATTCACAGGTGAAGTGAATAACATTGATCATCTCCTAACAAGGGCGCATGTCAAGGTCTGGGTAGATTAGATGGTAAGCGGACAATCAGTTCTCGTAGTCAATGTGGTGGATGCAGGAGAAATGGGCAGGAGTAAAGACCTGAGCGACTTTGAGAAGTGTCTATTTATGGCATTATTTTTAAAGACATCCTCACTATGAAACATTTTTCCCAAGTGCCTAAAACTTTTGCATAGTACTGTATATTTAGAGCCTAGTCAAGATGATGACTTTTATATTTAAAATAATTGTAAGAACACCAGTTACATTTAAACATGTTAATGAAAATGCTTTTATATTTACACAATATGAAATAAACAAGAGCTCTTCAATAATACACTGATGAGCCAAAACATTATGACTTCCTGCCTAAAATGCTGTTGGTCTTCCGCGTGCCGCCAAAACAGCACAGACTCAACGAGGCATGGACTCTACAAGACCCCTGAAGGTGTCATGTGGTATTTGGCACCAAGACATTAGCAGCAGATCCTTCAAGTCCTGTAAGTTGCGAGGTGGAGCCGCCATGGATCAGACTTGTTGGTCCAGCACATCCCACAGATGCTCAATTGGATTGAGATCTGGGGAATTTGGAAACACTTTGAACTCTTCATCATGTTCTTCACACCATTCCCGAACAATGTGTGCAGTGTGGCAGGGCGCATTATCCTGGTGAAAGAGGCCACTGCCATCAGGGAGTACCACTGCCTTGAAGGAGTGTACCTGGTCTGCAACTATGTTTAGGTAGGTGGCACGTGTCAAGTTGACGTCCATATGAATGGCCGGACCCAGGGTTAGGGTTAGGGGTTAGGTTAACCCAGCAGAACATTGCCCAGAGCATCATATTCCCTCCACTGGCTTGTCACAGTGTATCCTGGTGCCATCACTTCCCCAGATGAACGGCGTACACGTACACAGCTGTCCACGTGATGTAAAAGAAAACGGGTCTCATCAGACCAGGCAACCTCCTTCCACTGCTCCAAGGTCCAGTTCCGACACTAGTGTGCCCATTGTAGGCACTTTTGGCAGTGGACAGGGGTCATCATGGGCACTCTGACCAGTCTGCGGCTAAACAGCCCCAAACGCAGCAGGATGCGATGCACTGTGTGTTGTGACACATTCCTCCCGTAACCATCATTAAAATTTTCTGTGACTTGTGCCACAGTAGACCTTCTGTCAGTTCGGACCAGACGGAATAGCCTTCATTGCCCTTGAGCATCAATGAGCCTTGGGCACCCAACACCGTCGACAGTTTGTGGTTTATCCCTCCTCGGACCACTGTCGGTAGGTACACTCCACAAGCCTTGCCATTTCAGAGATGCTCTGACCCAGTCATCTGGCCATAAATATAAAACATGTAAATGTGTATACGACAGCGTGTTCCAGTTCCTGCCAATATCCAGCAACTTCGCACAGCCATTGAAGAGGAGTGGACCAACATTCCACAGGCCACAATCAACAACGTGATCAACTCTATGCGAAGGAGATGTGTTGCACTGCGTGAGGCAAATGGTGGTCACACCAGATACTGACTGGTTTTCGGACCCCCCCGGACCCCCCCAATACAGTAAAACTGCACATTTTAGAGTGGCCTTTTATTGTGGCCAGCCTAAGGCACACCTGTGCAATAATCATGCTGTCTAATCAGCATCTTGATATGCCACACCTGTGAGGTGGATGGAGTATCTCGGCAAAGGAGAAGTGCTCACTAACACAGATTTAGACAGATTTGTGAACAATATTTGAGAGAAATAGGCCTTTTGTGTAGACAGAAAAAGTCTTCGATCTTTGAGTTCAGCTCATGAAAAATGGGGGTAAAAACAAAAGTGTTGCGTTTATAATTTTGTTCAGTGTATTTAGGCTGTCTCAATTGCTTCTGTCTCTACTTGTAATCCCAGACTGACTCAATATTCATTGGGGGGCTCTGTGGGGACCATGCCATCTGTTGCAGGGCTCCCTGTTCTTCTATTCTATTCTATTCTGTTCTATTTGCAAAATAAATGTTTGGGAGTCTAACATGTATATTTCCTATTGACACACTAAAGCTGAAAATATAAATAACCATCTTAAGACAAATGTTTTTGTGAAGCATTTTATGTGCCTATTTTGCACAGTACTGTAAAACAATAGTATCTTAAATGTAAACTTAAGTGCTAGAGTTTAGCCACACACAAACAGTGCAAATAGCCTACTGCTGGTTCTTAAGTGTTTTGGTTTTGTTCACCTCTTTCATACGACCAGCAAACATGAACTATTATTATCATACCTGACTAGGTAAATGTAATGTTCTGCTTCTTCACTGATGTTTCTTGCTGGATTAGCTGATATTTTCCCTGCACTGCAGTCTGTCCTTTGGAGAAGAGTGCAACGGCAGTAAGCGTTAAGTCTAAACGCCTTGGCCCTTCAAAGGCTGTGCGCAAGACAAGCTGCGGTGCTTAACGAAAGTATAAACCAGGCTTAATCCGAGTCAGAGAAACCGAAAGAGAGGGAGACATGGCTGTGGATAGGTAGAAGATGGCATCAACTGGCTGTGTACCTGATGCCTGGAAGCCCTGATATTTGTTTGCTGTTTCTGTGTATGTCCATGTCTAGCCACAGTTTTATTGTCTTTTTAGTACTAAAAAACTTTATTGAATTTTTTTCCATATGCCAGATAGTGATGTGACCTTGTGACATACCCCTGAGATTTACCCCCACACTTTCACACAGAAAAACAAACCAGTAAGTGTATACTGGAGAGGTTTATGTCTCACGTTTATGTGCTGATAAGAGATATGTGATGTGTGTGTGTGTGGGTGTGATATGTCTGTCTGTGCCCTGTTGAAGGAGAATCTTGTGTGATATTGCTGTCAAACCGTCTCCCTGTCTCCTCTACAAATAAACCTGCCATTCTATCCCCTAATATCCAGTTTCCACAGCGACCCGAGCTCCTTGTGCCATCCTCCTCTTCCTGCCCCCCCACCCCATCACTGCCTCCATCTGTCTTCCCTACTTTCTTTTTTTCACTATTTTTTCCTTCTTACTTTGAAAACCAACAACAAACACAAACACCTCCTAGCATCTCATTCACCTACACACACACACACACAAGCTAGTGTTTACTGATGTTATGTTTTTGTAAAACTAGGACTATCAATCTAATATGTTAATGTAGTGCGATTTATTTAATATTTAAAAATGTGATAAAATAAATGTCACAATCATACTCTGACCTGTATTTTGGTAATAAGGAATGCTCCTACAATTCTGTTGCAACAACAACAGAATGGAACAGAATGCAATGGTTTCAAGGAGCGTCTTTAAAAGTTTAACTAATTTTTACTTGACATGGCATCTTAAAATGCGGCACTCATGGTGTGAGACACAACAGAACGACCAAAGATATCTGTCTGCATGTGTACATAGACAAACAATTAAAAATGCTGCAGAAAGAATACAAGAATGTGTTCTGTATGAATGGCCCCTAAAGTCTACCTTTTCAGTTTGTCTTTTATAGTATTCCATTGAGTAATTCAACTTTTATTTATTCTTATTTATTTTTTATTTCTTGTTCTTTCCTTTTTCATTTTTATATTCCCTCAGCTGACTTTTCCTTTTCTTTATCGTGCTTATGTAAAGCACTTGAATTACCATTATGTATAAAATGTGTATGACATAAACTTGCCTACACAAGACAGATTGACAAACTTGATTGCAAAACAGATTGCTGTTGACAGTAGTCAACAACAATCTTATGGGCTTATGTTCAATGAGATGGAAATAAAATAAACAATACATTGACTTCTAAATCCACTTTCTGTTATGTCTATTCAAAGCATTAGTCTGTCACAATAATATAATGTCTTTGAATTATTTGCACATGGGGGCTTTTATTCAGCAAATAATGATAAATGCAATGAGTTCAATTCATGAATTGTCATATCATGTTATTAATTCAGTTAAAATTTGTAATCGATCGACAGCTCTATTTATAACAAAACATTTAAATAAGCATGAACAACTGTTCAACTTTTGCCCTTTTATTTCCTGAAAATGAAATAACTTCTGTTTTTTTGTAAACATTCTCACACACTAGGAGCCTGGAAATGATTTCATGACTGACTCTTGGGAAACTGATCTGTGTCATAACTGTATGAATGTTTCATCAAAAGAATTGTGGCTTGATCCTTTGATTAGTGGTTTGACCAGGAGGATTGATTTCTTTTGAATTCTATAGACAATCCCACTTATTCACTGGCTGAGAGGAAATAATAAATTGTTTTATTGGCGTTTACGGTGGATTAACACCATATTGCATTGACAACATGTAAAAAGGAATCCATAAAATTCTGAACACACTAAAATATGTCTGTTATTCTTTACTTTGTTTTCCCCTCCCTTAATCAATAAATAGCAAATGCTCACCTTTGTGTAATCAATCTGTCTAGCCATATTCTGGGTCTAAAAAGAAGAGGGAGACAAATGTGAATCCAGAGCACGCCATGCTGACACAATGAAATCTGAACCGTAACAGTGTTTTGCCAGCAGTCTAGAAGCAATAATCTTATTGAATCACACCAATTAATGATACATACTGTCTACTCAGTAAGCATATCAACTATACTAAAGTAAAGCAGGTCGAAATGTGCAGACAGACTGGCTTAACCAGTCCGCTAGCTGCATTGTGAGTATTTATGTATCATCGTAGTATTTTATACTCCATTTATGCTGATGTAAATGAAAATCATTGTATAACATATTTTTTGTACAGTAATTAAGTACATAATTACTGTATTACAGTATTTAGCTGTTGAGTATCACCACTGAGAATAATGAGAATTACAAAAATCCATATACAAATATCCATTCAAATAAATCCACCCATTATTTGATATTTTATTTATTGTCAGGAAAATAATGTTGCAATGCAAAAAAGCACTTACATTAATTCTTCTGTTAAAACTCTTGTATTATTTAAGCTGTTAAGTCATTAAAACAGGGTTCCCACTCTTTTCAAGGCACAATTTTCCAGGACATTTTATGTACCCAACAGGTGTAATATTTAAGCAAAAACACATGATAGGTCATGATGAATATAGTGATCCTAAGGGGTCAAGCCCCGAAGGGGTTTAGTGTTCTTATTATTAGTTTAAATAGGATGTTTTTTGAGCGAGGTAATTAATCAGTTTTAAAGTGATTAATTTTGCCTCTGTTCAGTGCGTTCAACTCACGCAGCTCAAGCGGGGAAATTCCCCACATACTGAATTATTGGATTCGATGAATCCACATCTTCTTTTATAAATAGATGTTTCTCTAGCTGTATCTTGCACTGTTTATACCTTGACTTGCAGTATTATTATCGTCATATTTTCGAAGTATGCTTTTTTTATGCCCAATTCCCAATTCGCTCCAAGTCCTCATGGTGGCGTTATGACTCGCCTCAATCCGGGTGGCGGAGGACGAATCTCAGTTGCCTCTGAGACCGTTAATCCGCGCATTTTATCACGTGGCTTGTTGAGCGCATTACCGCGGAGACATAGTGCATGTGGAGTCTTCACGCTATTCTCCGCGGCATCCACGCACAACTCACCACGCGCCCCACCGAGAGCGAGAACCACATTATAGCAACCACGAGGAGGTTACCCCATGGCCATGTGACTCTACCCTCCCTAGCAACCGGGCCAATTTGGTTGCTTAGTAGACCTGGCTTGAGTCACTTAGCATACCATGGATTCGAACTCGCGACTCCAGGGGTGGCAGTCAATGTCTTTACTCGCTGAGCTACCCAGGCCCCCTGAAGTATGCTTTAATAAAATCATTTAATTATGGTCATTATCAGGGCCATCCCAAGCAAAGGTGAGGCCCATGGCGAGACTGAACGTTGGTCTCTATTCGGTAGCGATTACCGCAGGGCCCGGTACGGCCGCACAGGTTGCACTGCCCTAAGGACGGCCCTGGCCATGATGTGTCTTTTTTGTCTCGTATTTGTTATTTCGTTGACGAAATAAAATAAAAAAATTATTTGTCAACGAATGTTTTCGTCAGTGATTTCACTGACGAGATTAACACTATCTGTAACAAAAACCTTGTTAGCACCACATACTAAAATAATTTACAGGACAAATAGTTATTTTCCAGGACATTTAAGTATTTTTCTCATTTTCCATGACTTTTCCATGATTGGAAAACTGCATTGCAAAATTCAAGGTTTTCCAGGATGTGTGGGAACCCTGTTAAATCGTCATTTTGGGGTTTTAGGGTTTACTGACATTATGTCATCATGGCAATGAAGTAAAATTGAATATAACTTTACACAGAAAAAGTTAGTAAGTGATTTTATCACACTAAAATCATGTTAACATGCATATTGTTTACGTCTTGAAGCTATACTTTTGAAACAGTGAGTATTTTAACGTTTACAGATTGGCCCCCTATTCGCTTCCATTGTAAGTGCCTCACTGTTATCAAGATTTTAGCTTTTTATTAAAAAAAAAAAAAAAAGGAGGGAATTAAGTTGAAAATAATTTTTGTGGTAATCAACATTATGCCACAAATTCTGTCGATTGAGCTTAAAGGTGTATTACAGTATCTCTGTGACGTACCTGTTGTAGCTGGTGCCGCCATCTCTCAGGTCCTATAATCTGTTTGTGGAATAACACAGGAGCTGAGTCCAAACTAAACACAGCTGGTTCTGACGCACTCTTCATAAATGGCTGCAGATCAGAGTTTAACTACAAAACACACACATATATATCCATGAGCATTTTCAAACAGGAGAGAATAAATCAGCTCCAGGAGATATAAGCTAAAACTAAGACAGCAGGAATAGGTAGACTATAGGTAGACAGCTTCAGCCCACAATGCAGGTGCATGTACACACCTTGTGTCCCAGAGCAAGGTGTTTTCCGTACTGAAAAGCCACATTTTGAGCTTCAGGACAGTGTTTGGCAAGCTCCATCGCTGCCTTACAACTCTTGGCAAGCAAAGCACCATGTGACAGGAATGTCTGGTCTTCCCAGGATGCAACTGTTAGACTCCCTTCCTTCAAAATACAGAAAGAGAGAGAAAAAAAATTAATAAAACAAGTAACAATGTTTTATAAATATTGAGATTTATGACAAAAGGTGTCACAAATCACAGAAACTGATAACACTGTAAAAGTACCAAAATGGTTTTACATGTTAACACTTAACTTCAGTTGGGTTTTACAATTGAATTTGAGAACTTGTACAATAAATATTTGTACAAGCAAGTCAATACTTATTATGCAAGTAAAAGTTTCCTTTTGGCTCACTCTGTGTATTGTGTGTCCAAAGACAAGATCCTAGCATCCCATTCTCATTTCATGTCTCTCTTAATATCTTTTCTGTTTTTTTTTTTTTTTTTTACAGTCAGTTGATGATCAAAAATGTAAAAAGAAACATTTATTCTTATAACACACTGCACACATGAGGTAAAAAAAAATAAAAAATACAACTTCTCTCGTGTTAATATACAATGCGCTCATTCAACCGTAAACATTTGCTTGCGGGGCTGCTGCTTCTCTTACGAGACAGTACCATTTTAGAACATTTTTATGTAAACACAATGTAAATCGCACAAGTGCATATAAAAAAAACATTCAACTAAATGTAGTCATGTAGCAAGTGAAATAAATGTGTAAATACATAAATATTTAAAGACATAGTCATACAGAAAATACTTCAGAAAACACTGTGAATATTAAAGAATTTAATAAATAGGCTCTTTGTAGCATCTATGCAGGGGTTGGTCATTTTATTAAAACATTTTCATAGCAGTTTTGATAGAGTGGCACTTACATTATTCTTAAATTGTTATTTTTATAATATAATGATTAAATTATTGTCATATATGTCATTCTGTGTTCATTATTAGGTTCCAACCTTGTGAATATTTTGTTAAAAATGTTTCAATGAAACTGAAATAGTGACAACAGCTTGTATCATTATTAAAAATGCAATTTCATGACATAATATGAATTGATAGAATGTGAAATATTTAAAAAAAAAAAAAAAAAAAAAGCTAAAATGTGATTCAAATTATGAAAAGTGAAATAAAATAAAATGTACAATCCCTTATACTATATTTTGTGAAGTCATATATATGAATACTATAGATATGTTAAGATGCCCCCTTCTCGAATTGCTTAATATATATTTTAGTTTTCTGTTGCATTACGCTTACATGTTGTCAAAAGTCTGGAGAATAAAAACAAATATTTACTAGCCAATGGCGATACTTTCTCCAATACGTCTGTAGAGACTGCAAACGCTCATTTACAAAATAATGAGCAAAAAGGTTTTATCTGACACAGGAACTTGTGGCTTTGTTTTCCAGTAACAGTTTAGAGTAAAATTCTACTGCATTTGTTGTCAAGTATCATGAACTAACAATGTATATCATTATTGTACAGCATTTATAAATCTTGGTTAATGTTAAGTTATACAAATGTTCAGTGTTAATTCATGTTAGTTCATAATGTATTAGCAAATATACTATTAAGCATTAACATATACAACTTTTAATAAAAACAAAAACAAATTATTAGTACAAGATAACATAACCAAAATTATTAGTAAGTGCTGAAAAAAATTCATTGTTTTTTCATGTTAACGAATATAAACTTACTGTAAAGTGTTACCTGTTATTCATTAATATCATATATAACTTACTCACAATAATCATTATCTGTCCAGCTTTCAAACTGTTGATCATGTAAAAAGCTTGCTGCAATTTATATTGTAATGTTTGCCTTCAATCTGCATGTTATTTGGAGGAGAACATAGAAAAAGGTGTGAAATTACTTGACAATAAAATACAGGAAATAAAATTGGGTCTTTTTCTATAATTAAACAACTCATGAAAGAAATAATCAACATGTTAATTGATTATCAATCTAGTCATTAGTGTCAGGAATAGAGAGGCTCAGGACCCAAATGCAGAGTGAAAAATAAAGGTTTATTTAATACAAAAATAAAACATAAAAATCCAACATAAAACTCCCACAAGGGGAAAACAAAAACAAACACAAACTACCCCGTAGGGGAAAACGTAAAGTAATTATTCCAGGCTGGGGCAGGGGTAACAGGAAACAGGACTGACCAGACCGAGGTAGGGGTGGGAATAAAAAACAGGACCAACAGACCAACAAGACGGGACCGACAGAAACATTAAAGACCGACTGGATACAACAGCACACAAGACTGAAAACAAGATGAACTGGTACTGGACAGCAAACACGGGGAGACTAAAATAGGTAGAGAAATCAAATGGGTTAACAGGACAGGTGAGGCAAATGAACTAATAATAAGAAAACAAGGAGGCGGGGTACGACGTAAGACAGAGAGAGACACGCGGTGATACAGAAAAAGCCACGTGCTCTCAGAAGACAGCAAAACACCCGACTGGCATGAGCGCACATCGGCAAGACAATAAGGCAAAATACAGCCATGCCAACCGACAAACAAGATGAGAAAATGCGTAGCAATGCCAAACAAAGCGATGCCACGCATTCTCACACTAAACGAAACCTGAGCTTACATCGCGCGGCAAACAAGACAAGACACCTGTGCGAGAGTTCGGCCACACACACACCCAACATCTTAGACCGAAGTGACCGAACCTCAGCACAACGTGAAGACAGCTCGTGACCTGGGCACGCAACACGAGCGTGACGCGTGGCACACACCGCGTTCGCGAGAGGCAGACAATGTATACTGAAAGACAATGTATATTGTATATACACCCACGTCAATAACAGACAGACATGGAGCACGAGTGTCCGGATCCCAATACAGACCGAAACCGAACCAGACAGGAACTCAGGATCCAGACACCGTGCTTCCGACATGAAACAAGACAGACCGAAGAGCGCAAGGCAGGGAATATATTCGAAACCGTGCACTCACACAAAGACAGACAACGAAACACAAAACGGACTTGGGACGATGATGCCACGGTCCTGTCAGACAAAAACCCAGACTGACAGAGTGGCAGGACCTTGACAATTAGCTTCAGGCCTATTAGGGACTAGAAAATATCTCACAAAACAAACCATCAAAAAAATAAAAATCAGGAAAATTTTAAATGTGACAGGAACCTTTAAGGATAGCAACTTCAGAAGAATGAGAGAGTAAACAAAAAATGGCAGTATGGCGGTAAAAGGGGAGGCAGGAGCGTGTAACTGGAGCAGGAAAGTTGATGCAAACATCTGCTCGGAAATCTCTCTTCTAAAAAGGGTAAAAGAAACTTGAATCTCTCTCTCTTCTTCACTTTCTCTCCTCACCTCACACAAAAAAACTTTGTCATATATTATTCAATGTGAGCTGTTTGCAGATGTTTCAAGTCAGTCTGTTTTGTCCTGTTTGGAGATGTTTGGATTGTTAAGATGTTAGTTCAGTTTTGAAAAGTTTGAATATTAAAAATTAAAAGCTAAAAAGATTCCTCTGGAACTCATCTCAATTATTATGACTCAGGAAAATATAAGAATCATATCAATGATATATATTACATTCTATAGATCCCACAGATATTTACCCATATTTATTAAAACAATAAGCCAAGAGTTCTCTCTTAACGGTGTTAAAATCAGTGTAATGCACAGCCTCGAGTGTCTTATTGCTTTCATAAAACAGCAACAGCAATACCATAAAAGACACACCATTTTGATGAAAAAGTTAATTAATATTAATAATCAGAATAAACAATTCTTTTGCATATCAGCTTGGCAAATTAATACAGAATTTGAATTAGTTTGTGTCCTACAGGGCACCCCTAGTGGATATATGTGGTAAGTGCAATGGGCTGAAAGTTGTACCTCTGCAGAACCGGAGCTCTCATGATAGATTCCCTGCACCACGTCTCCGATAGCACTGGAGATGAGCTCTACCACCTACAAAAAACAATAAACAATATTTAGAGAACACTTATGCTGACAACAATTGTACCACATAAATGAAGTCTCTAAGAATAACAGTGTTGATACAGGATCAGCCCCATCTGTTCTGAAATTAGTATTTATTAGGACAAGAGCTGTTTGGGAATATGGGAAGAATTTTTCCAGTGGACTCCAGTGGTCTAAAGAGCATCCAAGGAACAGATAGAATAACCAGCACTTCAGTTATTAAACAGATGGCCAGTCAAAACAATACAACGTCCAGAGGAAACAGAGTTTAATGAGGACTCTCACATCTGCACAAGCTTATTGATTCAGTTTCTCTGTTGTTCTCCAAAACACACAAGATACCCACAAAAATTTATGAACTCTTACAGACTATCTCACACACATATGTTGGTGCGGCTATCCTTATGAGGACTCTCCACAGACATAATGATTTTATACTGTATGAGCTATAGATTCTATCCCCTAACCCTAACCCTCACAAAAAACTTTCTGCATTTTGACATTTTCAAAAAACATAATTTAGTATGATTTTTAAGCGATTTGAATTATGGGGACACTAGAAATGTCTTCATAAACCACATTTATAGCATAATACCCTTGTAATTACCAGTTTGTAACCTAAAACAATTTCCTCGTAAACCACCCAAACCCACCCACACATACACACACACACACACACACACACGTTTACATCCCTGGTCATGAAATTATACAGTACTGCTTTTTGAATCAATAATTTGGAAGGGAATCCTGATGGTAAATTTCTGGTTAGGATTCCACCATAACAAACGAAAACAAGATCTATTACAACATTTTTCCCAATACGACTATAACAGCAGAATTCCTGGTGAAAAACTACACCACCCATGATCCTGAAGAGAAAGATCCACCAATCAGCGAATCAGGGCAAACAAACCGCAGCAAAAGAGCCCAACAGCAACCGCCTACTTCCATTACACACTGTGAATGACCCAATTGAGTCGGTCTCCCTACACTATCAAACTACTTACATATTTGTGTGTGTTTGTATATATTATATATATATATATATATATGAATATTATGCAATATACTTTAAATAAATTGTTTCCATACTTATTATCAACAACTTTATATCAATCGTTTTATATTTTTTATATCTTTTGTATCCATCGTTTTTTCAGGCTTGGGATTGATGCCTTTTTAACGTATCAATAATCAGAACATTTTCACGATGATCGTCGATATATATTGGCATTTTTTCATATATAAATAGGGCTGCTCGTTGCCCTATAGTCTTTGCCTCTTCAAATATATATCTCAACACAACTGAGTGGCAGGGTAAAGGGTGTCGCACACCGGACGTGTCTGGCGGACGATATGGCGCGTTCTAAAATGTAACAATTATTATTTTCTACAAAAGGTACACACACACCGCCATCACCGCTCGCCATCTCTGGGGGCTGCTCAAAATTCTGCAGAGCCACGGAGCGCAACTCACATAGTTTTCCATTAAATTTGACCCAAATTATCAAAGGACAAAGGTTATTTTCTCTAGCCATCACTGGATGATATATTGTGTATATGTATCTTTCATACAGCCTACACAATGTATTTTCAGTTACAAGTCTTTTTATAATTTGACGGCATGAAACCTATCCAAGGCTACATACAGAGAAATTGCATATCAATTTTTAATCATTCAGTTTGCGCAGTTACACCAGTTTTATACATTAACCTGCAAACTCATCAATGTCACTAGTTAATTCTTGAAGAAGTACAAAAAACCTTCATAACATTTGTATGTATGGTGATCCACAAGTTAGTTTTGACTGTGCCTTCGCCTATGTGACCGGCCTTCGTAAATATTATATCACTCTCTTGTGGTCTCCCAACGCTATTACGCCTGACTACATTAAACAGAAGGTCAAGTGAATTGGAAAGCATGCAAATTAGGCTACTTATTTAAATGTACACTAATGTTAATATACTGATGCCTCAAAAGCATATTGATTAAATAACGTGCCGATCAATAATCGATATCTCGATGTTTTATGACATGCCTAATCATTTTATATATCCATCTTTACTTTTATCATAGTAAAGTAAGTCATTTGCATGCTTCATGGGATTGTAGTTCATTCCCTCATTAAAGATGTTAAGTCTTGCTGTACCTTTGTGTTCAATTTTCAAATACTTTTTTGCTTCAAATCAAAGTTTGTAATGTTGTGATTCACCTCGGAGCTGGTTGGTTTGGTTCATGGCTTAGAACTCTTTTCTGAAGTACTTTATGAAATCCCTATGGAAAAAGTAAAAGGCAAAAATAATTCTGGAAAAAAGACAGCTGAAAAAATGGGTGGACCCTGTTGTGCTCTATAGATAAAATTACTGTGACGTCTCACAGCAGGTAAGCGTGCTTCTGGGTTCTTTTGAGCAGCATTTTTCAATGGTGAATATGAGCAGCACTGTAGTTTTAATAGTCTTTTCAGCATTATATAGTCTAATAATGTTTGTTAATGTTAAATATATATATATATATATATATATATATATATATATATATATATATATATATATATATATTACAAAAGGGATATCTATGGTTTATATTGAAGAAATAGATGTAGGTTCTTTCTGAACTATCGACAAAATCAGTTTTAGTTTGGTTAAAAAGGCCTAATGTAATCATGTTGGACATGTAATCAGCCCTAATATCCAATCATTTTTAGGAAACTGGGTGTTTCAGCCCCATACAAAGCCCATTACAATTATACTTAATCCATGTAATGTTGCAGTTCATAATGAAAATACCACCCAACTAGCAAACAGCTTCAATTTTGTACTGGCCAAAGCCAATTTGTACTCTAATTTGGCACCTGACCAGTGTTAATTTTGGATCCTGGCTATGAATGAGTTTACTTCAGTCATCTGGAAGCCCAGTGTCCAATCTGGATCGTGCGGTAACCATAGTGCTCCTGAAGGGGGTGCTACTCTGTTACAGCTACTCCACAACATTTTGTTAGGGGTAAATCACTGACAACTCCCTCTTTCATCTAATCACACACTTCCCCAACCCTTCCATCCGTCACCCAAGGCTGCATTCTCCACCACTTCTTTCCCTCCGTTATTCTCTTTTGTCAAAAGACCTGCCTGTTGAATCATAAGACCACAGGCGCAATCTCCGGGGAACCAGAATAGCCGAGCCCTTATAGTCCAGACACTCAGCTTTTCCTCATATTTAATATTATGTTACTCTTCTCCATTCCCCCAAACTTTCTCTCTCTAACTTTGTTTTTCTCACTCTTTCTCTCTGCCCTCTGAGTAACTAGATCTTTGAGGAAACAGTGCAGGAACTTGACTCCTCTACCCAGAGCCCAGAGAGGACAGAGAGCCCCTATAGCGCAGCCAGATGTGCGGCTTCACACACTCCACACGGGGAGACATTAAACTGTGTGTGTGTGTGTGTGTGTGTGTGGTGAGTGAGAGAGAGAGAGAGAGAGAGAGCGAGAGAGAGATTGCATGTGTATTTAATCTGTGTGTTTGTGTATGTCTGTGTCTTTCGCATGAGTTTATGTGTGCGAGTGTTTCTCTGTCTGTGTGTGTGTGTAAAGTGGGGGGGCTTTTTTAGGAAAGTATCAGATAAGCTGCCCTCCCTTCGTCTCGTCTCATTCCCAAATCCAGCTGGAGTCGTGTTTCGCCGACAGGTCTGTGAGGAGAAGAAAGAGGAGACAGCCGCTCGCGGATCCCTTTACCATTTATACTTGTGGCGAGCCAGAATCCCTCTCTCTCTCACTTACACACACACACACACACACACAGTCTACTAAGTCAGAATAACACTCAAGGCCACGATATATAATACAGATCAATCAGGGGGAAAAAGCGCTCTGCCGCGGAAAGAGCACGTCTGATTTCCACCACTAATACTCTCAAGCTAACTGAACCGCTATCTGCACTAATGCAACAAGGCCTCACCCTCATTTACATACACGGTAGATATGACAAAAGTGCGTTTGCTTGGTTCTGGCTAGGTTAATATCAGTTATATCAAGAACAAGTGTAAAACTTTGCAAAATACTTTTTAAATCACTTTCAAAATGTGTAAATACAATATATCAGCCTTAGGTTTCTACTACACCTCTGAAAGTTTTAAGGCCTCACTGTCCAATACTGAACATGCAGCACAAGAGTCTAATCTCTGATTGGCTGGCCCACCTGTCAGTCAATCACTAGCTCAGTGGATCAGAACGTAGCTTGTGTGGCTTTGATCACAGTTCACTGCACGACAGGTTCAGTTTCACAGGAAAAGGATTTTACTCACGCTCTTTTTAGTGAGTGTGTTCACTGAAAGCTAAAGCTCAATTATTGTATCAAGTGATTTTTATGTGATTTTACAGAAACTGAGGCAGACTCAAAGTGAGCAATGAGTTTGTGTTCTATAGGAAAACATAATAAAACATCACTTATTTTATTTCACACACACACACACACACACACACACACACACACACACACACACACACACACACACACACACACACACACACACACACACACATACATACATACATACATACATATATATATTTTTTTTTTTTGTGATACAATTACTTAGGTTAAATATTAAAGGGATAGTTCACCCAAAAATGAAAATTCGGTCATCATTTACTCACCCCAATGTTGTTCTAAACCATGTAAGACTTTCTTCTGTGGAACACAAAAGGAAATGTTAGGCATGATGTTAGCCTCAGTCACATTCACTTTCAAT
Source organism: Myxocyprinus asiaticus (assembly GCF_019703515.2). NCBI lineage: Eukaryota > Metazoa > Chordata > Actinopteri > Cypriniformes > Catostomidae > Myxocyprinus > Myxocyprinus asiaticus. The sequence goes on along the minus strand of NC_059364.1, from coordinate 16,382,874 downwards.
GCATGGGAAAAAGTTGAATGAAAGTGAATGGTGACTGAGAGTGTCATTCTGCTTAACATCTCCATTTTCTATACTTTTGAGGCATAAGCAATTAGGAAATAACACTTACTACCCAGGAACAAAAATTGTGTTACAAAGTGTAATAACTGGAATAAACAATTCTTCTGCCAAGTAATATAGTCAACTAACTGTAGGCTGTTAATGGTCACCAATCAACGTAGAATCTTGCCACATTAATATAGAATGTGTGGTCATAGTTGTGCCTTTATCTGTATTTTACAAAGGCTTTAAATGTGGCTCATCCAATCAGAATTCAGAGTCTAAACTGCTTGTTTTATAGGCCTAATTTTCCAATTTTACCTAAATCTGAATCAAAGCTCCCTTGACCTCTAAACGTGTGAGGAATTTCCACTATCTGCCACCAGGAGGTGCTATAAAACACTCCAATACAAACGTCTACCCACTCTATTACACCATCTTCCTACAGATAGTGTGTATTAACAAACATACTGACACACACCACCAGGAATATGGTCTTATCAGGTGTGCAGTTTTGACTGTAAAGAGGTCTGGCTGTCTGAACGCTGAGCTCCTCTAGAGAAAAACGGAATCTGTTCAATACATCAGTCATGACAATCTGCTGATCATCTAAATCCCCTGCAGTCATTTTCATGTCCGCTCAAACACACATTAATATGAGCTCTGTAAGTGTGTATGCATGTCTGTGGCTATACGCAGAAGGAAAAGTGTTTGTTTTCCTCTATGGGGAGAACTGCATTCTAGAACTGCACTTGGTGACAGATCCTGTCAGCGTACAGCCTCTTAGTGTGCGTGTCTATGTGAGAGACAGACAGAGAGAGAAAGGAGAACTTGAAATGATATGTTACAGTTTCTAAGTGCAAATTAACCCTTTTTATTTAGTTTTTTTTTTAATGATAAGACAAGCAATATCCTCTAAAGCAGTGGTTCTCAACTGGTTTGGCTTCAGGAACCAGAGTTTACATTGGATATCAAGTGGTGACCCAAATATAATATAAATATAATAATAATAATAATATATATATATATATATATATATATATATATATATATATATATATATATATATATATATATATATATGACATCAGAATAAATTATAGTGACCCAAATATAATGCAAGTATAATATAAAAATTTAATACAATATAAAAAGATATCAGGATAAAATCTAACAAATATAATTTAAATATTGTACAAAAGTACACAAAAATGGTCTAGAATAAAACATTGTAAAATAGTAAAACTATTAATTAAAATAATGTTAAATAAAAAAATTAAATAAAATACTATTAATCTCGCCAGCCAATAATTCACCTCATAAATGATAGTCACAAAACATGTTTATCCTTAATGAAAGTGAACGCATATTTAATGTAGTCTGGGACATATTTTCTTTTACCTTACATTTTTTTCATGGTTTGTTCATGGTTTTCGATGATGAGGGCATGGCACACAACCTGTCTATGCTAGCATCTGCCAAATTTGGCTAGCTTCTACCAAGTGACAGATGAAATTGCACCAAAATACCACAGAGTTTGACTGAATGTACAGCTTTTGACATCAATAACAAAAAAGATATGGGAAGACTTTTCTCCTCTCTTTTAAAATTTGATAAGCCTATTCATTTTAATATCCTACCTATGCACAATTATATAATTAGTTGCAATTTAATATTTGCATTTATGTTTTCCCTGCTGTCCACACAGAACAGAACAGACCGGTGACCCACCAGTTAAGAATCACTGCTATAAAATGTCTTGTATTCATCAGAATTCCATCATCATCTTCCCTCTTTACTGACCATTCATAAAGCTGTATGATGCAGAAACATGCTCTAACCATGTGCTGGAAAGAGGCAGTCGGGCTGCTGGCCACATGCAGTTAAGACGGTGCTTTGACTGCGACTCTGATTAGAGCTGGAGCAGAACACTGACACTTAATGAGGGGTGTAGGAGACATATGCTCACACACACACACACACACACACACACACACACACACACACACACACACACAAACAAACACACAAACAAACACACAAACAAACACACAAACAAACACACAAACAAACACACAAACAAACACACACACACACACACAGAGCTAGGGAGAATGAGGGAGTATGTGAGTGTATGGAAATTAGCAAGAGGGGAAACACACACACAAACAGCGTATAGAAAAAGGTCTGAACAGGAAGCCAGAAGAAGCCGGTGAGACGATGTTCATCTCCAGTATGAAGAGAGTGTGTGTGTAGATTTACTTGGGTATACACTGGGTACAGATCTGTCCCAAGAAGTGAGCAAAACCTCCCTTACATATGGGACATATGGGGATGTCTTCAACTGGTAAAAATCTATATAATTAAATAAATGATTACAAGTGAAATAAATAATTTTTCTTTCAGAGATAGGGTTAAGGTTTGGGTTAGTCATTAGTGTTTATAATTAGCTGTAAACAAACAATTAAAGTCTATGGTACAGTATGTCCTCATTTAGATAGTTAGAGGTTGTGTATGTGTGTGTCTATTGATTATTTGATCAAATGATTTAGAAGTGGGCAGATTGACCGTCACATTTACAGTATGGCACTTTTCCACTGCACGTTACGGTTCGACTCGACTCTGCTCGCTTTACTTTTCTGAGCTTGCTTTTCCACTGCAGTTTAGTGCCGCCTCAACGTGGGTGGGATTATAGGCTGATCGTCATAGTTGCGCCGCCTCTACTGCTGTGACATCATCTTAAACGCGACACAAACATTACTGACCATAAACAATAACGCGACCGCTCGCTGTTAGCTACTAGCTCATTGTGCTGCATAAAGCAGTTGTTGCATGGTGATTTTACACAAGTGTAACAGTTAAACTGGCCTGGTTGTTTTAGAAGCAAGCTTTCCAGTAGCTGGTCATCTAAATAAAGTGAAGCTTTCAAGCAAAATATAGTTAACTTACCATCAACAGGGCTCTCTCCCTCCCATTGCTCGCCGGTCTATTGCCATAGATAGCGTCCATTTGGTCGAACCACTTCCACTTTCTTCTGTTTGAACCACTCCTGCTGTTGTGGTCCTTGATGGTTCTGTAGTCACTTTTAAGTTTTTTTTTTTTTTTACTTTTCCCCTACACTGTTGGTAGGACTGGTGGTAGCCGTGTGCGGCCAACAGCTAAGACACTTCCTGAAAGACTTTTTCGTTTTGCGTCGTTTCCTTTGTCACTAACGAGAGGAACGTCTGCACCTCGTTTATTGACCACGGCGTGGTTTTGCGCACAGCCATTTCTTTTTACAATTCGAAAGTCGCGTGAACAAATTATATTGCTATCGCTGTTGCTAACTTTAAAACTAGCGGGTTGATGTCCCGTGTCGCAAATCCAGTGACGCTGGTAGTGACGATTCTCTCTGACCAATCAGTGATCTGCAGGGTTTTGACATCACATTTAGTATCGGCTCGGCTCGCTTGGAACCTCGACCGAGGTGGTTCTAAAAAAAGTATCAGGTACCAGGTACTATCCACAGTGGAAAACCCCCAAAAAGCGAGCAGAGTCGAGTCAGTCGTACCGTGCAGTGGAAAAGCCCCATTAGTGTAATTGCTATTTAACAATTTAAAGGAATATTCCAGGTTCAGTTAAAGTTAAGCTCAATCAAAAGCATTTGGTGTTCATTACCACAAAAATGTATTTCGACTTGTGAGGCACTTACAATGGAAGTGAATTGGGGCCAATCCGTAAATGTTAAAATACTCACTCCTTCAAAAGTATTTCCACTAGATGTAAACAATATGCATGTTAACATGATTTTAATGTGATAAAATCACTTACCAATCATTTCTGTGTAAAGTTAGTTAATTTTACAACTTTGTTGCCATGACGACGTAACGTTGGTGACAAATAACAAGTTCATCTGTCTACAACGTCTAATCCGCCGCAAAAATGATGATTTAAACAACCTAACAGCTCAAATAATATACAAGTTTTAACAGAAGAATAAATGTAAGTGATGAGCTTCACATTGAGAAATGAGTTGAAATAATTTTTTGTAGTCAACATTATGCTACAAATGCTGTTGACGAAGCTTAACTTTTATTGAACGCGGAATATTTTTTAAACGTCAATATTCTTATAGGTGCAGTAATGCAGTAGTGTAAATACTACGGCAGTAGCAGTACCAAATGGAATTTAAAATATATGTTTACAAACAGGTTTTCCCAAACACACTGTCTACCGACGTTCAGCAAATAGGTTGCCCACCCCAAATTACGCAACTGGTTGAACAAATATTGCTTAGTCAGACAACTGAAACAAACAGAGCAATGCTTTGATAGTGCCACCAAGCCACAGTGTTTAAACTTTTCAGAAAAAGCACTCATGGTACGCATGGTGCGTACAGCTGCAGGCACCATGCACTGTATACAATTATTAGGGGTTTAAATATTTGCTCTGATAACAATTCAATTACAATTCTACATATGTTTTAGATTTTTCTGGCTCTCTCTCTCTCTCCCTCTCTCCCACCAAAATACATTCACATACTGTAGAGAGCGAACACAGACAGAGAGACAGAGAAAAAAAAAGGAGGACATACTGTACGGTCAAGTTAAATTTTTTTGAACTGTAATGTGCAGGCTAATAACGCATGTTTAAATCAAGCAAGGTCATAGTTTTTATCTTTATCAATATATGGCATATAAAAATTAGGAACAAATGATAATCACGACTCAAGGTGTGTGAATCAAAATATTTCCAATTACGTTTCCAAATATATTCTCCAAACATTCCAGATTATGAACATAATATATCGTAATCAGGGAATAAAGCAACAACAATTAACTTACTTTGCTCAAATGGATTCAGAGTTGTAAATAATGGCACAGAAGGCCGAACTCCGCAACATAAACTTTGTTTCAAATGCACTTTTCCCCCTCAATCTTGTGTGCACTGTGTCTGTTTCAGGAGCGCTTGAGTAATCAGAGACTCTATATCACATTGGGTATTATGATATGAATAATTAAGTTAAATTCTATAATCAATGCATCAAAATTTCATTGTCAGATTGATGCTTCGCGATGCATTTTACACCCCTAACAACTATGTCTATATAATCAGAAACTGATCCAAAAAATAAGCTAAGACCTTAGCAAGATTAGCAAACAAGTTACCAAATTAATTACAAGTTAACAAGGCTAGCTCGCTGCTTACCAGTTAACATTCACTGCAAACATCTGAGCATAACATTATCTACAGGTAGCTGCTGCATGAGCCGTGAACATGACCCGAGATGCATTCAGCAGTGGGGTTTCTAAAATAGAATAGATCACGAGTCAAAACCTCTGTCTCCCTGAACATAGTGTTTTCAGCTGCTAATGTCTCGGCAAAAGGGAAAATGTGGAATTTTTTTTCTTCATTATTTTCCAGGACAGCACTTTCCAGGACATTTTACATTTTCTTTCATTTTCCAGGCGTGGACAATTTTTCAGCAATTTTCCATGTTTTCCAGGACGCGTGGGAACCCTGACACACATCACCTTTAATTCCAAGGGGGAAAATACTCCTTGATATTTAACTAATGTTACAAAAGTTATTTTCTCTGGACTCTGGAACGGCATGCAGTACCTTGGTGTTGTTGAGCTGGGCCAGTCCCGTGCAGGCATTCGCCAACAGGAAATCGCCACTCAGGACAGCCATCTTGTTGCCAAACTGCATATCTTTGAGGGGGCCATCTGAGTTTGTCCACTCATTTAGATTTACAATGCCACGATGCACCAGGAACGCCGTGTGGATCAGCTCTGTGATCTCAGCCAAGTTACGCTGACTGAAAAGAAAAGAAAAAGGTATTCATAAAATAAATATTTCCTGCATCTGGATATACATACTTCCCTGATATGCATTATGCAAAAAGCAGTATGACAAATGAGTACACTGTCCAAATACTCAATATTCAATACAGAGTAGGCAAACAATATCCAAAAGACATACTGCATCTGCTGAGATTCCAAATTGTTTTCATGGCTGTCATTAGTACGTCATGACAAAGAATACAGGGATCATATGTATGTAGTATGTCCGAATGAATCAGTCCAAAATGTAGTATGTCAGGGAATGTACGTTCTTTATCGAATACGGTATGCTATGAGCGTACAGGAGTTCAAGCACAGCCATTACAATTCTAAGAGTGCCTTAGACCTACAGTGCATCCGGAAAGTATACACAGCGCTTCACTTTTTCCACATTTTGTTATGTTACAGCCTTATTCCAAAATGGATTAAATTCATTATGTTCCTCAAAATTCTACAAACAATACCCCATAATGCCAACGTCAAAGAACTTTGTTTGAAATCTTTGCAAATTTATAAAAAAATAAAAAAATAAAAAAATAATAATAAAAAAAAAAAAAAAAAAAAAAAAATCACATGTACATAAGTATTCACAGCCTTTGCTCAATACTTTGTTAAAGCACCTTTGGCACCAATTACAGCCTCAAGTCTTTTTGAGTATGATGCTACAAGCTTGGCACACCTATTTTTGGGCAGTTTCTCCCATTCTTCTTTGCAGGACCTCTCAAGCTCCATCAGGTTGGATGGGGAGCGTCAGTGCACAGCCATTTTCAGATCTCTCCAGAGATGTTCAGTCGGGTTCAAGTCTGGGCTCTGGCTGGGCCACTCAAGGACATTCACAGAGTTGTCCCGTAGCCACTCCTTTGTTATCTTGGCTGTGTGCTTAGGGTCGTTGTCCTGTTGGAAGATGAACCTTCGCCCCAGTCTGAGGTCCAGAGCGCTCTGGAGCAGGTTTTCATCAAGGATGTCTCTGTACATTGCTGCATTCATCTTTCCCTCGATCCTGACTAGTCTCCCAGTTCCTGCTGCTGAAAAACATCCCCACAGCATGATGCTGCCACCACCATGCTTCACTGTAGGGATGGTATTGGCCAGGTGATGAGTGGTGCCTGGTTTCCTCCAGACATGATGCTTGCCATTCAGGCCAAAGAGTTCAATCTTTGTTTCATCAGACCAGAGAATTTTGTTTCTCATGGTCTGAGAGTCCTTCAGGTGCCTTTTGGCAAACTCCAGGCAGGCTGTCATGTGCCTTTTACTGAGGAGTGGCTTCCGTCTGGCCACTCTACCATACAGGCCTGATTGGTGGAGTGCTGCAGAGATGGTTGTTCTTCTGGAAGGTTCTCCTCTCTCCACAGAGAAACGCTGGAGCTCTGTCAGAGTGACCATCGGGTTCTTGGTCACCTCCCTGACTAAGGCCCTTCTCCCCCGATCGTTCAGTTTGGCCGGGCGGCCAGCACTAGGAAGAGTCCTGGTGGTTCCAAACTTCTTCCATTTACAGATGATGGAGGCCACTGTGCTCATTGGGACCTTCAATGCTGTAAAGAATTTTCTGTACCCTTCCCCAGATCTGTGCCTCGATACAATCCTGTCTTGGAGGTCTACAGACAATTCCTTGGACTTCATGGCTTGGTTTGTGCTCTGACATGCACTGTTAACTGTGGGACCTTATATAGACAGGTGTGTGCCTTTCCAAATCATGTCCAATCAACTGAATTTACCACAGGTGGTCTCCACTCAAGTTGTAGAAAAATCTCAAGGATGATCAGTGGAAACAGGATGCACCTGAGCTCAATTTTGAGTGTCATGGCAAAGGCTGTGAATACTTATGTACATGTGATTTTTATTTTATTTTTTTTCATTTTTTATTTTTAATACATTTGCAAAGATTTCAAAAAACTTCTTTCACATTGACATTATGCGGTATTGTTTGTGTAATTTTGAGCAAAATAATGAATTTAATCCATTTCGGAATAAGGCTGTAACATAACAAAATGTGGAAAAAGTGAAGCGCTGTGAATACTTTCCAGATGCACTGTATAAACCGTTCAAATACTACAGGCAGCACACTTTATAAGGAAAGGGAGTGATTTTAGCCCAAAAAGTTCTTCTGCAGATCAAATAACCCAGAGAGAATGTAAAGTGTCCTGTTGACCATAATGCTCTTCATAAAATACCAACTGCCACTGATTATCAGACAAGCCAGATTATCAGGACGCCATCACACAGACGTTATAATCAAATGTTGATTTGCCAAGTTTAGGACCATAATCAGCTTGAACCATTGAGGTCCCAGCGATAACCACCTTCCAGACACAATAGAGACGTTAGATCTGATGACCACTTACCCCTCCTTCAGAGCGAGAAAGGGTGAGAGCATGAAGAAAATGCATCTTTGATGAATAGATTCTCTTCACTTTGGTGTGAGAGGAGTATTGTGGTCGCTTCTACAAGACACGTACACATGCTAGTCAATAATTGGGTAATTACAAAGCACTGCAATAATTCTTGTTGCCATTAAAGGTTGTTCTTTAATGGAGCATCTCCAGGACTCAATCATCCCTATTGTGCAGAGCTCTCCTCTCCACACATCCTATTAGATTAGGGCCACTGATCCCGGTCAGTTTCACTTTGGTTGACATGAGCACAGGGCAAGCTGTTGAATGTTAAATGCTGGTCTGAGATCAGGTCTCAGGATGTGGTTTACATGGATGAGAATGACTGGGGGAAACTCAAACATACTTTAAAAAACCATAATTGTCTCAGGTCAAGAGTTGTAGGATTCAGCTTTTCTTTTTTATCTTAATGCTTAAGTAAACAGAAGTGTTCATTTTAGATTGGCAATCTTACACTTGATTCATTATAATGGAATTTTCCACGTAAAAAAAAAAAAAAGGCTCGGTCTGTAAAAATAAACAATAAATGTGCAAAGAAATGCACTAACAATGTAAGCCTATGGGGCAACTTTTGTATGCTTGCCCCATAGACTTCCAGTATAAATGCACAACTGTCTTGTTTGTTTTATACTAAGGTATGAGAAAAATGTCATTTCTGTAAAAAATTTCTGGTAAACTGAAGTTGTGTGAAAAATGTCACAGATGTGGTCGGTAGAGCTCAATTTAGCCTAACCCATGATATTCCTTTAAAGTAAATGTAAAATCAAAATTTACCCCATTTATTTTTTTTAAAGGGATATTCTGTGTTCTATCCAAGTTAAGCTCAAACAACAGCATTTGTGGAATACTGATTACCACAAAAAATATATATATTTTCAACTTGTCCCTAGTTTATTTAAAAAAAAAAGCAGAAATTGCACTTAAAGGCTTACAATTGAAGTGAATGGGGCCAGTTCATAAACATTAAAAATACACATACACAGATGTGTATGTCTGTATGATGTGTGTGTATGTCTAACCAAATCAGTGCAGAGTTATATCAAGTTTTACAACTTTGTTGCCATGACAGCGGAACACGATTTAAGTCATTCTGATTTTATCACGATAAATTAATGTAGATTACAGATTTTATCACACTATATTCATGTTAACACATATAATGTTCATGTCTTATGACTATATTTAGACACTGTGTATTTTGTTGTTTATGGACTGGCCCCATTCACTTCCATTGTAAGTGCCTTTCTGTAACAGCGATTTTTAAAAGAGCCCATATTATGCTAATTTACAGGTTCATGATTTTGTTTTGGGGAAAAATTGTCTAATCAAAAAATTTGAATATCGTGGAAAAGTTGGAACTTTCATATATTCTGTATTCATTACACAAAGTGAAATATTTCAAGCCTTTTTTTGTTATAATCTTGATGATTACAGCTTACAGCTGAATAAAAATCCAGTATCTCAAAATATTAGAATAAAGAATTTATAATACAAAAATGTCGACCTTCTGAAAAGTATGTTAATTTATGCACTCAGTACTTGGTCGGGGCTCCTTATGCACGAATTACTGCATCGATGCGGCGTGGCATGGAGGCAATCAGCCTGTGGCACTGCTGAGGTGTTATGGTAGCCCAGGTTGCTTTGATAGCGGCCTTTAGCTCCTCTGTATTGTTGGGGCTAGTGTCTCTCATTTTCCTCTTGACAATACCCCATAGATTATCTATGGGGTTCAGGTCAGGCAAGTTGGCTGGCCAATCAAGCACAGTAATACCATGGTCCGCAAACCAGTTACTAGTAGTTTTGGCACTGTGGGCAGGTGCCAAGTCCTGCTGGAAAAGGAAATCAGCATCTCCTTAAAGCTTGTCAGCAGATGGAAGCATGAAGTGCTCTAAAATCTCCTGGTAGATGGATGCATTGACTCTCGACTTGAGAAAACACAGTGGACCAACTCCAGCAGATGACATGGCACCCCAAATCATCACTGACTGTGGAAACTTCACACTGGACTTCAAGCAGCTTGGATTCTGTGCCTCTCCACTCTACCTCCATACTCTGGGACCTTGATTTCCAAATGAAATGCAAAATTTACTTTCATCTGAAAAGAGGACTCTGGACCACTGAGCAATAATTATTTGCAATAATTTGTGCAAAAGGAGCCCCGACCAAGTATTGAGTGCATAAACATACATACTTTTCAGAAGGTCAATATTTCTGTGTTATAAATTCTTTATTCTAATATTTTGAGATACTGGATTTTTTATTTCCATGAGCTGTAAACCATAATCATCAAGATTAAAACAAAAAAAGGCTTGACATATTTCACTTTATGTGTAATGAATACAGAATATATGAAAGTTCCACTTTTTTAATTAAATTATGGGGAAAAAAAGAACATTTACACGATATTCTAATTTTTGGAGATGCACCTGTAGGTTTACATGTTTTAATGTTTAAAAAACACATTATTTTTCTCATACTGTACATTTCTGCTAAACCTATTTTCATCCTCTGGCTCAAACGCTCTGATTTAGGTCCTGTCTCTTTAAAGCCCCCCTTTCTGAAAAGCCAGTCTGCTCTGATTGGTCAGCTGGCCTAGTCCGTTGTGATTGGTCAACCGCATAGAGCGTATGTCTGAAATGTAACGCCCCTTACCATAACTGAGTTTCAGGCTTCCCGAGCAGCTGTAAACACTATTGCAACTATGGTAACAATGGCGTCGGTTTTTGCCGTACCAGCTTGAGTTCGATATTGAAAGTTTGGAAGAACAAGCTGATCGACCCGAACCACCTTCGCAAGCATGACTTGAGCAGGACGTTTCACAGTGGTAAGTTTTATTTTTGTAGCTTTCTTACAAGTACACTGTTGATTATTGTGAACCTAACAAAGCTTCAAGTAAAAGACACATAGTGCATCTAAGTTAGTCATCTTTTGCTGGAATGGGTGTTACCGAACTTTTTTCACCTGAGATATGAATGGAGAACAGAGGCTTACTCCCAGTTAGTGAGCAAGTTTGCCGTGGACTACCGTGGTTAGCGGCCGAAACATTACAGACTCTTGAGATTGACCATTTTGTTATACAATTTTAGGTAAAAGCCGGCCCACAGCTGAATAGTAAAATCATACCAAAACTATAACGTTACATAGCAAGTTAGCCGAGCACTACCGTGGATTGCAGACGTAAAATTACCGTTTGTAAAAATAAATCCATCTCCACACTTGATCACTATTCATGATAGTAAGAACAGCAAACAATCTGCATAATTCTACACAATTGTAGGTAAAAGTGGGCCCGCAGCTGATTAGCAAAATTATTTCAACACAATAACATTAGCTATCAGGTTAGCAGAGGCCTACAGCTGTGCACTGGGTGTACACCATAGCTACAAAACAAAACTCTGCATTTGAACTCTCGGTAGCAGATAAATCCACAAATAATCAAGCATACTTACAGGTTGTGATCCTGAAGTGCCAGATTGTCCCAACAAATTGGGAACTGCACCCTCTTTCAGGAGTAACCATCTAGAAAATCTGGCATTGGTTGTAGTTGTACTGCTAAAAATAAATTTTAACCACGGATACTTCAATTCATCTGCCTTTGGAAGTCAAAAAAAAAAAAAAGAGGTTCTGCTTTTGCAGTGAAGAAAACAGCGTCTTCTTGACATGGCGACAACACTAACCTAACTCATCCTAGCCTCGGCTATAACTAAGTTTGTTTGAGGTTGGGCCAAATTAGCCCTTAGGCAGGCGTGTTACATAGTGACGTAGATACTTTACGGAAAAAATGGCTGGACTACAATGTCAGTGTTGTCTGTGGGAGAGAATAACTTTTGTGTGGACTTTGTACCTTTGCAGACATTTTACATACACAAACAGCTATATTAAACACTAAAGGAAAGGTAAAATCCCAAAAAGCATAATAGGGCCTCTTTAAATAAATGAGGGACGAGTAGAAAATATGTTCTGTGGTAATCAACATTATGCTACGAAGGCTGTTGATTGAGCATGATCATGATCATCAGTGCAAGATTCTAAATATATTTAAAAAAATTTTTTTGTCTCTGTTATCTTCATTAAGGTGTAATAATTTCCTCCACAATGACTTTCTTTTTGGCTGACGTCACTTTTCAAACCCTCACCTCCAACCATCTGGTTTTATTCTGTTACGGAACTCCCAATTTTCACAATCCAATCCATTTCTGGTGAATACAATTAAGCCCCACCCTACATCTTTTCTAGTTGAATATCCTCTTTCACTTAGAAGTAAAATGGGTTGCAAACGACATTACACATTAACTTTAAATGGAAGCCCAAAGCATTTTTCTAAAAAACAGATATGAGATTGAAGCTCTCCTGACCTTGAAAAAGTCTTGAGAAGTGTGTGTATATCTTTCTTATTTCCCTGTGGTTGCTAATTGAAGATCTGACCACTCCTTAGTAATAGTGGTAATATTTGTAAACAGTTTGAATGAGCAGTTTTTCCCTTTCCTAATTATTTTATCTCTTTTAGCCTTGGACCCGTTGCAGTGTTTTGGCCTTGTGAGTTGAATCGATATCTAATTTTCCCCTAAATCTGCAGCTATGCCGTCTACATTTTTTTTTTTTAAGTCAGTGGGAGGGGCAGCACAAGGAGTATAAATAGGTTCAGAACTCAGTTGCATAGCAACCGATGCCATGGCGCAGAGGGGTTCCGCCCACTGACACGCCTCCTTTCTCTGTCTGCTGCATTTTCGCTGCCAATTTAAACCCTGGAGCTCAGTCGAGCGTGTATGTCTGCATGCTCACTGCAGATCACCTTAAAGGTCAAGATGCCAGTTGACCAAAAGCATCACTAAATATGTGTGTGTGTTAAGTGTGTGACACAGTATATCAGCCAGATGATGATTTAATGAAGGACCAACAATTGTTCTGCTTCAAAACTCTTTATGAATCGAGTGCAACCCTTCACAACAAACACACACAAAAACACCTGTTTTTCAAGATCACTCTGTAATAACAGCAGCATAGATAAGACTGAACACATCTTATAACTCATGAGTTAGAGACTGATTTGCGACTCTTTTTAATTCTTCAAAAGTACAAGCCCATAGGAGTCATTTGTTCGCGATCAGATTACACTGGTCACACAGGCCTATATGTTTGTGGTTGCATGCAATCAGCTAGGACAATGCAATAGAAATGCATTCTCTTTATTGTCTTTGTATTATTTTGCTTCATAAAATTTTATTTTATCACACACAGGGTTTTATGGATGACATTTTCAGTAAAACATCCAGGAACTCAACCAATCGTATCCTCTCTCTACAAAACACAGCAAACTGATGTAGCTCATTAGGTCGTAGTCAAGTGTGCTCAATGTCATTCTTGTGTTCCACACTGTTCCTTTAAAAAAATGTGTCGAGCAATCATTCAAACAGACATCTCTCTCAGATGCACTTGTGCATGTACTCACACACACACACACACACACACACACACACACACACACAAAGCGCACACACACACACACACGTCAAAAGCGCACACACACACACGTCAAAAGCGCACACACACACACACACAAACGTGTGTGCGTGTGTGTGAGTGACTGAAGAAAGGGACATTTTACAAATGCTGCATGTCAAGGAGGAGAAGAGCAGCACAGCAATTCATCCATCATCACCATCAAACACACCTCTAACCAGGAACGAGAGAGAGAAAGGTGTCATGGAAGGAGGGAGGGGAAGGGGGGAAGTTAGAAGGAAAGACAGAACACTTACCAAAAAAAAAAAAAAAAAATTGTGACAAAAAACAGAGACATAGGAAGAAGAAAAAGAAGCCAGGAGATAAAGAGAGAGCCTGGTAGGTTAGAATAAAGCAACTGTGCGTTACAGTGATTTAATCTCCTAAAACCCTCTTAACCAGAAGTGTCATGCCCATACAAATGGCACATGCCCCCTGTGATTTTTGAGCCAAGTGGATTTTGATGCAACTTCCAAAAATGTATTTGTGTCTTTGATATGTTATTATTGTGGGTTAAAAAATAAAAAGTGTCTAAAACACTTGGCAGAATTCACCCATTCACATGTCTAATTTTGGCCAATCCAATTAGGTAGGGATGTGCACAAGTAATCAAGTACTTGTTCTGCACCAGCTAGTCGACTTAAAAACACTATTCGAATATTGCAAATTGATATTCCTGGGTATTTGCCTGCCATGGGCAAAGCTGAAATATCATTTACTTTCCCTCTGGATCTCTCACCAAATTTCGCAGTTACAACTGAGTCCACTGAGGGGCAGTGTGGATGTATGTCGTCGAGGTGTTGAATGAGAGGAGGAGACATGATGGCGTCTTTGTGTACTTTCAAGCAAAGTCAAATTGTGGCAATACTTATTTTGATTCTTACTGAATTCTCTACTTTCTAGGGCTGAAACAATTAGTCGAATTTATCGACAACGTCAAAAATAAAAAAAATTTCCTTGTCGAATAGTCGTTTGATCACATTTAACGTAGCATGAGATCACATTAAATTCTAATGATGACGTGCAAGAGCAGCACTGCAGCTCGTGACTGAGGAGAGGAATTACACAGCTCACAGTCCAGACACACTCTAAACTTTCCAAACAACTTCAGGTAATGTAGATCACAAAGTATGAATGGGAATCATAATGCAAAAATACAAAAGTAAACACAGAAGCACTCTCATTGTGGAATAAGCAGAGCCAGAGCTCTTTAAAGGAAACATCCCGACATTATATCTTAAATGCAGTTATATTTAATGCTGTGGAGCCGAGGAGGGCGGGGCCGGGTTGGAATGAGACACACCCGGTCCCCAATCAGCCTGATGGGGCGCGCGAGGGATAAAGGCGGCCGGGGACGACAGTTCGAGAGAGAGAGAATTACAGACAGCTGTGCTGTGTTTTTAGTTGTGTGTTTTTGGTTGGGTTTTTGTTTAATAAATTATTATTATTTAAGTTGTCAAGCCGGTTCTCGCCTCCTCCTCTCCTCTAAACCCCCTTACACTGGTGCCAAAACCCGGGAAGGAGGAGGGATTCCCGTCGCAGAGTCCTCGACACTGCCGTCCACCCAGGGGAGCGCCGCTGCCGTCCGACGGGGGACGGAGTAGCCCGACTACCCGGACGCGGGGAACGGCCGCCGTCCGCGAGGCGAGTGGGGACGGGACTCCACGACCGCCTGGAGCGAGGGAGCCGCTGCCAGGGGCGGAGGAGTGCCCTGCCGTCCCCCGGGAACGCGGAGGGGTCGAGAGAAGACCGCCGTCCGCGGGGGGGAGGAGGGAAGTGACTCCCCGACCGCCTGGAGTGGTAGGGCCGCTGCCAGGGGCGGAGGAGAGTCTCCACAGGACGCCGGGAACGCGGAGGGGCGTTCTGTCCGCTGGGGGTTGGAGGTCTGACTCCGGTCCGCCCGGGGAGGAGCGGCTGCAGTCCGCCTGAGAGGGTGGAGTAGTGATCGAGGACCACGCGACGGCGCATCAGAGAACCGGTGAGTTTCTTTTTCTCTCTCTCCTCTCTCTCTGCCGCTCCATGTTGGCCTTTCCCTCGCCATTTTGTGTTGTTGTTTTTTTTTTTCCCCTCCTGTCTCCTCCCAGGTCGAGGAAGGTGGGGAGGACCCGCCGGCAGTCGGGGCATAAGGCACGCCCCCCCACCCGGAGAGGAAGGGTGAGGGGGGATGTACGTCATGCCGGGGGCTCCCCGGCCTGAGGCAACGCCGGGAGGAGTGTGGAGCCGAGGAGGGCGGGGCCGGGTTGGAATGAGACACACCCGGTCCCCAATCAGCCTGATGGGGCGCGCGAGGGATAAAGGCGGCCGGGGACGACAGTTCGAGAGAGAGAGAGAATTACAGACAGCTGTGCTGTGTTTTTAGTTGTGTGTTTTTGGTTGGGTTTTTGTTTAATAAATTATTATTTATGTTGTCAAGCCGGTTCTCGCCTCCTCCTCTCCTCTAAACCCCCTTACAAATGCGTTATAGCTTTATTAAAATTCAAATAATAGGGAAGCAGATCATTTAAATAACTACAAATTCCAAAACTGGCATTTCTCTGTGCGTCAGTGCCTCTACTATGAGTTGCGCGAAGTGTCCCGATCTAAGGGGGAGAGATTGAAACTGCACCTGGCAGAGGCACACTCGGGGGGACGCTCATCCCTTGAGCACACACGCGTTTGCTGCAGCTATATTATAACGTGATGGCTCGTGACTTATTGAATCATAATATATGGGTCACTGTGCATTTCTTATCATCATGAAAATTGGCAATACGCAGCTTTATTAATAAGAGAGTTTGTTTTTTTGTGAGTTAAAGATGGATTGAAGTGAACAGTAAGGTGAGAGAGGGTATCTTCACCTCATTATACACTGCAACAATATATGCTTTTGGTTTGTTTTTGTTTTGGCTTTTTTTCCAATATAAATATCTAAAACTCCTTTAAAATCAACATACATTTTCTTTAGCAGCTATTCTTCCGAAGAAAAAATTGTTATCAGAAACTGTTGAATATAATATTAAAAATACAAATATTTTAAAATATCTAAAAATCCTTTAAAATCACCTGAGAAGCAGCATATAAGATATTTAGACTTGCTTTTAGAGAGTAGATCTTGAATACAAGTATATTTTGTCTTTACTGCACTCGCAGAAGTAGAACCAAGTGAAAAATACACTTATATACAAAATACACTTATATTTAAGAGACATTCTCTTAAAGCAAGTCTAAATATCTTATATGTTGCTTCACAAGTAAATGTATCTTGTTTTAAGGATTTTTAGACAATTTTAAATGGAAAACAAGACAAAAACATTTGATAACAAAAGTCTGTTTTGCAGTGAATTTCTTTACTGAATTAAACTGAATAAAAAGTATTTTTCCCCTTTAATTCAGTGAATGTCATTTAGAGGTATTTTTAAAAGATGATTTTGTCCTCTATTATTAGTAAGCACATTTAATACAGCCTTTTAAGTCGGGGCACAAGCTGAATAATCAGTTAAGAGCTAATGATTAATCGTTGCAATAATCGGTGAATAGTCGAATAATCGTTCTAATAACTGCTAGATTAACTGATTATCAAAATAATTGTTAGTTGCAGCCCTGCTACTTTCTACTACTATTTGTATTCGGTTCCTGTTGGAGTCAAGCCAATGGACAAGGATCTGTTTTTATGGTGAAAAGGAAATGCGAAC
Organism: Myxocyprinus asiaticus; assembly: GCF_019703515.2. Taxonomy (NCBI): domain Eukaryota; kingdom Metazoa; phylum Chordata; class Actinopteri; order Cypriniformes; family Catostomidae; genus Myxocyprinus; species Myxocyprinus asiaticus. The sequence goes on along the minus strand of NC_059364.1, from coordinate 16,365,450 downwards.
ATGGGTTCAGATATTTTATAGCATTTTATAAAAAGCCAACTTTCACCACTTGTTTTTCTGAATAATAACATGTAAAATAATACAAATGTGATAGATTTTCATGTAGACTCAGAGTTTATATATGTGCATCACCCTAATGCTGTTTGTATTGGTTTCTGTGTAAGCTCCAAGAGTTAAATGTTAACTTATTATTTTTAAATCTTTTTTATTATTATTATTAATGCATATTGTTAAATTATTTATCCAAAAAGAAAAGCATAGTTTATTGAAATTATCTTATTTTGAAACTGTTCTTGGTAACGTTTGTGAATAAAACAAGATATACATTTTATGTGCGTGTCCTACTTGATATTTTTAACTGACATTTTAATTAACAAGTAATCGATTATACGTTAGAGTACTTGACTACAAAATCACTGGAAAATGCCCATCCCTAGTTTTAGGGTGTACGGTGTTATGTTGTCATGGAAACAAAGTTGTTAAAATTAGATATAACTTTACACAGAAAAGGTTAGCAAGCGATTTTATAACACTAAATGTTAACATGCATTATTTACTTCTTTTGGCTATACTTTTGAAACAGCAAGTATTTTAAAGTTTACAGATTGGCCCCATTTATTTCCAACTGTAAGTGCCTCACTGTAACCCAGATTGCTTCTTTTTTTTTTTTAACAAAATGAGTGAACACTTGTGGTAATCGACTAACCCATCACAAATGCTTTCGATTGAGCTTAACTTGTATTGAACCCGATTTCATTTAAGTTTGAAATCTCTGTTTCCAGTTTCCTAACGTCATCGTTTTCCAAAGTATACGGTTATTGAGAACTTTTTCAAAAGTCTCCATTTACAGTGAAGGAAAACACAGTTCCAGTGTGGAATGAAAGGCGAAAATGTAGCAAAATCAATGCCTTTTCATTCGAAAACGGATTAGTGAGTTGTCATTTCACACTAATTAATTTCATTTGAAAACTCTGTTTTCAGTTGTCTAACGTCATAGTTTTACAAAACAGTTATGAAGAGAGTTTCCATAAGTTTTTCGAAAGCAAATTCAACGCGTTTCGAAAGCAAAAACTCTATACGTTTCTAAACAAAAACAGATTAGTGTGGATGTGGCCTTAGAATGGCTTTGAACACTGCTCATCGAAACAGAATTTAGAGTTACAAATGTTCGTTTCATAAAGAAGTAACTAATGCAGACATGTTTGAGTTAAATGTGTGTATTTCTGTGTATCGGATTCACCATCACTCAACTCACACATTTTTACTCACACCCACGAAGGGTCAGCCTCAAGTCTAACAAATCTCAGGGCAACTACATCACCACCCTGTTTCCATGACACCCAACTACCAGCTGTGGAATTATGAGGTCACTTCCTGTTCGAGCTACAGGAACGGCTGAGGGGTTGTACAAGCAAGAGAACGAGGGAGAAAATTGAGGAGTGTGGCGATGAGTGCTCTCACTTGCTTTGACACTTTTTTCCCCAATCGGCAAGAGAGAAAGAGTTCATTCAGACAGCTGACACACACACACACACGCACACACACACACACACACACATATATACACACATGCTGCCAAGTACAACAGCCGCTTCTGGTAACTCCCTGGCACTGCAGCCAAAGAATCTACACACACAAATCGGCCTGTTTAGAGCAAGAGTACTTCAGAGACGCAGGAATGGAAGTGGTTGCATGAGTGTGTGTGTCAGTTTTTTGTCTTTAACTGGACTAATTTAGCATGCACACTTTCATATCCTGTTTCTAATGATCTGTCTATTACACACACACACAAACACATGCATGCAAAAACGGGTTACCATAGATCTTTTCCCATAAACCTTGTTCTCTACAAAATCAATGCTACTTAAAAGCAAATTTAATATAGATTTATTTCACTTTTGCTTTTAGAGAGAAGGCAATCGTTAAAGGGATTTTTCACCCTAAAATGAAAATTTCTTCATCATTTATTCACACTCATGTCGTTCTAATCCCATATGATTTTTTGTTTCTCTCATGGAACACATAAGGAAATGTTAGGCGGAGTGTTAGCCTCAGTCACGATTCACTTTCATTGTATGTAAAATTTAAAAAAAAAAATACAATTAAAAAAAGATGCAATGAAAGAGAATGGTGACTGAGGCTGACAATCTGCATCTCCTGTGTTTCACAAAAGTAAGTCATACTGAGTAAATGATGGCAGAAATAAAATTTTGGGGTGCACTATTCCTTTAAATTTACACAGTTTTAGAAAAAACTGTATCTAACTGGTTTCACGTGACATTTTCAGAACTGTCAGAATAGAGTTATTAGCAAGGAAAAAAGGACAGTATGGTCGGTACGAAACATGAACCTCTTAACCATCAGTGACTCAGACACCTCTCATTGCACACCATCCCTAAAGAATTTAAAAATATTTCAGCCTGTAGCTTCAAGGTGTCAGGACAAAAACCTTCTCTTAACTTGATGCCCAGACATTAGCCAAGAATACTGTACGTCACCATTTAAAAAACATGTAATCCCTACAAATTTCCCACCAACAACACACATAAGCGAGCACTCACATGTACAGTGGCCACAAAAAATATTTGAACACTTTAGCCATACTTTTAAAATGTATGAATCTCATGGCTTTATATAACAAAATATAAAAAAAACAAAAAAACATGCCATTTATTTTAAAGAACGATAGCACAAGCACAAATTTAAAGCAAAATATTCAAAAAGCATTAGGTTTCCATTATAAAGCATCAATAGATATTTTGTATTTAGATAATTTCTAGAAGTCAAACGTTAGTGGAACTTGACCATGGTTAATTCGTTCTTAGTCAGGTTTTCTAAGTTAGTTCTTAGTAAAGTTTTAGCAAAATTTGTTTGCAGAAGTCACTTGGTTTGACATTTTATTTAGTGCCCGACCGATATAATCTTTCTTATATTAATATTAGCCTTTCACCGATATATTGGTATCGGCGTATATGTTTACTGATATGCGCCGATATGAAAACTTTTTTCAGAACATATAATGCAGAAAACTAGCTTTAGAATTGTTGTCATAGCGTAGTTTGTCCAGCAGAGTGTGCTCTGACTCCATTGTTTACAGAGCTGACGGTTCTGCAGACAGGGCGGAGTTCAGCGGTGTCTTCACGGTAAGTTGTTAACTAGTTTGTGAAATACATAATGGAAACTTAAACAATGACCCCATCATTTTCCCTTTTCAATATTACTAATATAGCATTAACCCTGTCCCTGACAACCATGTCACTCATGTTTATCTTTGCAATTGTTTGCTATGTTAGCCAGCTATAGTTTGTCAGTGCAGTAAGTAATGTAGCAGATTGAAAGGTAAACATCAGAGCATCTTTTTGCAGCTCAGCAGACAATGGTGCGGTGGTGGATTGTGTCTGTTGAGTGTTGATTTCACGCTATGTTATTACCTAGTTGGTGAGACACAATGCTGGAAAGTAAAATAAACAACATCCGTCTTTTAATCTCCTTATAATTAGCTTATAGCTAACTATCTAATCACGTAGCTACTTTCATTGTTGTCAGCTGAGTGGAAGCTAATGAGTAAACATGTATTCACCAAACTGTTTTGTTCAGGATTCACAGTTTGGTACCCCCTTCAACCGAACAATTCCAGTCGTGTCATTTATAAAATGTAATATTTAAAAGTCTGGTTTTCCACCATTGAAAGTTTCCCCTGAACTCGAATAGCAGAATACGTTGTAACACCGCTGCTTATCTGTTTATCTTGACTCGGCAGTATTAATATATAATTATAATTATATTTATTTATCACACATTTGCACATATACAGTGAAATTATTTTTTTTCACATATCCCAGCTAAGCTGGGGTCAGAGTGCAGGGTCAGCCATGATACGGCGCCCCTGGAGCAGATAGGGTCAAGGGCCTTGCTCAAGGGCCCAACAGTGGCATCTTTGCAGTACTGATGCTTGAACCCCTGACCTTCTGATCAGTAACCCAGAGCCTTAACCGCTGAGCCACCACTGCCCCCATGTAATATAGTTAGCATTTGACTGATACTAAACAGTACTGATGTTTATTTAGCTATTTATTTTATTTTAATTTATTCTTTATTTTAATGGTCAGCATTTGACTGATACTGAACACACAGTACTGATGTTTATTAAGCAATTTATTGTATTTTTATTTATTCTTTATTTTCTCAGTGTTAATTTCTAGAATTTGTTGATAATGTATAATAATAATGTCAAATATTCTTTGATAAAAATATTTGTTTAAGAAAGCAGCCTTCTGAGTACCTTTGCATAGTCATATCGGTGCAAAATCAACATAGAAAAGGTAGAGAAGAAAGTCATACACATCTGGGATGCCATGAGGGTGAGTAAATGATGAGAGTTTTCATTCCAGCTCAAAAATAAAATATACCGGCCACCATATCGGTAATTGGTGAATTTTCCCTCTCTAAAATCGGTATCGGTCGGGCTCTAATTTTATTATCCAATGCAATGCCTTTTAGACATTTAAAAGTGTACCATCAGTGTCCAAATACTTTTTGGGGCCACACACACAAACACTTTTCTCCATCTTCTCTCATGCTTTCATTATATTCAAACATCTTTCTCTCTGGCAACACACCATTCATCCCAAATACATTATTTCCACTCTCTCTGAGCCAGATGTCTGGTCTGTGTGTGGTGGCAATCATTTCTCACTAATGACTAGAGCTACAAGCTGTTAAAACCCCATGACCCTGAGAGAAGATGAGATGGGGAGATACAGAGAGAAAGAAGGAACGAAAGAGAGGTGTCTTTACCTGGAGTAGATGCCGCTAATCATACTGTCGTGTATGGGGTCACTGGTGCTAGTACTGGGACCGGCTGCTTTTGACACGAGCAGCACCACTAGCCCTCGCATCTGTAGATTATTCCGGCTGTCATACACAAATCCTCTACAGAAAAAACAAAAATCCAAATAAGTACATATCACGCGTCACTAAAAATAGTCACAAACCCTCAAAGTGAAACTCAAACACAGATCCATGCTCCATAGGGTTCTGGTACCCAACCCAAGCTTGATGGGACCTGACAAACTGTTGTGTTTCATGCCAGGTTTAGGTCTTTTTGCATATATCACAGTGTATTTGAATCAGGTTTTGTTTATTAATTAATAATAATAAAAAAACATGTTTTTAAATAAAACTTGCTTACGAGTTTACAGTAGTAATACCATGGTACTTCTTGTTAGCTCTTCAAAAGGACTAGAACAAAATAACTAAATATAACACTTGATTTCTGTATTTCGTGTTTTGCTAAATTATTTGAGTGCACACTTTCATTGGCTAGATACATTAATGAGTCAGGCTAACTGTTGATGACGGTGGCCCCTATCGAACCACTCAGAATGAGAAATAATGGTGCTATGAAGAGCATAAATGTGTTTCATCAGCCAATTAAAAAGTCTTAACTTTTAAAAGCAGTGAGAGCTTCCAGAGTTCCTCCAGAACTGCTCTACAGCAGTGTTCTCCTCAATCTTAATGGAACACACTGAATCACAGAAATGACAAATAGTTCATTCTCCATTGTGGCGATCCCTAAAATGCTTTGAAAACATGTTATTCAAATTAAACAACAGGTCTTATTAGAAGTCAAAGTAATGACATACCATTGGTGGATGGAACATAGGTTAATTCATCTTCCCAACAGGCTAATCAAATTTATCTAAACATAATGCATCTTGTCATCTACAACTGTGGAGACTAAATGTGCTGCACGCTTGAAAGGGTGTGTAAAGACGCACATGCACTGATAACCTGGGCTCTGTGTTTGTTATAGATGACAGACAGCATAGTGTGCATTAAACTTGAAGCGCACAGCACATGCAGACGATATATTTATTAGGGCTGGGAAATTGAATGCGTTAATTTTTGCCATTAATAGCTGATTATTTAACACGTTAAAAACAATTTACACAATTAATTATCCATTTTTTTAAGTTCTTGAAACTTCGCTGTGCTTTGAGGATCAGTTTAGAAGCACTTCATTTAATGCAATGGTATGCTGAAAAGTAAATGTTTTTTATTTCATTAAAATTATGAATTAATTTGATTACACTTTTTTATTTTTATTTTTTAATCAGGGATGCAAACTTTTCAGGAGCAGTGAAAAAGGCGAGAAAGTCATAGCATGTGTTCCAGATGCATAATATCTGATTATTTGTTTGTTGTATTTAAAGTTTTTTTTTTTTTTTTAAGCTTAAAGTAACCATTTCAAGTGATTTTAATAAGGACAATGTAGAAAATTTCACAAAACAATTTGGGCAAATTAGCTACAGAAAAGGTGACTTAAGCTGAAAAATCTGCATTCCTGTTTTATGATAACATTTTATTAAACTTTAAAACAAAATTCAGAAAAAAAAAATTAAACAGAAAACATGGAATTTGGAAAAATATAAAAATAATTTTGAAAAAAGTCAACTGATTTCATAGGACCCTTCAACACCCTAGCATTGTGGTGGCAACTTTTGCATGTGCAAGTACCATTCACATTTTCTGCATAAAATATTGTTCAACAATACTGTCATCCAGCAGCATTAACAAAGCACTGAGTTTGTGTGATCAAGTGTGTATGTATGACCGCCAGGCTAAGCAATATTCTAATTGTGCTAAAATGAAATGCACAGTGTTCAACTAATGAGCAAGCATGCCATTCCAATACATTCTCGCCCTATTTTCACCTCCCATCTCTCTCTCTCTCTCTCTCGCTCTCTTTCTCTCTCTTTACAGTGGAGAAAACAGGTCACACACACACAAAGACACTCTCAGGCTTGTTCATCACAGCTGCATGAGGGGGACTCGGAGGCAGAGGTTATCACTGTTATGAGCTGGTCTGCCTTTCAACATCATGATTAATTTGCATCTGTGAGACAGTTGGTGGCTGGTTCCATCCAAAGGCGTTCAACCCCACTGACTCTTTACTATGCTCTATTATCTGTTAAAAATATAAATATAATACAAATAACTAATTTTTCTAAAGACAAAACAGCACGGTCAAAGGCCACCTACTTCTGAGACAAAGACTGTGTGTTTTTTCCTTTTAGAGATGAATAAATCTCTAATTTTTACCCCACAACTCTTACGAATAATAACTGTTTTCACTAATTGCCCAGTTCCTTTTAAAAGGGAAAATTGTGAGAAAACAACTGAAACACATGTTCTCTCTCCATAATTTCACACAACAATTTTTTTTTTTTTTCACTGAAATGAGACCCCTGGGTCGACTAACAGAGATGATGCAAACCAAAGAGCTTGCAGTACCAGTGAAGGCATTGTAGAAACTGATAAGCATTTGCCTCAGTTCTGTTTTGCAGTCTCTAGTTTTTATCACTGTACTGCATAATTTAACCACTCCTTTAAAGAAAAAACTTGTTCACACAAATTTCCAATTAATTTCTATGGGGCAATAATAACCATGTTGGGTAGAGCTTAGCAAAGGGTGAATTACAGAGGGAATTGATGATCATAGGAAAAGAGGGGTATACTAGTTCTAGATGCCATGATTTTATGAAGGTGGTTTGCAATGGCATACCGAAGTAGAGATGATGTAAATGAGTTCATTTGTTAGAAACGTTGACCACATGGCTAAAAAGATTTGAAAACCTCCTTAAAAGCCTGTGTTAAAAGCCTTAGAAGGTATTCAGCTGGAATAACCTGGGGTTAAGTGCCATGCTTAAGGGCACAATGATCAAAGATTGCCCTTTCTGGGGTTTGAACCAGCAACTTTTCAGTTACCAGCCCAGATCATTAACCAATAGTGTACAAACACCACGTTGCTGGTAATACTGGCCATCTGCTTGGAGATGAACTAAAGTGTCAAAGTCAAGAGTCTGAAAGATTTAGTCTGTATGTCTTTTGTATTTGCTGATCAGAAAAATAGATCACTAGGTTCCAAGGCACTGCACTACAATCATCTATGGTTGAGGAACAATGCGGTTCCTGCGACAACAATAGCTGTAATCCCGTCTCCAGGCAGAGAGTCGCTTGTCATGAATCACAACCGTGGTAATCGAGATGAGATGACACCCAGTCACGCCCACTACAAAACAGCCCAGAGAGAGAGAGAGAGAGAGAGCCAGGATATATCATGATAGAGTGAAAGAATAAAGGAGACTGGGATTTAAGGGATTTAAAGGGACAGTTCACCCAAAAAATGAAAATTCTCTCATCATTTACCTCATGCCATCCCATATAACTTAAATATTGATCTGTTTCTCAACCACACCTATCATATTGCTTCTGAACACATGGATTTGATCACTGGAGTCATATGGATTACTTTCATGCTGCCTTTATGTGCTTTTGGAGCTTCAAAGTTCTGGACACCAGAGCTGAGATATTCTTCTTAAAATCTTTGTGTGTGTTCAGCAGAAGAAAGTCATTCACATCTTGGATGGCATGAGGGTGAGTAAATGATGAGAGAATTTTCATTTTTGGGTGAACTATTCATTTAAGGTAGGAAAAGAGAAATACAGAAAAAGGGGATAAAAAGGGGGCTGATAACAGTAGAGGTATTCAAGCAGCTCTTGTATACATTAGGCCACATACCATGTTCAAAGAGAGACTATCCAGTGATCCAGCTGAACACCCACAGGTTAACATTCTCCTGTTTAGCTGCCCAAATGGCTTAAGTTAATGTTTTTAAAACATATACTGACAGAAAGGTCAGAATAGAGCAGCCCTAAAATAATCTGGTCACATCCACCACCCCAAAACACACACACCATCACTCAATCAGACAGAGACTGCATCTCAAAATCTCTCTCACACACACACACACACACACACACACACACACACACACACACACACACACACAGAGAGAGAGAGAGAGAGAGAGAGAGAGATTAAATCAGAAACTCACTCTACTGCAAAAGGAGGAGCAGGGAGTCATTAAAAATGACAAGTGGTGATAAGAAACGAAGGAAAGAGGGAATGAAGGAGAGAAAGAGTGATGGAATGTAACACAACAGCTGGGAGGTGTTTAAAGGGGTCATATAAAAATATATACAGTACTGTGCAAAAGACTTATGCACATAAGATGTTTCACAAAAGCATTTGTCTTAAGATGGTTATTTATATTTTCAGCTTTAGTGTGTCAATAGGAAATATGTTAGACTCCCAAACATTACTTTTGCAAATAGAAAAGATTAGAATAGAAGATCAGGGAGCCCTGCAACAGATGTCATGGCCTCCACAAAGCACCCCACTGAACATCGTGGCAGTCTGACATTACATAAAAAGACAGAAGCAATTGAGACAGCCTAAATAGATAGAAGAACTGTGGCGAATTCTCCAAGAAGCTTGGAACATCCTATCTGCCAACAACCAAGAAAAACTGTATCCAGGTGTACCTAGGAGAATTGGTGCTGTTCTAAAGGCAAATGTGGTCACACCGAATATTGATTTAGCTTTTTTATGTTTACTGGACTTTGTATGACATTAAGTGATAAATTAAAACTATTTATGGCATTATTTTTGAAGACATCCTCACTATGCAACATTTTTCACAAGTGCCTAAAACTTTTGCACAGTACTGTATATTTTATTAAATATGTTAGTAAAGTGTTTAAGTTCTAGAAACAGCTACAATTTGACCATTTCGCACCCTCTCTCTAACCGCATTTGAAAAAACAAACAGTGCTTTGCTGCAATTTCTCGCAAGCTACGAGTTTGCTGTTGAGTCAGATACAGTTTTTAACTGCCCTATCCTTCAATAACAGCCACTTTGCAAATCATTTTGACACGCTCACAAAACATTCTGTGTTTAAATGTGTCACTGAATTTGTTATGGTTCTACTGAAATTACAAGAAATATTGTTAGAAAGAATTTCAGCTACTTGTTTTTAAAATTAGGATCCTTCAGAAAGATATGCAGAGTAGAAGGTGCTACACACAGCCAGGAACAGCACAAGTTTTGACAGACTTTCCCACATTTTACTCTTAACATTAGTTCTTCTGTTTTTAAACACAGTATCTTTCCTACTTCCACATTACAACAGAGCAATGCTCAAGGCACTGAAGGCACCGTTCCTATCAAATTTACATTGAAATGCTTACATTCATATAAACTCTTATAGAAATGCTAACATGCAGTATAGTGACTGAGCAAACTCATTGGGTCTTATTCATGAAACAAGAACAAAACAAATTTGTGTGTAAATACATGCTTGTAAATTGTCCCTTTGAAATTAATGGGACAATTTACGCAATAATTTTTTTACTAACGATTTGCACACAAATGTTCTGCTCGTGTTTGCTGAATAAGGCAAATGTACTTAATTTTCATTAATCTGTGTCAGTTTTTTTTTTGTGCCCTTAATGTTTTTTTGTTTTTTTTTTGCCAATGTAAGTCTTAAAGGAATAGTTCACCCAAAAATGGACATTTGCTGATAATGTACTCACCCTCAGGCCATCCAAGATCTGAGTTTCTTTCTTCATCAAAACAGATTATTTTAATTTTATTTTATTTTTTTTCCCTTTTTCACCCAATTTGGAATGCCCAATTCCCAATGCGCTTTTAAGTCCTCGTGGTCGCGTAGTGATTCGCCTCAATCTGGGTGGCGGAGGACGAATCCCAGCCGTCTCCACGCATCTTATCACGTGGCTTGTTGAGCGCGTTGCCACGGAGACATAGCGCATGTGGAGGCTTCACACCATCCACCGCGGTATCCACGCTCAACTCACCACGCGTCCCACCGAGAACGAACAACATTATAGTGACCACGAGGAGGTTACCCCAAGTGACTCTACCCTCCCTAGCAACCGGGCCAATTTGGTTGCTTAGGAGACCGGCTTTAGTCACTCAGCAAGCCCTGGGATTCAAACTAGTGAACTACCGAACTCCAGGGGTGGTAGCCAGCGTCTTTTACCACTGAGATCCCCAGGCCCCCCATCAAAACAGAATTTAAGACTTTTAGGATTTCATTTCAGGCCTCTTCCTCTAAACAATGCAAGTGAATGTACTCCATTTTTTTCGTTGGTAAGGTCACGAGCTTATGTCATCCCTCTCATGAGCGCAGGTCACAGTGATGTACGGAAGCGAACATTTGTAGATAAAAAGTATGCAAGTATTGTTTTGTTTCTCAAAATAATCAATCGTTTGCATTCAGAAGAACTTTATTTGTCGACTGGAGTCGTGTGGATTATTTTGATGCACCCTAAATATGCATTTTGGACAGTCAAAAAATGGAGTACATTCACTTGCATTGTTTAGAGGAGGAGGCCTGAAATGAAATCCTAAAAGTCTTAAATTCTGTTTTGATGAAGAAAGAAACTCCGATACATATTGGATGGCCTGAGGGTGAGTAAATTATCAGCACATTTTCATTTTTGGGTAAACTATTCCTTTAAGAACCTTTATAATAAAAAGTTACAAACTTCTATTTGTATTTATGTAATATTCTTTATACTTAAGATGAAACGGTTGGAAAATAAACATAATTTTAATGTATTTCTGATAGAACTGCAATGTTATCATAAGATGGTAAAGCTAGGCTATGTAAAAATAATAAAGCAAAAAGATTTGTTAAAATGTCTGATTTAATTTAACAGATTGATCTTTGTCTTTTGAAACCCCCCTATTTTATTACTATCATTACTTGTATTATATAATACTTTTATTACTTTTATCCATATGGACGGATCACAGATGTGCCTTTACAGACGTATCTGTTCAGCCAATGTTGCCTCAGAGTAGTTCATTTTTAATGCCAACGCACACTTCCGCCAACCTCGTGAACAAGCCGCTGCATCGAGTATAAACCACGCTTTGGGAGTGGCCAAATAAACAATTTGGTACATTCTTAAAAAGAAGGAACACACTGGTGAACTCAGCAACTCCCAAAGGCCTGGATGTCCCCGGAATGACATGACCAGATTAGACTGCCAGAAAGCATACTGTATAAAAAAGCCTATCAAGTTCTGGAACAATTTTCTTTGAACATGTACGAGAATCATGGGAAGAGATGTGTATGGAGAAGGGAAGGAACAGCTCATGAATGAAGCATACCATATCATTTGTGAAACATGGTGGAGGCATTGTTATGGCATGGGCATACATGGCTTCCAGTGGAACTGGGCTACTAGTGTTTGTTGATATGACTGCTGACAGAAGCAGCATGATAAATTCTGAAGTGTTTAGGGCAATACTGTCTTCTCAGATTCAGCCAAATGCTGCAAAACTGAGAGGACCGTTCTTCACAGTACTGATTGACAGTGACCCAAAACATACTGTGAAAGTAACCAAAGAGCTTTTCAAGGCAAAGAAGTGGAATAGTCTTTAATGGCTTAGTCAGTCACCTGACTTTAACCCAAGTGAATATGCATTTCACTTGCTGAAGACAAAACTTAAAGCAGAAAGACCCACAAACAAGCAGTAACATAAGACCACTGCAGAAAACCATTGGCAAAGCATTACTAGGGAGGGAACCCATAATTTGGTGATGTCAGTGGGTTCCAGACTTCAGACAGTCATTCACTGTAAATGATTTTCAAGTATTATATTGATTGCTTCATTTCCTATTATGAAAAGTGTCTCAATGTCCAAATACTTATGAAAGGCACTGTACATGTTACAAAATTGGAATTAATTTCTTTAGGAGTAAAACTTTTGCACCTTTAAGACTCTGATGTACAGGAGTCTGTACTTCAATGGTTAAGTAAATTTTTGTGAAACTTCTGTCAATAAAGAAGGTGACTGCTGTAATTATTAATCAAAACACCACAGCAGATGAGGTCATTGGGAAAGTGTGTGCGTCACTGGACCCTGCTTGTCCGTAAGATCGTGTGTGTGGGTGTGTCTTTGGGAAAATACGCCTGTATGGGGATCTGTGTTTTAGAGTGTTTTTGTCAAGGTCTTCTGCTGAAGCGCCTCAGACATCTCTGCAAGTTCTTGGCGCAACCGCAAACTACTCTTGTCTGTCTTCCTCCACGACTCTGTCCCTCACCATCCTCGGTTATTTAAACTCTACTTTACTTTGCTGAGGTGTGTGGTTTTTTTTTTTTTCAAGAATGAACAGAAAGCAGAACTGGAATGTGAGCTGGCACAGCCCGGCTCGCCAGCTTGCCATTGTGCATATAAATAACTTTGGCGCGTCTAAGGAGACGGCTGAATCTGAACTGACGCTGAGGGGAGAAGACAGGGTCCCCACCCCTCCCAAATGAATTGTAATATCAGATTTAGGTGTATAGGTTATTACACCCTTGGGCTATGGTTTCCAGCACTGTTGTCTGGATGGGCCGGATTGGGTTCCCGAACTCTCTCTCTCTCCCAAACCAAATGCACACACAAGCACACAGTCCTTTACCCTCTTAAACTTTCTGTATGTCATTGAGTTGGATAACGTAAGTGCAATAATGCTCTTAGCATTAGGAAGATCCCTTTTACAAGGGAGCCAAAATTTGAAGGAAAATTACTTGTTTCTTTATTGGAATTTGGAAATCATATTTTGTGTTTGCAGGTAGGCCTACATCCTGGCTCAGATTAAAATTCCAGCTATTCTTTTGACTTCAGACTGTTAAAAACTGTTATTTAACATACTGTACTTTTAACTGTGGGAACTGATAACCTCTACATAGGCATAATATGATTTGAGTCAACTGGATATAATGTGTAGAGAAAGTAAAGATCACAGTGGTGTAAAATGTAAACCATCAAACACAGAGACTGCTAGAAATTCAGAGATGAACCTGACCTCTGTTCTTATTGCACACTGGGCTGCCTGTCTCAGAGCTGTCCCATAAAATATCAGACAGGAACTGCAAATGGCAGCCACAGGAGGGAGCCACCATTAATTTTGGCCATGGCTACTATGAGGACACTTCAAAATGACTTTTAAATACTCTTCCAGGGTCAGTCTCCTTGGAGTAAACTAGGGGTTAAAGGAACAGGTTACCCAAAAATGAAATTTCTCTCATCATTTACTCACCCTCATGCCATACCAGATATGTATGACTTACTTTCTTCTGCTGAACACAAACAAAGATTTTTAGAAGAATATCTCAGCTTTGTAGGTCCTCACAATGCAAATGAATTGTGACCAAATCTATAAAGCTCCGAATAACAGATAAAGGCAGCATAAAATTAATCCATATGACAATCTAATCGGTTTCAGGTGAAAACAGACCAAAATATAACTCCTTTTTCACTATAAATCTTGACATCAGCAGTCTCCTTGGCTATCATGATTTCAAGCTCAATTACACTTCCTAGTGCTTGACACATGCACTGAGCACTAGATGGCACTAGGAAGTGTAATCGAGCTTGAAATCATGATCGCCATGGAGCCTGCAGATGTAAACATTTATAAGAGAAAAGTTGCTCTTTTCTCACCCAAAACCGATTGGATCGCTTCTGAAGACTCTTAATTACACCACTGGAGTCTTATGGATTACTTTTATGCTGCCTTTATGTGCTTTTTGGAGGTTTAAAGTTTTGGACCACATTCACTTGCATTGTGTGGACCCACAGAGCTGAGATATTCTTCTAAAAATCTTTGTTTTTGTTCTGCAGAAGAAAGAAAGTTATACACATCTGGGATGGCATGAGGATGAGTAAATTATGAAAGACATGTTCATTTTTGGGTGAACGATCCCTTTAAGTATATTACATGTAAATATGTAAATTACATATCCTAGTATCTTGGAGGCGTGGCTCACTATTATCAATTAGGTTACGAAAAGTCAGACCAATAGGCACCTGAATGGATGAAAGGCAGACGTTAGTAAGCTGGCACTGGCTGGAACGCCAATGAACCAGTTCTACTACGGTATAAACATGTCTCGTTAACATTAATTAGGTTACGAGACTGGCCATTCCAGGAACATTAGAAAGGTTTGGCCTAATTAATATTCATGAACTTTTCCTTCGCCATAGTAGAATTCGTAAATTCGCTGCTCGGCGGTGAGAAGAAGTCATGAATGTAGTACCTGGCGGTGTTAAGCAGAGGGTGTTTCGTCCCGACCAGCTTCCTCACGTGCATGGCCACGTTACTGAGCTCATCACTGAGTAAACACCGTAAACTCATGAATGAGGTGGGATATCCTACGATCTTCTCCGCATCAGACACCACTTTAGTCCAGTTCGAGGGAGACGGGTGGGAAAAAATACTTAGATTCCTCCGTCCAATGCAAGAGAGCCGTGACCTCCAAGCCATTTTAAAACTAAAGTATCAGTTACTTAAATGAGTTAAAGTTCATTGGTATTTTCAGATCAGTTCACATGAGAGATCTCTGGCACTGTCTTTCGCTTATGTAGTGTAAGATGCAGCCTCTGTCCTCCCCAATGTCACCTCCATACGGAAGAAAACACCTTCTCCCTCCATGCAGACGACGTCTCCGCTTATCAAGCAATGATCTCAAGTTATTACAAGCGCATTAGTCCAAACGAGAGTCCGTGTTGATAACAGAAAGTTCGGTTCAACAAAATTAAACTCACACGTTTTGACAGCTGCACCGGGTCGCCATCTTCCGCAAATCCGTTTACGGCTGTCGTAAAGACTGCGCGGTTAACCCCTTCGTCACCGAAACGCTCTCTCAGTCCTCCTGAAACCTTATAAACTTAAGTTTCTGCAGCATATATAAAATATCATATTGTTTAGAGAAATTACGTGTGTGTTGAGAGTGGTGACAGAGTGGTGACTTTTTTCTAACTGACTTAGAAAAAAGATTTAAAACAAGGTGACAGAGTGGTGAATTAATTCCCATTAAAAACATATTCCCATTACATCTAGAATTACAATTTGCCAGTGAGATCCATCTCACTGGCAAATTAAAAACATATTCCCATTACATCTAGAATTACAATTTGCCAGTGAGATCCATCTCACTGGCAAATTGTAATTCTAGATGTAATGGGAATATGTTTTTAATGGGAATTAATTCACCACTCTGTCACCTTGTTTTAAATCTTTTTTCTAAGTCAGTTTGAACAGCATATTTTCTCTATTGCATGCCACGAGTGATTTTTCTGGATTTGTTCCAATCCCCATGACCAATCCCATGGGTTCACTATGTAGATTTCAGCTGTATAAACTGTTAAAAAGCCAAGGGAATTTCCTTTATGAGCAAGAACCTTAATGATGTCAAATGTTACTTTTTACAGTACCCTAACCGGACAATGTATCTAATTAGACACTGCAGCTTTTGTTGAAAGATTCATGTTTTTGCTAAAAACCTGTCACAGATGGTGACACTCTTGTTTGCCACAACGTTACCACACAGAAAATTTAGTTTTCAGGGTTATTGTGTTTGAAGTAGAATGGTTCAGTTAAACTAATGTGTTATTCTAAGTTTATGAATTCAGATTTAAGTCTCTTAAAGCTGATCAGGATATACACTCACCGACCACTTTATCAGGTACACCTGTACACCTACTTATTCATGCGATTATCCAATCAGCCAATCGTATGGCAGCAGTACAATGCATAAATTCAAGCAGATACCGGTCAGGAGCTTCAGTTAATGTTCACATCAACCATCAGAATGGGGAAAAATATTTGATCTCAGTTCATTCAACCATGGCATGATTTATGGTGCCAGATGGGCTAGTTTGAGTATTTCTGTAACTGCTGATCTCCAGTTTCTAGAGTTTACTCAGAATGGTGTCAGAAACAAAAAAACATCCAGTGAGCGGCATTTCTGCGGATGGAAATGTTTTGTAGAGTGATGTCAACGGAGAATGGCCAGACTGGTTCAAGCTGACAGAAAGGCTACAGTAACTCGGATAACCACTTTGTACAATTGTAGTGAGCAGAATAGCGTCTCAGAATCCACAACATGTTGGACCTTGAGGCACATGGGCTAAAACAGCAGAAGACCACGTCGGGTTTCACGTCTATCAACCAAGAACAGAAAGCTGAAGTTGCAGTGGGCCATCTGTGTACCTCAGCAGAAATCCAGATTCATCAGACCAGGCTATGTTTTTCTAGTCTTTAACTGTCCAGTTTTGGTGAGCCTGTGCCCACTGCAGCCTCTGCTTAATAAAGGGGAAAAAGTACAGAACTGAGGTTGTGGGGAATACCCATAAGCCCTTGCGCTTGATAATAAGTACGTTTGTTTGGCCAAAAGAAACTTATTGGGGCATTTAATTCATTGTTATCAAGAATTCATAGAGATTTATAGCTCTTTATTATTATTGGTGTTTTACTGTAGTTATTTGTGTAAAGTCACCATTAGGGTGATTCGTGTTCCCATTGGTCAACTGTTTAAAACATAATTTTTCCTTGCGCATGTGAATGTGTAGCTGAAGTGCAGCTTTATCTGCACTTTTTTGAGGAATCAATTATTTAATGACTGACTACAGTCATTTTATTTTGAGGCAATTAAATTAGGTAAAAACTATAATATAAAAATTTATTAGAAACAACATGCTTTTAGTTAAGTCTTATTCATGTGACATACCTTTTTAAGAAAATTAAGTTTTAGAACTGATACATCTATGTATATCTAATAAAGGTTTTCTAGTTATGCTGACATAAAGTGACCATAAGTTGAATTTACTTTAAAAACTTGATGCAAAAATGCTACATATATTAAGTAAATCCAACACATAATTTTTTTTATGCAATTAACTATTTTTATTGATTCCAGTGACAAATCAAATAAACATAATAGGAAACACAGAATCACATTACATAAACCTAAACCCTTCTCTCCGAACATCCACCCCCCCCCACCCACCAAACACAAACACACCCCAGTGACCCGACATCAAACCAACAATGACACACAAAATAAACAAATCAACAGACAGTATTCAGAAAAATAAGAATGCACACACATATTCAATATTACCCATCTCCCTCCACCGTCCCATCTCCGCCCCCCCCCCCCCCCCCCCCGAGAGCCCTCCACAAAATCGAAATACCTACCCCATTTTTTATTAAATAATCCCATGTTGCCCAGCCTTCTACAAACCATCCCCTCAAAAGCCGCCACCCTGCCCAACTCCGCGCACCACTCCAGAAACGAGTACGCTCCAGCTGATTTCCATCCCCTAAGGATGACTTGCCTTCCGATTATGACACCAGCCAGGACCCAACTCTTCATGAACCCATCTTCTACATCAATGACTGTCCCATCGCCTAGAACACAGAGCCTGGGGCAAAATGAAACCTGAGAAGCCAACACATCACAAATAAAATTCTGAACCCTCAACCAAAATTCTTGAATCTTTACACACCCCCAAAAATCATGGATTATATCCCCATCTTCTGATTGGCATCGCCAGCAGGTGGGTGTGTCTTTGAAACTAAGTCTATACAATCTAGAGGGGGTCCAATAGAATCGATGTAAAATCTTAAATTGCATCAGACGCACCCTTGCATCTCTAGATGTAGACTTGATGTTTTTTAGAATCCTAGCCCACACTCCCTCCTCTAATAACAAATTTAAGTCTTTCTCCCATAATCTCTTGAGAGAAGTTGAAGCTCTGTCACCCAGACTCTGAACTAACAGGGAATAATACACTGATGCCTCATTGCCTTTTCCAAAGGCAGTAATCACCACTTCCAGAGTATCTGCCGTTTTAGGGGGGTGTGCGCTACTCCCAAAAACAGTGCAAAGCAGGTGGCAGGTACCATTCCAAATGAAATTGCTATGCTCTCAAATTGCTTGAAATAAGAGAGGGGGATATCTATAAAGAGTGACTGTAGCAGGTAGTTGAATTTAGGAATACAGTTCATTTTAATAACATTTACCTTCCCAGTCATCGATAAATGTAATGAAGCCCACCTGTCCACATCGCTCGAAAACTTTTTTATTAAAGGGTCAAAATTAACTCTAACAAAATCACACAAATTTGCTGGGAATAAAATACCCAAAAACTTAATGCCCTGTTTGGGCCACTGGAAGGCACCCGGCTGGAAGGCCGCTACCGGACAGTACACTGTCAGAGCCAAAGCTTCGGATTTAGACCAATTGACTTTGTATCCTGAGAACTTGGAAAAAGAATTAACAATTCTGTGGAGGCAAGGCATAGATCTAGTAGGCCGGGTGCCCCTATCCAGAGTAAAATAATCTGAAATTAATCAATTTGTTTGTACCGCTGCTACAGGGTGTCTATAAAATAACTTAATCCAACCAATAAACGTAATCCCATTCTACCATATCAAATGCCTTTTCGGCGTAAAGTGAGATGGCAGCGACCGGAGTTTGATCATTCATCACTGACCACATGATATTGATGAAACACCTAATGTTATCAGAAGAGCTGTGGCCCTGAATAAACCCCACCTGATCTATATGTATAAGAGATGTCATAACTTTACTTAATCGGTTAGCCAAAATTTTTGACCAAATTTTTACATCTAGCTGGATCAGGGAAATTGGATGGTAACTTTTACACTCGCTTGGATCTTTGTCCTTTTTAAGAATCAGACTGATCCGGGCTTGTGTCATGGTTGGCGGAAGCTTTCCATTCTTTAATGATTCTGTATAAACTTCTAACAAAAGTGGAGCCAGTTCTGTAGCATAAGATCTAAAAAATTCAGCAGCAAAACCATCTGGCCCCGGAGCCTTGCCTGTAGGTAAGGTCTTAATTACCTCGTCAAGTTCCTTCGCACACATAATTATTATTTTTTTTTTTTTCAGTTTAGAAGAGGATAATGTCTCAAAATAATGTGATTACACATTCACACATTTTGAAGTGGGCACAGGTAGTGTACATGTGTGAGAGAGAAAGAAAAAGAGAGAAAAAATTAAGGTCCTCTCCATTCTCTCCCTTTGAAATTTGAACTATTATTTAAGACTGGGTTGCATTACTTTAATCAACAACATATGGCACATGAATCTCAAATTCCCTGCTTACCTATTTTACAGCGAACTAACTCAGAAGTTATTTATCAATATACTTTATAACTGTATGCTGACAGATGGCCTCATCATCATAATGGCATTCAGTTCTAACCATTCAGCAATAAAGTTCTTTTGTTTGCGCTTCTACAGAATTTCCAGATCATTCCACTACCACACCCACTCACGCTGTCTCTGGGTTTTAGATATCTGATCAAGTTGAATCAACTGTGGCAGAGGCTCCAGGTGCCAGCTGCCCTTCTACACTGATCCAGAAATAGTTTCTGTGACCTGTACATTGCAAAAACAGAAGAAACCAAACAGTTCAGTCCAGCCTCAGAAATTGGTTTGTTGAATAATATTAGATCCTAGACATGACAGCTGTCCCTCTCCCTTATTATGCTCCATTTAGCAGAAAGCAGAAAGTTCTGCTCATTAGTCAACAAAAACCTCTTCAAGTGTGAAAAGTGGATGTTTACTGCACTTACAAATCCTCCACTCAGCCTTTCCAATAACACTCACTGAAATTATAATACCCTGCAAGTAAACTTCATAAGTAATCAGCCATCTGCTATATGAGTCCTGCAGTAGAGCTCTGCTTTGAGGGTATCCAAATTCAGCTACTACACTTTGCTCACATCCTCATTTGTCTCTTCTCTTTTTTTATTCATCTGATCCTTCTCATTATTATTATTTTTTTTTATTATTATTTTTTTTTTTTGGTCACTTATGATTAATTAAAGTAAGACTGTTATCATCACATGGGTCTGTTGTGCTCCATGGAGTAATTTAATAAAACAGAAACTTCAGAAGATTTGAAACCACACACCTTATCTCAAGACTTGTGGATATTTTTGATAGGACCAGGGGTAACCATGACAACAAATTGTTTTCTTTGAGGTATGCTCGAAGCTTCCTGTTCAACCAAATCTTGTGGTATAATTGTAGACCTCAGAGAACCGCTTTGACAAGCCATAGTCTGAAAAACATCACACAATAAGATGGTTACTGTGGAAATGTATGGTATGTTTGGCTCTTATCCGGCAACGTTTTTAAAATTAAAGCTCAAGGTCCATGCTTTATATGGACAACAGAATTTCTATCATAAAAATCACATCTTAGCGCCTTGGTTAAGGAGTGGTTGTCTTTATTTCAAGAAACATAAAACTCATTCAAGGTAAAATGAAAATGGCCCAGTTATTAAACAACTGAAAGCAATCTGCAGTGGAAATCCACTTACATGCACTTTTCAATTGGCTGTTTTTGTGCTTTTTGAATTCCAGAGGAGATTGAGCTGAGGCAAGGCTGAGCCTCATCTGGAGGCTGTCGTGTGTATAAATAGAGAGCTTTATTTTGCATGGACCCAGTAGGTGATCTGACTCGCATCTAAAGATCATATAAGGTGAGTTCCTGCTTTTAAATCACGGTAGACAATTGCAAAAAGACAGAGCAGATGCTAATGCAGAAGAGACTGTGACACACACACACACGCATACACACAAACTGTACACAAACACACAGACAAATCAAAGAGCAAATTTAATTTTACAAAGCTTCATCTGTCCCTGTGATTGTAAAATGAATGTTTATTTTTCGCTAACCAGTGATGGATTCTGCACCCAGCTGTTTTGCATCTACTTTTAATTCCTTTTGTAATACTTGCCTCTCATAGAAATCTCATTAGTATCTTTTTGAAATGGAGACTCACAAACTCACATACACACATAGGCATACGTACATAGACATAATACACACAAAATATAAACAAGCAGGGATTACAATAAGAACAGAAAAAGCTGATGCAGTCTCATGACCACACTTTTTCCACCAGGCGATTCCCATGAGACATAAATTCCATCTTCTAATCTTATTTGTCATTGCATATTAGGGCCTTACTTGTGTTTACAAACCATATTCCTCTGCACTTGATACACTATGCTAAGAGCTATGGAATCAAATCGAAGTGAAAGCCAATCCATGCTGGAGAAAACACAGTTTGGCCTGTTAGAAATGGGCTGAAGCACCTCCTCTGGTATCTAGAGGGGTAACAATATCCCTGCTAGAATGTAACTGTTTATCGTGTGCTAATGTTCAGCAGGAGCTGCCAGAGCTGTGTGTGCTAAACAATGCACTCATTCAGGCAGCCGCGCATCTGCTAGTGATCTGGGACGGGACGTCGATACGCTCTCAAGGAAGACGGCCTTTGGTCCAAGCCAGAGGAGAGAGGAGGTCTAGTGCCACCATGCCCTGCATGTGCCATGCCTGAGAGTGAATCTTGGATACACAAGTGGACTGGAGATTAAATAAGAGAATACAAGAGAAAGATATGTATTCAGGGATTACAGATTCTTCTATACATACAAACAAAAACAAAACAAAAAACTGATTTACACCAATGGACACAAAGCTTCATGGCCACAGTCTCTTTTTCCTTTCTGTTCAGAGTTTCCCTGCTGAAAATAAATTAATAAAAAATAGGGATAGCTTCCCCAAAAAATGTAAATTCTCTCATAATTTACTCACCCTCATGCCATCCCAAATGTGTATGACTTTCTTTCTTCTGCTGAACACAAAAAAAATCATTTTAGAAGAATATCTCAGCTCTATAGGTCCATACAATGCAAGTGAATGGTGACCAAAATTTGGAAGGTCCAAACAGCCTATAAAGGCAGCATAAAAGTAATCCATAAGACTCTAGTAGTTAAATACATATCTTCAGAAGCAATATGATAGATGTGGGTAAGAAACTATAAATCTCCACTTTCACATTCTACTTCTTTTGTTTTTGGCAATTCACATTCTAAGTGCATATCGCCACCTACTGGGCTGGGAGGAGAATTTATAGTAAAAAAAAAAAAAAAAAAACTATCATCACTTCTGAAAACATGGATTTAACTGCTGGAGTACTTTTATGCTGCTAACATCTTCAAAATGTTGGTACCCATTCAGCTGCATTGTGAGGACCTACAGAGCTGAGATATTCTTCTAAAAATCTTTGTGTTCAGCAGAAGAAAAAAAGTCATACAAATCTGGAATGGCATGATGGGGAGTAAATTATGTGTTTGTATCGTTGAAAGACTAACTAAATTGTGCCCAAGACAAAAAGTGACCAAAACAGCAATTGCGAGTGGGGTGGCCAATGCTGGCCACCCACTAGCTCCGCCCCTGTGTGTGTGTGATGCTTTTTAAAAAAAACTCAAATCAAGCTCAATAAACAGCTTTTTACTCGAAAGTCATGTTTTATATTATCTGACTCTCTTATTTGTAACATACATTTTTTTTGTAAGACACATTTGTTGCCTCATAACTGCCCAAATGCCTGGTTACCTTGAGTGGGTTTTAATTACCTGCAGATATCGCGCTCATTAACATCACTCATTATGTTAATGAAGCCCATTCAAAGATGTTTAATCAATAGGAAATTATTAAGACCCTTTAACCGTTTTTTCCCCATTAATAATCTCGTATAACAATATTAAACACCCCCTGCGGAGCGCTGATAACACGCGGGGAGCGAACGATAACACATCAGACAATGGCACCTATTCACTCCTATTGCGCGACAACCACCGCCACGCGTGGAGTCCTGAGTGAAAACTGATCTGTGGAAAATTGGGGAGGAAATAGCCTTCCCGGGATCAGCGTGGCCGTATAGAGTTACGGCGGAGGCCCCTCCCCCTGTCTGGCTCGCTCTTTTTTCTCAACCTCTCGGTTGGCTTTCCGAGAGGGCTCTCTCCAGCTCACGCTCAGACCGCTGAGAAATAGCAGGCAGAAGATGGCTGAGTCGACCGGGCATGGTGAGCCCGCAACAGCCGCACCAACAGCAGCAGCAGCAGCATCAACTTCACTGGGGCTTCTCGCGTGCCTGCCATTCGCTGCCTCTCTTCAACTCTGAAACAGCCCCGCCTCGCTCCGTGCCGCGCGCCCCGGGTTTTTGCCCCCAAATATTGACAGAGAATTAAAGAAAACATGGCTGAGATGGAGAAAGAGGGAAGACCCCCGGAAAACAAGAGGAGCAGAAAACCAGCTCACCCCGTGAAGAGGGAAATTAACGCGGAGATGAAGGTAGGTTGTACGCTCGCGCTCTCTCGCTCCCACAAAGACTTGTCATTTTTGGATGCGTTGAGCGCACCGCCGCTCCGCCCTCGGACTGGATATAGAGAACCGATTCATTCAAACGCTGTGTGTTTGGGGTTAATCAGCTAACTTTAATTTTTTTTGGGGGGGGGGGGTGCAGAACAGGTCGGCATTATTTTCCTCTCGTTTTCTTTTTAAGGTTAATTCACACAGTATACGTTGGCTGTGATTGAGGTTATCTCGTGCACATTACACTGTATGAATATATATTTTATTTGAACACATTTATTTATGCCTTTTCAGTCATGTGCATGTAAAATATGCTTATAATAATCCAATCCCGATACGATACGAACATAACTATTAGTGCCAAGATGGTTTAGAGAGAATTCCTCTCCTTTCGCGGCTTCACTGTAGTTGATGGAATATCCAGTGCGTCAGTCTCCGCGTCAAACTGCTGCTTGTTACTACTACTACGACTACTACCGCCGTTACTATCACACCGCAAACAACGGGGCCTCGCGGCACATAAGCAGCAGAATACATAGGGGAAATCCTTACGAATGAAATGGAAAGCTGGTTAGATGGATGCAGCTGTCCAGCTGTTGTGATGGGAAGCCTCTCCAGATGTGCATCTTACTGAGCGTCTTCTCCTCATAACAAATGCACACTGAAAAGCCATTTTGGGGGTGTTTGGTACATGTAATTACAGATCTGTATATTCAAGAGCGCTGAGATTATTCACTTATTATTGTACTGATATTGTTCTGTACTGGAGAGCGCTATGTTTTTATATTTGGAGGGTGCACACAGGCGCTTTGTCTCCTCTTCTGGTGCTCATTGTTTGAAGCGTTTGCATCAGCTGCCAGGCAGCCTGATGTTTTGGAAACGCCAGAATTTATGGAAACGCCTCAGTGCAGTTTATCAGAACAAACCACATTAACAATTATTGTAACGTAGCCTTATAGTATACGGGATGCATTTATTATTATTATTATTATTATTATTAATTTGATAATGTCTCTGAGAATGTGTTTGGGGCTTTAGTGAATTGCTTTGTGACCAGTGCGCTGTCTTTCTCGCCAGACTGATGACTTGACGGGACCTGCGCGAGGCGCTCCGGTCCACGGGGGCTCTAAATTTGACAGATATTGATCGACCTGTAGCGGAGATACACGCGTGCGTCTCAACGGTCTCCTTAAACGCCGCCGATCTTTTAGTTTGATGTAACTCACACAAACACGTGCGCGCGCGCACACACACACACATAAACATACACACGAGAAGAATGCATGCTACCCTTGCAGAAATTGACTTATTTTGGAGCGGAAAATTATTTCTTTATGCAACTGAAAATTGTGTTACTTGTTTTGTGAGTGCTGAGATTAAGGGATTTGCTCCGATTCTTGTGTATAGATTTTTCTGTGCCCCCTTCTTGCATTGTCTATTAATTTTGGTGAAATTATCTTGCTGCCTGCCTAACAAGCAAGCGTTGTCTTTTACACTGCTGATTTAAAATTCTGTTGCTCAATAAGTTTTTTTTGTCAGCAGGGGATTAGAACAAATATGATTGCATGTTGTTCAGATCAAAATGTGTGAATTTTCAATTCATTTAATGTCCATTAATCGTACTAATATCCTGGATAATTGTGTGCCCACCACAGAAAGTGTTGTCATATTTTTATTTTAGTTTAAGGACTGTGGTGTGCACATTACGAATCCTGATGAGTGACCTTGTGCGCTGGCCTGTAATCCATAGGGCAAAACTGGGTTCAATGATTTCTCCCGATACTGAAAAAGTATCAGACAGTGTTTGTGTGTTCACCTTTAGTCTTTCTTTTCATCACTAAATCACTAATGCATCTCCAAAGCTCTGTGAAGAATGTTTGCCTTGTCAGGGGTGTTGGGTGTAAGAGTGAGGCATATGTTTGTCATTTCATCCATATATTTGTCATTTTACCACAGAGCTGTGGATCAGCTGATCTCTGTATTAATTTTGAAGAGAGAGGAACATTAGACCACATTTCATCCCACCAAACTTTAAGGTCAAACTCTCCAGAGAGAGTCTGAGGTCACCCGACAGTTACAGTACTCTTAATGTATTTATGTTTCAGTTGATTATGGGCAAAATGTTTGATTAAAACACCTTTAAGGTATTATTTGAGATCCTATTGAGCAGACACACAAATATCAGTTTATAAATCAAAAGGATTATAAATTATGTTTCAGTTTATAATAACTTGTATACCTAGAAGTGAAGACTGATCAACTCGCCCTTTAATGGGATAAAGGGTTCACCCAAAAATGAAAATTCTCTCATCATTTACTCACTCTCATGCCATCCCAGATGTGTAAGGATATTTCAGCTCTGTATCATACAATGCAAGTGAATAGTGACCAGATGTTTCAAGCGCCAAAAAGCACATAAAGGCAGCATAAATGCAATCCATATGACTCCTTTGGTTTAATATATTTCTTCTGAAGTGATGCAATCGCTTTGGGTAAGAAACAGATCAATATTTAAGTCCTTTTTATTATAAATTTCCACATTTACTTTCACAATGTGAAAGTGTAGATTTATAGTAAAAAAAGGACTTAAATATTGATCTGTTTCTCACCCACACCTATTATATAGCTTCTAAAGACATATTTATACACTGGATTCATGGATTACTTTTATGTTGCCTTTATGTGATTTTTTGGAGCTTGAAACATCTGGTCACTATTCACTTGAATTGCATGAACCTACAGAGCTGAAATATTCTTCTAAAAATCTTTGTTTGTGTTCTGCAGAAGAATGAAAGGCATACACATCTGGGATGGCATGAGGGTGAGTAAATGGTGAGAGAATATTCATTTATGGGTAAACTATCCCTTTAAAACATAAAGTCTCATCAATTATGGGAACATCATTAAGTGACTGAAAGAAGTTTACTCACAATTGTCTCACCATGAAACACTTTTTCTGTGACATCCATCCTAATATGACACTGTGCAGAATGTCAAATGTCTCTCTGCCAAAAAAAAATAACAAATAAAAAAGTGTAAAGAAGAGCCATTTTTTACAGCAATTATGGGACTGATCAAGTTTAAAATTGCATCTGATCTTATACAATGTTGCTTGTAATGTCAGCTCACTTGCATAACTTAAATGTTCTGTTACTCTAATGTTCTCTTACAGAGAACATGTTTTGGCCATATGATTTTTTTCACACAAAAGAGAATTTTGCTGAAAGATTGTTAAATCACTTCTCAAGGGAGAAGAGAAAACAGTGGGAAGACACTAGTGTGTTTTTCTACAGATACTGCTCAAATACTCTACACAAACACTCCCAGATACATGCAAGACTATAACCACCAAAGACATTATTAAAATTCAGAATAGTGGTTGATTCTTAAAGATGTAATGTGTCACTTTATCCTGCCCCAGCTTAATATGCAAAGACAACTACTGTATATGTATAAGCCATTGGTTGATTCTCTAAAAAAGTGTAGATGCTTGACCATATGGGACTTTTAAACATTATTTGTTTGAGCATCCCAACTAGCCCGACACAGCAACACTGGCTCAACTAATGGCGTGAGGGGTGGGTTGGGACTATGTTAGTCCAACCATTGGGAGATGGGGAGAGTGTTTAGAAAACCGCAGAAATATGGATACCCCATCTAGGTACCCCAGATATACCACCCATCAGCTGAGGGTGGTGGACTCAAGCATATGCAAACAGGGCTGACAATGCGTGTGTTTTACACCCATGTAACATGAAAAACAGGAAACAGCAAAGCCATGGAGACAAAACAAAAATTTTCCCCAAACATTTGCGTCAACAGACACAGATCAGGTTCTGTGGAATCAAAGCTAAATTTGATATGTGGTGTAGAGTAACCAGAGGAGGGTTTAGAGCTAGGGTCTGTTTGAGGGGTCTGAGATACATGCGTCAACAGGTGTCGGTAATAGGGGGAAAATCAAAACAAGGTTGAATACTTCCATCCCGACTGTTATTATCAAAATATGTCTACCGGGCTTTTGATTTACTCACAGGAAAAACTGAAAAACTCTTTATCCTTTTGAACTCTCTTTCTTTCTCTCTCTCTCTCTCTGTGCTCTTCATTGAGTTCATGTTTTCCACTGTGGGCTATAACTGTTAACGCCAAGTCCAGCTTTCTTTAGAGGTGAAGGAAAGTGTTCTGCTCTAACTGGTACAGAGGCTCTGTTTTCTTGCTGTCTTTTCATCTCTGATGCTCGATACCCACAGTATGTAAATAACCCCTAACACAAACATTGCTTGTTACGATGTAATCTGAAAACATACTGTAACTCACAAATTTGTGTACAAATACAATCTGCGTTCTGTGTTTTGCTGTGCAGTTCTCTCTTATTGCCTCAGTGAGAACTTGAGACCTGAGCATTATGAATTTCTCCCTCTCAGGTATCAGATTTCCACCAACACACATACACACACCCTGCCTATGAGGAGTACCTCATTTTAGTGCTGTTTAAAACAATTCTTTGTTTAATTTTTCTCTTACAAGAAATGAGACAAAAGAAAAAAATGGAAGAGAACATGAGAGAAACTGTACACAATGTGGCCTTGTAAAGGATTATACCTCAGAGAGAGAGAGAGACGGAGAAGGAGGTAGAGAGACATCTGACAGTGTTGCCTTCATCACTGTCTGCTTTCATGTGCAGCATGGTAAAATAAGCCCATGCTGGTGATTGCCCCGATGGAGAGGGGGATGAGAGAGGGAGAGAAGGAGAAAGGAATGTATACAGCAATAGGCAGCCTAAGCTGTAAAAACTGAAAGCTGAGAATACAGGCAGGATCGGATATCAAGGAAGGTAGATGGAAATGAAAGCAGAGCATAGTGGTGGGGGAAAGAGAGAGAGAGAGGGATAGAGTAAGTAAGAGAGAAAAAGAGTGATATTCAGTATAAGAGAGGGACAAGAGAAAAAACTAGAAGCCAATGGAAAAGTGTGGGCCGGGAGGAGAGGAGAGAGAGTGAGGGAGTGAAAGAGAGGTTGGTCAGAAGGAAAGTTGGCAAAGGGAGGAGGGAATTTTATCATGGTGTACAGTGACCTACTCTTGTTACTGCACGCAGGGTGTCCAATTCCCCCCGCCGTCACAATCACAGCGAACAGAGAGAAGGAGGCAAAGAAGGAATGAGATTTGCTGCTTCGTATCTTATCACTTTTCTTGCTGATATTTCACTCTGCCCTAAAAAAACATTTTATAAAACCATTTCCTATTTGATTTAGTCTCTATAGGGACAGAAATACTAGAAATATAGTCTCTTTTTCTATTTCTCTTTCTTTTATTGGGCAGCCTTGATAGGAGAGGAGTGCAGGGAATTTCAGATTGCAGTTGTGTTTATGAAGTAACATTTAGTGCACACTGTTGTGCAAAATCCATAGAATTTGTTCACAGCTTAAGCTGATTCGCAAAACTGGTTAGAAACCAGCACACAGGAATAAATGTTCATACATAGATAGATAGATAGATAATAATGTAAAAACAAAATACTCTACATAGCACTATGCATTACAATAAATAGACAAAATTATAAGAATGACACCTGATGCAACAAATTCTACAACTTGATGCACATAAAGTGTCTGCTAGACATGTATTATATTACATAATGTGATTCATAAAAGGTATCCATAGGAAACATATTATATTTTGTACATGTATTGTGTAATGCATAGCCTTACATCAAAAAATTTTTAATAAGTAATGAAATTAAAATTGCACAGAAACTAATTGCACAGGAGTATTGTATTCTAGTTGTACTTGAGGAAGCTGTCCTGGTTCATCAAATGACAATGGCGTCTCTGCACAGGCTGGATGCATTGTAAAGTCTTATGGCATAGGCGCGTATTACCTTGTGTGGCACTCCCTCCATGTTGTGCCGAGACCGGATCAGCCTACTGCTTAGCATGCTCAAGGGGCTTTAACCATTTTTTCCCTGTTTTCTCCCCAATTTGGAATGCCCAATTCCCATTGCGCTCCAAGTCCTCGTGGTGGCGTAGTGACTTGCCTCAATTCAGATGGCGGAGGACGAATCTCAGTTGCATCCGATTCTGAGACCATCAATCCACACATCTTATCACGTGGCTTGTTGAGCGTGTTACCGCGGAGACATAGCGCGTATGGAGGCTTCACACTTTTCTCAGTGGCATCCATGCACAACTTACCACGCACCCCACCAAGAGCGAACCACATTATAGCGACCACGAGGACATTAACCCATGTGACTCTACCCTCCCTAGCAACCGGGCCAATTTGGTTGCTTAGGAGACCTGGCTGGAGTCACTCAGCACACCCTGGATTGAAACTCGCGACTCCAGGGGTGGTAGTCAGCGTCTTTACTCGCTGAGCTACCCAGGCCCCTTTAACCATTTTTAATCAAACAGTTTTAAACTACTTTAGGACCATGCAAAAAACATTGTAACTATCACATGTGCATGCACACTTAGGCTAGACATACTTCATATCCTTAGTCTAATATGTCTACTGGTCAAATTAACACATACCTAATGTGACCTCACCTTTGACCCTGTGATGAGTAATTATAAGCCCTTGTTTTCACTGTAAGTTATGTTGGCCCAGCAGGGAAAGGTTGGACTGTTGCTGTTCTAGAATTTCACAACTTTAGAACAGAGCTCAAGTGATTTTAGATTGATCCAAGCTGCGCTGATACGGTCCAGTAAGGTTTCGGACGGGGTGTGATTACTGCGTTGTAACTGACCTTGTGAACTCGATCCTAAAACAGACGCCTCACCTTACAGACCAGAGGGAGGACAGACACCTGGTGGTCATGCAGGAGAAGTGCAGGGAAGCGGGCAGAGTGGAGAAGGGGAATGGGTTGCACATGTGCTTTTTAAACACATTGGACAACATTCCAAGAATAATACACAATTCCTTTTTATTTATTTATTTATTTATTTATTTATTTTTGCCCTGTTTAGCCTATTTTTAAGATTATAGGCCAATGCACGTCTAATAATTTAGTGCTATAGTAGATTTAATGCTGGAGAAAAGACTTGTTATTGTATGTTCTACATTATTTACTATAGTAAATGTAATATATAGCTACATCGTGACATTAATTATTAAACTAAGTTTGTATCTATCTCACACTACACAGAACAATACCTTTAATGTCATTGACTGACAGTTTCTATGTTTGATTGACTGTTGTTGACTCATGTCTCATCAGGTCCCGTCCAATCGGCCCCTCCCAGAGGCGGGGCAGGCAGGCAATCTCCATGGCAACTCGCCCTACTTGATGGTGAGAGCCTCCTCAGATTGACTGAAATAAACAGAAAAAGTGACAGTAATAAGCAATACTTACATTATTTAGAAATAAATGAATAAAAAAATACACATGAAAACATACATTTTAGATGCTCTTTTATTGCATTTACATTTCAACAACAGAATAAACTACGTTTTACAGTAAAAGCACAATAAAAGAAATCAGAGTAATGGCAAACTGACAGACCTGTCTTTTAGATGAGTAAAACAGATATAGAAACTTAATAAATTAATCATATTTATAAATAAACTAATATAAATAAAACTATTTAGAATTAAACATTGCTACAGGTATATTATTAAATACATTTTAATAAATGGAGTTATGAGAGAGAACAAAGGAAATAAAGAGATTAAGTTTCAATAGAATAAATTATGAGATTATTAAATTAGCAGATAAATGTGTGTTTTGGGCAGTTTGTACAGGGGCAGCAGGGGTCATTTTTTGGGGTACTGTGATTTATACTTTCTCTACATTAAAAAAGAAAACATCTTTTTATTCTTGGATTATGAGTACAATACTTTACATATTCAGAGGAAATTGTATAGAGCATTAAAAGACAGACCATGAGAAATTTATGAAGGTTGAGGTGAGGGATTATTGGGAACAATCATACATGTTTAGAAGGCATTACAAAATAATAATAATAATGCTATGTGGATATAACAGACTTACCAGATTTAGGTGTCACAATCATATCACTATCCATTTTTCTTCTATTTGTCACATTATGTTTTTTTATCATGAAAAAGTGTGCTGTCAGTACAGAATATGAGCAGGTTTATATTTATTAAGTTAGCATTGACAAAGAATGCAAAACTGCTTTCTGTCTTAAAAAAGGTTTTAAAGTGATGCTTTACATTTAGTCAGCTCTATTTGATAGCTGGTTGCATGGGTGTAAGGATTGTATGGGTATCAAAACTCTGAACTTCAAAACTCATTGCAAGTATGGCCCATGTTTCTTCTCGTAGATTTGAGCTGCATGGATTCCTCTCTTCTCAAGTCACCTTTGATTTGCTCTGATAATGCTTCTTCCTCTTCTGCTCTCTGGCAGGGATGTGTTCAAGATGTTTGTATGATGTCTTTTTTTCAATCTATAGCAATACAAGTCCAGAATACATTCTTAAAAGGATATGGAGCTGAACTGTTTGCAGTTATTTTCAGTCTGAGTTTGTCTAACAATGAGCCAGTGGATTTCTTAGATTAAACTGCCTTTGGCCTATGTTCACAGTATTGATGCACACATAAGATTCCTTGTGGAGAGTTTTGTATATACGCATTGCAAAATGTGCCACTCAATGTTTTTTTTATTTTTTATTGACTGTCTCAGCGCTTTACACCTCCTAAAGAGAGATTTCCTCTGTGTGTGTGTAGGCATTTCTAATAAGAATGCATTAATCTGTAATATACCAAAATAGGTTTTAGTAAAGATTTGGCCTATGGTACAAAAAGCACACTCTGAAATGTCATAAATCAACAGATTCCTTAAAGATAAAAACAAAATGAAAATAAATTGATTCTTAAAATGGTTCTCTATCTTTTGTAGAGTTTTGCCGAAAACACAATGAATGAGTTACTTGGGTGGTACGGATATGACAAAGTGGAGTTACGAGATTCAGACGACATTGACATTCGTAACTACCCTGATGGAGAAATGCGGCAACACATCTCTGTACTGAAAGGTGAGATCTCACACAGATATAGAACCTTACCCTTGTCAGACAGGCCATAAATAACATTTACACATAAATATAGTTCTCACTTACAAAAAGAAACTCTTTTTCTAGACAATACCTGAATATTTTGGCTACCATTGGTGATTTACCTCCACCTTTCTCTATAACCCAATGAAACATCTCTACATTTTATACTGATATGCAGAACTGGCTTTAATGTGTTTTTTAATTTATTTATTTCCATACCCTAATTCACCATAGGTTCTTTGTAGCAGGTTATTTTCACAAGCCTGTTCGCTATAAGCAGGAAATTCTGGGAGGGTAATAAGACACACAATCCTGACAAGGATAAGACTGAAAACAAGAACTATAATCAGACATCAGGCATAAGATTTAAAATGTTGGTAGAAAGTGAATGCACAGTTAAATTCTAGCACTTCCTCTATTGCTCCCCTGAGAACACATAAACCCACAGCTTTTATCTTCATGCCCTCCAAGCTGTCTTCTGGCTGGCCTCTCTGCCAGCGCATTAGACCGTCTTAAACTGTCAGCCATTTTTTCTGTGGTCCTGTGGGATAGAGACTGAGATGCCAACACAATGAGTTGGTTAATTCCTTGCTAAGTCCATACCCCAACCCCCATTAAAAAAAATTGTGATTTAGGCATTAGAGAGTTCCCAGCTAGCGAGCCACATTTTTCAAACCTACCACGCCTGTCATGTAACACTCGCCGTAATTACTTTCTGCCGTCAGACAAATCCACAGCTACAGATTATGATATTTCACTATTGTTAGTTGATGTCGCTGGAAGTGGAGAGATTAGGCAAAGGACAATCAGACATAATTAACTCGTTTAGCCGCGATCCTCTCTAAACGAACATGCCATTAGAGTTACAAATGGGCTTTTTTGCTATCTACCAGTAATCTGTTTGGGTGCTCTTGTTGAATCTTGTCTTATTTGCTGCAGGTGCATTTACAGTATGTGTGTGTTTAAGGGCTTATGTAAATGTCTTCTATGGACTTTGTGAGTGCTAGTTAATTACAATCCAATGTCATGTTACATGTCAACACAGCTATACAGTATAACCCCCCTCCCCCCACACACACACAATAAGAGTACACTTTTTCACTTGATGGGGACCTGTGATTTACTTTTGCTTTTTATTCACCAAACTCTTAAAAACTGTGTTTCAAATGTGTATGGTTTTAAGTAATTATCAGATTCATAATTTTGAATGTTAATTTGAATTAGTTGACAGTTGAAAAAAAAATGCTGAGGACATTTTGTAAAATTGTTGTACAATGACATCAGTGATTATGGTTCAGAATGTCAGAACGGCTCATCCTTCTCTCTCTCTCCTATCTAGAGAACTCTTTGCCAAAAGCATCTACAGAAGAGAACAGAACTGGTTCTCCTCCGCATGCCAACAGCTCTGGCTCTACTCCCACATCACGGAATGGAGTGACAGCCGAGGCATCCGCAAACCCCTCCTCCTCTAAGGAGCACGGAGGCCTGCCAATCATAGTGCCCTTAATCCCGCCCCCTCTGATTAAAGTACCAGCAGGTAAGAGACACGAGTGTCACCCACGTTATCTGAGACTCACAACCCACCACAAACACATACATGTACACGCATTTAATTTATTCCTGATAGCATGTACGTATATGATGGTGATGACTTCTAAATGTTTGCATACTAAACACTTGTTGTCCTTTATGTGACTATTTTTTTACAACTTTATCATAGTCCATGGGATGAATTCACTGAACTGTTGTGCCACTTTTGCACACTGTATATAACTGTAGTCTTATTCACTAAGCACTTTCTTTATTTGCTTTAAAGGGAAAGTTCAACCAAAGCTAAAATCTGTCATCATTAACTCCCTCTCAGGTTGTTCCAAACCCTTGTGCCTCAGTCACTATTCACTTTCATTGCATCTTTTTTTTTATATAATGAAAGTTAATGGTGACTATGCATGAGCTGGTATCATATTTTCATATTGTGATAATTGCTGAAGGTTTTATTGCAGTATATGGTATTATCGCAGTATTGTAGCTATTAAATTAAAAAACAGGTTGAAAAGTAAACAAACTTTATTTTTGTTCTTAAAAGACAAGTTTAAAGAATATTCCAGGTTTAATAAAAGTAAAGCTCAATCAACAGCATCTGTGGCATAATACTGATTACCACAAAAAGTAATTTAGACTTGTCCCTCCTTTTCTTAAAAAAAAAAAAATAATAATCTGGGTTTCAAAAGTATAGCCACAAGACATAAACAATATGCGTGTTAACATGATTTTAGTGTGGCAAAATTAGGGATGTCCCAATACTGGTATTAGAATTGGGTCCAATACTGCACTCATGTACTTGTACTCGTGCTCGTAAAAATGCTCCAATACCAAAAACCGATACCATCTGACGTATGAATGCCATTACATTATTCAGCACACAAATTAAAATCACTTCATGTCCTAGTGAGATTATTTAACAGCAAAAGCTGTGATTTAATGAGATAAATATATAGTTTGCATGTGCTGCGTGATTCAAATATGAGTGCTTGTAAATGTGTGACTCTGTGTTTTGCTGACATAAAGACACAAAGTGCTCATACCTTAAAGATCCTTGACTCATAAACGGAAAACACCATCATGAGCATTGCACACACTTTTTGTAGCAGATGACAGCAGGCAGAGCACTAATTCACATTTTAGGCACATAGAGACTACATATATATTTAATTAAGCAGCAGCCTTTTGAGGTTTAATAATCACTCTGAGTCACATAGTGACCGACTTTTCCAGAGTGGGAAGCTACCGTCATAACGTCAGAGCTTCTTGGTCATAACAACACACAGAAACACTTCAAAATAAAATCTCTGCCAAAATAAAAGCTCAGTTTAATTAAGGGAAAAAAGTACGACAGAAATAGATCATTACTGTATAGTTACGTAATAGTCACTGTAATACTACAAATAATAATAATAGTTAAAAAGCAATAGTAATTTTATTTTATTTAAGCAATATCTCACATCTGTGATGCTCTGTTATGCAGCACTTTATTTGACAAAAATAACTCCAATGTTGTATTTTGGATTGTGCTGTGAAGTTCTGTATAAAATCACTTCTTTGATAAAAAATAATAAAATATCATGTTGAAAATTAATTGTTATACTTTTATTTGATAAAAGTTTTAATGTATTAATGTATTTAAACACCATTTTGATGATAAAATGTAAATAAATTGTTGATATGGAATTCAGAAAAAATAAAGCAAAAAACAGGTATCGGACTTGGTATCGGCGAGTACCAAAAAGAAAGTATCGGTACTTGTTCTCATTCTCAAAAAAATGGTATCGGTATACCATGACGATGTAATGTTAACAAACCCTAAAATGACTGTAAAAATGACTATTTAAATGACTTTACAGCTTAAATAATACACAAGTTTTAACAGAAGAATTAATGTAATTGCATTTATAAAATTATAAGCTTCAAATTTCTGCCTTTAAACCCATAAAAATTGGCCCCATTCACTTCCATTGTAAGTGCCTCAATTTAAATTAGATTTTTGCCTTTTTAAAGAAAAGGAGGGAAGAGCCAAAAACAATTTTTTGTGGTAATCACATTTCCGGTATTACGGGGGTGCTTGAGGGTGCTAAGCACCCTCAAACGAAACTTAGAGCACCCTCAATTGCAAACCAGGTCAAACTACTGCCCGCGGGTTGATTTATCATGAACGTTTTTTATTAGATCTTTCATTTATCTGGCTTTTGGACCTCTCGTGCATCCACAAGCTTTTAATATGCTCAGGGTTGCCAGATAATATATGCAACACCCCAATCAGAGATTTATACTTGCACAAATTGGAAATATTTTGCCTTATGTCATACTTAATTTATGCAATCTGGCAACCATACATGCGAGTGCACGCGCTTTCTCTCCGCAAAAAACAAACAAACAACAACTTAGCGCTCAATAGTGCACGAAGGAGACACGCGAGTAAAATCAAGTGAGAGAGGAATATATTTATTCTTTGTATTATTTGTAAAATGCCGAAGTCCCTCACACCTGTATGTGAATGTTACTCTGGCAGTAATCATTTATCAGTGTCATGCAGCCTGTTTTATTCAGTGGTGTGCTGAATGGGATGCCAAACATTGACAAGACCCACATCATGACCCATGAGCATGTAAACAGGTTGATAATGTTCTGAGAATAAAACAAGTAAACGGGTCCACTTTGCGGCCAACATTAAAATAAGCTTTTAGAATCTCTTTCCCGAATCTTTTATTTTACTTTTAAACCAGACTCCTGATATAGAGTGTTAAATTTAATACTAAATTACCATTGCAATGAAGTATGGTAAAAAAATCAATTAATAATTTTATTCAGCCTTTATTCAGTTTTACTAACACATGATAGAAAGTATAGCAGCAAAACTTCAAGCAATCGCAGAATGGTCCCATCAGTATACACTTCAGACAACTGTGCATCATTCATTGAGTGCATGTCTGGGCTTAAAAGATAAAACTATGCAGAACATTTTATCTTCTCTCTTCCATGTTCTACTTAACGGCTGATGTGGCCCCAGTACCAAAATAATTGCACACCCCTGCTCAATTGATTATGTAAGACTAATACTGTAAATTGGCAAGCAGAGTTTCTTGAATACCAGCAAACACACAAAAATCCTTGCATTTTGTGAATGCACAAAATGCTGCATCAAAACTTATAAATGTGTATGATTGTGCAAATCAGTATGTCCTAATCTTCAGGTGCAGAATTTTGCTGTCATTTTCTGCGACAGATCATGGGGGGAAAAAAACCCCTGAAGCAATAAATCTTTTGTACATTAAAAAAACAAACTTTTATTTACGTTGTTTAAGTAGTATTTAAACATGATTTAATCTATTAAAAAATGTCTAATTATGATACATCTCCACTTTATACAGAGCACCCCACTATTTTCAGAAGCACCCTCAGTGATTTTGATCTGGAACCGGGCCTGGGTAATCAACATTATGCCACAAATGCAGTTGATTGAGCTTAACTTATACTGAACCTGGAATATTCCTTTAATTGCTTTCTTAAACACAACATTTACGATTTTAAAGTAAAAAATCACAAAAAATGTAACTTTTATAAGACCTGTGAACATTTAAGAAACTAAATTAACAGGGTTCCCACAGTCATGGAAAACTGAGAAATATAATTTACATATATGCATTTGGCAGATGTTTTTATCCAAAGCGACTTACAGTGCACTTATTACAGGGACAGTACCCCCGGAGCAACCTGGAGTTAAGTGCCTTGCTCAAGGACACAATGGTGGTGGCTCTGGGGATTGAACCGGCAGCCTTCTGATTACCAGTTATTTTCTTTAGCCCACTATGCCACCACCACCACCACTTTTTTTTAATTCAGGGAATTAAAAAAACAATTTCTAGGTCTGGAAAAGTTATGGAAATTTCTGTAGTAAATATACATTGTTTGAGTTACGCTCCGCTCTAAAATATTTAATCACCTTAAAATTGCTCGTTTAGAGCCTGTGTAGGGTAGAACTTGCTCGAAAGCCATAGTGATGTCCGATCTGTGAGTGAATCCTTCATTTGAGTCTGTTCTTTTTAGTAAATTGATCTAAATGGTTCTCAAATCGGTCTGAATGATTTATTACAAATCAGTCTGAATCAAAATGATTCTAAAAATCGTTTCTAAATTAGAAGACAAATGACTGGAAAAGTCAAAGTTCATTGGTCAAAAAGGATGGGAGCCCTGCTTTAAATAAATAAATATTTGAAAAAGTGATCAAGTGGTCACTATGTCTGAAAATATTTCCACTCTTCAGAGAAATATTCCACTCTTCCTTTTAGAAAGGGGATAAATGATCATAAGCTTTCCCCCTTCAGCAATGCTTCTTGTACTGACATTGTTTATTTGTTTTTTTAACGTTAAACATAAATATGATAAAATATTTAGGAATTATTAAAATATTGTTTACCAACCATAACTAATTCTTACTGCCATGAAACTGTATTTTGCATATATATATATATATATATATATATATATATATATATATATATATATATATATATATATATAAAACAGTCCAGTCCTTTACAACAGTTTGAATGACTTTCTTTGAAATTGCTTGCATGACATCAGCAAGGGTTATAAATCTTACAATTCGACTTAAACCATCTTTTATACTGCAGTCCCTTATAAAGTTATGAAGTCCCAAGGTTTGTACGTCTTTGATTTGAAAAGCACACGAACACATTAGGATGGGTCTGACTGTCATTCTTACAATTTGTCAACATAAGTATTATGTTGCAATATAAAGTTACCGGTTACTGGCGAGTAACTTTTGAATGGATGTTACGGTGCATTCAGAAAAATAAAAATAAATTAGCTACCAGATTATGTAGATTTTTTAATGGTATTTTGAAGTGTCCATGATAACATAACCATGCATGTTAATTATCGCGGTATACCATATTACCGAATACTGGCACATGTCTAATGTGACTAAGGCTAACATTCTGTCTTATATCTCCTTCTATGTTCCATGGAAAAAATAAAGTAATATGGGTTTGGAATGAATTGAAAGCCCGTGAATAACAACAGAGATTTCTTTTTTGGGTAAACCATCCCTTTATTATGAAAATGTCATTGATCATGAATGTACGTACATATAATGCAGTGATCTGTTTAGCTAATATTTTGAGAGTCTGCTCTCATCACTGGGTACAGACCCATCCTTACAGCCCAGCACAGAATGTAAGTTTTAGGGCAGCAGACCAAACTCATGGTGTCTAATGGGACGGCACCATGGTGAGGTGCATCCTCAAACTAGTGCGCATTGCTGCATTGGTGTGAATGTGTGCATGTATTTGTGTGTGAATGTGTAATGTGTTGTGGTGAGAAACAGATGGTATAGAGTCGCTAACTACCACAGCAACAGAAGCCAACTCCCCCCTTCCCCATCCCCGCCCTTTGCCTGTGGCCCTGTTGAATAATTCATGAGAATGCGCATAGTTACAGAGGGCTTTTGAAGTGCAGGTATGTGCTACTCTGCCACCGGATGTTCCACAAACACACACATACACACGCTTGCTAGATGTCTCTTTTAAAGACGGGACTCGGATGGAGCATTGATGCTTAGAGAGGCTGTACTCTGGGAAAACAAACAGTATTGCCATGGTAACAATTTGAAATATTAGAATGTTTGTATTTTTGAGGACTGTAGAGGAATGCTGTAGAGTGTTCTAAAGGCATGAGAACAGACATGTAGTTGTAAGAATCTGTTTTCACAATACCACCCATCAGTACATAGTGCACATTTTCTATTAGATTTTAAGGCTTAAATATTGTTCGGTTTAGTCCAAGTTTTTGAATCTTAAAGGTGAAGTTTACTCAAAAAGGAAAATTTACCCCTTAATAACTCACCTTTATGATTTTATTTTTTTGTGGAATAGAAAGGAGTTATTTTGCAGAATGTCCTAGCAGCTGTTCCATACAATGAAAGTGAAAGGGGACTGGTGTTGTCAAGCTCCAAAATTTGCACCATATAAGTTAGGTGAATTCAGGTAAATTGGGCCAGTTAATTGTGAAATAACTCATTTTGTGTTCCATGGAAGAAAGAAAATCATATAGGTTTGAAATTACATCATTTTAATTTCATTATAATAATTTTTGGGTGAACCGTTCCTATAAATTATTTGTTGTAAGGTGAAGTGTGTAATTTCTGCGCCGCTAGTGGCATGAAACAGAATTCCAGAAATAAATATTGTTTTCAAACAAGTTCCAAACACTCCCTCAGTCTGCCATTGTAGAGACAAACAGTTAGTTCTGTCCCAAACTTCCACCTTTGGTTGAGCCAATGTTGTTGTTACCACCATTTGGGCTCCTCCAACAGATTCCAATTCTGTTTGGTTCCACAAGTGCACATAAATTAGACACCTTAAGGACTCTCCACATAATGATTAGCTGCGTTTGGCTGGTCAGAAGTGGCTCAGAGTAATGAGATATGTTTAATGTTCTGAGTTCAGCCCATGGAGAGATGTTTAAAATTATTATGAATTCATTGTTACTTTAAAACATCACTTGCTCTACTCATTATAAAAAAAAAGAAAATAGATGAGAAAGAGAAAGAGAGAGAGGGATGAGAGGAGTGGTTAAGTCTTATGGGCAGACATTGTTTTATGAGGAAACATTTTTAGGTTACAAACTGGTAGTTAGAAGGGTATTATGCTATAAATGTGGTTTATGAGGACATTTCTAGTGTACCCATAATTCAAATCGCTTAAAAAACATAGTTAACGATGTTTTTTTGAAAATGTAAAAATGCAGAAAGTTTTTTGTGAGGGTTAGGTTTAGGTTTAGGGGTAGGGTTAGGGGATAGAATCTATAGTTTGTACAGTATAAAAATCATTATGTCTATGGAGAGTCCTCATAAGGATAGCTGCACCAACGTGTGTGTGTGTGTGTGTGTGTGTGTGTGTTTGTATGTCTTTGTGGCTCCTTGAAATGCACCCCACCCCCATTACCCAACACACACATGTGCAACAAACACAACACACTTCAAACATCCAAAACTGAACACTTGTGCCCGCAAGCCTCTTGTTGTTAGTGGAGCATGATGGAAAAGATCTAATATCTTGTGGCGCGCACTGTGATGTAGGCAGATTGACTGACACACACACACACACACACACACACACACACACACACACACACACACACACACACTAAGAAACATGCAGACTTCTATAGTCTTGATGTGTTTGGGGTGATGCATGATGACAGGTTTCTCTTAACGCCTTGTGGATTGGTGGGGGTGGGAGAGGTTGTTGGTGGTCTTAAAACACTTTGTAAATGTGTGTGTATTTGCATTATATACTGTCTATAATATTTAAAATTCAAGGCTGTAAATCGATTACAAAATTTACTCAAACTAATAACGTGATACAATGATGGATATAATTATTCACAAATAACAATATCAATATTTGCTCACGAAAGCCTCCAAATGAAGATAATTAAAAGACATTACATTATTGTGGGAGATGAGTAAAATGTTGAAAAAACATTACAAAAATTGCCTTTAGAAGTCAATATATTGTTTATTTTTGTATCAATGAACAAAAGCCTATCACTGGTTTACAGTCTCCAGGAATCCATTTTGCAATCTGGTTTATCAATATGTGAATAGGTAGATTTAGGCTGTACACATGTGTCTTGACACCCATCGCTCTTTTTGAAGTTAAGAACTGCTCTGTGTGAACTAGAGATCTTCACGGGTCCACCCTAACCCGAAGACCCGAGACCCGACCGGGACCCGTACGGGTTCGGATCCACGTTTTATACGGTCAGCCGGGTCTGGGTCGGGTCCCATTCTATTGCTGCGGGTCCCAGGTCTGTTTAACATTATGTGTAATACCCGAGTCAATCTGAGAACACCCGGCCGTGATCAGACAGCCCTGATGATGATGGTGCTGTGTGTGTGTGTTGTAACTAAGTTGCAACATTGTAAAATTAGGATGAGAAAGTGCGGGCGGGAAATAAGGTGAAAAACGGAGAGGAGCCACAACGAGCTGAGTGATATCAGAGGCAGAGCGGAGTTAAGGCACACGATAGCAAAATAGCAATGCTAAGGTTAGCAGCCATGGCAATGAACGAGCAATCGATATTATAGT
Source organism: Myxocyprinus asiaticus (assembly GCF_019703515.2). Classification (NCBI taxonomy): domain Eukaryota; kingdom Metazoa; phylum Chordata; class Actinopteri; order Cypriniformes; family Catostomidae; genus Myxocyprinus; species Myxocyprinus asiaticus. The sequence goes on along the minus strand of NC_059364.1, from coordinate 16,322,852 downwards.
TCAAAAGGGCAAACAGTCGAAGTTATCATATGCGAGATACAAAAAAACTGCAAAGCTGATTCTAAACAAGTCGTGTTTGTCATCCGTCACCGTGACAGCAAATGGACTTTTGAAGCTGAAATAATGAGTGGATTAGCTATGCTGTTTCAATCAGCAAGAGAGGAATCACAGAAAACTTGGATGTATTTGACCAACTTTCTTGGCAAGGAGGATGGATTATATGCGTCACAGCCAGGCACAGGGGAGAAGGCTACTAACGTTACATTAAGTAAGACACAAAGTTTTGTTATCACAACTTTTAAATTAACTTGTTAATAGCAATCAGCTGTGAAATCAGTGTTGATTGAGTCTGTGTCTCCCGGCCAGGTCTGGGTCCGGGTCCAGGTCCGGGTCCCAGCTTTCAAATAATAGATGGTCCGGTTTGGGTCCGGGTCTGGCATTTCTCGGTTCTGCATGGGTATGGGTCCAAACTTTCAAATAATAGAAGGGTCCGGTTCGAGTTCGGGTAGTACATTTCCGGGTCTCTTTGTGTTCGGGCACAAATTTTTGGACCCGTGAAGACCTCTAGTGTGAACAGCCTCTTACTCATTCTGTCCTGCATGCTCTTGGTAAATATGGTTTGGCAGGTCAGGGGCATGCTTCAATCTATTTAACTGCATACATTTTTTTTCATGTTATTTTTTATATAATTAATTGTACTAAGTTAGCAGCCCTAGTAAAATGTTTAGAAAACAATTATTTGACCAGCAAAAATTCTGTGTGGATGAAACTGTGAAAAGTATTAATATTAATGCCTGGGAATTTCACCAAACACTCTTACATATTCTGGTTTTTAGAGACCCAGCACGTATATCTATCCCAAATGAACGTACGAAATGCCCAGTAAGTGTAACATTTTCAAAATATTTTCAAGGCAATTAGAAAATAATAGAATAATATATATTTTGATATATTTTGATGTTTTATTTTTCATATGTCAAAGAGATAATGCAACAAATCAGGACAAATCTAGAACAGGATTAATTACTTCCACACTGAAATGTAATGAGACGCAACTGGCTGTCAATGGGATACTGATAATTCACCATGGTGCACAGAAAAACAGCAAGAAACAGTATTTAATTGTAAGAATATAGTACTAATTTCTCTTGTAATAAACAAAGAAATAGATATAATGTAAATTTATATAGATATGAAATAATTATAAAAATATAATTTGTGGAAGCAACATACAAACAAACAAATACACTACACTGTTACACTATTTATAAGAGAAAGACTGAGCAATACTAAAGAGGTGTGGGCACAACTACAAAAAATGGATGTGGTACATGGGGTGGAATAAGACCCAAGGTAATGCGTTAAAGGGTTAATTATTGCTAAAAAGTTGGAGATGATTTGGTTTATAATGTCAGCTTTATTATATCACACTTTGTTCTGCACCATGATGTCACACTCCTCAGGTATGGCATAAATATCAAAAAATGTCTTGGAGATGATCTAGTATGACGTCACACTGCTCTATGCATTAAGAATTATGATGTTTGAGATGATCGGCTTTATCATGTCACACTTCTTTCTGCACCATGATGTCACACTTCTCAGGTGTAAATATCAAAGAATGTCTTGAAGATGATCTGATTTATGATGTCACACTCCATTCTGCAGTATTAAATCAATGGATCTGCTCCATGCCATAATCTTCCCTGTGATACACATTAATCTCACAGAACACAGAAATAAAGATATAGGAAAAAAACTAAACTTTTTATATACTTGAGTATGTAAGTGCGATACACAGAGAGAAAAATAAGAAAAAATAAATAAATAAAGAGTAAAGACAAGAAAAGGTAGAGCATTTTCACATCCCCTCAGACACGAATTACGTTTCTGTCATTGAGTTACTGACAACTTTATGTGTGCTCACACACACCCACATCCATTTTTTGTTTTGTCAATTATGTGTGTGTTTGTGTTTGTGTTTGTAACCCTCTGTATGGATTACTGTATATGTGTGCAAATATCTGTGTACTGTATGTGTTCAAAATGTTACTAATGCCTTGGGTTATTATCACGATTTCACTTAAATCTGAATTTTGAACAGAGATCTATATTTATATTTCACATATTGTATTTTATATAAAAAATAATAATATAATTTTTAATTAAAATAATTTTATTAAGGGACAATATTAGCCCTCTGGAATTGATTTTCAGGGGCATTTAGTTTCATGTCCATCTCTCTCTTTCTCTCTCTCTTTCAGAGGAGGACACCTCTAATGTTCAGATAATGTGTGCGTGGTGTCAGAAAGTAGGAGTAAAGCGTTATTCTCTCAGTATGGGCTCTGAGCTGAAGAGTTTCTGTAGTGAGAAATGCTTCGCCGCCTGTCGACGTGCCTACTTCAAACGCAACAAGGTAAAAAGAAATCCACCCAGTCTATGCCTTCTCCTGTCCTTTCAGCCAATCAGGCTCTTTACGTCTGACATCACTCCTTCTCTCCTGACTTTACCTTTTCAGTGTTACTAAATTCTCTGGCCCAATACTTTTAATGACATTATTTCTTATTCTGAGACATTAATTTATGTTTCTTTGAAACTTAAGCACATATCCAGTAGTAATCTGTCCAGAGAAACACAAAAATAAGAGAAGCATGAGAGAGATAAGCAGGTAGTTGATTCACTGTAAACAGTTCCAGTTATTTTGCTCTATGTTTAGCATATTTATTAGGCTTCTATTCTGATCAACTGTAACAATAATATATTTTTTATTTTATCTGTAAATATATTAATATATACTTTAAAAGGTAGTTGGTGCACAAAGATATGCTGATGGCTGCCTATAACTCAGCATCCATATTATTTATTTTTGATCATTTGAAAGAAGCTAGACATTCAGTGTCCAGTGTGTCACAATGTGATGTCATAATCAGTGCACAAGACATCCATTAAGAGAGAGATAGGCATTTACATAAAGACTTCATGCCATCAGAGTGAGACAGCTATTGATTGTGTGTTTTCTTTTCTATCTAAGCTTGGATATGTGAGGAATTGCAGTGTAAGTATACTGTGTTTGGATGTTTCCTCTCCTCTTATGTGTTAAAGACTCTCTTGTACACTTATTCACACACTGACTGATTAAACTCATAATATCTTTATGTACACTTGCATACACAGTCCCAGACATGCACAAATGTGCACCTTCACACAAACACTCATGTTTAATTACATTTAAATACTATTTAAATATAAGATATACCATAGATTTCTGTTGTTTTTATATAAAGCTAATTATAATTAGTAAAGACCCTAAAAGAGAACTTCTTCCATTTTTAGAATAACAAAAATGAAACGTATTAACTTATTTATTTATTTATTTTTCCAAACAAGGACATCACCAAATGTCCCCAAAAGGATGTTTTGTCAGATTTAGATAACTTCTGGGCACATATTTTTTCCTAAACTGTAACTGTGTACACACACAGACATGCATACATATGCATAGACACATGCCCATATACACACAAGCACACCATTACACACATGCACACAAGAGTCTCACATGCATGCGTACACACTCCCACATGCATGCATGTTTGTTCACAGCCACCCCTCGTTTAGTGTGTGGTGTGTTTGCGGACAGAGTGAACAGCATGAAGAGGCCAACAAACATGCAAAAATGACTCGAGCTTCACTTATTTTACCACTGTTATTAAGACATACACATACAGTGCTCAAACACACACAGTACTCTCTCTCTCTGTCAAGCAAGAAATGCAGATACACTGAACAACAGTCCCACACTATTGTATAAATCCCATAATTGTTAAGCACCGTAGATGCCCAGGGGCGTAGATCAGGACAATTTGATATTTTACCAGTGTTTGGAGGACTTTATCAATGGTATAATGGTGACTGAGGAGGTGGGCATACTGTACATTTATGAAACCCCAATGCACACACATGCCAGAATGTCTGTTAAGTCATTTCAGTTCTACCTCATTGCATGAAATGTATAAGAAACATACTTGAGGCGAGTGATGAGGGATGGTTGGGAGAGGAATAAGGTGGAGCCGGAGCCGCAGTTCGAGAGAGAGAGAGATGCACAAAGCTGTCTCTGTGTGTGTCTCTTTATGTTAAACGTATCTGCTGAAAAGCAGCATGTGTATTGAATGTGATGCTGAAAAGCAAGCTTTTGTTACACACTGAAAAGTGTACATTTAATGTCTGATGTGGATTGTTCACCTGGTCCCTGCTTCCTCCTTTCCACATTTTGAACCTGATTTGTTACAATACTTTAACTTGTCTGTAAAAACATGGGTCACAACAGCTAATGTATGTCATACCTGATATATACAGGCGTATATTAATGTACATGTAAACACATACATTTTTATAATGAAAATCACTCTTAAAAATTAAATTATTCAGAAAATGCTTTGGTTTGTGAAGATTTCTGCTGTTCAAAACTCATTCTATGATTGCAGTTAAGCTCAGGAAATGGCATTTTAATTAGTTTATGTCACTGAGAATGAAAGAGAGAGAAAGACAGAAAGAAGACAGGACTGTCAAGATGAAGTGCAGGGCGACCATACTGAAAGTGGAAAACACATTTGATACCATGACAACGGGTGACCTGTTAGGTCAGATTTTACCAAAATCAAAAGAAAAATGATATTTAAAAAACTGTAATTTGCATAAACCAGTGTTTATTCATGATGAACCCATCCCGCAGGTGTGTTTATATAAGTATTTTGGTGTTCACAAGGAAAATACACTTAGCTGTGGGACCCTTGAAGACATGCTTTGCTCTCTTCTGCAGCAAAGGTTATTTTCTGTGTAGACTCAGAGTTTATGGGGTGGACCAGATAGTAATGTTTTTATTTTACTCGGCTGTACTAGAGAGCATAATACGATATGGACTTTATGGTTTGGTAACCTCACAGTTTAAGTAAAAGCAAATCTTGTTTGTCTGTTAAAAATGTAAAAGTTTTGCACAGTGTATAAAAATATATATAAACATATAAAAGTTTGGAATAATGTACAGATTTTGCTGTTTCGGAAGGAAATTGGTACTTTAGTTCACCAAAGTGGCATTCAACTGATCACAAAGTATAGTCAGGACATTACTGATGTAAAAAATAGCACCATTACTATTTGAAAAAAGGTAATTTTGTATTAAATCTAGACAGGCTCCATTTCCAGCAGCCATCACTCAAACACCTTATTCTTGAGTAATCATGCTAAATTGCTAATTTGGTACTAGAAAATCACTTGCCGTTATATCAAACACCGTTGAAAGCTGTTTGGTTCGTTAAATGAAGCTTAACATTGTCTTTGTGTTTGTTTTTGAGTTGCCACAGTATGCAGTAGACTGGCATGTCTTAAGGTCAATATTAGGTCAAAAATGGCAAAAATGAAACAGTTTCTCTAGAAACTCAGTCATTGTTTGAGGAATGAAGGCTATACAATGCTTGAAATTGCAAAAAAACTGAAGATTTCATACAAAGGTGTACACTACAGTCTTCAAAGATAAAGGACAACTGGCTCTAACAAGGACAGAAAGAGATATGGAAGGCCAGATGTACAACTAAACAAGAGGGTAAGTACATCAGAGTCTCTAGTTTGCGAAATAGACGCCTCACATGTCCTCAGCTGACAGCTTAATTGAATTCTGCCCGCTCAACACCAGTTTCATGTTCAACAGTAAAGAGAAGACTCGAGTGCAGGCTTTATGGGAAGAATTACAAAGAAAAAGACACTTTTGAGTGCTACAGGAAGCGTGGGGTGAAATGTCACCTGAGTATCTGGACAAACTGACAGCTAGAATGCCAAGGATCTGTAAAGATGTCATTGCTGCATGTGGAGGATTTTTTGATGAGAACACTTTGAAGTAGTTTAAGAAGTTCTGAACTTTTTTTTTCAAATTGTAATAGTAATTTTTCATGTTATTAATATCTTGACTATACATTGTGTTCAGCTGAATGCCACTTTGGTGAATAAAAGTAAGAATTTATTTCCATAAGAGCAAAATCTGTACATTATTCCAAACTTTTGGCCGCCAGTGTGTACAGTTGTGCTCAAAAGTTTGCATAACCTTGGAGAATTGGTAATATATGTACCATTTTTAAAGAAAACATGAGTGAGCAGGCAAAACACATTTATTTTATTTCTTATGGGATTCATATTCAACTGTAGGTTATAACAGAATGGCACAGTCATAAAACAAAAATGAAATGACCCCTGTTCAAAAGTCTGCATACCCTTAGTTCTTAATACTGTGTATTACCCCCTTTAGCATTAATGACAGCGTGCAGTCTTTTGTAATAGTAGTCTATGAAGCCCCAAATTCTTGCAGGTGGTATAGCTGCTCATTCGTCTTGGCAAAATGCCTCCAGGTCATGCAAAGTCTTTGGTCGTCTTGCATGAACCGCATGTTTGAGATCTCCCCAGAGTGGCTCGATGATATTAAGGTCAGGAGAATGTGATGGCCACTCCAGAACCTTCAACTTTTTCTGCTGTAACCACTGGAGGGTCAACTTGGCCTTGTGTTTAGGGTCATTGTCGTGCTGGAAAGTCCAAGTGCAGCTTTCGTGCAGAAGAATGCAAATTGTCTGCCAGTATTTTCTGGTAACATGCTGCATTCATCTTGCTATCAATTTTCACAAGATTCCCGTGCCTTTAGAGCTCACACACCCCCAAAACATCAATGAGCCACCACCATGCTTCACAGTGGGGATGATATTATTTTCACTATAGGCCTTGTTGACCCCTCTCCAAACATAGCGCTTATGGTTGTGACCACAAAGCTCTATTTTGGTCTCATCACTCCAAATTACAGTGTGCCAGAAGCTGTGGGGCATGTCAAGGTGTTGTCGGGCATATTGTAACCGGCTTTTTTGTGGCATTGGCGTAGTAAAGGCTTCTTTCTGGCAACTCCACTATGCAGCTCATTTTTGTTCAAGTATCGTCATATTGTGCTCCTTGAAACAACCACACCGTCTTTTTCCTGAGCAGCCTGTATTTCTCCTGAGGTTACCTGTGGGTTTTCTTTGTATCCCGAACAATTCTTCTGGCAGTTGTGGCTGAAATCTTTCTTTGTCTACCTGACCTTGGCTTGGTATCAAGAGATCCCTGAATTTTCCACTTCTTAATAAGTGATTGAACAGTACTGACTGGCATTTTCAAGGCTTTGGATATCTTTTTATATCCTTTTCCATCTTTATAAAGTTCCATTGCCTTGTTACGCAGGTCTTTTGACAGTTCTTTTCTGCTCACCATGGCTCAGTATCTAGCCTGCTCAATGCATCCACGTGAGAGCTAACAAACTCATTGACTATTTATACACAGACACTAATTGCAATTTAAAAAGCCACAGGTGTGGGAAATTAACATTTAATTGCCATTTAAACCTGTGTGTGTCACCTTGTGTGTATAACAAGGCCAAATATTAAAGGGTATGTAAACTTTTGATCAGGGGCATTTGGGTGATTTCTGCTATCATAATGATTTAAAAAGGAGCCAAAAAACTATGTGATAATAAATGGCTTCATATGATTACTAGCCTTAAAAAGAAGACAGTTTTTTTGCATGATCAGTCATATTTTCAAAATCAATGCCAAAATTTCACAATTTCTGCCAGGATATGCAAACTTTTGAGCACAACTGTGTGTATATATATATATATATATATATATATATATATATATATGGATGGATGGATAGGTAGATAGATAGATAAGAATTTAAAGATTTATAATGTTTATCATTAAGGTTTTTCTTAACTTAAAGGGTTTGTTGTAACCGTGTGCTGATTTTATCATTTATTTAGCTGAGTATAAGAAAGAGAACAGTGAAGAACAGTGTCTGTTACATGACATCTGATATGGACAGGGTTGCTGAGTAACGAAATACAAGTAATGGGAATACGTATTTAAATACAAAATATAAGTAACTGTATTCCACTACAGTTACAATTGAAATCATTGGTAATTAGAATACAGTTACATTCAAAAAGTATGTGGATTACTGAATAGATTACTTTGCATTTTATTGTCATTTGTTTAATTTAATATTTAGTACTTTCAGATGGAAAACATTTATACATATAAATGATGTGATCCAAAGTACATTTGAACAGTGGTGAAACACTTTCTTATGATGTGTTACATTCATACGAGCAGACAGAGAAGTAAGTTTGAAGGAAGTTTGGAGCAGAAGAAATAGAAATAAGCCTTGTGTAAATTGTTAGCTTTATGCTGGCAGAGTTTTTATAGTCAAAACAAGTGAAAAAATCTACCAGTGCTGAAGAAGTAATCCAAAGTATTTAGAATACATTACTGACCTTGAGTAATCTAACGGAATACGTTACAAATGACATTTTACAGCATGTATTCTGTAATCTGTAGTGAAATACATTTAAAAAGTAACCCTCCCAATCCTGGATATGGGGATATGATCAGTGTAGTCAGTGATTATTACAGTGTAAACTGTGATGTCGTTTTGGCAGGTTTGCTGATTCTCTGAGGAGACATTTGAGTAAGGCCAAATGTAAGTCTGGCAGGAACACGTTCTTATAATTCCACCAATCACAACGCTGTTTACCTCATTCCTTTGACAATTACTCTGGCAGGTTATATTAACAGGTGAATTTGTGTTATGCTTAAAATTTCACAAAAATATTAATCATACATATTTTTTCATATTTATGCATTTCAGTTTCACAGCAAAATTCCATCAAATTGAATTGAGTTATCTTTTTCTTTTTCTTTTTTTTTTCTTTTTAAAGAAAGAGATATTAGAATTTGTATTTATTTATTTATTTGTTTTAGTTCAATTCAACATTGTTGAATTTTGTTATGAAACTTAAATAGTAACACTTTACAATATGGTTCCATTCATTAACATTAGTTAAAGTATTAAGTATCATGAACAAACAATAAACAATATATTTTTTACAGCATTTATAAATGTTTGTTAATGTTAGTTAATACAAATATAGTTGTTCATTGTTAGTTCAGGTAAGTTCATACTGCATTAACTAATGTTAACTAATACAACTTTTGATTTTAACATTGTATTTGTATGTTGAAATTAACATTTACCAAAATTAGTAAATGCTGTAAAAGTATTGTTCATTATTAGTTCATTTAAACTAATGTTGTTAACTAATGCTAACAAATGGAACCTTATTATAAAGTGTTACCACTGAAATGCATAAATCTTACAAATAGGCTAAAATATTTTTTTGAGTAACATATGTATTTTCACTTTTTTGTCATGTACACTACAAGGTCAGCTGCAATGATAAGCAATGTGTGTGTTTATGAAATAAGATACTGGGACAGGCTGAGGGGTGGGGCTGGTTGCCGTGGCAGCACTCTGGCTTTACTGCAGTAAATACCTGCAGCTGCTACATCTGCGAAACTCAAAACAGACAGAGAGAGAATACATGCACACACACACACACACACACTCACACATACACACATAAACTTGTTTTTATATCATTGTGGGGACTCTCCATAGACTTCCATGCATTTTATGGATTTTTTACAGATCTAACGATAATTTCTATCCCCTAAACCTAACCCTCACAGAAACCTTTTTGCATTTTACATTTTCAAAAAAACATAGTTTAGTTTAATAAGCCATTTCCCTTGTGGGGACCGCTGGCTGTGCCACACAACGTAGGTGATCTCAGGTTTTACTATCCTTGTGGGGACATTTGGTCATGTTTATACTGCATTGTGGGGACATTTGGTCCCCACAATGCAGTATAAACATGTACACACACACACACAAACTTCAGTGGGTAGGAGTTATGAACACCTGAAGCAGCTTGTGTGAGGAAAGTTTTACTCCCTGAAGTATGTGTGTGTGTGTGTGTGTGTGTGTGAGTGTGAGTGTGGTGTGGGTTTGGGTGGTTTACGAGGATTTTTTTTTAGGTTACACAATGGTAATTACAAAGGTATTATGCTATAAATGTGGTTTATGAGGACATTTCTAGTGTCCCCATAATTCAAATTACTTAAAAAACATACTAAATGATGTTTTTTTGAAAATGTAAAAATGCAGAAAGTTTTTACCCTAGGTTTAGAGGTAGGGTTAGGGGATTGAATCTGTAGTTCGTACAGTATAAAAACCGTGTCTATGGAGAGTCCTCATAATGATAGCCACACCAACACATTGCATTGTGTGTGTGTGTGTGTGTGTGTGAATAAGTGTGGAGTGCCCTTCTCTGAGGAAATGTGGTAAACCTCTGTCAGACACACACACACACAGAGTATTGTTGCTGTATTGTGTTTATTGTGTCAGACGGAGGGCTCATTTTACAGTGTTCAGATCCTCAGATGTGTGTGTGTGTGTGTGTGTGTGTGCACTGTAGGTGCTGAGCTAATGAATTTTGACAAGATATTTTTAGCCTCATGAAACCTTAACTGAATATTTTGAATACAGAGAAGTGTGTCCATATATGGTGATTTTTTTCTGGACTGAGGCGAACAGGGCTAAAATGTGTGTGTCTGTTTAAGGCTGAATGAGTGGAAAGTACTTGGATCACTCTGATTTTATTGGAGATCTTCAGTGCCAAACAAAGAAAGACATGTTTTATAAGTTTTATACAAAGACATAATAATAACTTATAGTTATTTTATACAAAGTTATAGTGTCAGCCATCACTAACAAAAAAAGTAGCAGGCAAAAAGTAACAAAACTTGGTATTACCAAGTTATTTTGGACATGTACCTCGGAGATACCATTTTACTATATTAACACTGTATTATATTATCAGATGGATTACTAGGATGTAATCTTTTGGGGGTGGTGGGGGGGGGGGTGTTATGGGGCACAACATTAAAACCACCTGCCTAATATCGTGTAGGTCCCCCTCGTGCCACCAAAACAGCTCTGATCCATCGAGGCGTGAACTCCACAAGACCTCTGAAGGTGCCCTGTGGTATCTGGCACCAAGACGTTAGCAGCAGATCCTTTAAGTCCTGTAAGTTGCGAGGTGGGGCTTCCATGGATCAGACTTGATGGTCCAGCACATCCCATAGATGCTCAATCGGACTGAGATTTAGGGAATTTGGAGGCCAAGTCAACACTTTGAAATTTTTGTCATGTCCCTCAAACCATTCCTGAAAAATGTTTGCAGTGTGGCAGTGCGCATTATCCTGCTGAAAAAGGTCACTGCCATCAGGGAATACCAATGCCATGAAGGGGTGTACCTGGTCTGCAACAATCTTTAGGTAGGTGGTACATGTCAAAGTAACATCCAGATGAATGCGAGGACCTAAGGTTTCCCAGCAGAACATTGCCCAGAGCATCACACTGCCTCCGCCGGACTGCCTTCTTCCCATAGTGTCATGATCCTGTTCTGTCTACCCTTCGGTCTCTGTCTGTTTTCTATTTGTATGTGTTTGTCGTGTGTAATTGGTTGTGTCTGTGTTTCTGTTAGCCGTGTGCTTCCCTGTCCCCGCCTCCTCATTACCCTTGTCACTCTCTCTAGTTTAGTCCTTGTTATTTTAATTGCCTTCACCTGTTCCTCATGTACCTTGCCTATATATTGTGCCCTCCTCCCTCTTTTATATGTCAGATTGTTTTGTGAGATTTGTTATTAGTCATTCTGTTCCTGGTCCTGTTCCTGTCCTGTTCCTCTTCCCGGTTGGTCTAGTATAATGGTTATTATACTTTTTCTGGTTTAAGTTTTGATTTGTTTTCTCTCCCCATGAGAGTTTTGTGTTACTTGTTCTGTTTTCAGTTGTTTTAATTAAATTATTTTTATTTTCACTTATTCTTGCATTTGGGTCCTCATTCCTGACACATTCCACTGCCATCTCTTCCCCTGGTAAACGACGCACATGCATCCGGCCGTCCACATGATCTAAAAGAAAATGTGATTCATCAGACCAGGCCACCTTCTTCCATTGTTCCATGGTCCAGTGCTGACGCTCACATGCCCATTGTAGGTGCTTTCGGCAGTGGACGGGCCAGCATGGGCACTCTGACCAGTCTGCGGCTACGCAGCCCCATATGCAGCAAGCTGCGATGCATTGTGTGTTCTGACACCTTTCTATCATGGCCAGCATTACGTTTTTCAGCAATTTGTGCAACAGTAGCTTTTCTGTGGGATCGGACCAGATAGGATAGCCTTTGCTCTCCATGCACATCAGTGAGCCTTGGGTGCCATGACCCTGTCGCCAGTTCACCGGTTGTCCTTCCTTGGACCACTTTTGGTAGGTACTGCATACCGGGAACACCCCACAAGACCTGCCGTTTTGGAGATGCTCTGACCCAGTCGTCTAGCCATCACAATCTGGCCCTTGTCAAAGTTGCTCAGATTCTTACGCTTGCTCATTTTTCCTGCTTCCAACACATGAAATTAAAAAACTGACTGTTCACTTGCTGCCTAATATATCCCACCCCTTCACGTGTGCCATTGTAATGAGATAATAAATGTTATTCGCTTCACTTGTCAGTGATTTTAATGTTGTGGCTGATCAGTGTATTTTTGTCAGATCAGGGGGTGCTCCTCCTTGATAAATTAGCTTGCGTTAGTCCTTCTTGATCATGTTTCTATGTTGGTACAGGGGGACATCAAAAGTTTAATGGGGGGTACAAGGAGAATCTAGGGGGTAATGCCCCTCCTATCATCCTCCTTTGACCCGGCCATGAAATGGATGGTTCCGACTTTAAAATCTGATTTGATGAGCCACGTTCAAAGCTGTTATAAAATGCTAATAAACTCTCACCTGTGACTGCACATTCTATATTAATGCGGCAAGTTGTTACATTGCTTGGTGACCATAAACTGACTCTTGTGGCTCATTTCTTTACAGGACATTAACCACCATAAATTCTTAGGGGCGCTAGTTGATTCTTAAAGGTGCTCTCAGTCAATACAGTCGGCGAAATACAGTCATCTCAACAGGGATGGATTACTGACCGGGCCAATGGGGCCAGTGCCCAGGGGCCCTTGACTACCAGGGGCCCTTGACTGCCCAGGGGGGCTCTGGGCTTTAAGGTTGCACGATCCAGTTTGGCGATCCCCCCGCTCGAAAACCCATCAACAATGAAAGACAGTTGCTATGTAAAAACATTTTGGGAGGGGAGGGGGAGCCCTTGGAGGTAATTGGCCCCGGGGCCTTTGCAAGTCATAATCCATCCCTGCATCTCAATGGGAATCCGGGCGATCCTGAATTTCGTGCGATGGACTTCAGGTGAAAGAATTTCCCCTCGCGGATTTCGCATGGAGTTCAAGTTTGGTGAACTTTGTGGTGAACTTTCGCCACTTTGAAAAATAGGAAGTTGCTTGGTTTGGCAGTGACCTCTGTGTGGGCGGTGCTTCGTAAACAGCTACACTGAATATTCAAAATGTACAAGGATATCATTTTAGCTGTGTTTTTTTTCTTTTTCTTTTCTTTTTAACTTCACTCTGGAAGAGTATGAAGTGCAGCATTTAAAAGAAGCTACTTGGCAGTTATGTTTTTGCTGATTTCACACATGGTCAGCATCCGTGCATGCCATCTCCGCCTGCAGAATTTCGCTGTGCGAAGGTATGTGCGACTGCGCCTTGACGGAATTTCTACAATGGCACTGGTAAACTAAAAACTATTGTGTTTTAATAATGTTGCATCCATGCCTCCAGGTGTCAGTGTAAGCCCAAGATGACACACAAAAATTGCACCTTTAAATTGATTAATTTGGTCCCACCAATCATGGATATGTGGTTACATTCTTGTATATAAATACTGTAGTAATAATTCTGTACCATGGTATAAATCACAGTACTATGGTGTTTTCATCTCATTCCATCACTGTAGAATGTCTTCAAATCTGTCAAAATAAATCATTTTGGAGATGCCACAAAAAAATCTGAGCAGTTGAACAGAATGTGTGTTTGTGTGTGTGTGATAAAGAGAGAAAGAGACTTAATCCCATTCACACTACCAGCGATTGTCTCGCTTGATGTTGCTAGTCCTGGTACTGTATGTCGCTAGTGGGAATTATCGATGTTTAGTTTGTGAATGAATCTGTTTTTCTGAACAAATATTTTAAGTGAATGAATCACTCTCGTTCACAGCCATACACTGACTCATATTTCTTGTTCACTTCAGTATCTCCCTTTTGAAGCCAATGAGCTCTAGTTTGAACCGCAAGACTGCTTTGATGGCTTTTCTTGCCTGTACAGACTGACTAAAGCATGAGCCAATTGGTGCTATTAATGCTATTGATAGCATTCAAGTGCAGGCTGTGAAGGAGCATAACATTGTTTTGACCCGCTGACCGAATATGCACTTCGCTGAACCAGCCGGTCATTTGACTCTCATTTGAATGAAATAAATAACCTGTCATCTTGTTTATGAACGAGAATCTGATGGCTGGCTGAATGAAAGGAGGCAAGTCGTTCGTTCAGTTTGGCAACAAGAAAAGGGGGCGGATGAATTCTGATTAAAAGTTACTGATGACCACACATTAAAGGTGTTGTAAGCGATTTTAGCCGTTCAAGAATTTCCCTAAACTGAGTCGTTGGATTAGCCACGGCCCCTTTTTCAAAAACCCCGCACTCCAAAGATACCAAATGAGCATTATTGAGACCGACACAAGCAGAAATGGTTGTCAAAAACAACAGCAGCAGGGGGCCTGGGTAGCTCAGTGGTAAAGACGCTGGCTTTTTCTTTATTCTATTGTTATACCCATGCATGTGGTTACAGACAAATTATATAAAACATTAAAATCCCTCATAACGTTATAACTTAATTTCTTTCCTGCACTCGACATCAGTATCTTAGAGGAGACAGATGACGTGAGCTCCACTGTCCTCACTCTTATTGTCACTCCCAAATGTCGCTGTTTATTTGCATAAAGTTAAACTTTTTTGTGTCTCTTGCCATGCCCACATCTTGTCGCCAGCGGTCACTGTTATTCGTGTCAACGGTAATCGCACTGCTCTCATTGAAAATGAATACGATTGTGTCTCTTTTGTTACCCTTTTAAACCCACAGGCAGGCATGTGGATGTAAAGACAGAAAGAATGAACAGTTTGTGCTTCATGCAGTAATAACAGAATATATCAGAATAAAACATAGCTTTGCCAACACAAGCGAGAGAGAAAAGATGAGTGTAGACTGAGTGGCCATATGCTGTGTGTGTGCAGATTTCAGTATTGTGGTGTGTGTTAGTGTTCAGAGTGGTGATCAGATGCTTAGACAGCTCAGAACAAGGAAACAAAATGATGAGCATATGAAAGGTGAGTGTGTGTGTGTGTGTGTGTGTGTGTGTGTGTGTGTGTGTGTGTGTGTGTGTGTGTGTGTGTGTGCTGGAGGTTACCCGGTTTATTTTTTTTAATTTACACTCCTAAGTCTACAACCAACACCATCTCTCCTTTATTTTTTCTGCCACCCTATCCCTTACTTGCATTCCTTATTCCATATTTCATTATCATCATTGTTTATTCTATCTGTTTCTCCTGCATAGTGTGTGTGTATGTCAGATGTTGGAGAGGTAGTACCTGCTAGTGCTAAATGTTAAATTTGATTAGAGTGCTGAAATCTGATGGAGTGTAAATTATCTTCCGGGAACTGGTGGTGTTGATTTATGTACACACATATCATTAATACATGCATAACAAATGAGAGCTGTTTATAAATGCACAATTGCATTTGTAACCTGGAACTTAGTTACTGCAGGCCTGACAAATGTTCAGCTTAGTCATTAATTTGTATCTTGAACAAACTCTTTTCACAGTCTCTCTCTCTCTCTCTCTCTCTCTCTCTCTCTCTCTCTCTCTCTCTCTCTCCCTCACTCTCTCTCTCTGTGTGAGTGTTACTTAGATGCTATTGGGCCCCTGATTCCTCAGGCCTTGTTGCCATGGCGTTGTGACTCACAGTGCAGGGTGATTATTTCATAGCTGCTAGCCAAGAGAACAAAACACACACTCTCAAAACACTCACACGCACACTGGCTAACCCACTCATATATTAGTGGATGCACCCTGAGCGACATGTCAGAGCAGTGAATTTTTTTTAATGTAGAGTGTGAATAGAGTTATAAGCATTCATTTCCAAATTAATTCTTTAACCCTGTTTGACCTGTGTCATAAATAGAGCAAAATCTCTTCCTTGGATGGATGGATAGATGGATGGATGGATGGATAGATGGATGGATGGATGGATAGTTCTTTACGTGTGTGTGTGTGTGTGTGTGTGTGTGTGTGTGTGTGTGTGTGTGTGTGTGTGTGTGAATGGGCGTTCCAGAATGTGTCTCATGTGTGTGCCCATCCATGTCCTTGGAGAACTTCATTTTACCTGGCAGTGTTAAACACTCACATAGTACATGCACACACACACGCACACCTTGGCTGGGTTGTGTGATGCCCAGATGGAGGCTGGCAGAGATATGGTTGAAATGCCAGACCTCAGGTGGCACACACACAGCCATTTGGGGCATGTTTTATTCAATATTGTGTTACAGAAGTGTCTAAAATCCTCTTCATAGACACACACACAGACATTAGCTTTGCAGTTTTCAGTTATTTAATTAGCAGACACTTAAAATGGTTTTGTGTGTCTGCATGTAGCTTTATCTGTGTGATTCTCTCTGTGTGTGGTGATTAAGACTGTGGATATGCCATTTGAGTGTGTGTATGTTCAGCTTCATTTGTGCTTTATGTAAATGAGCTGGGCCAAGTCCAGAGGGGTCACAGACATTGCTACAGAATATAAAGTCTGAAGATGGCACAAGTCTGTGTATGTGTGCACTGATGTTCTTCAGTATGTATTTGTAAGCAGAGTGACATTCAGATACTCAGTCAGCTCATAGAGAAGTAGAGAGTAAAACAATTAGAATGTCAGTGACACACGGTAAGCCACACTGATTTACAGTCACTTTTCAACTGTGTTATTTCAGTGATATTTCATGTTATACAACAGTTCTGGTCCTGTAATCTTATTGAGCAAACAGCATTCCAGGAGTGCTGATGTATAACATAACAGCACTGAATGAGACACTTCACTGTCTGTGTCTGTTTGTGGACAATCGACAAGATAACTGGCCAAATTATGTCTAAAATGTAAGTTACTTGATATGAACTTCTTGTTGTATACAACCAATGTTGATATTGATTGATGTTGATGTTGATATTGACTGAATATTTAGTTTAGTGTAGTTATCTTCAATTGAGGTATGACAGTGTCTTAGGTCCATTTTTTCCGGTTTGCCTGTGTCCATTTCCTTCTAGATTTTCAAGGTTTAGAAGTATCTAACTGAAAGCTGTTTACAGTGTAAACACACACACACACACACACACACATACACGCACACACACACACACACACACACACACACACACACACACAAACACACACACACGTTGGTGTGGCTATCCTTATGAGGACTCTCCATAGACACAATGATTTTTATACTGTACGAACTATAGATTCTATCCCCTAACCCTACCCCTAAACCTAACCCTCACAAAAAACTTTCTGCATTTTTACATTTTCAAAAAAATCATAGTTTAGTATGTTTTTTTAAGCAATTCGAATAATGGGGGCACTTAAAATGTCCTTATAAACCACATTTATAGCATAATACCCTTGTAATTACCAGTCTGTAACCTAAAAAAGTGTCCTCGTAAACCTCTCTCTCTCTCTCTCTCTCTCTCTCTCTCGACTCACTCACACAGAATGTTTCTTTTCTGTCCAGGTCAGCGCATGTTGTTTTTTCTGTCTCTCCATTCCCTCATCCACATCATTCCCACTTTCTGTTCTACATGTGTTATGTTTGTGTGTTTATTTTCAGTTTTGGCCATGCATAAAAAGGGACATTATTTTTTTCCTTTAGGCCAGAGAGGAGGAGGGCGTTCCACACCACAGCTTGTCCAAAGACACGCCCAGACTTGTCCTCAAGACAAACAGCGATGTGCTTGTAAGATATAAACCATTTAACACCCCAAAATTTGAGAATTAGAAACAGCATATGCATATTGATGAAGATTTAGAAAAATGGTGTGATTGTGGCTATGTCTTAGTCTGAAAGTCTTAAGTTCAAAATTTCAAAAATTTCTACATTTAAAAAATCTGATGTCATCAAAAACAAGAACTCTCTAAAACTGACTTTTGACCCCTTAGTTATATAAGCATTTTGGGTGAATCTCAAAACAGTTCAAGAACATGTCATATTGGCCCGGACATTTCTTCGTGAGATTCACCCCTTAAGTCATTTTACAGTCCTATGTAAAACGGTTTCAACTTCTGTTGATTAAGACTTAGCACTTGGGGGCCTGGGTAGCTCAGCAAGTAAAGATGCTGACTACCGCAGCTGGAGTCACAAGTTCAAATCCAGGGTGTGCTGAGTGACTCCAGTCAGGCTTCCAAAGCAACCAATTGGCCCGGTTGCTAGGGTGGGTAGAGTCACGTTGTGTTCACCTCCTCGTGGTCAACAAGCTCATCAAGCCACGTGATAAGATGCGTGGAGTGACTGTCTCAGACACGGAGGCAACTAAGATTTGTCCTCCGCCACCCGGATTGAGGCAAGTCACTATGCCACCACGAGGACTTAGAGTGCATTGGGAATTGGGCATACCAAATTGGGGAGAAAAGACTTAGCACTTGACACAAGACTTTTCAAATCACACCTGCATTTTAACCTAAACTAGTTTATGAGTTGTTCTACTTATCCACTTTATTAACAGTAGAAAAAGTGTATGCCGTTCTGACATTCAATATCTCATGCTTTTTGTTTAAACATTGTCAATCTGCATTTAATGTTATTGTTTGCCACATGAATGGTCAAGCATTTTGTGTGTGTGTGTATGTGTGTGTGTGTTGTGTTAGCATATGGCCGGTCGAGAGCAGCTACATTCTGTGCATGATGGGAAAAGAAAGGCATTAACACCTTAACTTCCTCACTAACATTGAGTTGGCAGTCATACGTAGGTAATTACAGTAAAAGAGCGTAAAGCTACTCACAGCATGGTCACGGACATCGGCTTAACGGCCACAGCAGAAGTAAATGACAGTAATTACCTCTCAACCATGTGAGAGAGAGAGAGAGAGCAAAGCAAAATAAGTAGGTGAAAGATTAAGAGAAAGAGAGCGAGACAGACAGTGGATTGAGGGAAAGAGACAGAGAGAGAGAGGGGGGAAAAAAAGATGTCCATTAGGGTAATGTGCAGTAAAAAAAATTCTTAAAGAGCCACGGCTCGTTAAGTGGACTCCATCTGTCTCGATTTTTAAACATAGGAAAATCATTCATAACTGAGAATATCCAGGCACACCTTGAGCTGGTCTGACTGCATGTGCATGTTAACTGGCATGGTCAGATTTCCAACGGTTGAAACGCAGCGAAGGCTTCATTAGAAAATCACATTGATTGACAAATGAGTTGCATATTTCATCCCTATTTCCTTCCACATCATTCCATGTCAGGAACGCAGCCAGCTCCTTTCAAATCAAGCCAATTCAAGTAATGCGTTAAAGATTGGATTACGAATTCCAAATCAGATGTACATTTGTTCGTAGATATTTCTAATGAATTAAATCAATTTTATCTCCTAAATTGATTTAAGTGGAGTCGAGCTTGATTTGTTCCAGCTGGTTCTTTGTCTGAAGTCAGATTTTTATTCCTTTGCAAATAGATTGAAGAATCATTTCATTCGGAATGAGTTTAATCAGCATCGACCCATTTCTCTGAAGATGAGCTGGTCCAATACTTTCGTAGCAGGGCACTGAAATTATGACATGAGCTTTGTTCACACTGCACACAAATATGATTTGTTTTTCAAATTTGATTTTCAGGACTGACTGTCCACATTGCTGTTTTGCAAGTGATAAAATTTGATCTGTTTTTTTTGTTCAGACACTATAGTCAATATACAATGTATCTATATAGATTGCTAGAGAAATTATGTAAGTGTTAGCACAATGCCAAGATGCTTTTTTTTTTCTACAAAAACACTCAATTTAAGCTAATTTTAGAATTCATTTATTTAAGTACTGTGTCCAAAACAGCTATCTCTTCCACTGTTTAACTATTCACTACATAATCATCAGATTTCATGTTTATTATAAATATACTGTAGGCTATTATATATATATTGACTGTTGAGAGTTCAGACAATAGAACACTGAACAGATTCGAGTCAGATAAAATTGGCCAAAAAAATAATTTTTGCTTCTTATATGAACAAAGCCATGTTTTCAACCATCAGTTTGTAATGTTTAGATTTATTTGGTCAAAAAGCATCAGCATCTAAATAATTGAGTTTATTGTGTAATTGAGTTTATGGCGCTGAACAGATCAGGGCTTGGAAGTAGACATGTGTTTTTTGTGTTACTATGCTGTGTGTTTATAAATATGTGCATGTGTCTTATTCTTATTCTCTCTCTGTCTATCTCTGTGTCTCTCCTTTTCTCTGTCCATGTGATGAATGTCCATCATTGACAGTAGTGGCATATGATAAATGCCTTCATTATCTTCCTTGCAACTCTGGCTTTGGCGGTCAATTTACCAGCCTTAAGAGAAATCTCAGTCTCTGCAGTCCACTCACCAGGCCTAAGGCAAATCATATTTACATTCTAATTCAGAAAACTTCATTGGCATAATAATCAAATGTTTAATAATAAATTGCCAAAGCATTAGTAAACAGTACACAACATGCCTAGAAGGTATGGGAGTTTGTAGCAACTAGATTGCCATTGTTTGCTGGTTTAATGGTCTGCAGAATAAGGAGAGTGTATGTTCCTACTTTATGTGTAATTATGGCATGGGGTTAAGAAGTGAAATTCAGTTTCTACCTCATTTTGACCACATACACACTGCAGCTAAATGCAGTTGTCACTCCTCTTCTAAGTGCTTACTCTCATTCTGATAACACAGATTTTGGTTATCATGTTAAGATAATGAAAATGTAATGAGGTATGAGATGCCAAAACGTTGCTAATTTTGTCACATAAACGTACTAATGCACGTTTGGGACTGACTCCTGTATTCTGTACAAACAAAACACAGTTTTCATTGGCAAAACTTTGCATTATGTACATTGCCTTTGTTTGCAGTAAAAGCACAGCCCAGTTGTATTTATATCTGTTTGTGTCTGCCTGTCTGTCTATATGACAAGACAATGTTTGCAAATCTCTTTCTATGTACTCTACTTGCTAGGCCTGAGGCAAGTCTTTCTCTACACTCTAGTTCTTAGACCGATCTCCTTGCTGGAGATTGACAACCATATCAACTCCAAGACACTTTTGTTGAGTGGTCAGAACTATCGTGGCAGAGAAAGTGACAGAGAAAGTGAGAAAAAGAGGCAGTGTTCAGTCATTTATTAGTATATCTTATAGGTACAGTCCTATCACATCTATGTTCATCTTTCTTTGACTTTGTTATATCTATCTATCTATCTATCTATCTATCTATTACCCAGAGTTCCCTCTCCCTGTCTATTCTGTCTGACTCACGCACACAAACAAACCAAATTTTCTGTCTTGCTGGTCTAAGCTTCATCTTACTGTCTGTCTCAGTCTGTTGTCAATGTCTTTCTCAGTTTGTGTCACCTGCAATGCCACATATACACACTCACACAAACACACACTCAGGAACCACATGCATAATTGTCCCTTGAAGGGAAAACCTTTTAGCTGTGGCTGTCAGAGTTTGACCCTGCAGCTTGCCTTGGGCAGCTGACTCCTGACATCTTGTAATTAGTGTGTGTGTGTTAGAGAGAGAGAGAGAATGTATGTATTGAAAAGACAGATAAACTACTGTATGTGTTAGGGAGAAAATCTGTGAAAAATACAAGAAATGTTTTTTTAGAATTGATCCGCATCCTACACATCCTCATGCTGGATGGATCAAAAAATAAATAAAAAATCTAATTGCTTTAATAACACACTGCCCAAAATGCATATAGACATAATTCATCTTAAATTGTTTTATTCTTATATTCCTGATGGTACATGTACATCACCCAGACATCTTTTTAAGGTGTACATTTTCATCTGTAAGATTTTTAGTCCCCTAAAACATGTTGGATGTTAGAAGGATATTCAGAATAAAAATTTATAAATAAATTATATATATATATATAAGTTTATGATTTAGAATGTTAGTGAATCAGCTCTTTTTAAGATGTTTATCAGATGTTTGTACACAATATATAGAATATGATGCTCTCCAGACCAGATGTTTGTGTGCATACAAGGATTCATCATTCTAACATATTCAAAGGCTTTGTAAAATATTAGTCTATTTATTCTACTTTTTTTGCTTCAACTTTTTTCCCCTACATCTATATACATTATAATTTTAATTCTAACATGCTTTGGCAATATTGTAATCATTTACAGTCATGTCAGTAAAGCCTTCCTGACTTAGACACAGAAAAACAGAATAGAGGTGATGCGGTTGAGTTGACACTTGCAGTGAGGGTGAAACAGTGGTTCTGTGTCTAGCTGAGAGAGCTGATCATTTGAAAGCTTGAGTTGAATATAATATTTTATGACATAAACCACATTTCTCTTCACACTCTAAATGTTTGGCTTGTGAAATTTAAAGTTTGATTGACGGTATAATCTTAAATAGATCTGACATTTTACACAACACGCACACACACTCTTCACACACTCTCTGTCATTAGGCTCTCTAAGTCACAAAGAAGGATAGCCATACTGTTTTAATGATGTCTTAGTTAGAATTTACATCATTTGAAGTAGTAATGAATCTGAATGTGTAGACCTTGTGAAGTATACCGCAATAAAATTGTTTTCTGAATCAGAGTTTTTGTCTTGTTTTCCAGTGAAAAGTATTTGAAAACAAGAATATAAATATAAAGTAAGATATAAAGTGATATGAAATATACAAAGACTTGTTTTCAGAGATGTATCTTGAATTAAGCATAAATCTAACATAATTAACAGAGGTATACTAAAACAAGAAAAGACAAAATTGCCAGTTGGGTAAGAAAAATATACAGTAACACTTTGCAATAAGGCTCTATTTATTAACATTATTTGCCTCCATTAATTAATATGGACTAACAATGAACAATACTTTTACAGCATTTATTTATTTTGTTTAATGTTAATACATATTTTACAAAAAAGTTTTTGTTTACATTAGTTAATGCAACATGAACTAACAATGAACAATAGTATTTTGATAAATTAACATTAACCAAGATTAATAATGCTGCAAAAAGTCGTTGTTCAAGTCTAATGCATTTACTAATGCTAATGAATAGAACCTTACTGTTAAGTGTTACCAAATATATAAGTAAAGATATTCTCTGAAAACAAGTCTTGTTGCATAGTTTTGTTTAGTACATTTATCTTGTTTTACATATGTGTAGATATTTATTTATTTATTTTTTTACTGGAAAACAAGCCACATTTCTGGTTTTAAAAAAAATATTTTGTAGGGTTTTCAGCTGTAATTGATGTTTTAATTAATTTGTATTTTGTTCATTGTTACTCTGCGGTTGTTCGTGTTACAGGTCTGTGACTGGTGCAAACATATCCGCCACACAAAGGAATACCTGGATTTTGGTGCAGGGGAGAGGCGGCTCCAGTTCTGTAGTGCAAAGTGTCTGAACCAGTATAAGATGGACATATTCTATAAAGAGACACAGGCTGCACTGCCAGGGGGACTGTGTAACCCTCCTCTCCCTGCAAGTGATACTAAATCAGAGAGCGGAGCTGGTGTACAACTCCTGACACCTGAGTCCTGGAGCGCACCTCTAAACGAACTCCGCAGTCGTAAGGCACCTTCACCAGGGGGCACCACCTCTGTAGCCAGACCCTCTGGATCCACGTCGGGGTCACCGTCCGAAACTGGAACTGTGTGTTCATCCTCATCCTCTTCATCATCGTCATCATCATCTACGAAAATTCCTACACCGCGGCCACACGAGAGTCCTGCATTACCGGCCCTTCCCCCACCTCATTTAGCGAGTTTACACCCAGCTCTGGGTGTGCCACCTGGCAGCCCACCGATGGTCATGACACCCCGTGGCCCGGTCCCTCTGCCTCTCTTTATGGAGCACCAAATGATGCAGCAGATTCGCCCTTCGTTTCTCTGTCCCCCAGTCCCCAACAGCCCCCATTCTAATCCTATGATTCCAGGCATTGGGCCACCACCACCTCCTCGGACTTTTGGTCCTCCGTTGAGTCCCATGCACCGCTCGCTCCTCTCTCCTCACATGCACCCGTCCTCCACTCCAACACTTCCTGGGAACCCTCCAGGTATGTTGCCCCCTCACCCTGGCACTCATATGCCAGCCTTGCCTTTTCCCCCAGTTAACATGATGCCAGCTGGGCCCATCCCAGTTCCGCCCTATATGAACATTGGCATGCCTTCTCTGGCCCCCTTAGTGCCACCACCTACATTATTAGTGCCCTATCCTGTGATTGTGCCATTACCAGTCCCCATACCCATACCGGTGCCCATACCGTTCAGTCCTCAAGCATCAGGTGATCGACCAGGAAATGACGGAACACTTCCAAATGCTGCAAGTGAACGGAGTGATTCAAGGGCACCACCCTCGTTTTCTCCCGGCTCCTCTAGAAGGGAGGGGAGAGACTTTCAACAAGCCCCTCCCACCTCAGATACACTCTCGCCTGGCTTTTCAAAGCAGAAAGAGCAGGGCAGGACAAATGTTGTTAATCTGATGGTTAAAACAGAAAACTCTAGTAATGGAAGCTCTGGAAACTCCTACAAAGACACATCAGCAGATGGAGTCATTGATCTAACGACCAACCGTCGCTCCCGGCAACAACTAGTCATCCAGAGGGCAGTAACCTGTGTTCAGGTAAAGCCAGAACCTGGAATAAGCCCACCACCTTTGCTTGGACACTCACAGTTGGGTGAAACTGGGTTGGATGGGACAGCCAATACAAGCACAGGCACAATAGAAGATATCCATGGAGACAGTAACTCTGAAAGCCCTTTGGCTAGTGTGGCACTGCCTTGTGCTGACCCCTCCTACTGCAGTGGAACGCCACCTCTTTCTCAGCCAATTACATGCAGCACTACCACTGTTCCTAGCAACTCCACCACAACTAAAACTGAGCCTGGCTCTGCTACGCCCTGCAATGTGATAGTTAATGGGAGCTGTAATGTGCCATTTGCAGACGGTTCGATCAGGACACCACCATTAGAACAGCGCCCCCTAGTGGACCCCTGTCGCAGGACCGCCACTGTTTGTGACGAGTCTATTGGTGCAGATCTAGAAGGAGAGGACCTGAAAGAGAACAGCTGCTTAGCTACGGAAAAAGACTCGGCAGGTAAGAGAAGCTTAAGTGACCAGTCTGCCATTACAACAGGAACAGGGGAGGACAAATCTCAGAGCCCTGAAGATCCCCCATCTGGTGAGGACCATGCCTATGCCCTGCCCCTAATGCCCAAACCAGGCTGTGTCATTCAGCCTGTGCCCAAACCTGCTGACAAAACCGCTGCCATCCTGCCGTGTGGCTTTACAGTGCCATTAACAGGATCAGTGGCTATGGAAATGGAGCCTCCGCTGAAGAGAAGGTGTCTGCGTATCCGCAATCAGAACAAGTGACACAGAGTGCATAGAGGTGAGTCAGATTACCAACTCTCTTAATAGTCTTATTAACCCTTGTGTTGTGTTCGTTTGTGCTTACACCTTTTGTGTTCCTGGTCAAACATGACTGGTCCACTAAGATTGTTCATAAATCTCTCATCTTGCATATATTACCCCAAGATATTGCATAAGATCTTTTTGTCAACTTCTATTTTAGTAACTATGACAGGTTTTGTACTCCTTTTTTTAACAGATTTAAAAAATACAATAAATAAAATAATTGATAGAAGAATTAATTGAACTGACCTTATACCAGACTAATGGGGGACACTTCCTGCAGAAAAAAATAAAAATAATAATAACTGGGGGCCTGGGTAGCTCAGCGAGTACTGACGCTAACTTCCACCCCTGGAGTCGCGAGTTCGAATCCAGGGTGTGCTGAGTGACTCCAGCCAGGTCTCCTAAGCAACCAAATTGTCCCGGTTGCTAGGGAGGGTAGAGTCACATGGGGTAACCTCCTCGTGGTCGTGATTAGTGGTTCTCGCTCTCAATGGGGCACGGGTTAAGTTGTGCGTGGATCGCGGAGAGTAGCATGAGCCTCCACATGCTGGGAGTCTCCGCGACATCATGTGTCGGTGTAAGATGTGCAGATTGACTGTATCAGAAGCGGAGGAAACTGAGACTTGTCCTCCGCCACCCGGATTGAGGTGAGTAACCGCACCACTATGAGGACCTACTAAGTAGTAGGGAATTGGGCATTCCAAATTGGGGAGAAAAGGGGATAAATAATATTAATAATAATTATGTAATAAATTAATAACCACTCGCTTGACTTAAACAAAATAAAGTAAAATAAAATCAATAAAAGTTTATGAAAATTATCAAAAAGAAATTGTCTGTTCAGATGCCCTATGTGAACAAAGTCATGGAATTTTATTCCAACTGGTTGAAATAAACTACACTTTTTAGAAAAAAAATAAATAAAAATGAATCCGTCAGTTTTGACCAGAACACAATATAAGGGTTAAAAGAATAGTTCCCACAAACATTATTTACACACCCTCATATTGTTCCAAACCCAGATGACTTTCTTTTTTCCATGGACCACAAAAGGAGATGTTAGGCAGCATGTTACTCTCAGTCACCATTTACTTCCATTGCATCTTTTTTTTTTTCATGTTGAACTACATGACAGACTTTTAATTTTGGGGTGAAATATCCCTTTAATAGTCTTACTATAGAAGTAATTAGTCTTTCAACATGTTTTTGTGTGTGTGTGTGTGTGTGTGTGTGTGTGTATTTGGTTGCAGATTAGTATTAAAGGAACAGTTAAGCCTCAAATTCTGCCATTATTAATGCACCCTCATGACATTCCAAACCTGTATGCTGTGATTTTTTTCAGTAGAACACAAAGGTTGATTTTTTGTTATAATGCAGCTCTTGTTATTCAATGGTTATTTATAGTGACATAACAGTGATAAATGATGACAGAATTTTCATTTTTGGGTCAACTATTCCTTTAGTACTCTATACCTTACATTAATACCTTATTACTTTAATTCATTTTAGATCATTCTGAAATGTATTTGAATAAAACCAAACAGATTTAAAAGACCAACAATGCTATATGCAATAATTTACCCATCACTCCCTCATTATCTCTCTTTTACTCTTCCCATTTTTTCTCTCTCGTAGATGTTAACATCTTACCAAAGGGATAAAGAGCACAACACTGCAACAGAGACCATCGGCTGTCCACAGACTCCTCCCCAGTCCAGCCAATCAAGATGTCAACCTTGTTTTCTCCACTTTTCCAAACCTTCACATGTACTCTGACATAGCATTGGTCATCCTGATTGGGCAGCTGTGTGCTCCCTCTACCCCTTTTGGCTAAATAGACTGACACAATGTGTTAACCTCGGGAACCTGGGGAACACTCGGTGGAAGTGGTGTTACAATCTGAGGAGGACTACACTGTACATAAACAGATTTCCAAGAACTGCCATAGGGCCAGAGGGCGGGTCTCAGTCCAAACGGTCAGAATAGATCGGCTAGACTGCCAATCAAACATGCTCATGAATAATGACACAGTCAGATTTGGAACAGGGCCAGTCAAATCCTGCCACAGATGGATGGGCTAGTTTGCTGCTTTGTGTGTGCATTTAAAGAATCATGCTTTAATCTGTCTGTTCGTTTGGGGTCTGAATCACATGCCATTGCTAGTAATTCAATACCCTTAGTCAGAGAGACAATTTAGAACCAGAGCTGCTCTAAAGATGGACCTAAAACTTTCTGAATACTCTCTCTGCTCAAATCTTTCTCTCTGTCCCTCTTTGTTCCCCTGACTCTGTGTATCAGTATCTGCAACACCAGCAAAACACTCTGTGCTCTTTCTAAACCTCTTTCCTTTCACTCTTTCTCTCCATTCTGAGGTGTTCAGGAACTGGGCACCAAAAAAGACAGGAAGAGAGAAAAGTACACACCCTGGAGGGAGTAAAATCACCACAGCGGGAGCACAAAAACAGAAGGATGGAGTGAACTTTCATTTCATTCCATCCTGTTAAGAAGCTGGAAACTCATTCAATGTTGGAGCAGCCCTGCTGAAAAGATCAGTTTAGACTGTGCAGGTCCAAGCTGGTTAGTGCTGTTTTGGTTCCGACCATAAAAATGCTGATCAACCAGCATGGTCTTTCAGGTGAAGATGGCTGAGGAAGTCTCGCTGATTAAGCTAATTTAGAAGCGTGTTGTGGACACCAGCACACCAACATACTCTGCCAGGGACCAGCAATGCAAGTCTTTTCAACAGGGAAAATGGACGGATGGCAGAAAATTAGTCAGCACTACTACGTATTTTTGTGCAATTAACTTACTCACTGATTTGATTGAGGATAACAGGGTACAGACCTCACCAAGCATGGCGAACTGTTGAATTGGCTGCTGGCTTTGCTGCCACTGGCTTGGAGAATGTCCCACCACATGGCAAAAAAAGTGAGCTGATATGAGCTTAGTTTTATCACTGACACTCTACATAGTTCAATAAAGAGCAGGTCTAGCTCTGCTGGTGGGTTGTGAACAATGTTAAAATACTTCTTGTTTGAAAACAGTCATTATTTTTCCAATTCTGTTTGGTGCTGCTAGAGGCACAGAATTTTCACACTTCGCCTCTAAATTTTAAATGAGAAAGATCACTCCTGGGTTTCCTTTTGTTGTACAATCACAATAATTTGAGCGGTCATACAGTGTCTCTGTGAGCAGTGAGATAGTGTCAAGGATGCATTCCTGAGGTTCAATTTTTATTTTATTTTTAAGCTTTATTTTTTGCCAAATCCTAGTCAGTGCTAAATTATATTCAGTATTACGTCTTTTCCAGCTATGGTAACAGAAACTGTTTCCTTCACAGTTCCAAGGTGCCTCAGTGTAGAGTTCACTTCCACTGGATGCCAAGAACATTTTACTGAAAGAAAGACTGGGTAGGCGAGGTGGACAAAGAGCCAAAATCATATTTGTTACAAAGAGTAATGTAAGAGCTGAGTGCATGGTTAGCAACTATATTGATCTGTTTTTTGTTTGACTAAACTGGAGGAACGAACCTTAAAGCCAAGCATGTTTATGTGTGGGAGAGAACGTGTGTCAAATTTCGAAACTAGTTATAGCCAAAAAAGAGTTAAATCTGAACATTCACATTAGCCAATTTATTTTGGGAGAAAAACTCTAGTATCAAATTTTTTTTTAAGAAAGGTGCACAAAATCACAGGGAGGATTTAAAAAATACACCACCTGGGATAAAAAATAATCAGATGATTTTACAAAACTGATTAGTACACTCTAAAAGGCCAAATATTTCAGTTATACATGAAAAGAGGAAGACATTTTCCTCTGCAAACAAGATATTTGTTTTTGTTTTGTTTTTTATTTAGTTTTGTTTTTTAGTTTTGTTTGTTTAGTTTTGTTTTGTTTTATGTTATATTTTGTTTTATGTTATGTTATGTTTTGTTTTGTTTTGTTTAGTTTTGTTTTGTTTTATGTTATATTTTGTTTTGTTTTATGTTATGTTATGTTATGTTATGTTATGTTATGTTATGTTTTGTTTTGTTTTGTTCAATTCATCATGTTTTTCTCTGATTACTCTACCCAAATCTAACTGTCAAATTATGACCAAATTTGCCTTTAACCTTTACCTCTTCTCTATCCCTCTTCCTCCCTCTCTATCCCTCTTACTATTTTCTCTCTGCTCCTGGACGACGTACAAAGAGGAGTGAAATCCTACCCTAACCCTCTGTACTTTTTCCTACAGGATTCAGTTTCGCAGTGGTGTATTTTTTTAAGAGTAGGCTCAGAGGTCTAATTGTGACTGGTTAGAGTAAGTACTGGATTTCTCTCTTGGGTTTGCATGTGGCTGGGTTTCATTCCAGTGTCAGATTTAAACACACACAAACACACACACACACACACACACACACACACACACACACATACACATTCCTGTGTCAAATTTATTTTGTCAGTGCTGATACGGCTGGCTGACCATCCGTCTGGATTGAGGTGTTACAGAGAACAGATTGCTAAAAAGGGCGAAATTTCAGAGAAACACACACACTTAAAGAACCAAGCTCAGTTACTTATTCAATGTGTTTGGTGTATGAATCACTGTGTGTGTTTGTGTGTCTATGTGTGTAGGGGGAGGCTCATCAAGGGCTGCATGGGACACACAGAGGCTTAGTCTTGGGATCTGAGATTATTTACACTGTGTGTGTGGTGCAACCAAACGTACATGTCTGGATTGGTTAAGAGGAGCCAGCAACAGCATTGCATTATTGACTCAAATTTCCTCCCTCTCTATTTCTCTCTCCTCCTCTTTCATACTCAGCCCTTTCTGTTCTCTTCCTTAAACTGAAATTACTATTAAAGGGATAGTTCACCCAAACATGACAATTCTGTCATTTAACCTTCCAAACACATATGACATTCTTTCTTCCCTGGAACAAGCCAGGAGATGTAAGAAAAAATGACAGCCTCAGTCACATTTCAAATTTCATTGTATGGAAAAAAGAACAGCGTCAATATTTGAAAATAAAATTCTCTTTGTGTTCCATGGAAGAAAAAATATTTGGGTTTGTAACAACAACATTGATGACAGACTTTTAGTTTTTGGGTGGACTGTCCCTTTAAACACATTGGACTTACTGAAGTCACTGTGCATAAAGCTGCACGCACCACCCAAACACCCCATTACTGCTCATCTCACATCAAAGAGCCAGACATGAAATATGATTTATTTATTTTTATTTTATTTTTTTACTTCCCTGAGTGTGTGTGTGTGTGTGTGTGTTGCACGGGAGAGATAATTGCACTTATGGTAAACACTGTAAAACTCTTTAACTATTGCAAACAGGCACAGTGTTCAGCATAATATCCAAAACAGCATAATTTCACTCATAAGGTTCCAAAACAGCTTAAACCAGCCTAAGGTAGTTTAGGGGTCTTCCATCCTGATCAGGCTTCTATGATGGCTGGTTTTAGAAGACTTTTCAGCTGGTCATTCTGGGAGCTAAACCAGCTGAGCACTAGCTTGTCCAGCCTGGTAGACCAGCTAAGACCAGCAAACTAGATTAGGCTGGTTTAAGATGTTTTTATTTTTATTTATTTTATTTTTAGCAGGGGTCCAAATTGCCACTATGTTGTAGTTGGCACTTTCTTTAATATATGATTGCCACACTGTATTTACAGAGTCAGTGGCATACAGTGTGTCCACTAGAGGGAAGTGAAGTCCATCTTGTTAACGAGCTCAAACCAGTGCAATCAAGAGACCCATGGAGTTAAATGAACTGAAATAACAAACCATAGAGGAGGGTTTGCTTGAGTGCAATACTGTAATCCAATACTGCTTCAAAGGATCTAGAAGAGAGTCACCTGTTTTAGTGGCCAAACTGTCTTTCAGCCCTGAGGCTTGGTACACAGAACATTTAGGTTTTTTATTAAGCAAAATTAGTCTGAAAATTTGGAAAGCTTCTGTTTAATCAGAGAGGGGAACATGAGCACTGCTTTGGCGAAGCCACACACATAAACAACATGGAGGTACAGAAACCCATATGCCCAAATACCAGCAAAACCATCTTTCACAAGCAATGTTTTACAGACTAAAACAAAACAGCACAATCAAATCAAAGCACTTGCACCCCACCTCACCTCTGCTATAATGCTGTAAAATCAATAGAACAGGTGGGTTTGATGTGAATTTTCACATTAATCAACGCATGATTCAAAGGGGTCAAGTAGTAGCCATGTAAGAAACATGTTTTCCTACCATTCCTGTTGTCGGAATAAAATGTCTTTGTCAGCAGCCAGAATTATGCAACAACAAATTCTTATATCTGCACTCTGTGTGAGAGGCACTATGTCTAAAATAAAAAAAAGAAACAAAATGCAGTTTTTAAGGTTCTGATGTTAAAACTTTTTTGAGCTGCCTTAATTCTTTGTGTGCTCTGTAATTAAGAATGCCTGCTTGTTTAAATATCCCACTTTGTAAAAAACAAACAAACGAAAAAAAATAACAACACCACAAATAACACAAATAACAAAATCAACTTTGTTATCTGGATAGTATGGATGTATAGATGCTTTATCAGTGTCCTGTATGAATCTGAGATTTTGCTCAATTTGCCCACCTCTCACTTGCCCCACCCCTTCACCCCAAAAACCTTGTACATTTTCCCTTGTTGTTGTTTTTCAATCTTTTTGTGTACTTGCAGAACATTTTATAGTATTATTTATTACTGGCAAGCTTTTACATTTGCAAATAATAAAAGAAAGATGGTTCTTTGAACAGGGTAGCAAGAGGCAGCAAAGCTGCCCAATGAAATGTATGTCTGTTTTATTTAGTTTTTTGTTTATTTTCTAAATTAAGGAAGGAAACAGCAAGAGTAAAATAAAAAAATAAAAAAAGATAAAGTTGTCCTTTGATTATGCAGTCGTTATAAAACTTGTTGCTATGTATAATTTTTTGTGTTGTAACAGTATTTGTTTAACCCAGTGAATTGCTTATTAAAAAACAAATAAATAGAGGCACTCTCCAGTTCTCACTTCTCCAAGAGTTGTCTTCATTTTAATAATGCAAGTCTTTTCTGTTCTATTTTCAGGGTTCGCATGGAAAACCTGGAAATGTTCAATTGTAATATTTTAAAAATAGGGATTTTCAGGCCTGGAAAAGTCATGGAAATTAGTTAAATTGTACAAAGTCATAGAAGTTTCTATCATAAATGTAAAATGTTTTAGTTGTAAAATATTTTATTGGCTTAGTGCTCTTTGTGAGTGCAATCTCTGTAAAATGATTTTTAAAAATCCTTATCCAGTACACTGAATATATATACACATACAGGTGCATCTCAATAAATTAGAATGTCATGGAAAAGTTCATTTATTTCAGTAATTCAACTCAAATTGTGAAACTCGTGTATTAAATAAATTCAATACACACAGACTGAAGTAGTTTAAGTCTTTGGTTCTTTTAATTGTGATGATTTTGGCTCACATTTAACAAAAACCCACCAATTCACTATCTCAAAAAATTAGAATACATCATAAGACCAATAAAAAAAAACATTTTTAGTGAATTGTTGGCCTTCTGGAAAGTATGTTCATTTACTGTATATGTACTCAATACTTGGTAGGGGCTCCTTTTGCTTTAATTACTGCCTCAATTCGGCGTGGCATGGAGGTGATCAGTTTGTGGCACAGCTGAGGTGGTATGGAAGCCCAGGTTTCTTTGACAGTGGCCTTCAGCTCATCTGCATTTTTTGGTCTCTTGTTTCTCATTTTCCTCTTGACAATACCCCATAGATTCTCTATGGGGTTCAGGTCTGGTGAGTTTGCTGGCCAGTCAAGCACACCAACACCATGGTCATTTAACCAACATTTGGTGCTTTTGGCAGTGTGGGCAGGTGCCAAATCCTGCTGGAAAATGAAATCAGCATCTTTAAAAAGCTGGTCAGCAGAAGGAAGCATGAAGTGCTCCATAATTTCTTGGTAAATGGGTGCAGTGACTTTGGTTTTCAAAAAACACAATGGACCAACACCAGCAGATGACATTGCACCCCAAATCATCACAGACTGTGGAAACTTAACACTGGACTTCAAGCAACTTGGGCTATGAGCTTCTCCACCCTTCCTCCAGACTCTAGGACCTTGGTTTCCAAATGAAATACAAAACTTGCTCTCATCTGAAAAGAGGACTTTGGACCACTGGGCAACAGTCCAGTTCTTCTTCTCCTTAGCCCAGGTAAGACGCCTCTGACGTTGTCTGTGGTTCAGGAGTGGCTTAACAAGAGGAATACGACAACTATAGCCAAATTCCTTGACATGTCTGTGTGTGGTGGCTCTTGATGCCTTGACCCCAGCCTCAGTCCATTCCTTGTGAAGTTCACCCAAATTCTTGAATCAATTTTGCTTGACAGTCATAAGGCTGCGGTTCTCTCGGTTGGTCGTGCATCTTTTTCTTCCACACTTTTTCCTTCCACTCAACTTTCTGTTAACATGCTTGGATACAGCACTCTGTGAACAGCCAGCTTCTTTGGCAATGAATGTTTGTGGCTTACCCTCCTTGTGAAGGGTGTCAATGATTGTCTTCTGGACAACTGTCAGATCAGCAGTCTTCCCCATGATTGTGTAGCCTAGTGAACCAAACTGAGAGACCATTTTGAAGGCCCAGGAAACCTTTGCAGGTGTTTTGAGTTGATTAGCTGATTGGCATGTCACCATATTCTAATTTGTTGAGATAGTGAATTGGTGGGTTTTTGTTAAATGTGAGCCAAAATCATCACAATTAAAAGAACCAAAGACTTAAACTTCTTCAGTCTGTGTGCATTGAATTTATTTAATACATGAGTTTCACAATTTGAGTTGAATTACTGAAATAAATGAACTTTTCCACGACATTCTAATTTATTGAGATTCACCTGTATATATATATTTGCTGCTTGTTCAATTAACTTAATTAAAATGAACTAAAGCAACACATTTATAGAACATTTTTGTTCTATCAATCTAAATTTGTAAAATGGAAGTTTACTTAATCCATTAGAGTTGGGACTACATGAATACTTTTTGTGGTGTTAATGTAACATTGATGAAACTGGGCAGGGGGTTGCCATTTCTAATATACTTTGCATGGGACTTGATAGGGAGAGTGAATATGAAAATTAAGTGTTTTTTTTTTAATGTGTTTTTGTGCAAGATGAATATAAAGGGGGTACTTCTTAGTGTTTAATTATTTTGTTATGTTGAGATTTAGAAGAGTTTCTGTTATGTTGGGGTTTTGGTGGATATATTTATGGTGAAGAGAGGAGCCTGAGCTAATGATGAGGACAGGTGAATGTCACACATACAATTTTATCGCTTCTTTGAGCAAATGCTGTACTAACCATAGTACAGTTAATAAACGACACTCTATAGTGCTTCCAGCCAGCATGTATTTAGCATGCTACCATTCACTTTTACTAGTTAGTACATAAAGAAATAAAACAGATTTATTTGAGTTACATTAACACATCTAAATTTGTTGGGTTTACCCAATTCAAAGGTTCAGAGTTTTTTGTGTTGAGATTACATAGTCATTTTAATTTCAGAAAACTAATTTCAAACATGTGGAACCACTGTCCATGATTGAATCAAGTTCAGCCAAAGAGCTTTGTGTGTGTGTGTGTGTGTGTGTGTGTGTGTAATCTGAACAACTGGAAAAATCAATTAATCATTCAATCAATAAATCAATTGGTCAAAAAGTGTGGAAATCCTGTATTTCGATTTAAGATAAATGCAATGATGAACAATGCAATGTCATCCTATGCTCTGATATTGCCGCTAAAGTTGAGATGTATTATAAAAATGTCATCACTCAAGACCACAGTGACGCTGGATCACAGCCAAATACCTCTGTAAACCTGTGAGTGCTACGGAGGCTGTAGAGGGTCAAATCTCTCTGCGCTGATGTGTTGTGTGCGGAAGTACCAAAGTACCATCGAGACCGAAACAGCTGGAGACACTTCGTGGCATCTCCCTAAAACTGATTATACACCGGGATTAAAGGGCCAGGAGTTAAGGGAAATGCTGTCAGAGATGGACGGTAATTTGACGTTGCATTTCGCCAACTTCAGTACTCTGTTCGTGTGCATGGTGCTGAAATTCCCGCAGATATTCGTACTGATGAGGGCCAAAGCGACAACTGGAGTCAGTTTGAACAGTCTGCTGCTGGAGCTTATCGGGTAAGAAAGAACTTTACAGCTTTGACAGTATGCACATCACTGCAGCTCTAGCAGACCACAGCATTTTCTACATCCATCTATTTACACTGCGATGCGACGCACCAAAACTACAATGTTTCCACTGTAATCAACAAAGCTGCGATTTGATTTTAGACAGCTTCATTGGTTATAATGGGTGCATTCTAGTTTGTCGTGTTGCGTACACTACTAGAATATACACTCACTGAGCACTTTAGTACACATAATAAATCGTGTGGCAGCTGTGTAATAAATAAAGTCATTAAAATACAGGTAAGGAGCTTCAATGTTCACATCAACCATCAGAATGGGGAAAAAATGTGATCTCAGCTATTTCGACCATGGCTTGATTGTTGGTGCCAGACGGGCTGGTTTGAGTATTTCTGTAACAGCTGATCTCCTGGGATTTAACATACAATAGTCTCTAGAGTTTATTCAGAATGGTGCCAAAAAAACAAAAATATCCAGTGAGTGGCAGTCCTGCAGACAGAAATGCCTTGTTGTTGAGAGAGTTCAATGGAGAATGGCCAGACTGGTTCGAGCTGACAGAAAGGCTACCGTAACTCATATAACCCCAATGTACAATTGTAGAGAGCAGAATAGCATCTCAGAATGCACAACACATTGAACCTTGAGGCGGATGGGTTAACATAGCAGAAGACCACGCCGGGAACATCATTAGGACCATAGTGTTCCCAATAAAGTACTCAGTGAGTGTATGTATATAAAGCTCACAAATATGTAAAGTCTTGATAGCTTTTTAGTCTCTAATATCTAAACCCAGTACCATCAAACTGTCACAGATATTCGACTACATGAATCTGCCAGTGCAAGATGATATGCTCAATGTAAGTAGGTTGATCGGTTCTGCTGTTTGCATATAAATAAATGTGTTGAATAGATTCTAGTGTAATTTTCACAGTGCATTAAATCAAATCAAAGTTTATTTGTCAAATACATAACAGTATAGCATGCAGCATTATTATCATATTTAAGGTATGTTAAGGATGGGCAACAAGTTTGGAATGTTACGGCCAAAGCAAAACCTATGGAAATCTTTTCCTTTTGTTTCAAACTCTACCTATTCTTCTCCCTCTCTGTGTTTGCAGGTTTATAGTGTTCATGTCCTATCAGATGTACTATGATTATCCACCTCTCACATACCTGGAGTATCCGATCCTCATAGCACAAGGTGAGTTCGGTTTACAGAGGAGCTTCTGAAGGAGCAATGGGTCATTTTTTCACATGGTAAGGCTAGAGTTTGAGTGTTCAACCCTGTTCCCACAGATGTTGTTGTGCTCCTTTTGATTCTACATTACAACAGGAACATGAAGCACAGCATCATTTACGCCGCAGTGTATCCTTCCACCCCTTTCTCTCACAAACACAACAACCAATATAAAGCAAAATTGGTGGGGACTACCAATCTATTGTTCGTGATTTAAGATAATATTAATGAACAAAGACCAACCCCAAAATACAACATTAGGATTTCTGATGTATAAAGAAGAAATGTAATAGCTGTATGAACCCTTTTTTGTGGGGACTTTGTGGTCAGGTTATGCTATTCTTCTGGGCACAAGAATAGCAAAACCTGCCCTATTTAACCTACAAAAATATGTCATGTAGCCTGTATGATCATTTTCTTTCTCCTTAACAACAAGAATCAGGTTTGTTGGTGGATGGCAGCTGCTGACAGTACAGAAATGGGTGATTGATCTGGCAATGGTGAGAGAAACTCTACTACTGCATCTATATGGGCTTGGATTAGTGTCTTAATTTATTTACAGGTTAATCTGTTTTTGATGTTCTCTCTCAGAGTCTGTGTACATTCATTAGTGCAGGCAGCAAATTGGCACAGCTTCAGTGTATGTGGCGTTCAAAGAATTCTGGACAGGTCAGCACTCTCACCTGGGGCCTGGCCACATATACATGCCTAAGTAAGTGACAAACAGACACATGAAGGGAAAATAAAGATAAATGACTTAAATAACAAGCATTTGGACTTGGATTTCTAACACCTGATATTGTGTTGTTTTTGTCAGCGAGGGTCTTCACTACCATGATCACCACAGGAGACACACAAGGTCAGTCAGAGCTTCCTGATTGGATGTTTTTGAATTAAAGTACTGATTGTTTGGTCAAGATGTTGGTAACTTGGTCATGAACTTACCATTCTTTCTTCTTCAGTCCTCGTTCGGTTTGTCGTCATGAGCATTCTGAACATGTGGGTGACTGCGACAGTGATCCACTACAAACCTCGTGCTGTGAAACAGGATTAAGATCCAACGCTATGGGTATATCATCACTTCCTGTTAGATGTGATGTTTCCCTATTTCCCATGTGTGGGGTTTGAGGTTTCGAAGAAAGGAAACATAACTCACACTGAACTGTATCAGGTCTGGTGCTGTTTGGATGTAGCACTTTCTATAAAGGATTTGTAAATCCTTTTGATTTGTAAATGATTTTGTAAAGGATTTGATGATTTACTGACTCTGGGTAAGTGTATACTACATTTAAAGGAATATTCCGTGTTCAGTACAAGTTAACCTCAGTCAACAGCATTTGTAGCATAATATTGATTACCACAAAAGATTTATTTTGACTTGCCCCTCTTTTTCTTTAAAAAAAAAAAAAAAAAAAAAAAAGCAAAACTCTGGGTTTCAGTGAGGCACTTACAATGGAAGTGAATGGGGCCAATCCGTAAATGTTAAAATACTCACTATTTCGAAAGTATAGCCACAAGACACACAATATGCTTGTTAACATTATTTTAGTGTAATAAATTCCCTTACTAACCTTTTCTGTGTAAAGTTATATCCAATTTTACAACTTCTTTGCCATGTTGATGTCAACAAACCCTAAAATGACTGTAAAAATGACGATTTAAACAACTTTACAGCTCAAATAATACATGAGTTTTAACAGAAGAATTAATGTAGGTGCTTTTATAAAAATATAAGCTTCACATTTTGCCTTTAAATCCTCCAAAAATTGGCCCCATTCACTTCCATTGTAAGAGCCTCCCTGTAACCTCCATTTTCGCTTTTTTTTTTAAAGAAGAGGGATGAAACAAAATCATTTTTTGTGGTAATCAACATTATGCCACAAATGCTGTCGATTGAGCTTAACTTGCATTGAACCAAAAATATTCCTTTAAGAAATAGAAAAAAAATCACCATAATGCTCTTAAACTCAGGGTTTATCATTGTAGTTGAACTATGTTTTTCAGTGTCAATAACATGGCACTTTTTGCATAAACATGAAATAGTAATTACATTAATGTACCTATTATAACATACTATAACAATCTTAATTCTTTATCTAATATTTCTTTGCATGGAGGAAAAATGGCAATGTGTTGTAATTATGTAGCACAGTATGTGGCCACAAAATATTAGATGCAAAAAGTGCTTTTTTATTTACAGATCAGAATTATGAGACCTCTTTCTGACCAAACAGTTTTATAGAGATAAATACTGATTATTAGTAAGATGTTTCATTCCCTTATTCACACTTCCTAATCATTCCAGGGAGGGTTCAGTTGGCCTCCGTATTTCCTGTCGCTTAAAAGTTTTTGTCTCGACAGTGATTGCTGATGATCAATCAGTACCAGTATATTCAATTTAGTATAAGTTAATACATGTGCCTATATAACTTAAAGGGATATTTCACCCAAAAATGATAATTTTCTTATCATTTACTCACCCTCATGCCATCCCAGATGTGTATGACTGACTTTCTTCTGCTGAACACCAAGATTTTTAGAAGAATATCTCAGCTCTGTAGGTCCATACAATGCAAGTGATTGGGTACCAAAAACCACATAAAGGCAGAATTAAAGTAATCCATAAAACTCCAGTGGTTAAATCCATATTTTCAGAATCGATATGATAGGTGTGGGTGAGAAACAGAATATTTAAGTCCTTTTTTAATGTAAATTGTCCTCCCTGTCATGTGGGTGGCGATATGCACGAAGAATTGTGAATCCCCAAAAACAAAAGAATGTGAAAGTCAGTATTTATCATAAAAAAAGGACTTAAATATTGATCTGTTTCTCACCCACACTTATCATTTTGCTTCTGAAGACATGGATTTAACCACTGGAGTCTTATGGATTACTTTAATTCTGTGCATTTTGGAGCTTCTAAATGTTGTTACCCATTCACTTGCATTGTATGGACGTACAGAGCTGAGATATTCTTCTAAAAATCTTTGTGTTCAGCAGAAAGTAAGCCATAGACATCTGGGATAGCATGAGGGTAAATGATGAGAGAATTTTCATTTTGGGGTGAACTATTCCTTTAATGGTTTGTTTTGAAGTTAGAATACTGTAGGAACATATCACTTTTCTTCCCTTGGTAAATAAAAACTGTCTTTTCTATTTTTTTGACCAGTAAGTTTTCAGCTAAAGCACTGTTATAACTGATGATGTTAAATGATATCAGGTTGTGGATCAAACTGTTTTGATATATAATGTCGTTTATACAAGGTAATGTTTATATACAGTGAAATATGCACTGACTTTTTTTTAACTGAGCAATATCTGTGTTTAATGAGATAGTTGTAAGTCCTGACATAATACAGGGTTTCCCGTTTGTTTTTTTAACTGGACACATTTCACATATACTTGAGTTGTGATATTCATTTTATATTAATGCAAAAACAATAATAATAATAAAAAATTATATATATCTGTACATAAATCTCTGATCTCCACACTTTTATCAAACATAATGTAGTACAACCAGGTTATTACTTACAAAATTATCAATAAGAACCATGAAGATTTCATCTTGTAGTGTATGTGTGTGTAATAGAAGTTGAGAGATGCTTAGATCTGTAGCACAACCATACTTTGTAAGTACTTTAATATGTCTGCCATCTTTTGCATTTTATAAACTTGTGAATCAATAAACATTCCTCTTGCGTGGTTGGTAGTGTGTGTCAGGTCCCCCCCAAGTTGTATATTTAACCCAGAATATTCATTTAACCTGTGTATATGTTACAAAGACCATCAACATTTTTGTGCAATAACCATATCATCAGTACATAGTCATAATGCATAAAAAACAGGCATATATATTATTCCTATGATTAAAGCAGACGGAGAGTACTGTTTATATTAAAACTTCCTTTACTACATTCACAGCTATATACTTCAGACTACTTTTGTTTACAAAAATAAGCAAGTGTTATACAGGGTCTCCAAACAACACAGCTACATATGCTTTTCATTTTATGGTCAAACAGTACATCAAAATAAAACATGCAAATCTGGAGGCAGCGCTTTAAAAATAAAATAAAAATGTGCCCAGACCTGTTTAAATAGCAAATCGACTGGTAAGATGGCAGGTCAAATATACGCTGTATATTCTATATATATATATATATAAGTGTAAAAGAACAGGGATATGCATTCACAGCACACCCACAGATACACACCGTTTGCTAGGGTGAGAATACACACACACGGCTAAAAAATTTAACCCACTTCAAATCACAACAATTCTTTGAAATACTTCTCTAGTGAATTTATTTATGCATGTAGTTTTCGAACGTTCCTGTCTTACGAATATTTCGGTTATGTGCTCGCGAGTTGAATGACTTCCTGGGAGACTCAAAAATCTCACCTTGTAAAAGCAGATGAGCTCAGTAATGCGAACTTTTTTTCCCCCCATTTTAAACGGCTATATGAAACAGCTGGTTTAAATTTTGGATTGACAGCATTTAACAATAATAGTTAACAATAGTTAAATCAAGCTTTGATCACACAATGGGGTAAACAAAGATAAAATAAAAAGATACTGTAGAAATCTACAATAGGAAAAACTAGTTTCATTGCATTAATGAAGGAATGAAAAACGTATGTAGTGGTGTCTCTAGCCGTTTATGTGGTGTCATACTACATTCAGCCATCGAAGTCAATCAAAAAAGACACTACAGTCCGATCAGATGGGGTGTAGCTGTCGTCCACATTCTCTGGCTGATCCCTAAGCCGGTCCAGTAGGCTTGTTCAAGCTGGAAGCTTAGAATTCAGGTCAACTCTGGCCTTGAATGAATAAGATGTTTGGTTTGATGCCGATCTTTCTGTTCTGTGTAGATTTGCTGTGCCCTTGAAGTAGAAACAACCATTTGCCCAAAGAATAAATGCCATATGACAGCAAAACCTTCATAAACATTTGTGCATCTCTCACTTTTTTGGATTTGCCAAAATGTGCGAAAAGTTACGACAAAGATCTTTTGTTGGTGTGACAGGAAGAACCCCAAATCACCATGAAGCAGCACCAGATTCCCAAAATAAGGTTAACTAGAGGAGGGAGAAATCGAGAAAGAAAGAAAGAGAGAGAGAGAGAGAGAGAGAGAGAGAGTTAGTTTCACTATATTTTAACAACCCCAGAGGAAAGAAAAATCCTTCCGTAATACAAACAAACCACAGCATGCGTGCCATCATGCACAAGAGAAGCAGATTAATACACCTGCAAAATCACACAACAACTGCAGGGTCGCACAACTTTATTGCAAAAGGTAACAATAAAGTCCCACAAATAAAAACATTAAAATACTGTTTTTATACACATTCTCTCATTCAGTTTCTTTTTACAGTACAGTTGAAATGTCTTCTTGACGAACAGCTCGTAAAACACGGCAAGGAAATGGTAATAAACACAGATTCAGACAGACTTATTTGTTCAGAATGCTGTTGCTGGAGTCTTCTCGCCTCATCTTTGGAGTGTGCAATCTGGGGGGACTAGGGCAAGAGGGTCAAAGGTCAAACAAGAAACACAAGCAGGCCAAGCACCAATTCTCTATGCAAACCTCCTCTCCTTTGGTACCAAATGAGAAATATGGGCACATTCTGATTGGAGGAACTATTGTGCTCTGAATTAAAGAGTGCCACCTGTGGGCCTGGAGGGCGGAGAGGATGTTTCTGATCTGAGGAATTGGTACAGAAACTTCTGTTGGGTTACTGCAAATTATCCATCTCCCATCTTGGCCAAATTTTTCACACAAACAGAATCAAAACACGCGCATGCTTATGTTTGCTTTAACAGCTTCCAAATCCCACTGCACTCAAAAATAAGCTGCCACTCCCTGGCTCTGTTCCAAAAACTAGTGAGCTGCCTTGCTGTCTACTGCCTATATTGGCAGCAACACTGAATCGTACAAATAGCACTTCCTCATGTTAAGTGCGTGGGAGATTTTACACATAATACATTTTAATAGTTTGCCATTAGCATGTTGCTGATCTACTCTAATGAACAAATATACATGTCTTACACAAATTTGTTAAAATAGTCTATTTTTAATTAGATTGAACTTTTTATCATGAATAGTAGTAATTAAATAAAATATTGATACAAATATTATGATGAACAATTATAAATTATTTTTAAGTCTATTTCTAATCAAGTTTTTTCTTGCTTCGTCCACCATCCTGAATGGATATTTTTTATGTCAGAAGGCCACGATGCCTAAAAATGCTGCCTATGTAGGCAGCACA
This sequence comes from Myxocyprinus asiaticus, assembly GCF_019703515.2. Classification (NCBI taxonomy): domain Eukaryota; kingdom Metazoa; phylum Chordata; class Actinopteri; order Cypriniformes; family Catostomidae; genus Myxocyprinus; species Myxocyprinus asiaticus. The sequence goes on along the minus strand of NC_059364.1, from coordinate 16,279,540 downwards.
CTGGGATTTGGTACAGAGCGCCATTGTGAGTGGTTACTCTGATTTAACCCTACACATGTTCCTCAGAAATTAAACGTATGGTCATAATCTACATCATCCACGTCATCCAGAGCCCAGTGCCAGTCCTGAAGCTCCAAATCCAGAGGCCTGCAGGTGGAGTAGAGAGCATTAAGCCAAGCCTTCACCAATCTCCCTATAGATTGTCTAGTGGCACAGTCTGGAGGTAGTTCACCATAGTTAAGATACACCTTGGCACCTTAGAGGTAGTCGCTATTGAACAACATTTAACCTTAGAAGTATGGAGCCACATCCATGTCTGCTGAAGCCCCCTCAGTTGTGACCAAGCGGTTTGTTAAATATGCTGCTTTTAAAGGCTCTACATTTGTATGCATCTTATTGAGACTAGTGCCAAGTGTGTAAAAAAGCAATTAAAGAATTTATCTGCTTAAAGAAACAGAGCTCTACACCAGATCTAATGATGCATACCTTTAAATTAAGCACTACTAGTAACAAAAATGTTAAAAAAAAAAAAAAAAAAAAAAAAGTGCTTTGTTAGTGCCCAAGCTGTCGTCTTGGTTCCCCAGTCGACAAAAACAGAGTATTCACACCAGTGCAAGACTGTTCAAGCTGGTTAGCCAACATCTGCAATGACCACAAGTGTTATTCTGCTATTCAAGCACTGCATTTTGAACCTTTAATGCTCTTGACATTTTGGCATTGAAATGCAATGCAATCTCCATCCGATTTCCATGTTAGCTACAGTATGTTCTTTCTCTCAGCCCGTGGTGAACTGGGGGTTGAATCGGTCAGGAGCACAGGGTCTGAGACCTTCCTCTTTCTTGTCCATGTGCTCTTTGTGCAATTTGATCTGGCATCTCTGACATTCCAGAGCCAGAGGTGGTTTGAACATGTTCCACAGAGGTTTGGTACAGGCCTCACAGTTGGCAGGGAAGTGGTAGAATAAAGGGATAAACTCATGACCCTTGTGGTAGATGAAGCCAGATTTCTCCGCACATGCAGTAGGTTCCTTTACGTTGGGCACAAACCTGTGTATCATAGAGTAGTACTCTAGTCTGTAACCAGTGCCAAATACACTTAATGTCTTGACAGCTTTTGCTGTAGAAACAATAGTGTATGCTATTAACAATAGTATGTTGGAATCAGACTTTTTTTTAAAGAATAGTTTACCCAAAAATGAAATTGTCATCATTTAGTCACTCTCATGTTGTTCCAAACACCTATGACTTTCATTCTTCCGTCAAACACAAAAAGGAGATATTTTGCAAAAAGTCCAATCTGCTTTTTTCCAAGCAAATTTCATTCATGCATTTATTCATTTATAAAATTCCACTTATTCCAACAAAACTTGTGTATCTTAAACTACACATTGTTATATAAACGAGCAGTCAGTAACACAGCAAGTCTGAAATACAACATGACATAACAGTAACAGTTCCACAGACAGTTCTGTTATGTAGTCTAATATTGTACTTCAGGCTTGTGAGACTTCCAACAGTTCTTTTTCATTTCAAGTTGGCCAATCATAACTTGCACATCAGTATAAGAAAAATTCAGCGACCGCTCTGATTGATGCATAAGTGTTTTTGATTCACTAAAAAGAACCGGCTCATAAACGTCATTTGTTTGGGAATCATACTATACCGGAAGCGCCGTATATTTTGCGGTGTATAGATATCTAATAAGAATAATTTGTTCGGGAATCAAAATACTACACTGGTAGAGCTGTGTGTTTCACGCTGCAGATTCGGGGGCAGCTCTACTGCTAAATTGTGCTGCAGGAAACACTTATCACAGTATTTTAGTAGAGTTTTCGGTCCGCATCGGTGGAAAATTGCACATACAGGAACCGTTAACGGAACTGAAAGTCAAGAAAATCGTACGGTTCCCCTTTTTCTTTTTTTTTTTTTTTTGGAGAATGGAAATGGTTCTCGATACTCTGCTCTACTAATGCACTATATTCCAATCTTCTGAAGCTATACAATTTGGTGTATGTGAGGAAAAGACAGCAATTTAAGTCAGTATTAACTGAAAATCTTGCCATTGCCATATCATTTACACTTGCATGTATTCAAAAATGGGTGTCACAATAGGCAAGACACATGAGAATCATGTAATTTGATGTTACTGAAGACAAACCTAGTGTACTAGTCATATGGACTACATTTATAGTGTTTTTCTTTTTTAATATATACATTTTTTGGAGTTTGAAAGCCCCTGGTATCTGTTTGCTTTTGTTGCATGAAAAAGAGCAGCATGAACATTCTGCTAAACTTATCCTTTTGTGTTCCACAGAAGAAAGAATGACATACAGGTTTAAAAATTATAATTTTTATTTTTGGGTGAACTATCCCTTTAAGAAATGTAGTGGATCTGGTCACCAGCTGTGAACTATAATGCCCTTTATGTTAACCTTTTAACCTCTGAACAATATAATTGAATTGCCACATTAAAAGAGATGGACAAAGGCAACAAGAAGAATACTTAATCCTCACCTAGGTTTGCTGGAGGGTATCTGTCGGCTGGGTCTCCTCATTGATTGACTGGCTTGTACTTTAGTAGGAATTCTGGGAGAGGAGCGGTGAGGGGCTTCAGGTGCTGGAGGTTTTTTGGGGATCTTCTTCATTAGTCGACTAACCCACTTCTGCTGTTCCTCCTGAGACATGGCTAACAGCAGCAGATTTTTAGCCGTGGATATGTCGTAGTTCACTGGGGATAGAGAAAGCAAGAACAGCAAAGTCCAAATCAGGGCTTGGCGGAATGTCGATATGTACCGTGAAACACATTAATATAGAATTCAACTGATGTACTTTTTCAAAACGGCTTCATCCAATCATAACTGCTGTTTTATAATATTAGTTTTACTCCTTTCAGTTTTTAACTTAAGTGTTGCATAATATAAAGTGTTTTGTTTAATAAGGCAAGCAGACACAGTTATCAGCCAATGCAGATATTCTCAAAATGGCTATAGAATAATTAACTAGCCTGGCTGATATATTGGTCACTTACTAATGTATGTTAACCCAATCAAATTGTATTTAATTTGTTAATTAATTAGGTAAGGTAGTACAGTAAGAAAGAAAAGATCCTCTATTCTTACCTCTGCAGGGAGCAATGACCTCTTCTTTCTTGTCCATGTGGTCTTTGTGGCACTTGATGTGGCATCGTCTGCACTCTAGAGCTGGAGGTGGTTTGAACATGTTCCACAGGGGTTTGGTGCAGGCTTCACAGTTAGTGGGGAAGTGGTAGAGCGTAGGGATGAACTCGTGACCCTTATGGCAAATGTAGCTGGACTTGTCCCCAGGGAGAGGCTCCAGTTCTTGTTCCTTCTTGCTCTCACCCTCATTAGCATACAAGATCTTAGGGAATAGATGATGAGAGATGAAACCTTTGATTACAGACGCTCTCCTAATGAATTCAAAGCTCTACCAATTTGCGAAGTTGCCAGTGTTTTACCACAAGCCACCACAGGCAGAGAAGTAAATTATTGGTTAAAGATGGGTCGTTGACTGTACCTGGAATATTCTGGGGATCTCTTTGGCGTCAGCACGATAAACATCTGTCTGGGTTACCGAACGCACATGGAAAAGTTTACTGTAAACAAAATAGAGGAGGGGAGAAAAATTTACATCTAAAAAACAACAACATATAAGAGAAAACCTGGCCTAGAACTTTGACAACAAAAAGCACCCATGATGAAGGGAAATTTCTTTTTTAATGAGGACAAAAATGAATATATTGCATATATGTTCAAGAAATGGGTTTTAAGTGTGAAAATGACTCACTCTATGTCCAAAACCATGTAAGGATTGGAATGCTCTTTGTCCTGCTCGCTGTTGTAGAAGAGAATCTTCTTGCTGCTCACCACAACATACTAGTGGGGAGAAAAGAAGCAAAACTTTGACTTCTTAAACATGCGATAGGCAGGTGTAAAATGTTATGAATTGATGACTTTGCCACTCTTTTCACAGACAAAAAAACAATCATCAGCAGTCAATTTTACACACCACAAACCCATAGACACCCATCACCAACACACAACCCACTCCTGTCTTTTTCTCCCCTCTCTGAGGCTGAGGTATCTAAACTTCTCCCCAGCCACCCTTCCATCTGTCTCCTCGATCCTATTCACTCCCATCTCCTCCAGGCCATTACTCCTCCTATTCTACCTGCGCTCACACACATTAACACTTCTCCCCTCACTGGTACCTTTCCCACTACATTTAAGCATGCTCAGGTAACCCCACTGCTTAAGAAACCCACATTAAACCCTGTACTCTCAGAAAATTACAGACCAGTCTCTCTCCTACCCTTTAGAGGTGTGAATCTTCACTGGCCTCACGATTAGATTATAAAACGATTCTTGATGCATCGTTTTTTCAGTTTCTTAAAAAAATAAAATGTTTACTCTCTATTTTTTCCCTTTCAGCTTTTTAATTAACAGCTGTTTTAAAAAATCAGAATGAGTCACATTACATAAACCGGCCTTTTACATTCAGTATGAGCTGAGAACAAAACTTGGAACATCCACAAGATTAAATAAATGGTTCTATAGTTTAAAAGAGTATCTCAGTTTTCAGTTTCTTTCTTTAGAACCTTATAAAAAAAATCTCTTAAAAGCACAAAAAAAAAAAAAAAAAAAAAAAAAAAAATATATATATATATATATATATATATATATATATATATATATATATATATATATATATATATATATATATTTCAAGCATTGTAAATCATTTAATAGTATTTAATTATTATTTAAAATTAATCTATGCCATACTATTCATTTACATTTTTAACCACAACTGGAAGTTGCTGGTCCAGGATAAGAGATATATCTGATTCTATGAGATTGCAGCTGTCAGCTTCTCCTCTCCTCACTTGCACAGGTGATAGTAAAGCGGTTTAAATAGCGCAGTTGTTGCTTCAGAAATGTATCAAGGGTCTCGTATGCACGGTTCCATCTGTTTGCTCTGCGAGTAGAAGATCGCACGACCCTGTCACAAAAGCTACGATGGATTTCAAACCTTTATCATCAGGTGTGCGCACTGTCCTGGCAAGCGAGTGACCGTCAATGACAAAAGCCAATGAAATGGTTTTCCAACAGCTCTACTACCCTTCATACCAAAAACACTTGAACGAGTCATGTTCAACCAGGTCTGCTCTTCTTTCTCCCATAACAACTTGCTAGATGCCAATCAGTCTGGCTTCAAAAGCAGACACTGAATTGAGACTGCCTTGCATTCAGTCACCGAAGCTCTTTGGCTGGCAAGAGCAGCATCCAAATTGTCTGTTCTCATTCTGCTGAATCTGTCTGCTGCTTTGGTTAACCACCAGATACTCCTTTCCACCCTCTCGACAATGGGCATCACAGTCTTATGGGGCTTTTCCACTGCACGGTACGGCTCGCCTCGCCTCGACTCTGCTCGCTTTTTGGGGGTTTTCCACTGTGGATAGTACCTGGTACTTTTTTTAGTACCACCTCTGTCGAGGTTCCAAGTGAGCTGAGTCGATAATAAATGTGACTTCAAAACCCTGCAGATCACTGATTGGTCAGAGAGAATCATCACTACCAGCGTCACTGGATTTGCGACACAGGACATCAACCTGCTAGTTTTGAAGTTAGCAACAACGATAGCAGTATCATTTGTTCACGTGACGTTCGAATTGTGAAAAGAAATGGCTGTGCAAAAAAAACACGCCGTGGTCAATAAACGAGGTGCAGACGTTCCTCTCGTTAGTAGCTGGATGGGGCGACGCGAAACGAAAAAGTCTTTCAGGAAGTGTCTCAGCTGTTGGCCGCACACTGCTACCACCGGACCTACCAACAGTGTAGGGAAAAGTTAAAAAAACTTAAGTGACTACAGAACCATCAAGGACCACAACAGCCAGAGAGGTTCAAACAAAAGAAAGTGGAAGTGGTTCGACCAAATGGACGCTATCTATAGCAATAGACCGCCGAGCAATGGGAGGTAGAGTGCCCTGTTGATGGTACATTAACTCTATATTCTGCTTGAAAGATTCACTTTATTTAGTTGAGCAGCTACTGGAAAGTTTGCTTCTAAAACAACCAGGCCAATTTAACTGTTACACTTGTGTAAAATCACCATGCAACAACTCTTTAAGCAGCACAATGAGCTAGTAGCTAACAGCTAGCGGTCGTGCTATTGTTTATGATGATGTCAAGGCAGTAGAGGCGGCGCAACTATGACGATCAGCCTATAATCCCACCCACGTTGAGACGGCACTAAACTGCAGTGGAAAAGCAAGCTCAGAAAAGTAAAGCAAGCAGAGTCGAGTCGAATCGTAACGTGCAGTGGAAAAGTGCTATTACAGTCACAGGAAGGTCCTTCAGGGTGTCTTGGAGGGGAGTGGTGTCCAAGTCACACAGACTAACAACCGGGGTACCTCAGGGTTCAGTGCTTGGGCCCCTCCTCTTCTCCATATACATGATTGGTTTATTTGGTTTATTTAGTTTTAACGCCATGTCAGCAACTAGGCTATTCACATGGCAAACAAAGGTTCTTCAATACATATTTGAAATATTAGATAAGACACTAAGTTTATATGAGATAAATGAAAAGGGGGGGGGGGGGGGGCCTGGGTAGCTCAGTGGTAAAAGATGCTGGCTACCACCCCTGGAGTTTGCTAGTTCACTAGTTCAAATCCCAGGGCATGCTGAGTGACTCCAGCCAGGTCTCCTAAGCAACCAAATTGGCCCGGTTGCTAGAGAGGGTAGAGTCACATGGGGTAACCTCCTCGTGGTCGCTATAATGTGGTTCATTCTCGGTGGGGCGTGTGGTGAGTTAAGCATGGATGCCGCGGTGGATGGCATGAAGCCCCCACACGCGCTATGTCTCCGTGGCAATGCGCTCAACAAGCCACTTGATAAGATGCGTGGGTTGACTGTCTCAGTGGCGGAGGCAATAGGGATTCGTCCTCCAGCACCCGGATTGAAGCGAATCACTACGTGACCACGAGGATTTAAAAGCACACTGGGAATTGGGCATTCCAATTTGGGAGAAAGAGGGAAAAAAAAAAAAATAAAAAAAAAAATAAAAAAATGTTTATTAAGGAAGTCTCTGTATAGAAGCATTGTCTGATAGTTCCAAAAGTTTTACAGTTCAATAGAATGTGCTTGATGGTCATAGGGGTTTGGCAAGGTATACATATGGGAGAATCTTCACCGTCAGTAAAAACGCATGTGTTAGTCTTGAATGGCCCAATCGGCATCTGGTAAACACTATTTGGTTGTGCCTAGATTTTAAATTTTGAGAGTAGTTGCTTTGGACCCTGGGGTTTATTTCATATAGTTTATTGCTGTCGCACTCATTCCATTCTGATTGACACTTATTGGTGATATATGAGTTTATTAATGGCCTGAGGTCAGAGGGTGGTATCAGACATTGAGATTTCCAATTTTAATGCCTCTTTTGCAGCTGTATCTGCTTTTTCATTTCCTGCCAGACCAATATTTCCCGGCACCCAACAAAGGATAATGTTGAAATCCTTCTTCTGTAATCGATGTATTTTAGTCAAAATGTTTATGATTATGGGGTGATCAGTCTCCATAGATTCAAGTGCTTGAAGGCAAGACTTTGAGTCTCTGTTTTCCAGTGCCAGCAGCAGCGTTCGGGTCTCAGCTGTGAAGATAGAGCTCGGTTCTGGAATACGTATGCCATATTGTTGATCTCAATATCGGGGGGGGGGGGGGGCGGGTGGTGCAGGCCAAATATGATACTGTCTTATGTTGTACAGATTGGTGTTCAAGTTCTCCAAGTATGGTTTAATCCATATTCAAAAAGGTTTGATCGCTTTAGGTCTAGCTTCATACAGATGAGAACATTCTGGTTGGAATACTGGTGTAGAGGCCGGATAACTTAGATTTGCTTTGAGTTTGACTGCGTATTGTAAGGCCAGTTCCCGACGCCTATTCTGGAGGGAAGGTTCATCGGCTTCTGTATAAAGGCTTTGAATGGGACTTGTTCTGAAGGCTCCAAGAGCTAGACGTATTCTCTGGTGGTGTATTGTGTCAAGTGTTCGAATGTATGACCATACACAGTACTCCTGTAATCCAGTCGGGATCTAATTAATGTTCTGTAGAGACATAAAAGAACGGTAGCATCCGCACCCCATTTTGTATTGGCCAGGACTTTTAAAATATTCATGGTTTTAAAAAAAAAATGTCCTCAACATCCTCATATGTGGGATAAAGGTGAATTTAGTATCACAGACAAGGCCTAAGAATTTTACGTCATTCAATACTTTGATGGGTTCTCCCTCCATACTCAACTCTGGGTCGGGGTGTAAGGATTGGAGAAGGCAAAAATGCATACATACTAACTTTGTTTTGGAAAATCCGTTCTTTATTGACCAGTTGTTTATTTTATTTATGCATAGTTGTAGCTGTCATACAATTATATTAATATTTTTCTCCCATAGCATATGCATAGGTTCCAAAAAATGTGGGGGTCAATAACTTTGATTATACTATTGATTTTGATGCTGAATAAAGTCACTGAAATGATGCTCCCTTGTGGAACTCCCAGTTCTTGTACATGTGGGTTTGATAGTGTAGTTCCTACTCGAACGCGAAAACGTCTGTTTGTCAAGAAGTTGGAGATAAAGATGGGTAGGTTGCCTCTGAGCTCAAGTTCTTTTGAGTATTCCATATCTCCAGGTGGTGTCATAGGCATTCTCAAGGTCAAAGAAGACTTCTATAGCATGTTCTTTTTTAATGAAGCTGTCCCGGACAAACGATTCAAGTCTGATGAGGTGGTCCAAAGTGCTTTTGCCTCTTCTAAACCTACACTGGTATTCACTAATCTTATGCTCTGATTCCAGAATCCGTCGTTGATCATTCTCTCAATGGTTTTGCAGAGACAGCTAATCAGAGCTATGGGACGGTAGTTGTTTGTGTCAGAATGATCCTTACCTGGTTTGGGGATAGGTTTGGGGATAGCTTCTTGCCACAAAGGTGGTATATTACCTGTTTTCCAAACATTGTTAAAAATCTCCAGGAGGAGTAGTAGTGTTGTATGTGGTAAGTGCTTCAAGAATTTGTAATGGATTCTGTCTGGTCCAACTGCGGTATTATGGAAACGTTTGATAGCCCTTGTAAGTTCCACTATAGTGAAGGGTTGATTATATGGCTCAGTGTTATTTGAGTGGAAATTCAGGAGTTTCTGTTCCTGTTGTGTACATATCCTGTTGAATTCTGGTCGGCAGTTGTCTAATGAAGAGTTCTTTTCGAAAGATTTTGCTAGAATGTTGGTTATTTCTTGGATCTTATTTACGAGAGTGCCTTGATGCTTGATGTGTCGAATTTGAGTTTCTTCATCTTTGTTTTTCATCTTACGAATCAGGTTCCAGATTTTTGGTGATAGTGTATTTGCTGTTAGGTTAGATACGTATTTTCTCCAAGTCTTTTTGCATTATATATAATCCATCTTGCTTGTGCTCGGCATATCTTAAATCTTACCCGATTTTCTTCTGTTGGGTGTCTGTTGAAGATTCTCACTTCTTTTTTCAGAGCTTTTATGGCTTTTTTGCAGTTGTCATCAAACCATGGCTTATGCCTGCGACTTGGTTTTGGTGATGTCTTAGGGACGGTATCATTTGCTCTTTCTATCAACTTGTCTGTGAAACCTGTAACTGGGGCTTGGCTGTCTAGAGCTGCTGAATTAAATTTATCGTAACATTGGGTCTGGAACAGGTACCAGTTGGCTTTCTTGAGATACCATCTTGGAAAATTATGTTGGATATTTGATCCTGTAGATGCAAAGCTTAGGGGAAAATGATCACTTCCACATAGATCGTCCCAGGTGTGCCATGATAAATCAAGCAAGAGATCAGGTTTGCATATTGTTAAATCAATTTTTGAATATGTTCCATATCCTGGGTGCAGATAAGTGTCTGAGCCGTCGTTGAGGATACACAGTTCATTGTTACCAATGAAGTCTTCAAGTATTTTCCCTTCCTATTTGTGCAACTTCTTCCCCATAAAAGGGCTGTGACCGTTGAAGTCGCCTGGAAGTATGTAGGGGGTTGGGAGTTGAAGTGTGACAGGTGTATCTGGAGGCAAGTAAATGGAACACAATGTGATGGCCCTATGGAGGGTTAAATGTACAGCTATTGTTTGGAGATTAGTGTCTATTGTGACTTGACTGTGAATTACGTTGCGATGAACTAAGATGCTTACTCTTCCTGTAGGACGTTGTATGTTTGGTCCATTTGTGTTAAAACTTACAAAACTTTTTAGGGATATTTGACTATTTGGTGATAAATGTGTTTCTTGGAGACAAAATGCAAGAAGGTTGAGTAATATGGCTAGTCGTTGAAGTTCTGCAAAGTTTGCTTTGATACCTCGACAGTTCCATTGAATGATACTGTTGCTTGTCAAGTTGGTAGCACCGGAACTTGGACTCTACTCCTACTCTTAGGAGAGGGACTCCGATTGTGGGGTTCTAAGATCTCTGCCGTATCTATATCTTTTATATGATCAGCTTTCTGTGGCCTGTTCTCCTGACTAGTCTTTTGTGGCTGTGCTTTTGTGTGGCTTCTTTCCTTTTGATATTAGGGAATGTTCCATTGTCGGATTTGGTTTTTCGCTAGCCCCGGTTTGTGTTTGACTAGAAGAGGTTTGAGTGCTTTGCGCTTTCTTTTTTGACAAAGGTAGGTTTTTGTTGCTGATTAACTGAGGTTTGTCTTTTATTAACCAGGTCACATCTGTCTGGCACTCAACTGTATGTTTGGTTGGTAATGTTACAGATGCAAAGGATTTCTCAAACTTAAAATTAGGGAGCTTTTCCACCTCTTTGCGTGCTTCTACATAGTTCACTTTTTTTTTTTTTTACATTTTACTCTTTAAATTTCTTTTTCTTTAATCCATACAGGTCAGTGTTTTGATGAGGCCGGGTGATCCCCTGGGCAATTTCGGCATTTTGATGGTTTTAAACAGGTTTCTTCATGCCTGTCCTCTCCGCAATTGTAACGGGTAGGATTGTTCTTGCACCCAGCAGAGCTATGACCAAACCTCTGTCAATTGAAGCATCTTAGGGGGTTAGGGATGTATATGTCAACAGGGACCCTTCAAGTACCCTAACCAGATCCATTCAGGCAGTTGAGGTTTGTTGAATGTCATAATATATGAACCGGTCCTTATCATTTGGTCTCCTTTTTTTATTTGAATCCTCTTTACACTTGCAACAATTACGCCTTTGCTGGAGTTTAGGTATGGGTGTAAAGATGCCTTCATAGGGACACCAGCTAAAGTGTTTGCACGCAGTAGATTATCTACATGAACTTTCTTTGTACACTTGACCAGAATCTGGCCTGACCTCAACTTTTTCGCATCTTTGATAGTTCCTGCAATCCCTGCAATTCCTTTTTGAATTGCAAAAGAGGAGAGTTTTGTAAGTGCCATGTCAGGTGATTGAGCTTCTAAAATTATAAATCTCTCCCAGTTTAAATTTTTTGGAACAAGTACATATCTAGCATTTAAGTCATCATCCGAATTTTGTTCTAGTATCCGTCTTTTGGTTGTTTGTTTGTTTTCCATATTTGTTTTGTTTTATTTCATCATTCTTGCTCCCCACCTGCCTCAGAGGCCAACTCCAGCAGATATGCACCAGGGGTACAAGAAAGGTATACTCTTGCAATGAGAGCTAAAAGCTCAAATTGCTTGACTGACCCTATGCCACCGCCTTCAGGGAAAAATGTCATTGTGGCTGATTGAAATGCCAGTAATTGCCCAGTGCACGTCATGCATAGCCGCTTGATTGAATCGGGTCTCTTCGCCTTTTACGAATAGCAAGGGGGGGCTAGGGACCTATTCTACCCCGGGTCCCCATGGGGCCTCCATATACATGACATCACTGGGATCTGTCATTCAGGCACATGGCTTAGCCTATCATTGCTATGCCAATGACTCACAACTCTACCTTTCATTCCAGCCTGACGATCCTATGGTATCTGCACGGATCTCAGCCAGCCTGGTAGACATATCGTGCTAGATCGAGAAAGAAAAAAAAAAAAAAACACCTTCAACTCAACGTAGCAAAGACGGAACTTCTTGTTGTTCCAGCGAGCCCAGATATACAATATAACTTCACTATTCAGCTAGACTCGCCAACGATCAACATCCAGGACAACCAGAAATATTGGGGTTGTGTTTGATGATCAGTTGAACTTCAAGGACCACATCGCATAATGCAGAGTTGCAGTGTGCAGCATTATGAAAGATCAGACCCTTCCTATCTGAGCATGCTACACAAATTCTTGTCCAAGCTCTTGTCATATCTAGACTGGACTACTGCAATGCTCTTCTGGCAGGACTTCCTGCATGTACAGTCAAACCACTGCAATTAATCCAGAAGGCAGCAGGCATGTTTGGATTTCAACAAGCCAAAGAGAGCGAATGCCATGCCTCTCTTCATCAAACTGCATTGGCTGACATTGGTTGCTCCTGTCAAGTTCAAGGCATTGCTACTCACTTACAGACTAGCCAATTCAAGTCTATGCGCCCTCCAAAAGCTTGCGATGGGCGGTTGAACGGCACCTCATGCTGCCATCTCACAGAGTCAAAACCCTTTCTCTAATTTTCACTTCTACCATTCCTCGCTGGTGGAATGACTTTTTGAACTTCACCCGAGTAGCTGGTTCCCTAACTAGTTTCAAAAAATATCTAAAGATCCATTTCTTTCATGAACACTTGACTCACTCCTACTAATGTCTTCTTTCTTCCTAAAAAAAATATAAAAAATAATTCTCACTCCATTCTTTCACAACTCTCTCTCACCTTTCTCCCCACTTGTACTTCTCTGAGCAATTTGAAACTTTGCATTGCAGCACTTCTCATGTTATTGCCTCCTTAGGATGAATTGCTTTTGCTGTAGTCCTCATTTGTAAGTCGCTTTGGATAAAAGCATCTGCTAAAGTAAAGGGATAGTTCACCCAAAAATTTAAACTCACCCTTATGCCATTTAATATGTGTATGAGTTTCTTTCTTCTGCTGAACACAACAGAGATTTTTAGAAGAATATCTCAGCTCTGTATAGTGTGAATGTTGATCAGGCATTTCAAGCTCCAAAAAGGAGATAAAGTCAGCATAAAAGTAATTCATATGACTCCATTGTTTTAATTAATGTCTTCTGAAGCGATCCAGTTGGTTTTGGCTGAGAACAGACCAAAATGATCATGATTTCAAGCTTGATTACACTTCCTTGCGATTAACGCATGCACAGAGTGCTAGATGGCGCTATAGGAAGTGTAATTGAGCTTAAAATCATGATCGCCAAGGAGACTGCTGTCAAGATGTACAGTGAAAAATTAGTTATATTTTGGTCTGTTCTCACCCAAAACAACTGGATCGCTTCAGAAAACATTGATTAAACCACTGGAATCTGATGGATTATCTCCTTTTTGGAGCTTCAAAGGCCTGATCACCATTCATTTGTGTTGTATGGACCTACAGACCAGAGATATTCTTCTAAAAATCTTTGTTTGTGTTCTGCAGAAGAAAGAAAGTAATACACAACTGTGCTGGCATGAGGATGAGTAAATAAGCGTTTCTCAAACTGGGGTCCACAGACCCCTGGGGGTCCTTTTCGAATAGCTTGAGAGCCAGCACTGGATTAGCAAGGTCCCTGTTTCTGAAATTATATACTTATAATTATTTTGCATAATCTTGCTAGATAAAGTATGCTACTGTCATATTATAAGTTAATATAATATGATAATTGACGATCCAGCTTCACCTCAATCATGATCATATATTTCCTCACACAGTGTCCCTTTTTTTAACCATACCATCTGTCTAATAGTGGCCAACATGATTTCATTTCATTGTATTTAAGCATAATATATAATTTTCCACTTCAGTGTAACTGTCATTTATGTGAATATAAGTCGCGTTCTATCCGCTGCTGAAAGGAAGAGAGATGTAGGAATAGGCCAACTTATAAAAAGTTTTTATTCTCCAATTCTTCCTTTTATTTGCAGAAAAGAAAATAGTGACAGTTAACAATGACATCATAATTTGAAACATTAAATAATGATTCAATTGTGTTATTGTATCATTACTGTTGTTTAATTATCAACAATAATGTGATACTATAGTAACAAATAAAACAAATTAATCAATCCACAACTGTTTATTTTCCTTCAGAAGAATATGGTGCTTTAATTATGTGTAAACTCATGCTTAGACTAAAGGGGGAAATCATAATAATTTATGAAAAAATCACTGTTTGAGCTTTGTAGTGTTCTCGGTGATGTTTTGTCCTGCTGAGCAACGGACTGTATTCCTTCATGTTGTGTTTATTTGTGCTGTCTTTGATATGAATAATTTGAATTGTTATATTTCTCAATTGTAAATTGCTGTACAATCGCTAGATGTAAATGTAATTGAAACACTTTGCACACAGACACGAAAGGACAGCAGTGCTCAACCGTTCTGCAAGCTTTATATCATATGTATTTAAACTTATTTTTATACTTCTAGTAAACAATATCATATTTGTTGTGATGGTGGTGGTAGGGCAGGGGTCCGCAAAGAATTTGAGGTTATGAAAATGGTGCTTGACCAATGGTGTCTGCAAATACTATAAATGCAAAATGCCAATCTAAACCATACCTTTCTTTGCCATCCAAAACGTTTGGTATTGTTCCTCACTGGTAAAGACAGCCAACCCTCCAGCCTTGTCTCTGTACAAGAGGACACAACACAGAAGAGGAAATGCATTATAAAACAGACAAGTTTTATACAAATACACCAGCTCATGAGAAAAGCCTGCAGTCCAAAAGAGGTGAAAATTTAATACACTGAACTCCATGCAGGTCACCTGTATGATCAGGCTCTGCAGTGAGGTGAAGGGTGAAAGGTCAAGTGTAGCATTGAGAACTTGACCAAAGCTAAGCAGGGAAAAAGGAGGGTGACATGGAAGTATATAGAGAAACAAAAGAGAAAAGTGAATAAAAAGGACTGTGATTAAAGAATAAGGAGAAAAAGAATGAAAATAATATTGGTGACTAGTGTGGAAAAAATACCCTCAACAATTCTGAAACAAATCAGGTTTGGACAAGAATGAAACACGCTACCTGATAGTGACTCGTCAGTATCTATGTCTGGACCACTGCTCATGCTGGCCGAGTCGAGCGACTGGACGTTGAGAGAGTTCAGCAGACTGCGCAGTTGCTCAATGTCGCTGTCTTTACTGTCCAGAGCCATCTGCAGCTCAACACGCACCAGCGACTCATCTGCCAGTTGCTGCAGCAGATAAACCAGAGTAAGAAACAAGCATTCTCGGTTACGTGTCAAGCTGTGTGCAGTTCTTTAGAGACTGTGTGTTGGTTTAACTTGACAAAAATGGTAAAAGGTAAAAACGCTTTCCCTTTTCCAAAGGCCATGTGTCCAATTAAACTCAATGGAATTTTGCCGTTACTTAATCACTTGGACGCATTGTGTGTCATGGCCTCATCCTTAAAAACCATGAACTAAGAACCATTACTATGCAAGGTAAAAGAAAATATGACCCAGGCCATATTAAATACAGGTTCATCTGCAACAAGTGAAAGTGGATGGGGATCAGGGGCCTTCAAGCTGCAAAAATTATGAAAAAATCACCATAGAAGTATCATAAAAAGTGATAAACATGGTTGCCGACTACAGTGTTTTGTGCTGTGAATTACTGGCTGCCGAGCGCAAGAAACCTATTAAATTAAATTTAGTACCATAACAATTATGGTATTGTGTTCACTTGATATTCAATTAATTGGTCTATTATGGTACACTTGATGTCCAATGTATAATCTGGGTTCTGTAGCAAAAGAAACTGCACTGGAACCACTGGAATAGTGATTAGTGATCATACCGCTTGCATGTCATTGATTTCTCTCTGGTATTTGATGATAGTGCTGTTGAGTTTCTCCCTCTCTGAACGAAGCTCCAGCTGTAACTTCCTGTTCTCTTTCTCCTTCCTCCTCACATCTGTATCATTTCCACGACGACTGCCGCCGCCTCGGACCTCCTTCCTGTTCATAATCTCTGCCAACTTGTTCACGGCCTGAATAAAACAGGGAAAACTGAGAAAATATTGGAAATAACATACTAAAATTGACCAATAGAATTGCCAAATGGAAAAATTAGTGTCAATTACAGCTGCAACTAACGATTATTTTAATAATTGACTAATCTAACAATTATTAGAATGATTATTCAACTATTCTGCGATTATTGCAATGATTAATCATTATCTCTTAACCGACTATTCCCCTTGTGCCCCGACTTAAAAGGTTGTATTAAACGTGCTTACTAATAATAGAGGACAAAATCATCTTTTAAAAATACCTCTAAATGACATTCACTGAATTAAAGGGAAAAAATACTTTTTATTCAGTTTAATTCAGTAAAAATTTCACTGCAAAAAATCCTATTGTTCTCAAGTGTTTTTGTCTTGTTTTCCATTTAAAATTGTCTAAAATTCTTTAATATTATATTCAACATTCTCTGATAACTATTTTTTCTTCTGCAGTATAGCTGCTAAAGTAAATGTACGTTGTTTTAAAGGAGTTTTAGATATTTATATTGTAAGAAAAGCCAAAACAAAAACATATCAAAAATTTATTTTGTTCCAGTGTATAATGGGGCGAAGACTACCCTCTCTCACCTTTCTGTTCACTTCAATCCATCTTTAACTCACAAAAAAACAAACTCTCTTATTAATAAAGCTGCGTATTGCCAATTTTCTTCACGATAAGAAATGCACAGTGACGCATATTTTATGATTCAATAAGTCGTGAGCCATCACGTTATAATCTTGATGTAGCAAGCGCGTGCGCTTGAGGGATGAGCGTCCCCGCGACAGGGTGTGCATCAGCCGGGTGCAGTTTCAATATCTCCCCCTTAGATCGGGACACTTCGCGCAACTCATAGAAGAGGCGCTGACCGCACAGAGAAATGACAGTTTCAGAGTTTGTGGTTATTAACATGATCTGCTTTCTTATTATTTTAACTTTAATAAAGCTATAATGCATTAAATATAACTGCATTAAAGATGTAACACCGGGGTGTTTCCTTTAAAGACGCTGGACACGCAAGTCTTGCTTAAGCGGAGCGGCATCTCCAGCTCCGCTTATAACGATAATAATAATATTTTTATAGCACCTTTCTAGAACGCTTTACAAAATATAGGCAAAAACAGAGATCAACATACAAAGTAGTTTCAAGCAAGTAAGCAAGCAATCTAACAGGCATAAAATATCAAAACATGAAATTGGAGACATGTACAATATAATACAGAGATAATAGCTGTACGAGGAACAATCAGGTAGAAAAACATAGTTTAAATAAATGACTTGAGAAACTCAAATCTTAAAAGGTCTGGAGCGATGTAGATTCATGAAGGTTTTGGGGCAATTTGTTCCAAAGCTTTGGTGCAGTAATACTGAAAGCCCTACCATCGACAGTAGACAGTCTAAACTTAGGTATAAGCAAGTTTCCAGCACTAGATCTAAGAGTGCAGACGGGAACATAAGGATGTACTAGTTGTCAAATATGAGAGTGCTAATCCATGAAAGGCCTTACAGACTAAAACAAGAATTTTGAACTGTATGCGATAGACAATTAGGAGCCAGTCCAGTTTGTGAAGGATAGGAGTGATGTGAGCTGATTTCTTATTATGTGCGAGAGCACGAGCAGCAGAAATTTGCACAAGTTGTAAGTGGTGAAGTGCTTTTGTGGGTGAACCTGCTAACAAAGAATTACAATAATCTAAACGAGAGGTTATGAAAGCATGGATGACAGTTTCAGCATCTTTAAGGTTAAGCGCAGAACGTAGGCACATTCCACAACGAGAGTGCTTCTGTATTTACTTATTTTGTATTTTTGCATTATAATTCCCTCATACTTTGCGATGTACATCGCCTGAAGCTGTTTGGAAATGTTATAGTGCATCTGGACTGTGAGCGGTGTAATTCTTCCTCTCCTCAGTCAGGCGCTCTTCTCGTGCACCATCATTAGAGTTTCATATGATCTCATGTTACGTTAAATGACATCAAACGACTATTCGACAACGAAAATTCTTGTCGAAATGTTTTTTTATTTTTTATTTTTATTGTCGACTATGTCGATAACGTCGACTAATCGTTTCAGCCTTGTTTCAATGACTTTGTGCTTGACATAGTATGGTGTACCTGTGTTTTGAGAGTTCTCTCTGACTGCAGCTGTTTTTCGAGGGCAAGTTTTACTTGCGTAATGGACTGCTCTTCATTCTTCAGATTTTGCAGGTCTGAAAAGTTACATAAAATCAGTAATAATAGGCACAATAAACCAAACTCACTTCACCGTCAATGTGAAAGCTGTTATTCACATAGAAACAGGAGTTTTAGCAAAATCACCAACAGGTTTCATCTGATTATCATGAGTTGCTAAGGATTATACGGGGGTTGTGATTGGACATACAGTGGGGTCCAAAAGCCTGAGACCACATTAAAAATTTGTGCTTCAAAATGTAAAGGAAGTTTTTGAATTGCCCCCCCCAAACAAAAATGACATCAAAGAAACGTTATGACTTTAAATAAAGACAAAACAAGATTTTGCACTATTACAAGGTCAAGAAATTCTGAAATTCATGTTAATTTTTTAAATTTCTTTTTTCACCAAAATTGTTATGCCGATATCTACTTTGCAAGGGAAAAATTAATTACAATTGAAAATAATGCAAATAGAAAAATTTCATTAGTGGTCTCAGACATCTGTGAAACTCACAGTCTTGTGCCTCTTTTAGCTTGTTGTTGAGTTCTTCCTTCTCATTGGCCAGGTTCGCCACATCAGTCGTCAATGTGCGATTAGCTTCCTCTAACTGTACAGGAGACAGAATAATTCAGACTAAAATGCATCACCAAGTTCTCATCTAAATGAATACCAATAGACTAAATGTGGTCTCTGCAACATTAGCTAAGAGCTGGTACTAGAAGTGGCATGTAACTCACTGAGGTGATGGTGGTATCTTTCTCAGCGAGCTCCTGCCTGTGTCTGGCCATCATCTCTTTGATCTCCAGCTCCTTCATGATCTTCTCCTTCTCCAGGTCAGAATACTGCTCCTCCGCAATGGAGCGTGCCAACTGCTCAGAGTCAGCTTTCGTTAGTGTGATCTCCAACTGAGCTGCAAGAGAATCCCTGAGAAAGAGAAAGAGATAGAATTCAGAGAAATTCACATCATTTTTTTGTTGTTGACTTTTTAAAGGAGCAATATGTAACATTGACATCAAGCGTTTAAAATGGGTACTGCAGTCCAAATTCAAAATATTGGAGAGAGTTGTCTCCCCCGCCCCCTCCTCCCCAGACTGAAAGCTCACACGTGTTGCCAGGTTGAGGACACGCAACAGTAATGAGCAAACTGACAATGGCAAGCGACGAGCCTTACACAGTAAGTTGATCAGCTAATGTACACTGAACAAAAATATAAACGCAACATGTAAAGTGTTGGTCCCATGTTTCATAAGCTGAAATAAAAGATCCCAGAAATTTTCCATATGCGTTGATTAGATTAGATTAGGGCCTAATGAATTTATTTCAATTGACTGATTTCCTTAAATGAACTGTAACTCAATAAAATCTTTGAAATTGTTGCGTTTATATTTTTGTTCAGTATATATGTTTGCAATGTTTTTATTGTTTACAAATTATAAACCAGCCCATGTGGATTCTTTATAACTCTGTCAATGTTAGCTAGATGTATTGCTGGCTTCCATGGCTGCAGCGCGCTGTGTTTGCCCATTAACTTGTTTTAAATCTGGCAACCCAGGGTGTCGAAATACAACTGGGAAATGGGCAGTGGGTGGGACCACACAAGCCAAAACACAAACAGAAATTCCGGCCCAGAACGGACATCTCAAAGTAGAATATACTGGCTGTAGCACTGTTTTCGGAGAAGCTAGTATTTCAACTTAGCATGTTTCCTGAATCTCTGATAACATATTATGATAATTTTAATTTTTAGTACAGTAAATATATTACATATTGCACCTTTAAGATTTTAATTATTTCCATTACTTTTTCAGACCTGAAAGTCAGTTTTAATTCCCTTAAACTTCCATGACCATGGACAAACACATACATGCATGCACACACATCTCACCTCTCCTCTTGTAGCTCCTGTAGACTCTGTTGCATGTCTTTATAGAGTTTATTCTTCTCTTCACACTCTTCCTTCAGCTCCCGCACCTGTGTCTTATACAGTGTCTTGTGAGAGAGAGAGAGAGAGCAAGAAAGAGAAAGAGAGAGAAAGTCTCTTTAGACCTTAAAAGTGTTTTTGGTCTATTACAGGAGTTTAAGTTTGGAGCTCTTACAGAGAAATACTGCTCTGCCTCCAACTGATCCTGCAGTTCCTTCATCTGTCCATCAGAGTCCTGACGCTCCCTTCACATACGGAAGAAGATGGAAAACTATATCAGAAGTGTATATTCATTATTCACCATACGAGCAATTTCTATTTTTTGGAAAAAAGGAATAGAGATGGTTCTCACACACACACTGAAGATACATGTTTGTTATATGGTAATGAATGTTACATGAATGCATATGTATGTGTGCACGCGTTGCATACTTGCGCAGTTCCATGTTCTGTTTCTCCATGCTCCTTTTGATGTCCAGCAGATGGTTGATCTCTTGTTTGAGTTGTTTTTCTGATGTCCGCAGAACGCTGAGCTGCTGGCTCTGCACCTTCAGGTCATTCTGAGTCAAATTGCGTTTCTGAACTTCCTGCTCAATCTTCAGAGTCAGATTCTTCACCTACAGCAGAGAGAATGTGTAATTAAAGAACAAACATTAAACCGTGTTAAACACGCACACATGATACACACCTCTTCAGTGAGTCTCTCCTTGTGTCGTCGCAGTTCCTCGAGTTTCTGCAGTGACTGTTTGTAGTCGCAGTCAAGCATGGAGCTTTTCTTCTCCAGTTCTAACACCCTGTTTTCCACACGCTGCTTAGAGGAACGTTCCTCCTGTAGCTTCTGTTCTAGATCTACACAAAGGCAGGGTTCAAAATGAATGTTCCGGGTTCAATACAAGTTAAGCTAAATCGACAGCATTTGTGGCATAATGTTGATTACCACAAAAAACTATTTCAACTCATTCCTCCTTTTCTTTATAAAAAAAAAAAACAAAAACAAAAAAAAAAAGCAAAAATCTGGGTTACAGTGAGGCACTTACAATGGAAGTGAATGGGGACAATGAAAGTGAACGTGGTACATTTTTGGAGGGTTTAAACACAGAAATTTGAAGCTTATAATTTCATAAAAGCACTTGTGAATTATTTGAGCAATAAAGTCATTTTAATAATCATTTTTACAGTCATTTTAGGGTTTGTTGACATTACATCATCATGGTAATGAAGTTGTAAAATTGGCTAAAACTTTACACTGAAAAGATTTGCAAGTGATTTTATCACACTAAAATCATGTTTACACGCATATCCTTTGTCTTGTGGTTATACTTTTGAAAAAGTGAGTATTTTAACATAAAAATATTGTCCCCCTTCACTTCCATTTTTTAAAGAAAAGGAGGAATGAGTCGAAATAAGTTTTTATGATTATCAACATTAAGTCGATTTAGCTTAACTTGTATGAAACCCGGAACATTCCTTTAAAATTCACGAGCACCAAATATGAGACAAAACTGGCTCACTCTTTGGCCAGTAACTTGTTAACAAGTACTAAACAAGTACTAAATGCATTAAATTCTCAAATGTCCCTCAAATGTAATATCTCATACCCTTCACAGCCTCAGACTTGGCTCCTTCGATGGATTCGCTGATCTTGTTCTTGTCAGCAAGTCGAGCTTTTGTTGCCTTGTGTGCTGCCTCCTCCTGTTCCAAACCCTGCTGCAACACCTTCAGCTTATAGGTCATGTCAATCTCCTTATTGCTCTTCTCCTATTGGACATTCACAAAGAGGGAGAGGAAAATTAATGACCTGGCATACTCACGGAGAAGGGCTTCTTCGCTCACAGCCAAAAAGAAGCTCGAAACAGCTTAGAAAACGCATAATGTTTGCGAACATTCAGACACCGGACACACTGCTGGGGGAGGCGTTTAGAGGAGCAAATATGAGGATGCACAAGACTACATGTAAAACATCAACTAATGTGACAATAAAATGTGTTATCAATTACTATATTCCTCATTCTAGGAGTAGAATTCACATGAGATCAGTAAAAGAAGCCATCTAACCACTCAAAGATGATTTAATGTAATATATTTGCAGTCGATAATGTGTAATTTGTCAGGTTTACATTCTGCATTCATGGCACTAGTGCGCTAACACGCTATGCACCGGTTACACACTGTTATTGTAATTTATGATGACACTGGCACTACTGCAATGATGGGTGTATAAAAGATTGTTAATGAGCAGAATACAGACAAAAGAATAATGGCATATCTTACTATGGGCACTGATGTGTGAATGGCTTTCAGCTGAATACGGCACATGGGCGAAGCAGCATTTTAAACAGTGAATGGGCACTTAAGAGTATTTGAGTAGATTTGATTCCTTTTGTAGACTAATCATTTTTTAAATTTTTTTTGCATGACATGATCTTGAAAAATGCCTCTACGCGAACGATCATCCAGCTAGTTCGCACCAGCTCGCTAATAAACCTACACGCCTGTGTGTTCATGTTGACCGATTTTGACTGACTAAAGAACATAAACAAAATTAGCAAAAAGTAGGTGGAGCTCCAGGTCACACCTGCTGATGATGTGGACTAATGGCAGTAAGAAGGTGTTTAGCAGCCAAAATGCAGTATTACAGAAAGTTGAAAATGAACTCAAAACACCTTCATTTTGGCCAGATTTAGTTCGAAATTATGTCACACCCGTTCGTTTTTCTATTTCATGCAAAGTATCCCCCTTTAGAATGTGCGACTGGACTTCAAATTAAATCATGAGAGGAAAGAATTTATGTTTGAATTTGAAGATGTACAGGCAGCCAATGTATGCCCATAATAATGTCTGGAATGTCTCTACAACAAAGGAAATGAGTGTGTGTTTGTTTACCTTCTCCAGGTCTGTGAGTTTCTCCTGAAGTTGCCTCTTCTCGGTCTCTGCTTTAGACAGGGCCTGCCTCACCTGTTTCACTTCTTCCTCCAAACCAGAGATTCGTGCTACAAACAGAGAGGGAATGTGGAAATATTGTTAAGTCTGAACTTTGAATACTGCTTCAAGGTCCAAAGAGGCACTGGCACATTGGAGTCATTTGTTCGTGGATCGGTCAACACTAGTCACGCTTTATGTTTGTTTTTCCATGCAGCCAGTGAAGACATGCAAAATAAAAATGCTTTGTCTTAGCATTGTTTGGTACCCACTGTTTTGATCTCATCACATCCAATTCAGGCCACAAGCTCACAACTTGGATAAAATATGATATCATTTGCTGTAGGGCAGAGTCTTGAGCGATGCAGGAAACACTGTTTAGGCATACAGAGATGTTCATAGTAGTCTTACCCTGCAAATCAGAGATGGTCTCAGATCCCTGTGTGTGCTCACGTTTCTCTGAGTCCAGTGCGGCCTGCAGGCTGATGTTCTCCCTCTCCAGCGTGAGCTTGCTGTTCTCCAGCATGCAGTATTTATCCTGCAGTTCCCTCACGTGAGCCTCCAGCTGCTGCAGCTGTTTAGAGCTCTCCGTCTGAGTTTTCCGCAGACGTGCGGCTGCGTCAGACTCTGCTCGCAGCAATGCATTTGCCTCATCCAGCTGCCAGAAAGAGGAACACAGGTTGTAACCAAAACTGTTAAGGATCCCAGGTCTGATCCCAAGCACAACAATCCATGAACTTGAATTAGATCATACATCACGCAACTGAGCAAGACACTTCACCACATGTTGTTCCTGGAAGATTGGCCCTGCAATTCTGTGCACTCCGAGTTGAAGTAACAGATTTTTGCGTTTAACCGCACTGATCTGGCTCAAGGTCTGTTGCGACTAAATGTCACAGAAGTATAAAATATTTGCAAATATTATATATTTGCCTCTGAATGAAAAATAACAACAGATCACTGCAGTAAATATTTCAGATTTCGTTTGATAGTGCACAGAGATGCATTATTTGTTTTAAAATCTTGTTGCGCTTGTTTTTCATGCCACAATTTCAACACATCATGAAGTGCTCTCTATTCCAAGCTTTGTGCTAACTGACAAAACCAAAAAACTCCTTCCTTTAAAGATCTTTAACCGCAGTTTAACAATAATTTACACCTTCTTTGAAGCCATAGTGATTTGTGAATCTCATGAAATCTCTGGGTGTGAAAAGTGCTAATAAATCCATTCCATCAAACTGATGAAGGCAATCTGGTATCTTAAAAAAATAAAAAAGGATAAACAAGATCAGATACTCTTGAATAAACTCTGCCTGACATTCTATGCTGGCCTGAATGATGTAGAGATGTCTACAGTGTGTCCAAGATGTGATGTCACATTCCACACTCAAACACACCTGTTTCTGCAGGTGGATGTTCTTCTCGTTGGAGATGTGCGAGTTCTGGTTTTTCTTCTTCATTTCATCCAGTTGATCTCTCAGACTGCTCACTTCATTCTCCAGGCAGCGTTTGCGGTCGGCTTCACTCTCGGCTCTGCGGTGACTCTCTACACTCTTGTGCTGCAGCAGGGCTTTCTCTCTCTCCAGCTGTCTCAGAGACGTCTCCAATGCTTTTCTGCTATTTATCTACAAGCACATATGCAAACACATATTTTAAAAGGGATGGTTCCCTTTTAAGAGTGTTACCCCTTTTCCACAACATGGTTCGGGGGCTGGTACAAATTCTTGAACCGTTCTGCACATTTCCACCACAGAAAAGGCAGTTTAGGGGCGGAGGTGAAATACTCACCTCTTCATCCAGATCTTTGGCAACCTTTTCCAGGCGGTTTAAGTTGCTTCTGCATTTTTGCTCCATTTCATCTTTGGCCTGCATTTCATTATTGAGCTGCTCTTCCAGAGAGTGAAGTTTCTTCTGCAGCTGAGTGGAAAATAACACAGAGTGATCTTTGTCTAATATCCCCACAGGAGATTCCCACAGCTTCAGATGAAACATTAATTTCTTTAAACAAGTTAACTTCTGCACTCAAACAATTAAATCTCTTAATCAAACATTATCTATTTAGCAGAACTCTCAGCTCTAGGGTGTGTGTGTGAGCTGATTAAAGTGGGTAAACCCCTATATATTTAAAAGTACTCTAAAATAAAAATTGTGTGATATGGTGCATTAAGCAGAGAGAGAGAGAGAGAGAGAGAGAGAGAGAGTATTAACACTTACAGCTAAATTGTCCTGCAGGGAAAACAAGAAAGAAAAGAAAAGTTACAAGGAAGAAGTTAACAGATGTTAAGAACCACTAATCAGTTTATTTCTGATGCTACAACAGCTTCAGGTGTTTTCAGAGTCTGATATGAAGTCTTTAACCTGTCAACTGAGGGACTTTTATATATAGTATTATGTAACTGTTAATAACATGAAATCAAGTCTCTAAAGAGACTTAAACGAATAGTTCACTCAATTTTAAATGTTCTCATGATTTACTCACCCTCATGCCATCCCAGATGTGTATGACTTTCTTTCTTCTGCTGAACAGAAACAAAGGTTTTTAGAAGAATATTTCAGCTCTGTAGGTCCATACAGTGCAAGTTGATGGTGGCCAGAACTTTGAAGGTCCAAAAAGCAAATAAAGGCAGCATAAAAGTAACCCACACGACTCCAGTGGTGAAATCATATTGACTTCAGAAGCAATATGATAGATGTGGGTGAGAAACAGATCAATATTTATATCCTGTTTTACTATAAATTCTCCTCCCTGCCCAGTAAGTGGCGATATGCACAAAGTAAGCGAATCGCCAAAAAAAAAAAAAAAACGTGAAAGTGAAAGTGGAGATATATAGTAAAAAAAAAAAAAAAAAGGACTAAATATTGATTTATTACAATATTATCGTATCACTTCTAAAGACACAGATTCAACCACTGGAGTCGTTTGGTTTATTTTATGCTACCTTTATGTGATTTGTGTACCTTCTAAGTTCTGGCCACCATTCACTTGCATTGTATGGACCTACAGAGCTGAAATATTCTTCTAAAAATCTTTGTGTTCAGCAAAAGAAAGTCATACACATTTGGGATGGCATGAGGGTGAGTAAATGATGAGGGAATTTTCATTTTTGGGCAAACTATCTCTTTAAGCATAAATCAGATAAATTAAATGCGTATGGTGTGTACTTGTGTCGTACCTCTCTCTTGCTGGATGTGGGATGATCATTTTTCATTGCTGAACTGTTAACAGAATTCAACAACCTGCAACAAACATATATCAGATAATCTATGACAAAATATACAGGACAAACAGAAAACTAGCATATAGCAGCACATTTCCTTTATGTCTATTATGGGATCGATAAAGTGAATCCATCCATTCATCATCTTTTCACTGTGTGTTAATAGAGTTCAGGGGAGGAACGTAGAATTCTCTTACTGGTCTTCTTTAAAGTAGGTGAAGCCCACAAAGGGCAGCTGATTGCCAACGAAGGCTTTGGGTGTTGGAAAGGTCTCCACTTCTCCTTTATCATCTTCTATCTCATCGAAATTACTGGTGTCTATGTCACTGCTCAGCTCTGGAACCACAGGGGCAGCAGCTAGAGCGAGAATGGAGAAAAGCAAGATTTACGATATACTAGGTGCATACACTGTATAACAGCAGAGTTCTCATTGCTCAGAAATCTTAACATCCTTTTGAGCTCTCTTTGGTTTAACAACAGTTGGGAAACACTTGGAATATGGGGTGTGTGTTTTACTCACTCTCTCTAATGGTGCTGAATGTCCACTGGTCGTTTTTGAAGAAAGGATGTCTTTTAATTTCTTCTACGCCACTACGACCCAGGCGAACCTCTCTATGAATTACACACATCCACAGACACACTGTAAAACTGGAGTGAATTCTGAAAAGATGAGTCTGAGATCTCTTGTGAAAGTAGAATTGTGGTCTTTTCTAATGTAATTTTTTTCAAATGACTAATTTTGTCAGCAAAAATATAAAAATAAATAAATGAGTGAGCTAAATTCTTAAATATTTCAACTTTATTTAACATCATAAAGTAACTGTATTTTTAGCTTTTCAAAATGTAGAACTTTCCAGATATTTTCCAGGTTAAAATAAATGTTTGGTTTTTTTAAATCCCAGATTTTCGGGGGCCTGGGTAGCTCAGTGGTAAAAGACGCTGGCTACCACCCCTGGAGTTCGCTAGTTCGAATCCCAGGGCGTGCTGAGTGACTCCAGCCAGGTCTCCTAAGCAACCAAATTGGCCCAGTTGCTAGGGAGGGTAGAGTCACATGGGGTAACCTCCTCGTGGTCACCATAATGTGATTCGTTCTCGGTGGGGCACGTGGATGCCGCGGTGGGTGGCGTGAAGCCTCCACACAAGCCACGTGATAAGATGCGCGGGTTGGCGGTCTCAGACGCGGTGGCAGCTGGGATTCGTCCTCCGCCACCCGGATTGAGGCGAATCACTACGCGACCACGAGGACTTAAAAGCGCATTGGGCATTTCAAACTGGGTGAAAAAAAAACAAAACAAAACAAAAAAAAAACAATCCCAGATTTTCTATCTCAGACCTTTGGAGCCCACTGTATCTCTATCTGAATATGCATGAATGCATGTATGCCTTTATAAGCTCACCTGTCAGTCAGGAAGGCACAAATTATGTTCTTTGCTTCTTGTGAGATCTCAACATCATCAGGGAAGTTCAGGGAGTTCTTATGATCCATAATCTTACTGTAGGTCCCCACCAGAGAATCAGCATAGAACGGCGTATCACCTTCATTCACACAAATCACAAAGCCATTTAGCCTGTTAAATAAATAATACCACAAACCCATACTTGACACAAAAACACAACACACACTCACCGACAAGCATCTCGTAAATAAATACTCCAACTGACCACCAGTCACACTCGCGTCCATAGTAACCGTCCCCTCCCTGAGACTTGAGAACCTCTGGTGAGATGTAATCAGGGGTTCCGACTGCAGTGTCACAGTGAACCATCCCCGTCTGTAATCAATCAAACAATCAATCAAAAGGAGAAATCACTGAACTCTACTTTCTGTTAAAGGTAAAGTCCACAGCGCCATCATTCAAGGAGCTCAGGGATCACAAATTAAATGTTTCCGAAAGCACCTTAGCACAGTACAATAGACACAGAGTGACAATATATTATTTGACATTAATTTGTAATGAACAAGGATTTTCAAGAAAGAAATAATTTCCAAAAATAATACAAATCTATTTATTCATTCTAATTGTTTTTTTTTTTTTAAGTTGAGACTGCAGGGCAGTTATAAACAACTTTATGAGTATATCTTCTCAGCTTGTAGTGCTGCATATCGACTCTAGATGGCACCATAATATCACATAACCAGTATGCCCAGCCTTGTTTCAATGGCTTGTTCGTGGCACTAGAGGAAATAGAAGTCAATAACAAATCTGGAAATTGAGGGGGAAGATCTCTACTTCATCAGAGCAGGAGTTTAATGAGGAACATATTCAAATGACAAAACTGAGACAAACATCACAAGTCTGCAGCTCATAGCACACTAACTATTTAAATGACATTGTCCAAATGTCATTCTGTGACGTACATTAACCACAGGGACAGTTCCCCTGGAACATCCCGTGTTTGTGTCTTGTTTAAAAGTGCAATGGTGGTAGCATAGGAAATTAATCAAACCCGTCACAATTATGCAAGCATCCCAGATCCTAAACCACTGGGCCACCACCGAGATCTTACAGTTAATGGTCAATAATAACTGTATCTTATATCTACAGTCTGTTCAGAAAGTATTCAGACCCCTTAATTTTTTCACATTTTGTTATGTTGCAACCTTACACTATAATGCTTTAAATGATTTATTTTTTCACATCAATCTACACTCCATACCCCATAACGATAGAGCAAAAACCAGATTTTTGATAACTTTGCAAATTTATTAAAAAGAAAAAACTGAAATATCACATTGACATTAAGTATTCAGACCCTTTGCTATGACACTTGAAATTTAGCTTAGGTGCATCCCATTTCTCTGGATCGTCTTTGAGATGTTTCTACACTTTGATTGGAGTCTACCTGTGGCAAATTCAACTGACTGGACATGATTTGGAAAGGCACGCACCTGTCTATATAAGGTCTCACAGCTGAAAATGCATATCAGAGCAAAAACCAAGCCATGAGGTCAAAGGAACTGCCTGCAGAGCTCAGAGACAGGATTGTGTCAAGGCACAGACCTGGGGAAGACTACAAAATTTTTTGGCTGCACTGAAGGTTTCCAAGAGCACAGTGGCCTCCATAATTCTTAAATGGAAGCAGCTTGGAACAACCAGGACTCTTCCTAGAGCTGGCTGCCTGGATAAACTGAGCAATCGGGGGAGAAGGGCCTTGGTGAGAGAGGTGGCCAAGAACCCGATGGTCACTATGGATGAGCTCCAGAGATCATGTTTTGTGATGAGAGAAACTTTCAGAAGGACAACCATCACTGCAACACTCCACCGATCTGGGCTTTATGGCAGAGTGGCCAGATGGAAGCCTCTCCTCAGTGCAAGACACAAAAAAATAAAAGCACCTAAAGGACTCTCAGACTGTGAGAAACACGATTCTCTGGTCTGATGAAATGAAAATTGAACTGTTTGGCCTCAAATCCAAGCATCATGTCTAGAGGAAACCAGGCACCACTCATCACCTGCACAATACCCTTCCAATGGTGAAGCATGGTTGTGGAAGCATCATGCTGTGGGGGTGTTTTTTTAGCAGCAGGGACTGGGGTACTGGTCAGGGTTGAAGGAAAGCTGAACACAGCAAAATACAGAGATATCCTTAATAAAAACTTGGTCCAGAGCGCTCAGGACCTCAGACTGGGCCGAAGAGTCACCTTCCAACAGGACAATGACCTTAAGCACACAGCCAAGACAACGCAAGAGTGGCTTAGGGACAACTCTGTGAATGTCCTTGAGTGGCCCAGCCAGAGCCCGGACTTGAACCCAATCGAACATCTCTGGAGAGACCTAAAAATGGCTGTCCACCAACAGTCTCCATCCAACCTGACAGAGCTTGAGAGGATCTGCAGAGAAGAATGGCAGAAAATCCCCAAAACCAAGTGTGCAAAGCTTGTCACATCATACCCAAAATGACTTACTGTAATCACTGCCAAAGGTGCTTCAACCAAGTACTGAGTTAAGGAATGAGAGGAAAGCCGAGTCTTTCTTGGTCCCTCAAGTCCTGATGTCGAGTTTGGACAAGAACTGGCATGCGTTCAAGGTATTTACTATCCAATTACACCCAGGCAGGGCTCTACAGCGCGAGCACTACACTTGCATTCACGAAAGAAAATAACTGTGCACGAAGGTGGAAATTTATTTGGGCACACCCATGCGAGTGACTTCTGACATCTGAAACATCAAACTGATGAACTTATATTGTATATAACACCATCAGAACACAAATTTTCTAATCCATCTAACTTTATATGGAAATCACAATGTAATTAGCTGCTTTTCATTTCTTTACATCCTATTCATCAGAAAAATATGCAGGTTTGCTGCCATGCAATATTATGTCTCTGGCATCAGTTCCTTTTTCTTAGACATGAGTTCTTTGTAAGTGTACATATTTATGCAAACTTCTGCAATAAATGTTCAACGGCTTTTCCGTTTTTGCCAAGTTATCAAAATTGCTATTGAGATATTGTGGGTTCAATTTCCCTTACCGCATCCATTTTCATGCAGGTCCCAAAGTCTGCAAGTTTGAGGTGTCCGTAGCGGTCCAGCAGCATGTTGTCTGGTTTGACGTCTCGATGAATGAAGCCCATGGAGTGAATAGCGTCCAGAGCCAACACAACCTCAGCCGTGTAGAACTTTGCCCACTTCTCTGGAACGTCGTACGTGCTGGTGAGATTAACAAGATCTCCTCCTGGCATGTATTCCATTGCCATATAGAGAGAGCGGTCATCCTGGAACGCACAGCACAGCTGACGGGCAAAAGGGAGCGGTGGTCGTAAGAGAGGGAAATCAAGGGAAAGGAAAAAGTGGGGGAGAAAAAAAAAAAACAGTAAGAAAAGCTGTTGTATCCATTTAAAGGAATAGTTCACACAGAAATTAAAGTTGTTTTCCTCCAAAGCCTGTGAGATGTGAACATATTCATGCTGATATCTGCAAATCTCACCTGTACGACCCATGGGCTGTCTGCAAAGGCCATGATGTCACGCTCCTCCCAGAAGAAGGCTGAATCTGAGCGTTTGAGCATTTCAAACTTGCTTAGCACTTTCATTGCATACACCTTCTGAGAGGCCTTATGCCTCACCTACACACACAAAAAAAAAAAAAAAACACGTCAAACTACATCACAACTTCTGAGATACCTAATTCATTGCTAAAGCCCAGTTCACACTGACACCAATTTAATTGCTAAGGTCACCAGGTGGTCGTTCTGTTGGTCGCTAGTAGGCATTGACAAGGAATATGCTTTCTTGTTACATTAATTTAGTACGATTATTTATATAAAAAAAATAATATTTTTAATAAAAAAATTGTATTATGCCCGACTCGTACCTAAATTCCATAATAAAGCATTTTCCTACCATTCGAGCAATTCAGGTGCTTTTGCGCACAAAGACAATTGGGCAGAATACAACAGAACGCAGGGATCTTGAGACCCATTTTTAAAAGTTTCAATACATTTAAAGGAATAGATCACCCAAAAATGAAAAATCTCTCATCATTTACTCACCCTCATGACATTCCAGATGTGTATGACCTTCTTTCTCTAGCAAAACACAAACAAAGATAAAAGCTCTTTGGACCTTCAGATTTCTGGCCACCATTCACTTGCATTTAAAGAGCACCTATTATGGTTTTTCAAATATTACCTTTCATGTAGTGTGTTATATAGCTGTTTGTGAATGTAAAAAAGTCTGCAAAGTTTCAAAAATCAAAGTGCACAACAAATGGAGTTATTGACTCTCAAAAGAAAGAACCGATTCTGAACACCTGAAACGAGTCATTAGTAATTCCAGACTTACTTTCTGTATTAACCTACCTAATTTGGTAACAAACAACCCGCCTCTGGTCTTCACTGGCTGCTCGTGAACAGCTTTGACCCACCCTCAAACACTACACTAAGCGGTAGACCAATCACAGCAGACTGGGACATCTGACCAATCAGAACAGAGTAGGCTCTCTGAAAGTTGTTGTTTAGAATGAATCCTTTAGAACGGATCATTGAACGAGTCGTTTTTAACACTGGGAAAAAAAGGTAATGCTGCAATTTAAATTACGAGCAAATTAAAGTGTTTTTTGACCTTGGATGCATGTAAATCTATTGTATGAGACCTTTAAAACAAAATTAGGCACGTTTAAAAACCATAATAGGTGCTCTTTAAACGACCGACTGAGCTGAGATATTTTTTCTAAAAATCTTTGTTTGTGTACTGCTGAAGAAAGAAAGTCATACACATCTGGGATGGCATGAGGATGAGCAAATTATGATAATTTAAATTTTTGAGTGAACTATCCTTTTAACTTAAAACAACATCCTAAAAACAGTGCTTATGATGCAAGATGTGATGCAACCAAAGCGAGACTCTCCAAAATCGTCTGTCTGACGCATGAATACACAGACAAACAATTAAAAATAGCACACAGAATAGGCAGGTAACAGGGTTATGTTCAATGACATACAAATAAAACCAACAATATTGATTTTTAAAGCCACTTTTTGTACAGTCTAAATGCTTTTCTTGTCTGCTGACACAATTTATGTACATGCTGTAATGAATCTGAATTATCTGCATTATAATATTATTTATTATGTATTATTATATTTATAATTAATTAAATTTTTATATACTAAATTATCTTTATTTTGGAGCCTTAACAAATATTGATTCATGATTAATTGTGATTAATAATCTGCACATCATGTAATTAATTTGATTAAAAATCTATATAATCTATTGAAAGGCATAATATAATATAATGCAGCCATGCATAATCTTATAAATAATCAAGATAAATTATTATCCATGCACGAATCAAACTAATTCAGAATATGACCATTTCTGACATGTTTTTTCATGTATCATTTTTGTTTCCAATTTTTTTATTATATCCCACAAATAATTTAAAACAGTGAAACCGCTCGTTGTAATATTACTTCTCCGTTTTGCCTACCCATTTCTCACAGGACACGGATCACGTATACTCCACTGTCTACACTGCCATTGGTTGTTGCTGCATCTTGTCACTGCTCATTTGCATAATGTTGAACTTGTCACTGGACACAGCAACATGTTGTTGCCAATGGTTTCATTGCTTTTGTCGCTACCAATCACTGAAAATGAATGAATTCCGGGCGCTTTGTCATTGCAAGTCGCATAAATGGGAACAAAGCTTAACAAGCAGAAACCACATTTTCTACTTGACAGGTCTTGTGCCTCACTCCCTCCCAAAAATGTAAAAATACAACAAATAAACATGCTCTCCAAAGCATTTTGCCTTTCACACAGACAAGCCACATTTAAAACCCTGTGCTTTAAGCATAACACACCCACACAGCCCCTGACAGAAAACTGACAGAGGAGAATACTGGATAATCATGTTGTTTGTGTCTGCAAGCTTGTCCAGACGCATCCCACTGCATCTCTCCTCTGACTGTCACAAACACCCATCCAGATAAAAAACACAATACAAAACTACACGCAGTCTCCACTTCTTTTATATATCTGACATACACAAATACACAGACCAATTTATCAAAAAATACACATTTGCGCATCCATACAGATATGTACAGTGGCAGCACGGAAGTAAATCATTACATTTACTAAAAGCAGTGCTGTCAAATGATTAAAATAATTAATTGCAAGTAATCTCATGATTGTTTGTGGTTAAAATGATAAATCCCATCTTGCAGTAAAATTGTATTGCATCATCGGGGCCTGGGTAGCTCAGTGGTAAGACGCTGGCTACCACCCCTGAGGTTCACTAGTTCGAATCCCAGGGCGTGCTGAGTGACTCCAGCCAGGTCTCCTAAGCAACCAAATTGGCCCGGTTGCTAGGGAGTGTAGTCTCACATGGGGTAACCTCCTTGTGATCGCTATAATGTGGTTCGTTCTCGGTGGGGCACATGGTGTGTTGAGCGTGGTTGCCGCGGTGGATGGCGTGAAGCCTCCACATGCGCTATGTCTCCGTAGCAACGTGCTCAACAAGCCACGTGATAAGATGAGCGGGACGATCTCAGACGCGGAGGCAACTGGGATTCGTCCTCCGCCACCCGGACTGAGGCGAATCACTACGCCACCACGAGGACTTAAAAAAGCACATTGGGAATTGGGCATTCCAAATTGGGAGAAAAAAAAAACAAAAAAAACTTTTTTTATTGCATCTAGCTTTAATGCATTCAGCTGCAGGTTTAAGGAGGAAAAAGAAAATATGTATTAAAATATGTTTTTTGTTGTTCTTTTTTAATGCTGCAACAGTCCTCAGGTGGCCTTCAGTAACATTAAGCCGGCATCACACTAGCCGATTTTCCCAGCGATTTTCAAGCGTAACCTTTATTTACATAATCGCCGGCCAGTAGGTGAGTAACAGAGCACGCATTAGCGTCTACCATTCCTTGACCGTCAGGACTCCCTGCTGAGTTAATGGGAGAACTAGAAAAGAACATCAAAATTGTTAGAAAAAAAATAATTCTGTTGCAGGGCGAACTTTTGCAGTCAAGTGACCAGTGAGCTTCTTTTACATCATGTTCATCTGAACGTTTTCATTAGCGATCACACTCAGCTGCATATCATCACAAACATAGATTGTAATAGTGATTATGTCAAAAAGTGTTTATTCTGAAGTTCTCCTACACAAAAATGACTAATAAAATCAGAAAGCTGAGGCAGAACAGTCTGTTTTTATTGAACATAAATCAATTAATAACTGAAAGCTGCATATGGACATACTTGTTTTAAATGGATAAATACTCTATTACACACATTCACAAGGTAAAGTTACTCCATGAATCGCATCCTAAATCAATCTATTTCAATCGTTTAAGTTCAAGCGGTACTCCTGCTGTTATTTCACCGAGCTCCAAGTGACTGGAATCGGAGAAAAAGAATCAGTAAGTGTGTCTCCGACTGAAGAGTGCCCGATCTCAGCAAAACAGTCAGTAAGTGTTGCACCCTCGGCCAAAATCGAATTGTTTGGGTAGGCTAGGGTGACTCCAGCTTTAGTACAATCAATTTGTTGCTTTGATGATAATTAAATTACACTTTACAAAGACTGCAAAAGACTTTACTCTTGATACAAGTCCCATTTGGGTTTGATTTATAAATAATTTTAGCCTTTCTACATAATTTACTGATAAACAAGCTACAGGTTGTGTGAAATCAGACAGAATTAAATAGTTGGAATATCAAATGAGGTAAATGTGTTAACTGCTGTTAACATTTAACAGCACTAAACATATTTAATCTAGGACTTCAGCAGTCTTAAAGAAATAGTTCACTCAATCATCATTCTCTCATCATTTACCTTTATGCCATCACAAATTTGTATAAATCTTGGCATGCGTCAAGTGCGTGAGAAAGTGTAACCAAGATGGCAAGATTTACATTTTGATCTGTTCTCCCCCAAAATCGATCGTATCGCTTCACAAGACATGGATTAAACAATTTGAGTCGGATGTATTACCTTTATGCTGCCTTTATGTTCTTTTTGGAGCTTGAAGGTGTCGGACCCCCTTGACTTGCATTGTATGGCTATATTCACATCATATCTCCATCAAAATATCTTTGATTGTGTACCGCAGAAGAAAGAAAGTCATACAAGTTTAAAACGGCATAAGGGTGAGTAAATGATGAGACAATTATCATTTTTCAGTGAACTTTATCTTTATTCAAAAGTAAACACCTAAAAGTGCATGTATAATTCTGAAATGCTCTCAATCTCCACACACACACACACACACACACACACACACACACACACACACACACACACACAGCTGTCTCACCAGCTGAACTTCTCCGAATGCTCCTCTACCGATCACCTTCACTCTGTCAAAATCTTCGGGCTTCATCTGGAACTCCTGAATATGATCCACAACCTTCTCATCTGTACACAGAGCAAAATGACACACCAAAATCAAATTTCTCCATTTGTTTTTTTTTCATGCCAATGATAAACTACAATGTGTTCATAAATGACCTGCCTGGTCACTTAATAGTAGTGATAGACAGATAATATCAGCCAGCTCAATTAATTGGCCAATATTTTGACATTTTTACATTAATGGCATCAGCCGATAAACATCCCCACTTGCCAGATTAACAAGTGTTTACTCCCAATTTGCAAGTGGAAAAATAAACCAGCAACCTTGTCAAAAGATAAATGTATGTTTGTTTATATATATATATATATGCATTTTAAATACTTCTTGGCCACAATGGTTTCTATATACATGTATCAGCATTGGCAATTGAAAAACCCATATTGGTCAACAACTACTAAATAGGTTTGAACAATTAAGTTAAATTAAAACATTGCTCCATAGTCAATTTCCTCACATACTGTAAAGAAAAAAAAAAAAAGAAAAACAAAAACAAAAAAAATCTACAAACCTTCTCTATACTTCATGAGTGAATTCATATCAGTATGTGAAGTTTAGTTATTCATTAAAACAATCAGAGAGCATGTTTTAGTTTGACGTCTACATCAGACAATTACAGTGATTAAAGGCCTGTTCAGAGAGAGTCTAGATGAGAGGATTGTTTAGTCACACTCTCCTTTCCAAACTGCACATTATAATGGCCACATGGCCCTATGGTCTCCATGACAACAGGTAGAATCAGAAACAAAATCAGTTAATTACAAATGACATTATGTTACCATGACATTAAAAATGAACCACGGGGGCCCGGGTAGCTCAGCAAGTATAGACGCTGACTACCACCCCTGGAGTTGCGAGTTCGAATCCAGGGCGTGCTGAGTGACTCCAGCCAGGTTTCCTAAGCAACCAAATTGGCCCGGTTGCTACGGTGGGTAGAGTCACGTTGGGTTAACCTCCTCGTGGTCGCTCTTGGTGGGGCGCATGGCGAGTTGTGCGTGGATGCCGCGGAGAATAGCGTGAGTCTCCACACGCGCTATGTCTCCACGGTAATGCGTTCAACAAGCCATGTGATAAGATGTGGAGGCAACTGAGATTCATCTTCCGCCACCCGGATTGAGGCACGACACTACGCAACCACAAGGACTTATAGCACATTGGGAATTGGGCATTCCAAATTGGGGAAAGAATGGGGAGAGAAAAAAACAAAAACAAAACAAAACAATGAACCACAGATGAAATGTATGAAAGAAAATGGAAAAATGTCAGTGTTCCCACTTTTGGCCTATGAATTTCCATGATTTTTCCATAACCCTTCTGGTCCTATACAATTAACAGATAAGGACTTTTACTAATTGTATTAGTGGCAGACCGATAGATCGGTTTTACCGATTAGTCTGTGCCAAAAGCTGCTTTTTGGAACTTTAGGTAATCTGAGAAAATCTACACCGATAGTTATTAATATAATTATTATTATTCCTCCGGCCTCTAGAGGAGAAATAAAAACAATAAAGTGGGGATTTGCTGTATCGAAATCTTTTATTACTGACAATATTCATCCACATTTTATCCTCGCTTCAATGCATACACCCCGTCAGCACATACATTGTGTCTCCAACTTCATATCTTGTGAATGATAATAAAACGTATTCCTTCATCTGGTGAAATATATTTATATACAAAACACTTCATCTGGTGAATATAGGCTATAAAAATCTTAAATTGATAAAAAGCCTACTTAATTATAGTGCATGAGCCAAGTCTTCATCATTTCAAAAATAGAGTCCCTTGTTTGTTTTGGGTTTGTTTATTAGTGCTGGGTTTTAATACAGATTTCCTGATTCAATTCGGATTTCGATTCAATATCGATTCATATGGGAATATTTCACGTATAATATCCCTTTTGCTTACATATGAAAGAAATTCTCTCCCAGCTAATGCTGTTAATTATATAGTGGACCTTCTAACTAGGTACATTACGAAAATATAAATTGTACTAATTATATTAGTTTTTCATAATTTTGGTCACATTTTAGCATTTAAAAATGAACAAATCCATGAATTCAATCAATAAATATGACAATTTATTGCATATATTATATTTAGTTACATGTTTATTGTTTAGTAACATAATTAGTACTATTTACAGGTAATTACACTGATTTGTTGAACGTGTTAAAAACCGGTACTGTCTCTTTAAGATTTCTGTAAACAGTGTCTGTAAATGAGTGCATGTTAATGAGAGACTCAAATGGCATTATCTCATCCTCCTACGCATGATTAGAATTAAATGTTTCTTTTTTTGTTGTTTTTGATCAACATTATTCAATGACAAATTGGTCGTGTGGATCTCGTCTTTAGACACATTACACGGAACAACTTTTACTCTCAACGTATAGTGAAAGTATCTCGCTGCTGAATACTCCACCACTATACTACACAATCACAGGTAAGTGAAATCTGAACATTTACCAGCCAGTTGCCAATATACATATAAGTCCCACAGCGTAGAATTAATTTCAAATTCATTAATTTAAAAGATCGATCTTGGGATTTAAGTATCAATATTGAGATATTGTATCGATATTTTTCAAATGTAGATCGCGATGCAACGGAAAATCACTATTTTTATCCACCCTTATTGTTTATAGTTAAAAGTCCCTTGTTATGCACCAAATCTTCATTTTTTTATAGTTATTAATAGGATTTTGGTTGAACAATAAATTGCATCTGGGATTTTATTCATTTTGTACCCTTGTAGCCTCTGTGTCTGTGCCCATCATAGTAAGGAAAGACTAAGAAATTTATTAACATTCTATAAATCGATTTTAAAAACTATCAGCCAATGAATCGGTTATCAGCCTCTTCCACCACCTTAGTTATCGGTTGCAAAACCCACAATCGGTCGACAGTTACATTGTATAGAGATGCCCATTCACATGTACCAATCCCTGGAATGAATGGTATTAAACAATTATACTTTTAAGTGTAAAAATTAGTGCTGTCTGTTGATTAAAAATTTAATTGCACAATTTTTTGTAGTTAATCACGATTAATCACAGATTTTGAAAATGCTGAAATTTGACACCATATATACTTTTTTCCTGTCAAAATGCATTTATTTCCATCTTAGGGAAGAAAACAAAACAAAATGTAACAATATAATCCTTTATTAACATTTCCAAACAAAGCCTTCCACAGTTTAAAGATAGAAATGCACAATAGCACCATTTCAAGTAACATTAAACGTTTCCCAAAGTCTAACTGGGAGTTTGTCTAATTGAAAATTGCTGGGAAAACAAAAACCAATAGCAACCATCACAGAATGGTTAACAGCTGATGGTTTGTAATGGTATTGGTAATGGAAACCATTAGAATGTCTGTGATGGTTTCTATTGTTTTATTTTAGCAGGGCAGTCTCCCCATAGGTTGCATATTCATTGCAATGGGCATTAAATCTCTTAAACTCTCATCCTCCACAAAATTAATCTGCCAGTAGACTGTGGCTATCCGCTTTCCTACACCAATCGTGAAGCTGCATTCATGATTCGCATCAGAGCGTCAACGCCGCTGTCAAACACTGCTTTGAACTCCACGCTTGCAGACAAAAACGTCTCATTCTGCATTTTGGTGATAGTTTAGACTTGCCGTGCTACTGTATTATTTAAAATATGCCTTATATCAGTCCCATCAGGGCTTGTTTTGTACATCAAATAGCGTTAAGGGGTCATTTCACCATAATTTTTTCACTGACAGGGTAGCTGTTGTGTGTTTGTGGTGTGTGCGTGTGTCAGTGTAATGACTCCAGGTAGACATATTACAAAGATTACACCCTCCCAACCAGTGTTTATACTAGTTTATACTGTATTAACGGTAAATGAGTAAACTGCGATTAAGAAAAATTAACACGTTAAACTTTAATCACATGTGTTAACACGTTAATTCTGACAGCTCCACTACAAATGCCTTCAATAAGAAAAAGTGCCTTGAGATTGCAATGTGGCTCAATGGATTTTTCTGCTTTCTTGCAACCACAACTGACACGTGTGTAACACTACAAACATTTCCTAAAAATGCAAGACCTAGCTTAACCTTTTCTATGAAACACACAAAACTGCAGTTTTAACAGTATGTTGACAGCCCATTATTCCTGTGATGAGATTTAAAGGGTCATGAAACAGCCCTCTTTCAGCTCAAGTCCACCTCACAACCGTTTTGGAAATGCAACTCAACTGGGCGTGGACAGCTGAGAGAACAAGGGGGTAGGGGAGAAAGAGGGGAGCAATCTCTCATCTAGGTTGCCCATGCTGGCTCTTACTAAATATCAGGATAAATTATGACAAATTGTAGGATTTGTATTGCTGGCAAAGTTAAAGTCTAACTAAATATGATGAACGGCATCCGTTTTTTCCCTTTACGGTTCACAACACCGTCTGTTTCAGCACAGTTGAACATTTTCAAAAGATACAGCCATCAGAGTGAGGGAAGAAGGTACACAACTGTCTGATCTAGTCACTCAGCATTATTTCACTAATGCAGTCAACAGCATCAAAGATTCTCACAACTGCTCATAACAGAATGCACAAATAAGTATACGCTGTTTTGTAAGCTCACAATAAAGTACACAGAATCACACTGGTCATTTTATATCTGTAATTTAATGCACAAGTAAATGCCAAGCCATATGTACTCTGTATTAAAAATGTGTGAATGTTTTTTACGCTTAAATAACTTTTGAGACTTATTCCAAGATGTTGATTCACAAATATAAGTGCTTATATCGGATGGATGGAATCAATGTAAATCGTGTCTCAAATGAGCCCCAGTCAGAGACTGTCCACCTCACCACATATCTCAAAATACTCATGTTAATAAATGTGCTGCACGAATATTTAAAAGGTTTTGGCAATGATTGAAAGACTATCCTGTCCCTCTGTCAGCAGCACGCGGTGGGGGGGGACTCATGTCGGTACTATCAACTCTGTCAACTGACACCGAAGCTCTTGATAGTTTGAAGCGCTGGTCACGTGGTTTAATGAATAATCATGAGACAGCCCGTTCTCATAGGATAAGGTGACACAGTCTCATTAATATTTATGAGACAGCACTATAGTACAGGGACACGTCACAATGTGTGACGTTGACTCAATATTGATTTTAAACCCAGAAGATTAAAATAGCGCAAAAAAATCTCTATATTAACCTCTTTTGTCTTAAAGGGGAACTATTATGCAAAATTCACTTTTACATGGTGTTTGAACATAAATGTGAGTCAGCAGTGTGTGTACACAACCACCCTACAATGTTAAAAGTCCACCCACTCCTCTTTCTTATATTTCTATTAATCAAAAACAGTGTCTCAAAATGATCGGTTTTCATTTCTGCTCTAAAGTGACATCACTTTAGAGCAGGCCTCACCCACGACTGGTGACGGACTCCACCCATTATCACAGACCCTTCCCCGAGTGTTCTACACACAGTCCGCCATTTCCACACTGGAGCAGCTATGGTGAGAAGAATAATGTCTCAGCTTCATAAGTGTCACAAGTGTTCTGTTGTTGGCTGTAAAAGTGAACATAAGAGTCTTCATGAACTCCCAGCATCAGAGCCACTGAAGATGCAGTGGACAAGTTTTGTTTTTGAAACAAATGTGCCCCAAAACATACCAAAATTTGTGTATGTTTGTTTAAATCATTTTACACCGGACTGCTTTGAGAATGAGGATCAATATTGTGAAGGTTGCACGGGAAAGGACGAGTTGGGAAGCTCAGACACCGTCAAAGTAAGGCTTTTATTTTCTGCCCTCTGCAAAGTGTACAGCCTGTACACTCTCTCTGTAGTGTTTTCCTGGGTTCACTCAGATAGCTTCACCAATAACAAAAACTCTCCATAAACAAACTTCTTAAAAGACATGCAGCTTTTTGACATTCAGGACACACGCCAACACTGGACTGACATGTCGTTCTCTCTCTGCTTCTGACGGTGGCGTGGCTGTTTATATGCTGCTCTCCCCAGCTCACTGGAATTAGAGACAGGTGTTAGACATAATTTAGCTCCGGTGTAAGCGCCCTTACCGCTTTCTCTCTCTCCGGACGGGCACTCGACCACACCCCCGCTACCACAAATATAAAGCAGGATTTTCCAAATATTTGATTCTCAAGCATGGATCAGTACCAACTGTTCGTGTTCCAGCTTTAGTATCGCACTTTAAATTTTGTTAATGTTTGCAAATCGCCTTTCCGAATGTGCTTGTTAGCTGATTCCACGGCTAATGCAGCTAAAGTTACCACTGTCTCTGATTGTATTCACGGAGAACAGAGCTATGTCGTTATTTTTTATTTTTAACCCGAAAACGCTTACTGTCATTTACCATTGTCTCTGATTGCATTCACGGAGACCAGAGCTATGTCGTTATTTTTACGCTTACTGTCTGTATAATAATAAGGGGTGGGGAGAAGCAGCAGCTCATTTGCATTTAAAGAGACACACACGAAAACAGCGTGTTTTTGATTCCACCCAAAAAGAGGCATTTATAACATGGTATAATAAATGATCCGTGGGGTATTTTGAGCTGAAACTTCACAGACACATTCTGGGGACACCTGAGACTTATATTACATCTTGTAAAAAGGGCAAAAATAGGTCTCCTTTAACATTAAAAATAATGGATAATTACTTTGTCTTTTATTATGTGTAACACATACATATCTGGTAACATCTCAGAAAATGTAGTTTAGTGTTTCATGACCCTTTAATGTTGTATAGTGAGGGGCCCAAATTAGGAAGAGCCAATCACAACAATTCAATTCAAATAAATTCTGTTGATGTTTTGAGAGGAAGCAGCCTCTTTGTTAAAACATGATGCTACTTCCCTTACTAACAGAGTAAGCAACAAACATCAGAGAGACAACCAGTGTCCTCTTAAAAGCAGATACTCACATCTGTTTAAGAAGGTCTCGATGTTCTTATTCTTGCGCAGGGCCGGGAAGTCCAGATCTAAGACCAGAGCATTCATGGAATCCTGAAACACAAAGACAAACATTTAGAGTAAAAACACTTATGAGTAAAACTATTGGTCTTAAACCTTTATCAGGCCAAGGAAAACTTGGTGAATAAAGAGAGAGCAGGGACCCTCTGTTACATATTGTATAAAATTGATTGTTGCATTTTGAGCCTGGCCTATAATATCATGCATATAGTTCCATAAATGGATTTATATGTATGATTTATACAATTAGATGCTTACATTGCAAAGCCTTTAAAATAATCTTCATCAATGTATAGAGTCATATATACTATACATTACATTTTCTTTGCGTACATTACATTTTATTTTGACTCAATACATTGGAATGAGGGAGGAACAATGACCCGATTACAGGCATCCTCTGAGGAAAGGAAGTTACATGGCTAGGCACAACTTCCAGCTTGCAGTATTCCTAAAGTTGATAGGTCAAGCAAGGTTTATATATATATATATATATCAAAGTCAGTAGATTATAAAATAACTTCCACTTCTGCCAATGAAGCCCAATCTGACAAGTCATTCATATATTTTTGTACAGTATTAGAGCCTTTGTTACCCAGAACACATTTCATCTTTTTTGGGCATCTGGATGACAAATTAGGACTAAGTCCTCTACTAAGAGAATGCAGTATAAAATAATGGAAATGCATTTAAAATAATTAAGCAGACATGGACGAGATCACCAGGCCTGTGGATTTGTTCCTGCACATGCAGAGCGGTGTAAGGGCTGCCAGCTACTGCAATGCTGCACTTGTAAAGTGGTTTGAAGCAAGACCAGGTCTGATGTGACCGACATACCAGCCATGGTCTCGCTGGAAACCCAAACCGGAAAAGCATTCCGCATGTCTAACGGCCACACCTCCCCCCCTCTTCCCTGCCTTCAACTTTCAAACGTTTTTACTGGAAGCTGCTTGATGTGAAATCTCTCTGAACACATGCTTCACTGGTCTCCTCCTCTAAAAGTCCAATGTTCTCTGTCTCTCTTAACTCTATAGTAGGGCTGGGTGATATATTGAATGTGTTTACTATATGTATATTCTATATGCATATGAATATGTTTGGTAGATGCTTACAATGATACAAAAACATCCTTTTTAAAGGCATTTCAGACCAAATACACAAATATTGAACAGTATATTGAATACTGTCAAAAGACTGAAAAATATAGAGATTTTTTTTGATCGCACACATCTGGGC
Organism: Myxocyprinus asiaticus; assembly: GCF_019703515.2. Lineage (NCBI taxonomy): Eukaryota > Metazoa > Chordata > Actinopteri > Cypriniformes > Catostomidae > Myxocyprinus > Myxocyprinus asiaticus. Next base: position 16,235,120 of record NC_059364.1, on the reverse strand, counting down.
CTCTATCAATTAATATAAATGAAAGAAAAAGTATACAAGGCATCATTTTAAAGAGCACCTATTATGGTTTTTCAAATATTACCTTTCATGTAGTGTGTTATATAGCTGTTTGTGAATGTAAAAAAGTCTGCAAAGTTTCACAAATCAAACTGCACGACAAATGGAGTTATTGACTCCCAAAAGAAAGAACCGATTCTGAACACCTGAAACGAGTCGTTAGTAATTCCAGACTTACTTCCTGTACTAACCTATGTAATTTGGTAACAAATAACCCGCCTCTGGTCTTCAGTGGCTGCTCGTGAACAGCTTTGACCCGCCCTCAAACACTACACTAAGCAGTAGACCAATCACAACAGACTGGGACATCTGACCAATCAGAGTAGGCTCTCTGAAAGTTGTTGTTTAGAATGAATCCTTTACAACAGATCATTGAACGAGACATTTTTGACACTGGGAAAAAAGGTAATGCTGCAATTTAAATTATGAGCAAATTAAAGTGTTTTTTGACCTTGGATGCATGTAAATCTATTGTATGAGACCTTTAAAACAAAATTAGGCATGTTTAAAAACCATAATAGGTGCTCTTTAAATATAAAACTTCTATTTAAGGAAAAACACACTCTCTTTATCTCAAAGCACAAACGCAGAAAATGACATCTGCCACCAGAGGCTCCAGTGACATTGCTGTAATGTCATGGTGCAGTTTTAGTAATGACATCATTTGTTCCTGTGGCCCCCACTCCTGAACACAAATCTCAGAGACATGAAACAGAACATCAATAATGGCGTACAAAAACACACCAAAGTAAACTTGTAAAACATGGTGTGAGGTGTCCTCCAAAATTAAGATGGCCATGTGAACTTTAAATATTTCTCACATGTAGTCCACCTGTGCAAACACCCTTATAGGACATGCACAGAAATATGCAGAGATGGGCATCTTCTACTTGAAGACACTATTTCTCCATTTTTAATCCAACACATAGGGCTGGACAATTAATCAAATATTCACGATTATAATTACAGATGCCACAATTTGCTAATTATGAAAAGTGTAAACTAAATATGGCCTGATTCCTGGGACAAAGTTTTCTCCTCTCCACAATCATCAGCAAACTAGCATTCTGGTCTGGCTCTATTCTGGTGTGGAACATCCACTTTCCACAATCCAATCAAATCCTGAAAAAAAAAAAAAAAGATCTCACCCTACATTTTTTTTTCCTCATTAAATATTCTGTTTTACTAAGAAGTAAAATCACATTACAAAATGGGTTGCAAACATTAAACTTAAGTTACCCAGAAACAACCAAAATATCTGCACAGACTCCCTGAGCATCCAGATGGTGGGGTAAAAAAACAGTTTCTGTGTCATTCAAACATAGATGTGAAGATGGGTCTCCTCCATGGAGGATGGAGTGTTTGGCCCAATAAGTCATGTTAAGTTTAAGTTTAGAAGTCATGTAAGGTCTTGTTATGCTCATTGCACTGGGTCAACTGATAATTGACAAACTACAGCCATAATGAAAAATAAAATTGCTAAATTCAAGAAATAACCTGACAGATTGTAGTAGATTGTATTATTTCTTAGTTTTTAATCATCACTTTATTATTTAAATGAGCAGAGCTGAGAAACTTGCACATTAATGAAAATATATAAACATTATTATGAAAAACAGAAATGCTAATGAATGTAAAGGCGAATGGAAACACTGAAATGAGTGGGAGTAAAAATACTGCATTTCTCTGCACTTCAACATTCCCCACACACACACACACACACACACACACACACACACTAACACTGAGTCACTCCCACCCACAAACACACAACTTCCAACACTAACTGCAATAATGACAAATTACTATCCATGCTTCAGTTAAATCCTCAGAAATCGTGTCGCTCTCACACTTTCACTCGTGTTGATGACAATCTTTCAGTTTATTATTTTCCCTGTTTGTAACAATTAGTTGTACACATCAGCCTGGTCCCTTAATTGACTAATATTTGACATTTTGAGACAACATGTATTAGCCAATAATCATGCCCACTTAGCCAATTAGGTAAAGCCAGAACATCTGAGTGCGTTTTTCTGTTTTCTAATATTTTAGAGTGAGTTTTGAGTAAACAAAAAATAAATAAATAAAAGAATTGTCATTTTAGTTGTAATATGAATGTATAAGATAATTATTTATGCTTCATTGTGTTCTCCAGGTTGAGAGAATGAGAGTTGCTGCTAATGTTAGTCAAAGCATGGAATCTACAACAACCCAGACACTGTTGATGGAATATACTAGAGGGAAAGAGAGGTAGTTTTAATAGGAATTCATGCTTGGTCGATTTACAGAGGTGGTAGTTCTCCCTTTTGTCAGTTCCAGAAACAGCCAACAGCCTTGTCAATGAACAATAGCCTAAACAATGTCTGATTTATTTATTTAAATATTGTGCAAAATTGTGCATTTCATTCCAGTGTTGTCACGGTACCAAAATTTCAGTGGTCGGTACCGATACCACTGAAATGGCACTGTTCTCGATACCAATTTTGGTACCACAGCATAAATATGCTAATATGACAATGTGCTATTAAACACCTGTTTAGCCTATTTAAAAAGTTACATTTCAATGTATATCAAAAATGAAAGAAATGCATGTTTCCTTCAAGTGTTTCTCAATCAAGGATGCACTGCTTAAGTGTTAAGTAGCGCCCTACTGAAATCTGTTTTATTCTTCACCAAATCAGGTTTTCCTTTTTGTTATTATTATTATTATTATTATTTTCCAGAACTCCATGTTTTAGAGTTTAATTTAATTTCATCATCAAAATGGTGTCTGACCAATGTCAGATATAAAATATAACCTTTCGACATGTCATTGCATTTTTTTGCCAAACTTTAGTTCAACAGCAGTCTTGCTTGTGATATATTGCTTAATTATTATTATTAATTATTCATTATTATGATCATTACAGTGAATATTACATTTTACTATACAGCTGTAATACATTTCTGTCACAACTTCAGGGCTCTAGCTTATATTTTGAAACAAGCTTTTATTATGACGTGTATAACAATGTAAATGTAAAAACATTTTTTGCCGGAATCTTCACTTTCCGGATAAACGATTTGCGACACAGAGACTTAAGTTACGTCTGAAATCTCATCTCTTTACACTGGCCTTTGAGTCTGAAAAAAGACATGTAGGACACAGTTTTGGAGTGTTTGTATTTTGTGTTTAAATTACTGGTGTTTGTGTATATGGTAATTGTTTATGTTACATTTTAAATTGTATTACTGTGAAGCACTTTGGTCAACTCTGTAGTTTTAAATGCTATATAAATAAAGTTGAGTTGAGATTAAAGTACAAATGCTGTGATTTAATTATATAAATATGTAGTTTACATGTGCTGCATGGTTCACAGTAGATTAGTGCTCTGCTCTGTCATCTGATACAATGTGAATGATTCTCAATGTCTGTGGAGTTTCCAGTGAATGAGCGGTTGGATTTATATATTCGTTTAAAGTATGCATCTCTTCCACACTAAGATTGCAGCCTCTCTCGGTTTAATAAATCACACTAGGACATGTCACAAATTTAATTTGATTAATTGTCCATTTCATTGTAAGGACTAAGAGCCTACAACAAATTCAATAATTAAACAATGGTAAATCGTAACGATAAATCTATCTACCTATTAACCTTTTACAACCCAGTAAATTCATCAAATATCTTACCTTTTAAGATTTAAGACAACTATGAGGTTATCCTAAATTTAAGGTGTTATTTACGATGATTTTTAAGAAAAAAAATTTTGAATGCTTCTTAAGACCAATATTAAGAAAATAAAAAAATATTCGTAAATTTTTTCTTAAGTTAGAAATTAAGAAGAAAATTGAAGTTAAGAAGATTTTTCTTAAGAACGTTCCTAATGGCCTAATGTTTCCTAGTGAGCAGAGGATAAGTGGAGAAAGTGTCACGGAAGGCAGCATTTCTGTAACATTAAGAGAACATTGGGCAAAGGTTTCCTGGTTGTTTTGACTGAGGGGGCAAGAGGAACAGCTGCTGTTCCCGAGTAAAAATGGACAAAGCCACTATCACACCACCTTATATGGCAGTGTTTCTCCTATCTGCACACACACACACACAGACAGAGAGAGAGAGACAGAGAGAGAGAGACAGAGAGAGAGAGAGAGAGAGAGAGAGAGAGAAGGGAGGGAAGCACCTAATAAGTTCTGGAAAGAATTATAAAGTAAAAGTTTCAAAAAGTATTTTATTCTTCTTCTCGATTAAGACATACAGAACTACACGAAGGTTTGAAATTTAGTTAAACACCATCTAATGATGTTTTGCCCTTCAACATTAATCTATAAATGGTGTCAATGATGCTTGTTCATGTATCCAACAGTGTCTGCGTGCATGTTTGTTTCAATGTTTATCTAAATCAGTAGGCAGAAAAGTTGAGAAAAATTTTGCGGCAACACACTGTGATGTAGGCATCCGTTATCCAATGGGAATTACAGAAAGGCGGTTCCAGAGCTTTTGGAAATCCAATTCGCCATATGCCTGATTTATTTGAAACTGACCCAGCTCTTTCCACACCCTTTAAACGCATCTTACGCATTCATATCCATCAAACTCTTCGTCAGACTTTTCTCTAGTGAGAAAGCGCCTTTAGCACAAGAACTGGGAATGGTTCCTGTAACTGATGTCTTTGGAATATAACTTGAAAATGGTCCAATAAACCATTTCTTCTCGTCACAGGGTCTCTCTTGAAAGTAAAATACAATTGTGCCAGGTAATTGAAATAAAGTGGTCCACTCATTAATTCAATCCATCCATCGTGAAGTGACTTTTTAGTGGATTAAAATGTACTGATGATGGACTGAATGCAGGGTTCCTGCTCTGTAGTTTAGCTTATGTATGCACACAGACACAATTCAGTGAAATGAGGACCTGAGAGGGCCAGTGTTTCCACCTGTGCGGCAAAATTAACCCTTTTGCACATACGATCAAACTGATGTGATTACACTGGGCTGGGCTCAGAGGCGTACGATCTGCTTTCGTGTTGCTGTTTACCAGCAAAGAGAGACTGAAGTGTTTGTCATAATGAACCAGCTGCTCAAATAGTCTTTTCAGCATCACAATATCTTTACTTTTTATGTAACAAACATTCAAAATAATCACTAAATAAAGTTTAAAGCCATTATCATCAGAGCTGACTATTTTGATGCAGCACTGCGACCATGTTTTTAGTGTCAAACAAAGAATAAACTGGTTAGTCCACTTGAGCCTTCTCCCATTCTTTCCGTCACTCATTCTTACCATTTCCGGTGCACTTCCGGGCTAGGTTTTCAGAAACTTTTATTCAGGACGAACTCAGAATCCCATGCTGCATTGCAATGTAAACAATATGGTGGTGCATAGCCGGCAATCACATTCGCTAACACATCTAATCTATCATAAACAATCATTATAAACATCTAAAAATCCCGTTATAGGTTTGATCATATGTAATCTGTCCTCCAGTGCATCTGCTGTGAAATGTAAGATACTATTTTTTTATTTTTTATTATACCACGCATTAAAGAACTCACGCTGAGTGATCTGTCAGTACAGGGAAAATCTCATGTGTGAAAGGGTTAAGTCAGACCATTGGCTCTGTTCCAAACCCTAATGAGCTGCCTATCAAGGGTTCATTTTAAGGTATCGTAACTGCATCCTGATGTAAAGGCTGTAAAAAGTAAGCATAATTATGTCAGCTTCTAATGCCACACTAATACGTTTGTCAAACATCATTTTTCCAAAGTATGTGGTACTGGAGAGCATTCTGGGAAGTCTCCATTTTCGGTGGAGGAAAACCCCATTCCAGTTTGGATGAGTAGCATAAACATAGCAACATCAATGTGTTTTCAACCAAAAACGTATCGAGCCCAAAGCATACTTTGGTTTTGACCCAAACGCTTTGTGTCTGCATGCAGTCGAACGCAAACCTGTCAGAGTATACTTTATTTAACTGTGCGCGAATACACATGCGGTTGCCACATCTGCGTTACGACTGCTATGGACTATTTCTCCTCAGGAGTTTAGAGACATAAAGATGTCTTTATATTCTTCAGACTTGTGTTATACAAAAAAGAATTTCCACATTCGTCTCATTTTGTTTACCGGCTATTACATCTTCTTCTTGAGCTTCTTTGTGACCTCAACAGCTCAGATGTGACTGTTGCCACCTTGTGGACCTACTAATTAGAGCAAATAATTCCAGGTGCATGGGCTTTCTGCACGTTCAAAGACAAATCGAGCTGCATGCACTCAGTGCTCGAGCACTATGCTAAAATTTTCATCACGCATCGTGTGTTCAGCGTTCGTGTCTGACCGAAGTATACGTTGGGCTCTAATGTGGCCTAAGATATCGATACTCTTTTGGCCAAACATGAAGGTAACATTGCATGAGAAGGCAGTGAATGCGTATAAAATTGTTTACAAATATAATTTGAACTATATTTTATTAATCATTTTTAGTATTAATGGGAATATAGTTAAATCTAATTAAAATTGGACTTAAAACTAAGAGTGGAATACCACATTGTTAGCTAAGCAACATATGTTAACACCAAACTCCACATATATTCAATTCAGTCGAGTCTAGAGTGCTATTTATATAAAGCAAAGAGGCAGACCTAGGCAGACCATTCCCGATTTGTCTCTTATGAGATTCTATTTAAGTTTCGCTGCAGCCTTAAGGCTCGTATACTATGTTTTTCTAAGTTCCAGGTTGTCTCACACATGGCCAAGTGCTCAACCTTTTAAAATATACACTTTTGATCGTGAGCGAATAAAAACGCGTTTGACGCATGCAACTACGACTGCTTCGTGATACTTTTTTAATACAGTCAACTGGTGCGCATTCATCGATGATGCACACAGACGAGGTCCGTCCGTGTGTCGAGAAAATCTAGGCTGCACGCCCACAGATTGTGCAGACTGCGCTGATGACGGAATTAGTATCATGCATATTATGCACGTTCCATTCAGAAACACAGACAACTGAAGTATACTTTGGCCTTTAGATTGCAGCTGCCTATGTAGGCAGTAGAGAGCAAGGCAGCTCACTTGGTTTTGGAAAAGAGCCACTGTGTGAGGGGATGCCACACTACAGATTCAGTGCAGACTGATCCAGTAACCCCTTAAAAATCAGCTGCATTATTTATGAAAAGTGACTGGTGCTACATTAGAACAATAAACAACTAATTAACAATTTACTGCAGATTTACAAGAGTCAGCAGAGACCCTTCTCCCTCTGATTCAGAGATGAATGCACATACACACACATTAACTTGAGGCTTGATGGGAATGTGAGAGATACGCCACATCTGTTTCTCTCTCTCTCTCTCTCACACACACACACACACACACACACCTAAATAAATGTACAGGCACAAGACTGACAGTCAGAAAGACAGTCTAAGTCACCATTCACTTTTATTGTATGGACAAAAGCTGAAATAAAAGTGAATGGTAATTGTCAGTGCCTAAGAATCAGCCTAATAACTCCTTTTGTGTTCCATGGAAAAAAGAAAGTCAAAAAGGTTTGGAACAACATGAGGGTGAGTACATTATAACACAATTTTCAGTTTTGGGTGAACTATTTATTTTATGTTTCAGTAAGCCAGACCTCAGTAAGAATATATAGAGGTGGTTTTGACATGTAATGCAACTTATCCCATTAATCATGAATCATATCCCAAGACCATGAATCACATCCCATTCTAATGCAACACTGTAAACTCAACAGCATGAAGCAGCCCAGTATCATATAGCACCCCCAACAGGTCACATAAGTTGAACGAACACAACATCCTCAATTAGTTAATAAGACGTTTTAATCAGTCTAATTTCCTAATGCCACCAGTACAGTTAAATTGTGCCTCATCCTTGAACACATTTGCGCAAAACCTTACAAAACCTTAAAACACAGAGAGCATGTCACAAGCACAATACGTCAGTGGAATTTAAGACACAGACAAGGAACATTCAAAACATCTGGTCAATTACATCCACAACAATCAGTGTCAGTCAAAATGGGAAAGAGTTTGTGAAATTTGATAAACTTTTACAAAACTAATCAAACTTATTCTGGCCTAGAGGTCATTGTAGTCTATATTTGCAAAGAAACAGCTCCAGAAAACATTCATTTTAAATATCAGTTTTTTCTTTTCAAAAAGTACATATATTTAAAAGATTTTAATATATAAAGCTTATTTCTAAATATTAGTTTTAGCACTTCATAATGACACACACATTCACTAAAAAGGGGATAACTTGTGTCCAGCGTGCCAATCAGATAAAACGTAATGACAACGCACAACAAGGCTTTTGAAGAGTTTGGCAGCACAATGGCATGCCATAAAAAGTCTAACCAGTTAAAAAAGTACTAACAAAATCTCACACCTCTCCCCAACAAGCCACATGATTCGAGGTAAACGCGAGCAAGACGAACGTCTTTGTTACGCTTTGTTTTTGTTTATTCAGCGTCTCGTGCAGGAGCGCTGTTTTTTTAGATGCTGTGTCTAATTAAAAAGAACTTTAAAAAGCATCTTGAGACACCTGCTTTCTGTTAGTGTATTTGTTGCACTGTTTCTAGCCTTTTTTAGCGCAAGAATGCGATCGATCTGAAGTCATCATCAGTGCGTGGCACACATCCAAAATTCGAATACACAGTTTTAGCATTCGAATGTGCCTTTTGTTCTTAAATTCGAAGAATATTCACATTTTAATTTGACAGCCCTACTGGGCAATATGGCCAAAAAAATAAAAAAATAAATCACAATATTTTTTTCATATTGTTCGATATCGATATTTTTCACGATATACGTTTTACACCATTAATGTTGGCGGAAATCATTCCACATGTTTGCTGGACCTCAAGAATGAATTAAACATAACTTGTTTGTTTACAGTTAAACTCCAGAGGGTAAGGTCACTCAGTTTAGGATTTAATCCTGCATAAGGGGATTATTAAATAATCATCTGATCATTTTTATAATTTATGTGCACTTTAAATTCCAATCATATTTGAATGCCCAAATAAGGGAATTTTAAGCGACTATATAAATGCCATGAACGGTACGTTTGTGTGTCATTCAATTAAACTCAGAGCGCTGCATCGAGGACATCAACCCAGAGAAGCTCCTGTCCAAAAGAGCGTGTGAAATGCTTCTCAAACGCTCTGATGTGCGCGCCATCAGCAGAGGCTCACGCCAAACTGCAAATGTTTCATTCACACATTGTTACTGACAAAATGTGACACAGAGGAGGTGACGCACGCTTACTCTATTTCTGTGGACTGTGGAGTGATAAAATTATGAAATTAAATCTCAAAGATTTTGCTTCATGAGAAATAATGGCTCGTGGGTTTCATCAAAGAGCATTAAAATAACGTGTGAAAGTGAAGAAATTAGGACAGAAATATTTTACTATTGCTTAATATAACATTATTATATATTTATTATTTATTTATTTAAATGAGTTCCAAAAACAACAGTGTAAATGTAAAATTGACCAAAACTAAAGTTGACCAAAGAGACATAGTTTACGTTTTTACAAATATATTGATAAAACATATTTTAATGTCATTCATATGGTTTTAAAGCCTTAAAAGGAAATCTTATATCCCTATTGTATTATTTGATTTATACTGTATATTTGAAGTTAAATATATGTAAAACAATTACTTCTTAAGATGTATGAAGCACACGTGCGCCTTAAGAAATGACAATTTATATGACAATTAATCGTCATAGCCCTCAAACAGACAATTAACCATCATAATCGCAATTACTTGTTTGACAATTAATCAGCCAAATTTCATAATCGTGACAGCCCTACTTGTGGCACTCCACGGTCCAGCTTAGTAGGTGGCGATAATGCACCAAAAGCTGGATTGTAATGACAACTGATCCTAATGCACAAGTTTAAACTATCTGAATGCCCAGATGCTTGCTTTATGTTCCACCTCTGTTCACGGTTTCACATGAAAATTAATAATGAAGAAACATCACCTGACAAGCTGTAGAACAAGAGCGAAAAGCACTTCGGAATTATTTTGGATTCATCGCATATTGCATTGCTCGCTATGAACATAGATGTTAAATATACTCCAAATGAGCAACACGACAAAATTAAAATGCTCCCGTTCTAATCAAGGCATAGACGCGGTGTAAATAATTGATTTATTAAACTGATTAGACAGCTTTGTTTTTAATGAGAGCATGCAGAGCGTCACTGAATTCATGTCAAAATGCAGATCTCAAACAGTGTAAACCTGCAGTGAGTGACAGCAGTCATTGTAATGGGAGAGTTTGTAGCGTTGCTCAATTTCTTTGTACAATTTATTAAAAATGTAATACAAGTTTTGTTTTGTCATGTTAGTAAGTAGGCCAATGTGAATCTGATTTGTATAAAATAGCAATAAAGTAATTCAGCTTAACTGTTCTAAGTTTGTTTTGGAGGTGTAGCCAACATAAAAAATATGGCATGAATAGCATATTTCAGGAATCGCCATCATTGTTATCGGGTCTGCTCTAATAAGACCCATTTGCCACACAGGTAGTTTTAGTAGATTTAAAATGTTCACGAATCGTACGAACTCTGTCAAATGACTGTTTTTAATTTCCAAAGTGCAACCACTGAGGCCAAAAATGATCTAACGATGGTCTTACATGAACAAGATCACTATTGAAATTTTGGCAAATTCTTTAAACCGATTAACTGCGAGTTTTAACCGGTTATTAACCTGTTAACCGATAAGCCATGAATCAAACCAAAGTGACCAAACAGGCATGACAAAGCTCTATACTGGCTGAAACAAAACAGGCTCACATCACAGATGTGCATATTTAGTAATAGTTATTACATCAACATTTGAATGAACAACTTTATACTTCTTATATTTCGTAACAAACTAATTTTGAATGGATCGCTTGCTCGCCAAATTTACCTATGAGTATGAAGTGATAACTTTAACAGTATAATGGAATTAAAAACAGTCTTAGCCTACCCACAAATTATGCTGCCGGGCAATCCTAATAGTTTTTTGTTTAGAAACATCGACATATATTTACAGTGGCAGGGGTCAGTATGGTACGCAGCTGGTTGACGGTAAGCGTGGTGACAAACCCGCTCCGAAAGCACTGACGTCCCGCTGCGCATCGCACTCCCATCTCCCATGCAACTAGGGCTGTAAACATATGCTCTTAGATGTCGAGGCTGGCTTGCAGATGTTTGTTTTTGAAATGGTACCGCATTTTACTTGTGCTACTACTAAACTCCTATTTACATCGGAACATGTCATCATCACGGTCCCACAATGTGCCACCTGCTTCATATTTCCTTGTTTATCAGACTGAGATGAAGACAGTGGTTTACTTGTTAACAGCACCCATGTGTATATAACATGCCCTATGTAATTATCCCATCAAATTACCTCTCTGTTGTTTCTTTATTTAACCGATAGTATTAGCCGAACAATTGTTAATGCCGGTCAATCGGTTAAACATTTACATACCTAGTACACAACGATATAATCTTAGCTGCTAGCTAGCGGGTCCCAAGCCTCATTGACAGTTTCCATGACAGCAGGGCTGCCTGCTAATACTTCCTAATAGATTTATTTCATGACAGTGATTCTGTTAGCTAGTTGTGTGTATAAATTTGCCAAACTATTTTTAGCAACATGCACCTGATCCATTTGTCTAGATGTAGAAAATTGGCAAAATATCGAAAATTACTCAAAAGTTTATCATCGATATCGTCTGAATAAATTATCAATATCTTTTTAATCGCCCAGCCATAATTAGTATTAATATTATACAAGCAATATTTCTGTAATAATTTCTTAACTTGTATGCGGCATTGCAATAGAGACTAGTTAAACCCTCAAACCTTTATTTTGGCAGAAAATGCAGGAACTTTCTGTGTGCGTTTGCGTTATCAACAGCCTTTTATTGAGCATCTTATTCCAAATATGGTGAAATGCTCTAATCTCTGCCCACAAAAATCTGGTGTCATAGGGTTATTTTAGATTTGTATAGTAACTTGTTGCTTATTAAAGTGAATTTTAGCGCTGTAAATATCACAACCCAGGGTCTGAAATTAATTTTTGAAAATCGGTTCACATGGTTCAAATGGGAGGGATTTACTCACTCAGGGTATATTTTACAACAAACTCACCTAAATCTCACAGGGGGCTACTTTTCCCAATTCTTACTTCTAGTTTAATTCAGATGGAATGATTTTTGGAGTATTCAGCCTACATTGTAGACGTGTTGTTGTTCTTTAATAGTTAAAGGGCACTTCACCCAAAAGTGAAATTTCTGTAATCATTACTCAAACTCAAGCCTGTATGACTTTCTTTCCTCCTTGGAACACAAAAGATGTTAGCCAGAATGTTCTCAGTCACCATTCACTGTCACTGCATCTTTATTTATCATACAATGAAAGTAAATGATGACTAAAACTAACATCCACCCTTACATCTCCTTTTGAGTTCCACATATCATACAGGTTTGAAGCAACTCAAAGGTGAGTTAGTAATAGGGATGGGCACGAGTACTCGTGTACTCGGCTGTGGCAGCAACGATCGATCATGAAAACGATGATTGATAGTGATCACGCATGATGTGACTTCACTTAATTCGAAATCCAGTGACAATTACCTGACAACTAAACACAAATGTGTCAAAGAGGGAGCTTATTTTTAATTTTGAGATTGATTACATTGTGATTTTGAAGGGTGCATTGATTATCAGAGACTTCTCATAGCAAACAAACTGATATTTTGAAATGTACCTATTTCCAATGAGAAAACGGGCGAATGTGTGTCTTTTCGTTCACATAAAGTCAGAAAAAAACAACATATGAATCCAAATTAACATGTATTTATACCAAAGTAATATTCAAACCCATGCTGGTCCATAATGGTAACAAGTACCCGTCTCTTCCCCTGGCTCACACGGTACACCTCAAAGAGGATTACAACAGCATCAAGACCTTGCTGGACGCCTTCAAGTATGATGAGTACGGCTGGGAGGTCATAGGAGACTTCAAAATGGTGGCATTCCTGATGGGTCTCCAAGGTGGTTTTAGCAAGTTTCCCTGCTATCTTTGCCTTTGGGACAGCAGGGACACCAAGGCACACTACCACAGGCGGGACTGGCCACAGCGGACCGAGTTCTCCGTGGGGAGGGACAACGTCAAGTGGGAGCCACTGGTGGACCCCCGGAAGGTGCTGATGCCACCACTGCACATCAAATTGGGCCTTATGAAACAATTTGTCAGAGCTCTAGATAAGGAGTCGGCAGCTTTCAAGTACCTTCAAGACTTCTTCCCTAAGCTGTCTGAGGCAAAGGTCAAAGCCAGTGTCTTCGTCAGACCACATATAAAGAAGGATTTTGGATTCATATGTTGTTTTTTTCTGACTTTATGTGAACGAAACGGCCCGGCCCCACCCTCCTCCTTATCACAGTCTACAAAAATGAACTTCAACTTAACACGCATTTTAAAACACGATGGTTATGGTGTCTCCTGTTATTTGAAAATAGACGGTTCAGACAGTCACTAAAAACTGGTGCGTGCTAAGATTACTACAGTAACCTGAAGGAACAGACAGACAGACACGAGTTGTGCACATTCTTACAGAGCTGGACAACTAATCTTCACATAATGACAAAATATGATGCATTATATTTTGATTATGCAATCTTTTGTACATTTTGTAACATATTATTTTATAACAGCCTATAACAGCCTATAATAATGGATAGATGATACACTGGAACAACAAAGCCTCAATGCAGCAGCCATAGATGTTTGTCAGACATATTATTATATATACAGTTATGAACATGTAATTGCCCCTCTAGTACTCGACGAGCTGGGCAGTTTTTCCGATTAATTCGAATTTGCGTTTTTAAATGATTTTTTACTTTTTTTAAATCGAGAAATTGAGATTTAAAAAAAATATATTGCAAACACTATAGTTAGTTACGTTGTAAATCCACCAAAGGCTGAATAAGGAAGAGAAAAATAATTAATAGCGCTGTTTTAATGCCGCTCCCGATCTGATCAGCTGCACGTGTGGCACGCTCTAAATGAACATGACAGGTTAACACAGAGACTGATTTAAAAGTCAGCGGTAATATTCCCAGTACGATTGTACACAGTAGCCTAGTTTCCATCCACTTTTCACGCTATTTTGTTATTGACAAATTGAAAATGCGTAAAAACTTTTTTGCGAAATTTGCCATCTTCTGCCTGTTTCCATTCAAATGGCCTTTTATCGATAAAAATGGTGTGCGTGATGACATCATGCCTAAAAAAAAACACTTTGTCGCATAAGTTTTGGTTTAGTGCAAAAGAAATCTGCCCTTAAGCCGTTTCCATACAGAAATGTGTGTTTATCGCAAATTCGCTTCCCAGATGTCCCTAATTTTTTTCCTCCGAAGTTTTGGTAAAATGGGGAGACTATTGAGACAATTCATTGAAATTAGCCAGCTTACTGTCATTTTAATAAATGCAATCAGAAGAGGAGGAACTGCAATCAAAAGGGAACTGTTGCCCTTCTGATATATATTGGTCCTGATGTTGCGCATATCGCAGGTTGCCACAGGTTCAAACCCAAAAGCGAATCATCGTGGCCCTGTTCAAGCTGGCAACCTGCACTAAGTAGTGGGGAAATTTTCGGTCTTAGTATAAGGACCATCCATCGATGTGTATATACTGTGTGCACAGCTATTAAAGAAAAACTGATGCTGTGTAATTTCAGGGTTCACATGAGATACATTCCTGATATTCAATAGGCTATTTTGAACAATCATCTAATCTAAAGCATTGCCATCACAACTGCATTATACCCCTATATTTGTCCCACAACTTTTAATGACCAACTGAACTTGATTGTCATCTCAAATTATTTTTAGTGTCATAATGCAATTTACATTTTCTGAAGAAGCTCAGCAAATGCGATCCAAGGTAACGAGGGTTAGATTTAAAACATTTAAAAGTTTTAAAAATTAAATTAAATTAAAATGTTTTCTGAAAGTGAACTCAGCATTGGACAAATAGTTCTGATAGTTTATAGTCTTTAAGTGTAGAAAATGTCATTCAGCCGACTTTATTAGGCTGCAGAACAGGGTAAGGCTAATTTAAGTTTGAAAAGGCATATATAGGTCTAAAAATATTATTTTTTCTTTTGGTAATTTAAAAAAAAAAAAGATTTTAATGCGTTTTTCTTTTGGCAATTTATAAAATTTTATATAGGGAATTTTTTCAGCATTTTTTCAAAAGTATAAACAATAATTTAATAAAATTGGGCTACATGTTAGTGTTACAAAAAAGCACACTGAAGCTTTTCTTCTAGTATTGTGCATATATTTTTACATTTAAAACATCTTTGTGCACAGAAATTATGTTTTTTTGTATTGTGGGCTGATTCCGTGACTGCCGTCTATTATTTTGATTGGTGTGAAAAAGCAACTTTAATGAATAAACGGATGGCTACAGCGATTAAATTAATCACAAACAGTGGCCATTAATTTGTTCTCTGTGCACTTGTCAAATGTGCATGTCTTGAAACGAGATATTTGTGTTGGCACTCCTGGAAGTGTCATGTTTGCATTGATCGGATCTTTAAGCCGTTCCGATCAATCCATAATAACGTACAATAAATTGGTTTTTATGGATGTATACCTTGTCATCATGATTAACTACATTTTGCCAATTTTCTCGACAAAAAGTGTTTCCAAACCAGTTTTTTGTAACATTCGATGTATCGACATAGAGTTATGCGCTAGAGTTAAACGGAAAAATATTATGTCGACACTTGTGAAATTTTAGCGATAAATTGCATTTCCATCAGCTTTATTTTGATGCGCTAAAACCTTTTTCGCAAAAAATCCTTGGATGGAAACGTAGTTACTGTGATTGTAACTCAGCTTCGTTCATCATGCAGGTATACACCGGCTTAAGGCCATAACTGGCCTCAGTGTGCGCATGTTGTTGAACGGTCTCCTTTCTTTTCACCCATAAAAAAGCGTTATTACGTGACAGTTATGGGCGCTTCATTTCAAATCATGGAGAGGCTATGTATGGGAGAATCAAACATCTGCCGCTCCTTTTGCCATGATGATTCAGATAGATCGCTAATTATTGCTTTGTTCTGTGACGTGTTTCAAGTGTACTGCATCTATAGCCAACATTTGGCAAGTGATCATTTTGACAAACTTTGCTAGTTTAATTGTAATGATAAATTATTTAATATTGCTGCGCTGCTCAGCGTGAACCGCTAGAGGGTACGTCTCTATCTGCAGGGATTTATGAATATACACACAAATTGTTTGATATACAATGAGTACTTTCTAGTTAAATGTGATAATTTATAGATATTGATTTCTAGATAACTTTCTAGATAGACTTGATTTAAAAACAATGAATACCTACACAGGCAAAGGATTATTTTGCAGTTTTCTTATTCTATTATTTCTGAACATCTGGGTTTATTAGATTGTAATTTATTTTACATTTAGACTCTGTTGAAAACTTCCCCCTGTGATGCATTTGTACATTTTTCTTGCACACCTTTGTTTCCTATAATGAAAAGAACTTGGATTTCTCCAACCAGGTAGCCTTGCATTCTAATAAAGAACATACCATTTGAATCATGTTGGAATACATTTAAAAGTTGAAAAAAAAAAAAAAAATTGAATCATGAATCGTCCATAAGTTTGATAAAAATCGAGACTGTATTTTTTTGCCATATCACCCATCCCTACATGAAAGGTGGCAAAACAAGGCCGCTCCAATGTTGGGTGCTTGCAACATTGACAGCTTTGTTGATTTTAAACACGTGCAATAGTTTTATCGCATCGCTCGCTTACAGAGACGCGGTACAATGCCATTCTCAATCGAATGAACAGGTTTACAGATCGGTAACATCTTAAATTCAGCAAATATCCACTTCCTCACTGTGCACTAGGGCAGCAACTAATGATTATTTTGATAATCAATTAATCTAACAATTATTAGAATGATTATTCAACTATTCGGCGATTATTGAAATGATTAATCATTAGCTCTTAAAAGGTTGCATTAAACATGCTTACTAAAAATAAAGAGGACAAAATCATCTTTTAAAAATACCTCTAAATGACATTCACTGAATTAAAGGGAAAAAAATACTTTTAAGTTTAATTCAGTAAAAATGCACTGCAAAAAATCCTACTGTTATCAAGTGAAATTAATTTTAAATGTATTATTTATTGAATATAATTTACTTAATTAAAAAAAAAATATTACATTAATTTTAAAAAAAAGTGTTTTTGTCATGTTTTCCATTTAAAATTGCCTAGATTTCTTAAAACTATTTACTTGAGAAGCAACATAAGATATTTAGACTTGCTTTAAGAGAATGTCTCTTAAATATAAGTGTATTTTGTATATAAGTGTATTTTTTCACTTGGTTCTACTTCTGCGAGTGCAGTAAAGAAAACATATAATTCAAGATCTATTCTCTAAAAGCAAGTCTAAATATCATATATGCTGCTTCTCAGGGGAATGCATCTTTTTTAAAGGATTTTTAAATATTTTAAAATATTTGTATTTTTAATAGTATATTCAACATTTTCAGATAATTTTTTCTTCTGCAGTACAGCTGCTAAAGTAAATGTACGATCTTTTAAAGGAGTTTTAGATATTTATATTGGAAAACAAGCCAAAACAAAAACATATAAAAAAATGTATTTTGTTGCAGTGTATAATGAGGCAAAGACTACCCTCTCCCACCTTTGTTCACTTGAATCTATTTTTAACTCTCAAAAAAAAAAAAAAAAAAAAAAAAAAAAAACTCATTAATAAAGCTGTGTATTGCCAATTTTCTTCACGATAAGAAATGCACAATGACACATATATTATGATTCAATAAGTCATAAGCATCACGTTATAATCTAGCTGCATTAAGCGTACATGCTCGAGGGATGAGTGTCCCAGCGACAGAGTGTGCCCCAGCCGGGTGCAGTTTCAGTCTCTCCCCCTTAGATCAGGACAACTCATAGAAGTGGCGCTGACTGCACAGAGAAATGACCGTTTCGGAAGTTTAGAGTGCATCTGGACTGTGAGCTGTGTAATTCTTCCGCTCCTCTCGTGTGTCATCATTAGATTTAAATGTGATCTCATGTTACGTTAAATGAGATCAAACGACTATTCGACAATGAAAATTTGTTAATTTTTTTATTGTCGACGTTGTCGATAACGTTGACTAATTTCAGCCCTACTGCGCACACTAAACTCAACAAGCGTTCAATGAGCTGCCGAAAGCTGCATGAGAGAGGGAGAGACAAAAAAAGAGAGAGGGACACAGAAGAGCTTTTTAGCGCAGATTTTTTATTTACAGTTTGATACAAAGACAAGACTTTTGATTTGATTTGTTCAACTGTATGGATTGGTTTACTCAGCTACATGTTAAAGTAAATAAAAATAAAGTGTGGGAATGGTTAAAATTGTGCACAATACCCGCAATATTGCGAATTTAAGTATGTTAACAAACCGTGCTGAACAAAGCTCACCTGTTGTTTTACACACAAGATAAAATTCGCACAAAACCGCTCTGAAACCACTGTATCATGAGCCTCACGTGTGCTCCGAACAGAGCTACAGACGAGCAGCATGTGAAGACTGTTCAATTAAATTGAATTGGTTAAATCGCACAAGAGTCCAACTTTGATTTCGATTTAATTTCCATTGATCGTACAGCCCTACACAATGCAATAGAAAGATGTGTTGTTTTTGCGTTATTTCGCAGACATGCTCTTTTTATCTCATCACATTTAAATCAGACAGCAAGCTCAAAACTTGGGTATCATTCTTATGCTGTGGTGCTGGAGATTCAGTAGCGGCGAAGCACCACTGCTGAAAAGCAGTGCAAGAGGCTAGGGTTGATACATTCTGGCATGGTGTAAAGAAACCACAGTGGCCACCCTTTTCATTTCAGTCACCATTTCTATTTTAGGAAGGAATCTTCCAGGGAGAACCTTTTGACAACCTAATATTTTCACAGAAACTAGAAAAAATAATATTTCATTAAATATTTTTTAATAGTACAACTATACTACATAATAGAGAGCTCAAATATCAGGTGTCAGAGAACTAAGTTCACTCTTGAGACTAGTGTTGTTTCAGGTCTAAAAAGACAAACTTAAAAAGATGATGAATTCCTCTTCACGCACATTACAACCTGCATCCAGCCCAAACTTCATAAGGATGTCTCCACCAAGAAGCTCTATAATACCTGGAGAAATGTATCCATTATAATTCATATTCATCTCAATGGCAGTTGCTTGGTTGGTGCATGTCTCCCCAAGAAGTACATAACCTGGATCATGCATTCTTTGCTTATGGGCACTCAGACTGCAGCCGAAAGCTAAAAATTGCTGCCTTCATAGGTTGTATACAGAGGTAGGTAGGCATAAAGTCACGTCCAATGCCAGTATTTGCATCACATATTGCTACTTAGATACTTTCACCTAAGCAGTAAATGCTATGTGACTGATTACTCAAAGCTGTATGAAAATGACAATGCTGCTTGGCTAAGCAGGGCTCAACACTAAGGATTTTTTTTACCTGCCCAGCCAAAATTTGCACTGGACCCAACACAAAAATGAAGAAAAAAAAAAAAAAAAAACTGTTTATACCATTATGGCTTTAAACAATGTATACAAAGCTAAATATTTTAGTTTTTTATAAATATATATTATGTTTTTAAGACAATTTCCCCCAAAATTGTACACATTTATAATTTTCAAGATAGCTGTAAATTACAGCTTTATGCATTATGAAACCCCATATAAAAGCTTTACAGATATGAATTTATAAATATATGATTAACCTCAGCCGTCCAGCCATTTACACATGTGTTTTTCAGCGAAGAGTTCAATGGAGCAGATGATGGGTTTTCGGTCACCCTTTTAGTCATGCTGTAAAATTTTAGGCCATGTGTAGTGTTTTCACAAGCAGGATCAAAGTTGTTTGACTGTTGGCTGAATGTGATTAACATATGAATTCCTGAGAGAGGAGACCTTGCCAGTAAATCGGTTGCGACTTGTAATATACAGTAGGTAAATATTAGGCCTAAAATATGAATTAAGAATGTAGATATAAACATGAAATTAGACAAGCTAAACATGAGCAACACTGACTAATACACAAAGCACAGAAAGAAAATACCTGTACAGTCCAAAAAATTTGAAATGTAACAGGTGTGTTGAGGATGACATTTTTTAATCATCTTTACCCAGAAGCTAAACAGCTCTGATAAAAATTATATCTATAATGATTTAGCAATGAACGAGTTTTTGGTACCCAACCGTCCAAAGGCACGGGAAGAGGGGGGTGTTTCAAGACTGGTAAACAGTATCCACTAAATTTTATATATTTCATTGTATTTATGCAGTATATATATTATATATATATATATATATATAAAATGCAATTTTCACTTTCATGATTTATGTTAATAAAAATGGCGCTCCATTTCGGAGAGATTTGTCATGCTTGTGAGCAGGGCTCTGCCGAACTGAAGACAGCCCTTGTGATGCTGATGGATACTAGCGAATTCTTTATTATCCTTTTTTTCCTTTTATTTGCACACATGCAAAAAAGTGATCATTAACAATGAAACAGTAATTTGACAATTAATTACTATTAAACTGTGTTATTGTAACATAACTGTTGTTTAATAATAAATATTGTAGTGTAATATTACAGTTTATGAATAAAAACAAATTAATCCTCAATATTACGTTTTTTTTTTCTTTATGGAAAGAAACTGGTACGTTTATTTACCAAAGTGGCATTCAACTGATCACAATGTATAGACAAAAATTACTATTACAATTTGAAAAAAAATGTTCAGAACTTCATAAGCTACTTCTTAAACTAATCAAAAAAATCCTCCACATGCAGCAATGACAGCTTTGCAGATCCTTGGCATTCTAGCTGTCAGTTTGTCCAGATACTCAGGTGACATTTCACCTCACGCTTCCTGTAGCACTTGCCATAGATGTGGCTGTCTTGTCGGGCACTTCTCATGCACCTTACGGTTTAGCTGATCCCACAAAAGCTCAATGGTGTTAAGATCCATAGCACTCTTTTCCAATTATCTGTTGTCCAATGTCTGTGTTTCTTTGCTCACTCTAACCTTTTCTTTTTGTTTTTCTGTCTCAACAGTTGACTCAACAGTCTACCCACTCAACACCAGTTTCATGTACAACAGTAAAGAGAAGACCCCTGAGTCTTCTCTTTACTGTTGTACATGAAACTGGTGTTGAGTGGGTAGAATTCAATGAAGCTGTCAGCTGAGGACATGTGAGGCATCTATTTCTCAAACTAGAGACTCTGATGTACTTATTGTCTTGTTTAGTTGTACATCTGGCCTTCCACATCTCTTTCTGTCCTTGTTAGAGCCAGTTGTCCTTTGTCTTTGAAGACTGTAGTGTACATCTTTACATGAAATCTTCAGTTTTTTGGCAATTTCAAGCACTGTATAGCCTTCATTCCTCAAACAATGATTGACTGATGAGTTTCTAGATAAAGCTGTTTCTTTTTTGCCATTTTTGACCTAATATTGACCTTAAGACATGCCAGTCTATTGCATACTGTGGCAACGCAAAAACAAACACGTAGACAAAGTTAAGCTTCAT
The DNA here is from genome assembly GCF_019703515.2 of Myxocyprinus asiaticus. Taxonomy (NCBI): domain Eukaryota; kingdom Metazoa; phylum Chordata; class Actinopteri; order Cypriniformes; family Catostomidae; genus Myxocyprinus; species Myxocyprinus asiaticus. Next base: position 16,213,376 of record NC_059364.1, on the reverse strand, counting down.
TTAACGAACCAAACAGCTTTCAACTGTGTTTGATATAAAGTGAATTTCTAGTACCAAATTTGCAATTTAGCATGATTACTCAAGGATAAGGTGTTGGAGTGATGGCTGCTGGAAATGGGGCCTGTCTAGATTTGATCAAAAATGGCTTTTTTCAAATAGTGATGGAGCTGTTTTTTACATCAGTAATGTCCTGACTATACTTTGTGATCAGTTGAATGCCACTTTGCCAATTTCCTTCCGAAACAGCAAAATCTGTACATTATTCCAAACTTTTGGCTGCCAGTGTGTGTGTGTGTGTGTATATATATATATATTAGATATATACATAAAATAAAAAATAAAAATAAATTTTAGTCAGCTTATTGTGCTACTCCAATCCCAATCAATAATAACCTGGGGGGTGGGGGGGCAGAGATTTGGTACATAACACAGGACTTTTAATTATAAACAACGATCTGACATAATTTCCTGTAATTTTCAACCTAATGGAAATTGATGCTGCTAAGACACTTGGTACTAGGAGAGCGCTCTCAGTGCTCTTGCTTGTCTGCATGCTCTTCTGCGCTCACACGACTGTGCAACTATGCAAATGCACGCGCCCAATATAATCATGCTCACTTGTCTCTGCATGCTCGGTTAAAAGACTATGTTTGCTCTGAAATGTTTATTTCATTAGCTATTTACTTTCAAACAGCTGTCAATGGAGAAATATGCTTTTTGCCTGCAGAATGGTTAAGTTCTACCATCCATCTGAAGGCGCTAACTGGACCATACTAACCAGCGAAAGTTACCTTGAACATGATCTCCACAGAGAAAACACACATGCACACACACTGCAGAAGTGGACCAGATCTTGTGAAAGAGCTTCTATGATTCTCTCGGTCTGAGGAGGAGAGCCAAAACAGCAGCGTCTGCTAAAAGTGTTGAGACATAAATAATATGATATGCAGCTCCACCAATACAAATCACAGGAAGTTTATCAGAAGGCCTGTACAGTACAGCATCCATTTCAATTCATTATCCAACACACAGTGAAAAACACTGGACAGGAACAGCATGGATGCTAGACCTATGAAATCACATCTCCTATCTTGCTACAGAACAGATCCTCTCCAACTGAGATTAAACCTGCTGTGGACTGACAAGATCAAAAAATGAAACCAAGTAATAACAGTATCAGGGTCCACATCTGCTTATCCCAGATGTTCCTGGATAATCTTTAAAAATACAACAGGAGTGTAAATTTGTGTCACAGTGTGGACCCATCATCTACGGCTCTATTAATAGTCATGTGTAAAATTTCTGAATGACGAATAAACTAATCGGTCTTCAGAAAAAGGCTCTATATAGTTAGGCTACACTAGGGTTCACCTACGGAACGGAACAGAATGCAAGGGTCTCAAGATTAATTTTTTCCAACGTTATCAAATGGCTATTTTTAACTTGACATGCCATCTTAAAAATGCAATGCTCATTGCAGGACAAAAAAACAGCATGAAACATGATGCATCAGCCAAGGAGGTTTGTCTGAATGTGTATGGCTGTAGCAAAGGTGCTTTAAAGGGGATGAATTCAAAGACTCAACTTTCCCGAGATTGTTTTACTGCACAAACTGTCTAACAGCTAATGCATAGCATGCTAAATAAAACACCATCACTAAAAATATCACAAGAAAAACTAGTCAATCTCAGGTCCATCCCTATCTATTATTGCTTTAATGCAAAAGATGTGCCAATTGTAATGTTACTGTAGGGTACAAAGGAGCTGAGCTCAGTTAAACAACAGCAGATAGATACAATTACAACTGCTCTGACAAAATCTAAAGTCATTATGTTTCAGAGTAGAGGTGCCTGGTTTGCTTTTTAACGTGGTTTATTTGCTAGTTTTACATTACAAAACTTGCATCTTTTGTGTATGTGTGTGCATGTGTGTGTGTGTGTATGTGTGTGAGGAACAAGGATGGAATTTGAACACTGCGGTCAGCATCTCTTACCTTCCGCAACCACACAAACTTCACAAGCTATATGAGCAGATGCTATTCACACACACCTCAAGGGAAGAAGGGAACAGAGATAAGACCCATCAACATTCCAGCCTGCAGCGTGACTGCCGGTTATCTTAGCCAGACCCGTTCAGGGTTGCAAACCAAGCGGCTAAAAAAAACACCCAACAGCTGCTAAGAAACATTCCACATTGACCCATTCCAGAGATGATTTCTAGGAATAAAGAACAGACGTGTGGTGTTGTGGTTGGGTTTGTGTAAGCTGTTGGACCTAGGTTTGTGTACGACAGAATTTTCCAAATAATCATTACCTGTCTGACAGTCTCTAAATAAATGGCAGACAAGTTATTCATTAACCCTGATGCCTCAGCCTGACCTTTGTCCTTTTTCTTGGGCCATGCTGCAACCTGGCCATTTTAACAGAGTATACAGCCCATTATGCTGTTTTACAAAAGACAATTTGTTAAACATGCAAGTGTTTGTAACAAACACGGTTATAAACTTGAAAGGGAGTAGTATCACTTTATTTCAGAGGAAGCAGTTAGGTTTAGCTGGTGACTAAGTTTGAAAAATTTTTGCTCCTTTTCCAAAAGCTGTCCTCTTTATTTAGCAGGGTATATTACATCATCTTCAGGTGAAGGGGTGGAAAAATCTGCCTGGAATGGATTATTGCAGGGAACCCTTTTTGAAGGGAAATGTTAGACCTCTGCAAACTAAAGAAGTCTAACTAAATCTACAAACAACAAAATGGGGGTTGCAGAATTTTCCGTGCAGCGGGTCACATCTGGTTTAGAATACTGCATATCTGAATTTAGACTGACCTCAATTTTGTTTGTTGAGTTGATTCAATGTCTGATGAGAGCAGCTCTTGGGCAGCAGTTTCACAGGTCTAAAGTGCAGGTCATAATGGACCAGGCAGTGCCGCAGCAGAGTGGCATTACAGAACTGTTATTTGAGAGGGCACATACCATGGTCAAAACTGAGGTTTTCGTTACAATGAAAATATGGAAAAATGCCTTTGGAAGCTTACCTGGGAAATTCCAGAAATTAAAGTAGCTTTGTTTACTTCGTTATGTCTGTGAAATTCTCTATAATGAGGTTTTCTGTGCTGTACTTGGACTCTCTGCACATTTTCTGGTATTCTCCCTTGTGTTTTCTGTGCAATCCCTCGCGGAGAATCGTGCGCCATTATATAAATAATTTTTTCCCCCATGTCAGTCTTTTATGGTATTATACATCTCCGATAACCCTGTCCCTAAACACCCCGTTATGACAAAACCGACTTTGACTGGTCACTTTACATGTCAGTTAGATGGCTTTTCCTGTCTAAATGGGCGATATTGTCCAATTGAAGCTGCTATAGGGCCCAGAGGTCTGGCTACGCAAGACTACCACAAACACAAACACACTGGCCAAAGACTGAATGATCAAAAGGGTGAAATGCTCGGTTTAAAGGCCTGAAAACAAGCGCTTTATTCTGAATAACTGACAGTAATCAGCTTGAGCTAGAGTTAATGAGAAGTTAAATGATTTCATGAGGGGTTGAGAACCAAAGAGAGAAATACAGCAATGAGGCAGAGACAGATTGAGCATTTTAGGTAAAGAGTGCTTTTGTATTTTGGTGTTTGTATTGGTGTAAAAATATATTCTTGACTTCTTACTGTAAGTAGATTCATTTACTGCACTGAAGTAATGTTTCTATCCAAGTGCTGTATTTTCTAGAAGTGTCTCAGTATCTCAGTAAAGCTGAACACACTCGTAGAGCTATCTCCTGCCCTGAGCTAATCCGAAGAGGAACTTGAGCTATAAATGGCAGAAAAAGAGAGAAGCAAAAAGGAGGAGAGTGAGGCCTTTTCACTCCCACTTCTCTGCTCATCTCCTTCACAGGAAACACATACATTCTTCAGCTGTGGAGATACTCTCAATCTGTCACCAACACTCTCTGGAAAACACACTTCTTTGATGAAAATATACACTGTTTCTCTCAGAAAGGATGGCCCACATCTGTCTCTCCCTCTCGTCTGCTCAGAGTTTAGACCATACTCTTGCCCAGATACATAAAGTAGAATTATGGTCCATCAAGCCTCTGCTGAATATAATTTGGTTTTAAACAATATGTACTTTTTTTATCAATCATACAAATCTGACAGTTCATTTTACATATAGTTTAGACATGTGCTACCAATATACATATTTGTGACCTGTGTGATGCACTAAAAGAATTCTGGCGTAACTGCCTCAAATGTTTCTTCCCAACAACTGTGAATTTGTGAACTGTGGGGTTTTCACACTCAATCGTGTGTATCTGCTATGAAATGTGTAGAGTACACACACACATACATACATACATAATCTTACCTAGCTACCTACATGGGGATTTACCAATGACTTCTGTTCTTCCCAATTAAAGCTATTTATAATCTACAGACAAACACTAATCCAAACACCAATCGGACCCCTAAATGGAAACTTTTTGTTTTCATACTTTCGTCTATTTACGAGCAAATTTTCTGTTTGAGTGGGTCTCCAAATTGAAGATCTACCTAACCTCTGAGAACACTGTTCTGCTATTTTGTCCACAAAAGTACAGCTAGGTCAGAAACACAACTATTCCATACCACAAACACACTTGCATGCATGTCAATAAACCAGCTGGGGTGATTCTCATGGAAACCTGTCAAGAAAATATCCTTGTCCTATTTTACTCCAAAATTAAAAGAAACTAATAAGAAATCATATTTAGTTTGAAGTTTGTTTTAGGGCAATTAAGATTTTTTACATTGTGATATTATTTTCATGACAGTTCCTCACATTTTACCCCTCAATTTTCATTACCACAATGAGAATAAAGATGGTCATTATAATATTCTCATATCCATAATGTAAAAAAAAAACATTATATAGGACTAATACTAAAATTGTAAAGTATTTATACATCATAGTAGTACTCCCTTGGTAGTGCCATTTATTTTCGCTGATTTTAACGTAATAAATCACGGTACAACAGCATCTTTTTTTACTGTATTACAATAAAAAAGGACTGTCACGTAAAGAGAACCACCACTGAAAACAATGGAATGGTAAAAGAATTATGGTAAAGAGAATGTACTTCAAGCTGAAGTATGTAACTTTTTATGTTAAAATACTTTCTCCTTTCCCAGCTTAATATGCAGAGACAACTATAAATAAGCCATTCAGAGCTTAATTTTCTCAAAAACTGTACGCACTGTGTTTGAAAATTGCTCTGTTTTGAGAGATCCACTTAGACCCGCACCAACAACATTACGCAACCAATGGCAGTGTGTTGGGGGCGGGACTATCTCTTTGTCTGACCAATGGCAGACGGGCGTATTCAGAAAGCTGCTTTGAAAAAAGTTTATTTTTGCAATTCCGTTTGGTGGCGAAGAAATGACATACTTCAGCTTTATCACAGCTTTACATTGTGATATTATTTTCATGACAGTTCCTCACATTTTACCCCCCAATTTTCAATACCGCAATGCGAATAAAGATGGTCATCTTTACATCTTTAAGTGTGTACTTTTTCGATGTTAAAATAAATTCTCCTATCCCAACTTTATATGTAGGGGCAACTGTAAACATTGTGTCTCTGTGGCACTAAAAACATATCACTCTGTTTGAGTGACACAACACCATTGAAGTGAATTTGGGGCGGGACTATCTGTTTGTTTGACCAATGGCAGAAGGAGCAATTATTCAGAGAAAGCTGTTTGAAAACAATTATTTTTGCAATTCTGTTTGGTGGCACAGAAATTTCACACTTAGTGCCGCACAATCTTAAATGTAGGCTCCAATTTCTTTATACAAAAATATAATTTCATATTTTTGAATAATTGTATTGACTAGGACAAAGACCTTTTCTTGAGAGGCTTTGTGAGAATCAACCACAGCCGGCTCGCTTGGCACAGACGATTCTGACGAGGAGTGATGTTGTGCATGAGCCCACAACATAGAGGGGCACTGAACACTGCATCTATCAACAAAAATATGAATTTACTCTTTCCAAAGATTAGATCAATCCGTGAATGCCCTGCTCTGATAACGACTTCACCTGCACGAACAGGCCAGTTAACAGCAATCTCTCGTTCCAGAACCAAACACAGCAACAGCAGGAAGGGGGACTTACGAAATTGTCATGTTGCAGGCCAACAATATTACTATATTTGGTGTGAGGCAACAGATGAAGTCAGAACTTGACGCATCACTGTTATTCACATATGGCAAGTCTATGGGAGAATAGTTTAATACGGGAAGATTTTGACCAAGGGTTGTTTACAATAAACTAGGAAGTGGGACCGATGTTTAAATAGAAATATCTTCTAAATGAAGGAATCCAACAGACAGGCTGTATTTGACAGTTGCATCGCAACATTAACTACACGTTCATTGCTGCAATGCAACATCGCAGCCTTCGCGTGCTAACTCTGTATTTCCCTCGTGGCACCAGGCAACGGAGCTTTGCGGCGCATTAAACATTCATGAAAAGGACGGTGAACTTACCAGCAAACTTTCCAAGTTGATCGCAGACCGCGGGTCTTTGATCATGGCTTCCAGTTTTCTCAGCCGATTTTCCATCCTTCTCTCCGCACCCAGCGACATTTTTGCCTTCTCCTGGCGCCAGTCTGAGCAATGAAAAGTGCGATCTGCACACTATTTTCTGGTTCACATTAAAGAGATACAAGATGTTCTTTCTCGCTGTCGAGCAGTGGCCGTGGGCCTAGACAGCCTCCGACTCGCCGCCCTCCAAAAAAGTACCCCGGACTTATCCAGAATAAAGCGGAAAAAAAATCAAATGGGAACACTGGATATTTTCAAACTTCCCCCAAAACAATGTACGAAGTGATTATTTTAAGCAACTAAGCGGCATCCAACTTTACATCCCTTTATGAGAGAGATGTACCGTACCGTAATGGCGCGATAAAGTTTTAATTTTGAGAGGATTCAGCAGCAGGGCGTTTTCTGGACGCCCCTCTCCCCCCTCTCTTCTTCTCTCCACCCCTCCTGTCGCCCCTCTCCCGGGCGCTCTGGACTGGCTGTGCTTGACTTCAAATCTTCCCCAGTTCATAAACAACCCCGAAGTTTTTCGAAACCGAGCATCTACTGAATCAACCAGACCACAAACTCCAAACGAAACCAAACCAGCGCGTTTTATTTTACTTTCAATGTTATTTTCTTAGTGCCTCGCGAGCGCTTTTCAAGAGCGTGTCTCCTCTGCATCTCGTCTCAGCGACACTAGGTCGCTTCCTCGGTATTCAAGCAGGCAGCTCGAGTTCGTTGCTCTGACATCAACACGACGACAGTATTTACCCACAAGCCTCTCTTCTCCTGTGTCTCGCCCACGAACACGGCGGCACACGGGAGAATGCAAATACCCTCATACCACATGGCACTCTTCAGCGCTTAGTCACATTATTATGTTTAACGTAATTGCCAAACACAATAGGAATAGAGGTTATGCTATAATTACAATGCTTACTTTTTGTTTGATAAGGCAAACAAAGGAGTTTTGCACAAAATAAATACACTTTTTATTGTTTATTTATTAGTTTTAATAGGTGAATCTGTTATTTATATGCGGCAGAGGACGAATGTCTTTTAAATCAATTTTCAGATTTTTGTTAAATAACTTAAGTTGATATCTATAAATGGATTATTAGTTTATTCATATATTGTTATCCTCTTCAAAAAGACGTAGCGCCATTTCTGAATATTTTGGATGCACGTTAGGAGTTATACAGTGACCTCTTGTGGGTGTAGTTAGTAAATTGTTAAGTTCAAGTTTGTTGGAGAGAGGCAATTTTTTCCACTAGAGGGTGCTTTTTTCTTATTACTTTTTTTTTGAGGAATAGTTCACCCAAAAATGGAAATTCTCTCATCATTTACTCACCCTCACGCCATCCTAGATGTGTATGACTTTCTATCTTCTGCTGAACACAAACCAAGATTTTTAGAAGAATATCTCAGCACTGTAGGTCCATACAGTGCAAATGAATGGTGACCAGAACTTTGAAGGTCCAAAAAGCACATAAAGGCAGCATAAAAGTAACCACACACCCAGTGGTAAAATCCTTGGGTGCTTCTCATTTCTAAAATTGCGCATCCTCGTTTCCTTTCCTTGCTTCCTAGGTCCACCCTCTTAGGAAATGAGTCAAGGATTCAAGGAAAAGAAACGAGGATGGAGGAATCAAAGCAAGACAGATTTGTAAAATGAAATGTCCTGCTCATGCGTCACTTCAGAGCGCATTTATGCGCAGCTGCAGTACCTCGACGAGCTTGCTGTTATGTTACTGAAATTGTATTTATTCATATATTCATTATAAATCCAAATAATTCAAGATGCACTGTTGAAGTATGTGTCAGTTATGGTTTATATAAACTGCAAACATGATACATGACGACTGACAGGGGCCCAGCGAAACGATAAGCCCCTTAATGCAGCCCTGGTCCTCGGTAAGTTTCCTCCATCATCTGTCCTTGCCTCTTCGAGGTGCATTTAGAGAATCGATACATCCTTCATGATGGCGGACTTTGTTCGGTTTCCAGATCACCAGCTCGAGGATGGAGGGGCAAAGAAACAAGGATACACAATTTAGGAAATGAGAAGCACCCACTATCTTCAGAATTCTCCCTGTCCAGTTGGTGGCATGTGAATTGCCAAAAACAAAAGAAGAATGTGAAAGTGGAGATTCATAGTAAAAAAGGACTTAAATATTTATCTGTTTCTCACCCACACCTATCATATCACTTCTGAAGATATGGATTTATCCACTGTAGTTGTATGGATTTCTTTTATGCTGCCTTTATGTGCTTTTTAGGTCTTCAAACTTCTGGTCTCTATTAACTTGCATTGTATAGACCTAGAGAGCTGAGATATTGTTCTAAAAATCTTTGTTTGTGTTCAGCAGAAGAAAGAAAGTCATACACATCTGGGATGGCGTGAAGTTGCGTAAATGATGAGAGAATCTTCATTTTTGGGTGAACTATCCCTTTAAAGACCTAACCCTAACCCTGTACTTAATGCTCTGTTCAAGGATTGTCTCAAATGTTTTTGGTCTCTCAAAGCAAGATTCATAAAGCTCAACTTTTTCTACATTTTTAATCTTTCTCAAATTTAATTCTAATAATTAGTACACATCAAATTACCAGAAAAATAAATAGAATGTCAGAACTATTAGTGCACATGCTCTACATGTAACGGTAGCCAGCTGTTAGGTAGCTGTGCAGTGTGTAAACCTCACTCCCCTGGCCTCTGGCGACTGATATCAGAGGCTGTAGCATTTAGCTTCCTCGTGAGTGCGCCTGCCTCCCATTTTGGAGACCCCTGTTCGAATCTTGCTCAGAGCATGATGAGCAGGACCAGTTACAGTGGTGCTGTGACCTGGATGGGAGTGAGGTTTAAGGGGGTTAGTGTAACGTTAGCCAGCTGGTATGTGCTGTGCACTGTAAACCTCACTCTTTTAGCCTCAAGAGAAGCACTAGTGGCTGTATCCTTTAGCCTCCTAGTTAGTGTGCCCACCTCCAAGGCCGGAGACACTGGTTCGAATCCCTCTTGGAGCGGGCTGAGCAAGTCCGTTTAAATGTAGACACACTGAACTCTCATTTCCCGATCCCATTCACCCCTTTCTCTCACCCTCCTGTTTCTCTTCAATAAAGGCTTAAAAATATTTTTAATAAAAATTAGAGAAAAGAAAATAGATAAAACTGATAAAATCCTATTGTGAATGTGAACACACATTCGAACACAGCTCAAAAGAAGGCACACAAACTTCAGAGTTTTAAAGAACAAAAAAACTTTATTGGAACATATTTTGGCAAGATTTTTTTAAACATAAAGTGAAATGAATGTAATAATGTTGCTTCATTGCCTAACGGATATGCGTACGGATGTGGCTGAAATAAGAGTATTAAAATAAATGTGCATCTTAAAAAAAAAAAAATATATATATATATATATCGATATTTACGCATTGTATCGATAACATTGGATCGTTGGTTATTGGATCCATGCATCGATCCAGATCAAAGGATCGTTACACCCTTAATTAGCAGCTGTTTCTATGGACCGCGATACGTCCGCCATATTGGATAGGTCAAGAGATTAAAGTAAATGGAGAGATACAGTCTGCAAAAGTCTACTGTCTTTTCCAGTCAACTTTTTTTCCATAAACATTGGACAATATTTTAGATGATATAAAAAAAAATAATCCTGACTTCACTTCTAAAACAGTCCCTCCAGCAACCTGCAAATAAAGTCCTCTAAAAATGAATTTATCATGGCAAACATAATGAAATTAGCACCCAGTCAGTCAGTTCATTACATGATGAACTGTTTCACAAAAGCAGTTTATGCAGCGTTCTGAGGCTGTTCTTCTGACCGTTCCAAGATGGCGCTGCTGTTCACGTATCCGAACCAGCCGAATGAGGCATCTATGGAGGCTATTTCTATGGTAATTACACAAAATCGAATATAAAGGCAAAACGTTCACCTATGCTCTCAACACACTGCCACACAGCAAACACATACACAACCCGATATTCAGAGGTTGGCAGCATCACATCAGTGTGAGTTTGTCTAAATGTGGGCAGAGGCAAGAAAACAAACAGAAGGACCCAGGGGAAGGTCTCTAAAGAATGGTACAACTCTAGGACACTAAGGAGTGTTTCTTAAGAGACCCTGTGCCTGGTAAACATCAACAAGGTTGAATCTCTGGATTCCTTTTGGTCTTGCGGCAATTTGTTGTCAGGATTAGCAGATTGTCCATGCGAATCAGCTCCTTGCCCAGCTCAGTGTACAAACCACTGCCGAACATTTGGTTAGTAGTGTTTGGGACTCTATCTGAATGCAAAGACGTGGAGCTGGGGAGAGGATTTTCTGTTCGTGGATGACCCTGTGAGGGTGACAAGTAAAAATAAAAATAAATGAACAAGAACAACATATAGGCTTCATAATGTGGTACTCCCATTATAGAAATTCACCATGAAAATATTCACCTAAAATAATAATAAATTATAAATTTATTAAAGAATAAAAAGTAAATAAATAAATAAATAATAATATAAAAATAAAGATAACCATTTTATTGAGTAATGTCACTCTAGAGATCCTATAAATTAGAAGCAGAGTTGCACCTGCTTTTATTTCTTCTCTAAGTGACATTAATTGACACCATTAAAGGAGGAAAAAATAAGAATAGCTAATGAAACAATTAAACTTGAGCTCCAAACTCAAGAATTCATTCCATGCCCTCTGTTTGACCTTTTAAGTTATTTTATGGACCGGGGCAATTCTAGGATTTCAATCTTAGCGCTCAGCCCCCAATGACACAAAGATGTGCACATTTAATTAATTAAACTCTGTTGCATAGATTGTGTTTTATTTATTTTTCAACTGTTTTCATACAAGCTAGCCAGCAAATATTCATTCACTCAAACATTTATAAAGTTCTATGTATATATATATATATATATATATATATATATATATTTCACATTTTAGAATAATAGTAAAGTCATCAAAACTATGGAATAACATCAATGGAACTATGGGAATTATGTTGTGACTAAAAATTAAAAATAAATAAAAACTGTGTTATATTTTAGCATCTTCAAAGTAGTCACCCTTTGCCTAGAATTTGCAGACATGTACTCTTGACATTTTCTCAACCAACTTCTTGAGGTATCACCCTGGGATGCTTTTTAAACAGTATTGAAGGAGTTCCCATCTAAGCTGGGCACTTATTGGCTGCTTTTCTTTATTATTCGGTCCAAGTCATCAATTTCAAAAACTTTTTTTTTTAATAAAATTTTAGTTTTATAATTAAATAAATTAATATGTTGGCACAATTTTATTTTTTTCTACAAAATTAATTTCAAACATTTAAGCATATGCCTACAGATCAAAAGATTTTTAAGATCATGAGAAACATTTCAGTCAAGTGTTTAAAAACTTTTGACCGGTAGTGTGTATATATATATATATAAAATGAAACAGCTTGAAGAATATAGACAAACCATATATTATTGTAACTCTCTATTTATTGGCAACACATTTCATCTGTCCTAATCATTCCTTTATGTTCTCCATTTATTAACAAAAATTATAGAACACGAATCAATCATTTTGCAACTTCAATAGATTGAAGTTATATCAAACACCACTTTGATCAATTAGATAAAAGTCACATTTATTTAGTGGAGTGAATTAAAGGAATAATTCACCCAAAAAGGAAAATTCTCTCATAATTTTCTCACCCGTATGCCATCCCAGATGTGTATGACTTTTTTTTCTTCAGTAGAACACAAATGAAGATTTTTAGAAGAGTATCTTTCCTCTGTAGGTCCATACAATGCAAGTGAATGGGTGCCAACATTTTGAAGCTCCAAAAAACACATAAATCAGCATAAAAGTATTCCATATGATTCCAGTGGTTAAATCAATGTCTTAGTAAGTGATATGATAGGTGTGGGTGAGAAACAGATAAATATTTTGGTCAATTTTTACTATAAATTATCCTCCCTGCTTAGTCAATCTCCAATTTGAGGGTACTTCTCAAACGGAAGGCTGCAGCCTAGTAAGGCTATGTCCTTCCTAACCAAGTCCTTCTGAGGCTGTAAGCTAGGCTCCTCCTCAGCATTCAGTGCTAGAATGAGACGGCCTAGTAAGTATGCATGGCAAACCATATGCCTAGAACCAAGTGATATTTTTCTTTGTTTAGAAAACCCATATACTTCAGAAATGAGAAATATGTCCTTAATCCCTTAATTATTTTTAAAAAGGGCAGAAACCTTTATGAAGCAGTTTACTTTTTTCTCTCTCTTCAAGTTTTTATTCGCATTTGCAGCAATGACAATATGTAGAAAAATAAAAAATCCAAGTAGTTTAGACAGTACAACAAATTACAATATACAAAGAACAAAAAAAGAAATACAGTTAATAAAAGGGCAGTTACATGAATTTGAAAAGCATTACAATTTTTATAGTTTTTACAAGTCTAGGGTTCCATATTTTCATATTTGAAAGGGTTTAAATATAAATTCTAAGATCAGTGTTGCAAAATGTATTATATAAAGGCTTTTTTTGAGTGACTATCTTTGTGAATAAAACCTTTTGCTAAAATAATTTGGGACATGTGCAAAGGATTGTGGGTGACTAAAGGCCAAGAAGGATGCACCCGATGTATCCTCCAAAATATGGCAAACAAAGGCTGCGAAATGAGGCTGCCTTCCAAGGGTCCTCAGAATTGAGACGGCCTTCAACGGTGCTTGATGACGTGGCAGCCGAGATATCCAGACTTACGAGGCTGCAGCCTTCCAATTGAGAAGCACCCTAACTTTTAATTTCACATTCTTCTTGTGTTTTTTGTGATTCACTTTCTTCATGCATACGCCCCCTACTGGGCAGGGACTTAAATATTGATCTGTTTCTCACCCACACCTGTCATATCACTTCTGAAGATATGGATTTAACCACTGGAGTCTTATGGATTACATTTATGCTGTCTTTATGTGATTTTTGGAGCATCAGCATTTTGGCACTTGCATTGTATGGACCTACAGAGCTGAGATATTCTTCTAAAAATATTAATTTGTGTTCTGAAGAAAGTCATACATTTGGGATGGCATGAGGTGAGTAAATGATGAGAACATTTTTATTTTTGGGTGAACTATCCCTTTAACTCCAAATTATGTTTCTCTATCTGCCAATAACTCATTACTCGAGTCTTTTGAATTCATAAACCAAAAAAGATTTAAATTTTTTCACTGAAGCGTTCAGTGACAATGTTTGTAAATCACACCTTAACCAGTAGAAAATGAACTTCTTTTACGTGTTTTGAATGAGTCATTAATAAAGCACCGATTCATTCGCAAAGTATAGCTGAAGGATATACAGAGCCCCTAACCTAAACCTTTCCCTAATCCTAGCTGCAGGCCGGAAATCTCCAAATGTGGCGGAATCTCAAAAACAGGGCAGGGTTACTTCAGAAGGGTGCGGCTTACTCCAAAAGGGGGTTGTTCTTTTCTTATAAAACAGCAACTTTATCATGGTAAACTTGATAAAAGGATTGTTTAATGTAAAACATGTTGAAGATTAACAGACAGTCGGTCAATTCATTAGGTGATGAAGCATCTCCTTCATAGACATCCATTACAAAAAACGGCCTCTTGTCTCCTCGCCAGTGTACCACCCTATGCTATGCTATACTTGTAGGTACCCCTATGTAGGGTTCTGGTTAGGGAGTCTTTACTGGCGGTTTGTAGCTCCCGCTCCTTTTTGGAGCTGTGTGGAAGTGACAACCTGATTCAAGTAGGTATAGCTGCAGGCCGGAGACCTCCGAATTGGGGGTGGGGTTACTCCAAAAGGGGATGGGGTTACTCCAAAAGGGGGTTGCACCAACTCCAAAAGGGTTAAGGTTAGGGAAAGGGTTAGGTTATGGGCTCCCTATATCTTTAATGGCGATTTGGAGCTCATTCCCCTTTTTGGAGCAATGCCTGCAGATATATCCTTCTCCCCCGATTTGGAGTAGGCCCAACTCCCTTCTAGAGTAACTCCGCCCCTTCTGAAGTTACTCCGCCCTTTTTAGGAGTTTCCACCCCTGTTTGGAGATCTCCGGGCTGCAGCAATACATACTTAAGTCATTCACCACCGAAGCAAGTCTAATTATACTTTTTTTCAAATTTGCGGGTCTTCACATCTACTAGGATAATACAGAAGAGTGTTTAAGCATCATAAGTATTTTCCCCATAAATGAAAACAAAACATGTTGTGAACTGCTGTGCATGACCATACAAAATAACAACTACATTAGCCTAAACATAATTATGTGTTTCAAATACTTTCTTTTACTCATAATAATTAATCCAGCCACTTTCTCTCACTGTTAAACTTCACTGACAGGGTCTAGTAACGCATATGGATATGGACAATACAATATGTAAAATAATAATAATAATAATAATAATAATAATAAAACTTAGCAGCAATAATTGTTGGTTATTGCCATACAGTCGTCACCGATAAGAGGCAACCTTACCAGCTGGTCAAAGTTCTTTAGGAAACTCCAGTTCTTCTCCCTGTGATAAAACATTGATTGTTAGGCAACGAAATTAAGATAATTTGCGATAAAAGATGTGAAGCTTCATAGTAGCTTACTGTATGATGGTTGTGTGTGTACAGTAACCACGGCTTTATATAGTGAGTAAAGAACAAGAGATGAGTAACCGTAACGCACACCGTCCAGGGGGCGCCTGGTCAACTACAATCCTTCCCGTATCAAATAACGGGTCGAACAATGGTACATTAGTGGCGTTACTCCAAAGAAAGTGAGTGAAAAAACGGCAATAACATTTCTAAGAAAGTGAATAAAACGACGTTCATTTACCATTCCTTCACTCCGGTTCGCTCAGCGCGCACAAACTCTCTCCAAACCTGGTCCTGTTTTACTGGGTCTCGGGTGTCATCGTCTTGTGCCTGTATCTCGGTGTTTCGTGTCCTGCTCGCTGAATGCCTGAACACTGAGACGGAGGACTGCGAGGCAACAGGACCGTTTGGTCGGTCTGGTAAACGGTATCCAGCTGAAGTGGCGCGCCGCATGTTCCCTTTTCTATCCATCACTTACAGAAGGCCCTTAAACGTGTCAATCAAATACAAACTCATTGATGTATTAAGCTACTGTGAAATTCATTTTTACTTATTAAGCTCTGAATATTCTCTCAGCTTCAAGCGGTGCCACAACTTGTCGTTGTTCTGTTATGTCTGAGGCGCATGGATGTGTCGCGCACGCCAGTTACCAGCAATCACAACACGAGAGCTGCTGCTGCTGCCACACGGTTGCGCGGAGATTCGTTGCCTCTCTTGTTTACGCGGACCGTTTCTCCGGGGGACAGCCGGGTGATGCAGGGATACTCTTAAAGCTTTTGTTGATTTACGAGAAGGCAAGACATCCGCTGCAACAATTAGAGCAAATTAGGACAACAAAAGCCAAACACTTAAGGGGCCGTTCACAACAAATGCGTTTTTTGCGTTTGTGTAAACAGGCGTCTTTGACCGTTGCGCCGCGTCTCGCGTTTTTTAGACGAAGTGTCAAGTTAAAAAGAACATCCAACTGTTAAAAAAGCGTCCCAGGACACCCTTGTTCTGTTGTATTCGTTCAAGTTTCCTTGAAAACCCTACAAACAAGGGGCGTGATTTTGTGCAAATCTGTTTTTTTCCAAAGGCGAACTGTTTCATGGTGACATTTGACCTTTAAATGAGAGGTTATTGATATCACAGTACTGCTCTGCTACCAACAAAATTCTGCTTTGTTAGCTTTGTTTTGCCTCTCTATTTACTTTTATAAACATTTTGCAATATTACCTGTGCGGTATCATTTAAAATGTCAGTACATTAACTAACAGTTGTGTCTTGTTCTTGGATCATATGATGTGTAATGTGATACTCAAGATGGATGGACCAATTAACAGCTTGATTAAAAGATAGGTTTTAAGAAAAGGTATCAGAGACACAGCCAGGACCAGGAAGCAGGCCAAAAACTGGATCCACTGAGATAGCATCAAAGATGGCCACTAAACATAGTCCCTGTTATAAAAAGGCATGCGTACAGAGAGCAGCTGAGATACCCACGCTAGTAAGGTGTGACCTGCATGGAAATGAAGGACTATACAGAAAGGCTTACAGTGTTGCAGTTATGGCCAGGGACTAAAAACTATATGTTTTTCATTTCGGTTCATTCTGAGCAAAAACTGCATTTTTTTCGTTCCGGTTCAGAAGTTCCACAGCCTACTTTCCAAAAGGTTACCGGTTAGAACAAAATAAAAGAACGGTTAATAAGGTTATTTTTAAAATGACAGTACTCTGTGCTAAGGTGTGAGTGAATTAACAATTGCAGTGTGTTGCCAGATCTTGCAAGAGAAACTAATTATAAATAGTTGTTAAAAAGGTCTTCATTCACAGAATATGACATCAACAACAGGCAATTATAGGCAAAGAAATGTGTGATGCAGCAGTTTCCTTCAGGATCATAGCACATGTTTCATTTTTTCAGGCAACATGAAGTGGTGTAGTTCCAAAAATATACTGTGATAAACCCTTTGGTCTTTAGTTTTATGAAAAAAATATCAGAACAAAATTAACCGGTTATAACCGGTTAACAGCATTTAAAATAATGTTTTCACTCCAGAACAATTGAAAATCACTTTGTTCCAGATTTCAGTTACGTTCTGTTCGTTTTTGGTTTTCATTCCTTGAACCGTTTAAATCCTTGATTATGGCTATTGTTTGGTTTTGCAGGGTCTCGATGTGACAGTGTGTTGAAGCTCATATCTGCTGTCCGAAAATATTGTTTTGAAATCTAATACTATGTAATTATGTAATGTTGCTTCCATATAGCTTAAGAATTTAGTATGGATGAATAAGAAAAGGCTTTGACTTTATTTTCAATAATTAGTCTCTGAGAACATTCTGTCGTTTTGTTGTCCTCTTGACCTCAAGGGGGCGATATACTCCATATTTTGCAGCTTCCAGCTTATAAGCAGCAGCAGCAACAACAACAGGTAAATCACACAAATGTAAATGAAAGTAAGAGAGAAAGGTCAAGAAATATTTTTGAATCCAAGTTCATAATAAAATGTTGTAACATCAAAAGTAATTTGCTGGCTTTTTTCAGAGAGCAGCTTCTGCCTTGGAATGTGGACTGAATTGAGCCCATGTGTTTAATAATTTAGCTGTGTCCAGTAAAGCCTGTGATTCACTGTGACAGTAGATCTGACTTTAGCTTTTGGGTTGAATGTCAAACCTGCAGTGTGACAGACCGGTCCAGTTCTGCACATATAAGAACACCTAATGGAAATGATGTGTCCACATCAGACAGAGAACCTCAAATGTGACAGGACTTGAATAACCTGATTAAGATTTGCCATACAGATCATTAAACCTTTCCATATATATTTGATTTATCTAAACTGAAAAAATAAATAATTTTTATTTTGAAAGTTTTTTTCAATTTTTAATGATATAAAATCTACTTAAAGTGAGTGAGTAAATATAACTTAAACATTTCAGTTAATACAGTAGCTTTTACTTACAAATCTGATGTACATAGTACTTAAATAATATTACTAAAATTTTATGTGAACATTTTATTAGAACATTTCACATTTTGAACTTTCCTTATTAACAAAAGTTTAATAATATACCACAGTACATACGATGCCTCCCACAGGAAAGCATAATGTGGGCTATGTACTCTTTTAGACAATATATCATCTTGAATTATCATCTTGGCGAAGTTGTGCACGCAGACCTCAACACTCAGTGTACAAAACACGATGACGGTAACAATCAACAGATAATATTTTTTTATCATGAACGGGTCGAAAATTAACTTCAGATTTCAAATGTATAGTAACAACTAAATAAACAAATAAACTTGCAAACTTGAAACCATGCAAGCTCATTAATTATTCAAGCCCTGTGCATGCTGGAAACCCCAACTTCGAAAAGTTAAGTAAAATGTACTTATTTTATTTACGAGTAAAATATACTCAAATTAGCCAGTAAATATGACAAGGTTTTCTACTTTAGGATTGATACATGATGACACATTGTAAAGACAACAAACAAGCATAAATAATATTTACTTATAAGCTAGAACTTAAATTTTGTGATTGAGTACAAATGTAGAATTTATTTATTATTTTCAAGTTTACACTTAATCTAACTTATTAAACGTAGAAAGTATTTAATCTTTTCTGCTATATCTACTTCACCACAAAATATATTTTTTTCAGTGTATTTCAACAAAAGAAATGGCCAACTTTCTATCATATCAGTTGTGTATTTAATAAAACTGTTTTTAAAGATTAAGCTGTTTTGAATTTATGAATCAAAGAAATGGATCTGATCATTATGGTAGTAACTGGCATTCACAGATCCACACAAGTGCTGTCACTTAGTACATGTATTGTTAAGGTTTTTTTCCCCCCAAAATGCAAAACCCAAACACATTTGTCACTGAATTAAAAATGCATGTAACTATCCCACAGTCAAAAAACACCAAAAATGCAATATGTATTGATGATGACAGATTATATACATTGCAGAGGATGATTTTGGTGAAGATATACTGTATGTGATATTGTCAGGTTGTTGGAGCTACAGAAAAGATTGATGAGTTTGTTGGATGTTTGATCTTTTATAAAGTGTAATACTGATATTTTCTCAGATTTATTGTCAGAGCTACTAACACAGACTTACCCCACTAACACACACAAAAACAGCAGGATGAGACATCTGTATGCTCCTGTTTTTAAATATTCTTTCTGCCTACCTCCATATTGATTTGCAAGACCCTTGTGGGGTGCTGTCGTCTTTGAGTCCATTTTAAGCGCAGCTTACTCATCATTCCCAACCAATTACTGCCTTTCACCATGAACGCATTTAATGAAGCGATTAGAGGCAATTTTTCCGATGAATAGATATCCGATTCCTGACACGCAACACCCACACACATCTTCCCAACAGCCTCATTCAAGCTGACAATTGTGGGAAAAAGTGAGAAGCCATAGAACAAAAGAGACTAAATCCCTCTCTGCATGCTACAATATGATCAGAGGAGGACTTTTTCAGACTTGTTTTACCAGTGTAAATCTGTCTTTTTTTTCCCTTTTTTTATTTTATTTTTATTTAGAATGGTAGACCCACAGCTCTGTCAGTAGTTTTTTTTTTTCTCTGCTCTTTGGAGACTGCTAATTAACTTAAAAAGAGTTTATCCTTATATCCTCAAAAGAACCTCCTACACATTCACAATCTGACTTTATTTTCATCAGATGGTGAGAAAAAAATCACTGCTAATACCAACTGCATGTGTCCACTGTATGTGCATGAGATAAAAAGAGAGAAAAAAACAGCAGAAAAAGACAGCCAAACAAGTATATAGAGTGTATATGTGTATGTGTGTGTGTGTGTGTGTAGCCTTAAATATATGCCTGAGAAATGTTCACTGGCATGAGAAATTGCATGTGGGTGTTTGGAAGAGATGTGGTTTCTTCGGTATCATTAATATCTCAGACATTTTAATTTAACACCACACTGTGTCCCAGGGAAAACCTGACACCTGACATAAACAGCTCTATGTAACCACATGACATAACCATACAATACGCCATATAACAACCACAGACATGATGTCTAAAGCAATAATGTATCTATATATCCTACTAGAGTGTGTTTATTTTATATGAAGACAGAGCATCCATACTTGTTATTATCAATCTGTAATGCACTAAAATACACCAAAATCTCAACCTGTGTATGTGTGGAATTCTCCTGTAGGTTCTCTTCCTACAGTGTGATCATATCTGACAGCAGTCAGTCATTATGTCTTATGGCCAAATAAAAAACATAACAGCATCAAAGTTCGGTGAATAAGAGGTTTATAAATTACTTGCAACTGAACTTGACAGACACTGATCACCATGCATTTTTACTGTCACAGCTCTGACATTCTGACAGTAACTCCAGTCCATTTGTGTTCCAAGGGACAAAAGGCATATACATTTCGAAGATCATGGTTGTGGAGGACAGAACATTCACTAAACTAAGTAAACAAAACAACAATCACTAAGAGACAAAAACACAGCAGCAATAAGTCCTGAAGATTACATGCTTTTGAATCTAGTGACCATTTAACAGCCAATCTGGATGCCAGACTGCCAATAAAGATCGTTCATGAAAAAACTTTCAAGGCTTTAATTAACTTGCTGATCACATGTGCTTTAAGAAGTAAATGGTTCTCTCTTTATCCTTTGAGACCACAGTGTCACATCTGCAGGACATGGTTCTCCTGCTCCCAGTACACACAGGCTTAATATAGAACCCCTCAGACCATAGTTAGGTGGGTAAGCACTGAAAAAGAGAGATAAATGGATAATAGAAAATGAACTGATCACCCCAGGAGCTCATACCTCTGCCCCCATCATTTCCACCTAATCACAGGTCAGACTCAGGTGTGCCAGATAAAAGAATGTGCTGACAGCCCTATAATTTAATCTAATTTCATTTAAATGATTCTCACTGCTCTGGAACTTACATTTGCACATAATGTAACAACTATGCAAATACAAAAGAAATGTGCACAGAAATGAATCATGGAAGACTGTTTTCCAGGTGTTATCATAAAGCTTTTGACTGAACCACTGAAATTGCTTCTCATTGATTTAACCTGGATATGTAAACTTCAAAAATGTAATCAATGTTTTAATTAGTTAGCCTCACAGCAAGAATGTCCCGGGTTCGAGTCCCGGCTCAACTGGGCCTTTCTGTGTGGAGTTGCATGTTCTCCCTGTGTTTGCGTGGGTTTCCTCTGGGTGCTCCGGTTTCCCCCACAAGTCCAAAAACATGCAGGTTAAATGAACTGGAAACTCCAAATTGCCCCATAGGTATGAGTGAGAGACCCCCCAGCCACTGGGGGTTGCATCAGGAAGGGCATCCGGCGTAAAACCTGTGCCAAGTTAAATATGCGGATCACGGATGGACCATCCACTGTGGCAACCCCTAACAGGAGCAGCCGAAAAAGAAGAAGTTTTAATTAGTTAGCTAATTAGTTCTAGTTTCAAGCTGTGTAACTCATTTACAGTTCATACCAACTCTATGATGTTTAGGCATTTAGAACAAATGCAAGCAGCACAAACACATGTGCACAGAATGTATAATGTATAGTAAATATGTACAACATGTAATGTAATACAGTTACAATCAAAATTATTCAACCACCCCAAGACAGTAAGGATTTACAAAGGTAAGCTTTTCTGATGACCCAGAATTTTTAAACTTTACATCTATATCAGTTGAGTGACACATTCAAAGTCATAGTGTGAATATATGACCTAATATTTGTAAATAGCAGGATATTTAAAAAAATACAGCCATGTCATAATTATTCAACCCTTATTGCATGTAGCTGTTTCTTAAATCGGTAAGGCTACACAAGTAATTGTTTTAAAACTAAATTAAGTCATCAATCTGCAATGGCACTTATTTAAGTTTTAAAATTTAAGTTTAGCATTGTAAGCAAAAATGTATTTCTATGCAAAAAATGCAATTAAATATAAGCTGTCTCAAAAGCTAATAGAGGAGATTATTTCATTACACAAGAAAGGTCATGGCTAAGAGGCACTTCGATTTCCAACAGACAAAGTTGGCAGCACCATTCATACATTTTTTAAATATGGTACAACAGCAACCTTCTTGTGGTGTGGAAGAAAGCAAAACTTCACCAAGGGAAATGTTGACTTGAATATTCAAGAAGTAATAGGAAAGAAGTAGGAAAGACCTGTGGAGTCCTGGAAGAAGGTTTTATAGACGTATGACACTAAACTGAAAATGAGTTTTAGACCCATGGATCAGCAGTACATCTGGAGTAAGATGACAAGGTGATGACAAGAACAACACCATCTCCACAGTCAAGCATGGAGGTGGGTCAGTCCTGTTATAGGGGTGTTTTGCGGCTGCAGGAAACGGCTATCCTGACTATGTGACTGACACCATGGATTCTTTCAGGTATCAGGCCATTTTGGCATGAAAAATGTAATGCCTTCAGTGTGTAAATTGAAGCTCGGTGATCACTGGACTTTTCAGCAAGACAATAACACCAAGGATACATCCATGTTGTCCAAAATCTGATTCAGGGTTAGGTCGTGTAATGTCCTTAAATGGCCCTTTCAGTCCATCATTAAAATCCCATTGCAAACCTTTGTTGGGATTTCAAGGAAGCAGTGGCAGCACAGAAACCAAAGAATGTCAATGAGCTGGAAGCTTTTGCTCATGAGAAATGTGTAAAAATGCTAATAGAGAGGTGTCCGAAGCCTGAGAACACTTACCTGAAACATTTATTTGCTGTTATTAAGGATAAAGGATGCTCCACAAATTATTGACTTTGGGGGTTGAATATTTTTGACATGACATTTGTGGAGAGAATTAGTTATTTTTTATTTTAAAATTTGGGTAAACTGAACTCCTTGTTCTCAAAATTATTCAAATGTGTATGAAAAACTTACTTCGACTGTTTACTGAGGTTTTAGTTGATGTGTTTTAATTCACATCACCAGAATGTATTGCTGGTCAGCGGGGTTGAATAAATTTGATTGCAACTGTATGTTTTGAGGGCAAATATTGCAATATTTTTGCAACAGCCCTGCCACGAGTGATCCCTTTTGTTGCTTTTTGCACTGTGTTTTACTGTTTCTTTAGATACTATTTTCAAAAATACACAAATAACATTATTCCACCAAATGATTCAAATCCACCAGTGATTCAATTACACATATACTGTTAAAAAGTCTACTCTAGAAAAGACTGACTTTTATTTATTTATGTATTTATTTATTTATTTATTTTGCAAATCTTGCTGTGTGTTTATCATTAATTCTAAACAATGACGTCAAGTGCAAAAGAGTGACACACATCACTGGAAATCACGTTGCCTTTTTTTAGAAGCAGGAACATTTTTCAACTCTGGTGAGGCCTTGGCTCACTTTCAAGCAGAAAAAAACAAGAGAAAAGATTAAGATTAATATTAGGTGGTGAACTTTTCTATCAAATATTCCAAAAAAACAAAGAGGTGGGTCAAAGTGCTTTATCAAAAAAGACCCCATCACGTCATTCTCCCTCCTCTTAGTCTTAGATTTTCCTCCCACACATAAGATTGGAGGCTTCCACCACACAAGACATTGACCCCCTGACTAATAATGAGTCTGAGATGGCTTCCGTTGTTCCTTTTTTTAGGATTGTCTCTCTGGGTTGCAGTCCGATGACCCTCTCTAAAGCTGTTATATAATTGCTATTTTTCTCCACACCCTCTCCACAGAGAGATGGAGGCATGATGACTGTAATTATCTTGCCGCAAAGCAGACAAAACGGGTGAGCGTCTACTGCCCGCCTGGCAGAGGAAATGGTAAAACCTAATTTTGCTCTTTTTTTCTCCCTTCTGTTTCATTATGTCCTTTTCTCTGTCTTTGCTTAATTTGCTAATTACTTTTGCAAAACCACTGAATATTAAATACTCATATTTGTTTGAGTGCATGTAGGCCATACTTGTTTACAGTATGTGAAAGATTTGATAAAATGGCTTGTGTGCCCATGTTAATGTAGAGTAGGCATGTCAACAGGCATTCGTGTGTATGATCAGCATACAAATTTCTGTCGTGTTTTACAGCAAAAATATCTAAACACCATCAAAATAAGATACATTTTCTTGAGAAGCAAAATTTCATTAGATACACACTCACCGAGCACTTTATTAGAAACAAGATGGTCCTAATAAAGTGCCTGATGTGATCTTCTTCTGTTGTAGCCCATCCGCCTCAAGGTTCAATGTGTTGTGCATTCTGAGATTCTGTTCTGCTCACTACAATTGTACAGAGTGGTTATCCGAGTTACCGTAGCCTTTCTGTCAGCTCGAACCAGTCTGGCCATTCTCCGTTGACCTCTTTCATCAACAAGGCTTTTCTGTCCTCAGAACTGCTGCTCACTAGATGTTTTTGCCACCATTCTGAGTAAACTCTAGAGACTGTTGTGTGTGAAAATCCCAGGAGATCAGCAGTTACAGGAATACTCAAACCAGCCCGTCTGGCACTAAAAATCATGCCACAATCAAAATCAAATTTTTCCCCATTCTGATGGGTGAAATGAACATTAACTGAAGCTCCTGACCTGTATCTGCTTGATTGTATGCATTGCATTGCTGCCACATTATTGACTGATTCGATAATCGCATGAATAAGTAGGTGGACAGGTGTTCCCAATAAAGTTCTCAGTGAATGTATATAAAACTAGTTTTCAGAGAATATATCTTGAGTTATGATTTTTCTTACATCATCTGCAAATGTGTTTTTCTTGTTTTAAGCATAAATCTAAGATAATGTTGTGATTATTATGCTTAAAACAAGAAACCATTGAGGTAAGAAAATAAACTTAATTGATTTTCAGATATATTCTCTGAAAAAAGGTCTAGTTATTGTAGATAATTCAGCTTCTAATGTAAATGTATCTTGTTTTTTAGAAAGACAAAATCCAATATATATATATATATATATATATATATATATATATATATATATATATATATATATATATCTTCTTTTTTTGTAGTGTTGCGTTGTAACTTGTGGCAGTTGAATTGAGCCCCTGCCGGTTTCCCCTTAGATACGACTAATCAGCCATTTAATTACACAGGCTTCTGTTTGTATTCAGCATTTATGGGCTTTTACATGCTTGAAGACAGTAATTAAATAGCAGTTTAGGAAATTAAGAAAGAGAAAGAGAACAAGAGAGAGATAAGAATGATAGAGACAAACGATTTAGATCAGGATGACATTGTCAGATAAAAAAGTAATAGTGTATCATTTGTTACTGGAGGTTATGTCATATATGAAGTCCTTTCTTTTTCTCTACCTTTGTGCTCTCTGTCTGTGTTGAGTTTTGCCTCTTATATTTCTCCCAGTGCCTCAAGTTTCTTCAGGCGACAGGAAGCTTGATCATACAGCTTGGTAACTAAGCAACAACTTACCAACCACGCTCTAAAATTAGGGAAGAGATGACGTCAAGGCAACCAAAACAAAATCATATGAACATTAAAATGCACACGTATCAGCCAGGAGAACATTCACATTGACCAGCCAGCTTTCATACTTTAATCAACAGCATGTAACTCCATGATTTCCCCACAAAAAAGGCAAAAATAGACCTGCCATAGAGCTGCACATAACCTTGCAAAAGTAATATGCCGACAGTCATTCACACTACAGAATAAAGTCACGAATCAAAGAAAGGCAGCCCTTCTGTTTTAGTAAACTGCCCTAGTTATAGCACAGTCAATGAAACAAACAAGGCTTATTTTTTCTGTTCAAAATCTTCTTAATTACTTTGCTAATCTATCCAAATGAGATGCATCCAGAGTGTTTATTTTTTAATCAGTCAGTCGTAGAAGCAAATGACCTTGCATATGATCTCTTTGACCCCACACAAGGGCGTAGATTTGGCTTGAACATTGTGTGTGTGTGTGTGTGTGTGTGTGTGGGGGGGGGGGGGGGTGTCCACCTCAAAACAAACTTTCACTGGCCTTCTTCAATAACAAACTGTTTGCTTTTTATGTATGTTTTTAAATCATCTTTCATCTTATGCAGCTGACCCATGTTAGATTGGAATTAAGACACAGAAACCAAAGTACCAAGTCAACAGATCAACAAATTTTTAGAACCACCTAAAAATGGAAGCACCATTTTGAACTTTCTAAATCGCACTTTCATTGTAACTGAAGTCAGGCTGTCCCTGCCCACATACACTGAAAGAGAGAGAGTCAAAAACCAGGGTGTAAGGCAGCGATCACCAATTAGCAGACCGCAGTCTGGGACCGGACCCCAACTTGGTTTCATCCAGACTGCAAGGCATCATGATAATGGTTGCCCCATCTTACCGTTTCTACAGTTTAAGTGAGCAGCGTGTCAAAACTACGGAGCTGTACACACCAAGCTAATTAATATTTTTCTCTACCGCCAAACATGCTTCATTCCCGCTCCCCATTCTGCGCGTTTCCTCTCTCTCCCTGCTATAGACATAAGGTGCCACATAAACTCTGATAAGCAGAGTTGCAGGCGTGGTTATTTGAACAGAAAACAAAAATGAAGTAAAGTGAAAATCTGTCTCATATATGACTCCGAAGGTTCAGCTAAGGCAGGTTTGTGACAGGACAAGTTAATGTGGCGCCAATAAAACATTTTTTCCCTGTCTAAATTTAGCTTCGTTAATCAGCATGTTACAAGCCTTTCATAATAAACAAACAGATTTTTGTTCTAATTTTGTGAAAATTAATCAAATATGTCATCATCTATATATGTTCAGTATATACAGGTTTCACAGCCATACTGACTATAGACACCAGTTAAGTCAACCCGATCTCATGAAAAGTCGTACATAATTTACGAGTTGGCTTTTTCGTATGGTCTCGCATGATGTTGTCAGAATTCATCACGTGCAAATTCCCAGATGTCTAATGCGGAAGTAAGCATGAGTTCCGCACACGAGGTATTAAGGACATACTTATTATATTATGCCCTTACCCAAACCCCTTATCTAAACTTAACAGTCAGCAGAGTGTGTAAACATGATAGGAAGCTGCTGTGTGTGACAGAAGCAAGTAACTGTCGCATATTAGATGGAAACGATGTCCAGCGATGTCATTGGCTGTAATGGAAGTCATAGGAATTCAAACGAGTGCAGTCACACAATATCAAACAAATTAGCCAAATTTAGAAAAGTCGTACGAATCCTGACAATTTCACCATGAGAGTGCGTTGGATTAAGTTATTATTATCCGGACATTTGCTGGGAATGAAATGGAGAGATCGGATCTCTTGGAACTTTAATTGAATGCCCCTGGTGTAAGGTAAGCCCTAATGTCCCTTAGCTTAAAATGACCAGGTGGATCACACAATACCCTTAGATGCAGATTCTAAAGTCTTGACTGTTGGATACACCAGTGAAGAGAAGCACTAAACATAACTAGACTGGTATTAAAAAAGATTTTTCCATGTCAAGGAGAGGGCTCATGTGGGCACCACATTTAAAAATATCTGTTTTTTTTTTTCTTTTAAACCTGAAGTTTGTAAACTGAAGAAAAAATATATGTTTTTATTTTTTCTATTTTTAGGTCACTAATCAAATGAAAGCAAATTTTTGACACTGACCTTCTTAACTGCTTTGTTCAAGATGTCAGCTTGTATTAACAGTCTCATGAAAATTCGTAAGAATAGCACTAGATGCTGAATTCCTAAGAAATTCACATTCCTACGAAAACACCAACCAATCACGTATGTTTCCCTTGTCTCCTTTGAAACCCTCATATTTTCTTTCTTCTGTCATACACAAAAAGTATGTCAGAAATTGTGACGAGAACCCAAACGCAGATAGCCAAAATGCTTTAAACGGAACTTTATTAAAAGGAAAAGATGTACAAAACAAATCAGGGGAAAAAATAAACCCATCAAAAACAGGTGGCTGGATCCCGATACTAAAAGAATCTCAAGAATGTTGGGATCTTGACAAAGTATTTATCAATTACAAACATGGTCATAGGTTCAAATGTATGGTTAGATTTAAGTATGGGGTTTAGGTTAGGGGTTAAAATGTCTAAATATATCAAGAACGCACGTTCTGAACCCGGAAGTTTCGCTTTCTTCTGTCATACACAAAAGTGCTGTCTATATTACTATCATGGTTAGATTTAGGGTCTGGGTAAAGTGTTAAACTTTTTGTTGGGTTAACCTTTGCCTCAACACATTTAGTTTAACAAGGAAGAAACTAAACATTGGTGTCTACAACGACACGAGGTAAGCGTATGTTTGGTTGGTGTACAAATCATTCTTTTCCATATGAACATCATATGATCCCGATTCTCATGAGATCGGGCTGGCTTTTATTGCTTCATTAAAAAAGTGCTCTTTCGAACAATTCTCAAATCATGATAACATGGATCATCAGTTTTTGCAAAAACTTGTGGAGTCCATGCCAGTTTGAGTGAATTCTAAACAGTATTGGGAAAGTTACTAAACAAAGTAATCCACTACAAATAACTAATTATCTAAAATTGTAATCATATAACTTTACTGATTACTTCATTGAAAAAGTAATCACATTACTAATTACTTTACTATTTACTTTACTATTACTTTTGTTTTTCCACTCAACAAATTTGAAATGTCCATTTTTTCCTTGTTCATTGTCACACACCCTTGAGCTGTCACAGAAATGCAAACAGACGTACATATGAACATATTAATACACATTTTATTTGTATTACATTTAAATACTATTATTTTAGAAATATTTGTAACCCAAGTAATTACTTTCATTGTAAATCAGTAACTGTAATCTGATTACAAGAATTTAAAATGTAATGTGTTTAACTACTTTTTGTGCCTAAAAGTAATTAGATTACAGTAACTAATTATTTTGTAATCCAATTACACCCAACACTAATTCCATATATGAAGAGATTTCTAAAATGAATCAGTGATTAAACTGACTTGCTGTGATTAGTTGGATTAAAGATATAATTCATTTGTTAATCCTATATTTGGCTTTATTATAAGGTAAAATGTAATGTTAACAGCCTGGTCTCACGAAAATAACGTGACTGTGGCAACATTTTTGCAAAATGAAATGATGTGCCTTATTACACGTTTGGCTGCAGTTTCCCAGTAAAATGTCCAGAGGGGGCCACCAAAAGCAAGTGAAGTCGTAATCAGACAAGGTTTTTAATGTGAACTTTAATAAATGGAGGTTTTAATGAGTAAAACGTAAATCTGTAAACTAAAACTTTAATCGCAACGTAACTATTAGTGATCTATAATGAAATGAGAGGTGAATAAAACAGACATTCTTACCCTTTACCAATGCATAAACTTAACCGATAGTGTTCAAAAACAAAATGAGAAATGACACTTCTATGACACTCTCGTCTCATGTGTCAGCTTGCATACTTGTCTGAGTCCAAAGTCCATGTCGAGGTGCCTACAGTAGTGGCCAAAAGTGATGTCCGGAGGGGATATTTGCACAATATTTGCTTTTAATGACCGTACAGGTTCGATTAAACCATCAAAATATGAGAAGTATGTAATAATGGGAAGAAGAAATCACTAAAGTTGGTTAAGGTATTTAACTGACAAAATTATTTGGCAAAAAATGCAAACTACAGCGTATCATGGAATATGGGTTTTATGCTAATATGCAAAAAATGCATAGAAAAACAAAAAGCTCACAAGACATAAAGCATACATTGACTACAATGTAATCAGTTATTAATATTTTGTTGGTCCTCCCTTGTTTTTGATTACAGCAGCCATTCTCCTGGGCATTGGCTCAATAAGCTTTGTGCATGTGTTGTGCATAATTTTTTGCCAAGCCTCCTTAAATTCTTCCCAAAGCTGAGCTTCACTGGAAGACTTGCATGACTTATCACGATTCTGGTTTAGAATTGTTTTAAGATTTTCAATGTGATTAAGGTCAGGGGACTGAGGAGGCCACTTGAGGACTTCAAAATGCTAGGCAGCAAGGAGTGCTTTCGTTGCACATGCTGTGTGCTTGGGATCATTATCGTGTTGGAAAATACATATTCGATCTCCAAACAGATCCTTCATTCTCGGCAACATTGTGTTCTGCAAGATGTCCAAGTATTGGTCCATTTTCAAAATGCCAACAACTTTGTAGATCCTTCCAACACCTGCCGCAGACATGCATCCCCATACCATTATGTTTCCTCCGCCATGCTTAATGGTGCCACGCATGCATTTGGTATCAAAACGCTCCCCTCGTCTCCTGAACATACTTAACACTAACCGACGCCAGCATGTTGAATTTTGACTCGTCAGACCACAGAACACGGCTCCAATCTTCCACACTCCAATCCTTATGTTCTTTGGCAAAGGCAAGACGTTTTTTGCGGTTGACAGAACTAATAAATGGTTTCTTTACTGCTACACAACCTCTCAATCCAGTAGCCATCGCCTTGCAGTGCGAGATGAAATTGGAGTTTCCTCACCATTGCACATCACTTCCAGAACTTTGGAAGCTGTTTTGAAGTGGTCACACATTGAGTTGATTTTCATTCTCCTGTCAAAATGCTTGCTAGTCTTCCTTGGCCGACCACATCGCTTTACATTCTGCATGGTACCGGCCTCATGGTGCTTTGCAATAATTCTACAGAGAGTGTGACCATTCAAATCCAGCACACGGGCAATATCCAAAGCTGATTGACCAGATTTAGCCATTCTGACAATAGCATCTTTGGTTGCAGAGGACAGCTCCTTCCTCTTTGCCATTTTCACCAAAACCCACAAATTAACATCTAATTGTATAGCCAACACCTTAATTGACACACCTGTAGCAATTATAGGGTGGGAATAATAAGTGCAAACTTTGTATGACAGATTGGCCAAAAATGATGTCCATGCAATTTGGCATGTTGCATTGCTTCATGACAAATAAAATAATTGGAACGTGGAGCACGTACATTAGTTTTACACTCCAAGCACAACTACAACATGCATACAAAATCTTTAATAATTTGTTTGAATAAAGGCCAAAGACCTCAATTTTCCTAGGTCGGACATCACTTTTGGCCACTACTGTATGCCGAGGTGAGCCACTTTGGATTAAGTGTGTAAATGTAGGTGAGTTTGTAATACAAGCATTAAAATGTATAATTTTTCAAATGATGCGTTAGAGTATAGGGGTGTAACGGTTTTGAATGGATCTGTAGATGGATACGCTTCACCTGTGTTTCACGTGGGTGAACTTGATGATATCACTGTTCTGCAAGGGTTGTGTGTAGTTGAAAATGGCAGGTGGAGATAACAAGCCACTGATAGAGAAGCCCCCTGTGTTATTCAGGTCTCCTGTCTGGAAACATTTTCTTTTTGCAGTCATTTACAACAGCGATGGTCAAAAAACGTTTACAAAACAGGTACTGTTTGTAGACATCGCTCAACACAAGTGCCGTATACTGGTAATACATCGACATTATCATTTACGCAGAAATCACCGGGGAAAGATCAGTGTCGGATTTAAGCATGGGCGACATGGGCAGTTGCCCAGGGCGGCATCTTTTGGGGCACGAGGGGTGGCACCCCCCAATGGTTAACAACTTTGGGGGCGTGTTGAAGCGGGTTTCGTCCAGGGCACCATACAAGCTAGAACCGCTACTGGGAAAGATCACGCACAGAGCCACAGATGAGCCACACACACCCTTTCGTTTTTAAGCAAGCACACAGTGCTGATTTGGACAGGTATAAAACAGTAACTAAAGTGATTGGGGTGTTCATTGCCAACGATATGTTTCCCTAATCCGCTGACGAAGATGTGTGATTCCCACATATGATTAAAACACTCGAGCCGCATCACAACATCCCTCGTATCCATGTTAATAGCAAAGTTCCTTCTACAGCTTCCGAATATTGAATATAAGTGCAGCAGAGTTTGAAAGGCATTTTATGTCGATGCATGTAGCGTAATAGTGCAGGTATTAAGTTAAAAAATTGATTTATTAATTAGAGAAAAGGTTTTTTTTAGTTAAAGACCCAGCGAAAATTAACCATGGTTTTACAATAGTAATATTGTAGTAACCATGATTGCTGTCACCATGGTTTTCTTTGCAGAAATTATAGTTTTGATACAATTAACCATGGTTTTACAACAGTAATACTGCAGTTTCCATATAGTAACCATGATTTTACTATATACTGTAAACATGACAGTAACAATGTTGATTTTGTGGTTACTATGTTTTTACTACAAATACCATAATTAAACTATGGTTACTGGAAAACAATGCTTTTTAATAAGGACAAACCTGTTGAAGTGTTTGTTACCAAATAGAATATTCTTACTTTGGATTTGGCAGTAATATTTTTTTTTCTGTACATTGCAAATACCGAACCGTACCGAAACCGTGAACCTAAAACTGTGAGACAAACCGAACTGTGAGAAATTTGAACTGTTACACCTCTATTAGAGTAAAAGTGTTTCAATATCATAACATAGCAGTGTGTGAGTAATAGTGTGAAAAAATAAGTGTTTTTAAAGTCATAATCAGCCATTGTAGTTGTGATTTGTGTGAAAGTGAATAAAATACATCGAATACTAAAATTTTGAGAAATTTCATTTCATTTCCATAATTTAAGGAGAGACAATAGACACTTTTAACTTCTCATAGTTTGTGAAAAGTAGGAGTGTAACGGTATGACATTTTCACGGTATGATAACCGTCACAAAAATTACCACGGTATTACGGAATCACGGTATTGAGGTGCATTGATAATATTAAAAGCAGTTCAATATTTGGTTATGAAATAGGCTATTTCTGATAAACACAGATAAATATTTCAGCTATAACCAGTTCTTGAACTTAATTTTGGATTTCTTCAAATTTAATCCTTTAACTTTTGATCTTGAACATCAGGACACTCTCTTAATCTGACAAGGTAAAAATAAATCACAAAAAGTTAAAACATTAATAACATTTTTTTCTTTTGTACAGTAGTCAGTTGATTATAACTAAAAATATTTTGTTATTGTTATTTTATGATATATGAAATTGAATTGTAGTCATCTGTAATAATTATTGCCCATGTTAACACTTAAAATATGCATTTGCATGCATTCAGTAATTTGTTGCATTTGTGATTTAGTTTAATTCTACAATACCTACTAAAAATATATTATTCATTTGCAGTATATTTATTGGCATTTTGTCCAATACTGTCTATTTTCTGCCACAGTTTCACTGTCAATTTCTTGCATGCATGACAATTTCCTGAACACCAAAGCCAGGCACTTTGTAAACCCTATTTAGACCTATGTTTTTCAAATAAAACATATTCTTAGTAGTATCAAACACATTGGCCAACTGTTGCGCTGCACTTAGGCAAATGAACAAACAGTTGGAACATTGTAATGTTGAACGAGGTCTTAAATTCGTTTGCTGCATTTGTGAATGTGACAAAGCATGAACACAACTTTAGCCTAACTAGTCATTACAAATCATGTAAAACTACATTGAATCTGGTGTTTTTATGAAACGGGCTATAATTTATTATCCTGTATACTGTATTTCCACTTATATTCATTTCCGCAAATTCCATGGGATGGTGCTCACGGAGATGGTGCTTAAGGTTTGAAGTGTTTCCCGCCTGAGCCGATATTTTTTGCGACAAACTTTACAGACTGGGTAACCATCAACATTGATGGTGCTTCGTGGGTCTTATACATAGCCAAGTAAACCCAGACAGCGGACTTCAACTTCTGTGGCGGCGGAAATGCAGGTTCAGGCTCGGACATGTGTATATTGCGCTCGTGCTGCACTCTGCACTCTGCACACCTGCATGTCACCTTTAAAATTGAGTGACAGTCAAATGCAACATGAGGAAGGCGCAATTTAAAGATTTATTTTATCTCACCAAGTTTATATGATGCTGTGTAAATGTCGCAGATTCTGTCTTAATTAAAGTGATTTGGATTTTAGAAAAGTTCTGAAAAAAATATGTTTTTATATTCATGCAATACCATCAATGAGAAGATTTCAACAGTATGACAACCGTCCGTTTTAAAACCGAGGTATATTGTGAAACCTTGAAACCGTTATATCCCTAGTGAAAAGGTGCCTTGAGAGAACCAGCATGATCACTTGGGAACTCGACATGTTGCTAGCGAATACCCTGCCATCACCCCCATTGTGCCAAGTTATTGACAAGCGCATCTCTCAGACATTTTTGCAACAGTTCAACTGTGTTTACCTTTTCCTGTGATGCTAATGATAGTGCATTACGCCAACAGCCTCAGAGATATTACAACATTAACAACTAAATGTAACTTGGTTTACAACTCGCTTTTGGCGCCACCCTGTGGACATGTCTGCGGAAGAATCTCTCCCAAGTCAAAGAGCAAACAGATTAACCCACAAGAGAGAGCAAGCGATGCTCCGACAGAGGACAGAAGGATTTTTGGGCAAACTATGCCTATAACAATCAGTATACTGGTAAGTTGGCGCTGGCTCAGAGACTCACTCAGGGTCTCACTCAGAAACTTCTTTCCACACTGCTGATTCTTTTGTGTGCAAATGTTCCAAGAGAGTCTGGCAGAACAGTTTCTCATGCACAGCCTTGAGAACAGAGGCCTGTGGGAGTATCAGCGCTGCCAGATGCCTTTCAGTGTCACAACAAGCCTCTTTCTAACAGAACATTGTTTGATAAATTGATCTAATACATCAGATATTCTTCAGTGATTGATTATGGGACACTCAGTTAAAATAAAAATACTGTTTTGGATGGTTGATGAAATACAGAGACATTTATCTATTGAAACTGCAGGACACAACACTAGACAAGTCTTACTGGGATTCATTAGGTCAACACCTCACGTTCTGGACATAAGGGGGCCTGGATACAACAAAACCTTCAAACTTGAGCTATTCTACAGTCTGAAAGAGGGCTCCAACCTAAAGCCTCTAAACTTTAAATATTTAAAAAGATATCCTATAAATATTGCACATTTTTGCATGTGCTGAATATGCTTCTTTCTGCAATGAGGTTGTGTATAATTAGGAAGAAGCTTATTAGGTTGTGCACTGTTTACTGTTTGATTTTGCTTTTATTTATTTATTTTTGTATTTCAGAATATTTTAGAAGCCTGCTTCTAAGTAAAACTCACAAAGTCAGATACTGAGGTACTTTTCCTAACTTTAGTCCAGGCAAGTGCATCAAACTTTTATGAGAACAACATCTTCACAGAGTACATTAACCACAGCACATAAGTAAAAGAGGAACATTTGCAGACTTTTGTTTCACATTTAAATATTGTTTACTTCAATGTTATTTTCCCATGTAGCCTATATATTTTGAGTCTGACCTTGTTAATTTCATGTTTGATGGTTTATATCCACAGTCCATTTCCTGACTGTCTTATATTGCAAACAAAGCTGGAAAGTACTTTCTCGATCTTGCTGAACTAAATCCTGGAGTACGGGCACACAAGGTTTTTTTATCAGTCCACCTGGAAAAGAAGGTACTAAGTTGGTACAACAAGACATTCAATCTATGAAAAAATTGTAAGAGTTTTGTTTGATTTAATTAGTAGCATATTAACTTGATTTATGTCTGTGAAATAGACTGAAACTCATTACTTTTGGACAGGCAGAAATTATCACAAAGTCTGTACACATTTTCAAATTTTTCAAACTGGCATGCCAGATTTCCCAAATCGGTATAGTATTATTGTTATTTCATCTTTTTTAGATAAACCCACCTCTTAATTACATATTAAAACAAACTGTGATTGTTTGATTTACATCGCTTTACTCTGTCAAGAGGTCTTGGTCTCAAGTGGACAGCTTTTTCACCAGAAAAAGCTCCAATGTGGACCAGACATTTGTTGTTTAGTCAAAGGTCTTGATACAAAAGACTAAAGATCATCGGGGGCCTGGATAGCTCAGCAAGTATTGATGCTGACTACCACCCCTGGAGTCATGAGTTCAATTCCAGGGTGTGCTGAGTGACTCCAGCCAGGTCTCCTAAGAAACCAAATTGGCCCGGTTGCTAAGGAGGGTAGAGTCACATGGGGTAACCTCCTCATGATCGCAATTAGTGGTTCTCCCTCTCAGTGGGGTGCGTGGTCATTTGTGTGTGGATCGCAGAGAGTAGCATGAGCCTCCACATGCGGAGTCTCCGCAGCATCATGCACAATGAGCCACGTGATAAGATGCGTGGATTGACAGTCTCAGAAACGGAGGCAACTGAGACTTGTCCTCCACCACCCGGACTGAGATGAGTAACCACAAGGACCTACTAAGTAGTGGGAATTGGGCATTCCAAATTGGGAGAAAAGGGGATCAAAAAAATTCAAAAAGACTAAATTTCATCCATCATCATATGCCTCGGGTGTCACCTATAAAATTATGTGGGAGGCTTTATCTTTTTTTTCTCTACATATAACACAATTAGACAAATGACCAGGGAACACTTTGTTCAGACAACAGAGACAAATTCTCCACCTTTTTTGCCTTCATCTGACCACCACAGCATCTAACAGAAGATCAGCAGGAGTATAATCACTCCAAAATTACGACTAACAGCTCCTCAAATGGCGTTGTCCAGGCAACACGACACACAACATGTCTCTCTCGCTTGCCATGCACGTACCTCTTTGTAAAGAGCTGTTATTTAAAGCACAGGAACAAAAAAGGGGGAAACGAGGAAGTCAGCATGGTCTGTCTACACTTTCAGCTCTCAGCTTGATGAGCCACACTGTTGTAAATTATGAGGAATGGTCGAGAACCGTTCATTTTTGACTCTCTTTCATAGGTTCTGCTTTTTTTAGCTGTTTTTCTGTGAATATTTTTATGTCTGAAATCAAGACTATCCATTTCTGTTCAGCTACCATCAGTGAATCAGCGTGTGATTCATCAAGACTGCTGCAGACAGGGGAACTTATACAGTACAGTCAGCAGGTAACTGACTCCTACAGACAGGTTAGAGGGAGTCTCTACTACATGCTCTGAGCTTATTTGTCTCGCTCTATCTTTGCCTGTCTGTCTACCTGTCAGACCAAGTAAACATTCTAATGGACAAGCCATGAGAAAGGCAATATATCTGTATGAAATAGAAAGATAAAATGACAGAAATAGAAAGATAAAATGTTAAAGGAATAGTTACATTTACATTTACAGTTATTCATTTGGCAGATGCTTTTATCCAAAGTGGCTTACAAAAGAGGAAGAATACAACATCAGCGATTCATCTTAAGGAGACATTAGTACGAAAAGTGCTGCATTACAAAGTTTCAATTGCATCTGAAAAATACTATCCAAGACCGAGATTAGAGTGCAACAAGAATAACAGTGTTTCCCATTAATTACCTAGACTGTGGGGCAAACAAAAATGGAACTTTTTGGCCATAATGACCATCATTATGTTTGGAAGAAA
Source organism: Myxocyprinus asiaticus (assembly GCF_019703515.2). Lineage (NCBI taxonomy): Eukaryota > Metazoa > Chordata > Actinopteri > Cypriniformes > Catostomidae > Myxocyprinus > Myxocyprinus asiaticus. Next base: position 16,175,830 of record NC_059364.1, on the reverse strand, counting down.
AATGGGTGAGGCTTTCAAGCTGAAGAACACCATCCCAACCATAAAGCATGGGGGTGGCAGCATCATGATGTGGGGGTGCTTTGCTGCAGGAGGGACTGGTGCACTTCACAAAATAGATGGCATCATGAGGAAGGAAAATTATGTGGATATATGGAAGCAACATCTCAAGACATCAGCCATGAAGTTAAAGCTCGGTGGCAAATGGGTCTTCCAAATGGACAATGACCCCAAGCATACCTTCAAAATTGAGGCAAAATTGCTTAAGGACAACAAAGTCAAGGTATTAGAGTGGCCATCACAAAGCCCTGACTTCAATCCGATAGAAAATTTGTGGGCAGAACTGAAAAGGCCTGTGCGAGCAAGGAGGCCTACAAACCTGACTCAGTTACACCAGTTCTGTCTGGAGGAATGGGCCAAAATTCCAGCAACTTATTATGAGAAGCTTGTGGAAGGCTACCCAAAATGTTTGAACCTAGTTAAACAATTTAATGGCAATGCTACCAAATAATAACTAATTGTTTGTAAACTTCTGACCCACTAGGAATGTGACGAAAGAAATAAAAGCTGAAATAAATCATTCTCTCTACTATTATTCTGATATTTCACATTCTTAAAATGAAGTAGTGATCCAAACTGACCTAAGACAGGGAATGTTTTCTTTGATTAAATGTCAGATATTGTGAAAAACTGAGTTTAAATGTATGTAAACTTCTGACTTCAACTGTATATGTATGTATGTATTTTTTTTTATGAGTGTATGGTCAAGTGCTCAAAAGATGTGTCTTTAGCCATTTTCTGAAGACAGAGAGGGAGACTGCTTCACGGATGGAGTTGGGAAGGTCGTTCCACCAACTAGTTACAGTGAAGCTGAAAGTCCGGGAAAGTGATTTGGTGCCTCTTTGTGTTGGTACGACAAGGTGCGGCTCATTCGAGGACCGCAGGCTTCTTGTGGGAACATAGCTCTGCAGGAACGATTTTAGGTAACCTGGAGCAGACCCAGTGACTGTTCTGTATGCCATCATCACAGCCTTGAACTTGATTTATGCAGCAAACGGTAGCCAGTGTAGAGAGACATACTGTGATGTTTTAATGTATTTTACCTTGTTTTTGAATATCTATTTTTATATAGTAAATGTTTTATATTTTTCTACTGTAATTGTTGTACAGCACATTGGTCAACTCTTGTTGTTTTTAATTGTGCTCTATAAATACATTGCATGACCAAAAAAAAAAAAAAAAAAAAAAAAAAGTTGCTGTATAGATTTAAATAAGCAGATACTTAAGAGCCTGCAATTGGATATTTATTGCAGTGATTAATATGTTTCAGCTGGCAACAATTCTTTTAACCCTAACTGATGCAGTGTGTAGCTTTTCATTTCTTAAACAACCGTGTTGGAAGACAGATCCCATGCTCGTGGAAAAGATGTTACTGTGTTTCAGAAAGGGCAAATTATTGGCCTGCATCAAGCAAAGAAATCACTGAAATTGGGTTAAGAACTGTCCAATGCATTATTAAAACCTGGAAGGACAGTGGTGGACCGTCAGGATTACGTGGAAGAAATGTGGTCAGAAAAAAATCCAGAATGATCGTGATCGGAGATCACTAAAACACTTGGTAAAGTCACACCGTAAAAAATCAACAGTAGAACTCACGGCTACGTTTAATAGTGAAAGTAAAAGTATTTCCACATGCACAATGCGACGAGAACTTACAGGATTGGCCACAAGAAAGCCACTTGTTAGTGAGGCTAATCAGAAAAAACAACTTCAATTTGCTAGAGAGCATAAAGATTGGACTGTGGAGCAATGGAAAAAGGTCATGTGGAAGGATGAGTCCAGATTTACCCTCTTCCAAAGCGATGGGCGCGTCAGGGTAAGAAAGGAAGCACATGAAGCGATGCACCCGTCATACATAGTGCCCACTGTACAAGCTTCTGGAATCAGTGTTATGATCTGGGGTTGCTTCAGTTGGTCAGGTCTAGGCTCTACTTAATCAGTGGCTTAGCACCAGCTTTTAAGTCCCAGGCATAGAACTATTTTAGGGCCCCCTGACAAATTTGGGTTTGTGGTGGGGATAATATCCAGTATAAACATTTGAGTGCTAATTTAACAGTGCTAATTCAAAACTTTTTATTTTCAAATGCAGATATTATTTGAATCAAGCAAAATATTATTAAAAAAAAAAAGTCTACTAATAAAATAAATTATACATGTATACATTTTTGAGTTTCCTTGTTGGCAAAGTCACCACAACATTTTAACAGTTGCTAATAATGTTACCTACCACCTGGGGAATATTTCTGTTTTATTTTCTCGCCAAAAGCATTTTTTTTCCTCACATTTGGCGCATGCCAGGTGTTAATTTTGGACCAAAGTAGCTACATTGACAGGTACGGCTGTCTTGTGCCTCCCGCTCTTTCTCCGTTCCTTTTACTTTTGAATGTCCAATTTTGGATTACTTTCTATAGATACATTAACGGACTAAGCAAATTACATCATAACGTGAACTCAGTTTGGACCTTGTGCTGCTGATGGACCAGACCAGACTTTCACTTTTGTTGAGGGGGGGTGGGGGTCACTAACATGGGAGGAGACAAGGCAGATTATAGGGGAACTCCCAATTTATACAGGTGGAAAACAGAGTCTTGCCACATTTTATTTCAACCAACAGCATGTTACTACTATATATATATAACAAATGATAATTTAATGGAATATCAATGAAGCCTCTCTGTGGGCCCCCCTCCAGTGAGAGCCCCTGTTACTCAGGTCCATCATTATCTGTGGTCCGATGCCCCTGCACCTAATGCATTTACTAATGTTAACAAATTAAACCTTATTGTAAAGTGTAACCTGTTTAAATGTTACATCTGTGAGGTGACATTTACATGATAAATCTTTAAATATACTGAAACTAAAACTATAATGTCCCACTAAATTTGGTCTCAGCTTCAGATACGCTCAAAGGTCAGATGTTGCGCCCCTTTAACATGTACTTGAACATATGATTTCAAAAACACTATTTTGCCCCTTTCATCTTTTCATATTACAATGCACATTGTCTACAAGTGACAGTTTTATAGTCTATTAATGAGCGCATTGATATGCATGTTCTTATACCGATTATGCTTAATAAGCTGACAATGTGTTTGGTCATGTAAACGCAATAAACCGCATTGCTTTATTGCCGTAAAGGCCATAAACGGCTTATGAATAACGCGGTCAACACAGGTAGATTTTTGCCCATTATGATTTCACGTGCCATGTAAACACCTTACCTGGTGTTCTTACTGGCTCATCCAATGTGTGTACATGTTTTAGCGCATGCCTCTTCACAGTTTGACGTCAAAAGTAGAGAATAACGTGATTATTTAAAATGTCATGTAAACGCGGATTTCTTGCCTTGTCAGGTTTTTTTAAATAATCTGATTTTAGAGAGTAATCAGGGTATTGGAGTGCATGTAAAGGGCTCATTGATTCGTTAGGTGTTTTAAGTTTGTTTGTCCCAAATCGTGTAACCCCGCCCCTCAAAGAGCTCTTAAACTAGCGATCAGAAAAAGGTGCCCCGAGTTGTTCCTATTAGGCTATTCAGCCTTAAAGGCTCTAAATGGTTATGATATGGATGTTAATCCATAAATTTTTACATTCTGAACAAACAAGATAACCATGATCAACACTCTAGGTGCACCATGACACAGGATCGCCTCAGTGGTCTTGAGGAAATTAGTATCAACCATGTGATTGTTGGGCATTGACGATTTTGCTGAACGAAAACTAGGAAGGGAGGGGTAAATTTGAAATGAAGGATTAGGTATAACAGCACAAGCAGTAATCTGTAAGTATTCTGCCATTTTCTTTTTTTGTTGACTATAATTTAATTGTGCAGTTTAAATTATGTATATATAATGTAAATGTTAATATAGTTTGCCATAATATATATATATATATATATATATATATATATATATATATATATGCTGTATATAGTTACTTTATTTCTATATACATTGTCTGGTTATTTTTATTTAAAGGGATAGTGGGATAGTTTACCCAAAACTAATAATGTTCTCATCATTTACTCACCCTCATGCCATTCCAGAAGACTCCAGTGGTTAAATCTGGTTAAATCTTGCATTGAATGGACTGCAAAGCTGAGATATCTTTTAAAAAGTTTTTGCTCGTGTTCAGCAGAAAGAAGAAATTCATACACATCTGGGATGGCATGAAGATGAGTAAATGATGAGAGAATTACCAAGTAAGCCAGAACCGCCACTGAAAGCATGCTAAACAAATCATCGAAAATATATGTTATCGATTATTTATGATAAAAGGGGAGGATCTCAGCTTTCTAATGACACCTAGACTGAGCTTCTAGTTCACTCAGAGGCCGAGATATTCAAAGAAACAATGAGGGTGGTGCATGAACTGAAAATTTCACTGAATGTCTATGGAGGAGCAGATCTTTAAGGCTAAAACAAGTTAGAGTGCCACCTACATTTCAGATCTGTATATTGTGATGGAATGTGATAGAGAATTTTTATTTTTTTTTCTAGTGCTTGATGTCATCTAGTAGAATGAAATTAGACTTTTCAAAGTGAGGTAGAGTGAACAGCACCAGAATTACATGTTTACAAAGTTAGGACAACAACAAACAATTTTTACATTTATTTATTTATTTAAAAAAAAATCTGTTTATCATAAGATTATAAACACATGCAATATTATTTATGAATAATCGGAGTCATTTTTATTTGGAGGGTTCTCTGAAAAAATGAGACAATTTTTTGTGTATGGTGAGCTTTTAAATTTAAGAGTGAAAAATTGCAGACAGCAGCCCAAAAAAGTTTAAGGGGTTCAACCAGCAAATTTGTTTCATTCAGTCTTTCTAGAAACTATGGTCTCACAGTCTAATGGCATCAGGCTGAAGTAAGATGTGTGGTTACTAGATAAATAAACACTTTAAAGCCAACTGTGGGACAGCATCTCTCCCTCCAGAGACTGAGAATCCTCTCTCACCTCTGCTTCTTCCTCTGGGGTGACAAAGAATGTTTCCTTTCTCTCTCCTTCTCTTAATGATCACTTTAGGGGCTGCATCACACTTGTCATTTCCTCTTAAATTATTTTGACCTTGAACCCACCACTGTAGGCATGCAACACACTGAGATCTTAGTAAAAGGTTCTCTAGAAAGTCATTTTCCCTAAGGCTTTTTCTTTCCAGAGTCTGTATTGTTATCTTTCTGGGAGCAACTGGAGAGGAACTGATATTATATCATAAATTGCAACCTGGTCCCTGAAGAATCTTTCAACAGAATTGTAACGGGTTCGAGATGAGCAAGGAGGGCAGTCAACATAACTTTAATGATGTAACTGAACTTAAAACAACATAAAACAAACATAAACACACACACATTCACATCTCTGGAGGGGAGACGCTGCCCTTCCGGCCATTCCGCCAGCCGATGGTCCACACCGCCTCCTGGGAACCTGGAGAGAGACAAGGGGAGGGAGAGGGGAGAGAGACAGGGCAAGTGGGAGAGACAGAGAGAGAGAGAGAGAGGGGGGAAGAGAGAGAAAAACTTGCTTGCCGGTCCCCAGACACGACGCCGCCCGGTTCTCTGCCACTCCTCCACCCTCTGGCGGACGACAGCCGCTCCTCCGCGGGCAGACGGCAGCGAATCCTCCGACCCCTGGCGGATGGCCACGGCTCCTCCTCTGGCAGACGGCAGCTGCGAAGACTCCATGACAGCGCATCCCTCCTCCTTCCTGGGTTTCGGCACCAATGTAACAGGTAAGGGATGGGCATGGAGGAGGCGGGAACCGGCAGAACAGTCAACATAACTTTAATTTATAACTGAAACATAACATAAAACCAACATAAACACACATAGCACAGCCGTGCATGTCTCTCTCTCTCTCCTGAACTGGCGTCTCCGTCTCCCCATTATCTCTCTCTCCCGCTGATTAGATGACTCAGCGCAGGCCGTGCACCCTCACGACCTGGCCACGCCCTCCTCCTCGTCGCAACAATCTATTGCAAGACTGCATTAATGTAACATGGTGGAAGTTCATGTTTTATACTTAAAGGTGTTTATCTCTGTTAGTATTGATCCATTCTAACCTGGTTTCCGCCGCTCTTATGGTGTAATGTGTGCTGTCCCTGGGCACGGTACAGACTAATCAATTTCAGAGCAAGACTGGGCAAATTAATTACATCAATGAATCTCTATAGATTCTAGAAAACTGCTGAACAGTCTTACGGGCTGGAGACAGAGGAGAGAAATAGGAAAATGGGTTCATTTAGGAGTTTGTGAGAATGCAGAATTATATAGACATGAGAAGGACCGATTCAATGGGGAAAACAAAATAAATTCAATAGGAATATCTAAAACAAATTATTATAAATGATAAATAAACTATACATTTCTTACTAGATTTATGCTTCAAACAAGCGAAAAACTATCTGGCAGTGGAACAAGTAAAAATACATGTGGTAAGATTTCTTTAATCACTTCTCAGATTTAGACATTTTAAAATAATAAATCTTAAAAATTATTTAAAAAATAATTAGGAAAACTAATTTGAGTGGGTGTAACACTTTTTTTATTTTTATTTTTTTTACTTTTAAGCAAGTTACCCTTGAAGAAAGTGTACCATAGGTTTCTAAAAGAATGCTGCTGAGATTCACAGGGGCTGGATCAAATGTTTATGGGTTGCTCCCCCCTCTCCACTGGCCCTAATGAGTAGGCTATAACATAACGATTGTTTTTAAATACAGAACCTTCGTTCTACTGGCCCTAACATCAGAATCAAAATTTCTGTTCTGGGAAAAATTAGTAAACATGATCTTGCTTGTTTATGGTACAGGGAAAAATATATGCAGTGATAAAATAAATTAACGTCCCATTTAGGGACTGCAAAAACCACAGCAGCACTGTGCAAAAATGATAAACACCAAATGCTAAAAGCTTTGACACAACTTCAAAATCAATCAAGAATGTAATTGCATATCCCCTGGTTGAGTATTGATTATTTTTTACATTAGTTTATTTAAAAGTCAGTTTTCCAAGATGTGGTGTAAGTATATTTACACCCAAAGTTCAAACCAGAATTGATGGTATGACAAGTGAAAGTCAAAAGCACCTTTTAATGTAGAGAAATGTGGAATTTTAAAGACCCTTTCTAAAATGGTTCAAAAGGGATTACCGCTAGTTCACAAGCAATATCTCCCAAACAAAATTATTGAGGTGACCTTATAAACTGCAGCAACAATGTTTAGAAAGACTAAGAGGAAACTCTTCAAACTAGCCTTCACTTTCTGCACAGTGGCTCTAAAAAGTGCTATTTAGAGTCTTTCTGCTGAGATGTGAACTATTATGTTAAGTGTTGCCATTCAAAAGCCACTGTTGCTGTCCTAATGAAAATGTCAATGCCAGTAGGAAGCCGGATACATGGAATAATGGTTAAGGATCTAGGCTGAAGACTCATTGCCAGGTAATGATGACTGGAGAATAAGGGTGAACAAAGCCATTCTATACCTCAGTTAAGAACAGATTTGTGCAGGTAAAGATCTGGGGTGGTAATGCTAAAAACAAATGTTTGAAATTACCCATTTATTGGATGTGCTGAGATTCACCACTATGGTTATATCTTTTTATCTCATTTCATGATGAGTAGTAACATTTTCCTCATCCTTAAAAAAAAAGATGCACTATAAAGGCATTTAGAGCTCAAAACATCCTCCACAGTCCATAAAGACCATAAAGTGTAACTAAGCTACAAAAATTGGTTCTTTCTGATCAGAAATCAAAATCCATTAAAGGAATAGTTCATCCAAAAATGAAAATTCTCTTATCATTTACTCACCCTCATGCCATCCCAGATTTGTATGACTTTCTTTTTTTCTGCAGAGCACAAATTAAAATTTTTATATGAATATCTCTGCACTGTATGTCCTCACAAGGCAAGTGAATGGGTGCCAAAATGTTGACACTCCAGAAATCACATAAATGCAGCATAAAAGTAATCCATTCGACTCCAGTGGTTAAATCCATGTCTTCAGAAGTGATGTGATTGGTGTGGGTGAGAAACAGATAAATATTTGAGTCCATTTTTGCTAGAAATTCATCTCTCTGCACAGTAGGGGGTGTATGCATGAAGAATGTGAATCACCAAAAACACAAGATGAAGAATGTGAAAGTTAAAGTGGAGATTGACTGAGCAAGGAGGAGACTTTAGAGTAAAAATGGACATATATTTCTCACCCACACCTATCATATCGCTTCTGAAGATATGGATTAACAACTGGAGTTGTATGGATTACTTTTATGCTTACTTTTAAGATTCAAAAGTTGGCACCCATTCATGCATTGTATGGACCTACAGAGCTGAGATATTCTTCTAAAAATCTTCATTTGTGTTCTGTTGCAGAAAGTCATACACATCCGGGATGGCAGAAGGGTGAGTGTAAATGATGAGAGAATTTTTATTTTTGGGTGAACTGTTCCTTTAACACATGACCGCCCACATTTACAAATCAACGACATCCTATTCAGTATACAGCAACTTGCGGCAACTATGAGAAGTCTGGGTTAATTAGTTCCCTGCAAGTCACTTTGAATTAAAACACAACTACTTAATGACAACCAGATTGTCAACCATTGAATCTACAGTATGTGGTTTGTGAGAAACAATGCTGCTTTGGATGAAAATACCAGGGTAATGCCACATATATCAGTAGTGGTTTGGAAATTAAATGCAAAGAATTCTGTACACGTCACCATGAGGAGTCCCCTGGCTTTGAATCAAAGAGCCCCTAAATAAACACAGAGATTAAATCTGAACTGAGAAAACCTTATAAACAATCTACTGTTTAGCCATAGCCATGCCCCATGGCACTCATCTCCCAGCAGTACCTAACAAAGGCCGATGACGATCTGTGAAGATTAGATTCAATACATATTCAATGCACCATTTACTTCCACACCTATCTCTGCAGCTCAAAGAGGTCCAGTCTCCCCTCAAAAACTCTGAGAGTTTGTCTTTATGCCCAAGAACTAATGCTAAACAAGATACAGGCCTGACTTGAACCTGGTGGAGTGATTGTTGTTTTGTTTGAACTGACAAACACAAATGAAGTCAATCAGAACAAACAAGAAATGAATCATCATATGCAGATCAAACCCCCCATCCCCTTAGGTGAAGGTATCAATATGTGTGGGCAGTCAGAGGAGAGGTGGAGTTCAGGGATAGATAGATGAAAAGAAGGAGTGGGGAAGGTGTGAATAATTTAGATGAGTCTTCCCTTCCTTCATTAACCTCTCGTCATGCCGACCTGCTTCACCAAGCTCCTCTGAGAAAAGACAGTCCTGTTAAAAACCCTGGACTTCACACACATGGATACACACACATATTATCTCACACAAGTGCATATGCACACAAACACTCATGTTCTTGCAAGTTTATCCTCAAGTCATCCATTAATTGACTCATACATTCATTCAATCAGTTTTTTTGTTTATTGATACACCAGGGGTGTTTCTTCAAAAAGAAAAGGGAGACAGTGTCTCTTCAAAAAATACATTATAAATGAAAATAATAAATGGTTCAAAAGAAAACAAAACAAATAGGGTTCAGAGGCAGGCAACATCTAATCTGCCCAAAATTCATCTCGCTCACATGAAAATTCTGACATCATTTACTCACCCTCATGTTGTTCCAAACCCATATGACTTTCATCTGTGGATTCAAAAGGAGATGTTAGGCAGAATGTTATCCTCAGTCACCATGTTAATATAATAAAGCATGTTAATATAAAAACAGATCAATATTATAGCATTGGTTTCTTATTGATATTGTAAAGTAAAAGCTGTTCCAAATGCATTTAACACAGAAACTGTGTAAACATCAAATGTAAGATTAATTTACATTGGACTAAAAACCACCACACAGTCCTGTCATTCACTATATCAACTTTTTTAGACTCACAGCTATTCTTACTTGTACATACTGAAAAAAATATTCACTCAAAAATGTGCATCATGTGGTAACATCTAACAAAGGTAATTTGTATGTATTAGATCAAGTAAAAATAGATCCTTTAGGTAACAATAGCAGGTTACCACATTATGATATTATTTGAACAAAAATCACCTCTCTGCCAAGCTAAGCATCACAACCACACACCTCTAATGTCACAGCTGTCTGATATGCAGATATGCACCCACTCTTGTGTGTGTGTGTGTGTGTGTGTGTGTGTGTGTGTGTGGAGTTAAGTAATACACTTTGCTTGCTCCCACATCAATTATGCAAGTGTGATATGCATTTTATGATGATGTGTCTGCATATGTGTTTATGTGTGTGTTTGTGTGATTGAGTGCTTTAATCACAGATTCATGTCCATTACTGATTGTGCTGTGAACTGTGGGAGCAGAAAGGTCAGTATCAGAACAACCTGATTAGCTACATTGATAACTGAGAGAGAGAGAAAGAGACTGAAAGAGACTTGATGGAACATATTAAATCAGGGATGAAGCATTAGAAAGAAAGAAAGAAAGAAAGAAAGAAGAGGCCATTCTGCCTTGTTTCAAAATCTACTGGCAGCTTTGTTGATGGAGAGTGCCCGTTTTCTGTGAATTTTGAGTAAAGATTGTATAACATAAATGTTCATTTAAATTCAGCAATCTTATTTGCTATCATTATGTACTGTATTATACTGTATTATATTAGTCATTATCCACCCTGCTGTCTGTCGACGTCTACCACTACTTTCTAGATTAATTTCTAGATTTTAAAAGCAATAAGGCACTCAAGACTGTGCTATATTGTGGAAAGGTCTTGCAGGTAGTCTGCTGCATGTCGTACCTAACACAATTTAACATGTCTAACATATACCGTATATAACGTATATAACCTAATATTCACAAACATAATATTTTCTTCTAAGACAGGAATGTAGGAATGGCAGGAATTAGGTAGGAATATATCTGCAAGAGCATCACTACTAAAGCACTACTTTTATCTAATGAAAGTGTTATTATTTACATGAAGCTGACCAGTCACCAGCGCAATATGTCTGTTACTAATATTAAAAACATGTAAAATGACTCGTCTGTCTCTGTTTGTAAGATGGAGGAGTGATTTTGCCCACAGCGAGGTTGAGTGGACTGGCAGAAGGCTTCCTGCTGTGTGAAATTCTGCAATGTGAAATTCTCTGTCTTTATCTTTTTTTTTATGGACCACACACACACTCACTCACTCAGCAACCTCTCCTCTGAGCCCATGGATTATTGATCAATGTAAAGAGCACAGGCCATAAAATATAGACCCTTTCACAAAAAAAAAAAAGAAAAAAAAAGAAGAAGAAGAAAAAGAAAAGAAAAAGCATTTTCTCTCTTTTCTGAACATTTCTCATCTCCTTCAGCTCAGCAGGAAATTCCAAATGCCAGCAGACCACTGAACAGAGAAAGATGGAAGAGAGGCAGGAAGGAAGGGAGAGAGAGAGTGAGAGAGAAATTCTGATAGGGGTGGGTAAAGTACATGTAAAGGTCAAAATATAATAGCCATCCATCTCACCTGCTGTCCTCCGACAGATCATGTACAAACAAACAACACAGAGGGAGAGAGAAAATAATGGAGGGAGTGTGTGTGTGTGTGTGTGTGTGTGTGTGTGTGTGTGCATTATCCACTGAACAGCCAAGCTTATCATAAAATTGTACAAATGAAATCAAAATTGTCACAATTTACCTTATTTACTTTCTTAATTCATGTTTGTGGTCTTATTATGCACAGTTAATTTGTGCATGTAATTCCAAATAAAAAAAAGGTTGGTCTTTGTTTCAACATGTAATAATTCATTTTGCCTCTGGAACGACATTCTTTGTTGACTGACATCACAAATACCTAAAGTATTTAGTAATGGGTTACATGTAATCCAAACTACATAACCAGATTAGACTTTGACTTCTCATAATGAATAATTATGCAAGTTACTAAACACTGCTGATGTATCACTGTGAAATACTATGTCTACATCAAATCAAGTGACCTTCACTAATTATTATTATTATTATTTTTATTTTTTATTTTCTCCCCAATTTGGAATGCCCAGTTCCCAATGAGTTCTAAGTCCTCATGGTGGCATAGTGACTCGCCTAAATCCGGGTGGCAGAGGACAAATCTCAGTTGCCTCTGTGTGTGAGACCGTCAGTCTGCACATTTTATCACGTGGCTTGTTGAGCGCGTTACTGCGGAGACATAGCGCAGAGTGTGAAGGCTTCACGCTATTCTCCTCGGCATCCATGCACAACTCACCATGCGCCCCACCGAGAGCAAGAACCACATTATAGTGACCAAGAGGAGGTTATCCCATGTGACTCTACCCTCCCTAGCAACCAGGCCAATTTGGTTGCTTAGGAGACCTGGCTGGAGTCACTCAGCACGCCCTGGATTCGAACTCGAGACTCCAGGGGTGGTAGTCAGCGTCTTTACTCGCTGAGCTACCCAGGCCCGACCTTCACTAATTATTAATTCTAGAAGTCTGGATAAAAAAAGGATCAAGCATAGATGACAATAGTAAAAAAAATCTAAATGAAAATAATTCACACCATCTTTTTCTGTCTTCTTTGACAAAACATACATATCAGTTAAAAAGTGTTTTGACCTAGTAAGTGCCTTTTTAATTTCACTCAGTAACACATAAAAGCAAGTATAACACAAAAAAGCATAACAATTCTCGTATTTTAAGTTTAAGTACGTTTTCTTAATAAACATTGTCAAAATAAAAGATTATTCTACCCAGATGCATGTGACATCAAATAACCAAGAGTTAAGTAAGAGGTAATCCAAAAGTAATTCAAAGGTAATCAGATTAGATTAACTACTTAAATATCCTAAAAACTTGGAAATATATCAAATGAAAGAACTAAAATTGGTTGCAAGCAATCCTTCATGCTGACTTCAACTCTCCTGCTCACTAATTCAGTGATTTATTTGCTTTAATTTAATTGCATTTTGCCACCTCTCACACAACAAAGACCTTGAATTGTAGATCATTAGATATACTTCTATTATCACAGATATCTATAGAAACATTTGTAATATACATCTCTCCAGTGAGGGTGTGAGGTGAAAAGTGGGTTTCTTTTTTCATTTCCAGGGATATTAAAGGATGAGATGAACTTTACCTAAGACTCACTGCTATATGTGGATCTATTTCAGTTTTCTAAGCAACAGAACCTCCATATGTGGTCAGAGTCTTCTCAAGTTGCATTATGTTACTGCATCAGGGATTGCTGTTAATAAAGTGAATAAAAAGGTAAACATTTTCATCAGCATTTGAAATATTACTCAACAGAAATGTGCAAAGAAGCTTAAAAAAATAAAAAAGGTGTATACTGGCTGTGGATTCTAATCTATCAGCTCTAAACCACTTTTACACAAATAAATGAAAATAAACTATATGTACTATACATATTAAGCTTAGATAAAATAAAATAACTTCCCATTGCAGAGAGAGTGAGTGGCAGTTTTTATTCCTGATTCCAAAGAGCTTTAAAAGGAAGCTGTAAAATGTGAGGAGAGGAAAAAGAGGAAAGTAAAGACCATGATGTAAAATTATCAAGGCGTTCATGTCTCTACTGATTATCAGGATTGTATCATTACCGTAATACTGAATTAATAATGCACCATGTGGCATCTCTCACAAATCCTCAAGCGACCCCTCAATCCACAATCCCTTTCTCACACAGTAGCAAAAAATAAGTTCAGATATCTCTAATTAGTTGGAAAATGAAGGGAGGATACTGGAAGAATTGTTAGGAGTAAATTAAGAAGCCATTTAATATATCTTTGTGTTGTGATTGGTGGGATTTAATGAATATGCTCCTCCACTAAAATTGAAACAAAAATTATAATAAATAAATCTGTTATCTCAAAATGGATCTAATAAAAATAAGTACATGCAACAAAGTAAAATAAAGTTATTTACTATAACTCATTGTAAAAATGTATAGCAAATGGATGGGAAAAAATATGCAGTTGCTTTAAAAAATGTTTTGATTTTGAAGCTTTTTTAAAATGAAATTACAGAATTAAGGTACCCATGGTCGATTGTTTTCTTATCTCAACCGTGCAAAGACAGTATACTGCCCACCACAAGAATGAATGAGTTTATAAAAAGGATGAACTCATTGTTTTGTTAGTTGTGTATGCTCAGGGTGTGATGGGTTAACGTTCAATAGCTAGCTTCATGATGGAACATCTCCGTGACGAGGTGGAGGGCGTGGCCGGGCCGTGAGGATGGGCGCCTGGCGCTGAATTATCCCAATCAGCTGGGAGAGGGATAAAGAGGAGCCGGAGACGCCAGTTCGGAAGAGAGAGAGAGTTGCACACATCTCGCAGACATGTGCATTCTGCGTTGGGCCGGGAAGGTCAACAGTGTGAGCGTCACATGGAGCTGTGTGTGTGCTGGCATTATTGTGCTGAAAAGCACTTATTATGTTGTGTCTGTGTTTAAGTAAAGTCTTCTGTGAGCTGTTCACCTGGACCCTGCTTCCTCCTTCTTAGGGAAGGCAGAGATCTGCCACAATCTCGTTCACAGAAAAGCACCCAAGATAAAAACAAACACAGCGCTCAGTAAAATGTCTGTTCTGTGGCAAAAACAGCTCTAAGTAACCATTAAAAAAACATCATAATCATTGTGCAGGAGGGGAAATTGACTGACCACTTCAATAAATTGTTTATTTAAATATTAGGACTTTTACTCATTATATCTACAGATGGCCTGGGAGAGTCATAATGAGATTTGTTCTGCAATAAATTTGAAAGAGATTATGCCATTTGAATTCACACACACACATACACACACACACACACCGCATTGCGACATGTTTTGCTATGTGAGAGGCTGATACACTGCAGGAAACTGCATCTGGCACATTCAAAACACACATACACACACACTGCTTTAAAGGCCACAGACATACGTACATATACACACACTGGTTTCCATGTTTTATGGGGATTTTCCATAGACATAATGTACACTGTACAAACTATAGATTCTATCCCCTAACCCTAACCCTACTCCTAAACCTAACTCTCACAGAAAACTTTCTGCATTTTTACATTTTCAAAAAAACATCGTTTATTGTGATTTATAAGCTGTTTTCCTTATGGGGACCGACAAAATGTCTCCACAACGTCAAAAATTTCGGGTTTTACTATCCTTATGGGGACATTTGGTCCCCACAAAGTGATAAATACCCACATACACACACACACACTTTCACACTCTGTGTCCGCTGGCTTCATCACTCCACTGCTTGTCACAGTAATTAGCCCTTCAATAATACTTCAGTACCAGAGCACATTTGCACTTTTCATACTGGATTGATACAGGAGAATTGTTTCTATCATCAAAAGATAAAAGCCTTTAATGCATCTTACTGTTACAATAAACAAAATTCACATTTATTAAATGTGAATTTAATAAACTAAATTCTCAGAATTCAACAACACATCGCTTACTTTGGTGCTAATATTGTACAGTAACCGTATCAGGTACTCAGTGGCTCCAAAAAAGTATTTGGACATAATCTGCTAAGGTACCTGTGTAAATTTATACAAACATCCACTAAAATTATCTTGGGACCAGCTAGTTTAAAGTAATTAAATGATAAAATTACAAAACAATGGCTCAGAAAAGTTAGTTCTGAGAAAATCTTTAGCATAATTTATTTGCAGAAGCCAGTTGGTTTAAGATTTTGCTATAAATTCAAATTCATTAAGTATGCTCAAATCTTTCGTGCAAGTCAGTTCACTGTCGGCCATGTTTGGAATGCTCTCACGAGGCTTTTTCCTGTCATGACAGTGCAGCTCCTATCTACTTAAATGGGGAAAGACTGAAATCTCCAAAACGGTTGGTCAAGATTACGATCAAAGAACATATTTCAAATCAGCAGTAAAATCTGAGAACACTGGTATCACATATTGTGCTTCTTTATCTCAGATTACCCTAAAAAACGCAATTTTCCAGGCTTGAATAGCTAATACGCATGCCCGTTCTCAAGTTGATTGACAAGCAATGTCTGTATCTAAAAGGTGATTGGCTCCTTTACCTCTAAGGTGGGACTTCCTTTCTACATCTGCTGACCGTTAGCTGGCATTGAGCATTCCATTTTCTCCCATTAATTTTAATAGAAGTGGCCTGCCTCTGGTATGACTTAAAGGTGCTGTAAGCTATTTTTTTATGGAAAGGTATGCAAAAAATGGTCCTACTCCCTGAAAGATATTAATGAAATAAGTGTCATGAGATATCTCACTGGTCTCTGTGACAGCACTAGACTCTGTAAACAGCAAACAAAAATGTGTCCGCAGGCCGCGGTCTCTGACGCTTTCGACCTGTCAATCATTTTGCATGTTCTCATAGTATTGTTGTTTCACGTAATTATTGAGGCATAATGCCATTTTTACAGCATGTTGCTCATAACATTTGTCAGTTGAGGGTGCTATTTTGCTGCTGTTGTTTTTAACATGGTGTTTCTGCATGATGCCAGTCTCTATAAAGCTCATTTAGTATCTTTGGAGTGCAGGGTTTTGGAAAGAGGGGGCATGGCTAATTCAATGGCTCAGTCTTGTGGAAGCAGAACAGCTAAAATCGCTTACAGCACCTTTCAGTGTTCAAATGTTTCCAGGTTTTACACTGTATACCATGATACAGAATGATTACCATCTTCATTTACCATGGTATTTAAAAAGTAATAGAATCATGGTAGTATTACCATGACACAATGTCCAAAAAAAAACATAGGTAGTACCCAGTGTTGGGTACAATGAGCAATGAACAAGGAAGAAATAGACACTATTTTGAATTTGCTGAGCGGAGCTCATGTTGTTTTCCCTGTCTCTGAACATCCTACAGGCTGAAAAACAATTTCATCCTCTGCACAACAAAACAAATGATAAGCACAGGGTGTGGAGAACAGGCCGAGTGATTCCATGTTTTAGAAAGTAACTTAAAAGTAAAGTAATTAGTAATGTGATTACTTTTTTAAATGAAGTAATTAGTAAAGTAATCTGGTTACAATTTTAGAGAAATAAATAATAATTTATAGAGGATTATTATTTTTATGTAAGTTACCCAACACTGTTAGTACCATTAATCTTTCGGGTACATTTTTGTAAATGATATGCAAGGCCTAGGTCTTTGTAACAATAAAACACTGAATAAAGCTAATGTTCTCACACAGAACTTTATCAACACCAGCTTGAAAAAAGGTTCTCATTAACACATTTATCAGAAACTGAGACCAAATTTGGAAAGTGAGCATTTAATCTGAACAGGTCATTTAGAAGACATTTAATGGTGGTGTTGGGTTTCTGGGCATTGATACCAGGCAGATATATGACACTGCTGAGTCAGTAATCAGTGAAGCAATGTGGCCAAAATGATAGGAAGTCCACTGTGGATGCCACATAGGAACTTGCCCAAACTGATGGCTGTCCAAACTGTTTGAAAGTGAATCAGAAAAGTTTTCAGCCCCAAATGAGATGAGCACAAACAAGTTTACAAGCAAGGAATTGCAGCTTGACGGTTGATATGAATATGTTTTAGAACAGCTAGTTCTGTTGTCTGTGTAATAATGAACTTGTTGGCACCTGTGGAATTGAATTCTGACACTTTAATCTCTGTTCAGTCTCCAGAGCGTCTCACAGAGTGCTGACAGTGTGCTACGACTTGAGTCGTCTCCACTGATTCAAGTGCAGTTTCATCTGCTCAGCACTGATTATGAAATCTCCAGTGTACAAATGTCCAATCTGTCAATGTGAAAATTTGGTTTTAATTATTATTATTTATTTTTTTTTTTCAGAGACCAGTTATGGCATTCTTTTCATAGTAGTTAAAATGAATGGCAACAGGGGGGAAGCCTGTGGTGGATCAGCACTTACAGTTGACTCAAATCGAATTTATACAGTGGGGAATACGGGGCAGTACTGAATTATGAATGTAAACCCAAATGTGAGGCTGAGGGAGAGATAGGGAACTGAGAATGAGGGAGAGAGGTTCTTGATTTGTATATGAAATGTGAGCTGTTGAAACTGAATATGAATCATATATAGAGTTACGCTGACATGCTGTAACAATATTCCATCCGGGATGGTGTTTAATTGGAGGAGTGGGTTTAGTTGATCTCAGTTTGACCTTAGTGACAAAATTCTCGAAAACTTTAGTTCTTTCAGTGCTAGAATTGACCCATGTCTTTTGGGGTTCCCAAACTTTTTATGTTATATAATACATTTACATTTAGTCATTTGGAAGACGCTTTTATCCAAAGTGACTTATAAATGAGCAACATAACAAGCAATTCATCATACACAAGCCAACAATAAAAACAGAACAGAAATTTCAGAAATTATTGATCATTTATAACAATAATTTTGTTAAACATTATGTATTAATTATTCATAATAATTTCCACAACTTTTTTATATAAGATCATTTAAAATAATTGATCAATTGAAAATGTAATTGGTTGTCAAAGATACTTCTGACCTGTTTTTGAATCATGAACATACAGTACATACAGTATTTTTTTGCCATTTACGTTTCCTCTGGCTTGAATTATTATACACATCTAATTCAGAAAATGTACCATATTCCTGACTGCAAACAGATTTTGTCATTATTATGATCACTACTACGCAAATAGTATTTGGTGACCCCCCCCACCCCCCAGTCTATTTTTTTTAATAGAGCACTGAATTCATCTTCTCTTTAGTTTTATGCTACATGTTTTGTAATTAAAACTGAATAAAATTGTGATTACAGTGAACTGAAAAGGTATACTTTTGTGCTTTCATAACCTTAAAGGAATATTCTGGCTTCAATACAATCGACAGCATTTGTGGCATAATGTTAAAGTTAAAGTGAGGCACTTACAATGGAAGTGAATGGGGACAATTTTTGGAGGGTTTAAAGGCAGAAATGTGAAGCTAATTATCTGATAAAAGCACTAACATTAATTCCTCTGTTAAAACGTATGTTTTATTTGAGCTGTAAAGTCATTTTAGGGTTTTAGGTGTTACGGCATTTTGTCGTCATGGCAACGAAGTTGTAAAATTGGCTATAACCTTACACAGAAAAGAATAGTAAGCGATTTGATCACACTAAAATCACGTTAACAGGCATATTGTCTTGTGGCTATACTTTTGAAATAGTGAGTATTTTATTGTTTACGGATTGGCCCCATTCACTTCCATTGTAAGTGCCTCACTGGAATCCAGATTTCTGAAAAGGAGGGGTGAGTCAAAATTAATTTCTGTGGTAGTCAATATTATGCCACAAATGCTGTTGATTGAGCTTAACTTTTATTGAACTCAGAATATTCCTTTAATGTGTTTCTCTCTCTGTTTTTCTCCTTCCATCACTGAAATAAAAGAGCTCTGTTTGGTCCCTCTGGCTGTTGGTACTGTGGAAAAGCTCATTTTGTTTTTTGTTTTTCTTAATTTTGGGTCCACTTTTTAGTTTCTTAAGAGAGAAAGAGTGGTTGAGTATCTCCCCTGTAACTACTGGCTGTGGGTGCAGCTGTTTAATGTTGGCTCTATAGGGTGACATTAAAGCCATGAAAAAAAAAAGAAAAGAAAAACATAATGTGAATAAGTCTAGGAGAATGCAGGAGAAAAAGAGAGATTAAAGAGAGCCTTTTCCTTCAATCATTCCTAACAGCCTTTTGACATTTAAGTCTGATACACTTCTACAAAGAACATATAGTTCTGCTTCTCCAGGAGAGGTTGATCTTTAAGTATGACCAAAAAAAAAAAAAGATTTCTTTCCTTCATGGTTCAGTGTTTTTCACTGCTTCCTCCTGTTCTCCTCTGGCATGTTTAGAGCAGATGGCGAGCACTTAAAACTCTTTTTCAGAGGTCAGATTCAGGTCGGGCACTTTGAGATGTGTGATTAAAATTCTGGGCTTCTTAATGGCCTTGCAGTGCAGAAATTGTCAAACAGCTAATTGGAATTGATCTGATCTGCATGGATGCCATTGATCCATTTCCCACTTACGGAGTGTGGTCATCAAACACAAACCATGAACAACCTGATTAACAAAAAGGGGTTTAAGGAAAAAAGTTTAATTAAAGCACTGTCTGGTCAGTTTGTTTTCATTTTAATTAAGATATTATCCAGCAGAGGTTAAATAGCTCTTATAATTTAATAGTAAACTCTTCCTTATAGAAAAATGTGGAGATCACTAGGGATGGGTGATGGTGGTGCTCTACAAAGATTAAAGCTGTTAGCAGAGGAGGGCACATGTATGTACACACGTGTTAATCTTAATACAAAAACAGTGTAAATAGTGCAAAGATTATTCAAGACATACTGGTAAATATGAAATAAGATGGTTATATGGAATCACTCGGCCTGTTCTCCACACCCTGTGCTTTTCATTTGTTTTGTTGTGCAGAGGATGAAGTTGTTTTTCAGCCTGTAGGATGTTCAGAGACAGGGAAAACAACATGAGCTCTCATTCATAAGCCCTTATTATAATACACAGCTCCTCTCAAATGTCATGCTGAGATCAAACGTTTCAGCTGAACAAGCCTTTTTCTTTGTGAGCCTCTTCTCTCTCTCTCTCTCTCTCTCTCTCTCTCACACACACACACACACACACACACACACACACACACACGTTTGTTTTTCTATCATGGTGGGGACTTTGTATTGACTTCTATTGTTTTTATACTGAGTTAATTATATTTTTTCCCCTAACCCTTCCTAACCCTCACAGAATACGTTTTGCATTTCTAGATTTTCAAGACATTATTTTATGTTTATTAAAGGGAAGGTTCACCCAAAAATGAAAATTATCTTATTATTTACCCTCATGCCATCCCATATGTGTATGAATTTCTTAAGCAGAACACAAAAAAGATTTTTAGAAGAATATCTCAGCTCTATAGGTCCACACAATGCAAGTGAATGGTGATCAGACCTTTGTAGCTCCAAAAAGCACATAAAGGAAACATAAAAGTAATCCATATGACTCCAGTTGTTAAATCCATATCTTCAGAAGTTATATGATAGGTCTGAATGAAAAATATATTTAAGTTCTTTTTTTTTACTATAAATTTTCCTCCCTGCCTAGTAGGTGGTGATATGCACGAAGAATGCAAATTGCCAAAAACAAAAGAAGAAGAATGTGAAAGTGATAGTGGAGATTTATAGTAAAAAAGGACTTAAATATTGATCTGTTTCTTACTGTAAACGAGCAGGCTGTGGGGAAAGGAAAAAACAGACAAAAGGAATGATGGAAAGCCTGGAGGGTGCATTTATTCCAAGTGTTCAAAGTAATTATTAGAGGTGCCGAAGGCGATGTGGTGCAGTGCAGCTCCGGGTGAAGATGAGGATCATACGCGGTTTGCCGGTGAGTGGGCGGGCAGTGGGCGTTGTAAGCGTCGGCGTATCAGTCGCTCTCTGAAAGAGAAAGGAGAGAATCATTAAAGTCAGCTCCCTCTGGAGAAAACGTCCTCTCTTTCATGTTTTTCCCGCCGGTGTTTATATTCCCATCTGCTTAATTGTCTAATCCTCCTCAGCTGTGTGCAATCTGGCATGCACTGGCGTGTGGTAGTTGCTAGGGGCGAATGGAGCTGAAGCATCGGCAACTTGCCACACTTACCCACACCTATCATATCTCTGAAGATATGGATTAAACTACTGAAGTCATATGGACTGCTTTATTGTTTTCTTTATGCGATTTTTGGAGCTACAAAGGTCTGGCCACCATTCACTTACATATTGACCTACAGAGCTGAAATATTCTTCTAGAAATCTTTATTTGTGTTCTGCTGAAGAAAGAAAATCATACACATCTGGGATGGCATGAGGGTGACTTTTCACTTTTGGGTGAACTATCCCTTTAAGCCATTTTCCTCATAGGGACCATTAACTGGGGCCCACAGTGTAGGTGATATCAGGTTTTACGATCCTAGTATGTTACATCTGGTCCCCACAATTTAGGCAAATCCTGATCCACACTTACTAAATGGGGGCATGTTTTTATATAAAGCTCATTACCAGTGGCGTGCACATACGTCAGTAAGGACAGGGGCAAAGGGATAAAAAAGGGCACTGATTTTATTTTTTTATTTTTTTTAAAGAGTAGCACTTATATATAATTAATGTATTCTTTGCTTTTTGAGTATTTAAGCATTTTCTTTTATTATAAAAATATTTTTTTCCATTATTTCCTTTTTGACAAATAATAGCCTATTCTTTTATATTCCTAACAAAAAGCACTATATTTTACACTTTTTTTCAGATATGGTCTGTGATAACCCCATGTGTCACAGTAAAACCATGGTATTTTTTTAAGTGTCCTGGAGTACTATGACAGTATCATGAAATATGAATATAATCATTCAGTACCATGGTAGTACCGTAGTAATAGCACAGTTTTTTTTTTTGTTTTTTTTTTTATAGCGCTCTAATCTTTTTCTTGTCTCATCACACTTTTCACTTTTCTCATCTCTGCACCCTCACTTTAACATTTTATCTCTGCTGCTTCTAGTCTGACCTCGTCACCATGGTTTTGAATGGGTAGCCCACATGTCCAAAAATGGTAATACCATGGTATTTGTTTTAAAAGTGATTAGTCTGCTAGTTTAAACAAAAACCAGACTGGCTTTTCCTGAATCAGACAGCTCCTTCAGTTAATGGCAGTATTCTATAAAAGACGTATTACATTTATATCACTGAAAAAGATGCGACCACTCCCATTATAATTAATAAAGCTGTCTACACTGCAGGTGTGCCATGCGATGTTGGAAATGCGGTAGCAATCGAGTATTAATCTGTTGATGAACTGACATCACAATATATAGAGTGGACATTTTATCTGACCTGTGTTGGTTTGTATTTATAGTTCTGCATTGGTGTGTCTGAGTCGTTCTGTGAGTACACAGATGAATGACTGGCCGCAGATTCGTCGATTCTGAAAATCATGCTTCTGAATCAATATTTTGCTCTCCATTAAATATAAACTTACTACATGATGCTGGCATCATTGTACAGATTAAAATAAGTGGTATTATTTGATCAAACTGAGCAGTATTCAGATGGGCAACTAAATTGTTCCTTATTGAACTCTGTCCACCCTTTCCTCTATGGTTTTATCACTAAAAACACTCTAATTTATGAAAGTAGAGAATGAAAGAGGACTTGTGGGAAATAACCATAACATTGTAAGTAGCACTCTCTTATACATCCACACTGCAATTAAATAAAGCAAATTGCTATTATGAATTTCCTTTGTTCTCCCCGTCTGGTCTTTGCATGTAGTTTCTGATGTCCTTTCATAATATTTTATGTATTTTTATGAGTCCAGGGGTCCACACAACTCTTTTCCTATATTTCAACAGAACAGAGAAAGTTAAATTGTGATTTGCTGAAAATCTTGCTCTTTGTTTTGGCTTTTCAATCTCATTCGCACTAGTGTTCACTTCGACATCAATTTAAACTTCAATTCAAACATGTTGCGAACCAATGCTACTTGAAGCCAAATATGGAGCCAAGTTTAAATATCCACAATAACTAATGATATTTGACAGCTATGGCAGTGGGAGGAAATACATGCATACATATATAAAGTATATAGTGTACAAGTTGTTGGACTACTTTCATGATGCTTTACTCATTGTTTACTGCACTCACTGTTTGCTTCCATTGTATGTAAAGGGCAACTTTACATAAAAAATAAAATCATGAGGTGACATGAGGTTGAGCAAATGAGAATTTTCATTTTTGGGTGACCTTTCCCTTCAAGGACTCAAAAAACAAACAAAAAAACTCAAAGTGTCACCGAAAAGACACAGTTTATAATATTGCACTCTGTTACTTAGCCTTTGACCCCCTAACCCCATTACACAGTCTTTTATTATAGTCATACTTTCTCTTCTCCTGGAAAAGTGCTTTGAAAAAGTGAAGGAGTCAGGGGAAGAGTCTTTTAAGGGCTGCTGAGGATCTCAGAGAGCATTATTAAGGGTTTATAGGAAAGAACTGGAGCAGTGAAAAGTCGCAGCATCAATATTTCAGCAGAGAGTTTTATTTAGGAGGAACAGAGAAGAGAGCCATGAAAGATTCACTCAAGGGATGATGTTCCCTCTTCTCTTGTGAGTGTGTGTGAGTGTGTGCACTGAAATTGCCACTAGTGTAGATTCTCTTGTGGATACAGCACTAACTCTGCCTGTGGGCCACTGGCAACAATCCGTTCTGCCTGAGCGTCTGTTAATTCATAACAAACTGGAGTTCTTCACCCTCTTTCTCTCTGTCTCCCAGGAGAGTGTTTAATATCGGTGTGTTGATGAATGGGTTTGTTCTCAGATGTTCAGATCAGTACGAGCAGCCTGACTGTGTGAATGGACTATGTGTATTTTTGTGTTGTCAGCTGGGCTCATTATAAATGAATGAGAAGTTTAAAACCAAAGCGAGAAGACAAAAGTGGGTGATTTCTTTTTTCTCTCTCATTACTCTCTCATTATATCACTCAGCTTCTTGTTCTTTTTCCACAAAAGCAGTGTTTTCATTCTTGTAGTTGTTGCACCTTTTATTTTGACTTGTATTTATAGTAATCGTTCACCCAAAACTGACATGTCTGTTATAATTTACTTACCCTTATTTCATTCCAATCCTGTATGACTTTCTTGGGAGATATTTGAATGAATACTGCCATCCATCTTTTGAATACAATAGCAGTTGATGGTGACTCACTTTAACCTCCTGAGACCGAGCGTGATTGCTGCGTGCATTTTCCATTTCCCTTTTTGATTTTAAACTAGTAGCACCTAATAAATAAGCAAAAAATAATAAATTTTCTAGAGAAATGTTCCTAAAAATGTATGTCCACATATGTGGACAGCGGTATTAGCGGTACACTGAAAGTGAAGTCTGCAGTTACCAAAGAGCTTTCAGTGAGACTGTAACCAGTTACACTGAATATGACTTACTACACCTTTTTCTCTAGATCTCTTATTGTCTCTCTTTCTGTCTGTCTCTGTTTTGTCTTTTTAACACACTCAGATATATTGGAGTTTCTACTTACCTCGCTCATGAGTGAGGTTGTACCTCCCAATTTCGCGTGGGACCCACAATGTCGTGTAAGTTGGGATGTCATCGACAACCCACTAGGTTGTCAGATATCTTGACAAGACACAGAGCATCATAATCTTGACGTTACCATCGGAACTGAAAAGAACAAGCCCTCATCAAATGAGAAAATGCCAGATTCACACTTACACACAAAAGCTCACACACTCACTGAGATAGAAAGATAACCTTAGCTGATGGCAGTTAAGTAGACAGAGAACACAGCCAAACACACAAACCAACACACAAATGCAAAGTCATATTGATAGCGAGAGAGAAAGAGAGAGAGAGAGGAGGGGATGACAAATGATAAACAGTGAGATCTGTTTGTTGAGAGATAAGGGGGCTACAACGGAGCAGGCAGGAGGTTAAGAACATTGAAATAGTGTTTGATTTTTCTGCACAGTCTCAGCTGGTGATGCAGGATGGGTTATTATGTTGTGTGTTGCATATGTAATAGTCTGTGCTGAGATTAATGGATCTGGCTTCTCAAATCTGATAGATTTGTCTAATAATTATATAAATAAAACATTAGTAAATCTGATTCGGGCTTGCCAACAACAGAGCTTGTGCTGTCTTCCCAGGGCACATTATGTTGAACACATTATGTGCAGACGCATATATACACACATACCCTGCTCAAAAGCACCAGGGATCACCCGGAACCCATAAAAAAACATTAGCACCCCATTGAGCCACCAAACACTCTGGCAGAGACCTGCTGCTCCCCGCTGAGAGAGCATGGAACGATGAGCAACAAGTATTCGGCACAGGGCTCTGTTTGAACAAACCTGTAGATTTCTGCATGTTTCTGAATTGTGAATGATGATGACCTGTAGGGTCAAAAACAGGGTGGCCAGACATCCAGTTTTTCCCAAGACAGTCCCATATTTAAGCACTTTTTCTAGTGTCCTGACTTATTCTGAAAATGTTTTGTTTTGTCTCATATTTCCCCTCTCCTAAATTTCTCCATCGCCTATGTGGCTTTCTCAGTCACGTGAGTATCCTAATCAAAGGTAGCCAACAATACGGCTTGTAAAACCAATAAAATCACACCGTGTTATTTGAAGTACATGATTGGATTAAACTATCCAATCACAATCCCCTATCAATAGATGTTCAGTTAGTGAACTGATTGAAGAGTCAGTTTGAAAAAGCACACAGATTAAATTGCGGCTTGAAAAATGTCATGGAAGCGTGCACGCACATTTAATGAGGATCTTCAAAAAGAGTTTACATTTCTAAAAAAGTTGTTTCAGACAGAGCCTAGTAAAGTGAGGTGTGAGATTTGTAGAGCTCAATTTTCCATCACCCATGGAGGCTGCACCAACATCGCACAGCATGTTCATACAAAAAAGCATGTGGATGCTGCTAAAAGTAAGTGTGCCACACCAAGTGTTAGCGATTTTTTTGTGAAGCAAAGTTCCGAATCTGACAAGGTGCATGCAAGTGAAGGACTTTTTGCTTATCATTCTGTTGTGCACAGCCATAGCTTTACACATTCATGACCTGAAAAAAGTCTTGCAGGCCAGGCTGGAGGAATCATTCATACCTTCTGACATTAAAAAGCAGTTGGATGCCCTGGTTGAAGCTGGTGACATGTGAGCGGATGATTTCTTTTGTGCAGTGAGAAACTTTTATTCAGCATCGGTGGATTACCTCAAGAATGGGAGCCGCTTATTGGAGAACACAGAAAACTTGAGTGGGCCCTACTGAGAGACCTGCTAGAGTGGAAAGACATTCAGAGCCTCGGACACTTCTGCTCGAACACTTCTATTCCAGAATCCCTGCTCTTAGTTTGATTGACGAAACCACGCTCTTTGATAAGTGGGCTTGCGCGAAAAACATTGTCACTCGTTGCATCTCGAGTGGAACATGAACAAGACGGCCGTGTCTGAGAGATGGACAGATGTTTTTTTGTGAGCTGGAGAGTAAGACCATCAACTTCGGAGTCTTAGCCAAGGTCGTGGAGTTTGTTTTTTGCCTGCCTGGGACATCTGCATCTGTGGAGCGTGCGTTCTTATTAATGAACTCAGCATGGACAGGGGATAAATCTCGACTCAGTGTAACAGTCATAAAGGCAATGCTTTTCATACGTCTTAATTTTGGACTGGACTGCTCTGCATTTTATGATAAACTCTTGAAAGTCAAGCGCACACTGAGAAAAATTGCTGCCAGTGAAACGTACAAGGTGACAACAGTTACAGATGCGGATGCACCCTCTACTTCGCATTGTTCTGCGCCTAGGTAAGGATACATCAATTTCATTTCTGCTGGCAGGGATCTGTACTGTTTTCCACAAGCAGGAATCTGGTCACCCTAGTCTGCATTTTTTTTATTTTTATTTTTTTTTATTTTAATAATAATAATTAATAATTCTATTTATCACACATATACAGTGAAATTCTTTTTTTTCCACGTATCCCAGCTAAGCTGGGGTCAGAGTGCAGGGTCAGCCATGATATGGCACCCCTGGAGCAGACAGGGTCAAGGGCCTTGCTCAAGGGCCCGACAGTGGCATCTTGGCAGTGCTGGGGCTTGAACCCCTGACCTTTTGACCAATAACACAGAGCCTTAACTGCTGAGCCACCACTGCCCCATTTTGTAAGATAAGTAGAAATATTTGTTATTCTGTACTATTTTCTAGCTCAAAAGCAAGACATTTTGTGACACTGACCATATTAACTCCTTCATATGAAAGGTCAGATTTAATTGCTTTCATAGAAGCACACAAGATGCTCTTTGGAACATTCTCAAATCTTGCTGAAATAACATGGATCATCAGGTTTTGCTAGACTTTTTGCCAAATTGTTATACTGATAATAATTTGTTATGACAAATGTTGCATTAAATTAGAAAAGAATGCAAAATAGCATTTTCACTAGTGATTTCAGATGGTTGAACAATGCTGTATGCCTGTCACTAGCTGATTTGATTTGTTCTTTAGTAATTAGCTTAGATGATTTTAAAGATGACTTCTATGCAAATCATATTTGCTTTGGTGTGAATATACTGTAAACCAATACACAATTGTTGTGGGAAAGAAAGGATGAAGAAATGTCTGAACAACCCTGGCATATACACACCAATCAAACCACTTGTTACCAAGAAATAAATGTGCATCAGGGCGGACAGAGAGCCTGCAAGCAAAACGGCTTGTGTGTGTGTGTGTGTGTGTGTGTGTGTGTGTGTGTGTGTGTGTGTGTGTGTGTGTGTGTGTGTGTGTGTGTGTGTGTGTGTGCGGGTTTGGGTGGTTTAAGAGGAAATTTTTTTAGGTTACAAACTGGTAATTACAAGGGTATTATGCTATAAATGTGGTTTATAAGGACATTTTAAGTGTCCTCATAATTCAAATTGCTTAAAAAAGTTACTAAATTATGTTTTTTTGAAAGAAAGTTTTTTGTGAGGGTTAGGTTTAGGGGTAGGGTTAGGGGATAAAATCTATAGTTTGTACAGTATAAAAATCATTATGTCTGTGGAGAGTCCTCATAAGGATAGCCGCACCAACATGTGTGTGTGTGTGTGTGTGGTGTGTGTGTGTGTGTGCTTTCTGCCCCCATACTGTCATTTTCACACCTATTTCTATGTGATAAAACTCTTCTCCTTCAGTTTACTCTCAAGATAGTAAGGGCTTGTATCTCACCATAACTCTCTCTCTCTCTCTCTCTCTCTCTCTCTCTCTCACACACACACACACACACACACTCTCTCTCTCACACACACACACACACACCATTTTTATTTTAATGGGATGTGTGTAAACACACATACCATTTTTATATACCATTTTTATGCAAAAGATAATTACAATGACCACAGATTAACCCTAACTATACCCTTAAAAGAAAACCCTTTGTATCTTTAGAAGAAAAAAAAAAAAATCATATATGAATTATTTATCCAGTTGAGGACATCCCTGGATCTTCCCAAATGAAGTTTTTATAATATTTTGCCAACTTCTAAGGAAATATTTGTCCCCAAATATAGCTAAGTACAGCTAATTAAACCTACCTGTGCACACATACACAGATAATGTAATTTTGGTGAACACACATACTCTTGGAGAGGAACCCCACACAAAAGGCCAGAAGTGGAAAAATTCAGCAATTATTTTGTTTAGGTTGTCTGTGGTCAGCATAGCTTATACACACACACACACACACACACACACACACACACACACACACAATCAAACAGACAAACATTGGCCAAACACACATTCAGACTCAGTCTCACACCCCTCTCCCTGATTATGATGTATTTCCTGTTTTGATCAACAGAATAGAGAGCCATAGACGTGATTTTCTGTGTGAGTCAAAGTGATTAATAGTGAATCAATATGAGTGATTAGCTTCTCTCTCTGTTAGCCAGCATTAATCTTTGTGATATATGCGAATCTTACTCACACACACACACATAAACATATTGTGGTTGTCTGCTTTGTCAACTCCGCTCTCTGATTAATACATACCTGAACGTGCCGCTGCTGTCCTACGTCAAGTGTGTTTGCTGATCACACAAGTGAATCACAGATAAAAAAGACATACCAATAAATGACAGAATGGAGATATGGATGAGGTCGATGAGAACAATGACCAGATGGTAAATGCTTTTCATCACATAAGAAAATGACACATTTAGAGAATGAGACACTAGTGTAACAAGATTCTAGATGCATTGTTGCTCCCAAATGGATCTAATTGTTTCAGCGAACAGTCAGAAAATGATCTACATAGCAGATTAGAATGCAAATAAAATATTTGGAGAATGGAAGATGTTACTGATACTGTGAAACCGGGGATAATTGTAATAAAAAACAAATGGCTACCTGTATCAATTATAAAATAATTTATTCAAATTCAATTAAACTAGAAGTACAGCTGATGTTACATTCATTACACCAAGGCTGTATTGTAACGGAGGTATGTGATACTTAAAAAGGAAATTAAAAACGTGAATATTTTTATTTGATGTGTACATACTGGATCTATTTTACATAAAATTACAACCCCAAAACTACTTAAGGGATTTTACTTAATTTGCTTAAAACAGGTTTTTCAAAAACATCTGTATCGATTGTTACTGAAACTATACTGTTATTTTGGGAGGATGCAGAGGATTGAACTGCAACTGTATAGACCTTAAATGGCAAGGGTGAGTGCATTACGTATTAAATTTAACAATACTACATTTATTAAGCGTTACTTTTCAGCAAGCTATTCACATACTGTATATATTGCACCAACTATTTCATTTCATTTATGTGTTCATCTATATATTTATTTTTTACTTACAACTTGCACAATCCTTTTTTCTCTAAGTGTTAAACAAATTTAGGGTCAACATATAAATTGCTCAAATATTAAACAAATTGCAACGTTTTTCTATTGTCTACCATTTGGGATGCACAGGAGATTTTTTTCTCTGAAAGGCGAAAGCTGTAATATTCCGTTTTCTTTTTTTTTTGTTTTTTTTATTCATCTACAAAGCTTTTAAACACTGATTTGTTTGCTTACAATGCAGTGGAGGGCATGGGATTGTGTGTCCAGATTGCAGCAGGAGATAAAGGAGAGAGGTGAGTCAGAGAGGCAATTCCAATCATTCAAGGCAGTGGACAGAGTCAACTCAAAATGTTCCTCTTTCACAACAGAAATGACCTTTAACTCACGAGCACATAGCAAGCCTGTCAAACCTCCTTCTCTCTCACACTCACACATGTGTAATCTTTGAAAAAAGATTAAAGATGCAGATCACAATCTGAAAAAATGCTTACGGGATGCCACCCACTCCACTCAGACTCCAGGAGCAGAGAAGAGAAGTGGCTCAGGTTCAGTTTTCTAGTTAACATCCAACAGTTTAACAGCATGGTCCACTGATACAATGAAAATGGCTTTTCGGGCAGTTTAAACCAATTTGCCAATAGCTAAATCTGTGGTCTGATGCGATATTAATTATGATTATATGACCATTTACAGTCTCAACATTAACAGTACAGATATCCATCTCTTAAAAAATTAAGAAATAATACACAATAAATCCAAAGAAAGCACACAATAGGTGCTAAAACAAATTAAAACGTCGCTTTTATGGTAGCAAAAGAAATACAATAAAAAGACACTAATGTTTAGAGTTTGAACTAGCCTATGCATTTAATAATCCATGACTACACAGACCAATTAAAAGTTCTTAAATCAGCACTCAGAATCAGTGATAGTGACCAGAATTTTTATTTTTTACAAATATTCATTTCAGTTCAATATTTTCCCACCATAAAAGCCCTAGAAGTCAAAGAAATAATTAACAAAGCAGGTTACAACTGCAGATAATATTTGCATGTGTATGTTATATGTCTGTGCATGCTTTACCCTTAAACGTATACCTCAGGTCTTTAGTGACCGGGGACCTTATTCCACCCCCTGTACATAATCCATTTTTGGAGTTGTGCCTACACGTCTTTAGTGTTCCTCAATTTTTCTCTTATAAATAGTGATGCAAAAAAAATAATAAAAAAAAAGAAAAAAAAAGAAAATAGCAAAAAAAAAAAAAAACATTTTGTATAGGTGTATAGGTTCATTAGAGACACCAAGTATGTAATAGAGTGTGTGTTTCTTTTTATTTTTCATTGATTATTTCATATCTATATAAGTTTACTATCACATGATATTTATTTCTTTGTTTATTACAAGATAAATGAGTACTATATTCATAAAAAAAAAAATACTATAGATCAGGTTGATTTTCTATGTGACAATAGTGAATTATCAGTATCCCATATGCGTGTACACATACATAATATACATGCTATTTGTTACTCAAGGTGGTGCTGTTGTTTCAGTGATTGACTTGATTTACATTTGACATTGCTATTTGACGAAGAAGCAATGTGGAAGTAAACACATAAACAGTATGATATGATGCTAAGGGTGGTCTTACCAGGCTTAAGCCCCGGATGTTTCAGTAAAAGCCCGATTGTATTTATAACCTTGTACTAATCACAGAGTTTTTATGCGTGCAATAAAATAAAATCTATTAGAACCGCCATTCTGCTCCCCGCACATCAAACAGTGTCTCCTTTTACGTTTATTCACTCCTGACAAGAACCGCACATTCAAACAAGAAGTACTGACTGACATGTAAACTGGCCAATTGTCGATAAGAAGTTATATATTATAATCCAGCCAATGAGATTGGAACTTTTCAATGTAATTACCTCAATTGTTTTAGAGACAGATGGTTTGTAGGTGTGCACTTGTCTTGGTGAGGACATTTATTAGAATATTGAAATGGACATTTTTATGGGTTTGGGTGGTTTACGAGGACAATTTTTTAGGTTACAAACTGGTAATTACAAGGGTATTATGCTATAAATGTGATTTATGAGGACATTTCAAGTGTCCCTATAATTCAAATCGCTTAAAAAACATACTAAATTATGTTTTATTGAAAATGTCAAAATGCAGAAAGTTTTTTGTGAGGGTTAAGTTTAGAGGTAGGGTTAGGGGATAGAATCTATAGTTCGTACAGCATAAAAATCATTGTGTCTATGGAGAGTCCTCATAAGGATAGCCGCACCAGCATGTGTATGTGTGTGTGTGTGTTTTGTTTGTTATGTATCTACGTTTTTGTGTATAATAAGAATGGATGATATAAAATTAATTAAGTGATTGACGAATGGGTAAGGAATCTTTACTTATTATAGATAATCTTTATTTATTTATACATTTATTTATTCTCACAAAAAATAGCTTCTAAAAATTCAGTGCTTGGAAAGGATTCCCTGTCAATATAATATGAATGAGGACTGATTTTCCTGTCATCAATAGCTGCAGCAGTGCATATGTTAAACCTTACCTGTGCTGTACTTTTGTTTGTAAATCTAACATCTTGGAAAGTCTGGTGTTCTCACTTTGTGATCATGCATTTTTTTGATGAATATGATATAATTTGTGGATGTCTGAAGGCAGGTTCCTTATAGGAATAACAGCTTGGTGTCACGGATCTGGATTTGTAGGTTTTAAACATATAGTCTGTGTTCAATGAGTTTGATTGCAAATTATAATAGCACTGAGAAGTATAATTAAGCAGGATTGTGGATGATTGTGTATAGTGGTGGAATAAAGCATTTGGTAGATCTGAAAGATTTTCAATCCAACTCATTTTATGCTCAGGCATACATTTTTTGGTTTGGATTCTTTAACAAACAATATTGAAAGACTGAAGACATTTTGCCAATGTAACATTTAAATATATTTTAAAGTGTATCCTGTGTATTATGATGCATAAATGGATGTCTCTGGGCTAAGCCCCAGATGTCCACTGACCCTAGGGCCACCCCTGGATAAGATTATAGTCATTTGGGTGTACTACTGCAGTTACAGTGCATCCGGAAAGTATTCACAGCGCTTCACTTTTTCCACATTTTGTTATGTTACAGCCTTATTCCAAAATGGATTAAATTCATTATTTTCCTCAAAATTCTACAAACAATACCCCATAATGACAATGTGAAAGTAGTTTGTTTGAAATCTTTGCAAATTTATTAAAAATAAAAAACAAAAAAAAAATCACATGTTTATAAGTATTCAAAGCCTTTGCTCAATACTTTGTTGAAGCACCTTTGGCACCAATTACAGCCTCAAGTCTTTTTGAGTATGATGCTGCAAGCTTGGCACACCTATTTTTGGGCAGTTTCTCCCATTCTTCTTTGCAGGACCTCTCAAGCTCCATCAGGTTGGATGGGGAGCGTCGGTGCACAGCCAATTTTCAGATCTCTCCAGAGATGTTCAATCGGGTTCAAGTCTGGGCTCTGGCTGGGCCACTCAAGGACATTCACAGAGTTGTCCCGGAGCCACTCCTTTGTTATCTTGGCTGTGTGCTTAGGGTCGTTGTCCTGTTGGAAGATGAACCTTCGCCCCAGTCTGAGTTCCAGAGTGCTCTGGAGCAGGTTTTCATCAAGGATGTCTCTGTACATTGCTGCATTCATCTTTCCCTCAATCCTGACTAGTCTCCCAGTTCCTGCCGCTGAAAAACATCCCCACAGCATGATGCTGCCACCACCATTCTTCACTGTAGGGATGGTATTGGCCAGGTGATGAGCGGTGCCTGGTTTTCTCCAGACATGACACTTGCCATTCAGGCCAAAGAGTTCAATATTTGTTTCATCAGACCAGAGAATTTTGTTTCTTATGGTCTGAGAGTCCTCCAGGCAGGCTGTCACGTGCCTTTTACTGAGGAGTGGCTTCCGTCTGGCCACTCTACCATACAGGCCTGATTGGTGGAGTGCTGCAGAGATGGTTGTTCTTCTGGAAGGTTCTCCTCTCTCCACAGAGAAATGCTGGAGCTCTGTCAGAGTGACCATCGGGTTCTTGGTCACCTCCCTGACTAAGGCCCTTCTCCCCCGATCGCTCAGTTTGGCTGGGCGGCCAGCTCTAGGAAGAGTCCTGGTGGTTCCAAACTTCTTCCATTTACGGATGATGGAGGCTACTGTGCTCATCTGTTGCAGAAATTTTTCTGTACCCTTCCCCAGATCTGTGCCTCGATACAATCCTGTCTCGGAGGTCTACAGACAATTCCTTGGACTTCATGGCTTGGTTTGTGCTCTGACATGCACTGTTAACTGTGGGACCTTATATAGACAGGTGTGTGCCTTTCCAAATCATGTCCAGTCAACTGAATTTACCACAGGTGGACTCCAATCAAGTTGTAGAAACATCTCAAGGATGATCAGTGGAAACGGGATGCACCTGAGCTCAATTTTGAGTGTCATGGCAAAGGCTGTGAATACTTATGTATATGTGATTTTTTTCATTTTTTATTTTTAATAAATTTGCAAAGATTTCAAACAAACTTCTTTCACGTTGTCATTATGGGGTATTGTTTGTAGTATTCTGAGGAAAATATTGAATTTAATCCATTTTGGAATAAGGCTGTAACATAACAAAATGTGGAAAAAGTGAAGCGCTTTGAATACTTTCCGGATGCACTGTATGTAAGTTGTGCATCTATTTAGACTGAATAAGTGCCTAAGAAAGTATGTATGTGTAGCTTATGTGTATCATGTGTTATGTGTAGCTCAATCTGTGTTTGACAGCCAGTTGCATCACATGATATTTCAGTGTGAAAGTAATGAAGATCTAGATTTGTCTTGATTTGTTGCATTATCTCTTTGATATATAAAAAATAAAACATAAAAAATATCAAAATATAATTTATTCTATTATTCTAATTTTCTTGAAAATATTTTGAAAATTAAACACTATCTAGGCATTATGTAGAACCATTTGTTATAGATAATAATAATCTAATAATAAACTTTATTTTATATAGCATCTTTAAAAAGGCCTCTCAAGGTGCTTTACATAAGTAAAGAAGTACAGAGCATAAAAAAGCATGCATCAAAAACAGTTCATAATAAAACATGATTCCAAATAATAATAATAATAATAATAATAATAATAATAATAATAATAATAATAATAAAATAATAATAAAAAGACATAATCATCAAGTAAAAGATATCCTAAAGAAATATGTTTTGAGATAAGCTTTAAATACACTAAAAGACTGTGCTTCTCTTATATCAGAAGGAAGTGAGTTCCACTGTTTTGGAGCATAAGAAGAAAATTACCTATCACCCATAGTGCGTAAACGAGTCTGAGGAACAGTTAAAAACCAGAATTTGAGGAGCAGAGATCACGTTTTGAAGTGTAATGGGTTAAAAGCTCAGTCAAATACTGAGGAGCCAAACCACGCAAAGCCTTGTCAATCAACACGAAACCTGACAGGAAGCCAGTGCAAGGACTCCAAGATAGGAATGATGTGATCACTTGTCCTGGAGCTAGTCAGGATTCTAGCTGCCAAGTTTTGCACATATTGCAATTTATTTAGTGTAGACTTAGAGACCGCAGTAAGGAGTGCATTGCAATAATCAATGCGAGAAAAAAACAAAAGGATTGATCAGTTTTTCAGCCACAGAGAAAGATAATACAGGGTGCAAACTTGCAATATTTCTGAGATGAAAAAAGGATGTTTTAACAGTATTCTTCACATGTGGATCAAATGACAAACTCACATCAAATATAACTCCTACATTTTTTAGTTTTGTTTGAAACTCCAAAGCAGAGCCATCCACAGTTAGTTAAACAGCCAGCTTTACGAAGCTGGTGAGGAGAGCCAGTGAGCATAACTTCAGTCTTGATACTGTTAAGACAAAGAAAATGTTGAGTCATCCATATTTTTATCTCAGAAATACAATGTGAAAGAAAAGTGACTGCCAAATTATCACCAGGTTTAGAATGAATGTAAATCTGTGTGTCGTCTGCGTAAAAATGATAATTAAGACAGAGTGATTTTAAGAGTTGACCAAGAGGAAAAATGTAAATGCTAAAAAGTAAGGGGCCCAAAATTGAACAAAACAGATGTACGTTCCCAGTCTCTAAATACCCTAATATGTAATAGTGTTTGATGAAATTCCCATGCATTTAGGGATTAATTAGGAGGAACATATTTACATGGTCAGGTTATATTGATCATCCTGGATTAATTGCTTCCCATGTGGACTGCTAAGAGACAGAAAAATGCAAGGAGAAAGAGATAATTATAAGCACATCCATTAGCCCCAAACATTTCTAAACAAGGCCCCTACGTATTTTTCCCCATTGCCCCACCCACCTTCCCACCTCCTATCTAAGCCCCGCCCTCTCTGAGTGCTCATGGCTCAAAGGTTTCCAAAACTGCCTCTTTAGAAACAAGAGCTAAACATCCCTGTGGCTGTGTTCATATTAAAAGATGCAATGTTATTTGATGCCCTGCCAAGTCTAGACAGTTCAATAAGACTTCTGTTGTTTTCTGTCCTTTCTTTTTAACCAGAGACAAGAATCATCATGTCAAAGTGAGTCAGACAAGACTGTTCACTGTCTCTTGTCATCTGGTAACTGAAGCAAGTAATCACACAGTCCTCAGAACCAATTAAATATGACTTACCATCAGTCCCCCTACAGTCTCACTTCCTGCACCAATAAACAGGTTAATTGAAATGATCAGAGAGTTATTCATTGTTCTCTCAGTGTGTATAACATCCCCTCTCTCTCTCTCTCTCTCTCTCTCTCTCACTCGTTTTTGTTTTACCTTACCAGATTAAATAGATAAATATTGAAATTCTGTTGCTTGCTATCCAGGCTCTGTCTGTCCAGAAATCAATCAATAAATCCATGAGTTGAACCTTTTGACTGTTTTTCTCTCACAGCCCACACACACTCGCATCTATCTTGCCATCTACCATGCATCCAAATCTCTGTTTCACAACAAAGGCATACACACATTTTTCTATCATGGTGGGGATTTTCCATTTACTTTTTTTTATACTGAGCTAATGATATTATCAATCCCCTAACCCTACCTTATTCATTTAAAAAATTTCTTTAAGACATTATTTAGTATGTTTATTAAGCCATTTTCCTTGTGGGGACAGTTGTGCTGCTCCTCAAAATGTAGGCAATACTTCAAGTCTGATCTAATGAAAATTAAACCGGTGCCCCGTGGGCCAAATCCATCCAGTTTGAAATTTTCAGTGGCCCGCGTGAGGTTGTCACACAGTATGTTTTAGGTGCTGTTCACACTTAACCCGTTTTGTGTCTGATCGCGCAGTTTTTCCAATTGTTTTCCTATGTAAACGTGCGCTAAAAGAAGTCGCGCCAGGTCTCGATGTTTCTACAGTGTCTCATGCAGGAGTACCGCGTTTTTAGATGCTTTCAGAGGTTGCACTTCAAATAATTATTATCCAGATTTTTTATTAATTTGGAAGATTAAAGAACTAAAATCATGGACAACTGACAAGCCTGAGTTCGGAGAAACAGAAAAGTTCTATCCATTAATTTGATCAAGAAAACATTTGATTTGAAAAGTCAAAAGTTTAAATTATTGCATCTATAACTAAATTTTCTGTTATTGTTTGCTCTTTTTTTGTTGTTTTTTGTATGAATCTGATTTACTCTGTCAGTTATGGACCAGTTTTTTAGTTATGTTTTTTCTTCAGAATTTCTTGCTAGAAAATGTTTCTCGAAGTTTTATTTACAGTATATTGTGAACAAATATTATAGGCCTACTATAACACAATATCTGACAGCATCTTTTCGTTAACAAAATATTCTGACTTGAGAAACGCAATTGCTGAAGTATCCACATCATTTCGAGGCGCGTTTATGTCACTTTTGCCTCAAGCATCGACTCACGTGCTCTTCAGGACTCATACCCCGGTCCTTTCCATTCAGTTGAGCTACCGCACAAATTGACTGCATTCTAAAAAGCTTGTAAATGTAGTTGATTATGTAGTACAAATGTTAAAATGTATTGCCTAACAAGTTATGCGTTATAGTACAAGTGTTTCGATATCATCAGATAGCATTATGTGAGGAACAGGGTGAAAATTAAGTCAGCAGCGCCTCTAATTTCATTTCAGGAGACTGTCGCGGTACGGATGCGTAATGAGCCACATAAAAATAATTTTGCAAAAAAGTAGGTATAGTAATGTGGTTCTATGAGACAAGGTTGAAAAGTTTATAAAGTTGGTATCATAATGCCCCTGTGAAGTACCTTTTTCCCTCTCCCTTAGGCACAGAGTTGACAGAAATATATACACCGCTCTGGAGTAACAGAAATTACAATAAAGAATTCCCTTCCATCTTACCCTTCATCTGTTAAATTATTTCCTTATTGGGTGGTTAGGAGCAAAATGTGAAAAAGCAAGTTTTTTTCATCTCATTAAAGACAATGATTACCCGTTTCTCTTCTGGCACTCTTTGAAGTTAAAGGTCGAGTTGTTCTGTCTGTGTGAAGGACTGCACTGTGTTTGAGTAATTATCTCGGACTGAAATTGCCAGAGTGTTGGACTAATTATTTTTGCTGTTAGAACCCTAACGAGCAGCAGAATTGTAGGCGTGAGCTGGCAGCTTCTTGAAGAACACCATCACTGGTTACAAATTATCACTAACAATCAGATACTTCCCTAAATTTTGCCTTGAAAACACATTCAGCTAAACTCTAAATCGCAAAACAAACACACTCAGCAATGCTTGAAATGTCACCTTTGCTGCAAGGATAAGGTGTAGTTGAACTAAAGTCTGGTCACACAAATCTTTCACTACCACAGCAAGATTTTATAGATGAAAGCTTGCTCTTTCATGGCTGAGGAAATTTAATGAGTTCTTTTCATTATCAGGTTGTATCCACCTTGTCTTCCAAGATATTTTTCCAAAATTCCTTAAGAAGCATAAATTGAGACAATTGTTAACATACAGTATACATCTAAATTGTTACTGTTGAAATATAGATCGGATAATAAATTTGATCTCTGAAGATTTCAACATAGTCTCATGACAACCCGTAATAATTTGTACGAGATGAGAAATTATAAGATATTGTATGACTCGTACGAAAAGGTACGATTTTTATTCCCATAGAGACAACCAGTACACAAACTGGATACAAAACAGGCACCAAATTTTAGCTAGCCTACAATCAAACATTTTATTTCAAGAAAGGACGTGTCTGTGAATAAATCTGGTTACTTTATGGAATACAAATGGCTGGTGTATGTTGTCCGATTTACTAAATCATATCATTTGTGATCTACACAACAAAATTGTGTTTCTCTTATAAACTTGTTTTCTTTGATTTCGATTAATGTAATTCTCTAAAATGTGCACTTTACTAGATTATATTATGTAGGGTGAATGTGAACCAATATAGTTCATGGGCAAGGGGATTTGGGCAATGGAATTACGTGTTATTGTATGCATTTTTGAACAAGATAAAAAAGGGGGAGACTAAAAGGTGCACTCAGTAAAAAAAATGTTTGTGTAATTTGGACTAACTGTGACACCTAGCGCCGTGGATGCAGCATCATTCAAAATCAACAGTTTTCAGTTTTAGATGCCATTGTAGAAATTCACCATTCACAGTCAGTCATGATTAATTTAATCTATGAATGAAAATGTCAAATAACAGGGGAGTTACTGAGATTAAAAAAGTAGTATTTGGCTGGTCATGTGATTCTAACATGGCAGCCCCCATGTGCGGTCCCTCTCCATGTAGAATAAAACAGCTTTTATAAGTTTACTGATACTCTCGTGTGAGTATTCATGATTTTATACATATGTTTCAAAATTACAATTTCTTTTAGAATAAAACTTTTTTTTCAATGAGGAAAAAAATTACTGAGTGCACCTTTAATAGTGTTTAATGTTGTTATTTTGAAATTTATAACTAATTCTGAAATGCTGGTTTACTATACTATATGTTGCTTTACTCAAATAACAAAAAGTTTTTTAGCTCGAGTGATTTCTTACGATTTCGCCATCTTATACTATTATTATCACTTGTCATGAGACAAGGCTTAAGAACTTCATGAAAGGAGAGAGTCACGTGGCACCATGCAAGAGTTGGACATGTGAACGGCGAGCTCTGCACACTTTGCTAGTTTTATTACTGTTTGTGTCATAAGCCGGTGAGATTCGATACACTCTGATTCTTAACTATACTATGAAGACAATATGTCAAAGAATTCAAAATCCTCGGGCTCTGGAGATATTAAAAGACACTTATGTGCTCAAGCTGATACCCCAGACAGGGCCGCAGACCAGGGATTCAGTTTGGACGGTGCGGCGGGAGAGATTCAGCGTCAAATGTTGAGCATGTCGGCAATGCTGGTGAAGGTCGTTGCAGACTTGGAGGATCTTGCTGTAATATGTCGATCGATCACTGCCATGGAGACGAAATTCACTGAAATGGTTAAAAGAATGGGGAACGTCGAGAAACGGATCGATTATCTGGAATCATCGGAGAGGGAATTAGCTGCTAACCCGCTAGCGACCAAGGTGGATTTGCAACACTTTATAAACTGGAGGATTTGGAGAATCGTAATCAATGAAACAACGTGGAATTATTCCTTTCCGTGTCTGCTTGACATAACAGGCCATAAGATGGAAATCGAGCGAGCTCACATGGTTCTGGCTCAGAGATCTGCTGAGGGAGACAGGCCCCATGCAATTCTGGCCAAATTTCTGAGATCATCCGATAAAGATCTCGTGTTACGCGAAGAGTAAAGGAAAGCTTTCTTGGAAGAACCACAGCATTTTCTTGTTCCCAGACTGAATTTGACAAGAGAGAAACGTGAACGATTCAGGGAATGCAAGAATCTCTTACATCAACGGAAGGTCGCTTTTGCTCTGATGTTTCTAGCCAAACTGAGAATAGATACTAAGGATGGCCGTGGAGAATTTATATGCCCATAGCAAGCATTATCCTTCATAAAGACAATGGAGTGAGTAAGCCATTTGGTAATTTTCATGTTGCTTCCTAGTGGGCCTGACTCACTGAACAGGAAGCTGGGCGCCTTTTTCGTTTCTTTTTGTGCTGGTTCCACCTAGCGGCTGAAGATTGTTTTGTGCAATATAATTTCTTCGGGATAGCTTGTGAAAGAATCTGCATGTTTTTGGTGCTTATGCCTCCTGTGCCTGGAGTTTGTTTTGTGGAATATCTCTTGCAGGACATTGGAGTGATTGGGTCTTTTGTTGCACTCATGTATCGGCCGAATGGGCCGGCTTACTGAACATTCGTTTGACTGCCGAAGAATTGAACAGCCCTTTTTTTTTTTTTTTGTGCCGGTTCCGCTAGCAGCTGGAGCTTGTTCTGTGGAGGAACACATCTTCAGGACAGTTATGTGGATGAATCTACACATTTTTTGTGTTTATTCCATTTATTGGCTGGAGTTTGTTAAATAGACAATTTTTTGCTGTGTAATTCTGTCTCACAAAATTTGTATAGAAGCACCAGACTTGAGCAATCTGACAGCAAAGTTATCACAGGGACTCATGGACTTGGACTGTTTGAGTTTAGAGGGATGGATGCCGGTTGGCGCTGTCGTGCGTGGGGTTAATGCGCACATTTTTCTTTTTTCTGTTCGTTTGGTTCAGGGGAAGTTTGGGGTTTGATTGTTACACTAATGTTGGAATGTGGTCTTCATAATCTTGTTTTTGACACACAATCTATTTTTTCTAATACTATGTCAAATGTCAAATGTTAATATGAGTGGATTATCTCTCTCCACGTGGAATGTGAATGGGCTGGGGCACCCCATATAAAAAAGGAAGGTTATTTCTTTTCTTAAAGTGTAAGAAATATGATATAATGTTTCTTCAAGAAACGCATCTTTGCCCGCAGGAAACTGAAAAATTTGGGAAGATATGGGGTGGGCATGTTTTCTTTAGTGCTGGCTCAAGTAAGCACAGGGGAGTCATTACATTGATAAGTAAACATCTACAATTCAAATGTCTCAAACAGATTAAAGATAAATATGGAAGAGTCATTATTGTTTTAGCAGAAATTCAGGGGCAAAGTTTGATTTTGGCTAATATTTATGCACCTAACGCTCATGATCAGGGCTTTTTTATAGATCTTGAAGGGATGTTGCAAGTTGCAGACCCCTCATGATTAAATATTGGGAGAAGACTATAATCATTTGATGGACTCAGTTCTTGATCATAGTGAAGCAAAAGTGTGCACGCCCCCTAGAGCAACACTGACGCTTCAGAGGATGTGTAAAAATCTTGGTCTTACAGATATTTGGAGACTTTTGAACCCATCTGGTAGGGACTATACATTTTTTTCATCAGTCCATAGGATTTATTCTAGAATAGATTTTTTTGTGATATATAAGTCCCTCATTTCATCTGTTGTTGATTGCTCAATTGGAAATATCTTAGTCTCAGATCAAGCCCTGGTGAGTTTAGAGGTGTTGCCACATACAGAGAAAAAGAAACCATATAGATGGTGCTTTAATGTATCCCTTTTGCAAAATCCTGAATTTCAACAAGTGTTAAAGGCTGAAATTAATGCTTATATGGAGACCAACTGTTCCTCAGTATCCTCTGTGGGTGTGGCTTGGGAGGCACTTAAGGTGGTTCTTAAGGGCCGGATCATACAGTATGCCTCATTCATCAAACAATCCAAAGCACGAGAACTCGTGGAGTTGGAAGGGAATATTAAAAGTGCCAAAGCAGAGCTGAAGCACCGAATGTCATCTGATAGCCTCAGAGAATTTATCCAATTGAAATACAGATATAATACTATTTTGTCACGGAAGGTGCTATTCAGGGCAAGTCAGTGGGTTGGGGGACAAAGCAGGGAAGCTTTTGACTAGACACATAAAGCAGAGAGAGTCTTTCTTTACC
The DNA here is from genome assembly GCF_019703515.2 of Myxocyprinus asiaticus. Classification (NCBI taxonomy): domain Eukaryota; kingdom Metazoa; phylum Chordata; class Actinopteri; order Cypriniformes; family Catostomidae; genus Myxocyprinus; species Myxocyprinus asiaticus. The sequence continues at coordinate 16,132,468 of NC_059364.1, read as the reverse complement.
ATTCCCTCAGTGAAATCTGCTGGTGGTGAAATATTTACCTCGGCCATTGATATTAATAATGCTTTTAAAGAATTCTATCTTGATCTTTATAGGTCCACGTCTTCATCTACTGATGAAGATATTAGGAACTTTGTGGAACCATTAGAACTCCCTAAATCGATGACTGAGCAAAAAAATTCTCTTGATTCTGAGATAACCTTGGAGGAGCTTGGCTCTGGCTAACCGATTAAGTAAAGTTATGACATCTCTTATACATATAGATCAGGTGGGGTTTATTCGGGGCCGTAGCTCTTCTGATAACATTAGGCGTTTTATCAATATCATGTTGTCAATGGCGATGAACAGACTCCAGTCGCTGCCATCTCACTTGACACCGAAAAGGCGTTTGATATGGTAGAATGGGATTATCTTTTTACGTTTTGGGAAATATCCGGGTTCGGATAAACTTTTATTGGATAGATTAAGTTACTTTACACGGTAGCAGCAGTACAAACAAATGGATTAATTTCTGATTATTTTACTCCGGATAGGGACACCTGTCAGGGTTGCCCTCTTTCCCCCTTATTGTTCTGTCTGGCCCTGGAACCAATAGCAGCCGCGATAAGAAAGGAGGATGATTTTCCAGGGGTGGTGGGGGGAGGTATGGTGCATAAGCTTTTGCTTTACATCAATAATATTTTATTATTTGTCGCCGACCCTACTAGATCTATGTTTTGCCTCCACAGAATTATTAATTCCTTTTCTAAGTTCTCAGGATACAAAGTCAATTGGTCTAAATCCAAAGCTTTGGCTCTGACAGCATACTGCCCAGTAATGGCTTTCCAGTTGGGTGCCTTCCAGTGGCCCAAACAGGGTATTAAGTATTTGGGCATTTTATTCCCAGCAAATTTGTCTGAGTTAATTTTGACCCTTTAATAAAAAGGTTTTTGAGCGATGTGGACAGGTGGGCTTCATTACATTTATCTATGATTGGGAAGGTGAATGTTATTAAAATGAGTTGTATTCCAAAATTTAACTACCTGTGTCATGTGTATTTTGTTGATTCATGTCTTTTATTTTGAAAAGTTTAGTTCCTGTTTCATGTCATGTGATCCCTTGTCATGTGATTTCATGTTTTCCCTCCATGTTCATGTGTCATATTTTCATTGGTTTATTGTTTAATTAGCTTGTTATCAGTTCTGTTTGTTCATAGCCCTCATGTTTGCATTGTCTAGTTGTCAAGTATTGAATGTGAATGTGAATGTTCATAGTCATAGTCATAGTCATAGTCAAGTTCATGTTTATGTTTATGTTTATGTTTTATGTTTCACTTTTGTAGTTAGGGTTATTGGTTATCACGTTTGTAAATAAACTGCACTTGGGTTCTCATCATCATCGTCTTTGTCATTGCCAGTGCCAGCATCGTTACAACCTGCTACGATCTCTCGCTGTAGATGTCCCCCTCTCTTAATTCAAGCAATTTGATAGCATAGCGAAGTCCTTCATTTGGAATGGTAAACGTCCCAGATTACACGTCAGTAAGTTACATAGGCCGACTGACAAAGGTGGGCTAGGCCTACCCAAGATTTTATTTTATTATTATGCATTCAGTCTCAGGCATTTGGCTCATTGGTCGCTTCCACCTGAGAGAGCCCCTCCCTGGCTTTGATTTGAACAGGAAGTTCTTACCCCTATTTTGCCATTGCAAAGCCTTTCTATCAAACTAACCGAAGAGGTTAAGTTACACCCCGTTATCTCGTATTTGCACTCGGTATGGACAAAAGTGTCCAGAGTGTTTAATTCTGACATTTATTCAAATGTTGCCTCAAGCATATGGCTGAACCCTAAATGATGTATTAATAAGTCCCCTTTCTGCTGGTCAGACTGGATTGTGAGGGGGGTTACAACACTTGGTAACCTATATGAGAGTGGAGTATTGAGATCTTTTGAAAATTTGGATCAACAATTCTAAAGGTATTTACAGCTGTGCCACCTGCTCTGTATTGTTTTTGGGAGTAGCATACAGCCCCTAAAGCGGCAGATACTCTGGGAGTGGTGATTACTGCTTTTGGAAAAGGTCATGAGGCATCAGTGTATTACTCCCTGCTAATTCAGAGTCTGGGGGATGGAACTTCAACTTCTCTTAAGAGATTATGGGAGAAAGATTTAAACTTGGTATTGGAGGAGGGAGTGTGGGATAGGATTCTAAAAACGTCAAGTCTGCATCTAGAGATGCAAGGGAGTACCTTATGCAATTCAAGATTTTGCATAGATTCTATTGGACTCCCACTAGATTGTATAGACTTGGTCTTAAAGACACACCCACCTGCCAGCAATGCCAATCAGAAGATGGAGACACAACCCATGTTTTCTGGGGGGGTGTTAAGATCCAAGAGTTTTGGTTGAAGGTTCAAAGTTTCATTTGTGACGTTTTGGGTACTCAAATTTTGTTTTGCCCCAGACTCTGTATTTTGGGCGATGGGGCGGTCATGAATTTGGGGGACAAATTTTATTACAATTTTAAATTTTATTTTTTATTTTTTTGTGTGTATATTCTATTTGTGACCACAGGGGTGTTCGTTGGGGTGGGGTTGGTGATTGGGGAGGGGTAATAGTGGGGGTTAAATGTCGACTCAATGTATATATGTTGTGTTTTTTCTTTGTTATATGTTTATGAGTCAATAAAAAAAATGTAATTGAAAAAAATAACTTCATGAGAACTTTTTAAGTTTTATTTTGAAATCTTTTTGAATGCAGACTTTGGTATGTTGGCAAATCTGAGCATAGTTTGTGAGAATTTTTTTTTCTTTCCGATTGGACTGAACACTCTGATTAGACTTTTAAAGCTAAATAAATCAATAAATTGTCAGCATAAATCTGGATTCACCAAAGTAACTAAGAAAAATGTCCTTCTCAGATATAGCAGAATTCTTATTACCACAAAATACTGGGAATGTTTGTGTCCAGAAACTAGATATAAATGTCTAAACTGGTGTATTTCGACTTTATCCAGTGTAATTCCAAAAAACACATGAAACACTGAGTTTTATTTATAGCTATATGTTAAAAGCCATTAAGTGCTTGAGTACACAGAATTGAACATGTTTAAATGTCAACAAACACTCGAGTCCCATAATGGTAGGTAAATGCTGCCAGAGGACAACAGAATGGATGGAATGATTAAATTGCATAGATAAATGAGTGATATGGTATGGATTATAGTTGTGACGTTAATTAAATGATTAACAAATTTCTGGTTCTATGTTTCTGCAGGGCATCATTCGGTCTCAATCTTTACAACACCATCAGGAGAGTTTTGCATGAAGCACTTGAGACACCCTGCTGTGACTGAACTAAATGTACGACTGAACTGAGCAAAAGTTCATTTAGTATTCAACACATCATTAAAAGTTTGATTTTGGCAACCACTACCAATATTTTATGAGCAAAGAGTAAAAAAAAATGTCTAAAATGATATCAATATTCATTAGCAAAATCCTTAAAAAGCCCCCCCAAAAAATCTAATATAGCTAACAATTTAGTATGTGTGCAGATGTTACTGGCCTCTATTACATGTAAAATTACTCATTGAGCGAATCTATTGCAAAGTGCTCCTAGCTGCTCTCTTTTCATACAGTCACACTTTCGTGTCTCTCACCTGTGCACATTCAGAAATAAAAGGGTTTTTTTATGAGGATGCTGTGAGCATGCATGCACACACACACTCATATTTTGCAACTGTAATCAGGTTAGCATTAAATGTAAAGTTAAATCTTTCTATAAAGCATAGAAGCACTCCCTCTATGAGGATGGAGCGATGTCTGAATGCCCTTGTGTCCACAGGAATTAGAGCGCAAGAACACTGTCACTCAATCTCACAGCCCAATGCACAGCTCAGACATGCAAGGCACTCACACCTAGACACAAATCTACTCTCATACAGTACATATACTGCACATACCTTCAGCCAAATGCATACTCGCAAGTATAATTACACAAAGCAGAATGAAGCTTACTCAGACTCTTTTAATTGCACAAACTCAGGCATTCACAGTTATCTACCAGCCATATAAAGGTTTTCCCCACCTTATGACAAATACATTTGCATGACTTTTCCAGTCACTCATAATTACTAGGATTTTAAAACTCATTTAGCCAATATTTTAGAGTTGAGCATAACTGGAAAAAAAATATATATTCACTACAGAAATTTCAAAGACTTTTCCATGATGTTGTTGGAAACTCTCAGAGAGGACCAGGAGACTCAGGTAATGCTTCAGCAGAATTCTTAATTGTAGAAGTTATGAGAATCAGTCTACGCATCAGAAGGTGCTGTCTCACGCTGCAGTCATCAAGTCTAACTTAGGGAGGCATACATTGTATTTTATAGGCATTATGGGGGCTGTACTTCCAGGTGGTTATAAAGCATTCAGGTTAAACCAGAACATCCAATGGGTGAAGACTGAATTCTACTAGTCCTAATCCAATTAGCATAACTATATCTCTCACACAACTTCATTATTATAGATATAAGGAAAGGTCCACACCTATGGCAATGCATTTACATTTGACATTGATTGAATCAAGAACAGTGGCCAACAATTCACAGAATGGAGCTGTGGCACCTAGAGCCGCCACAAAGTTAGCACGAGAAACAAGTTTTCATTCACATACACTCTTGTTCAAGTTGACAAACAGGATGCAGCCATGTGTAGACGATCTCACAGAATCACGATAGCAAATACCTTGAAAGCCAAATACAATGTGCATCACTTTAGTTTTTCATGTGATGTTATATCAAAGATTGTAGACTGCCTGATCTTATAGTAACACTTAAATTTGCAATCCCACGTTTTAGGATTTTGTTGAATCCTAAAATACATTTCCGGATTTTCTGTGACCATAGGAACCCTGCATACATGAGTCTCACACATAGGAAACACACTCCAATTATTGTTAATAGCTCTATCAGTACACCATATACACCCAATACAGTGCTTAACTTTGTTTAGCTCCTCTTAATTGGCATAGATGTTCTGAGGAAGCTAACCATAGTCTTCCATGTTCCCATGGTGATGGAGGCCCAAGAGAGCTGACTGACAGAATAGATAGTAAGAGAACACCCAGGCAGAGGACACCCAATCAGATCCTCCATACAGGTGGACTCAATTTTATACACGGAAACCTAAATTTTCACTTCACTTTGCTATCCCACAAGGCCACGAGAGCTGATGAGCTGTAAGATTCTATATAAAAATAAATAAAAAATACTCAAAACGGTACTCAAGTTGGAATTGTGCTTAAATTGTAGTTGTTTACCAAGACCTGATTTATTATTTTTGTTGTAATATTTAGTATGCCATAGATCAAAGAACACATGGGTCAAAGGACAATGTCAACATGGTGGATATACTATATCCAGGACTGTATTTAGGCTATCCTACACACCTGTATACCTACAGAATGTACGTCAACACTCGTACATCAGATTCGGTATATACCAGACAGGAATTTGGATGCAGCCTCAGTCTGCATGCAGATGACATCAACAATATTCAATATAAAGTTAGACATAAGGACACATAACGGTAAGGAACACACTTAAAGCTGTTCCCGCAAACCCACTTGGATGCACACCCATATTCCTCACAAATCTAAATTGTGTCAGCTATCTCAACACGATTCTAAGTGCCAGGGCAGCCATCTTGTCTGAGCGTTTCGAGGGTGTATGTGAGAACCCCCTGCCATGCAGCCAAGCTTCTCTATATAACAAGTAGACACACATTCTCTCAATAACGCTCCGTATCACTCCTCATGACTGACACCAACCCACATCATGCTGAGGATCCTATTCTTAGCCTACAGTGGCTCTTTGCAATATTCCTGCATGTTTAGGTGGATCTGTGACTCATTTGTTTTTAAGCTCTGTGCTGGAATGTTGAGTTGGGAAATGGTAAACATGAAATGGCCAGTCAAGAATCAGAGAAACACAAAATGGTGAAAAAACTGTTGTTCTAACCTTTCACACACTCCCAAGATCTGTAGGAAGATTCCTGTTATGCAGTTGTCTACATTTTAATCTAAATTTTAATTACATTTGTAATCACAATTAATCGCATTGTTTTTAGTAGATAATCGTGAATAATCACAGATTTTTTTAAATGCTGAAATTTGACTCTAAATATACTTCTTTTCCTGTCAAAATGCATTTATTTCCTTTTTAGGAAAGAAAACAACATAATATGTAACAATAATGCTTTATAAATATTTTCCAAACCTTCCACAGTATAAAGATAGAAATGCACTAAACTAGCACCAATTCAAGTAACATTAAACTTTTCTCAAAGTGAGTTTGACTAATCGAAAGAACTAGTCCTCACCTAGGTTGCATATTCATTACAATGACTATTAAATCTCTTAAATTCTCATCCTCCACAACATTTATCTGCCTGCAGACTGTGGCTATCCGCTTTGCTACAACAAGCATAAAATGTTGCTTTGAACTCCACGTGAAAAGCGGTTGCCGACAAAAACATCTTGTTTTGCATTTTGGTGATAGTTAAGAATTGACATGCTCCTGTTTTAATTAAAATGCTCCTTACTTAGACTTAAAAATACTTGGTTTCTGTCACATGTTCCATCTAGGCTTGTTTCATACAACAAATAGCGTTAAGAGCTCCTTTCCCCATCATTTTATCACTGACACTGTATCACTGCTGTGTGTGTTTGTGGTGTGTCCGTCAGTGTAATGAATCTAGGCGGACACATTACAAAGGTTCCGCCCTTCCAACCAGTGTTTATACTGGTATAAATGCTGTGTTAACTGTAAATGCGCTAATCACAATTAAGAAAAATTCCTGTGTCAAACTTTTTTAATTAATCGCATGCGGAAACGCGTTCATTTTGACAGCTCTATTGTTTTAATATATAAGTGTTTCTATATACTATCCATAATACCTGTAATAGGTCAGTATATCTTTTCAGGTGTGTTGACATCATTCATTTTTACTTTATTTTTCTTAACTGTGACACTGAGATACTTTACTGCTCTATCTCTGAAAACAGCAATCTCCAACCGTCTTCAAGTGTAGCTGCAGGCTGGAGATCTCCAAATGGGGGCGAAATGTCCAAAAGGGCGGGGTTACTCCAAAATGGGGTTGTGCAAACTCCAAAGGGAGGCGTCAATTCCACACAAGGTTAGGGTTAGGAAAAAGAGTAAGGTTAGGCAAGTATAGCTGCATGCCGGAGACCTCCAAATGGGGGCGGAAACTCCAAAAGGGGGTGGGGTTACGCCAGAAGTGGGCGGAGTTAAACCAAAACAGGGTTGCGCCAGCTCCAAAAGGGGGCATAACTTCCACTCATGGTTAAGGGTAAGGCAAGGGGCTCCCTATATCTTTGCTGGTTGTTTGGAGCTCCTGCCCCTTTTTGGAGCTCTGCCTGCAGCTATATCCTTCTCGCCATCTGAAGCATGCATATTTGGAGGGTGGGGTTTTGGAAAGAGTGTCGTGCTTTAACTGCTACAGTAACTTGGATTGGTGGAAGATTCACAACGTTTAACATCACTTACTGCACCTTTAAACTTTATTTAATCTTACTTGATTATTTAAAATATGGGAAGAATATTAACGACAAGCCTAAAAGGATGAAAATAAAGACCTACAATTAGCTATTGCCCAGTAAAGGATTGAAAGTAGCTTACATGAGGGTGTTAACTTTTACATTTTTTTATAAATCTTTTTGAATTTTGATATACAAATTTCTATAATATTATCAAACATGATGGAATGTTTAAAAGTGAGACAAACCAACTAATACCATAAAACATCACTGAATTCATGAAATCCAAAGTTAAAACTCAAGTACGTGCTGTTTTTTTCCCTCCAAAATGACCTGGAGTGTGGTGTCATTAATACCTGTCTTTTGTTAGTTAAAGGGACATTGAAAAAGCCTACTAAGATTGAAAGTGAGTTTAATATTTTATCCAATTAGATTAAGCCATTTATGTTGGGGACATGAAAAATGCACTTTGTAGTAGAAATGGCCATGGGTTTTTTTTTTACTCAAAACTATAAGAGGGGCAAATATTGCACTGGGAGTGTATGAGTAGCGAAAGAGCACAAGACAGCTAGAGAGAGCAAAAAATGACTGTGTGAATTATTTAATTTGTGGACAGAGTGTTTGGAAGCCAAGACTCACCTGTAGCTCTGCAATCACCCTGTCCATCTTCCTCCCTCTTTCTACCTTTAGCCAAGTAGAGAAGTTAGATAAGAAAAAGGGTGCATACGAGAAGAGTGAATGAGAGTTTGTCTAAATCATGAATGTAATAAAACAAATCAGTTTTAAAAATTAAGGCAGTTTATGTTCACGAGAATCTCACAGCTTCTTGGCAACCAATAAAACCTGCATTTTGGGTAGCCTATGATGAAATAGGCTATATACAGTATATACATGTGTTGGAAAGTGTAGATTTAGGGTATGTGGGACATTTTTGCAAAACTCTCCCCAAAACTTCAGACAAACAAATTAGACTTTATCACAACAAAGCAACACAGCTATATATACAGCAACGTTAACATAATTCTGTTGCTTTTGGAGCAAAAATGTACACAATATTTTAGTTGTCCAACATTAACCAATGTTCCAGCTTTCCCTAATGCACCCTATCTAAACTTATTTCAGATATAAATATTAAGGGGCGTCTCTGCGCGCGGCTTAACGATTCCGAAACAAATAGGCATTTGGAATTTGACATGCACTTTATTTCATTAAGACAAAATAACACTTTAAACAGAAACGCATCAAGAAAACGACTTCCAGTGAAAACAATACAGGAAGCTAGACTGTCACATTCCAACTCTTTGGACGATACAGCACAGCAGTTTATAGCGCACAATGACCATAATAACGCAACCTCTCGTGGAATCTAAAGTGCATTTCGAGTTTCTTTTATTCTTGTCCTAAGTCAGGCTTTTCTTCTTCACTGTCTTCTCAGTCCTGTGCGCTCCAGAAAGGAGATGAATGTATGTGTCGCTACGCGATGCGCGCATGGCACCTTCCATCGCTCTCCCGGGTGCGTCACACCTGCGCGAGGTGCTTCTCACTGCGAGCTCGAGCGACCGCAGCTCCATGAGTTCCAGCTCGTGCTTGGCGGCGGTTTCGAGCACCTTCTGCTTGTTGTAATAGATTACGAAATTGTTGATGATGGGGTGTATGGGCAGCGCTATGGCGATCACCCCGCACAGAAAGCTGATGGCCGCATTGCACCGGCCCAGGGTGGTCTTTGGGTAGATGTCACCATAGCCGACGGTGGTCATGGTGATGATGGCCCACCAGAAGGACTGCGGGATGCTTCTGAACAGCGTCTCCGGGTGGCTCTGCTCCATGGTGTACCCGAGGGCCGAGAACACAAAGATGCCCACTCCCATGTACATAAGGAGCAGTCCCAGCTCCTTGAAGCTTCGTTTGAGAGCGTAGGTGAGAGTTTGCAGTCCAGATGAATGGCGCGCCAGCTTGAAGATCCGCGCTATGCGCATGATACGGAGCGCCTGCACCGCCTGCTGCACGTTGACCAGCTCCATCATTGCCGTGCCGAGATACGTTAGAATCAACACTACATAGAATGGTAGGATGGCCATGAAGTCTACAATGTTCATGAAGGAGAGAGCGAAGCGCACCTTGTTTGGGGAGGATGCGAGGCGCAGCACGTACTCCACCGTGAACCAACCGATGCAAGCCGTCTCAATAGCGTCCAGGCTCGGGTGCTCAACTCGGTTCCCTTCGGAATCCTCAACCTGCAGGTCCGGAATGGTTCCGAGACACATTACGACAGATGACACTAGAATGAAGAGGAAGGACAAGACGGCAATTACGCGGGCGGGGAGCGAGGACTCCGGTTTCTCCATGAATTTCCAAACGAACTTCTGCCACCTCTCCGTGCGACTCACGGCAGGGTCACAGTCCAGATCATCCAGGATCAGTTTCACCTTGTCCGCAATCTCTGCCAGCTCTTCCTCCTTCTCGTTCAAGTTACTCTTGCAGCATTCGTCCAAGTAGCTCAAGTCAATCTTCCAAAACTCCATTTCTTTGATAAAGCAAATAGGGCAGATTCCTCTCTTCATATGGATCTCTCCAAAGTAGTACACTTCTACGATGCATTTAAAAGAGTCAGGGTCTCTGTCAAAGTAGAATTCTCTTTTGCCGGGATCGTAATCATCGCAAAGTGAAGAAATGGCATCAAAACTCCGAGGTGAACAGTTCACAAGTTCGGCGAGCCTGCTCTCCGGATAGCGGTTCAGAATGTCCCCACAGAGAACCAGCCGCACGCCGCCGATATTCACGGCGATTTCTTTCTCATCGCTGTTCGACGAGCCGTTACAGTGCGCGAACCGAGTCCTCGGTAACGTCCACATCCTCGCAGTTCCAGTATCAAAACATCTAAATCGCGTCAGATGTTAGAAATGGACAGTTTTATGAAACAAGACGCATGGAGACGCAGGATCCTCTAATGTCAGAAGACGATGCGCATTGACTGAATATTGAAAAGTCAAATGAAAACATTTTTTTTCTTGTAAATTCTTTGATAAAAAAAAGAATCAGAAGAATGATATCTTGATTTGAGTAGATACAATTTCTCTGCGCTTCGGCGCAGTGGAAGCGCGCAGTTGGCACAGCAGTAAGAGGTCTCCCCCTCCTCCCTGCGCACCTCTCTCTCTCTCTCTCTCTCTCTCTCTCTCTCTCTCTCTCTCTCAATTTAATTTTCAATTCAGTTTCAATTTAAAGTACTTTATTAGCATGATTGTGTTTACATACACTATTACCAAAGCATTAATACACAAAACAGATAATGACAAGACAAATAATAATAATAATAATAATAATAATAATAATAAAACAGTAACAAATAACAATACAAATATAATTAAAATAAGGTGCCAGGTAATTAATAAAATACAAACTATAACAATATATACTATATACTTTCTCTCACACCCCTTACCCTCTTTATCAATTTTCAATTTCAATTTTAAAGTACTTTATTAGCATGAATGTGTTTACATACACTACTGCCAAAGCATTAATACACAAAACAGATAATGACAAGACAAATAATAACAAAGGGGGTTGGTTTTAGGCTTCAACTCTTGGGTTTTAAGGGGTTCATGTTGCAGTGAATTAGGGGAACTTTAATTTAGGTGTGTCCAGAATTTGAGGGATCGTTTTTCCAATATGTGTAATTATGGGTTCGAGAACGCGAAGAGAAATTCCCACCTCGGATAATCTACAGGTGTGTTTACGTCACTAACCTTAAGTTACTTACAGCATTTAATGATGACAGGAAGTTCGATATTTCCATCAAGTCCATGATGATTAATCACAGGTAGAATGTATGCGCTCAAAAAAACAAAAAAAAAAACAAAAACAAAAAAAAAAAAACACTTAATACAGTGCATTTCATACTGTAGAAGTCATTCGACATTTCGCTTTTCCACTGTCGGGGAAGGGCGGCCACCGTAAACCTGTATCTCAGGATTATTGCGCCACCTCTAGTCATTTCATAAGAATTACAACTAGTGTCTGAAAGAAGCATAATAGGTTCAGGTCCAAATCATGTCACAAATCTTATCCATTCCAATATTTCCATGCTGATAAATGTTATAATAACGTAACACAAACATGGTTTATTAAACAATACTACTACTGAACATTCAAAATGTTATTAGTTTGATTCATATACACCGATGAGCCAAAACATTCTGACCACCTGCCTAATATGCTGTAGGTCCTCCGCGTGCCGCCAAAACAGCGCCGACCAGCCGAGGCATGGACTCTACAAGACACCTGGAGGCGTCCTGTGGTATCTGGCACCAAGACATTAGCAGCAGATTCTTCAAGTCCTGTAAGTTGCGAGGTGAAGCCACCTTGGATCAGACTTGTTGATTCAGCACATCCCACAGATGCTCAGTCGGATTGAGATCTGGGGAATTTGGAGGCCAGGGCAACACTTTGAACTCTTCATCATGTTCTTCGAACCATTCTCGAACAATGTGTGCAGTGTGGCAGGGTGCATTATCCTGCTGAAAGAGGTCACTGCCATCAGGGAATACCATTGCCATGGGGTGCACCTGGCCTGCAACTATGTTTAGGTAGGTGGCACATGTCAAATTGACGTTCATATGAATTGTCAGATCCAGGGTTTCCCAGCAGAACTTTGCCCAAAGCATCACACTCCCTCCACTATTGTTGTCTTCCCACAGTGCATCCTGGTGCCATCACTTCCCCAGGTAAACAGTGCACACGTACACAGCCGTCCACGTGATGTAAAAGAAAATGGGACTCATCAGACCAGGCGACATTCCTCTGCTCCAAGGTCCAGTTCCGACACTTGTAGCCCATCGACGGTGGACAGGGGTCATCATGGGCACTCTGACCGGTCTGAGGCTACGCAGCCCAATTCGAAGCAGGGTGCGATGCACTGTTTTGTGACACATTCCTCCTGTAATCATCCTTCCCTCACAGTAGACCTTCTGTCGGTTCGGACCAGACCGGATAGCCTTCGTTGCCCTCGCACACCGATGAGCCTTGGGTGCCCAGCACCCTGTCGCTGGTTTGTCCCTCCTCTGACCACTGTCGGTAGGTACTCGCCACTGTTGACTGGGAGCACCCCAAAAACCTTGCAGTTTAAGAGATGCTCTGACCCAGTCGTTTGGCCATAACATTTTAGCCCTTGTCAAAAATCACTCAGGTCTTTACTCCTGCAATCAACACGTTGACTACGAGACCTGATTGTTCCCTTACCATCTAATCTACCCAGACCTTAATATGTGGCCTTGTTAGGAGATGATCAGTGTTATCACTTCACCTGCGAGTGGTCATAATGTTTTGGCTCATCAGTGTATATTATTTTAAATGTACTGATCTCTTAGGCACATTGATAAGTTATTAAAATACATTATATAATATTACTTTAAATTGTTACCAAATATTTAAGTTTTTGCACTGCATGCAAGCACGAAACATAATAGTTTTAATACAATTGGTCTGTCTATGTTGACTTATGTGATCAACATGAGTGTAAAATCTCAAGGCTTTACTTGTAAGCTTATTAGATCTAAAAACTATAAAAGTCAAAAGGGAGATGAGAAGAGCAAAAACATACAACTTGTTTAGAAAATCAAACATTTTAATATTTCAAAGTCAAATCAATCACCATGGAAACAAATCTTTGACTGGGCTGGTATGTGCAAAGTATTCTACATTCAAAACCACTGCTGCAAAAACCTTCAGAAAATCCCACATCACAGACTCCCATGGTAAGAAATATTAATTCTTATTTAAACAATGTTTCTGTAAATACAGTGCACTGAAAATGACTTCATACTCTCTTGTAATGAGGCAGGCATACAGTTAAGCCCAACTGAGTTCACTTAAATAATTAAAGAAAAACTTCTGATTGAACTTGGTTGTGCAAATATTTGGAGACAGAATAGAATTAAATAACAACTGAAACAAATTAAGACAACTGAAAAGGAAAACAGCCAGCCAAACTAGACATCCCGTTTATTCTGGACATTAAAGGAATATTCTGTGTTCAACACAAGTTAAGCTCAATCAACCGCATTTGTGGCATAATGTTGACTACCACAAAAAATTACTAACTTTCTTTAAAAAAAAAAAAAAAAAAGCAAAAATTAAGGTAGTAAGACACTTAACACGGAAGTGAATGGGGCCAATTTTTGGAGGGTTTAAAAAAGGCAGAAATGTGAAGCTTTATAATTGTATAAAAGTATTTACATTAATTGTTCTGTTGTAGCTGTAAAGCTGTTTAAAACATTGTTTTCACAGTCATTTTAGGGTTTACACCATTACATTGTCATGGCAACGAAGCTGTACAATTGGCAATACCTTTACATAGAAAAGGTTAGTACGTGATTTTGTCACACTAAAGTCATGTTAACACACATATTGTTTACGTCTTGTGGCTTTACATTTGAAACAGTGAGTATTTTAACATTTACAGATTAGCCCCATTTACTTCCATTGTAAGTGCCTCACTGTAACCCAGACTTCTGCTTTTTTTAAAGGAGGGATGATTCAAAATTTTTCTTTCTGGTAATCAACATTATGCCACAAATGCTGTCAATTGAGCTTAACTTGTATTGAACCTGGAATATTCCTTTTAAGCAGCCTTTTCAACCTTTTAATTTTGGAAATGCTGTCAGACACACACACACACACCAGATGTGCAGTTAATTCCCTGGAGAATATAGGAAGAGTGGAAGTGCAGCAGTCTGTATCTCTGTGGTGTTCACCCACCATACTTTAATTTACTTTGAAGAGTTGGAGAGAGATGCAAGGTCACTATCCGCTCTCCTACTCATTTCTATCCCTCTCAGTTCAGCTCAGCACTCCATGTTATTTCACCAGGCCAATTTTCTTGGACTCTGTTTCATAAATCAGAAGTCTCCACATTTTCACTATAAACACTTCTGCCTCCTCATCCAGTACCTGCACGAAAACATACAAATATCGCTTAATATTTAAACAGTGATAGGGCAAATCTCACAAAAACTGTCCAGGTCACATTTCACCCCAAAAATCTAAATAAAAAATTATAAATTATATTTTGCTTGAAGAAAATTAAGCCTATGTGTTGCATTATGACATTGTTTTTCTGACAATTTACTTATTTATACTACTATGATGTATAAGTTTTTTACATTTTAAATAACTTAATTTTTTTTCATTGCAATAATGAGAATGAGACTTTTTGCATTATGTCAATGAGATTTGGGATATGCTTAATTGTCTTGAAAACAATGTAAAAAAAATAAAAATAATAAAATCTTAATTCAGAAATATAATTCCTTATTTCTTTCTTTTGATTTTGGGAAGAAATATGACCCAAGCTTGTTCTCAACAAGGTTTGCGATATAGATCTTATTCACAGCAGTGCCATCTTTGATTTTTGACGGGAATGACAACGAGGCTGTGAGTGATAGACCTACAGTCTCTTCAATGGGCTGTACTGCAGTTGAAGAGTTTCTGGATCGTTCCACGGACAAAACGTTGAAAAAACATCTTTCCAAGAACATTCAGACAAAAAACTCCAGACAACATGAGCTGTGGAACATCAGATATGATCAAGGAGATTTTTACAGCTTTATTCCGTGCATGCCATTGAAGAGATGGTAAGTCTATCCCTCACAGCCTTGTTGTCATTCCTATTAAAAATCAAAGATGTGAATAAAGGTCTTCACCCAATAATTTTAGCTCAGGCATGTTCAGACTCAGAATAAGGTGTGCATGCAAATATCAAGACATCTTTAAACGTGCTACTTACCATGGCAACATCGTCCAGAATTCCCTCTGGTGTGCTGTGAGCCATAATCTGCAATAAAACAGATCACACACTAATACTGATAAAGTAGACCAAACTACATACCAAGCCATATACACCAATACACACCTTAGAACAGACGAATTCGACTAGTGTGGCCTCCTCCTCTCCAATGTACTCTATAATTTTTTTATTAATCCAGGGGCGGATCCTCCTGTCCATCAATGTCTGTGTGGAGAAAAGAGTCATCACTAGAAACACTGAGGGGGGAATGTCCTCGCCAATATCCAGAAAAGTGGTTGATCAACAAGCGGTTTTCAATGATTGATTCGTAAACTTTTACATTTGGCCCCAACCAATCTTGAATATTTGGTTACATCCTTATTGTTCAGTATCTAGTCTGAGCAATTACACACCACAATATACCAATTAAAACTGCAACACCAATAGCTTTTTATTCTGCAAGTATAATCTCTTTTCTCTTTTTTCTCTCACCGTGTCCACCATGTTCCAGTCCAGTTGATAGTTAAAAAGCTCTTGTTTGACTGTGGGGATTTTCTCAATCAGACTCTTGATATGTTTTCGTTTCTCTTCTGTGTTTACACCAGGCCGTGACCCTGTGACCTCTGTCCCATCCAGGCTCAGGCCTCCCTTCTCATCCTCACTGTAGTCCAGAGGTACCAGCTTCCTCTTCTTGGGTGTTTCCTCTGCCTCCTCATCAGCAAACTTATTAAAGACGCTGTCAACTGCAGCAAGAGCCTTTCGTCTTACTGCCTGGGGCATTTTTGGACTGCCCGCAGCACCTGAGCCGTTTAAAGTTAAGGGGAGAAAAAAAAAGGTAAATTAAAGGAAAACTGTGTTATTTTTGTACCACTAGTAGCACCAAGCATAATTGCAAAAATAACTAGATTTAGGACATAAAAAATTGTTAAATAATGTTTGGTACCCTTAGGTTTTAGGCTTTGGTTCAGTGTAAATAAAATGCTGCATTAGAGTCACTTTGATGTTGTCATGACACTGAGCATATGTCTTGTTGTCAGTCAGCTGCAGAAGAATCAACACCATATTTGCAGTGTAATGGTGTCTATAAATGGTTAAATATACTGTATGCAAGGAAAACATGACCCATCACAGTTTAGTATGCAAACAGACAGGGATGACTATTTATACAGATTTCCCATTTTGATTCGATTCCGATTCACAAGCTCTCGATTCCGAATCAATATAGATTCATATGGGTATATTTCAGTTATAATGTCCTTTTTGCTTACATATGAAAGACATTTTTTCCCAGCTAATGCTTTTAATTATACAGGGGACCTTCTACTAAAACTATTAATTTTAATAATTCTATTTTATTAGTTTTTCATCATTTTAGCTTTTTTATGAACAAATCCATGTATTCAATCAATAAATATGTTATACTGCATGTATTATATTTTGTTACATGTTTATTGTTTAATTGTAAAAACAAGTATTTACACTGATTTGTTGAACGTGCTAAAAAAGGCACCGTCTCTTTAAGAAAACCGGCTGTTCTGTAAAGAGCGTCTGTAAATGAGGGCATGTTAACGAGACTTGATTGGCTTTCCCATCTGTGCTATGCGTGATTACAATTAAATGTTTTTGTTTTTTTATCAACAACTGACAGTTAAGAACAGAACAGAAACGCTATTAAAAGAGACATTATTTAATGATAAATGGCTCACGTGGATCTCGTCTTTGGACACTACATTACACAAACAACTTTTACCCTCAACACGCAGTGAAAGGACCTCATTGCTGAATACTTCACCACTTTACTCACAATCACTGGTGAGTGAAATCAGAACATTAGCCAGCCAGTTGCCAATATACATTTTTAGTCACATAGCGCGAAATTTGGTTGTAAAAGTGATTTCCTCTTATTGTAGAGGGTTGCGCATAGAGTGAAAGATCGATCTTGGTATTTAAAAGTCGATATCAAGATTGTTCAAATGAAGATCCTGATGCATCGGAAAATCTATATTTTTACCCACCCCTACAAATAGATGTAAGATAGAAGATGCAAACATTACGATGACGTCATCACTGTTGGTTATATTTTGAATGCTGAGCATGAATTCCGAGCGGTTTGCAAGCGCTGCAATAATGACTTTAAGGGGCCTGGGTAGCTCAGCGAGTTAAGACACTGACTACCACCCCTGGAGACGCAAGTTTGAATCCAGGGCATGCTGAGTGACTCCAGCCAGGTCTCCGAAGCAACCAAATTGGCCTGGTTGCTAGGGAGGGTAGAATCACATGGGATAACCTCGTCATGGTTATCACATGGGATAACCTCGTCATGGTTATCACATGGGATAACCTCGTCATGGTCGCTATAATGTGGTTCTCGCACTCGGTGCTCACACTATTGGTTACGCGTGGATGCCATGGAGAATAGCGTGAGCCTCCACACACGCTACGTCTCCGCGGTAACGCGCTCAACAAGCCACGTGATAAGATGCGCAGATTGACGGTCTCAGATGCGGAGGCAACTGAGATTCGTCCTCCGCCACCCGGATTGAGGCAAGTCACTACGTCACCACAAGGACTTAAAAAATATTGACTTTTCAAACAAGTTTCAAACATTCCCCCAATCTTCTAATGTTCATAAAAACAGATAGCTCACACTATTGGTTGAGCCAACGTTGCAATTCCATTTGGTGCCATTAGTAGTGCAGAAATGACACATTTTACATTTAGAGAGCTCATAGGAACAAAATGTAGAACTCAACTGCAGTAAAATGTCTTCCTTTTGAATAGAAATACTGAATTAAATATTGAATTGAAAATAAAATATTCTTTCACTTTTTTGTACTCAATGTCAGTTTCTTGCACAAAGAGATACGATTTTAGTAGCACACAGACCCAGTTTGAGACTGAGACCTATTTTAGGCCTGTTCTCCTCTGTGGGCGGAGCCTCATATGAAGAGTTCTCCTGCAGAGTGTTGATGCAGTGTGGTGATTCGCTTTCGGGTGTTAGTGGTGTGCCATTGCCGCTGGCAGAAGAGATGGAGGGCACTGTGGTAACAGGTCTAAGTGTGGGCTTCAAGCATGGCTTGTCCTCTCTGTCATCATCTTTGTCCTCATCTTCCTCTTGGTCTGTGACATTATTGTCTGAGGAGTATGCCTCCTGCTCTGTGGATCCTTTTCTCTGATGCTCCTCACAGGGGATTTGCGTCACCTCTTCGCTCTGCTCCTGCTTTAGAGGAGGCTGGCACTCCCTCTCGGCCTCCTGCTGCATCTGCAAGTTAGAAACAGTCACAAACTAAGATACACACATGAATACACACATAATGTACAAATACACACACACACACACACACATACCCTCTGAAGTTCAGCATCAGGGTCTGGGTGTCCCTCTGCTAGAAGTCTCTGTCTGATCTCCTCCAGTTCATCTTTCTCTCTCTTTCTGTCTCTCTCATCAAATTCCAGCTCTTTCTCTCTGTCCCTCAATCGCTTCTGCAGCGCGCTGCCCCTGAGAGAAAAAAAGGGAAAAAGCATGATAGAGAAAGTGAGAGATATTCTCTTTCTTATCCACAAGAACCATACATGCTTTCCTTTTCAGAATCTGCTAGTAAGTAGCACACATATCTAACTGTAAAATGACCATTTGTAAAACTAAATGTTAATGAGCAGCATTGGTAATATGGGTTTGTACCTGTAGTATTTAGGATCATCTCTGTCATCATCATAATCCTCCAGGAACTCTTTCAATCGCTTCGCTTCTTTACTCTGCAGAACACATACAAAGTTTTCCTTGCATCTTTCCACACAGTACTTTGAATGGCAGTTTTTTTTTTTATCAATTCTCACCATCTCCCTGCATCTTTCCTCATCTCTCTCCTCATCTTTAATGTAATCCCTTGATTTTTTCCTCTCTCTGATCTCCCAGTTCTTCAGGCGCTGTGAAAGACCAAAGCACAGTATCTTACGGTGTTCTGCATCAAATGCAGTTCTGTTTGTCATGCATTTGAGAATAAAGGAGGGCAGATGATCAAGAAACACAATACCAGAGCAGAGCTCTAGACTGCCACATAAAGTCCACTTGAAATGTTTTTTTGTTGTTGTTTTTTTCCCCTTTTTCTCCCAATTTGGAATGCCCAGTTCTCAATGTGTTTTTTTAAGTCCTTGTGGTGGTGTAGTGATTCGCCTCAGTCTGGGTGGCAGTCAGTCTTGCCTCTGCGTCTGAGATCGTAAACCCACGCATCTTATCACGTGGCTTGTTGAGCGCGTTGCCACGGAGACATAGCGCATGTGGATTCACGCCATGCACCGCGGCAACCACGCTCAACACACCACCGAGAACGAACAACATTATAGCGATAACGAGGAGGTGACTCTACCCTCCCTACCGGGCAAATTTGGTTGCTTAGGAGACCTGGTTGGAGTCACTCAGCACGCCCTGGGATTCGAACTAGCGATCTCCAGGGGTGGTAGCCAGCGTCTTTACCACTGAGCTACCCAGGCCCCCCTTCCACTTGAAATGTTAAAGTTTCCTGCACCAAAAACTATTTATAAACATAATATAGTTTTAATTTAGCTTTACACAACCATTTTCCACTCTCTCTCTCTCTCTCTCTCTCTGACCCTTGTAATTAAACTTGTTTTTGTTACTAGCTATACCTTTCAGACTTCCCTGTGTTAGTGTCGTCACAGTACCAAAATTTCAGTAGTCAGTACCAATACCAGTAAAATTTCACAGTTCTCTATACCAATTTTGATGCCACAGCAAAAATATGCTAATATGATAATGTGCTACTGAACACACCAGTTTAATAATTTAATAATTATTTTAATTATTATTATTTTCCAGAACTCCATGTTTTAAAGTTTAATTTCGTCATCAAAATAGTATCTAATCAATTAATTCTTAAAACGTTTAACAAGTGAAAATGGAACTTTTCAAAATGTCATTGTATTTTTTCATATAAAAAAAAATGCTTGCTTAATTCTTCTTCTTATTATTATTACAGTGAATATTACATTTTACTGTACTTATTTCTGTCACAATTTCTTCAATTTCAGGCATCTAGCTTTTATCTCGAATCGTGCTTTTATTATGATGTGTGTTTTTTTTTTTTTTGCCGGAAGCTTTCACTTTACCGGATAAACAGTTCGCAACACAGCACAGTGTGATCATTGAAGACTTTAAGTCGCCTCTGAAATCTCATCTCTTTACACTGGTCTTTGAGTCTGACAAATGAAATGTAGGATGCAGTTTTGGAATGTTTGCATTTTAGATTACTGGAAGCCCAAAACATAGAGAAAAAGTTGTGTTTACGAAAGAAAACATATTAGTGTGGATGTGGCTCCAGAAATGGCCTGGGTAGACTGGGGAGGGGGCTATGCATAAGAATAGAGTACAAATATGCATTTGAGAGAATGTTTACATAGTGGATCAAAATCATATTTCAAAGATCCTGTTTTCCCATTATATCTTCTAGAATCTTAAAGATTCCAAACCTCCTGATAGGCTGCCTCCTTTTCACGTAGCTTCCTTTCCAGCTTGCGCCGTTCGTATGTCTCCTCCTCATCCTCCTCTCGCTCTCTTTTCTTTTCTTCTCGACTTCTCTCCCTTCAAAACACAAATGCACCCACCCAACATTAGAAACTAGCAATTACACTAATAAACAACACCTACAAAGGAAGACAAAGATTTTAGACAAACATCTTTGAAGATTCTCAAATGTTCTTAACAGAGAAGTCTAGTTACAGTGCTTGCGAGGCAGCACTAGAGTTAGACTTTCGTACTTCAGCCTTAGGTGTGCCATCTATTTTTGGTTATTGTAAACTTTATGCTTTTCAAGAAATGTAAGACTAAAATCTCCCGCTGATTTACACTGATAGAATTTTCAGCAATGTTCATTCAAAATTTAACTGACAGTGATTACATCATTGTAATATCTGACACTATTCTTTTTGTCTTTACAAGCGCTGGCACCATTCTCTTTAAAGACAACATGAAACAGTATGCACTATGCATTTGACTTACATTTCTGAATGAAATGTAATATGGGGAAAAAAATGTAGGGCAGGATTTAATCTCATTCCTTTTTCAAGATTTGATTGGATTGTTAAAATCAATCTATGATATTATTGCTTAAAATAATTATTGGACAGCAAATGGGGTCAATATTGATTTCATGTAATCTTTAAAAAACATTATGGGGGCCTGGGTAGCTCAGTGGTAAAAGATGCTGGCTACCACACCTGGAGTTCGCTAGTTCGAATCCCAGGGTGTGCTGAGTGACTCCAGCCAGGTCTCCTAAGCAACCAAATTGGCCCAGTTGCTAGGGAGGGTAGAATCACATGGGGTAACCTCCTCGTGGTCGCTATAATGTGGTTCGTTCTCGGTGGGGCGCGTGGTGAGTTGAGCGCGGATGCCGCGGTAGATGGCGTGAAGCCTCCCCGCGTGCTATGTCTCCGTGGCAACGCGCTCAACAAGCCACGTGATAAGATGCGCGGGTTGATGGTCTCAGACGCGGAGGCAACTGGGATTCATCCTCCGCCACCCGGATCAAGGTGAATCACTACGCGACCACGAGGACTTAAAAAGCGCACTGGGAATTAAAAAAAAAAACCATTATGGACACACACCTTGATCTGCTTCTGTCTATACTTTGATCACGACTTCTTTCTTTTTCCCGCTCTTTTTCTTTCTCCTTCGTTCTTTCGCGGTCACGGTCTCGCTCTCTCTCTCGCTCCTTTTCTCTCTCCTTCTGCCTCTCTCTCTCACGCTCCTTATCCCTCTCTCGATCACGTCGTTCTCTCTCTCGTTCCCTCTCTTTGTCCCTGTCTCCCCTGTCTTTCTCAACCTGCTGTCGTTCTCTATCCTTCTCCTCCTCCAGTTTCTGCAGGGTTCCGATGGGGAAAGAGAGACATTATTTCACATAACTGTAAGAACACACATATAGAACAAGGGCAAAGTTTTACAATCTCCCTGAAAACACAGGGAAACCAGTGTCTCAGTACGATAAAAATCAGATGATGTTCTCTGCAATAATAAAACCATGTCATGTCAAATTTCAGTATTCAATAGCAATATTAGTGAAATTTCAGTATTTTTGATACCACAGCAAAAACTATTATGCAATTAAACACACCCTTTTTTTTTTTTTATTTAAATACTGATATATGAAATTAAAACAGTGGCATGTAGCCTTAAAGTGTTTCTCAACTAAGTAAACACCGCATCACATTTTTTTCAAACAATTAAGTTAATCATTCATAATAAAGAACGAAGAAATAAATAAGCAGTGAATGGTTCTCTTTTTTTTTTTGTCAATATTTTTGTTTGAATAATATTAACAACATATTAGGCAGTGGCAGGTCTATTCTGCAAGGCCAATTACATGGATCTGATATTTTATCCTGCCTGTAGTTTACACATTTTTGTTGATTTCTTTTTTTTATTTTTTTTTATTTTTTTATTTACAAACATACAATAATGTTATATAGGCCTTTACAGTAGTAAATAACAACTAAAATAGCCTATGCTAAATGTAAAAAAAATATAATAATAAAACAGCAGGAACAGTCTGGCCATTTATTTGAAGTTATTTCAGGTATTGTCCTCTAGTGTAATATTATCAAAATGTATCATATTTCAGGTATTGGAGCAATTCACCAATGATGATCAATAACCTTTAATTCAGTCTGACTGCGTTATACACCGATGCGTCCAAATATGAAACTGCACTTGTCTCAAACAGATGAAGACATGTCGACCCGATATCATGTTGAACTCGTTATAAATGGACACGTCGTGATTTAGTTTCAGATTTTCTGCGTCCTAGACACTTACATCGTCAGCGAGCATCACAGTAGCCTATCATTCTTACAATATGAATTTAACCATGTATTATGCTGCATTTCCCACAAAAGAATTTCGCCGGCCAAATGGCGAATACATTACTCAAACTCTGGTATCTTTTCTCCCTTGATATAGCACGTCTACAGAGGCAGAATATTTGTATGAATGAACAAAGTCAGAGCTGTGTGGCTTTAAAATAGATTTGCGAGTGCATATGACACGCACACGCACTGGGAGATTTCATAAAGCAGTGTCCAGTTTTTAGCAAGAGCAAAGGACGTCCGCATGCGAGCGGAGAGATTCGCGCTTGCACAGCAGGTACATGGATGCACACTCGCATGATATGCATGCGTTCACGACATTCACAATAGTATTATAACGCCAAAGAGCTACTGTGTATTAAGCTGGACTATGGTCTATTAAGCCAATAATTTTAATTTACCATCACAATAAATTTTTATAGTATTTATTTATGCGTTTTGATTTCACTTGGTGAATTTATCATCAATCTCCGCGCATCCCCTGACATGCTCTGTGGCTTTAGACAAACCAAATGCAAAGATATGCATGTGAGTGTGCAAAAGCAGCCAACTGTCAGTCACACAGTTCACCGGGTAGTGAACTGATTCGGTGGTTGGTACTACCAATACAGTAGAAAGACTGGATTCATTATGTTTTTATTTTAATATCAACTTGGTACCAAAGGACCCTACCACAAAAAAATAGTCTATTTAAGTCATAATTCACATAAAAGCAAGGTTAATCATTTTCATTCACTGATTTATTTACAGAGCAGTTTTGCAGAGATATTTCAACAAACAGTAATACACTGTATTCCATCGAAATACACTGACTTTGGCAAAATGAATGAAATCAGAGAGGTGGAGTCTCACCCAAGCGTCGTCTTCTGTTGTCTTTCAGGCCTCAGCTGACCCAACAAATGTAAACATGAACATAAACAGATGCTGGCCATCCAAAGACAGAGAGGCTACAGAATAAACTAACAGTTTAAAAATCACTTTGACAATAGGAGACAATGTCTGCTTTACAAAATGTTTGCTTTACAAACTTGTGGACAGCACCTTTCAGCTCTGAATGGTCAACGCCGAGAAAAGAGAAGATGCAAGGCAAAAAAAAAAAAAAAAAAAAAAAAGAAGCAGGACCGAAAGATGCGTATACTGTATAAGGGGTTGGATAGCATGGGAGTGGCATTCATTTCAGTTAATTTTAATGAGCCAAAAGGTCTAATATCTTAAGTTTCTTTTTGTGAACTTACCTCAAAATAAAAACCGGTTTGGACAGTTCTTTGTATTTCACTATCTCTCTTATTTTATGTAAAAAAAAAAAAAAAATCGTTTTATGGGCCAAAAAGTCCCATTTTCCAAGCCCTCTCTGACCCTTAGAATTAAACAGCTTTTCTTTTGTTTGTTTTTTGCTGCGGTGTCTTTAAGACTACTATGTAAATGCCTTCACCGCATGTGAAATAAGATACAGCGCTTTGCTGCACTTATTCTTGACCTGCGAGTTTGCTGTCTGGTTCAGTACAGCTTTTAACTGCCCTCTCTTTTGCAGTCAGAAATACATTGTGACATGTTCACCAAACAATCCATGCTGAATGTAACACACAAACTGCTAAGACCAGACTGAAATGCTCAGGGATCTTCCTAAAAATAAAACTCAGCCACTCTTTTCTAACGCTGGAATAAAGGATATGCAGAGCAGCAGATGCTACACACATTCAGAAACATTCAGGAACACACATTCAGGTTTCAGCAGATTACACCTGCCGACATGTATCAGTAACACAACCACGGACACTAACACACAAGCAAGAGATAGAAAGAGATAGAAAAGGAAAAATTGGAAATATGATGATCTTACCTGAGAAATCTTCAGTTCTGCACGTGCTGTGAAAGGGCGCCCCCTTCCGACTGCAGTGAAAAATACTGCAGTGGTTATTCAGTACTGCACTTCTCACCAAAATGCTTTTGGACATAGAAGACCCACAATGGTTCACTCAGCTCTGCGCACACAAAACTTTCCAATCACAAATGTGGTTTATCGAGCAACTTGTTGATGAACATGTTATATTTCAGCAGGTCATTTTTAACACTATTGTATGGTCAATGAAGTGCAACATTCCTGAGGCCCAGAGCCAGTTGCACCTTTGTAGATCCTCCAGAAGGGGGCGCCCAACATATGTAGAGTAGAAATGGAGTCTCATACTTACATGCTCTATTCCAGCAACTTTTTCCAAAGCTCTGAGATTCATCTTGCTTTAGTCACCATATGACCTCTACCGTAACGGTGGGGTTTAATGAACAGATTAGCTTTAGAGGGAGGTTTACAGTTCGTTCATGCACTTTTTTTTTTTTGGTAAATCTAGCTTGAACTGGTTCTGTCAATCTGCTGCCATTGCCCCCCACTCAGAGAACAATGTACAGGGTTTTTGTCTTCTCTGTTTGGATGTTACCTTTACTACAAGCATGAGTTCTTCTTGAGAACAGCTTCTAAAGCTGCTGCCTGACTAAATTAAATGAGATTGTTAGGTGTTTCTTGATTTAGACAAGTTCCCTACACTGCTGTCTAAAATGGGAAGGATATATTAAAGTGGACAGTATATGCATCAGACTATATAATATGATTCTACTGATTTGTTTGTGTGAATTTGCTCTGCCCTTATTTAGGTTCTTGAAAAGTCTCAATTAAAATGATGTGGGAATACAGAACTCTAGATGTGGCCGTCTTCAGTCCACAGACTATGCTAAGAGAGGGAAAGAGAGAGAGAGGGAGAAAAAAAAATAAAAAAGTGTGTTACCTTGTGTGTGTCTCTGAATTTGCTAATCTCTCTGGAAATCAGGTCTCGCTTGTCATCCTCCATCTCCATGGCATTTATATCATTCTGGAAAAAATGTAAATAAAAACACATACACATACACACACAAACACGCAAACAGATAGATTAGACCATATCAGAAACTTCAGAAAAACAACCCATAGTAGAAGAGGACTTTTAAGAACAATAATTAGCATTAGTGGTCCAACAACTACTGTGTGCATTTTTCGTTTCCCTCTTTGATTTGTAACTTGTGGCACCTAATAAACATGCAACAAAAAATAAAAATTATAGAGCAAATAGTTTTCCAAACAACTGATGTCCACATATGTGGACAGTGGGACTAAGCTGAGAATTTTTTTTAATAATATCAAGCTATAGAAAAAGTCTTTTATAAAGTTTTATCAAATTGTTTATTATGTTCCAGGAGTGTTGGTTATTCATGTTTTTGAGATGTTACAGACATTACAGCTGATTTTCTGTAAAGCTGCTTTGGAACAATGTGTATTCGGAAAAGCACAAATAAAAAAAATTTAAAAAAAAAACATACAAATAAAAATTATTTGACTTTGTGACATATGCTACAATATTTGCTTCTTCTTTGGCAACAAAATCTCAATGTTCTCTCTTTGCACTGTCAAACAAACAAATGATAGCCAGTTCTGAAGCATTTTACCAATCAGAAATTAGCATAATTAATTCTGATACAAGTAATGGCCAGCATCATCCAATCACTGCCAACCATGTTAAAATAAAATGATACATTATAAATTCTGAATCTATGTACTGCTTACCATTATCCCATGTCTGCGAAACATGTTGAGTGGTCCAAACATCATCTGCGGCCTGGAACTGAACTTTTGATAAGACGTTTGGATTGAATGCACTTGTCTTCATAGAAATCTATAGGATGCTCCCTTGCTACATATTTAGTGAATGACTTGACCTCCAGTGTGCTGTCTGTCTGCACTGGTCTCAGAACAGTCCGAAATGCACCGTATTTTCATCCTAACACCATATAAAGTCTCTGAAAGCAATTTTTTTTTCTCAATGTGAAAATGCAGAGTAAATATAGGATTTCTAATGAAAACCTTGTGCTATTGTACACTATAGTGTACATTGTGTTGAGTAACGTAGTGTTTCGTGATAAGTTGCTAAAATTTTTAAAATTACATATCAGATGAAACTAGAGACTCTAATCTTTTGACTCAAACAGGTTTCAATGTAAAAACGTAATTAGGTTTCTTAACAGATGTAGCTTTGTTGGCGTTTCTCCCAAAGACAAACTCTGCTGTGATCGGTGCCATGTTGTTTTGTCACATGACTCTGTACATCTTAGTTTAACCTTTTACTGACAGCACAGAGTCTCCTGAACTGAGATCAGTCGGTTTAAATGAAATTATATTACGCGTTTCATATAGGGAAGCCAGAATACAGCATCCACACATGTGTACGCAGGGTCGCACGAGGTTAAGTGGAACTTTCTGGAGAAAGCTGCAGTAATTAAAGTGATGATACTATGACAGGGCTTTTCTCAGGTCAGTACAGTTACCATGGTAAAAGTAAAAACGTACCTCCTTCTTCTCTCTACGTTTCTTGCGTTGATGGGCATCAGCATCCTGTGAGGAGGCCGTGAGCTCACTGGAATACTCCCGGATCAGACCGTCGATAGCACCCTTCACCATCTGATCACGCCGCTTTGTCTCATCATCCAGAACCTCTTCAGCTGTAGCGTCTTCTCTAAACTGAGGAGCCTATATGGGGGACATGTTTTTGCATTACATGTGAAATGTATCAGTTTACAAACTCCTCTAAGGACTAAAGGACATATTGTATTGATTGATTTAGCAGTTCAGAGTCATAGAGGCCTATTTACCCCATTTGGCCTCTTCTGATTGGCCTTCCAGGTGTCCAGCTGAGCTTTGGTCTTTGCATCCACTTTCACAAGTAACTTCTTATCTCCCACTTGCAGCTCATGAAGTAGTCGGAGAGCTCTCAGCGTGGACTCAGGCTCTTTGTACTCACAGAAACCAAACGCTACACACAAACACAAGTAGAAGTTTAATATGCATCACAACATCTGTTAAAATGTGAATAAAAAGATCTGAAGATAAAGATGTTTTTTAACCCTGGAACGCATATGGGAATATAAAATGACCCAGCGCCTAGTTTTTAATAACTGCCACTCCTGGTATTCCTCAATTAAGGTGTCTTCTATCATATGAACTGACTTTTTTTTTTTGTTTGTTTTTTTTTTTAGTTTAATATGTTTTTTTTAACTACAAGACAATTTGCATCACTACCCCTTGAATGCATATATGGGTCCTATATAACAAATAGGTGTATGGTATTCAATACATTTAACACTGGTATTACTTTTGTAATACATTGATTTTTTCAGTTTCCATTTGTTATGTAATTAAATATATGTTAAATACCATGTTCATATTTATGTGTAGTATGCAAGTATAGAAAGTTGTCATTCAGCTAAAGCTTACATCCAAAGTGCTTAAAACCAACTGATCTCAGTTCAGGAGACTCCGTGCTGTCAGTAAATGTTTAAACTTTCGATGCATGGAATCATGTGACAAAACAACACGGTGCCAACCACAGCGGAGTTTGTCTTTGGGAGAAATGCCAACAAAACTACATCTGGTAAGAAACCTAATTAAGTTTTTACATTGAAACCTGTTTGAGTCAAAAGATTAGAGTCTCTAGTTTCATCTGATATGCCATTTTAAAATGTTTTGCAATTTATCACGAAACACCATGCTGCTAAACACAATGTGCACTAATGTGTACTTAGCAAAAAAAAATTCAAAAGAAATACTATATTTACTGTGCAGCATCACATTGAGAATTAATGGGTTCTTTCAAAAGCTGAACAATTTTGCATTCAGAGGCTTTATATGGAGTTGGGACGAAAATAAGGTGAATTTTGAACTGTTCTGAGATCAGTGCAGACAGACAGCACACCGGAGGTTAAGCCATTCACTAAAAAGGGAGCAAGAGAGCATCCTATAGCTCTCTATGCAGCTAAGCGCATTCACTCCTACATTCCAACCAAAAGTTCAGTTTCAGGCTGCAGATAATGTCTGAACCACTCAACATGATAATCAGTGCATAGATTCAGAATTTATAATGTATAATTTTATTTTAACATGGTTGGCAGTGATTGTATGATGCTGGCCATTACTTTGAATCAGAATTATGCTCATTTCTGATGTAATGTCTGTAATGTCTCAAAAACATGAATAGCTACTTCAAGGCCTAAGTAATCAAACAAAAACAAAAAAAGTCTGTTAAAACTGACATTGCTAGAGCTCACCAATGAGACATTTGGAGACTGGGGTGGATTACAGACGACTGACAGGCTTAACGCTGAGGATTATTAGTCTTACTTTTTACCTTGCAGTTTTCCAGAAGCCCCCTGGACTCTTTTCCAGCTGAGGACCAAACCACATTTCTGCAGAACAGAAGGAAAATAAGGACCAGACTTAATCTGTGACAAGCTGTCTATAAAACACTTACAATGGATGCTTACTGAGCAAGTGTTCCAGAGGCTGTATAAGCAGAGAAGTGAAGCTCTTTGTTAAAGCAGTTGCATGAATTCGTCAGTAATTATTATTATTATTTTTTTACATTTTTAATGAGTCTCAAAACACCATGACAAAATATGAAGATATGTTAAGCTCTCAGTCAGTAGAAATGGACAAATAAAACACCTGATGTCCTTGTACTCTACAGCACATAAACTCACCGCCAACAGCTGTCGCACCAGCATGTCAGAGGCCTTTTCTGAGATGTCTCCCACAAACACTGTGGTGGTCGGCCCTGTGTTGGCACCTGTACCTTCCTCAAGCTCCTTGGTATGGGTGGCAATGGCCTCCCTAGTCAGCCCCAGTGGCTTCTGAACTAACTGCACTGTAGTTGGTACCAAAACCTGTGGTGTTCAATTAAAACAAAGGTACATTTCAAGTGTACCAGTTAAGACATTACATACATACTGAAAAAAAAAAAAAAACTCTGTTAAGTAAATATAGCAGAAAAAATTACGTACTTTCTTCATTTAAGAAGTTAAAGCGTAAATTTTAAAATACTAAGTAAATTCTACATTTGTACTTACATTTAAACATGTCAAATGAATGCTCTAGTCTATCTTATTAGTAAATATTACCCTATTCGTGATTGTTATCTTTATATTGTGTCATGTATCGATCTTAAAGTAAAAAACTATGTCATATTTATTTTCTAATTTGAGTAAATTTCACAGGTAAATTAAAATAAGTAAATTTTACATAACTTTTCGAAGCTTTTCGAACAAACTACATAGCATGCATTAAGCTTCCCCGTGGAAGGGTTCCGTAAGTGTTACATGATTAAACGTGTTTATAAGGAAAGTTCAAAATGTGAAATGTTCCAATAAAATGTTCATTTAAGTTTTACTTAATGCGCATTCTCATAGTTTTGCAGTTCCAAGAAATTATTAAGGCTTAATGCCATATTTATTCTATGTTGTTCGTAACAGTTGTCAGTTGAGGGCGCTATTTTGCTGCTGTTGTTTTTGACACCCAATTCTGCTTGGTGTGGGTCTCAATAAAGCTCATTTGGTACCTTTGGAGTGTGTGGTTTTTTTAAAGGGGCGTGGCTAATCCAGCTCAGTTTATGGAAATTAAAGAACTGCTAAAATTGCTTACAGCACCTTTAAGTAGATTTTACTTAATTATATACCATTAAAATTTACTTAAAATAAACTGTGCACAAAAACTTGCTAAATAAAGCGAATCTTTCAAATCCTTTTTTTCAGTGAGAAACCTGATTATCAAGGAAAGGTAATTCCCAAGTAAAAGGATTCACTCGTGTTCAGCTCTTAACTAAATAACAGCATTTATAAATATACAATAGCTGCTGAGAATTAAACGCAGCTCAATAAGTACCCATGAAACCAATAGTTTCAGAACTCTCTGTACATACCGCTGGGGAAGGAGGCATCATTCCCATATGCATTGAAATTATTGGACTCGCTGACAAGGGAAAAAAGAAAAAGAAATATTGAACAACATAGATGAGCTGTAATGCGGCTGTACTGTTAATACTATAAAATGATCAGGAATAAACTGGACTCTGTAAAGCTGAATTTCTCCTTGGCAATCAATAAAATGTCTATATCCATCTAATATGGGCTTGTTTCCAATTTTTTAACTACAGCTACATATCTCTGAATATGACACTACAGTATAATTATCTCAGATTTGTTAAGAGAAAATGGAGATTAATTCATTATCTCTCTCTCATATTTAAGACATACCTGTAGGGACATTGGTGGGAAACCCTGCAAACTGTGTGGCAGAAATGCCAGGGGGTAACTGGGGTATTGGGTTCAGATGAGGAGGGAATGACATCTTCTGTTACACCGATCTGTGAGATAGATTCTCATGAAGATCCACAGAAAAATAAAATAAAAATAAAAGTGTCTGGCCATGCAAAGTCATTGTAACTGCTGAGCAATGATTGCCCTCATAATAGAACATTTGTTTACAGAGGGCAAATCATGAGATAGTCTTTAATGATTTAATAATGCAGTGAATATTGGTATCAGTTTCTGCTACAAAACAGCAAGAACCTCATTTGCATGATTCCATCTATGTTCTGCATTATGAGGTCAAAGCAAAAGGTCTTTTTTCATCCAGTGCTGGATAAATCCAACATTTTATAATGAAC
The DNA here is from genome assembly GCF_019703515.2 of Myxocyprinus asiaticus. Classification (NCBI taxonomy): domain Eukaryota; kingdom Metazoa; phylum Chordata; class Actinopteri; order Cypriniformes; family Catostomidae; genus Myxocyprinus; species Myxocyprinus asiaticus. The sequence goes on along the minus strand of NC_059364.1, from coordinate 16,100,755 downwards.
CAGCACCCACTGCATCCACATGCACACTATGAGATCCAAATAAACGCATTTTAACCAACATGAAACAGAGGGCCGGCTGGAAAATACATGTATTGCTCTACATTAACTCAATTATTGATTAAGACTCACCAAATTAGGGGTTTTAGGATCAAGGCTTTCTGTCCGTCGCAGGTATGTATAGATAACGCCACGTTCAGTTAAATACTTAAGTGTTCAGTGTTTCCCTCTGATTTTGGTCACGCGTTCCTCTGATAATAAGAGAGTGTCCAGAGAAAAATCATAGAAATAAACGAGTAGAATGGCAATTTCAGTATGAAACAGAATTTAGAAATGGGCGGGGCTCAGTGGCCCAAACTTTGTCTCTAATTGTTCAGTTACGGTGGGTCTAATTGTCTTATTTTAACGTTTCAGAGTGGATATTTAATTAAATTGTAACTTGAGAGCGACTATTCGGATGTAAATTATCGTCAAGATCGCTGCTAAAGTAGTCAATTCAACGGCATTGTCAGGGGCTGTTCAGACCAAAATCGTCCTTGCGCTTAAAAAAAGCGATGCGCAGCACAACGATTATATCACTGCGTCTAAAAACAACGCGGTGCTTCTGCACGACACACGAAAAACTTCGAGATGTGGTGCAGCGGTCAAAGACGTGCGTCAAGCGCATTGTTTAGATAGAAAAACTTTAAACACAGCGCAGACGCAAAAAACGATTCGGTGTGAACAGCCCCTTATTATGTACCCTGTACTTTTTCAGCTTCGTTTGTGATTACTCCATTATGCATTTAGTTAGTTATTTTATCTAGACTGCTTGGGCGGATTTTCACCTATATGTCAGCTAACACTGCTTGATCTAATTGAAGTAAAAAATAATACACGTTTTAGTGTACAAATGTGTTCAGTAAAAAAAAAAAAAAAAAAAACTAACTTAGATTTGAATGGAGATTTTGATTTCTGAGCCGACAAAAGCCCCCTGGAGGAAGACTCTGGATGCACAATCGAGTAACGTTATTAGCATTTGCCACTCAATGAGAAACATCCATCTACCGGAAATTCTCCTATAGGCAGCACAACGTCACATTATTGCTACAGCGCCACCAAACGTCTAGCTGGCCTTCTTTCAGCTACATTACGTAAGATTTTTTGGTTAAAAATGAATAAATTGCCATTATTGATTGAGTACATACGTGGGCTATCTGGGAATGCTTTTAAAGATACTTCTGCAACACTTTGTTGATGTTGTTTTGGTGTTAGTTGTGTGGAAAACATCGATTATAATCGGATTTGTAGACAGAAGAGTGCTAAACTCGCCGCACCAGCGTGATCAAATTACGTCATGCGCGTGCTCGCGAGGGGCAGTCAGAATCTGGCAGGGCGCAAATTTCGGCACAACAACTGCGCATGCGCTTGTCTGCTTGTGTCTTTCAGCATAGATGTTAAAATGAGCGGAAGAAGAAATAGTTCCCATCCTGCACAAGTATTTGCTAATATAACCTAATCCTTTTTCATTTCACTTTGAAGGTTATGAATATTGATCATGTTCATGGAAACCAAATAATAATAGCCCTAGTTAAAAAAAAAAAAAAAAATATGTTAGAATCGATATTTTTGATACATTAGTATCGGAAGTATCTATACTTTAGGATCGATCCGCCCAGTACCGGTGTTGTGGATCAACTGGGGATCTGGGGATGTGCGCGTTCATGTGACTAATTTTATTTGCCTTTTCAGCAGATTCGTTCAATGTGAATTGTCAATGAGTTATTTTTCATGTTAACTTGGGACATTGGTTTGAAAAGGAACTGGCGTTTAAACTTGTCAAGAGCAGTTAATCGTCAGTGGAACTCTTTAATTTGCTAAACTAAAGCATCATAGGCTGAAATGTGTCAATAATAGGCATATACTCTTCAATTACTTCCATTTATCAACAACAAAAAATATATATATATTAGTATTATACGTTTAAGAAAATGATTCTTTGCTCAAAGTCTGGTTGGTCTAGCAGTGAGTTTGATTCCACAATAATAGAGCTGGGTTCAATTCCCCAGCAAACATCTTCATATTTAAATAATTTGATATAATAATATCCTTTACTTTTCAAAGGTTCTGTGCATAACAATGTCGTATATTTATGATTACTCATGACACTGCCAAAAGATGATCTTTCAAAAGTGCAGTTTTGTTTTTATGTGGAGACTGGAGAGCATGTACAAAGGCCAAACTGACCAATGATAAATGATACTCTGAGAAAGCATGAGAAAGTTCTTCAGAAACAATGATTGTGTTTGTTTGGCAAAATATTAAGCTCTTAAGATTTTATCTTAAATCTCAAAATGGTCTGACATTTAAAAAAAGCCTGTAAACTATAGACAGCGTAGTTCTTAATTTTCTTCTCAGTGATTCAACCATTCTCAGAAAATTCTGTGGGTTATACTGTGACTACTGGCTGTCAGATTCGGTTGCAATTTTGATAGATTTGTTTAAAACAATTTAATAAATTGTGTCTGTGTTTTACAAAATAGTTCTCAATAGACCTATTAAAAGTACATCATAACCTTCAACAAAGATACAATTGCACATAATGAACCAGGATTTGAACCGATATGCTGAGTGATGTACCAGTGTGACTTACCACTGAACCAGCATCCCAGCTCCAGTTAATACATCACTTTGTTCATTTTAAATGGTCAAATTCATTAGAACAGACATCGATGAAACACTTTGGTTTAATAATGATACCAACATTTTTTATAATGTGCAAATCGTCTTTTCTTTACTCATTGACAATTCACATTGAATTAATCTGCTGAAAAGTCAAGTAAAATTATTCACATGCACGCACACATCCCCAGTTAACATGATCCCCAGTTAATCCATAACACCAGCTGGAGAAACTAACTACACTGTTCAGCTCAGTTCAGTGACAGTCACACAGTTCAGGACAGTGTCATTGCAGTCTAGATGGATGTTTATCTGTTAGCCGTTTCGCTAAGTTGTTTACCTGCTATAATGCTTGGATATGTTGTCTGGTAGGGTTGTTGAAGCTTACATTGCTTGTCATGGTTTTATGAATTGAATATTACTCGTGTGTTAACCGATCACAATGTATCTACGTTGTCCGATGAAGTTACTGTGACATGTTTAATATGTATAACTTCTGAAATTGACTTCTTGTAATTGTTATATTGCATATTTAAGCATATTATTTTTACATTGAATAAAGTATATTTTATCCCCATCATTACTGAATCCTTGTTTTATGTTTTTAGTTTATTGTGTGTTATTGTGTGCATTGCATAGACATGCTATTGTAGTAACTGAGACTGGATAATTGTAGTACAATTAAAACATTAATAGTAGATAAAACACTTGAATAATCATATTAAGATCTACTGGTGGTGGCAGAGGAGAGTCCCCTGTTCTCTGTTTAAAAGTGCTTTGAGTGTAGTGTCAGAAGTGTAAAATTCATTCATTCTAAATATGTAAATAAGAGTGTTGTTTATCTTCATCAAAGCAAGTAATATTTCCGTTTTAAATATTTAATCGTATAACATAATATCAACATGAAAATAGCACGTTCTGACTCCAGCTCATGTCATGATAACATACATAAAGGCAGCATAAAAGTAATCCATAAAACTCCAGTAGTTTAATCTATATCTTCTGAAGAGAATCAATTTAGGTGAGAACAGACCAAAGTATAACTAATTTTTTAATGTACATCTCGCTATTGCAGTCTCTAGGCACAATTATGATTTCAAGCTGGATTACACTTCCTAGAAGTTCCTAAAGCAACTCCTCCATAGACATCCATTAAAAAAAATGGCCTCTTGTCTCTTCGCCGGTGTACTTCCCATAGAATGTCTGTGGGACCGCCCATAATGATATGTTATACTAAACTTGTAGGCTCCCCTATATAGAATGGTTCTGGCAGAGCGCTAGATGGCACTAGAAAGTGTAATCAAGCATGATATCATGATAGCCAAGGAGACTGCAGATGTCAAGATTTATAGTGAAAACGGACTTATTTTGGTCTATTCTCACCCAAAACCGACTGAAGCACTTTAGAAGACATGGCTTAAACCAATGGAGTCTTTTGGATTACTTTTTTTGCTGCCTTTATGTGCTTTTTGGAGCTTCAAAGTTTTGGATCTCTTTCACTTGCATTATATGGACCTACAGAGCTGAGATATTCTTCTAAAAATCTATGTGTTCTGCAGAAGAAAGAAAGTCACATCTGGGATGGCATGAGAGTGAGTGAATTATGAGGGAATTTTCCCTTTAAGCAGACATAGTAAGTTATATCCCAGAACATGCATTGCCAATGCAGTTTGATATAAACGCACTACTATGTCTGGATGGCATTACATTTAAAATGAGCCCATGTAGTGAAGTATGGAGAGAGACCTAATCTCATTAAACACCAGATGGAGCCAAAGTGCAGCGAATATGGACTAGATCAATAACTATGCTCTCATGCAATAATAATAATAAATAAAATAAAAAACTTCTATATGAATAAATAAATGTTTGTTTTTGCTTGGTTATGATAATTTCATTTGATCCCTTGTCGAGCCTAGATTTTGTAATATCATTGTGTATCTGTGTGGTGTCTGTGCAGGTTGGTTGCTCGCATAATAGGATTTACATCACGAATAAGAGCTAATCTGCCTCTGTGTTCAATACTGGTGAAAAAGCCACCACAACCCATATGGAAACAAAAACCTACCAAGAGCTGTGGAAATAAACGCTGAAATAAGGCCAAACAACTGTTTTAGACGTCAACAGCTTGGTGCAACATCCTTCATGGCTCTTGGTATTCCAGACATTTCTATAGAGCATAAATAATCTGTCATACAGCCTTGCTAAGGACACTGGATCTGTTTTCAACTAGGCGTGATGGGAATTTGTTGACGAGACAGCGGGCAAGCCAAAATACTTACACAAGCCAAGCGATAGTGCAGAGATGGAAATTTCCAACAACGCAAAAAGGCATACCATCTCTCCTGCCACATCTTTTTTTAAACCACGCCCCTCAAAACAAACCCACGCTCTATGAGTTTCTGATTGGCCGGGAGGAAGGTGTGTCATCGGGTGTGACGCAGGTTGGTCGCTCCATGAATAGAAAAACGTGGCTCGCGCCGCGGTGAGCGAGCGGAAAAAAAAAATCCCACATTTATTCCAAACAATTGGATGGTGGAGGGCTGTTAGATTTTTTGTGGGGCGACCTCAAGTTTTCACACAAAGTGTGTAGCTGAGCTTCACCTTCCACTATTCACCGGCTCATGAATATGAATTAAGTGGAAGACTTGAAATAAAACCGTCGCGCCAGTGACTTGAGGTTCTACTGCCATTTGACATAGACGAGTGAAAGCAACACTGTGAGACAGTCTGTTATTTAAAACCAAGTCTTCATTTTATTTCGTTGTATTTTTTGAATTCTCAGCATGGCCCTGAGAGGATCGCTGTCCAGATTATTGAGGTCCACGTTTAGTTTTTGTCAACAGAACCGATCGCATTCTGTCGCGATTTTGGGTGCTCCGTTTTCCAAAGGGCAGGTGAGAAACACATGTTTGTTCACAGAGAAGTCAAGCTCAGGCACTTGGAAAGTTAAATTTGTGAACAGTGTTATGATGGTATTTTTATGATTCTCATTCAGAAAAGGAGAGGGGTGGAGCATGGACCCAAAGCAATTCGGGATGCGGGTTTGGTGGATAGACTTTCAAATCTTGGTAAGTACATAATTGTTTTATATACACTTTTCCTGTCGTTGTCCTTGTTTAATTTAATGTGCTTGTAAATGAAGTAAAATCAGCGCTCGCATGCTCTTATGCAACGCATGTGAATCGGAAACAACGTACTGCATGAGGTGTTACATAATCCAACTCTCCCTGTCTAGGAAGGGAGGTTTTTACCAAAAAAACGGTACATTTCACAGCTCACATTCTCTTTCACGTAGCAATAATAGCGGATGTGGTCATTTTGTGGGATTTCTAAGATGTTAACACTTTAAATGGGGGGAAAAAACGAATGAAATGAAAAATGTCTGGATGTTGCGTCTGGCCACATTGAACTGACCTACGTGCGTCACTGTGACTGCAGCTCTCCGCACATTGAGCAGAGATGCCACGAGACAACCTGACAACTAGACCTGCGACATCACATAACAAAGAGTTATTTTTAAGTCTCGTTATGGTTGGTTCAGTCGATGTATTTATACAGTAAGGTTGCAAATAACGTTTTAGGTGGCCTGTTTTTTTTAAATTTATTTATTTATTTATTTTTTATTGCATAAACAAGAGTAAGCACTGCAGTTGAAAAAAATAAATAAATACAAGACACCAAAAAAGGCCACCATTAATGGCAACATGGTTTCAATGACGTCAAAGGGATAGTTCACCCAAAAATGTACTTACCCTCATGCCATCCCAGATGTGTATGACATTCTTTATTCTGCAGAACACAAATGAACATTTTTAGAAGACTGTTTCAGCTCTGTTTGTCCATACAGTGAAGTAAATTGTGGCTAGGGCTGAAACAATTAGCCCTAGATTAACCCTAACTTCATTTTTGGATCTATCCCTTTAGAGAAGCATACTCTAAACTTATGGAAACTCCACATGACACAAACTGGAAGGTCTTTTTTTCAGTATTCTCGCTCTGCAGATAAAGATTTGAAGGTTTAACTGTCTTGGAATTGGCTTGGAATGCTGAAAGTTGAAAGTTAATAAACTCAGCAAAAAAAGAAACGTCCCTTTTTCAGGACACTGTATTTTAAAGGTCATTTTGTAAAAATCCAAATAACTTTACAGATCTTTATTGTAAAGGGTTAAACAATGTTTTCCATGCTTGTTCAATGAACCATAAATAATTAATGAACATGCACCTGTGGAACGGTCGTTAAGACACTAACAGCTTACAGACGGTAGGCAATTAAGGTCACAGTTATAAAAACTTGGGACACTAAAGAGACCTTTCTACTGACTCTGAAAAACACCAAAAGAAAGATGCCCAGGGTCCCTGCTCATCTGCGTGAACGTGCCTTAGGCATGCTGCATGGAGGCATGAGGGCAGTAAATTGCAATGTCCGTACTGTGAGATGCCTAAGACAGCACTACAGGGAAACAGGAAGGACAGCTGATCGTCCTTGCAGTGGCAGACCATATATAAAAACACCTGCACGGGATCGGTACATCCGAATATCACACCTACAGGACAGGTACAGGATGGCAACAACAACTGCCCGAGTTAACACCAGGAACGCACAATCCCTCCATCAGTGCTCAGACTGTCTGCAATAGGCTGAGAGAGGCTGGACTGAGGGCTTGTAGGCCTGTTGTAAGGCAGGTCCTTACTAGACATCACCAGCAACAACATCACCTATGGGCACAAACCCACCTTCGCTGGACCAGACAGGACTGGCAAAAAGTGCTCTTCACTGACGAGTCACGGTTTTGTCTCGCCAGGGTTGATGGTCGGACTCGCATTTATCTTCGAAGGAATGAGCGTTACACCAAGGCCTGTACTCTGGAGCGGGATCGATTTGGAGGTGGTTGGTCCGTCATGGTCTGGGGTGGTGTGTCACAGCATCATCGGACTGAGCTTGTTATCATTGCAGGCAATCTCAACTCTATGCGTAACAGGGAAGACATCCTCCTGCCTCATGTGGTACCCTTCCTGCAGGCTCATCCTGACATAACCCTCCAGCATGACAATGTCACCAGCCATACTGCTCGTTCTGTGCATGATTTCCTGCAAGACAATGATGTCAGTGTTCTGCCATGGCCAGTGAAGAGCCTGGATCTCAATCCCATTGAGCACGTCTGGGACCTGTTGGATCGGAGGGTGAGGGCTAGGGCCATTCCCCCCCAGAAATGTCCGGGAATTTGCAAGTGCCTTGGTGGAAGAGTGGGGTAACATCTCGCAGCGAGAACTGGCAAATCTGGTGCAGTCCATGAGGAGGAGATGCACTGCAGTACTTAATGCAGCTGGTGGCCACACCAGATACTGACTGTTACTTTGGATTTTGACCCCACCCATATTCCATTTCTGTTAGTCACATGTCTGTGAAACTTGTTCAGTTTATGTCTTAGTTGTTGAATCTTTTTATGTTCATACAAATATTTACACTTAAGTTTGCTGAAAATAAAAGCAGTTGAAAGTGAGAGGACATTTGTTATTTTAGATTTTGACAAATATATTACTATTGTATTCTATGAATGGATGTAACCCCATGCTGTTAGTAGATTAAACATTAATTGTGATCAATCTTATTTTTTGTTGTTAATGACTAATTTTCATAATTTTAAAGTTGAATTTTGCCTCTAAATACAGTAGGCCTGTTTTCATACAAATACAATGCATTTAGTTCTACTGCATTACTCTTTTAATGTATAAAACAAAATATAATATAATATTGCATATCTATAATATTACTTATATAATATTATTCCATTGTAAGTGTCTCTGTGTAACCTCAATTTTTGTTTTAAGAAAATGAGGGGTGAGTCAAAATAAATTTTTGTGGTAATCAATATTATGCCTCAAATGCTGTCAATAGATCTTAACTTGTATTGAACCTGGAATATTCCTTTTTAAGAGAACGTATAGTACAAGATGTTTCAACTAAAAAGACTTGGAATCTGGGTAAATAATTTGTTTTTATGTGACTCATTATACAAAAATTGTGTGGATCTAAATACAGTTCTGAAACTGAATGTGATGCAGATGTTTTTTTTTTTTGTTGTTTTTTTTTTAAGCCATTCTGCTAGTCAGAAATTGAAGCGATGAAGTCATGGGATGTCTGTGGTGTTTTAATAGTTTAACCACTGCCAGTAATGTGAAAAGCAGTTCCCACCAACTCCGTGACGAGCTTTGGGACAGTTGGCTTCAGATTACAGGACATCTATAGCCTTTGTGGTTTAAATGACTAGTTTTCATTAATTAGGTAGTCCTAATTAATGATCGACTGATGTTTTTTTTAATGGCCGATGCCGATATCCAGAGAGCAGGGTGGCCGATAGGCCGATACAATGCCGATATATCACACAATTTAATATAGTAAATAACATTGCTAAAAAAAATGAATAAACTCTTATTTAGCACTAATATTTACTCTATTTCACACAAAACTTTAACTTTGTAAAATAGAATCTAAAAAAAATAATATTGTATTTTAAATGGTAGATAGCAGTTTCTTCAGATTTCTGTTTAGTCATTTTTTTTTTTATTTATTTGCACATGAAGAAATTGTTAATATATTAGGAAGAAGTAAATAACAGTACACACAGTAGTCCAGCAACCATGGATTGCATGTCCACATTAGCAATTGCATTTTCTCAAATACCAAATCAAACCAATTGCACATACAGTGCAAAGTGAATAAGTCATTTACTTATAGCACACATGAAGCACTTTTACTTTGAAGTGGCACTCTAACACTCAGCCTGGATCATCTGCTTGGATTGTCATGGACTGACCATCATGATTTGTGAATTATTAGAGGAACATTTGATCCTTATCCTTAAGATTTTGATTCTGGCTGATAAAATATACGCTTAAGAGGAAGATAGATGAGCATTGGACAGGAAGAAAACGCTGGATTTTCGTGAGGTTCGTGAATGACATCTTTTTAAACGAGATATCCACATATTTGCAGATGGTATATGATAGACTTTTTGTTGATATTTGCCTTTTTATCATTAGACAAGAATTACGAATATCGGCCAATTCATCGTCTCATCGATTTATCGGTCCTAATAAAGTAAATTAACATTGAATGTAAAATTTTATTTTTAATGACAGGAGGGAATGAGATGGACAGGAAACCCTGCCACTGCTACTATATGACAACTAATTGTTTATAATGGTAATTAAATAAAGGAGTAGAAAGTGTTACAATATTCTAAAGAAATTCCTTCTGAGCTTATGTCCTTAGTGGCTCTTTGGAATTTGCAAGTCACCTCAGAGAGTCTCACCAGCGGCCAGTTAGCTGTTATTCACATAAACCTTGTGCCGAGCTGGTTACATCATGTTCTCCATGTAATCCGATAGTTCCTGCTATCTTTAAGCCTGAGGTTTTTTCCTTCGGCGGATATGAACAAGTGACATACTTCTGACATCGCTTTGAAAGACCCTGTTTCACCTTAGATGTGGAGGATTTTCCCTTGTTATCATGAAAATGGAACACTGTATTTTTTTGTCTGTTTGGCTTACCTATTAGATGCCAGTTCTATCTATTGAGGACAGATGTTGTTTACATGTTGGACATTTGAATGCTTGTGGGGTTCATGGTAAATGTAATTTTTATGTAATTTATTCCTACATCATTAGTACTGTATGTAACTTAATATTGTTATTAAAACAGAAAAATGTTGTACTGCTGCTATTGCACTTAATGTATTGCTACTGTAACACAGTAAGAAATTACTGAGAATTACCATGAGAATATGGGACTTACAAACACATCACTCTTGCTTAATTGTCCTAAAAAATCTTAAAGGTCCAAACAGGCTTAATATTCTTTATTCAGAATCATTTATTTTATTGTTTTTAATTTATTTTGGGTTTAATGTGAACTTGACATGTCTTCACCGCTTACCAACTGTCATTTCATGGCCAACTGATGCAGTAATGTATTGTTGCATCCCTTTGACAAATGCTTGACATCAAGTATTTGGAGCTGTGAAAATAATCCTTTCCATAACACCTTATATGGCAAGAATTCTTGACCATACTATATCAGTACCTCTTATCCATTGCAACAAATATAGATGTCTTACTCTCTTTTCTAAGTGTTGATTATGAATGTCAAATGCATATGGCAAAACCGTTAACTAATTAGAGGAAATGGCTGTGACTCGAGAGATTTAACTGACTGATGCTCTGCTCACTGCTTACAAAATCACAAGGCTTTGAGTAAGTGCAAATGAGCAATGATTGTAAATGTGGTCCAAAATCTAAAACAAGATCTGAAAGTCTTAAAACATGGTTAAATCTGAGCCCTAACCTCCATCTTAACATATGTTGGCTGAGTTTTTATCAGATCCTACTCCTTAATACTCTCGTTGTGGCTTGTAATCAAGCAGAAAACAAATCTAGAATTGTAAGTATACTTATTTTATAAGCCTTAACAAGGCTGCAATGTTCGAGTCTATTCCTGTTAGGAGGCCTCTGGGTGGTACAGGAGGCCATCATTGGTAGGTTTAAGATCTGCGGAGTAATTCAACACCACCAAGTCACTGAGATTGGTCTGGTTCTATCGAGCTGGGCCCCATCACCTGTTTAAATCTTCAACAATGTCTTCCTATAGGAGTTGTGTGATAGTTTCTGCCTGTATACTTACTACATGCCCTGGTCAACTGCATTATGGGATCAATTGAGAGAACATACACCTGTCAGCATCAGCCTGTCAGTAAAATACAGTGGGGAAAGAAGTGCTTGGTTAGAGTTGACCGTTTCTACCAGCCAGCATAAGAACAATTAATATGCATATATTGTCCATAATCCAAATAGTTGATTTTGTTAATGTATCTCAACTGTCTTGTTGCAGACTACCCCTTGCATGACTTCGGAGACCTGAGCTTCCAGCACCTGGATAAGGATGAGCACTTTATGCATGTCCCATTCCCACGCACAGTTGGACGAGCCAATCAGCTTCTGTCTGGAGCTGTGAGCGGCGCAGTGGGGGCAGGACACACCTGCATCATGCTGGGGGGAGACCACAGGTGCGCACCCAATTTTTATTGTCCATAATAAAAGTTTCATACAAGCTGATCTGAAATCTCAGATAGCAGATTTTTTTAAAAATGGGATCTCAGTGATTTAGACCGTGGCATGATTGTTGGTGCCAGACTGGGCTGATTTGAGTATTTCTGTAACTGCTGATCTCCTGGGATTTTCACACACAACATGCTCTAGAGTGTAAAGAGAATGGTGTGGAAAAACAAAAAACCTCCAGCGAGCGGCAATTCTGTGAAGGGAAATGCCTTGTTGATGATAGAGGTCAACAGAGAATGGCCAAACTGGTTCGAACTGAAAGTCTACAGATACTCGAATAACCGCTCTGTACAATTGTGGTGAGATGAATAGCATCTCTATTGTTTTTGTAGTGTTGTACACTGGAAGCTCCTGTCACCAAGACAAATTCCTTGTATGTGTAAGCATACTTGGCAATAAAGCTGATTCTGATTCTGATCTCAGAATGCTATTTTAATATTCGAAACTGAAGTACAACTATAGCATTTGTGATGCTTTCTTCTCCACAGTTTAGCAATTGGTTCTGTGGAAGGCCACACCCAGCAGTGCCCTGACCTGTGTCTGATCTGGGTTGACGCCCATGCAGATGTCAACACACCTCTGACTTCACCTTCTGGAAACCTCCACGGCCAGTCTGTGGCATTCATGCTTAAGGAGTTGCAGGACAAGGTGAATAGCATCCATTCACAGCATTGTGTCAACAGTACAAAGATATGTATAGAAGTTGACTAAGTTTAGATCTCAGATCTTTCAGTCGTCTGATTGTTTCTACCTAAATTCCTATGCCTACCATGTGGATTAGTCTGCTACATGATGGAAACGTGTGACAGAACTTTGTTGACTTTATGCAATCTCTGACATGGTTTCTGACAGGAAATGTGTTACTGAGAACAATCTTTTCTCAGAAAGATGTTGTTCCTCAAAAGAACCCTGTATGTTTTTGTGATAATAGTTATGTACATTTACAAATAATTTGTGCCCCAGAAAAAATCTTTCCACTCAGACACTGATAAGCTTTGTACATTTTAGAACTTCTAAAAACATTCCTGTCTCATGTTTTTACTGCAGATGCCGGAAGTTCCTGGATTTTCCTGGATGAAGCCTTTCCTGGCGGCCAGAGATCTGGTCTACATCGGCCTTAGAGATGTTGATCCAGGAGAGCAGTAAGCACTTTATGTTCTGTTCCTGTCCAAAATGACACCTTGGATTTGGCACCAGTTGCCTGCTCACTCAATCCCAAGTAGCTAAATCACCAACTGTATCATTCCGTGGCCCATTTATGTTTGTATAATACTATTTATAAATGTAACTGCCAACAGGACACAAGGTTTCGCATCGTAGCATCAAAATAAAAAGGTTTGCTGTGCGGCCAGTATGAGACGGGGTTCCCCCAGTTATGGAAAACCTGGAAATATCAAGGAATTTTAAAATTGTGGCTTGGAAAAGTCACGGAAATGTATTGGTCAAAAAGTGTACACTTCAAATACATTTCTGTCATTGTAATTTGGTGAATCGGCTATTCTGAAATTACAGAGAAAGCAGAGCAAAGCGATTTAAATGAAATTGTTTTTGGTACTAACCAGGATGATTCTCTCTCTCTCTCTCTCTCTCTTCTCAGTATAATTCTGAAGAACCTTGGAATTCAGTACTTTTCCATGCGTGACATTGACAGAATGGGCATTCAAAGAGTAATGGAGGTCACACTGGATCACCTCCTGGCAAGGTTTAGTAATATTCCAGAAGCATCCACACTAATATAACTAGTATTGGTGCTTCTGTAAACAACCAGCACTAACATGCACATAGCTGTGTATGCTCAGTGTAGATCTGTGTACTTTAGAATTCTGTAAATGGGGGCTGAATAGTTTCTTTTCTGGAAGAAATCATGGCATACAAGATCTCAAGCTGCTCTACTTCTGCTCTTAAATGGACTTGTGGCATGTTTGAGGTCACCTTTAAATACAACATGGCACTTTATCTCAGGTGCTGACGCATTTGGGGGGGTTTTCAAGTAAATATTTTAATCTGTACCTTACAATCAAGTAACCTGTGTAAATTTTCACTATTGATTTTGTTTCAGGAAGCAAAGGCCCATCCACCTGAGCTTTGATATTGATGCATTTGACCCCTCCCTGGCTCCTGCCACTGGAACTCCGGTTAATGGAGGATTGACCTATAGAGAAGGCATCTACATCACAGAGGAGATCCACAACACAGGTACAGGTCTAGAATTCACAGAATTTATTTGCTTGAAACATTTAAGGAATTTAGCAGATGCTCTTATCCAGAGCAATGTATATGTGAGACTGTAATCAACAGATGTCAAGCATGCTGTTTGGAACACTATCTGCAAGCAAATGCTTGCTCTACAAATACAAGTGCTACTAGTATATGTTCAACCTGTTCTAACAAATTCTAAAAATTTATAATCTAAAATTACAGTCTAATTCTGTTTTTCTGGTCTATACAGGTTTACTGTCTGTGATGGATTTGGTTGAAGTGAACCCCACACTGGGAGCAACACCTGAGGCTGTTGAGGCCACAGCTAGCCTAGCTGTTGATGTCATTGCTTCCGCTCTCGGTCAGACTCGTGAGGGTGCACATGTCGCCTTCCAGAAGATTCCAGAACCAAAAGAGGACACTGAGCTACGGCTGTGAAGCACGTTGACTTTGACAAAATACTATGAACCACTTTTGAGGACTTTGACAAATGAACCACTTTGCATTCCACTAAAAAAACAAAAACAATGAAAGGTTTGCAGAGACTAAGCCCCAGACTAAAACTTTAATATGAAGGTTAATGTAGTCTAGGTCAAAACAAAAATCCTCACTGGTAAATTTGTTGCATTAACTGCATGGGTGACATTTGTTGTGTTCTTCTAATTAGCCCTAGGAGGGCTAAGCGCACAAAACTACCACTCATTTCAGCTACGCTAAAAAAAAAAAAAAAAATGGTTTCTCTGTGTTCACTCTGAGAGATCATTACTAAAGAAAAAAGGTGACAAAAAAAAACAAATGTGTAAAGAAATCTTTTTGAAGGCTGAAGTGACTCTTGACTGTGGGTGGAATTTAGTGGCACACGGAATTGTCCTTAAATTTAAGCACTTTTGGACCAGATCTGGTTTTTATTGTATTTGTTTGTGGTTTTTTTTATATTCTTCTCATCATAGGAGCTATTTTAAGGGCTAATCTAATCCAAGATTTGGTTAAAACTGAGTGATTTTAAAGTAAGTTATTTGAATATGCTTAATATTTAAACCTAGTATTTCTTTGAAAATCTGGATACAATTCATGTATGAATAATATATTTTGTACACAAGATTTGATTGCACCACCAGTAACAGTATCTTTTTAAGGAAGTGTAGTTTGATTTGTTGCATTTTCCTATTTCTCAAAATGTTTTGTTGCAATAAACTATTGTACTGGAGACAGATTCTGAATTGTCCATGACTCATTACTTGGTAAAGCTTCTGATGACCTTCCCCAGGTACATGCAGTCTGAGACAGACTGGAGGAGACATGTCAGAGCTGAGAGCATGATAATGCTTTAAACACTGGATTATAGTAATTAAATGTAGAAATAAGTTACATTTTTCCAGTTTTATTCAGGCTGTCTGCCTTAAACTACTTACAAAGCTAGATTTCTACATTTTCTGAATAAAAGATGTGGTTAATAAGGTGTTTCAAGTATGTTGCTAGCAGCCGCGGGCCATGCATTTTAAGTCTAGGCCTTCAGTGTGATTTTATGCCATTAAGAAAACAGTTTCATAATGAATAAGACACTGTATGTGTAATCATACATTACGTGACAGTCAACTTGTAATACCAACTGACATTTTAAAAACACGTCCACGCACAAAAGCCAGAACTTGAAACGAAACTTAATGCTCAAGCAAGCCTAATTTTAACTGCAGCATGACTGTTTTGTGTGAAATGAAGGTCAAAAATCATAATTTTTCATATGAATCTACCAAGGAGGTCTATAGTACCTGGAAAAAAAATCTATCTAATAATATTTGCAATTTAAATGTTGATTGCAATAAATTTAGTTTCGTCAGGGTACACGGTTATGCTGCGTTCCATTCAAGTTGGATGAGGGATATTCCTAATTTATATTTCTAGAAGGCTCGAAGGCCAGCTAGAAAGGCCTCAACCGGGACATATCCTAAAGATTACACCCACCAAGAACAAATAAATCAATCTGATTGGCTGACTTTAGATGCCTATTCCCTTACACTGTTGAGGGATTCTGTGGAAATTCTGAAGGCCTGACGGGGTGGAGCTCAAACTCAGGCGCTGCTTCAAGCATGTGATTTGTGAAACAGCTGTCACACTTTGTAAGCATCAAGGAATAAATTCTGACTGGTTAAACTTTTCGTTTTTCTCTGTTTGTAGATTAATTAAGAGTGGAAAGCACTCTTATTAAAAATACATAGGCATAATAGTGATTTAGAATTAAAGGATGAAAAATATTTATTTATTTGGCGTGTTAGGCCAGCAGAGAAGGCTTTGCTGGCCCTGAGAATTCGCCACTGGTTGCTAGGTTGTTTTAGGTGGTCATCCAAAAATATGCTTTATTTAAAGGGATAGTTCACCTAAAAATTAAAAGTCTCTCTTCATTTACTTACCCTCATGTCATCCCAGATGAGTATAACCTTCTTTCTTCAGCAGAACACAAATGACATTTTTTAGAAGAACATCTCTGCTCTGTAGATCAATACTATGCAAGTGAATGGTGATCAGAACTTTATAGCTCCAAAAATCTCAAACGAAACATAAAAGTAATCCATATGACTTCAGTGGTTAAATCTAGATATTCTGAAGCTATATGATAGATGTGGGTGGGAACGAGATCAAAATGTAAGTCCTTTTTTTACTCTAAATCTCCACGTTCACATTTATATCTGAAAGCCGCATGTGGTGCCTGTTTAGTGTCGCTTTCACATCTGAAAGTGAAAGTGGAGATTTAGGGTGTGTTCACACTTGGCAGGTTTGGTTCAATTAAAACAAACTCTGGTGTGATTGCTCTGTTAGCGCGGCTCATCTGAACAAGTGTGAATGCTGCCACCCGAACCTTGGTGCGCACCAAACAAGTGGAACGAGACCGCCTGAATAGTGGGTCTCGGTCCGCTTCCAAACGAACTCTGGTGCGGTTTGATTGATATATGAACACAACACGGACCAAAGATGTCTAAATGGACCAAAAACAGGAAGTAATTTGCCTAATACTGACCTCAAACATACCTGGTTCTTCTCATCATAGGAGCTATGTTGCCCATTACAGTTCGGTACAGGCGTCGGAACCGCCGTCAGCTGTCCTTGCAGCATATCTTCATTTGTGTGTGCAACGGAGGAATTCCTGGCGCTGTTTTGACTCCTTTACACATTTTATTAGCTCTTCGTTTGTTCTCAGCTGGTAAAAATACCACCATATATACATATATAAATATAACGAGCGCATTTCGCCCAGCAGCCAGCATTGTTTTGGATGTTCGGCAAGTTCCATCGCAAAATATACGTCATAAAAGCTGTCCAATCAGGTTGTGACTTTTTCCTGATGCCTTTTGTGTTGTATCGTTAGGTTCGGTGTTAAAAATGCCAGTGTGAACGCAAAGCGAACCAGGAATAAATGTATCATTTTCTTTTTTGGTCCAGACCAAGAGGACCAAGAGAACCGAACTACAAGTGTGAACACACCCTTAGAGTTAAAAAAGAACTTACATTTTTATCTGTTTCTCACCCACACATATAATGCTTCTGGAGATATGGATTAACCACTGGTCTAGATTCCTTTTATGTTTCCTTTATGTGATTTCTGAAGCTTGAAAGGTCTGATCACCATTCACTTGCATTGTATGGACCTACAGAGCAGATATATTCTTCTAAAAAACTTTGTTTGTGTTCTACTGAAGAATGAAAGTCAAACACATCTGGGATGGCATGAGGGCGAGTAAATGATGAGAGAATATTAATTTTTGGGTGAACTATCCCTTTAATGAGAACAGAAAAAAAAAAAGAAAAAAAAAAAACACAAAACCCACTCCTCTCGATCAGGTATTTGATATTAATGGAATATTCAGAGATCAATACAAGTTAAGCTCAGAAAACAGCATTTGTGGCATAATATTGAATACCACAAAAAAGGACAAATCTGGGTTCCATTGAGGCACTTACAATGGAAGTGAATGGGGGTCAATCTGTAAACGTTAAAATACATATTTCAAAAGTATAGCCATATTGTAAGACAAACAATACTGACATGACTTTAGTGTGATAAAATCACTTGCTAACCTTTTTATGTAAGAAATTTTACAACTTCGTTGTCATGGCAACACGTCAACATACCCTATAATCCTAAAATTACTTTAAAAATTACAATTTAAACAACTTGACAGCTCAAATAATACACAAGTTTTACAAAAGAATTAACATAAGTGCTTTTATAAAATTATGAGCTTCACATTTTCACCTTTAAACCCTCCAAAAATTGGCCCCATTCACTTCCATTGTAAGTGCCTCACTGTAACTTCCATTTTTCCTTTTTTAAAGAAAAGGACAGATGAGTCAAAAATATTTTTTGTGGTAATCAACATTATTCCACAAACGCTGTTGATTGAGCTTAACCTTGTATTGAACCTGGAATATTCCTTTAAACAGTTAAATGTACTTGTTTATCTTGGGATTGTAATTGATTTGAAAAGGCTTGAACACTTGATTCACCTGCAATGCACCATTCATAATCCTCATTATGACATCATCACATGCCCCAGTGATGTCCCACCCTGCTGCGCATGACTGCTGATGCCTCCACTGATATGTCTGCTCTTTTGCCCTATCATTACAATAAATAACAACAGACAGCTGGCAAAAGGTCAGTATGTCAAGGTGACCTGATAGTGCTGGGCTTTGGTATTAAATATGCTGTAACAGGTGTTACTGCCACTTTGTTCTCAGTGATGTTTACCGTACAGTCTACCAAAATGGCCAAACACACCCCTTTCCCCTCCAACCAGGGCTTATGAAGCAAGTGACGTGCATGTTTATTGCGGTCATTCCCTCTCTCTCTCTCTCTCTCTCTCTCTCTCTGCCGAGAGTGTATTCAGCTCTGTTTTGATTGATATGGGAACAACTAAGGGCAAATACACAACCAGTCTCTTTAAAAGGACGAATCCCAGAAGCTGTTGATTTAATACAATGTGACAACTATAAAAAGGTCAAATAAACAACATATTCTGTTGAAATTTCAAAATTCCATTTAGTTAAAAAAAAGTTACATTGTTTCATTAGTTAAAGTGGTTGAGGTACAGTAAAAATATAGATAAGTTATATATATATATACAGTATATATTTTCTCTCCTTTCACAGGATCTTTAATTTATTCCATCCATCTGTCTATCCACTTGACATTGGGCAGATTTGGCACCTTATTTAAGCCCGTTTGGGAGGGTTACGCCACCTCTTCTCTTCAGATCAGGTCCTGATCCCCTAGCATACTGAAAGTACCATTGATGGCATGGTCACCATCTTCTTCCCCCCTTGAGAGCAGTACTTATGCTAATACAATTAGTGCTTAAAATAAACACCCATACACGTACATGTGACACTTACAGTCACGAAAGTTTCCAGCACATTGTCACCAGGCCAGACACCAGTGAACATCAGGAAGAAAAGGGAGATGTAGAGTTGCCTTTTACAGCCTTATCGCCTACTTGCGGAAGAACTTAAGGTAGACCACTGCCCCTAGGATGGCCACTTCCATGATGATAATGACTGTCAATAGCAGTTTGTTAGTCATCAGTCTGTAATGTAAGAAAAATAAGATGTTTTTCAAACTGATTCAGCTTAGTGTCAGGAAGAGATTTGAAAATCCTTAAAATGATGTAAAATAATGACATCATTATCCATTTCATAACTCGCATGTCTCACCGTCGGGACATTGCACGCAGGATTTTTCTGCTGCGGCTCAGGTTCTCTCCGGTGTGAACCAGCTGAGCAAAAAGAGAAGAGACAATAAAGTTACCACATTCTAGGCATGTAGCTTGTGTAATGTATTAGTTGCTTGTCCAACACAAACAGTGATTGGTTGCGATCAAGATAGGTCTTGTTTACTCTGACTCTGGTGCGGTCCAATTGTTCTCTCTGTTCTCCTAGCTCCTCAATGATGTCCGTGCCAACCTGGTCTGTCTCTGCTGTGATCTGTTGACTTCGTTCAATGCTCTTTGAGGCATTATTGAGAGACTCTGTCCCCTGGATGAGCAAAGCACGCTGGGACTGAAGATGTGTCTGTACAAACAAACACAAGAGCCATTTGTAATTGTCCTGACATATATTTGCTTACAATAAAACAGTGTATGCCATCTGCAGCCAGAATTACTGTTCTGACAGACCTATCATGAGGTTCAAGGTTAGGAGATAGAACACGTTTTCATAGAATCTACAAGTTAGTGTGATTTCAACTTTATATTTAAAAGAATCATGTTCGATTTGAAAATTCCCAAGAAAGTACTACATTACCCACAATCCTAAAGTGGTATCCACCAATCAGAGAAGCTGTGGCAAAAGAGTTTCAGTGACAGTCCACTCCTGAATCGAATCAGTCATCAACTGATTTGTATTTGATTTAGTAAAAAACTTCTAACATATAATATTGTATGCTTATAAACAATTACTTTTATCATTCTTGATTTAATTGTCAGCTTTGATTTTATTTCCAATTTTCAAATACTTTTTTGCTTCAAATCATTTGTAATTAGGCCTGTCACGATTATTAAATAATCATCTGATCACAGTTAATCTAACCACTGTTACATAACTGTGATTATAGAGCACTTCAAATTCCAATCACATTTTAATGCCCAACTAAGGGAAGTTTAAGCAAAAATATAAATGCAATGTTTGTGTGTCATTCAGTTGAACTCCGAGTGTCATTGAGCCATACTGTGGATTTCAACCAGAGCATGAAGCACTTCTCAAGCACTCCCACGAAAATATAAACTTCGATAGTGAACACAAAACGCTCCGGTTTCACTGATCGTGTAATGGAAAATGTCCTCATCATACACACAGTGTTAATGGCACACAATGACACAGGGGAGACAACACACACATACACTATTTCCGTGGTGTGATAAAATGATGAAAAGAAATCTCAAAGGTTTTGCTTCATGAGAAATAAGGACTCAGGGGTTCAATCAAAGAGCATTAAAAGAATTAGGACAGAAATATTTTACTATTGCATTATATAATCTAATAGTATATAAATAATAAAAGTTTATATTTTATATTTCTTTATAAATAAAATATATTTTTTATCAGTTCCTAAAATAACAGTGTAATATGTAAAATTGACCAAAACTAAATTTGACCAAAAAGAGATAAAGTAATTACTAATATTTTACTTTAAAAACACTATTTTTCATGTCATTTATAAGTTTTAAAACCTTAAAAGGAAATCATACAGTATATCCCTATTTTAATAAACTCAGCAAAAAAAGAAACGTCCCTTTTTCAGGACACTGTATTTTAAAGGCTATTTTGTAAAAATCCAAATAACTTTACAGATCTTTATTGTAAATGGTTTAAACAATGTTTTCTATGCTTGTTCAATGAACCATAAACAATTAATGAACATGCACCTGTGGAACGGTCATTAAGACACTAACAGCTTACAGACGGTAGGCAATTAAGGTCACAGTTATAAAAACTTAGGAAACTAAAGAGACCTTTCTACTGACTCTGAAAAACACCAAAAGAAAGATGCCCAGGGTCCCTGCTCATCTGCGTGAACATGCCTTAGGCATGCTGCACGGAGGCATGAGGACTGCAGATGTGGCCAGGGCAATAAATTGCAATGTCCATACTGTGAGATGCCTAAGACAGCACTACAGGGAGGCAGGAAGGACAGCCGATCGTCCTCGCAGTGGCAGACCACGTGTAAGAACACCTGCACAGGATCGGTACATCCGAATATCACACCTGCAGGACAGGTACAGGATGGCAACAACAACTGCCCGAGTTACACCAGGAACGCACAATCCCTCCATCAGTGCTCAGACTGTCCGCAATAGGTTGAGGGAGGCTGGACTGAGGGCTTGTAGGCCTGTTGTAAGGCAGGTCTTTACCAGACATCACCAGCAACAACTTCGCCTATGGGCACAAACCCACCTTCGCTGGACCAGACAGGACTGGCAGTGCTCTTCACTGACGAATTGCGGTTTTGTCTCACCAGGGGTGATGGTCGGACTCACGTTTATCGTTGAAGGAATGAGCATTACACCGAGGCCTGTACTCTGGAGCGGGATCGATTTTGGAGGTGGAGGGTCCGTCATGGTCTGGGGCGGTGTGTCACAGCATCATCGGACTTAGCATGTCGTCATTGCAGGCAATCTCAACGCTGTGCGTTACAGGGAAGACATCCTCCTGCCTCATGTGGTACCCTTCCTGCAGGCTCATCCTGACATAACCCTCCAGCATGGCAATGCCACCAGCCATACTGCTCGTTCTGTGCGTGATTTCCTTCAAGACAGGAATGTCAGTGTTCTGCCATGGCCAGCGAAGAGCCCGGATCTCAATCCCATTGAGCACGTCTGGGACCTGTTGGATCAGAGGGTGAGGGCTAGGGCCATTCCCCCCAGAAATGTCTGGGAACTTGCAAGTGCCTTGGTGGAAGAGTGGGGTAACATCTCACAGCAAGAACTGGCAAATCTGGTGCAGTCCATGAGGAGGAGATGCACTGCAGTACTTAATGCAGCTGGTGGCCACACCAGATACTGACTGTCACTTTTGATTTTGACCCCCCCCCACCCTTGTTCAGGGACACATTATTCCATTTCTGTTTGTCACATGTCTGTGAAACTTGTTCAGTTTATGACTTAGTTGTTGAATCTTTTTATGTTCATACAAAAATGTACACATGTTGCTGAAAATAAAAGCAGTTGAAAATGAGAGGATGTTTCTTTTTTGCTGAGTTTATTTGTTTTATATATTTGAAGTTAAATATGTAAAAATGACTTCTTAAAGTGTATGAAGCACACATGCACCTTAAGAAATATGACAATTTATTTGACAATTAATCGAGAAAGCACTAAAAGAGAAAATTAATCTTCATACCCCTAAAACAGACAATTAATCATCATAATCGCAATTATTTGTTTGCCAATTAATCATCAGCCAAATTCAATAATCATGACAGCCCTAGTTGTAATGTTGTGGTTCATCGTGGAACTGGTTGGTTTGGTTCATGGCTTAGAAGTATATATTTAATAATTTTTTTAAATGCTTATGGAAAAAATGCTTATAGGAAAAATACTTCTGAAACCAAGGCTGCTGAAAAATTGGGCGGTCACAACAAATTTGAAACTGTATTTTATAATATGTAAGGGGCCCAGACAAATATAAAGTCAGGGGGCCCAGAATTCCTTGCTATGCCCTGGTAGTGTTTAACCTATACAAGTTTACCAATACATACTTTTAGAGGGCCAGAAACTATTTATTGATGGTGTATGTACATTATGACAAAATTCTGCAACATATTTTTAAGGATCATGACTAGATAGCACAGGTGCAATTAAAGAAATGAACAGAACAAGACCAACATCAATCAACCAAACAAGCAAAGTTACACTGAAAAATCATCAATATTCATGACTTGATCATTCCAATTTTGTTATATTCAAACTACCAACAGTAATGACAGTCATCTTCTGTTGAAGTTTACCCTGCCTCCTCTTTTATAATGATAAACCTCTCGATCCTAACATAACAAGTCTAATTTTCTGTGAAATTAAAGGATAATTTTACTGAACAGTACAAAGGACAAAAGTGTTTCACACATCTCCTCTTTACACATCAGTGCATTTCTGATGCAAGAGTAAGAGTTTGCACACTTGCCCAACACACACATGATGATGATGTACCATGAACCGTGACCTGCCTGCGTTTCTACATTAATGTTTACATAACAGATCACATTCTACCAAGAGAACTGAAGAACACACTCTATACTAAATGTCAGATATCAGTATACATCAGTTTATAAGCCTGCAGGAGTAAGAGTCTTTGTTATTAAACTGAGACTGATTCAGCATGTTTTAACCATCTGAGTCACAGACATTCAGAGGAAAAGCATCCAGATTCACTGAACTCATTTCATATCAGCATTAAGAGTAGGCTGAGGTATACAGTTTGGTACTGTGAAAACACATAACAGTTGTGGAACACAGGGTTAAGGTGTGTCATTCATGGAAACACACAGTGAACATAAAGATCTATAAGGTTGTGTAAAAACAACTACTCACTTAACAGGCACTTCCTGTAAGAATTTCTGTCTGCGTTGGTGTAGATGGGAGTTTAAACCAGTTCTAGCCTGAGTGAAATTAGATCCATGGGATGAACTGGAGAGATGTAAACTTTTGCTTTTATCATTGTGCCACTGGGAAAGGCATTGAAAACTGTGCGTAAACTATGGATATATAAATTTAACTTGGGTATATGGGTGATTCTTTAATTAGGGGCACATTTGACTTCTTCAAACTATGTTTCATCTATATTCAAATATTTATTACATGTCCTGGAATAAAGATCTGATTATGGCCTTGATCAGCTTAAATGGAGAGTGGTATAATATGATGGTGTTCATTTTTTATATTGTGTGTGATGTTAATAAGCCTTGGACTTGCAAACAAAAGTTGTTTAGCAGTAAATATAATTTGAATTTATACAAATAAACAGTAATTGTTTGTTTTAAGTATGAACCAATTTGGTAATGACTCCTAATAAATATTAGGTCATGATGTAAAAAATTATAATTAATTACATTTCTGTCCTTCAAACTGTGCTGCCTTGGCAATTCTCATTGCCATGATAATCAAATTATTTTGGAAAAACTTGGAATGATGTAAATGACAGAAGTATTGAGGTCAGCGATTCTTTGTTGCAAAAAAACATAATAAATAATACAAATTGCACATAAACACCAAATAAATGCAAAATATGTTTTTTGAAAGTTCTTCGGAAAAAGAATTTAAAAGTTAAAAGTCTGGGTAGGGATAAACCTAAAATAGAGGAATCCTGGCAAATGTAATATTTCAACACTCTTTAACATAAGAAAAAAAATAATTAAGTGAGACAATAAAAAAAAAAATAAAGCTATAAAAGCTATTATAATCTATCCTTTAAAACTAGAATGGCTTAATTTTAAGATGACTTATTCTTTATAATCATTCAAGGTGACAGAAAATGTTCCCTTTTTGAAAAATCATGAAAGGTATTCCAAGTACAGGCCACTAAGCTTCTGTATAAATAAAACTTTTGCAAAGCCAGGATGCCATAGTAAAATGTGACTTTGAATAGTAACACTGAACTCACAACATGGTGATCATGTTTTCTACTGTTGTAAATGAAACACTGGTAAGACACCACTCACACTCTGGTCATTCTCTGGCATATAAATCCCTTGTCTGCTGTCTCCAAGGTAGCCGGAGAACCCTGATGCTCCAGCTGAGCTCCTTATGTCTCTCTGCAGTTTGGCCAAATCTTTGCGGTACATTCGAATCTTCATAGACATGGCATTCCGGAAGGATGCTGGAGCACCAAACAGCTCCTGTTCCATGCCCTGAAGCTGAAAGAAATATTATAAATTACAGATGCACTTAGATGATACAATACTGTTATATACAAGTTAACATGAGAAGCATTGTCTAATTACTACAGAAAACATATAATGGTTCTGAATCTCACTGAATAATTATTTAAAATAAAAAATCTAATAAAAACTAACTTAGTTAGCAAAACTCTTTACAGAATCTTTAAAATGCTTATAATTTTTACAATATAGGATCTTATTCTGCTTTTTTATTTTATTTTAAAAATTCCCAATTTGGAATGCCCAATTCCCACTACTTAGTAGGTCCTCGGGGTGGCGCAGTTACTCACCTCAATCTAGGTGGCGGAGGACAAGTCTCGGTTGCCTCCGCTTCTGAGACCGCCAATCCGCGCATCTTATCACGTGGCTCGTTGTGCATGACACCGCTGAGACTCCACATGTGGAGGCTCATGCTACTCTCCGCGATCCACGCACAAATGACCACGCACCCCATTGAGAGCGAGAACCACTAATCATGACCACGTGGTGGTTACCCCATGTGACTCTACCCTCCTTAGCAATCGGGCCAATTTGGTTGCTTAGGAAACCTGGCTGGAGTCTCTCAGCACACCCTGGATTTGAACTCGCGACTCCAGGGGTGGTAGTCAGCGTCAATACTTGCTGAGCTACCCAGGCCCCCTGATCTTATTTTGCATTTTGTTTTAAATTTAAATATTTAGAGATAGAACCTTTAATTTATTCAAAAAGACTGAATAACTGGTGTTATATACAGTGGCAATTCCTCTTTGAGCATTCTGCAGAGTGCCCTTTGAGTCAACTTGGCTGGACAGCCACTTCTAGGGAGAGTAGCCACAGAACTAAATCATCTCCATTTACAGACAATTTGTCTAACTGTGGACAGATGAATACCTAAGCTCTTTGAGATAACTTTGTAACTCTTTCCAGCTTAATGCAAAGCAAAAATTCTTAATCGTATGTCTTCTGTGATCTCTTTTTTGCGAGGCATGGTCTATGTCAACAGATGCTACTTGTGAATAGCAAACTCAAAATGTTTGAGTGCTTTTTATAAATCAAAGTAGCTCTAACCCACACTTCCAATCTTGTTTCATTATTTGGATGCCAGGTTTGCCAACCCCTGACTCTACTTAACTTTTGTTGACGTCATTGCCTAAGGGTTCACATACTTTTCCAACCTACACTATGAATGTGTGAATGATGTCTTCAATATGTACAAGACCAATGCAATAATTTGTGTGTTATAAGTTAAAACAGATTGTATTTGTTCATTATTGTAACTTAGATGAAGATCAAACCAGATTTTTAAGACAAATATATACATAAATGCAGGTAATTCCAAAGTGTACTTTTTCTTGACACTTTAAATTATCCTGTTTAAAACATTTTATATCCCCTTGTTTCTTAATACAATGTACTGGCCCCTCAGGCAATCATAATTTTGGTAATTATTTTGTCTTGTGGATTATATGTAAATTGCTGTTATGGCAATAGCTTCCTTAGGCAGTACAATAATAATAATAAAAATATGTTCAATCGTTATGATCTACCTTTTTGATGATGTCTTTTTTCTTTTAATTATCTTATTAATTCTGCAAGTCATATAAACACATAGAAGCAGAACTGCACTTAAGGCAAGATAACATGCTGACCTGTCATTGGACATACAGTTACAAATTAAATCTGAAAATCTGTGCTTTAAAATAATAGGTCTGAAACATCACAGGTCTCTAATATAGGAGGACAAGTGTACATTAATGTGAGAAGTGCACTGCACCACACACAATGCATCTGATTAAAAACACTTTGAACACTGGTTTGTCTGTTTCACTACAGAGAAGGTCACTAGTTTTCCGAAGCACTACTGCCATCTGGTGTCTTAAACTAATCCAAACACAAACACCTTCATTAGGATGAATTATCCTGCTCTTTTCAAGATATTATTTCCCAGAAAATGTCATGTGACTAATACCTGTAATAATTAAGCTTAAGGGCAGGTAACAGCCAGGATATATGGCTTTTAAATAACAGCACTGTGTCAACAACTAAAAAATCAAATCCAATGTGACACTGTACCAAAGCAAATATAAAATGTGAATGTAATCAAACTGAAGTTATTATTTTATTTTATTTTTTGTACATTTTATTTACCTACTAATGTACTGTGGTTACTGGAATAGCTGTGAATGCCTCTCTCGCAATTTCAATGTCTGAATAAAACTAGCTGTTGCGTACTATGGAGATGAGCATAACTAGAAAAATTCTATTCACTTTTGAAGTTAGGTCACTTTTTAAGATTTTATTAAATTCCATATCTTTTCCAAAATTTAATTTGTAAAAACATTCTGAGGAAACAAATGCCCATTTCTGATTTCAAAATAATACTAATAAGTCTAAAATGATTTTGTGATTTAGAAACACGTAGGTGCTGTGCTATTCTATTCAAGATTCACTAATGTATAGTACCTCTAAACATGATATAAATAAAGATATCCAAATTTACCACTTCTTCAGCCTCTCCAACACGCTCATCAAAGACTCTGACCATCCTCTTCCTTTCCTCTGGAAAACAAAGTGTGAATGAGACACACATTCAGTCCAGAAATCTACTTTACTGAATCAGATTTCTCATTGATGTGTATATTTAACAGACAATATATCACTGTGTCACCATAATGACAAAAATGTAATGCATGTAAATGTAAAAACGACGACACACAATGATTCAATTGACACTGTAGCTTCCTAAAACCCAGAAATGTATGTCTGCCCACTTACTAGATATGTAGATATGTTTCTCTGAGACTACACACCCCAGTTTTAAGTTCTTTATTTTCATATCAAATAAAAATAAGTATTAATATTATGATTTACAACAACATTATTATTAGCAATAATAATAATAATAAAATGAAATGAAATATGAAAAACAATTCTCCAAATTTCTAGGGATAATTTCTCCAAAATTCCTTTTTTTCTGCTAGGTTGCCAGGATGGAACCCTGGAATAAGCGGAGCGTGTGTAAGGCTCGGCAAGGCTTAGCCTTCCCCTGGCCAAGGCATGATGTTCGTATTAATGTTTATTAGGTATTGATCGGAAATCCCTTTTGCCGCTGCAGGATAACACTGCTCGTAACTGCACCAGTAAACTGTCTAGGATCAGTTTCCCCACCTCATATACAAACTTTATTTACTAGCGTAAAGGGAAAGCTGACTCTATCAGTGGCCGTGGCCAAATTCATCTTAAAACATTAACCTCTTGAGTCACTGCGTGCATGGAGAATGTCTTTATTTCTGAAGGAATTAAACATTTTAAAACAAATATATAATAACGTAGTGCAATTCTTACATTAATACATATTTATTAGATTATGGTAGCATTGAAACGTGCATCCGCATTTGTAACATTCCTTTTTAATTGCATCCACATTTAAATCAATAAGCATCCAATCACACAGGTCCAAATGGTTCCGTTTTTTTCTTCTGCTGGGTTAGCAAAGAGTGCTTACTACCTATTATTTAATTTGCTGTTATGCCAATAAAACAAATTGTGCATATTTGCTTGCTGTAGCCTAATATTGAGTCGCTTAAATAATTATTAATATGAGTAGCCTACTGGCATCTGTGTAAATAACAATAATTAACCATTTATTCATCTGGAAGGTTGTGTATGGAGTGTAAACATTTACAGTTGGTAGGAGATGCCATTTAATAAAATATTTTGTCTTTAATGCAGGGGTTAAATTGAGATTTTGGAGGTGGGGAAACTTAAAATCATGTGATTGCTGTTATAACATCCATTTAATTAAAAATATGCGTATCTTAATATGTATACAGTATATTCATAGGCACATGCCTATTTCATGGAACACAAATTGTTTCGCTCAGATTAATCTCTTTGACTGGGATTCTGTTATAGGCCTATAATTTGTCTGTCATTATTTACATTTACTGTGAAAATAGTTATTTGATTTAGTATTGTAGATTACATGAAAAAAGAAATTAATAATAATATCAGATTAATTTTATGCATTTTATAAAAATCAGATGTCAGCTAGGACAAGTTTATCTTCTTGCTCGAAGTAGGGCGTCATCTTGCCTTTGAACATGCTAAACTACCCAATTATTTTCCAATTTAAAAGTAAATGCACATTCTTAAAGGGTATACAGCTTTAAAATTAACTAAGCAAAATTGCTAATGCATATTGATCTCATAAATGCGTGAGTAGTTGATTCCATAATGTATTTCGTGATTTCTATGAATTAGAGATCGGACCACAGTACAACAGGGAAGCTGAACATGCGTCTCGCGCCGCCCTTGAATAGCTGCCTCTACCAGCATGTGGAACTGACTAGAGCGAAGCATAATGAACTTGAAAGGTTTCTGAGCAAGTATACTTGTGTCAAACAAATACCGTGTTGGAGCATAGAAGTAACAGTATAGATTGATAAACAAGCAAAGATGCCGGACCGTTGCAGCCCAATTTAAGCCTTGCCTGAATAAATGGCTCCAGATGGCAATAAGTGTATTTAAGTTTGTTACTATTATTAGTTTTTAAATGTATTATTATTACCATTATTATTATTATTATAAGCCTATTATTATAATCTTTGTGTAGCCTTACCCTCAGTGCTCGAATTGAGGGGGGCTGGGGGGATCCGGAACCCCCCATAAGGCATTACTTACATTAAGATACTTATATTTTAGTAAAAATAATAATGACAAATCTGATTAAATTAATGCAGTGGATACGGTAAATTTCGTGAATTAATTATTTACAATAATTAATATTAAGTTTGTTTATAGGCTAGTTGTCATGTCTCTTTAAAATGTAAACACCCCGCCCCACATCTCAAGACTGCTAAGCGCATGACATTGTTGACATGACTGCTTGCTTGGTGCCGCTCTGGTGAAGCTAACTTTAGCTAAAATATGGAGAATAATAAACCTCCACTCACAGTCAGGATAAAAAGCTTCTTACTGACTTTTTTGAGGGGTAATTTTCTCTCTCTCTATATCTTTCTACTATATCCACTCCTTGTCGGGGCTTTTGTATTCCTTGCATAAATTGGAAACATTTAGGCTTACTCATTTTTCATTATTAATAGGCCTGGTTCTACAGGGGTGCTAGAGATCGCGATGAAGATGAGTGACAGCTTTTTAGTGATTATAAAGGGAGCGCTCATTGTGCACTTTCTATGCTATATATAATCCATTCAGAATTTGTATAAAACTTGTTTTTCATGCCACGTACACGCTGCAAAGTTTCAGGAATTACATCCGCATATAAATGAGGGATTCACTCTTGAAATAGCAATGATTGACATATTGATAACCATAGCATTGTTTGTTCCTGAATAAATCAGCCTTTTTGACTGAAATGGTTGAATAGTCTGCTGACTGACTCACTCACAACAGTCCCTTGCTGCCACTTACTGATGTAACAATGTAACTGCACTGAAATCATTGAAAAATCCCCACCAACACTAACACACAGACTGACAGACAGTCTTGTCACAATTTATATTTTTAATATCTAATAAACTAGTTTCATGCATTTAAACAAGTCTTTTGGAACAAACATTATTATCACAAAGTGTCACATCAATCATCCAGTTGTTTTTAGGGTAGTAAATACTACATTGGTAAATAATGCTAGAATTATTCTGTTGAATGTACACTACTGTTCAAAGGTCTCTTCTGCTCACCAAGCCTGCATTGATTTGATCCAAAATACAGTAAAAACAGTAATATTGTGAAATATTATTACAATTTAAAATAATAATACAATAGTAAAATGCAATTTATTCCTGTGATCAAAGCTGAATTTTCAGCATCATTACTCCAGTCTTCATTGTCACATGACCCTTCAGAAATCATTCTGATATGCTGATTTGATGCTCAAGAAACATTTCTGATTATTATCAATGTTGAAAACTGTTGTGTACAATTTTTTTCAGGATTCTTTGATGAATAGAAAGTTCAAAAGAACAACATTTATCTGAAATAGAAATCATTTGTTACATTATACACTACCGTTCAAAAGTTTGGGGTTAGTAAGAATTAATTTTTTTTTTTTTTTTTTTTTTGGGAAAGGAATTAAGTAAATTAATACTTCTATTCAGCAAGGATGCATTAAATTGATCAAAAGTGACAGTAAAGACATTTATATTGCCCAGTTGTCCTGCACTCTTTGAATAAAGCTTCCGCACCTGGGTTCATACTTAATCTCCTCTCTATAGTATCATTACAGCCTGATAGTATTTAGCCATCCTTTTGCTACTGTTTAAGTTATAAAAAAAAGGTCCTTAAACGGGTCCTTTTGAAGTTACTGACTGCTCCTTTATCAATGCTTTCTGAGACATTATGAAATAATTATTCCTGTGCCACTGCTGAATCTGACAGTGATACCATCCAGTGAGTCTGGAAGCCATCTGATTATTTTCTATTGTTTTTGAGACATTTCAATGTATTTTGAAGTCACACGCTTTTACGGGTCTTCAAATGCCTTATATGTAGTCCCCTGGTATATTTGCCATAGTTGCCCTTTTGGGTCTGCTGCTTTGTCACCCTCTAAATCCAGTATTACTTGGAGTAAGCCATTTAAAAGAAGAATAGCAGCTTCTCTCTCTTTGTTATATAACATTGGACTGAAAATGTATTATTTTTTTATTTTTTTATATTCTTTATCAACACAAAAGTCTGTTCTTTTATGTAAGCTGGTTTTTAATAAATAGTATATTGTTATGCGTATTATGGTCAAATAAATATATTGCATATTTTGTATAAATTGTATATAGCGAGATATACATATTGCACACCACCACCAAAAAAATAAAAAATAAATAAATAAAAAAAATAAGACTTGATTCAGTTCGAGCACTGATACCCTGCAGTTCGTTCACCCTCCGCTTATGAACCCTGGCATTGGTAACAATTCAAGATCCCTCAAAATAACAGCCCATTAGGAACATAATGAGAACAATATTTCTGTACTGCTCTCATCATGACACTGTATCTTAAATCAAACGTCTGAATACTCTCTGTAAAACCACACTGTGAACAACACAGATCGATGAACATTTCATCCTGTAGTCATGATTTAGCTCTAGTTATAAAGAGTTTATTCACCTCCTTGACACCTCTGAACCCGTTCAGGCATCAACTTCACTTCGTCATACAGAGATTTATACATCTCGTGCAGCTTTTCACACTCCTCTGAAGACATTTTGGTGTTAGTTTAAATCAAATAAATACTATATTTTAAACAACTGAAGAGTTAATAAAATAACAGATTGCCTAGCATGTGTTATGGTCTTAAATTCATGAAAACAATCGGCTTTTCGGCCAAAAACAATCATCGGGACATCTGACGTTTCTGTGTCGGACCTCGTGATTATAAGTGGCTTTATATTTGCCTAACATAAAAAAAGATCGAGAGATGTAGGACATGATTAAAAAAATCTAAAACACCTTAAATCATTCAGTCAATAATGTTTATTTATATTAATTCTACTTGAAGGTACGTCATGAAACCATATTGACCAAAATAGTGAAATAGTTTAACAGGCGCAGCATACAGAATCCTTGCGTGATAAATGCATTGTGGGATAAGTAGTTTAAATTTTCCATGCATCCATTAAAAAAAATAAATAAATAAAATAAATAAAAAAATTGATACACACACATAGTGTTGGGGAGTAACGGAATACATGTCATTATATGGATTACGTATTTAAAATACAAAATATAAGTTACTGTATAAATATCTAATAATCCTTAAAACAACATCAATTAGATGTATCTTGTTTTAGAAACAACACTACATAAGATATTTAGGTTTTTCAGAGAATGTATTTTTAACGTGTATTTTCTCTTACTGTACTGGCAGAGTATTTATAGTCAAAACAAGTGAAAAAAATCTACCAGTGCTGAAGAAGTAATCCAAAGTATTTAGAATACATTACTGACCTTGAGTAATCTAACGGAATACGTTACAAATTACGTTTTACAGCATGTATTCTGTAATCTGTAGTGGAATACATTACAAAAGTAAACCTCCCAACTCTGTATGTGTGTGTGTGTGTGTGTGTGTGTGTGTGTATATATACACTATATTGCCAAAAGTATTCACTCACCCATCCAAATAATTGAATTCAGGTGTTCCAATCACTTCCATGGCCACAGGTGTATAAAATGAAGCACCTAGGCATGCAGACTGCTTCTACAAACATTTGTGAAAGAATGGGCCGCTCTCAGGAGCTCAGTGAATTCCAGCGTGGTACTGTGATAGGATGCCACCTGTGCAACAAGTCCAGTCGTGAAATTTCCTCGCTACTAAATATTCCACAGTCAACTGTCAGTGGTATTATAACAAAGTGGAAGCGATTGGGAATGACAGCAACTCAGCCACGAAGTGGTAGGCCACGTAAAATGACAGAGCGGGGTCAGCGGATGCTGAGGCGCATAGTGCACAGAGGTCGCCAACTTTCTGCAGAGTCAATCGCTACAGACCTCCAAAGTTCATGTGGCCTTCAGATTAGCTCAAGAACAGTGCGTAGAGAGCTTCATGGAATGGGTTTCCATGGCCGAGCAGCTGCATCCAAGCCATACATCACCAAGCGCAATGCAAAGCGTTGGATGCAGTGGTGTAAAGCACGCCGCCACTGGACTCTAGAGCAGTGGAGATGCGTTCTCTGGAGTGACGAATCATGCTTCTCCATCTGGCAATCTGATGGATGAGTCTGGGTTTGGTGGTTGCCAGGAGAACGGTACTTGTCTGACTGCATTGTGCCAACTGTGAAGTTGGTGGAGGGGGGATTATGGTGTGGGGTTGTTTTTCAGGAGCTGCGCTTGGCCCCTTAGTTCCAGTGAAAGGAACTCTGAATGCTTCAGCATACCAAGAGATTTTGGACAATTCCATGCTCCCAACTTTGTGGGAACAGTTTGGGGATGGCCCCTTCCTGTTCCAACATGACTGCGCACCAGTGCACAAAGCAAGGTCCATAAAAACATGGATGAGCGAGTTTGGTGTGGAAGAACTTGACTGGCCTGCACAAAGTCCTGACCTCAACCCGATAGAGCACCTTTGGGATGAATTAGAGCGAAGACTGCGAGCCAGACCTTCTCGTCCAACATCAGTGTCTGACCTCACAAATGCGCTTCTGGAAGAATGGTCAAAAATTCCCATAAACACACTCCTAAACCTTGTGGAAAGCCTTCCCAGAAGAGTTGAAGCTGTTATAGCTGCAAAGGGTGGGCCGACGTCATATTAAACCCTATGGATTAAGAATGGGATGTCACTTAAGTTCATATGCGTCTAAAGGCAGATGAGCGAATACTTTTGGCAATATAGTATATATTAGTTTTGCTAGTATTTTCTAGCAAATTGACATAGGAAAAGAGCACAGCACACATATCCGCAATTATTGTGCATCTTTTTGCAACTTATGAAGATTACGCTTGTCGTTACCCAAACTATATTGACATAACATTAAGCATGTGATCATGTGTTTATAAACGTTCATGTGTCATGTGTTTATAAACGTTATAAACCTCTACAATAACGGCAATTCTAATACTGGCTATGGTGTTTGAGACCCGCCCTTTTAGGCCCGAAGCTGTCCGCTATAAAAGCTGATGCATATGGAACACAAAGTTCCATCATGCAACACTACACGACATAACCTTCCAGAGAGGAAACATGACA
Organism: Myxocyprinus asiaticus; assembly: GCF_019703515.2. Lineage (NCBI taxonomy): Eukaryota > Metazoa > Chordata > Actinopteri > Cypriniformes > Catostomidae > Myxocyprinus > Myxocyprinus asiaticus. The sequence continues at coordinate 16,065,674 of NC_059364.1, read as the reverse complement.
CCACTGTCCCGTGACTGACATGAGTATGCTGCAAGTGAATATATATGAACTGTAGTCATATAGTATGGATTAACCTGCTCACGAACCCAGTCGGAAAGGAAGTTTATTTATAATGAAGTGCCTGTAACTTTGGGAACACAATGGTCCAAATGCAGGCGGTTGTGTAAAGTGACAGAGAGCCTGTACTCAAAAAGAGGGGCATAAGTATATATTTGGCCAACAAAATAGCAAGCGCTCTAGGCAGAGAGGACTTGTTTTGAGAGAGACATTATGTCTAGGTTGTAAAACCTTGGAAATGTGTTTTGAGAAGACCATCCTTCTGCAAAACATATGTCTTGTAAGGACACACAGTTCATCCATGTCCATGAAGAGGCCACGCCTCTAGTTGAGTGTACTTTAACACCAATTGGGCAATTCGCACCATGCGACTCGTAAGCCAGGGTGGCCATATCAACAATCCAGTGAGAAAGTCTTTGCTTGGAGATGGACATTACTTTCTTGCATCCTCCATAGCACACAAAGAGTTGGTCAGACAGTCTGAACTAACGTGTGCGCTCAACGTATGTGTGTAGCGCTCGCAAAGGGCATAACAAATGCAAGGACTGTACCTCATCTGAATTAAATGGAGGAGGGAAAATGTCTTGAAGGTGAACCACCTGCTCTCTGAAGGGTGTGGTTATAACCTTAGGCACATAGCCTTTTCTGGGTTTGACAGTGGTTTAGAAAGACCCGGACCAAACTCCAGACATGAATTGTCAACTGACAGTGCTTGCAAATCACCACACCATATTACTGAGGCCAAAGCCAACAGTGATGCGGTCTTAAGAGAAAGCACACACAATTCAACATAGTCCAGAGGTTCGAAGGGAGGCCCAGCGAGCACTTTTAGGACCAAGTTAGGTCCCAAGTCGGATCTGTAGCCGGGCGAGGGGGATTTAGCTGCCCCGTCCCTTAGGAATTATGATTAAATCATGTTTCCTATAGAGGTGTTGGTTTCAGGTGTATGATACGCAGATATAATCGCCACATAAACTTTGAGCATAGACGGAGTGAGCCCTGCGTCTGATCCCTCTTAAGAAACGTACGAATTTCAGGTATGGGGCAGTTCACTGGGTCTTTGCCATATGAAAAGCACCAATTTGTGAACACATTCCATTTCAGTGCGTAAAGGCATCTCATGGACGGCACTCGAGCCTATAATATGGTGTTCATAATTAACCGAGCCAATTCTGGCTCATCCGCTGTGATCTGTTCAAAGGCCACACGTGTATGCTTCCCAGCTCTGGCTGGGGATGCCAAACCGTGCCTTGTGTTTGAGAGAGAAGATCTTTCTTTAGCTGTATTTCCCATGGAGGCCCGTCCAGTATTTCTACCATCTCCAGAAACCAGGACTGATTGGGCCATTTCGCATACTTGCGTTTCACCGGCCATACGTGGGCCAGCGACATATATACACCACTACTGTTGTGTTGTCTGTACGAATCAGAATGTGGTGATTCACAGTATCAGAATGAAAAGCTCTCAAAGCTAGAAAGACAGCAAGTAGCACTAGGCGGTTGACAAGTCACAGCCGTTTCGCACCTGTCCAAGTGTCGAAAGTCGGGCATCCATTACAAACTGCGACCCAACCTGTGTTGGATGCATTTGTGGTCAGCACTTTCCTTCTGAAAACTTGACCCAACATAACACCCTGTTGTAGAAGGCTGGCGCTGTCCATGATGCTAGACCAGCCTGACAATGGTTTTTTCAGTTTGAACTGAAACAGACACCGAAGAATGGTCACGCTCATTCAGGAGGTGAACTCCTAAAAAGGATACTTACTGGTTGGGGAAAAGTGTGCTTTTGCCCAGCTGACATTAGACCAGATTTTCCATATGGCAAAGCAGCAAGTCTCTGTGTTCGCTCAGTAGTGCCTCTGATTGGCTAGTAATAACCAATTGCTGAGGTAATTCAAAACACACACACTGTTCATTTTCAATGGGGCAAGCGCCACATCGATACATTTCGTGAATGTGCGGGGAGCCAGAGACAGACTGAAATGAAGAACTTTAAATTGATACACAGTTCCCACGAACACGAATCTAAAAAGTCGTCTCTAACGCGGTGCAATTGGTGCATGAAGCACGTGTCCTTCAGATCTGTTGACGCACATCAGTCCTGAGGACAGATGTGCGATAAGATCTGTTTCTGAGTTAACATTTTGAATGGGCGGGTCGCGAGCGCGCGATTCAAGTATCTCTGAACTAGAATGGGCCGAAGCCCGCCATCCTTCACCAAAACGAAGAAACAACAGCTGTAAATCCCGCTGTTTGTGTCACAGTCTGTGCGCACAACACCGGCACATCCTGTGGTCAGACCAGAGATAACTTTTGTTTTCCATGTGGTCTACTTTATTGAGAAGAGTGGAATCGCTGTGCGAGCAAGCCGAATAGGGCGCACGCCAGGATTTTGTCAGTTCGTTATGACCTTACGGGAAGAGCGGGGCAGATCTGCGGAACGCGTCTGGACTGCACGGACCATTCATCAAGGTGAGGTTTTTCAGGTTTCTCTGGAGATTACTTGAGGCCAAGCTCTTCGACCACCCTCGTAAGGACGCGAAGCATCTCCTTTCCAGTGGCACGCGCATGTCCTCGCCCTCGCTGGGGGAAGGGGCGGCAGCGTCATCCACTGACCACTCGCCTGATACAGAGCCATTGAAAAAGAGAGTTACGACACTCTTTGATCTCGCCGACACACGATCACGTGGTTCATGTAGCTCTCAATAGTTCCAAACAAATCCGTGCTGTCAACCAGTTTGAATGGTTTTCGGTGGGACAGATAGCAGCACCAACTATATATACAGCAATTTTCGGTATATTAACACATAATGTCCATTGGTTACTGGTGTGTTTTATCATTTATATGTCTGCTACTTTATTATTATTATTTACATTTATTTATATTACCGTAAAACACTAGGCAGCAGTATTGTGAAGCAGAGCTAGAAATGGCTATGCTAGCTACCGTACTGTAGCCTACTGAGGACTATTGTTTTACTTTACATTTAAATGGGACTTGTTAAACACGTTCTTTTATTAATTAGCCCACATTAAAATTTACTACGTTGATGATACTTATATTTATAGTACTTGATGCAATGACAAAGTTAAATCTAATCTAAATATCAATCACACCAGCAACTGCTCAATTTAAGCCAAGAAATGAGTTTGGTCAATAGTACAGAATTGACAAGGAAACCAATTGCATTCAATAAAACATTTTATTATACAATATGTCCAGTGATAGGGTAAAGGTTGTTCCCCCACCCATGGTCTTCCACTCCTGTTATTTGTACTGCTAGATTTGGTGATCTAGGTCAGTGGTCTTCAACCCTGTTCCTCGAGTACCCCCCTGCCTTGCATGTTTTATATGTTTTCCTCTTCCAACACACCTAATTCAAATGAATGTGTCATTATCAGGCTTCTGCAGAGCTTGATGACAACCAAGTCATTTGAATCAGGTGTATTGGAAGAGGGAAACATAAAACATGCAAATATCACATATTTACTATAAATTCTGCACTAACAGTATTAAGTGCAACATAACTGGAGCAAAATCATTTGTGAAAAAGATTTTCTGAGTAATTTTGGTCAATTAATATTCCATCTTATTTAATATTACAGCCTCTCCAACTCTCCATCTCCCCCACTTACCAGCCTGCCATTGCTGCATCAGCCTGGTCATCTCTCCACCAGCCTCTTCATCGTACCACCAACCTGAAAATTATATACCTCGTTTCTTTTTGGATCCTTTATAATTTATATAATTTATAATTTTATTTATTTATCACATATTATACAATTGCACATATACAGTGAAATGATTTTTTTTCTCCCACATATCCCAGCTAAGCTGGGGTCAGAGTGCAGGGTCAGCCCTGATACGGTGCCCCTGGAGCAGATGGGGTCAAGGGCCTTGCTCAAGGGCCCAACAGTGGCATCTTGGTAGTGCTGGGGCTTGGACCCCCAACCTTCTGATCAGTAACCCAGAGCCTTAACTGCTGAGCCACCACTGGGCTTTATAGATGGCTGGCTTGCAATATTAAAGTTATTCTCCCATACTTCACATTTCAGCTCTTCAAAAGAAAAATATGTTAAGTAATTAATGTATTAGGACATGGCAAACAACAGTTATGTATACGCATTAAAGTTATTAGCTACGTGGAGTTATACTTTTTACTGTGATTATCCACACTTGTGCTGCTGATCTTATCACCTTGTCATTGATCCATTGCATTGATGTACTACAGTACAGTACCTAACAAATTGTGTGTTATGACTGAATTAACCAAGGAATAACCTTGCTAGATACAAACTAGCCATGTTATCTAGTTGAGCTAGCTACCATTCATTGTAATTAGATGTACTAATAAGAGAAGATAAACTTTATATGCCAATGAATACCAGTAACAGTAACTAATTTGACATAGACTAAATGTAATCCAACTGACTTCAGGTAATGGTACTAGTAGCTAGCTACAGTAATGGTGTTGCTTACGTTAGCTACTAGTGCTAACTGCATTTAGAATCTAACGATCTGTTATCTTATGCTAAACTTTAACTAAAGCTGGCTACATAAAATACCACTATAGACTAAATTGATAAGAGGTCCACTAATGCTTGGAATATGAAAAAAATTCAGTTAGTTCGTCAACTTGAAAATGAATGTGGTTGCACGTTGGAACTATACAATGTTTGGAACTATTGGTCAGCCCATGACACACGTTACTTCCGCATTCTTCGATTACAGTGGAAGTCTATGGGAGTGTCACAACACTCTTTTTCAATGGCTTTGGCCCCATATATATATATATATATATATATATATATACACACACACACACACACACACACATACATATATACAATAACACATTAGCTTATAAGGATACAAAACTCCTGCCGAAGTGCTGCAGGGAATCAGGAATCCGAAGCGCCCGTTCACCAGCGAAGCGTCAAGGCGGAGTAAATGTTCGCCGGAACACTGCAGGGGAGCGGAGAGTCTTCTTGCCATGAAGATCCCATCCACTGACTCGTGTATGTCGACGGTGAAGTAGTAGAGGGCTTCTAGACCAGAGATGAATCGCTGTTGTGAAAGAAGAAAATTCTGAGGAATGGTGTTTGCGCGCCCGCTTCTATAGCGGACAGCTTTGCGCCTGAAAGGGCGGGGCTCAAACACCATAGCCAATATAAGAGTTGGCGTTATTGTAGAAAGGTTTCTACTATGTCGTGTTGAAGGACACTCCCCATATGCGTCAGCTTAGTGACACAATGTCAAGTGTACTGAGTCGTAAGGGAACTCAGTCTATGAAGGTAAAGAATGCATTATATCCACTGAAGCGTAGCCTACACTTGAATGCAATGTGGATTTTATTAAAACCCACATACGGCTGTCATGTGTCAAAAGAACGAACGACTCGGACAAGAAGATTCCAGAGGTGAACTAATAACTTCTGTTTCTCATAGCTTGTATAGCGCCCTGGGCAAAACCCGCTTCAACACGCCCCCAAAATTGTTGTTGGGGGGGGTCTGTGTGGGTGCCTCATGCCGCCCCCCCACAAGATACCGCCCTGGGCAACTGCCCATGTCGCCCATGCCTAAATCCGCCACTTCTTGGCTGCATTATAAATACTGGGGGGGGGGGGGATTTGGCTATTGCAAATGTAACATTTTAATTTAATTCTGCTCAAATGAACGAAATGACGAATAAAGATTAGTTAATTTTGCTGAACGAGACTCAAAGATTCAAGTCAGTAAAATGATCCGATCTTCCCATCACTAGTCAAATGCGCTTGGCACATCTTAATTACGGTTGTCCCGTGACACACCCACCTCCCCTTGACCTGATATGCTCTAGAAACTGACCAATAGATTGTCAGCATGGAAACACTGCGAAACAACGCTGCGTGATTGGATCCCGTGGATTGGTGCAGGGTTTCTGCATGGGTCGGATCGCTTGACAGTAATAATAATTGTTGTCTGAATGCATAATCATTTGTTTAGAACTGCCTTGTCCACAAATGAGTGGGAACAAACAAGTTAAGTGGGTCACATAGATCAAATCGTGCAAATACAACTAATGCAAAATGTAAAATTTAAAATAATTTAAAATAGAGTCTAATCTTTTTTTATGGCCAGGGTTTTAACAAAAAATATACATGAAATAAATACAAGTGTACGGACTTCAATTAAACAGGGCCTAATGTAAATTAGTAAAGAAAAAAGAAAGAAAAAAAAACAAGCTATAAAAGCATAAAATATTGCACATCTTCACATACAAAAATAGTTTAAAGATGGAGCACAGTTTTACAGTCTTAGAAGCTTAGGTGTTCTTTGAAGATTAAATTGTGTAGATGTATTGCTTGATTTCTTTTTCTTTCTTTTTTTTTTTGTGGAAAAATCCAAAAGCAAATTTTCATTAATAAAAAACAACAAAAGTCTATCCAAAATTATTGTGTAACAGGACAGTCCCAAAAAATGGGAATTGTAGATTCATTTGGGGCATCACAAAATGAGCAATTGCCTCTATATCCATTTTAAACCTTTTTAAATATAATTTGGCAGGGTAAAAAAAAAAAAAAGCCTCAATTTCCTCATATTCTCCTGTTTTATTTGACATCACCGTATGAACGCGCCGCTATGTTTGTGACCAAAATTCCATAAAATTTCAGTGTGTTGTGCTGTGGGATGCGAAAAAAGGTGGTGAACATTTTGTTTTTATTTATAAACCTTAAAAAAGTTTTACTGTTGTTTACTAACCAAAGCCAAAACACTTCTTACTTTTTGCTAATTTATTGAGACATTTCAGTTATCTGTACATGTGTCAATAAAATTTATAACAAAATCGAGCTGGATACAATTAAACAGGAAGTGCACATAGGATGATGTTAAATTCATAACACCCAGACTATATAATATAGAAGGCCAAATTACCTTTTAATGTTTCCAGCCTTACTCGTCATAATTGCATTTTTGCTAGTAAAAATTCCAATAAGAGAGCTCCACAATTGCATTTTTACTAGTAAGAGTTCCAAATATGGAGCATTACAATTTAATTTGTACTATTAAGTGTTCCAATTACAGAGCACTACAATTGAATTTTTACAAGAATTCCAATTACAGAGCACTACAATTGTGTTTTACTAGTAAGAGTTTTAATTACAGAGCATTACATTTGAATTTTACAAGATTTCCAATTACAGAGCACTACAATTGAATTTTTACTTGTAAGAATTCCAGTTACAGAGCACTACAATTGAATTTTTACATGAATTCCAGATACAGGGCTCTGTAATTGGAATTATTACTAGTAAAAATGCAATTCTTACTAGTAAAAATGAAATTATGGAGCTCTCTAATTGGAATTCTTACTAGTAAAAATTCGATTGTAGTACTCTGTAATTGGAATTCTTGTAAAATTCAATTTTAGTGCTCTGTAATTGGAACTCTTACTAGTATGAATTCCAATTAGAGAGCTCCATAATTTCATTTTTACTAGTAAGAATTCCAATTACAGAGTACTACAATTGAATTTTTATAAGAATTTCAGTTACAGAGCTCCATAATTGCATTTTTACTTGTAAGAATTCCAATTGCAGAGCACTACAATTTAATTTTACAAGAATCCCAATTACAGAGCACTACAATTGCATTTTTACTAGTAAGAATTACAATTAGAGAGCTCCGTATTTGCCTTTTTACTAGTAAGAATTCCAACTGCAGAGCACTACAATTGAATTTTACAAGAATTCCAATTACAGAGCACTACAATTGCATTTTTACTAGTAAGAATTACAATTAGAGAGCTCCGTATGTGCATTTTTACTAGTAAGAATTCCATTTAGAAAGCTTTACAGAGCTCCGTAATTGCATTTTTACTAGTAAGAATTAAATTAGAGAGCTCCATAATTGCATTTTTACTAGTAAAACATCACAATAAAGATATGTTTAATTAAAGAGCTTTGTAATTGCATTCTTACTATTGAAAAGCCTCATATTGGTGACTGAAGAATGTGTAGATTGTTCAAACATCCAGTGATTTTTTTCCCCCAATGTATGGAAGCCACAAATCACCTAGCCTGAACACTTACCAGGCTTTTTCAGATAGATATCTTTATTGATTTATTTTTCCTTGTGTTAAATCTTTTTGTGATGGTCTTTGTGTTGAATCTCATGTGCAGAAAATATGCAGCAGGTGCACTGTCAATCCACAATATGGTTAGATGGAAAAGTTGCATTTATCACAGGAGCAAATACAGGAATCGGGAAGGAAACGGATTTAGACCTGGCCTCTCGTGGTCAGTCCAACTCTAAGTACCATAGTCAAATATTGTAGGGGATTAATAAATACTGTATATCTTAAGAACAATCAGATGTGTGTCAGTGACCAAGTGTAGGTTTACTGCTGAAGTTACATTTGAGACCTGTTTGCTGACAGGGGCACCTGTAATTCTGGCATGTCGTGATGTGGAGAAAGGTGAAGAGGCGGTGACAGAAATCCATACACGAGTGGGTGGAGCTAAAGTGGAGGTGAGAGAAGGACCTGGCATACACCTGCTCCATCCGAGCCTTCGCCCAGAGAGGGGGTTGCAGCGTGAAGCATTTACATGTTTCCACTGATCATTGTATAAAAAATGTGTGTGTGTGTGTGGGGGGGGGGGGTTGTACTTGCTTCAATTTAATGGGATAAATGATTTTTGGGGGTAGATGACTGTGTAAATTATTTCTGTTTCTTTATTCAGAGGTTGATCATCTGCACATTCTCATCAATAATGCTGGTGTCATGATGTGTCCTTATATGAAAACTGCAGATGGCTTTGAGATGCAAATTGAAGTCAATCATTTGGGTAAGTCTGGAAAACACTCAGAATTAATCAGGAAAATTAATTAAAACAAAATGTAGAAATGTCCACATCTCCATCATGTCTTTTCCTAAAATAGATATTTGACAACTCACCTCTGTATCTTCTCTTCTAATTCAGGCCACTTCTTGTTGACATATCTCCTAATTGGTCTGTTGAAGCGCAGTGCGCCATTGCGGATCGTGGTGGTGTCCTCACTGGTGCATAATTTCGGCTGGATTCGATTCCATGACCTGCACAGTCAGGCAGCTACAACAGTGGCCTCGCCTACTGCCAGAGCAAGTAGGCTAACATACATTTCACACGCGAGCTAGCATGCAGACTCTATGGTGAGTTGTTGTTGTTGTTGTAGTTTTTTCAGAAAATCTATGAGAAAAGACATCTGGAAAAATCTCTCAATCAACTGTGCTGTTTTGCTTTTTGTTTGTTGGGTTGGGCAGACTTCTCCAGAAGCCAGACCTTTTGTACATAGCAGTTTACACAGTCAATGTCACCTATTAGCTTATTTGATTTGTGATCTAGAAATAGTGCAAAATATTAAAAACTTCATTTTACATGGTGTTTCTTTTTTAAAATTGGTTAAAATCTTTTTATATATATATATATATATATATATATATATATATATATATATATATATATATATATATATAGGGTCTAAAAGTCTAAAATCACAATGAATATATATATATATTCATTGTGATTTTAGACTTTTAGACCCTAATTATGCTCTAAAAATGAAAATAGCAAATTCTGAATCCTGTTGCAGAAAATTTCAGTTTGACTTCTATTTCATCAGGGTCAAATGTGACTGTAAACTCGGGAACGGTGAAGTCAGAGCGGGTGCGCCATTCTTCCGCGATTTCGCTGCTATTTGCTGTCTTCTCCATGTTCCTGAAGACAACAAAAGAAGGAGCTCAGACATCCATCTACTGCACCATTGCTGAGGAGCTCCAGTCCATCTCAGGAAAACATTTCAGATACAGCACTCATCAGTTCCCTTATGACTGAGTACACTTGACATTGCGTGCTAACGCATATGGGAAGTTGTCCTTCCACACGACCTAGTTGAAACCTCTCTAAAATAAGCGAGTGGTTAATGGATGATGCTGCCGCCCCTCCACCCAGCGAGGGGGAGGAGTGTGTACGTGCCACTGATAAGGAGATGCTTCACATCCTTTCAAGGGTGGTCAAAGAGCTCGATATCGAATGGTCTTCTCCAGAGGAACCTACATAATCTCACCTTGATGAATGGTTCCTGCAGTCCGGACGGCATCAAGTGACCGTGTCTCGTAGATTTGCCCCATTCTTCCCTGAAGTTCATAATGAACTGTCAAAATCCTGGCGTGTGCCCTATTCAGCTTGCCCCCTCAGTGATTACATCCTTTCCAATGTGGATCACGGGGAAGAAAACTGTTATGCCCAACTACCCCTCCTGAAGCGGCACATTTCTGCCCGGCGAGTAGCAGGGCGTGGAACTCACGCCCCGTTGATCTTTCTAAGCCGTGTTGACTAACGTCCGCACTGGCTGGAAGAGCATACTCAGTGGTGGGCCAAACTGGTTCAGCACTCCACACATTGATGGTGCTCCAAGTTTTCCAAGCTAAGCTCCTCAAACAAATGGACGAGCAAGGCTACGATCCAGAGATGTTCAAAGAGCTCCGCACCGCTACGGACTTAGCGCTGTGAGCCACGAAAGTCACTGCACAGGCCATTGGCAAGTCAATGAGCAACCTGGTGTTTTTGTATAGTCACATCTGGCTGATCCTCACGGAAATGCATGATGTGGGAAAAGCCGCTCTATTTGATGCTCCGGGGTCTCCAGCCGGCCTTTTCGGAGGCTCTGTGAATACAACTGCTGAGCGCTACGTCACGACTGAATCACAGGCTATGAGACATTTTATGCCAAAACAGAGCAGTACTTCATCACAACCTGCTCACTCCCGCTCTGTCTCTGTCCAGTGCCTGGCTAAAAACCCCACACCAGCTGCCTCAGTGTCGCCGCCAAGCCACTGGTAATGCCACGCAAGCCATGGCCCAAACAAAGCCAGCGCCTCAGCGCCCTCACAATTTTTCAATAAAGGGTTTTCCCACTTCAAAGCCACACATTGTGCGCAACCGCTTCCCAATGGTGAGAGGCACATTATATCATGTTATGAACATACCAAATTGCCCTCTGTCCCATTACGCGGACGCGTGGCGAGCTCTTACTGGCATTCTGACTGGGTGCTAAAAAACAATCAAACATGGTAATACGATCCAATTTGCATGTCGGCTGCCCCGTTTCAATGGTGTTCTGTCTTCCTGGTTATGTCCGAAGACGCACCAGTGTTTTGACCTGAAATATACAATCATCTGGCAAAAAACGCGATAGAGGTTGTTTCATATGAATTATACCATGAATGCTTGATTCTGATTGGTTAACGGACTTTCTAAGGTGTGCAATAATTATTCAAGTAAACGCAGTAGTTTCAGGTCTTGACCGCATAACGGTTCCATATCACTTCGCCAAATGATTTAAGTTATTTCAAAGAGCCCTACTGGCTACCACAACAAAATAACCAAATAAAACAAAGGCATTGGTTAAAATAAATCGGTTAAGAACGTCAAACAATGTCTAAAATATTCTACATTTATTTCAATTTCAGTTAAAAAGAGCCCTCTCACTCCCTTGTCTCCACCGCATTTACACACGCTCACACACACACACACACACACACACACGCTCACACACGCACTGAGACTCGAGTCGCAACCGACAAATAGTGCCACACCCCCGCGACTTGATCAATATAACAGTTTCTATTTTCCGAAATAACTTTTAATGTTTCAATATATTTCGCCCTAATCAGCCTCACATAGCTGTAGTGGAAAGCACCACGCTATCCCCGCCCCCAGTTTCGCTAACACACACATGCACAGAGAGAGAGAGAGAGAGAAAAGCAGCGCAAGACACGTTGCTAGTTCTAATGTGATGTTTTCGAATTAGCAACGAAGGCTTGAGCTGTATTAAAGCTAGATACACTTGATCAATACAACAGTTTCTATATTATCTGAAATATCTCTGGGAAAAAACCCTCTCTCTCTCTCTCTCTCTCTCTCTCACACACACACACACACACACACACACACTCCCACACTCGTGGACACACAGACATTATACATGTAAAGCACACACTTTAGGCCCAAACATACTTGTGAGAGAAAAACAGAGTCATGTCAGCGCACTCCTGCATCTCAGTGGGGATGAAGAAAGTTGTTACGGTTTATAACAGGAATATGGCGATTTTAAATCGATGTTACTTCTGACGAGAGCTGCAACAAAAATGGTAATCCCAGAAGCGATCTCTCTCATTTTCTGAGTTTCTCTCTTTTGATCCCTCAAATACAAACTCAAACACACATGCACAAACGCACTACCATATTACTCCATTAAGTCCTCGAGTAAAGCACTGCAAGCCTCCGTTCGTTGCTAGTTCTAACGTGATGTTTTCAAATTAGCAATGAAGGCTCAGACTGTATTAAAGTAAGACGCTGGATCCGTGGCGGAAGAAAGCAGTTCCACTCACAAGAGCGTTTTAGGGACGAAAACCAGAAAATGTCTTGAGATAAAACCCTGAATGATGTCTTAAGGTGTGGTAACCATGGTATAAGCGGAATAACTAACTCTGGCCTGTTGAAAAATAATGCACACCCGAGGTGCAACGGTCACTCCGCTGCGTGTCGTGACCGCAATACCACCTCGGGTGTGCATTATTTTTCAATAATTCAAAGGTCCGTCATCAATTATTCCTTACTTAATAAGCCTGCTGTCCCGCTGCGCGAATGCGTGGCAAGTCCTCACGGACATGTCAGAAATGGTGTTTACCGTGATCTAGCACAATATGTGGTCTGACCACACGATATGCCTGTGTTGCGCAGAGACTGCGACACACACAGCGGGATATACAGCTGTTAATTCCTCGTTCTGGAGAAGGACAGCAGATTTTGTCCAATTCTAGTTCTGAAATGCTTGAACTCAGAAACAGATCTTATCGCACATCCGTCCTCAGGACTGATTTGCATCAATAGATCTGAAGGACACGTACTTCATGCACCAATTGCACCGCGTTGCAGCTTTTTCGAAACGCGTTAGAGGGAACTGTGTATCAATTTAAAGTCCTTCATTTCAGTCTTTCTCTGGCTCCCCACACATTCACAAAATCTATCGATTTCATTGAAAACGAAGGGTGTGTGTGTTTTGAATTACCTCAGCAATTGGTTATTACTAGCCAATCGGAGGCACTACTGAGAAAACACAGAGACGTTCTGCTTTGCATATGTAAAATCTGGTCTACTGTCAACTGGCGAAAAGCACACTTTTCCCCAGCCAGTAAATCTCCTTTTTAGGAGTTCATGTGTGCGCACCTCATGAACGAGCGTGTACAGACCATTCTTTGGTGTCTGTTCGAGTTCAAACTGAAAAAACATTACCACTTAAGTCATTTCATTTTCCTGTGCATTGTGGTAACTCGCCACTGTCTGGCTGTTCTAGCACCATGGACAGCACCAGCCTTCTACCAACAAGGTGTTATGCCTTGAAACAGGTGCGAAACGGCCGTGACATGTCAACCACCTAGAGCTACTGGCTGTCTTTATAGCTTTTAAGCTTTTCATTCCGATATTGTGAATCACCACATTCTGATTCATTCGGACAACACAACAGTAGTGGCGTACATATGTTGCCATGACACTGTCAAGTATGCGCTTCCCCCAGTGTGCCTTCTTCATTCTGTCATTAGCAAAGTCCGAGTGGACATGGAAACAGTTCTGATAACTGCGCTGAAATGGCCCAATTAGCCATGGTTTCCAGAAATTATAGAGATGCTATACAGCTCACCATGGGAAATACCGCTGAAGAGGGATCTCCTCTCTCAGGCACAAGACACAATCTGGCATCCCCAGCCTAAGCTATGGAACCTGCATGTGTGGCCCCTGAACGGAGCATGCTAAACGCATCAGAACTGATGCATTCAGTCATGAACACCATTTTACAGGCCAGAGCGCCGTCCACGAGATGTCTCTACGTGCTAAAATGGAATGTGTCCACTGATTGGTGTCTTTCTTTCACATGGCAAAGACCCAGTAAACTGCCCTATACATGAAATTCTCATATTTCTTCAAGAGTGACTAGACGCAGGACCCACTCCGTCAATGCTCAAAAGTTTATGTGGCAACTATATCTGCGTATCATGCACCTGAAGCCAGCACCACTATAGGCAAGCATGATTTAATCATTAAGTTCTTTAGAGGCGCAAGACGATTAAATCCACCTCGGCCGGCTACAAACTTTGGTGCTAAAAGCGCTCACAGGGCCCCCCTTCGACCCTTTGGACTCTGTTGATTTGCACATGCTCTCCATTAAAACCGTACTACTGCTGGCTCTGGCCTCAGTAAAATGGGCCGGTGACTTACATGCACTATCAATTGACAATTCATGTCTGGAGTTTGGCCCCCGGGCTTTCAAAAGCCACTGTCAAACCCAAAAAAAGGCTATGTGCCTAAGGTTCTAACCACACCCTTCAGAGTGCAGGTGGTTCACCTTCAAGCCTTCTTACCTCCTCTATTTAATTAGGATAAGGAACAATCCTTGCATTTGTTATGCCCTGTGCGGGCGCTACATGCATACCTTGAGCGCACCCACCTGATCAGCTCTTTGTGTGCTATGGAGGACACACGAAAGGAATGTTCGTTTCCAAGCAAAGACTTTCTCACTGGATCGTTGACGCAATTGCCCTGGCTTATGAGTTACAGGGTAAGATCTGCCCAGTTGGTGTTAAAGTACACTCAACTAGAGGCATGGCCTCCTCATGGGCATGGCCGAACGATGTGTCTTCACAAGACATACAGTCATGTGAAAAAGAAAGTACACCCTCCTTGAATTCTATGGTTTTATGTATCAGGACATAATAAAAATCATCTGGTCCTTAGCAGGTCTTAAAATTAGGTAAATGCAACCTCAGATGAACAACAACACGACATATTACACCGTGTCATGATTTATTTAACAAAAATGTGTGAAAAACTAAGTACACCCTTACTGCTTCCATAGGAATTAAGAGGCTAAGTAGTAGCCAAGTGCTACTAATCAAATGCCCTTGATTAATTGATCATCAGCAAGTGTGACCACCTCTATAAAAGCTGAAGTTTTAGCAGTTTGCTGGTCTGGAGCATTCAGGTGTGTGTTAACACAATGCCAAGGAGGAAAGACATCAGCAATGATCTTATGGCACTTTTCCACTGCACGTTATGGTTCGACACGACTCGACTCTGCTCGCTTTACATTTCTGAGCTTGCTTTTCCACTGCAGATTAGTGCTGCCTCAATGTGGGTGGGATTATAGGCTGATCGTCATAGTTGCGCCGCCTCTACTGCCGTGACATCATCTTAAACGTGACACAAACATTACTGACCATAAACAATAACACGACCGCTAGCTGTTAGCTACTAGCTCATTGTGCTGCATAACGCAGTTGTTGCATGATGATTTTACACAAGTGTAACAGTTAAATTGCTCGCCGGTCTATTGCCATAGATAGTGTCCATTTGGTCGAACCACTTCCACTTTCTTCTGTTTGAACCACTCTGGCTGTTGTGGTCCTTGATGGTTCTGTAGTCACTTAAGTTTTTTTTGCCCTACACTGTTGGTAGGTCCGGTGGTGGCCGTGTGCGGTCAACAGCTGAGACACTACCTGAAAGACTTTTTCGTTTTACGTCATTTCGTTCATCGCTAACGAGAGGAACGTCTGCACCTCGTTTATTGACCACGGCGTGGTTTTGCACACAGCCATTTCTTTTTACAATTCGAAAGTCGCGTTAACAAATGATATTGCTGTCGCTGTTGCAAACTTTAAAACTAGTGGGTTGATGTCCCGTGTCGCAAATCCAGTGACGCTGGTAGTGACTATTCTCTCTGACCAATCAGTGATCTGCAGGGTTTTGACGTCACATTTAGTATCAGCTTGGCTCGCTTGGAACCTCAACCGAGGTGGTACTAAAAAAAGTATCAGGTACCAGGTACTATCCACAGTGGAAAACCCCCAAAAAGCAAGCAGAGTCATTCAAGACAGTTGCCAATCTTCCCAGGAGTGGACGTCCCAGCAAATTCACCCCAAGGTCAGACCGTGCAATGCTCAGAGAAATTGCAAAAAACCCAAGAGTTACATCTCAGACTCTACAGGCCTCAGTTAGCATGTTAAATGTTAAAGTTCATGAGAGTACAATTAGAAAAAGACTGAACAAGTATGGTTTGTTTGGAAGGGTTGCCAAGAGAAAGCCTCTTCTCTCTAAAAAAAGAACATGGCAGCATGGCTTAGGTTTGCAAAGTTGCATCTGAACAAACCACATGACTTCTGGAACAATGTCATTTGTGGAGATGTTTGGCCATAATGCACAGTGCCACGTTTGGTGAAAACCAAACACAGCATATCAGCACAAAAACCTCATACCAACTGTCAAGCACGGTGGTGGAGGGGTGATGATTTGAGCTTGTTTTGCAGCCACAAGACCTGGGCACCTTGCAGTCATTGAGTCGACCATGAACTCCTCTGTATACCAAAGTATTCTAGAGTCAAATGTGAGACCATCTGTCCGACAGCTAAAGCTTGGCTGAAATTGGGTCATGCAACAGGACAATGATCCCAAGCACACCAGCAAATCTACAACAGAATGGCTGAAAAAGAATCAAGGTGTTGCAATGACCCAGTCAAAGTCCAGACCTCAACCTGATTGAAAAGCTGTGGCGGGAACTTAAGAGAGCTGTGCATAAACAAATGCCCACAAACCTCAATGAACTGAAGCAACGTTGTAAAGAAGAGTGGGCCAGAATTCCTCCACAACGATGTGAGAGACTGATAAAGTCATACAGAAAATGATTACTTGAAGTTATTGCTGCTAAAGATGGTTCTACAATCTATTGAATCATAAGGTGTACTTAGTTTTTCACACATGGCTTCTCCATTTTGGCTTTATTTTTGTTAAATAAATCATGACACGGTGTAATATGTCATGTGTTGTTCATCTGAGGTTGTATTTACCTAATTTAAGACCTGCTAAGGACCAGATGATTTTTATTATGTCCTGATATGTAAAACCAAAGAATTCAATGAGGGTATACTTTCTTTTTCACATGACTGTATGTTTTGCAGCAGGATGGTCCTCTCAAAACACATTTGCAAGGTTTTACAACCTTCACAAGTCCTCTCTGTTTAGAGCACTTGCTATTTCGTTTGCCAAACATACACTTATGCCCCTCCCCTTAAGTACGGGCTCCCCATCATTTTACACAACCGCCTGCATTCAGGCCATTGTAATTAACCATAAAATCACAAGCACTTTAATTATAAACTCCCTAACCAAGAAGTTTTCTTTGCATTTCTGAGCCTTAATGGCATAGTTCACCTAGAAAATGAAAATTCTGTCATCATCTATTCCTATTCAAGGTGCCCAAGGTAATGTAAATCATGAAAATATCAAGAAATAAAAAAAATAAAAATACAAATCCAGGCCTAGAAAAGTCTTAGAAATGTGTACAATCTTAAGCTAATCGTAACTTTCCTAGTTACGATTAGCTATAAAATATTTCCTTGGCTAGAAATTGCTCTTTTGTAGATTCAAATTTGCTTGTAAGCCTAATTTTTGAGCAAATAAATGTTGGGATTTACTGGTAGGTCTGTTTTAATAAGTCCATCAAATCAATTCACAAATAAGTCTGAACAGACTGAAATTTCAGTCCTTGAAAATCTTGCCCTCTAATGTACCCCTCAAATCAAATATGGTGGCATTTGACGTCAAGAGAACCAATGACCTTTGTCACTGACGTCAAACCTTATGCAACACGTCAAACTGTGCCATATTTGATTAAATATGGTTCTTTTAAACTGATTATGGCATTTTATGGAACATTGCTCTCTCTGTCTCTCTCAGTGATTGTGCCCCTGCTTTTGTGGCCCCTCAGGGTCGGAGTGAGGAGACGGCATGTAAACTGGGATGTAAGCTGTAAATTATTAGGAATCAATTGGGACTGAGTCCTCCTTTTGACCTTCTTTTATTTAAACCCTTTCTCCTTTGTTCAATCCATGTCTTTTGTGTTGTAGAAATTCTTAGTGATCAGACTTCTTGTCTCCTTTAGTTTGAACAATTTCTCAAATCTATACTTTCAACTACACAACCCATAGTCACTCCACCTTGTTCTGCCTTTTTGCTATTTTCTCCCATATGCCCTTGTGACAAGCAAATATAAACTTTATTTAACTACAGATCGGTGAACCATTTAAAACACTGTTTTACCCTGGGGATTATTTTGTTTGTATTTTGAATGCTGCTTTAATTCCCATCTCAGTATTCTCACCTGAAGCTGCATATTGAAGTCATTTATACAGATGTGAACATGCTTTTAACTACTGTGGTACATTCATGACCAGAGATAAATATTTAAATATATATGTTTGGAAATAAAAAAGATTTATAATGATTGCATTTTCCTTCCTTTATTTGCTAAAAGATACAAATACATATTTAAATCCGGGTTTGTTTTCAGGTAATATTTACAAATTATTGAAACTATGATCAGGAGGTTCATTATTACTTCAGAGATTAAAAAAATAAAATAAAGTGACAGTGATAATTAAGTTACTAAATGTCAGCATTATTTTTTAGAAAATAGCATTTTCTATATTTTTTATTATAATCTAATAATTACCAAATGTCGCTTCAGGAGATGTATAGATATGTGTGAACAAACACGTGCATTTCTTTTTCACTGTAACTGGTTTGAGAAATATGTGCATAGATCTCTCAATCACTCTTTGGAAACACACTGAAGGAAACATACAATCTGCAATCAACAAAGCTTATAACTTCATTTTAGAGAGAGACAGTACCAAGAACTACAAAGCTGTAACAGTCTTATCATTTTCACATATGCATAGGCCCTGTAAACACAACAGTTGTTCAGAAAATGTTGTCCACACAATCCCTTGGCTGTAACCTCCTTTTTTAACCTTTGATTTACTGAACACAAGAACATATACAAACATTTACACACACATTTACAGAGATTCCACATTATGATAAAATTAGTTACAGGAGGGTCAGAGACAGTTTAATCCATTTGATAGACTCTCACATAAAAACACCTCTTGCATTCATAAACTGAGCAAATAATTATACAATATGAATTACTAGTGTAAGGATAGTTGGTAATAGACAAACATGTACAGTAAGCACTGTTGCACTGATACAGTATCTTATAAATTGCCAGGCTGAACCATGTTATACCCCGTTTCCCTTCATTTCCAGCCAGTTTTAACTGTTTACGGTTGTTCTATTGTTTATGGTTGTTCTGTTGTACACTTGTTCTAAAATCTTGCAAATAATAATGCCAGTAGATCACATGCCTTCCCTTTTAACAATGTCTCTTGTAGTGAAAATACAACTTTCAGTGACAAATAAAAAACAGCCCTGTTTCCTTATACGTGCAATTAATTAATGGCGATGCCCCTATAAATTTACCATGATCTCACTGAAGTTTTCACGTAATTTCATGGCAAACAAACTTCACTGTCTTATGACATTGTTCCATCAGGATGAGAATTAGACATAGTCTTTATAAACGAGTGGAGAAAGAGAAATCCCTTTTTCTGAGGTAGGAGAATAAGCAGACTAATACTTAAAAGATAAGAAATAATGGGGCAAAAATTGCATATAAGCAGCATAAAAGTAACCCATAAGACTCCAATGGTTAAATCCACACCTTCAGAAGGAATATGATAGGTGTGGGTGAGAAATAGATCAATAGTCCTTTTTTTATTTTATTTTTTTTACCATAAATCTCCACTTTCAAAATGTGAAAGACTGTAAAAGTGGAGATTTATAGCAAAAAAGACTTGAATATTGATCTGTTTCTCACCCACATCTATCATAT
This sequence comes from Myxocyprinus asiaticus, assembly GCF_019703515.2. Taxonomy (NCBI): domain Eukaryota; kingdom Metazoa; phylum Chordata; class Actinopteri; order Cypriniformes; family Catostomidae; genus Myxocyprinus; species Myxocyprinus asiaticus. The sequence continues at coordinate 16,045,812 of NC_059364.1, read as the reverse complement.
CACTTCTGAAGATATGGATTTAACCATTGGAGTCATGTGGATTACTTTTATGCTTTCTTTGTGCTTTTTGGAGCTTCCAAATTTTGGTCATCATTCACTTGCATTGTATGGACCTACAGAGCTGAGATATTCTTTTTAAAAATCTTCCTTTGTGTTCTGCAGAAGAAAGTCTTCCACATCTGGGATGGCATGAGGGTGAGAAAATGTGAACTATCCCTTTAAGTATAAAGCTTGACAAATAAGCCCAAAAGGAAGGTAAACTGTAGAACTGCAATTATTCATTTGAATGCAGTGATATCTTATAATACAGACTCTCTATCCACAATCTCAGCACTCATTAAGAACTGAAATTGTTTTAACAATCTCAGATCCACATCAGCTTCAAGAGAAAGATGGAGTTTTTATTCTGGACAGGGGGTTGAACGGGCCCCACACTGAGCCAGAATGGCACATCAGTGAATAATTTCCTGTTTGCTCGAAAAGCTGCATATTACAAACCCAATCCAGTCAATCAGAGCAGAGTTGGATGCCTCAATGACCAGAAATAAGAGTTAGAGTTCATGACATTTGATGGTAGTGGTTATCAGTTATTGCCATGTTGTTATTGTGACAATTGGTCTTGGTGCTCAGAGAGCCATTGGCGACAGATGTTCTGCATGACAGAGTCACCTGAGCTCTCAGCTGCCCGCATCACATCCTGTACTAAAGGAGTTGCCTTCACCAGCTCCAGCTTCACAGCCTGGATATACGCTGCCCGCAGCTTACTGCACTGCAGATATGCCTTTATCTACATGGAGAAGGAAAGACAAGTGTGTGAGTGAGTGCAAGAGAGAAAGATACAGATTGAGACAGAGAGAGAGAGAGAGAAACCTCACCTTGTTTTCTGCACACTTAGACTCCAGAATCAGGGCCTCTAGTTCTTTAGACTGAGCAGAGAGAAGTAGCAATTTTTAAATCAGACCAAAAATGCAATCAACATAAAAATGATTTGAACACATGACGTAGATTTCCGTGAAGCGCTTCTACGGCGCAGAACCAACAAGAGTGCCTCTGATAAGAAATCTCTACATTTTTAAATTGAAACCTTATTGGGTGTAAAGAGTAGCGTCTCAAGTTTTGTTTGATATGCCGCTTTAAAAAATGCATTAATTTTCCGCACGTCAGGGCACTGATAAACAATGTTCACATAGGTGGATTTTGGGACATTATTCCCTCAAAAGTAAAAAAAAAAAAAACACGTTAGCTGTGGGTCATTTCGCTTCATTTTAATATACATTTTGTTATATTTTATTTTGTTATCACTGTACAATACGGTTCTATTTATTAACATTAGTAAATGCATGAATGTGCATTTTCACATTGAGAATCAATGGGTTCATCCAAAAGCTGGAAAATGTTGCTTTCAGAGGCTTTATATGGACTTAGGATGAAAATAGGGTGCATTTCAAACTGTTCTGAGACCAGTGCAGACAGAGAGCACACTGTAGGTTAAGGGAGCATCCTATAGCTCTCTATGCAGCTAAGTGCATTCACTCCTAAAATCTGACCAAAAGTTCAGTTTCAGGCTGCAGATGAAGTTTGGACCACTTAACATGTTTGGCAGACATGGGACAATGGTAATCAGTACATAGATTCAGAATGTATAATGTATCATTTTATTTTAACATGGTAGGCACTGATTGGATGATGTTGGCTATTACTTCGAATTAGAATCAATTATGCTAATTTCTGATGTAATGTCTGTAAACGTCTCAAAAACACTCCTGGAAACAAAATAAATAATTTGATGAAAAATAAATAAATCAATCAATCAATCAATCAATCAATCAATCGGACTTTTTATAACTTGGTATAATTTAAAATTTCACAAATTAGTCCAGATGTCCATATGTGGACATACATTTTTAGGAAAACTATTTGCTCTAGAGCTTTTTTTGTTTTTTGCTTGTTTATTAGGTGCTACTAGTTACAAATCAAAAAAGGTAAAATGGAAAATGCAAACAGCAGTCATGCTCGGGTCTAAGGAGTTTAAATCCATATCACAAAATTCCACAAATTTTCAGCCAAAATTAATGAAGAAATCAACAGATTCCACCTGGGCCTAGATAGTAAATTTTCACTACTAGTAATTTATGAATAAGCCCCTTTGTGAAATGGAACCTCTTAGAGTTACCAACCTAGATCTATGAGCACCAAGCTACAACAATGACCTCACAGCCTGACCTGAAAGAAAAAGCAAAACTGGTCTCAGATCAGTAAGTGTAAACTCACATCGGCAGGACTCTTATCAGCCACAGACACACAGCTGAGCACAATGGCATCACAGTCGTGTATAGAGGCCGTGCCAGATTCCCCTACACACTTCAGCAGCTGCCGCACAGATATGTACTGACGCTGCCGGATCAAGCGCTGTCCAACCCGTATGTACACCGCCAGTGCCTCCAGCTGGAAGTCCTGTATCACATAAAAAAAAATTTAAAAAAATGAGAATCAGATCCATATGTGCACAGAACATGGTCTAATTTTGTACTTGCCGTGTCATAACGTCTTACCTGTATTACCCGATATGCAATGCCAAAACCTTCCTCAATGTTCTTCCCTCCCAACATCACCTGTGCAAAGCGCAGACAGGGGTTACAGAGTTTGTGAGTTTTGTTTATAGCTTGTTCCAATCATACATACAGTATTTATCTTTGGTGTCTTTTAGATTTAGGCCACATTTACACTGTCAAACATTTACATTTTTCCCCACAGTGTAAATGCACCTGTGAGTGCAGCACCATTTTTTGCATGATACATAAACATGCTGTTGAAATAGTTTAAATGTTAAAAGCAGCACCAGTACTATAATTTCTGGTTAATCCACATGATAATGTGCCTTTATTTCAATATTCTGAAAAGGTAAATACTGTTAACAGAATGAATATCTTTTTCACCACATAGCATGCATTACATACACACTCTTAGTCTTGATTCAAAACAAGCAATCAGACAGGTGTGTAAAAGTAAAGAATTACAAATACTCTCATTACTGTAATTAAAGGGATCATGACATGCCTTTAAGTTTAAAAAAAAAAAAAAAAAAAAGTAATATATTTGTAAAACTTTGTAAAACTTTTCCACCCTCATTCTGACCCTCTGTCAGAAACACTCGGTTTTAGTGATGATTCTCCTTTAAGACTTGACAGTAAACAGTCACTGTTATGACTGGGTCTCTGCTTGCCATCTCACCGCTCACCACTACTGGGCGGGCTATGGAAGTGATAAGGTAAAGTAGGCATCGATGTGTTATTGTGGAGGCGGTCAGATGCAAATGTCTACAACAGTGTGACATCACAATGTGGACGAAGTAGAGAACGAGTAGTTTTTATTTTGTTTATTTTTCTCCCCTTTTCTCCCCAATTCAGAATGCCCAATTCCCAATGCGCTCTAGGTCTCAATCCAGGTGGCAGAGGATGAATCTCAGTTGCTTCCGCATCTGAGACCGTCAATCCGTGCAGCTTATCATGTGGCTTGTTGAGTGCTTTACTGCAGAGACATAGTGCGTGTGGAGGCTTCACTCTATTCTCCATGGCATCCACACACATCTCACCACTCGCCCTACCGAGAGCGAGAACCACATTATAGCAACCACGTGAAGGTTAACCCAACGTGACTCTACCCACCCTAGCAACCGGGCCAATTGTTTGTTAGGAAGCCTTACTGGAGTCACTCAGCACGCCATGGATTCGAACTTGCGACTCCAGGTGTGGTAGTCAGCGTCTTTACTTGCTGAGCTGCCCAGGCCCCCTGCTGATGTGAATATTAACTGAAGCTCCTGACCTGTATTTGCATGATTTTATGCATTGCACTCCTGCCACACAATTGGCTGATTAGATAATTGCATGAATATGTAGGTGTACAGGTTTACCTAATAAAGTGCTCAGTGAGTGTACATCACACACAGAACGGAAAAAAATAAATGTATTAATTTATTTAAATATAATTGTTTTATAAAATACTTTTTACTTATATTTTTTCATTCATACTGTATAATCTATTTTACAAGTTATAATTTATATATCCTATTCTAATTTGAGTATATATGGACATGTCCCCCTCACCATAAAATATTAAATTCTATAAACGCAAGACTTTTTCAAGAAATCTCAATAAGTGCAATTTACACAATGAGAAAAAAAAAATATGGAAAAGGATAAAAGGAAAGGACTAGAAAATAGATCAGGATATTTTCCAAGCTTACCTTGCAGGCCACATCCACCTTCATGGGGCTGTTCCCAAACAGAGTTGGTTGGGCACTATTCCCTGCGGGGGCAGGGACTACAGTTGACTTGGAAGGGGAGGAGCTTTCACAGCGATGCAGGAAGCGTGTTACCTCCAGTTGCAGCTCAATTGTGTGTATGTGTCTGCAACATACAGTATTTTACTTGACGCAATGCAAATAGTATGTTATTATTTTTACACTAGGATGAAAAGTGAAAGCTTTAATAGTAAGTCCTCTCTGAAACAGTGGTAGGTGAGGGTTAGTAGTACCTGGAGACTTCAGTGGAGCTCATTTTCTTCCTGAAAGAGGAGCTGTTTGATTTCCTACGACTCTGCTGTTCCTGTAGGTAAGTTCTCAGGTGCTCTTTGGCTCGGATTAGCCAGCGCTGCTGTTCTCCCAGCTGCAGGTAAGACTGAGCACCATGAGAAAAGAATCGGATACACGTCATAGCCGCACGAACAAGATCCTGCAGGGAGAAAATACAATTATTATTTACAAATGTGAAAATGGGTTCTGTAACTTTACAAACTTTTGCAGTAAGCTGTGTGTGTGTGTGTGTTCAATACCATCATGAACTGTTGGAGTTGGTATAGAGAGTGGTAGTGTCCCTTGCGCTGCAGCAATTGGCAGGCTGAGAGAAGGTAACGGCCCCAGCTCTCCAGTGTGGGGTCCAGAGTCTCTAACATATCTTGCAAAGCCCCTAACCGTCCACGTTCAAGACAGGGCTGAAAAACACCCTCCAAAAACACCTCCTCTGTACACTCCTAGAGACAGAAAGTAAGTGAAAGACACTTTGATTAAAATAAACTTCATGTTCCTTTACCATATGTTTTACACTTGTTCATTTATGGAAAACAAAAGATGATGTTGGGCAGAATGTTAGGAAATTAGCCTCAGCCACCACCACCATCTTTTTTCCAAACCATAAAAAAGCAAGACTATCATTCTGCCTAACACTTCCTTTTGTGATCAATGGAAGACAGAAAACATGATGGTGAGAACATGATGATAGAACTTTCATTTTTGGAAGACTATACATTTTTTAAAATGAAATATTCAACAAGCAGACATGGGTATGATGTTTGGGCTTCCCAATATAGTACTTTTGTCCATGTAGTGTACCTCTAAATAAAATCTGATAATTTATGCATGAGGTGTTTTAGCATTTTCCACTATAAAGTGTTCTGTAATGCCAGAGAGTGAGCAGCACCTTGTTGTGTAAGTGGGTGAGTGCATCTCTCAGGCAGTCATGGCGCAGGTAAAAGCTGATGAGGCTCAGATGTGTGCCGTAGGTGAGCAGGTAAAACAGACACTCTTGATAATAACCACTCTGTTGAACCTTGCTCTCTGCAGCATCCAGAGGAGCAGAGTCAGAGAGAGCATCTTCCAGCTCACACAGAGAGGCCAGGATGTCCTCATTCACTGTCTATAACAATAAATACAAAGCGAGTTTAGAAACATCTGTCTATTCTTCCTGTAAACTTACCTTTACCTTCTGGGTCTTTATGTGCTGTTGAATCAAAGCTTGTTTTTATAGTTTAAACGTTTAAGCTATGAGGGTGTTTTTAAAGATTTTCTGCTTCAGTGGCATACCCAAAATTAAAGGCTTATAACTCGACAAAAAAAACAAGGATGGTCAAGTGAATGATATCATTAAGAAAACTTTTCAATTTTTTAACTAGATTATAATAAAATCTGAGACTCTCAGTCTTGCACCCTATCTACAGCGGGCGCGTCAACGCAAACATTCGAAACCGTTTATTTGTGTGGTTGGCAGTAGTAGCGCCACCGCGTGCACAGTAAAATTTAACGGGACAACTGTTAACTGTCGGTGCGTTGCGTCACAACGGAAGCTTTCAGTGTAGACAGCATCACTGATTATAATGGGTTCTATTGCTTTTGGTGCGACGCGCTGCTCGCATCTGGTGTAGACATGGTACTTTATTTCTTCTTATTTTTCCAGATTCATCTCTTGGTGTAAATAAGGTGGCTCCAAAAAACATGCAACTGTAGCTGAGTAAACTTTGAGTTGATACAACAAAGCAATCAAAAGTTATAGCATTACAAAAATAATTTATCCTAGTGTCCAAAAGCCTCTCTAAACATAAGATCTTACTGTACATAAGAACTAATTATACATGCAAACACAACAATGACTAAAGGTTTGCAAAGCATGCAGACATGATTTTAGTAATGAGATTTTATAGAATGAGTTTCATTCTGTGCCATTTGAATCTGTGTTATGTACTTGGCGCGATATGTAATTACAGTGATTGATCACATGACTCTCTGCCCATATATGGAGGACTATCACCACTTGTTGGAGCAATCTAAACCCTTAGCGTTTTAGTGTTCAATGATGTTACATCATTTACGTTGATGGGTGCTTCTCAATCAGAAGGCTGCAGCCTCGATAGGCTTGATTTCTCAGCTGTCATGTCATCAAGCACCGTCGAAGGCCGTTTCAATTGTGAGGACCCTTGGAAGGCAGCCTTGTTTCACAGCCTTTGTTTGCCATATTTTGGAGGATGTATCAAGTGCATCCTTCATGTCCTTCAATCACACACAATCCCTAGCTCATGTCCCAAATTATTAAAAAAAAAAAAAAAAAAAAAGTGGAAAATGAGCCACGTGACCACGGAGGCAGAAACCTTTATGACGCAGCCATGTGTGCTTACTTTTTTCCTCTCTCAAGTTTTTATTTGCATTTGCAGCAATGACAATATGTAGAAAAATAAAAAGGGCACGTAGTTTAGACAATACAAATTAGAAGGCACAAAGCACACAAAAAATTTAAATAAAAGGGCAATTACACGAATTTGAAAAGCTTTATATAGTTTTAATAGTTTTTACAAGTCTATGGTTCCATATTTTCATATTTGAAAGGGTTTAAATATAAATTCTAAGATCAGTGTTGCAAAACGTAGTAAAAGGCTTTTTTTTGAGTGACTCTAGCTTTGTGAATAAAATTTTTTGCTAAAATAATTTAAAGATTAAAGGACATATTTCTCGTTTCTGAAGTATATGGATTTTCTAAACAAAGTAAAATATAGGGGGCCTGGTTAGATCAGTGGTAAAAGACGCTGGCTACCACCCCTGGATTTCGCTAGTTCGAATCCCAGGGTGTGCTGAGTGACTCCAGCCAGGTCTCCTAAGCAACCAAATTGGCCCGGTTGCTAGGGAGGGTAGAGTCACATGGGGTAACCTCCTCGTGGTCGCTATAATGTGGTTTGTTGTCGGTGGAGCGCGTGGTGAGTTGAGCGCGGATGCCGCGGTGGATAGCGTGAAACCTCCACACATGCTATATCTCCGTGGCGACGTGCTCAACAAGCCACGTGATAAGATGCGCGGGTTGATGGTCTCAGACGCGGAGGCAACTGGGATTCATCCTCCACCACCTGGATCGAGGTGAATCACTACGCGACCACAAGGACTAAAGCGCACTGGGAATTGGGCATTCCAAATTGGGTGAAAAAGGGGAAAAAAAAACAAAAAAAAAATATATAAATAAAATGTAAAATATCACTTGGTTCTAGGCATATGGTTTCCCATGCACACTTACTAGACTGTCTCATTCTAGTGCTGAATGCTGAGGAGCCTAGCTTACAGCCTCAGAAAGACTCATCTAGGAAGGACACAGCCTTACTAGGCTGCAGCCTTCCGAATAAGAATTCCCCATAGTCATCTGATCCATGAAAGCTAATGTGTTTTCAGCCAGACTGCAAGATGCCAGATACTGAGTGCACATTGTGCTTCGTGTGGATTATCTAATGATCTTTGCATCTGATTACCTTATTTGTGGGCTAGTTTGAAAGATAATCGCCTCCTCTAAGTAATGGTATGTGATTTTATATTCGGTTTTGTGAAGTTATTAGCAAAATGCGGCATATAAGGAACACCTGTTCACATGAAACATAAATGGCAAAGAATTTTACTTAGCTATTACTCGCTATATTTTGCCTGTGAGTAAAACAAATAGGCTGGTTGTATTCTACTCTTTGAGAGCTTTTCAACAACATATGACACATGGCTATTTGATGAGTTTGATGTTAAATTGTACAGTGCAAAATGTTTCATAAATTATCAAAACAGAACACTCCTGATTTGTCTGCAAATTTCAAAGCACTCGTTCAGTCATAATGCCTACATGCGTTGTAAAGAAGAGTTTCTAAGCTTTCAAATTATACCTTTTTTTTGTGTGTTAATCAAGACTGAAGTTATTTATATTTTGACAATAATTTTTTTTGCACGATCAGCCACAACATTAAAACCACCTGCCTAATATTGCGTAGGCCCCCCCTCATCCCGCCAAAACCAATGAACCAGCCCGTCTGGCACCAACAACCATCCATTCGATTATCTAATCAGCCAATCATGTGGCAGCAGTGCAGTGCATAAAATCATAAAGATATGGGTCAGGAGCTTGTTCACATCAACCATCAGAATGGGGAAAAAATGTGATCTCAATTATTTGGACCGTGGCATGATTGTTGGTGCCAGATGGGCTGGTTTGAGTATTTCTGTAACTGCTGATCTCCTGTGATTTTCACGCACAACAGTCACTAGAATTTACTTAAGACTGGTGCCAAAAACAATAAACATCCTGTGAGCGGCAGTTCTGCGGATGGAAACACCTTGTTGTTGAGAGAGGTCAACAGAGAATGGCCAGACTGGTTCGAACAGAAAAAGTCTACGGTAACTCAGATAATCGCTCTGTACAATTGTGGTGAGAAGAATATCATCTCAGAGTGCTATTCTGGGATGCGGGTTGGCGCTGTTTGGCGGCACGAGGGGGACCTACACAATATTAGGCAGGTGGTTTTAATGTTGTGGCTGATCGGTGTATGTAAAGTCTTTTAGCTTTGAGAAAACACAACACAACCTTTTTTCTTTTCTGCCTATTTTCTAGCAGTTTATGTAACAGTGTCTCTGTGAAATTTCAAGTGAAGTTATAAATTCTGCAACATCATCCCAGTGTCCTCAGTGCTATAAAACTGTCCAGAGTTACTGTGATGTGAAATTTTGAATAAATCTACTCTACATGGCTTTAAAATGCCAACTCATTGATAATGGCAAATGTGACAAGCATTCAAATGGGTAATCAGTCAATCAACAGTTGTGCCAGACTTGCTCTAATGCCAAGCACTGTAGGGCACAAAACAATTTGTTTGTCACTGGACTCACAGGACCAGAGGTGTATGCTCGTTTCCCTCAAAATTTACTCAAGATCTGGTGCACTCGCATGAACATTGGAAAAAAAGTGCCACCATCAGGCAGAAAAGCCTGGAGTTTCTCAAAACAGGCACATTTTTGACACCACGTAAACAAGCAAACTTGCATTTTGTTCATTTGCATCCTCCTCTGTGATAGCTAGACAAAGCATGGTGCATACCCTGAGGAAATAAGCATGCTGTTTCCCGTCTATGTATGTGTAGCATTACCATGCTAAGAGTGGGTTTGACTGTGGACTCCAGGTGCTGAACGATCTCCTGCAGAAGTCTTGCTCCATGGTTTAGCTGGTTCCTATCTACTGGTGCCTTCAGACAGCGGACAAACTTCTCCCTGGCCACGCTCAGAAGTCCAGCCTTCAAAGACACCACACCCCACGCCTGCCACACCCCGCTTGGGTCCAGTCCACTCTTAGTTGACACCTGGAGGAGACAAACAAAGCATTATAAATAATAATTAAAAAAAATCAACGTGTCAAGCAACTGCTTAGTGCAGATTAATAAGTTGTTTAAATAGTTGAGATGTACCTTGGGACAAAAAGAGTCTACAAAGAGGGAATCAAGTCCCTGAGCTTTTTTCTTATACTTCTCACTCTTAGTAGAGTAGGCAAACACTGCACTTACAACAAGTAAACTGTAGGGAAACAAATGTCATCGCCAAACGGCATCTAACGTATTTTCCAACAACCAAGCAGTTCTTAAATCACGAGCAAAAGACTTCATATGGAGTCAGGATAGATGCTATACAGTATGAGTCTGTGAGGAATAGATGTACAGTCTGTTTAAAGCACTTACAATGGAAGTGAATGGGGCCAGTCCACAAACATTAAAATACACATAATTTCAAAGTATATTTACAACATTATAACATTTTAACATTATACGTTTTAACATGATTTGAGTGTGATAAAATCTCTAACAAACCTGAACTGTGTAAAGCTATACCCAATAAAACTTTGTTGCCATGACAACGAAACTCTTAAATCCCAGTACTGGATATAACTTTACACAGATATGGTAAGCTATGTTATTACATGTCTCTCTGGAATACTCGATTCTGATTGGTCAATGGCGCTATCTAGCGGTCTGATATGTAGTAACAACTGCACATACAGGGATTAAGTCATATCAACCCGGTCATCTGGGAATTGCGAGTCGACTTTCCTACTTCTCATATCACTGCGATCTCTACAACTAAGCTAATAACAAGTTTAACGCAAATCAATATTTCTTGTCCATTTACTTATTTATTTGGCAAGTAGGCTTGTAATAAGATGGATAATGAGTGGTCAGTTGATAAATAAACACCAACAGAACTCTGACGAGGTGGAATTCAGCTGTTCAACTGTTTCTTTCTTCTAAAATTATAACATAATTTTAACACAAATCAATATTTCATGTCCATTTATTTATTTGGTTAGTAGCCATGTAATAAGCAGGAAAATGCACGGTCAGCCAGTTGTATTCGCGTCGGGGTCCTGATCACCCTGTCGGGGTTTATTTTGCAATAACATCTGGCTGACTGTACATTATGACTTATCACACTAAAATCATGTTAACACATACTGTATAACATTTACATCTTGTAGCTATACTTCTGAAACTGTGCGTATTTTAGCGCTTATGGACTGGCTCTATTTACTTCCATTGTACGTCTCTTACTGCAACCTCAGTTTTTTTTAGTAAGCGAGGGACAAGTTGAAAATCCACAAATTCTGTTAATTGAACTTTATTTGTATTGAACTGGAACATTCCTTTAAGGACCTAGGTGACATTTACATTTCTAATCCATCCACCCCCCTCCCGAGTTGTCCAGTGAAATATTGCATCTACCCCGATTAAGGTCTATACTCTCACCTCCACAGCCAGCTGGTAATGTTCGGCCTCTAGCAGCTGGTTGCGTAGACGTGTTACCGCAGCCGTTTCCTGAATATCATCCAAAGATGGAATGTACTTGTAGTTTGCACTGACAAGGATCTTTAACACATCCACCTTACTGATGTAGCTATGTATGGAGGAGAAAAAAAATAAAGAAATCTCACACATCCACTTTTCCTTTTCATCACTTCTTTTTGAAAAACAAATATTATTACAGAATTAAGTTCTTATGCAACATTTTTGTCTCACCTGTCACAGAGTGCCTGCTCTTGAGTGCATCCGGCATTAACGAACATGAGTTTGGCACTAAATAGCAGTTGACGCATTACATCTGTCAGTAGACGTGCATCCACCTCTGGATTGGTCAGTTTGCGGGAGAGTGAGCGGCAGTGGCCAACCAGCTGCTGCCCACAGGATGCATGATCGCTGTGCAGCGTCAGTATGGCAACACACAGGGATGCACTGGGTGCCTTTAACATACAGAGAGACAGTGACACTATGTATTGTGAGAAACATAAACTAAGAGATGTCACTTAAATAAATCTCATTCTTTCCACTCCATTGTGAGTAAAAGTAGTTTAAAAAAAATCTTAATACTTGGACTGCTAATGTGACAGAAGAGAACCAAACCTGTTCATAGTAAAACTCGCTCTTCAGCTGCTGGTTCTCAGCTGGGTTTGGACTCAGGCGGTACTGCTTTCGTGGAACCTCAGGCAGACTTAGGAGCCCATTCAAGATTCTGTCAATGGATGCAGGGCTGCCAGCTGCTGAGAAAAGCTTTGTTTATAACCATGTAATCATCAACCCAAAAAAAGCGCAAATGTTTTGCCACATAATCAAGAGAAACAAACTTCTAAACCTCATGGGATAAGAATGAAGCATGAACATAGCAGAGTAGCGATACTGTAATTAAGAATATATTTTACCTCCCCCCTCCTCAAGATCCTCATCAGAGCTGCAAATAAACAAAATATACAAACATTAGAGAGAGCAAGGTACATAAGACCTGAAAGTGAGAAAAAGGGTAAGAAAAATCTAATTTGCAGATGTGCTTTGTTTATAACCAAAGCCCAAAATAGACTGTGTTAGCTCTGTGGCAAAAAAAATAAAACACTATGACTATACTTGTACCATCACTAATATCAACCACTTGTGCTTTTATGAACTTTGCTTTTAAAAGCGTGTTCTTGGGTCTTACTCCACATGAAAGAAGTTGTAGCATTGATCACAAACTCTGACAGGCTCTTCAGAGCCCTCTACTGCCATCTTCTTACTGGAGCAGGAATTACACACCAGCCTGCCACAACGCCTACAATGGTGCCGTCTGTTAAACTGAAATGAGAGAAGGTTTATGTTAAGACTCTTTAATTTAGTTTAAGGGGCAAACAACCTTATCTTATTATATCAGATTATTCACAATCCTTCACTTAAATTGCATCTCTTTCCTCTTACTCATATACACTGCATCTCTCACCATGGTGAATCTCTCCCTCTGGCAGACCATACAGATGTGCAGTTTGTGGTCTGGGATCCAGTCCTTGCGGTCAGGGGTTTTCTCAGGAGGAGTGAAAGGTGTGGTCAGCTGGTGGATCTTCTTAGCACTGGGCCGCCTCTCACTGGAGGGCGTGTGCATGGGTGTGCTGCCTGAAAAAGCCACTGCAAACATGACTTCTAAACTGATATGAGGTCAGTTAACAAATAGTTTAAACACTGTGTTAGGGGCCATTCACACAGGATTCCCCTCTACTCTATTTTTTTATTTGTTGGTCTATCTGCACAGGCTCTAGATGGACATCTTTGGCTATTGTGCATTGTCTAGCTATATGTGCAATGGAGTTAATGCAGCTGTAAATGTGCCTTCTTTTCAATTCTGTTGCTCTTCATCTAGCTGTTAAAAAGAAATGCATGTCATGTGTGACATTAGTTTTTGTTATTATTATCATCTGAAAAATATGACTAAAGGACTAAATGGGTTTTGCATCACTGTTACATGAAAAATGGGTGTGGCCCCATTGGGTGTGCAGAGGTGTGGCTAATACCTGCTGATGGAGGAGGGGTGTGGCTTGGGGAGGAGGGGCAACTCTCCTGGGCTGGACACTGTAGAAATGCCTCCTGCAAACTAATGACAGAATCTGAGGCAGAAAAAAGAGAAAGTGACAGAGAAAGGCAGAGATATACAAGTGAAGAGTTGCACTACATATAATGATCACAAAACTATGGAAGCCCATGTTCACACATTATGAGATACAAAGTCATAATTTTATGATAAAAAGTAATAATTATGACAATAAAAAGTAATAATTATGTGATAAATTAATGTTTATGATACCAAGCCAAAATTATGAGATAAAAAGAAGGCTTAGGATCGATGCCTTTTTCACGCGTCGATAGCCAGAAGATTTTCCTGATGATTATCGCTATATGTCTGGATTTTTTTCAGATATAAATTGGGCTGCTCTTTGCACAACAATCTTTGTCTTTTCAAACATATTTCTCAACACAACTTTGGTAAAGTGTTAGCGGCATGGTAAATTAAAGGGAGTGTATTGGAAAGCATGCAAATTAGGCTTCTAATTTAAAAGTTGGCTAATTTTAGTATTTCAATGATATTTCAATTTCAAAAATATATCGATAAAATAACGTGCAGATCAATAATTGATATATCGATATTTTATGACATCCCTAATAAAAAGTCAGATGAGATACTGAGTCATAATTTTTAGATAGTCAAAATAATGAGATACAGAGTCAAAATTATGAAATAAAAAGTCATGTGATTCTAAATCATAATTATGAGATTATAATGTCAAAAATTTAAGATATCAAAATTATGAAATAAAAGGACACAATTATGAGATAAAAAGTAATCTCATAATTATGATTCAGTATCTCAAAATTATGACATTGTATCTCCTAATTTTGATTTATCAAATAAAAAAATAATTCTATGTTGCGGAAATGGGATTCCATACAAAACTCCTTTGACCATGCGTGGTAATTTTCACATACATATTCACTTATATCTATCAAAAATGGATGTACAAGATATCCAGATAGTGTAAAATGTTAAAAATATTTTCAAGACACACAAAAAAAATTATAATAATTATATAGATAAATAGATAGATACATATTTTGATGTTTTATTTTTTTTAATAAATTATAGAGATAATGCAACAAATCAGGACAAATCAAGAACAGGATTCATTACTTTCACACTAAAATTTCATGAGATGCAACTGGCTGTCAAACACATATTGAGCTAAACATCACACATAACCTACACGTGTAATGTACGTGTATCTTATGTGTATTTTCTCAGGCACTTGTTGAGTCTAATTAGATGTGCAACTTACATTATTTCAGTAGTACACCCAAATCACAATAGTCATATCATACTTTTCATGTGTTGTACTTGCTATAAGTTTACTTTGATGTTGTTTCTTTGTGAAATAGCAAATGTCAAATCTAAATAAAGTCAATCACTGAAACATTAGTGCCACCTTCAGTGAGAAATAACATGTATATTATGTGAACATGCATATAAAATACTGACAATTCACCATTGTTGATAGTTCATTGTTGCACAGAAAGTCAACTTGATATTGAAGTATTTATTTGTATGAATATAGTACTAATTTCTCTTGTAATACATGAAGAAATAGATATCATGTGATAGTATATTTTTTGTGTTACACTATTTATAAGAGATAGATTGAGCAATTCTAAAGAGGTGTGGGCACAACTCCAAAAAATGGATGAGGTACAGAAGGTGGAATGAGGTCCCGGGTCTCTAAAGAACTGAGAAATGCGTTTAAGGGTTAAGAACACACAAGAATTAACAGAAATCCTGATAAAGCATTTCACTGTTGCTTTCCCAGCACAGTACTATACAGGATTTGTGTCATATGGACAGCTTTTAATAGTGCTTTTTGGTCCTTTTTGGAGCATGACAGCCTGTAGCCACTGTATGTTTTCATTGTATGAAAGAGTAGTGTGAACATTCTGCTAAATTTCTCCTTTCATGTTTCACAGGAGAAAGAAAGCCATATGGGTAAAGAACAACAAGAGAGAATTTAAATTTCTTTGTGAACTAACCCTTTATGAATCTAGAGAGGTGTAGGTCTTAATCTGGACCCAGACTGACAATGCTGTTTCAGTGGGTTTGAACTCACCAGACCGTGACCACTCTCTGGGTGCGTAGGGGAAATCAAGAGCCTTCCCTGCATAATCTGCCAGTAGAGTGTCTATGTGTTGGTTGGTGATTCCAGCGTCCTGAGCAGGTAGAAGTTTCCGGAGCGTACTGACAGCAACAGTGGCCCAGTCCACTTTTAGATTCATCAGCATCTGCTCCAGCATGAGAAGCGGATCAGACAGCAGGGAAAAATAATCCTGACGAGATGCTTCCGGCAGAGTAAGTAACACCTGTGACAAGTACACATACCAAGAGAACAATGAATGGGTCAACAAGGATGAACATTTTTGCTGAACATTATATGCATCAATATCCACCTGTCCTGCAGAAGTTGCAGAGTCAGTGTTGAATCCTCTTCTGTGTTTTCAAATAAATAGATGTAGAATCATATCAAATCGAAATTGGAATTGGAATTGAATCGAAACTGCTAATATTAAATAATTAACACTGATTTTACACATTATTTACTCACACTTTTGTAAAAAATCAATATTAGTTGTTGATTTTGTCTTGTATCAGCTTTTGGAACTGACACAAAGGTGACATACAGCACTTCTGTTAATTGGCCAAGCAGACACAGTTATCTGCCAATAACATGAAATCATAAAACCATTGGCCTGGCTGATATAACTTTCTATCATCAAAAGAAAACCGCTCCCAGATCCAGCTCAGACATATAGTTACCTTTGAGCCAAGGTGCAGGGCATGGATGTGGCGTCTGCGTGCTGGGGTCATCTTACTCTGGAAGTGTAGGGTGAGGTAATCAGAAAGAAAATGGCAGGAAGCCAATCCAGGCCTTCGATCTAGGGCTCGCTCACAAACCTCTAAACCCACTGAATCAGAAAGAGCCTCCAGGAGCTGGGGGAGGAATATGGAGAGAGGTTGAGTCAAGAAGAATAAACAGTCAAAAGCATGTGGCAATATTCAAATTAACAGACCAGGACTAAGACATGTCCAACCCCTTGACAGTTTGAAAACAATTCAAATGAATACACATAAACTAGTTTTAATTAGGCTTGTCAACTTAATATAGATGAAGTAAACAGATCAATTGACTTGGTTTGTTAACATGATCACTGACATGATTTCACACATTGGAAGCCAAAGTAAATCATAAAAGAACTTTTTACAGTGCTCATATGCATACAGACACACACCTGGAAGGCATCTTCTGTGTGACCCTGTTCTAGGAGGTGTAGCAGGTGTTCGGTCTTCAGCTGCAGGCAAAACTGATCAGAGACAGGGTACAGCTGCACCCACTGGGTACACAACTCAAACTCCTGAAAACAAACACACACACACACATAATGTGATACCATTACTTAAAGTCAGTATAATATTAATTTAAATATAACTCAGATGCATCCACTGTATTTTATCAGCCTTTGGCCACCCTGTTTCTATATGTCGACCATAATTACTAGACTATTGTGTGTTGGTTTATGTTTCTATAGACTCACCCTGGCCTCCAACATCAGAGTGAATATAGACTCAGGATTCCTTGCAGACTCCTCTCTCAGATCCTGCCATGTCTCCCATGGCAATGGTCGCTGCAAACTCAACATCTGTACAATGCATGACAACAAGGAACTGTTAAAAGGTGATGTCATCAGCCAACTTCTAGAATATATCATTTACAATTTATCTGTCCATTAGCCATGCTGGCATTGAGTGTAATCTATAAGCAAGTGGGTAATAGGGGTTCTGACTGACCCGTTGGTACATGTCAAGTTCCTGTTTCCTCTGCTGAAGCTGCTCTCTAAGCGGATCCTGAGTGCTCTGGTCACTGAGACAGAACTGCAGTAACTCTAAACAGACTTTTAAAGGCCACTGATCCAAACCCTGCAGAACCACACGACCACGCAACTCCCAGTCCCTCACACGGAACAACTGCTCCACACTGCTGCATTCTTCACAAAAAGAGTGACAGATAGAGACAGAGAGAGCTGAATTCATCACACTTATTAAACTTTACTCTTTTATACTTTCCTATTTATGACCTTTCTCAGCTCCATCTTATTCATTCAGGTCATTGCCGATCATGTAAATCTGAAAGGCTCATTTGTAGCAGACACTGTGCCCTCTTGAAGGCACATGCTTTTAGAGATAATATAACCATATGAATATTAAGGAATGTACATTAGTTGTGTAATTGATGATTCATTTGTATTTAGTCTTTCTCATGCAGCCAGGGGGGGATGGGAAATGTAGTTCTGTCACCTCACACACCATCTAAATATGTATCGGTAGTATTTTCTGGCAAGCTCAAGTGCCATTCTTCATAAGTACTTTACAAATGATTTTTTATGCATTTTGTGTGAAGTTAACAATTATACTTAATAATTATGACCAATACCAATTCGCTTCTTCAAGCAAATTATTCTATAATTGATGCTTAAAAAAATTCCCAACAGTAATATGATTTTGGTGGCATACATGTGTGCTCATCTCATAAATATGATCACTCCGACATAACTTAAAGGCAGCACTTACCCTGGTGAATCTTACCTTGCACTGCAGTGCATGCCAGTACTTTGTCCCTGAGTGTCCACTCCTGGCTGCAGGGTTGAGCGTACAGCTCCAGCAGGTCTAATGCTCTGTTCAAATCACCGCTGTTTAAGGCTTGCTGGAATGCCTCTGCAGACATGGCTTGTCCCACATTGCCTTGAAGGCCAGAAAACAGCATCCCCACCACAGGCTTCCCACAAAGAGCCAGACCAAGACCCTCATCTGCTTCCAAAGAGACCCCCAGAACTGGCTCTGCCATTGCCCGCAGGTACATTTTGAGGATAGGGAAGTTTTTCAGCAGGGCTTCTCCTTCCTTTGCAATCTGGTCTCCGTCCAGAACCCCTTCTTTACGCCCAGACCCGCGAAAATATGAGGGTATCCCCGACCAGCCTGATGAGGTCGTCCTGGTCACGCCACCCCTACTGGCACTCAGACACGCCAGGGCGGCAACAAGGGGAGAACAGGACTTCAGGAAAGACAGTGCAGTTGGAGTGAGTAGAAAAGAGGAGGGAGGGGATGAAGACGGGGAGGGTGGAGAGGTGGAGAGGTTGGTGGATGTAGCAGATGTGTCCTCCACTGAGACCTCAGACTCAGAGCTGGGGTCAGAGGTTGCGGTGGAGTCAGATAGGCTAAGGGAAGGAGCGCACTCCTGAGCATGCTGCTGGAGGAGGGAGGCAATGCTGGCCGGGCAGAATGCCCCTCCATTGAGCCCTGTTACTTTCTGTTGCCCCTGATAAAAGGTCACAGCCTGAAAATTCCAGAGAGGGAGAGCTTCACAGCAGCGCTGAACTACAACCTGTTGCACACTCAAACGCAATCCCTCCTGCTGCAGGAGAGACAGAACCCTGTAAAGAGAGAGGGAGAGAAACAAAGATACAAACATAAGACTAATTGTAAAAATTTTAATAGACATTACAAGGCAATTGATAATCCAGTGTCACTCAAGTGTGGATTACAGTGAACTGGTAAAAATGGCTAATGGCCAATACATTTGAATTTTCAATGTGTGTATGGGAAGGAGAGAATACACCTGGTATTAACATCGGATATACAGGTAAATACATCGGATTTTAGTGTAACCATTAATTCGCCCTAATGCGCCCCATACAACAGTGAAGGATAGCCTACTCACCTGTCAATCAAACAGTGCTTAAATGTTTCCCGATTAAATACAGCAACCAAAATGTCTTATGTAAATATGTGACCAATACCTAGGGATAGTTCACACAAAAATGAAAATTCTGTCATCATTTACTCACCCTCATGCCATCTAAGACTTACTTTCTTCTGCTTCGTCTGTTCTCACCCAAAACCAAATGGATCGCTTCAGAAGACATTGATTAAAACACTGGAGTCTGATGAATTATGCTTATACAGACTTTATCTCCTTTTTGGAGCTTCAAAGGCCTGATCACTACTCACTTGTATTGTATGGTCCAACAGAGCTGAGATATTCTTCTAAAAAATCTTCGTTTGTTTTCTACAGAAGAAAGAAACTCATACACATCTGGGATGGAATGAGGGTGAGTAAATGATGAGAGAATTTTCCTTTTTTGGGTGAACTATCCCTTTAAGACTTCACAGAATATATTAGATATACCTGACATCTAAAAGCAGTGACATAAATTAGGATTAAAGCATCTACTAAATGAAGATCATGTGAAACGGTAAGTTAGTACAGCTGCTCAACTTGTAAGCGGATCAACTGAGATAAATGATAATACCAGGTGCAAAAAGGGCCAGAGAGAGAGATCCATCCTTACCTGTCAGGTGACACCTGTCTGTCAAACAGCAGGAGAGAGAGGAGCTGGGTAGGTGACTGCAGCAACAGTAAAAGAGGATTGCCCAACTTAACTTCTGTGCACTGATCTAAGACCAGATCACAAATGTCAGACCTCTCTGTATTTTGTAGACATGCAATTTAAAAACAATTGGTTTATTGAAATCTTACCCTCTGAGCCCAAACTGCGCACCAATACTGAAGCCAGCACATTGACATAATCAAGGAAGTTGCGTATGTAATCTGGCCTGATGGGGGTGCTATTAGGATCGAAGGTGCAGAGCTGGTCCAGATAGTGTAGGAGCTGTTTCATAGCAGTTCGCACAGGGTGGGAATCTAGTTCAGACTGCTTGAGACCAGCCTGTTCAACTAGCGCTGTCAGCAGAGAACTACCTGTCAGACCGTCTACTGCAGGAGCACAAGAAAAAAATAGAAAAAAAAAAATAAATAAAATATATATATATATATATATATATATATATATACACACACACACACATACACTATATTGCCAAAAGTATTCGCTCATCTGCCTTTAGACGCATATGAATTTAAGTGACATCCCATTCTTAATCCATAGGGTTTAATATGACGTCGGCCCACCCTTTGCAGCTATAACAGCTTCAACTCTTCTGGGAAGGCTTTCCACAAGGTTTAGGAGTGTGTTTATGGGAATTTTTGACCATTCTTCCAGAAGCGCATTTGTGAGGTCAGACACTGATGTTGGACGAGAAGGCCTGGCTCGCAGTCTTCGCTCTGATTCATCCCAAAGGTGCTCTATCGGGTTGAGGTCAGGACTCTGTGCAGGCCAGTCAAGTTCTTCCACACCAAACTCGCTCATCCATGTCTTTATGGACCTTGCTTTGTGCACTGGTGTGCAGTCATGTTGGAACAGGAAGGGGCCATCCCCAAACTGTTCCCACAAAGTTGGGAGCATGGAATTGTCCAAAATCTCTTGGTATGCTGAAGCATTCAGAGTTCCTTTCACTGGAACTAAGGGGCCAAGCGCAGCTCCTGAAAAACAACCCCACACCATAATCCCCCCTCCACCAACTTCACAGTTGGCACAATGCAGTCAGACAAGTACCGTTCTCCTGGCAACCACCAAACCCAGACTCATCCATCAGATTGCCAGATGGAGAAGCATGATTCGTCACTCCAGAGAACGCATCTCCACTGCTCTAGAGTCCAGTGGCGGCGTGCTTTACACCACTGCATCCAACGCTTTGCATTGCGCTTGGTGATGTATGGCTTGGATGCAGCTGCTCGGCCATGGAAACCCATTCCATGAAGCTCTCTACGCACTGTTCTTGAGCTAATCTGAAGGCCACATGAACTTTGGAGGTCTGTAGCGATTGACTCTGCAGAAAGTTGGCGACCTCTGTGCACTATGCGCCTCAGCATCCGCTGACCCCGCTCTGTCATTTTACGTGGCCTACCACTTCGTGGCTGAGTTGCTGTCATTCCCAATCGCTTCCACTTTGTTATAATACCACTGACAGTTGACTGTGGAATATTTAGTAGCGAGGAAATTTCACGACTGGACTTGTTGCACAGGTGGCATCCTATCACAGTACCACGCTGGAATTCACTGAGCTCCTGAGAGCGGCCCATTCTTTCACAAATGTTTGTAGAAGCAGTCTGCATGCCTAGGTGCTTCATTTTATACACCTGTGGCCATGGAAGTGATTGGAACACCTGAATTCAATTATTTGGATGGGTGAGCGAATACTTTTGGCAATATAGTGTATATATATATATTTTTTTTTTTTTTTTTTTTTTTATAACTGCTTTAGATTGTATAAAGCTAATACACGGAGATCATTTTGCTAATACCTGAGATGTTGGTGGCAGAGGTCAGGGTTTGAAGTGTGACCTCTAGGCGCTGGTACAGGTTTAGACGGGAGGCAATACTCTCCTCTGTTAAAATTGGATGACAACACAGCAGCACTTCCTGGGCACTACAGCCAAAGGGGCTGAAAACAACATTCTCCTCTCCGTTACAGTCTAGAGAACGAGAGAGAGGCTACATGATTTAATATAAAACTCAAAATATAAACATGAACACTAGTGTTTGTGGTTTCTGCAGACCTGTTTTACTCGTGGCCTTGCTTGCAGAAGTTCTGCTAAGAATCTTGCTGATTTGTTGCAGTACTGAAGGGAAGCCTCTAATACAATTGGCGTGAGGAACTTTTGGATCTACCTGTAGACCTGTCATGGACAAAAAATCATCTCTCTCAAACGTCCAAAATTTTTTCTAAATTGTTTTAAACTGGGTCTCATTTAAAAACAGCTGATACAAAAAGCTATACAACCAGATATCTTTTACATTCAACCATTTGATGTAACTCCACATCCTCTCTCACCACTGGATTCCAGGAAACTGCTGAGTCTTCTCTCTGCAGTCTCGAGGAGCTGCCGAGAAGTCTTCCACAGCTGGCAATGGCAGCAGGAGAGGTCAAAGGTTGCCATAGCAGCAGGGCTCAACTCTTCCAGCAGGGGGCGGAGAAGGTCAGAGGAGTCTACAGAGCACTGGGAGAGCCAGTAGCCATCCTCTAGACAGGGTATTGGATGGGTCTGGGTACTCAGCAAACGCTCTGCCACATCAGAGATGGAATAGAAGGCCATGCCTGGGGAGAGAGACAGGCAGTGAAAGAGAAAGGGCAGGTACAATGTTGAGTACTCGGCATTTGCACTGATTTCTCAATTCAAATCAACTCTGAATCACATGGTCTTGTTTTGATTCAGCTCCCATTCCGATTTGATGTGCAATCAGTTTTTCATTAATGATTGTTCCATACTGATTTGAGAATTGATTTCAGTTTAAATTATTTCAGAGAATATTTCAGTAATAGTGTCAATTTTGCTTATATATGAAAGGAATGATCTAGAAACAAATTGAGAGGACTGTACAGTCAGGGAGCCTTCGAACTTGATGTACATTAAAAATACTAATATATTGGCAAGCAAGGGACGCGTAGGATGATTATGTCACCGGTCCTACTCAACCCGCCCCGAGCGGGATTCAAACCAGCAATCCCCGGCATGGGAGTCGGACGCGCTAGCAAGAAGGTTATAAAGCCATGGCCTCTAGCCTTGGTTGCTAGTGTGTCTATTAAGGGCAGGAGAGTGAGGTTTACACACTGCACAGCTATCACGTACCAGCTGGCTAGTTACACTGACATACACAGGATGGGAGGTACAAATAACATAAAAAGACATAGACTGAAAGATTAATCTTGTGATTTTAAGATACAGTATCAGTGTATCCATGTGTCTGTTGGATCTGGACTTGCTGTGGTTCTAATGCATATGTGTGTGCCATACCTGCAGCTGCTGCACTCCCGATACTCTTGAGTGTTAATCTGCTGCTGCTGCCCATTCTGGTCCTGTTCGCTGGAGCAACACCCACTGCAGCAAGCCCCTCTGAAGATGAGGATGATGAAGAAAGTGACTGGCTCTCAATCTTCTGCTCGACCTGAGCCAGCTCTGTCAGAACATCCTGGTACCTGTCCATAAAAACCAGCTCACCTCCATACACAGAGTTCTCCAAACCATACATCGCAATGACCTAACAAACAAACAAACAAACACACAATCACCATTACAGATCCTTCTTATAACACTGATCATTTGCAGATTAAAATAATACTATTAGTACAAATACATGGATCTGAAACAAAACTGACATTTTACCATGTTTAAATCCAATCTGCAAAATTCCGCATATTTTTATTAACAATCAGGGTACACAAATGCAAATAAAGTCAACAGATTCAGCCAGGCCCTGTTTATGAGTCTGTTTATAAAATCTCGATAGAAAGGGGCACCACTATATCAAAAGAAAGTGGTGACATAATAATCACTAGAATGACATGATCTCTCAGATGTGTTATGATATGATGTCATATCGTAATTCACCTGTTGGGCCTCTATGTAGTTCCCTCTGCGTATACAGGCAATGAGGAGAGACTCAGGAGGGGAGAGCATTGCAGGAACCAGCCAGCTGTGAGGTCCACCACACAGACAGACTTCACTTCCACGATACAAGTCTCCAACACACATGCCACCATCTGCAAGACAGCAAAGCCAATCACAAATAGTAATAGTTCAGCTATGAGATGGCCATCTTTCCCACGTGTGTGTGTAAACTAACCTGAGGCACTGGTGCTGACCTCCCCGTTCTGTCGTTCAGAATAGACTTGATGTTCGGGGCGATGCCGATAGTTTTTTCTCCTCCTCCGAAGGCCTGAACTGCTGTTGCTGCTGCCCTGATGTTTCAGAGGGAGAGCCGGACTGGGAAGAGGAGATGGGAGGCACACACCATCTAAATACACACAAATGTACAAATATACAGGTGCATTAAACATTTGCAGCATGGACCCCTTCAAAATCCTTCAACACACAGTGCCATCGCTCACCATTCCCAGTGTTATGATTACTGATAACAATATGCAGTCTCCATTGGGCTTCTGCTGTGTATTTGGACAGTCTCTGTAACCGGGCGCCGAATGTTTCTGCGGTAACCGAGCATCCAAGATTCTCCGCCAACTCCACATCAGCCGCAAGTGCCCTGCCGTCCTCCTGCCCGACCCCGCACACACCCTCCAAGCCCTCCCTCACCAGCCGCAGAATCCCCTCCATCACACACACATCCACCAGAAACCCCTGGCACCCTGACATCAGGTGGCCCAGCTCAGGGTTCACCTGCTTGGCATTCTGATACTGATTAGACTCTCTCTCCTGGGCATCAAAGTCTGTTGGGGGATTGCTGTCTTTTTTCACACCCTCCATCTTTCCACCTTTCTCCTTTGCTTTTAAGTTTTCATCCTTGCTCATGCCTTTGGTATTGTTTGGTTTCTTCCTCTCTGTGCTTATCATGTTATTAAGAGTGTCTGGTTGGGTTTCTGTGCAGGGGCTGGTCAGATCTGTTTGTGGGTTGAAGTCTGTGTCAGAAAGGAAGAGGAGGGAGAAAATGTTCTCCAAAAGCTCCAGACGGAATAATGGTGGAACAGCTTCCAGGTACAGCTGACATTCAGACAGGTAGTGCTGGAACAGATCAGTGCATCCTAGGAAAGGCAAGGAATGAAAGGTTAACTAAGTCGTACAATTTTTTTCTTATTTTTTTATGAAGAAACAAAAGGGGGGGGGGGCATGTCCCCTTTACTTTAAGTTTGTTTGTTTCTTAATGCCATGCCAGCTTCTATGGCTATTTTCATGGCGAAAACCAGGTTAGAAGTTAAAGGGGTCATTCACCCAAAAATTCTCATCATTTACATGCAATCCCAGATGTGAATGACTTTCTTCTGCTGAACACAAATGAAGATTTTTAGAAAAATATCGCAGTTATTTTGGTCCATACAATACATGTGAATGGTGGCCAGAACTTTGAAGGTCCAAAAAGCATATAAAAGCAGCATAAAAGTAATCCATATGACTCCAATTGTTAAATCCATATGTTCAGAAGTGATATGATAAGTGTTGGTGAGAAACAGATCAATATTTAAGTCCTTTTTACTATAAATCTCCACTTTCACTTTCACATTCTTCTTTTGTTTTTAGGGATTCACATTAGTTGTGTATATCGCACCCTACTGGGCAGGGAGAAGAATTTATAGTAAAAAAAACACCTGTCATATGGCTTCTGAAGATATGGATTAACCACTGGAGTCGTGTGGATTACTTTTATGCTGCTTTTATATGCTTTCTGTACCTTCAAAGTTCTGGCCACTATGCACTTGCATTGTGAGGACCTACAGAGCTGAGATATTCTTTGTGTTATTAGATATTTTTGTTCAGCAGAAGACAGAAAGACATACACATCTAGGATGGCATGAGGGTGAGTAAATAATGAGAACTTTTTTCATTTTTTGGGGGAACTTCTGTCCCTTTAAGTAAAAGTGTCACATTATTAATATTCATGTATCAAGCGATAAGTTGTCATGTGATTTGATACAAATCACAATGGGAACATATATATTGTTTTTGCCTTCCTAACCCAAAATAAAACAAAACAACAGCGCTGATACCTTCATTTGGCTCCTGCCCCTGACTTGCTTCAGTCTGCTGCTGATGCTGAGACTCACCATCCTGGCAGCTGGTATGAGTGTGCGTGTTCACACAGATAGCATACAGAGCATACTTCATGGCACAGAAGCCTTGAAAAAGAGTGATGTTCCGCTGGACAGAGATGCTGGGTGAGTCCACTAATGAAGGATCTCCTAAAAACGAGAAACACAGGGTCTGACAGGGTCTTTGTGTATTAGAAGGTCCCCCATGTCACTGTGTATATCTTATACCTGTTCTCTGCAAAAGTTCCAGCACTCGACACTCCTCATACTTGGCAAGGGGTGTCAAGCAGTGCAGCACATACAAGGCAGAATGATGGTCCAGCATGTGCAATTGACTCAGCAAAGCATTATGGGATATCCCTCTGTATATGAATACATACCAACAAACACACATACATGGAAAGATCAACAGCTAGATGTAGTTTATTGATCTATAAAGAGATTATTTCAGACTTTTTCGAACAAACACATTTTAAGCCAGGTGGAATAAACTCTCTCTGGTTTCCTTGACTTTCACAGTGGAAAACTGAGATCATCAAGAATAGATCATACACCAATATCTTACAAATCGTTTTAAATAGTGACTAGAACACATTTTCTATGAAGTTAAGCTAGTGGTTGGAATTAAAAAAAAACAGGAGATTTTAAAATACATTTTCATACATATCCAGATCAAAGATGTGTTAGTGTATTAACTTGGATCACAGTAGGGTTTTTACCCCTTGAGAGTTAAATGTGCATGTGTGAGTTTGTGTGTATAAAGGTGTTTTTACTCACAGGTTGTTTTGGTTACACCATTCCAGCACACCCAGCTGAGATGACAGAATGCAAGCCAATTCGCTTAATACTGAATCACTGGTCTGGGGCTACACAGAGAGAGAGAGAAAAAAAGACAAACGCTTCATGGATTTACGTAAACATTTATTTGTGTTTATAGATAATCTCAGGCCGTCACACTCTATACTGATAAAAAAAAATAAAAAAAAAACTTTTCTTGAATGCGGTCTCTCATATCTAATGATTCATCTTTTCCAACAAACTAAGCATCACACTTCATGGGTGTTGCGTGAGCAAACATGTTTTAGAAATGCACAAGTACATTTCATGATCACACCTTAGCTGGAGGGGGATTTTTTTTAAGCAAATGTTTAATGTGGCTCTCAAGATTAGATTATTCACACTGGACTCAGTGTGACAAATGTACTGAAGATGTGCAACACCTATCAGACACCACGAAGCAGCTGTATTACAAACTCTCTAACTTTAAGGCTTTAGGTAAAGCCTTTCCGGAAGTTACAGTTTCTGCTGTTATTATTTTAAAAAATACTTTCTCCTTCAGTTCAAGAACTTTCATTTTCTGCTTTATTTTCAGAGCAAGATCTGTGAAGTGCGTATTACGTTTGGGCGGACAGAAATTGTGATTATATATTTTTGATTGTTTTCTATACAGCCGGTAATGGAATGAAATTTCTGTGCAAGGAATTTTTCCCTCACCAATCTATTATTGTGGTATCAACTATTTCAGATAAACACATACTTTAAATGCAAAAGGTCCATTCTTGGCCAGAATAAGCTGCAAAGTGTACCAGACTTTATACTGACATTCAAAAGTCTGACAATCCGTGACTACTGACCTGTTGGTGATGTAGGATTCTAAGTAGGGTCTTGGCAGAATCCAGGCTTTGACAATGCATCCAGCCTAACAGCAACAAGAGGCGGGACAACGGCTGAAACTCCGACTCCAATAATGCTTCCAGTTTGGAGAATTCCTCTCTCTTAATGAGATCTAAACCAGTAAGCTGCAATCACAGCAAAACAAACAATCAAGCATTTATAAAATGGACATCAGAGGATGGATACTCCCATAAGACTAGAGGAAGATTTGTGTTGCTTTCATCTGTAGACTTTTATGAAAACAATATTGTTTTTAAATGTATGAAACTTGATTAACTTGCCACCTTCTCATTTACTAACTATAAGACACAAGACAATGTGTGGCTGATAAACTACATACTAATGAAAAGGTTTTTAAAAAAGCAGGCATTTATTTACAGGACTGTTTGCCTGATTGTATACACCTACCAAGACCTGCTCCAGAAAATGCTTTCCACTGCTCAAACACTCAAAGTAAATGGCTTTCCAGACCAGACGCTTGTCGTCATGACAACATAAGCCAAGCATTACCCTTTCCAGATCAGGTAAGTTAACTAGGAGAGAACAGAGATGGGTTTCAGATACATACTGAAACAATGACGTCAAACACAAAAAGTGATATCACAAGCAAATGGTGTGATAAACGAGAAGGGAGGGAACTGTGACCACATGAGCAGAAGTACGAGTAGTCAACAGCAAACAAGGACATGATGAACACACACAACTGAACATCTGTCTCCTTCACTTCCTTAAAACCTAGACTGGCACACGAATTGAAAGCAATCACAAAACAAAAAAAATGTCTAAGTGTATCTTTATGGTGTCTCAGATTTCCTTTTTTATGTACAGTATTATCTTATCTATTCTTCTAATAATTTAAAACCTAACAAACTTCTTTTTATTAAACATTCTGCTTAAAAAGTGTGCTTGTGCCATTTTTCTTTAAATTAGCCTAAATGCCACTTGACTTAATATTTTGCCATTAACACATTTTTAAATATTTTTTGGGGCCACTGTATCTATCCAATATCCAATTGACAATTAACAAAACAGACAAAAAAAACAAACAAAAAAAATTCTAGAGCCAGATCTACAATGTTAGGATTTGGCTACAAGATCCAAAGAAGGCACTACATACATACATATTATTAAGCAACATAAATGTGATTTCGCACCTTTAATACTGCTCTGTTGGTTCAATTTGGTTGTTTATATGAGTGCAGTAAAATTCCTCTGTCTCACCCTCTGAGTGTGGAGCCTCTCTCAGTAATTTCTCTTTGAGCAGTCTGAGCGCTGTGGAGCTGTAAGCCATCAACAAAGCCTGACCCTGCGGCCTCAGCAGACATCCCAGGATCCTCTCCTCTGTCAAGGGCCCCTCTCTCGCAGACCACAAACCCTCCCACAGAGTCTCCAGCTGAGCACCTGATCTCTCCGACCCCCACGGTGCTAAGGCAAGAGCTGCACATACCTCCTCAACCCATCTTTCGTTCCTCTTCTCCACAGGCACTTTCAGTCGGTCAGTGAGATGATGAATAAAGACGTCCTGTAAGGCATGGTCTCTGGAGCAGTCTGCATTCTGAAGGAAACTAATTAGAGAATGGACGAGACGTGGCTGCTGCCTGGATAAGAGGGAACAGAGGCTAGATAGAATGCCAGCACTCAACGGAGGGCAAGAATGACCTGGAATCTTTGCCTTCACTTCCTCCGAGTTCAGGAAGGCTTCATGTAGCTCCTATGGAAGATATAGGATAGAGGATAAAGTAGAGGAACAAGAGTGGAAATGACTCTATATTGTTTGAAATTTTCATATGCTTGTCTTTATCTTTCAGATAGAACAGGGGCTCCAAATTAGAAAACCAGTTAATTTTCTGCTTGGAGGAATTAACTATTAGTATTTTATACTTTGTGTTTAATTGCTGAAGAACTACACTTGGTGAAGAACTACACTACCCATAATCCTGAAGAGATATCCACCAATCAGAGAAGTCACTGTTATAGAGGAAACAGTAATCGAGGCAAAAGATCTCAGCAGTGACATCCCTCTCCCATAAACTATTGCCAAGAACGTAAGCAAGTCAGTCACCCTACGCTTCCAACAATTTGTAATAAACTTCGGATAAAATTTTATAATGTTGTGATTCATAAAGGTGCTTGTTGGTTTCATTCAAGACTTAGAACTCTTTATTGAACAATTTTCTGAAATGCTAATGGATAAAATTAATGCAGGAAAACCCTACTGAAACCAAGGCTGCTTAAAAAGTGGGCAGTCTCTGTTGCTATCTATTGCGACACAGAGGACTCTATTTAGAGTATTTAAAAGGAATATTCTTGGTTCAATACAAATTAAGCTCAAATCGACAGCATTTGTGGCATAATGTTAATTACCAAAAAAAATAATTTAGCAAAGATAAAGCAAAAATCTGGGTTACAGTGAGTGTCACTTACAATGGAAGTGATTGGGGCCAATCTGTAGATGTTAAAATACTCATTATTTCAAAAGTATAGCCACAAGACGTAAACAATATGCGTTAACATGATTTTAGTCTGATAAATTCACTTACTAACATTTTATGTGTAAAGTTATAGCCAATTTTACAACTTGCAATTTCAACAAACCCTAAAACGACTGTAAAAATTACGATTTAAACAACTTTACAGCTCAAATAATACAGGTGCATCTCAATAAATTAGAATGTCGTGGAAAAGTTCATTTATTTCAGTAATTCAACTCAAATTGTGAAACTCGTGTATTAAATAAATTCAATGCACACAGACTGAAGTAGTTTAAGTCTTTGGTTCTTTTAATTGTGATGATTTTGGCTCACATTTAACAAAAACCCACCAATTCACTCTCTCAACAAATTAGAATATGGTGACATGCCAATCAGCTAATCAACTTAAAACACCTGCAAAGGTTTCCTGAGCCTTCAAAATGGTCTCTCAGTTTGGTTCACTAGGCTACACAATCATGGGGAAGACTGCTGATCTGACAGTTGTCCAGAAGACAATCATTGACACCCTTCACAAGGAAGGTAAGCCACAAACATTCTTTGCCAAAGAAGCTGGCTGTTCACAGAGTGCTGTATCCAAGCATGTTAACAGAAAGTTGAGTGGAAGGAAAAAGTGTGGAAAAAAAAAGATGCACAACCAACCGAGAGAACCGCAGCCTTATGAGGATTGTCAAGCAAAATCGATTCAAGAATTTGGGTGAACTTCACAAGGAAGGGACTGAGGCTGGGGTCAAGGCATCAAGAGCCACCACACACAGACGTGTCAAGGAATTTGGCTACAGTTGTCGTATTCCTCTTGTTAAGCCACTCCTGAACCACAGACAACGTCAGAGGCGTCTTACCTGGGCTAAGGAGAAGAAGAACTGGACTGTTGCCCAGTGGTCCAAAGTCCTCTTTTCAGATGAGAGCAAGTTTTGTATTTCATTTGGAAACCAAGGTCCTAGAGTCTGGAGGAAGGGTGAAGAAGCTCATAGCCCAAGTTGCTTGAAGTCCAGTGTTAAGTTTCCACAGTCTGTGATGATTTGGGGTGCAATGTCATCTGCTGGTGTTGGTCCATTGTGTTTTTTGAAAACCAAAGTCACTGCACCCGTTTACCAAGAAATTTTGGAGCACTTCATGCTTCCTTCTGCTGACCAGCTTTTTAAAGATGCTGATTTCATTTTCCAGCAGGATTTGGCACCTGCCCACACTGCCAAAAGCACCAAAAGTTGGTTAAATGACCATGGTGTTGGTGTGCTTGACTGGCCAGCAAACTCACCAGACCTGAACCCCATAGAGAATCTATGGGGTATTGTCAAGAGGAAAATGAGAAACAAGAGACCAAAAAATGCAGATGAGCTGAAGGCCACTGTCAAAGAAACCTGGGCTTCCATACCACCTCAGCTGTGCCACAAACTGATCACCTCCATGCCACGCCGAATTGAGACAGTAATTAAAGCAAAAGAAGCCCCTACCAAGTGTTGAGTACATATACAGTAAATGAACATACTTTCCAGAAGGCCAACAATTCACTAAAAATGTTTTTTTTTTTTTATTGGTCTTATGATGTATTCTAATTTGTTGAGATAGTGAATTGGTGGGTTTTTGTTAAATGTGAGCCAAAATCATCACAATTAAAAGAACCAAAGACTTAAACTACTTCAGTCTGTGTGCATTGAATTTATTTAATACACGAGTTTCACAATTTGAGTTGAATTACTGAAATAAATGAACTTTTCCACAACATTCTAATTTATTGAGATGCACCTGTACATGAGTTTTAACAGAAGAATTAATGTAAGTGCTTTTATAAAATTATAAGCTTAACATTTCTGCCTTTAAACCCTCCAACAATTGGCCCCATTCACTTTCATTGTAAGTGCCTAATTGTAACCTCCATTTTTGCTTTAAAAAAAAAAAGAAATTATTTTGTGTTAATCAACATTATGCCACAAATGCTGTCGACTGAGCTTAACTTGTATTGAACCCAGAATATTCCTTTAACAAGGGTATACACAAGGGTATTTGTTGACTTGAAAGAAAAAGGGCAAAAAAATGTAAATGTTCCAGTGCACAACAGCAACTGATAGAATGGAACCTTATGAAAGTTCAAAGCACTCTGCAAGTAAATAAACTTCCCTCAATAGAAAGCAATGAAGCCCTTTATGCACCTGAAACAGTGACTGGGCTTATCATTTCACTTGGTGTGCATACATGTGGAAGACAAAATTGTTGGTTTGCATAAGTGCTACCTTAAGCACATTTTGTGGAACATCTCCCAGTTCTTCTAAAAGCAACAGGAACTCCAGTTCTCTCTTCACAGACCCGCTTACCTGCAGAGAGGTAACCATACTTAAATCGACATCAGGAAAAAGAAGTACAGATTACAGTGTTCAGTGCTTCTTGCTTGGAGCACCGATGGGAAATTATGTTCAGAAGCAAACACACACCTTTATTTTAGTCAGCTTCTCCAGGACTTGAAGCCAATACCAGGCCAGTCTGTGAGGGCTGCCCACTGTTTCCCACCTGTGTATAAGTAAAGAATACCATATGTGTCTCTTAAATCCTCACAGGTACTTTAAAGAATACCACACTATGTCTATATCTAAAAATTTGGTAATACTATCGTATCATATTTAAAAACACACAATAGTCACATGGTACGTTTTTGTTAGTGAATAAATAGAAACTATGTTATTTGCGGAAACTTATGGAAGCCCATTTTCTCCACATTAAAAACAATTGTGCTTTGATAAGTCATAATTATGAGATGCTAAGTCAAAATTATAAGATAAAGTCAAATTCATGAGATAAAAAGATGAAATTATGAGATGCCAAGTCATAATTTTAAGATGCTAAATCATAATTATGAGTTACTAAATCATCATTATGAAATAATAAATCATAATTAAGAGACATTTTTATCTTATAATTTTGACTTTTTATCTCATAATTGAGACAGTATCTCATAAATATGACTTTTCTCTCATAATTACGACTTTATCTCTTAATTATGACTTTTTCTCTCAGTATTATGACTTACTAAAGCACATTTTTTTCTATATTGCGGATGGGCTTCCATGGAAACTTAACAGTTACCTTGCTAAATATATGTAAGGGACAACATTATCAATATTCACAACAACAACAAAAAAAATCTGTCTAAATTAACCTCGAAAGTGGCTGACGTGTTTTTATGCCGACCCTGAATCAGTCTTCCCTCAAGGGTTCACTTCACTCACCTGAGCGGGTACGGGTGTGTGACGATGGCTTTAATGATGTCACGCTGACTGTGCAGATCATCGTCGCGCGCATTGCCGAGCTGACATACGCAGGCTGCCGCGAGCTCCCATTCCTCGCGCTGCAAACACCGCTTGAAGAAACCGAAGAGCTCCCTCCTGGAGGTCTCCTCTTCACGGCCAAACGGATGCATGATAGTCCGTTTGATTCAACGCTCTGTTTGTTCAGTCTGCGGTCCACGGCGAGATGAATAGCTTCATATGTGTTGTTGGGAGTTCCACATCTAATAAAAAAAGAAAAAAGAAGTAATACAAAAACATAATAAACCGAAAGGTCGAGGTCAACGGTTAGGTTTAATGTTTAGCCTCATACAAATTGTTTTGGCAGGAACGTATTAGTGAACATTTCTGAAAACAAATGTCATGTCGCAACTGATTCCTATCTAATGACATTTTTCATAACTGTCTCGTATGTTGAAAGAGAGAAATCACATGTAATCTAATGTGAATGTAATCAAGACACCTTGATTAGAACAATATGTGCCTATCATTCAAAAGACAATTGTTTTAATAGGTTTACTTCTATGTGAGAACAGCAAAACAGCTTTATTAGGTTACAAAACTGCCCTAAAACAAGACATACTGATTGGTTACCAAGCAGAACATTTTTATATTTGAAGACATTAATCTTCATTTCTTGGTTTAGTGTCATTTTATTTTTTATTCGTTTTATTTTAGATTAATTCACGAGCTAACTACACTCTCAAAACTCTGCGCATCGTTTTTGCACCGATCTGCAAAACGCATTAATTAAAGTAGCACTTACGATTTGGGTTTTGGCTTTATATCTCTGAAATAGAGGCTCGAGCTTTCCATCAGCTGTACATAGCCACGAGCCGAGTCATGTGACCTGATCAGCTGATCCAGGAGCTGTCAGTTCAAGGGTCAAAACAATAGAAATAAAATAACAGGGTAGAATGGCAAAATAGCATCACTTTAGCTAAGAATAGGCGGATCATTGCGGGTGTAAATTACGGTGTTATCACGTGGTACATGATACTTTTCTCAGCGCTGTAAGGATGGACCAATCCCCGGTTGTTATCACTGGGCGAGGATTTATTTTTTTATTTGATTTTTTTATTCATTTTATAAAAATTGCTGGGGTGGATTTCTATTTATATTTCAGGTACTAATTCTTTAGAATTTGAATGACTGTGCTTTATTGTGTACAGATTTGCACAGTAAAGCAAAAAAAAAAAAAAAGGTCTAAGTTTGAAATGCGGGTTAAAGGAGGATTCACCTTTCTGAGCCGCAAATCGACCCCTGGTGGAAATTTGTGGACCGCAAATGCTCAAACGTAATTTCTCCCTCTTTATTTCTGTAGTAATATTTTTTTGAGGATGGTTGCATGTTGTGAAATAATATCTGTACAATTCGCCCCGAAAAATTAGGTTACACCATCAAAAGTAATTTTTAGGTTTGATCAAGTAGAAATAGATCCTTGTTGTAACAATCGCAGGTTACCACTTTTTTCTGTGTTTATTACATATGGCAAAACCCTGTGTTCCATAGACAAATAATACCTCCGTTATGAGTAGCTTATAATATTTACTTAAATTAATTAGTTATTATCTAAAATAATTATCTAGTAATTTTCTAAAAATGTCTACACTTAAGAAAAAAAATAGCTCTTTGGCTGAACTTGATTAAATTATGGACAGTTGCTCCACGTGTCTGAAATGAGATTTCTCAACTTAAAACCACTATGTAATCTCAACACAAAAACTTTGCATAGAAAGAATCTAGTTGAATTGGGTAAACCCGACAAATTTAGACGTGTTAATGTCAAATAAATCTCTTTTATTTTATTTTTTGTACTAGTGAAAGTCATTTCATGCTAAAATGTGATCAGTAATTTTGTGCTTATAAGCCTTGGAAACTCTCACTGGGAGGTAAAAACATATTGCAAAGAGCTGGAATGGTTAGATGAGAATGTGAGACAATACACCCAATGGCATAGATTTGGCTTGAACACTGGGGGGGTTGCAGCGTGAAGCATTTATATGTTTTCATTGATAATGGTATAAATGTTTTCAATGGGTAATGGGGGGGTTGTAATTGCTTGTTTTGATTATTTGGGGGCTATCCCCTCGAAATCTACGCCCCTGAATACACCTGTTGGGGGATAATTATGTCTCTTGAGTATGTAGTCCTTGTTTGTGATTCCACCATTATATATGAACCTATTCTCAAGTGAAATAGTGTTTATCTTTGTATAAATTACAGCTTTTATGAATGAGGATAAATGTAGTCGTGATTATTCAAACCCAGAACAATGTCAAAGATGTGAAATAAAAACGTAACAGGTTTATAATGATTTGTAGCATATTTCTGGAATAATAAGACTCGGGTTTAATTTGAAACCAATGGGGTACATCACTGGTGCTTATTATTAAAAACTGAGATCAAATAAGGTCACAAAATCTTTGCCAAAAATAATAATGTAAAACAGGTGAAATGGGGACTTTATTAATTTTTTCATTTATTTTTTAAATCATTCTCAAGTCACTACTGTATTTTGTCAGCATCACTGCCCTGCCTGAGACGGTTTCTATGGAAACGCGAAGGCGCGAGGCGGGGTTCTCAATGTCAACGCCGGTCTCGCGCACTGTGATGATCAATCCCGTACGTGACAGCTATTGTCCTCGCGCTTCAAACGCAACACATACAAGACTAAAATAAAGCCACTGCGATTGAGGAAAGCATGACAGATAAGGGAAACATCCGAGAGGTAAGAATGATGACGAGGATTTTAGAGTTCATCAGTTACACACCGATTGAATTAGGAACAATGTCTTACGCACTGGGATAAATATATTATGTCTCAATATTAATACAAATCATATGTTATATATATTTGACTGCTACAATGTTAAATTATAATAATAATTTATTTAAGAGTAATTTTCATATTTAACTGCATTGTAAATCAGTAATCAAGCCAGTAAACTGAGCAAAGGATAACGGTTTGCACAGCACAGCCATTCTTTTCTGGACACGCAATGTTTCAGCGAGGATTTGGGATTTCGTGATGATTCTTAAATTTGTGCATTTTTATAACTGATACATTTGTTTGGGCTGTACAGCAGCAGACAGTTGCATGACAGTGAAATATTACTGTTCCTGCAGGAGGAGGACTATGTCGGGGAGATCAAAGGGGGTTTACGGCCGACCATGAGGCTGATAGTGATGGGTATTGTTCACAAGCAGCCGAAGAGGTTCGTATCAGACACACCTGTCTGTGCCTTCGCCAACACTTGCGTTCATTTATCTACTGTCACATCGCGCGTTCAGAATGACTGTGTTCATTGAGGATGAGACCACAGACGCGCCTCTACGGTAAAACAATGAGACGGTTGTATCGGGGATTAAACCGTTTAACGTCTCTAGTTCACACAGGGCGAGAAGAAAACATGGGTGCCAACAAAGAATAACGAACTCATTTTAATTGCATCAAATAATTCCGGTGAAAAACTAAGCATTGGTCAACAATGTTATGCTTACAGAGAAAAGTATTTGGTTTTCCAGCTGTTGCTGTCCACTTTTATTTTGCCAGCGTGGGAAAGGGTCAGTTCCCATGAAGGCTTAGCCGACCAGATCAGGGAAAGAGATAGGACAATTCTGGCCATATTTGGCAAAGGGGTTAAAGGCAGTATTCAAAAGCAAAAATGACTAAGAAGTTTTCGTTTTCTAAGTTTTCTTTATATATTCTTAAATATTCAAGGTTGAGGAAATGTTATAGTTTACAAATCAGCCATAAAAACCCTTACTGAGGAGGGCATTTATACGTCCTTCTCAGTGGAGTTTACTGCTCTGGCTTACTATGTAGTTTCCCTTTAGGAAGGCCAAAATAACTTATAACCCATCAATTGCTTATTCATAATAGTAATAATGTAATGTGATTTAATCTGGAATGTCCCAAATGACAAGGGCAGTAAGGGCGCAACAGTCTGGTTCCAGAAGTAAAAATCGTATACATTTTCTCCATAGTGGAATACATTTTTAACAATAACTTATAAACCTT
The DNA here is from genome assembly GCF_019703515.2 of Myxocyprinus asiaticus. Classification (NCBI taxonomy): domain Eukaryota; kingdom Metazoa; phylum Chordata; class Actinopteri; order Cypriniformes; family Catostomidae; genus Myxocyprinus; species Myxocyprinus asiaticus. The sequence continues at coordinate 16,008,423 of NC_059364.1, read as the reverse complement.
TAAAGACATTCTGTGAGCTCTAAAGGATGTTCCTCGATGGCATAAGCTTCTGTTGAAGCCATCAATCCTCATTATGTTATGTTCATTTAAAAAAAAGAATAAAAAAAAAGTATAGTGTCATTTCTGGTGAACCACTTCACTGCCCATGATCCTGAAGGGAAACAATCCAACAATCAGAGAATCGCAGGGAACAAAGCCCGCCAAACGAGCCCAGCAGCAACCGCCCACTAACAAGACGTGATGTGAAAGACACATCATCGGTCTCCCAACACTCTCAAACTTTTTCTGTTTGCATTTATTTTAATATTTTGCGATACAATTTAAATATATTGTTCCTATACACTTATAATAAGCAAATTGAAAACAATAGTTTTTATATTTTTTTAATAATTTTTGAAGGGAAATTTCACCCAAAAATGAAAATTCTCATTTATTCACCTTCATGCTATCCCAGATGGGTATGACTTTATGTAGAAAAGGCCCCTCTTTTGTATTATAGGTATAGTTTGGTTCAAGCGCCCCCCCCTCCCAGCTTTGGAGCGTATTACTTCATCAGTGGGATTTTCCCAACACACTCTCACAGCGAAATCGTCAGGATTCGTACGACTTTTCTAAACTTGGCAAATTCGTATGTTATTGTGCAACTGCACTCGTTTGAATTCCTTTCACTGCAGCCAATGATGTCGCTGGACATCGTTTCCATCTAACACACGACAATTACTTGCTTCTGTCACACACAACAGCTTCCTATCATGTTTACACACTCTATTGAATAGTTAAGTTTAGATAAGGGGTTTGGGTTAGGGCATAATATTAATAAATATGTCCTTAACGCCTTGTGCGCAGAACTCGCTCTTACTTCCGCATTAGACATCTGGGAATTTGCACGTGATGAAGTCGTATGAGTGTATGCGAACAACATCGTGCGAGACCATACGAAATAGCCAACTCAAAATATTTATGACTTTTCATGAGATCGGGTTGGAATTTCCCCTTTGAAATGATAACTGTAACATCTGGAAGGAAGTCTCGAGAGCTGGATCTAGGTGCGGCGAAACAGTATTTAATAAAATAAACTAAGTACAGAATTACGGTGTAAACACAGGAACAAAAGAAACATCCATGATGGGAAACCACAGGAACAGAGAAAACATACACGACGGGCACTGGTCATACACAGGAGGTCAAAACACGTAACAACTGACAAAGACTAGGTAAACAACAGGGCATTAAATACACAATGGATAATGAGTTAATGAAAGACAGGTGAAAACAATCGAGGACAGCTGGCAATGATGAGGGAAGGGAATTATGGGAAGTGTAGTCCGGGAGGAACAGATGACGGGGAGAAACACAAGACAAACAACAGTGAATCATGACAATAACGGTAGGGATGGGTGATAACACTTATTTTCTTTTCGATCTGATACCAATAATTGGATTTACCCTTACAAAGAAAAGATTAGCAAGCAATTTTAGCACATTAGACCCCTTTAAGTGGACCAAAAAGTTAACTGAGTGAAAAGGGACCCAGTTCTCTTTGCATTCACACTGTTTGTAACCTTCAAAGTGGGCTCAGATCTCTTTTTGGTCCACTTAACCTGTTACATGGTCTCGGTCCATTTTGTTTCACACTGTGTTGTTTTGTGCAACCCAGCCCACTTTTTAAAAAAAATTATATTGATTATAATTCTTATTATTAGGGCTGTATTTAATGTTTAGAGTACAATTAGCTCTACAAATTAACTTATAGAATTCATTAAACATATTTAATGCTCTTAAAAAGAACAAGCAGCATGAGTACAGGTGTCTGTGTTTGAAAAAAACACTAATTTTTTTGATCTTCAGTATCAATAAAACATCTTTCATGGTAAGACAAAACGTAATTTGTTTACTTGGTGCCATATCAACACTATACAGATAAAAAAAATAACAGCAAAAATGAAAAACCTTTGGAAGATATCACCTAATGTTCATTTTACTGTAAAAAGTAAAAAATTCACACAAAGGTTCAATTTCATCTCAGTTTTTATTGTTAATTTAAAACAAGGCAAACTTGGTATCATTTTAATCTCCAATCTGTTAGCTAGTACCTTGCATAGACATTTAATTATTATCTAGCCGGGTTTAAATCCCTGTTGCGCTGATGGGGCACATTGTAACACTGCATTACAACTTGTCCCAATTAGAACAAACTATATGCAATTCCATGCAGTCAGACATGTAATTTACATAGTTCCCCTTTATGTGTTTATGTGTTGTGTCAATCAGTCAATGCATTACTTCGGCCAATGCTGTAGCTTTGTTGTGCATTTATTGTCGTGTCAAAATTATTGCTATATAATATATGACAAAGTAAATAAATGGCTTTTATTTATATAATATTTAGTTTATCTTCTATTTATTTTAATTAGATCAGATACAGTTGTTAGAGGGGGATTTTACATGGTCATGTGGTCATGTTACAATGTGTCCCTCACCTGTTTCAACGTGCCCTGCCTATGGGCAATTTGATTTTACTTTCCCTCTTTCCAGGTAGATGGTGTAAAAAGTTTATTCTGTATTCATGAAACAAGACCACATATTTGTACCAGACGTGTGAAATTAATGTGAAAAAGGAAAAATACTTTGAACCCCAAGTGCATTTACACAAACTTACTAAAAACCAAAAAGTGTTAGTCTGTGCCCTGCTCTCCCCAAATAAGTAATATTATAGATATGCAATATTATATTACATTTTGTTTTATACATTAAAAGAGTAATGCAGTAGAACTAAATGCATTGTATTTGTATGAAAACAGGCCTACTGTATTTAGAGGCAAAATTCAACTTTAAATTTATGAAAATTAGTCATTAACAACAAAAAATAAGACTGATCACGATTGATGTTTAATCTACTAACAGCATGGGGTTACATCCATTCATAGAATACAATAGTAATATATTCCTGTCGTAATATATTAACTTTCAACTCTCAGCATTCCAAGCCAATTCCAAGCTGGTTAAACCCTCAAATCTTTATTTGCAGAGAGAGAATACTGAAAAAAGACATTCCAGTTTGTGTCGTGTGGAGTTTCCATAAGTTTCATTGACTTATGTATGCTTCTCTAAAGGGATAGATCCAAAAATGAAATATCTCTCATCATTTACTCACCCTCATGCATCCCAGATATGAATGACTTTCTTCTGCAGATCACAAATGACGATTTTTAGAAGAATATCTCAGCTCTGTAGGTCCTCACAATGCAAGTTAATGGTGACCAGAACTTTGAAGCCCAAAAATCACATAAAGGCCCCAAAAAAGTAATCCATAAGACTCCAGTGGTTAAATCTATATCTTCAGAAGCGATATGAAAAGTGTGGGTGAGAAACAGATCAATATTTAAGTCCTTTTTTACTATAAATCTTCACATTTTGAAAGTGAAAGTGGAGATTTATAGTAAAACAACAGTCTTAAATATTGATCTGTTTTTCACCCACACCTATCATTTTGCTTCTGAAGACATATATTACACCACTGGAGTCTTGTGGAGTACTTTTATTCTGCCTTTATATGCTTTTTGGACCTTCAAAGTTCTGGTGACCATTAGGGCTGCAACTTAAGTTTATTTTGATAATCGACTAATTTAATGATTATTAGAACGATTATTCGACTATTCTGCGATTATTGCAACGATTAATCATTAGCTCTTAACCGACTATTCAGATTGTGCCCCGACTTAAAATGTTGTATTAAACGTGCTTACTAACAATAAAGAGGACAAGATCATCTTTTAAAAGTACCTCTAAATGACATTCAGTGAATTCAAGGAAAAAATACTTCTTAAGTTTTAATTCAGTAAAAAAAAAAAAAAATTACTGCAAAAAACTGTTTTTGTCTTGTTTTCCATTTAAAATTGTCTAAAAATCCTTAAAACAAGATACATTTACTTGAGAAGCAACATATAAGATATTTAGACTTGCTTTAAGAGAATGTCTCTTAAATATAAGTGTATTTTGTATATAAGTGTATTATTTCACTTGGTTATACTTCTGCGAGTGCAGTAAAGACAAAATATACTTATAATTCAGGATCTGTTTTCTAAAAGCAAGTCTAAATATCTTCTATGCTGCTTCTCGGGTGAATGAATTTTTTTAAAGGATTTTTAGATATTTTTAAATATTTGTATTTTTAATATTATATTCAACATTCTCAGATAACAATTTTTTCTTCTGCAGTATAGCTGCTAAAGAAACATTTTTTATGATTTCTTGGGATAAAATGGGTAATTTAAAATACAATTTTTAGTCATTATTCAAGTCAATATTTTATTTTTATTTATTTATTTTTTACATTTGTGAGCCTAAGCAGACAATTATTAGACTTCTGTTTTGTTTACCTTTACAAAAACTTAACCATAGTTTCAGTACAGTAACTATAGTTTAACCATGGGATTTAGTTAAACCATAGTTACCACACAATTAACCATGGTTACTACTACAATATTACTGTAGTAAAACCATGGTTTCAGCCCCCCAAAAAACACGGTTACTACAATATTACTTTAGTAAAACCATGGTTAACTATTTTTTTTAATTATTATTAACAACAATTACACACACAATTATAAAAATAAGAAATGTCACCTTTAGATATGGTGTTCTTTTAGTGTGAATTTACTCCAGAAGCAGTACCAATGTATAGAAGAACATCTGCTAATGTACAAGAAGCTACAAGTCTGTTCTGCTGTGGTGAAACACATTAAAGTACATTTACTTGACTCTGACCGGATGCCTTGTGAATGTTCACTCCATCAGTGCCTACTGCAGCATAATTTACAAGTGGTCCTTCAAGCCGGATACGGAGCTGTCACAAGAAGATGTATCAGAGTAATCCTGACACCAGATCTGAGCCTCTTGAGCTCATTGTCAGACCTCAGAAATCAGTATGACTCCCTAGTTACTTATCAGACTTTGAGCTCCCAAGTGTGTTTCATCGGAAATATCAGTCATCCAACAGAGCAGACACTTCTTTTCTTGAACTGAGTGAAGATGTGGAGCCACAAGAAGTGACCTTTATGGAGTTTACTGCCACAGCCTCTGAACGTCATTCCAATCTACAGCATTGGCAGGCATTAGATCAATGGAGTTCCATCAGGGAAATCGAACAGCAGCATACACATTTTTCTCCTTATTCATACATATCAGTAGAGATCTTAGCAGATTTTCAGCAGTTGAGGAGAGAGAATGAGGAACTATGCTGTCGAGATCAGGTTCCATTAGGGTTGGGAATCGTAAGGAATTTTACGATTCCGATTCCTCTTGCCGATTCCGGTTCCTTAACAGTTCCAGTAACGATTCCAGTAATTCTTTTAGTACTTTTTTTTAAAATAATGATTTAGAAATGAGAAATGCAATTCTTACTGCATTTACTACCCTCTGCTGTCTGTTACCAAATAATGAGATAATTTCAGATTTGTACAGAGCAGATAGAACAAATCAAAAATAAATTTAATACAGTTCTTGTAAAAGGTGTGTTTGCGGACGTTTTAGAGACATAAGTACAATCCAATAATAGATCCTTACTCTATTTTAAATAAAGAAATGTAAAACCAACACAAAATGTGATGCCATATTTCATTCATTCATTTATTATTTTATAAAATTCCACTTATTACAACAAAAAACATGCGACACAGCAGGTCATCATTAAATAAACAGTAACAGTTTCAGAGACAGTTTAGACTGTGTTTAGTGGCCTAATGTTGTACTTAAGGCTTGTGAGACTTCAACAGTTCTTATTTAATTTCGAGTTGGACATTCGTAACTTGCACAACAGTATAAGATTACTTGTATACTGGAAGCGCTGTATGTTTCGCGCTGAAGATTCAAAAGAACCAGCACATTAGTATGGTTCTTTCTGGATAGGACTTTACCAGAAGCACCATATGTTTTGCGCTGTTGATTCAAAAGAACCGGCTCCTTTGAATAATTATTTCGGGAATTGAACTGTACCGGAAGTGCATATGTTTCATGCTGTAAAAAGAGCTGGCTCGAGATTTGTTCAATTGGGAATTAAATACACTGGTAGAACTGTTGAATCAGTAGAGGGCAGCGCTGCTGCAGAGATGTTCTGCTGGAAACACTATCAGAGTATTTGAGCACAGTGTTCCAGCCACATCAGCGGAAAATTGCATGCAGGAGACCCATTAACAGAACCGAAAGTCACGAAGATCATGCGATTCTGGTATTTTTTAAAGAATGGAACCGGTTCTGAACAAGAACTGTTACTCTGTTCCCAACCCTAGGTTCCATCAGCTATCATGGAACTCAGTGGGTTAGAGAAAAGGAATTAGGCTCATGAAGCAAAGGTTAATGAGCTTAGGACCTCTAGCCAGTCAGAACATTATTCGATAACAACTTCACCTGTCCCACAGCCTCGCCATCATGTCCATCAGAGAACAAAGGAGATTGAGAAGCCTGTACCAATGCCTCAAACAAGACAGACCAAGAAAGTGAGTGAGAAAACTGAAGGTCAACCATATCAGGACTGCATTTCAAACCTAGCTGAGAGACTGAAGCGGTTAGTAATGTCAGAATATCAGAGTTATTCCCAACCTACCTTACCTCATCAGTCTTCTTCCCTGAGGTCCTCAACCTTCACCAGAACTGATGACTCCTTTAACCAACACATATTGGTTCACCATCAGTCTGAGCAGCTCCCTCAACCTAGTCAAGTGTATACATATAGAGGGCCAGCACCCACAATTCCATACTTCCTCAACACTGACCCATGAGAGTTTTCAAGAGTTTTAAGAATAGCTCTTGAGAACATTTTTCCAGCTGACGCTACAGAGAGGTTCAAATTTCAAATACTTGTAGACCCTCTGAAATTGGAAGAAGCCCTGCTCATTGCAGATTCCTACTGTAAATCCCCCTACCCTTTTTCAGATACTATGGAAGCACTTAAAAAAATAGTACGGACAACCTCATCAGCTGGCTCTACACAGAATAGCAGAGCTTATTGATGGACAACCGTCACCAGCAGAGATGTGAAAGCCTTTAGGATGTTTGCCTTAAGAGTTTGATTCTTAGTCAGCATGTTGGATCAGCTGGGACGAAAGGCCAGGTCGAACTTGAATGCGGCTCCCACGTCTCAAGGAGAACTAGCTTTAGAAGGTTCATCCACCATAACAAGGTTCCTACTCCTACCTTGCTTGATTTATCATCCCTAATTGTACCCTATGCAAGAGCTGCAATCGTAAACACTTGCTTGTTCTGCATGAGGTGAATGATAGATTTTCAGAGAAAATGGCTGAGCGCTCCAAGGAGAAAGCTCCGGAGAGCTGTCTAGTGAACACAACAGCAGAGATGCTGTACCTTGATTTCCCTACAGGAAACTGCCAAGTCTTGCTGAAGATCTGTACGGTGCTTCTGAGAAATGGAGATCATTGTTTGGAGACTTACATTATTTTGGACGATGGGTCTGAACGAACGATTCTCCTTCATTCTGCAGCGCAGCAACTGAGGTCAGCCAGAAGAGTTAGTTCTGCGTACCGTACGTCAATATCTACACATCATATGCAGTACTGCTGTGTCATTTACAGTCTCTCCTGCTTTCCAGTCAAAGATAGCCTTCAAGATTCATGTTGCATTCACTGCTGAACCCCTAGGACTGGCTGAACATACTTATCCAATCAGTGAGTTGCAGCAAAGGTATCAGCATCTACAGGGATTACCAATGCAACAGATTGATTCTGTCCAACCTGTCCTCCTCATCGTGTCTGACTATTCACATCTTATCACACCAGTTGAGCATGTGCATTTAAGTCCACCAGCTGGACCTGCTGCTATCAGAACTCACTTAGGGTGGACCCTGCAGGAAATTATGGCAACTTGATGTGCTCCCTTATCACAGTGAAAAAGTCCAGCACAAGAGCTGAGCAAAGATCCAGCACAAGCATCAGCTTATCAGATGGAAATGAAGAAGTTAGAGGGAGCTAGGTATGCTATTGTAATATCTCCCGACACTGTGAAGCAGACAACAGAGCCATGGTATATTCCCCACCACATGACTCAACGGGAAGAACAGGTTTGAATTAAACTGTTCCTTCTACTACTCAAAAGGGGAGAACCTGAATAAGTTATTGCTACCAGGTCCCACTCTGGGCCCTTTCCTGATGTCAGTCTTGCTGAGGTTCCGTGAGCTCAATGTAGCTTTGAGTAGTGACATTAGAGGAATGTTTCACCAGGTGCGGCTGCTTCCAGAAGATCACCCTCTATTGAGATTCCTCTGGAGAGACTTCAAAAGAGAAGAGCCGCCCCAGGTGTACAAGTGGCAAGTTCTTCCCTTCAGGATGACATGCAACCCCTGCTGTGCGACATTTGCCTTACAAAAACACATCATGGACTACAGTAAAACCGGGGAAGATGTGAAAGTATGTATAGAGAAGTCCTTTTATGTGGATAACTTCCTCCAAAGTTTCAGTTCAGAAGAGGAAGCCAAGTCACTGGCATCAAAGTTGCAAGATCTCCTTGCCACAGGTGGGTTTGATCTACGGTAGTGGGTGAGTAATACACCTTCTGTGCTGAGCCATATGCCATCCAGTGTAAGATCATCCAACATTGAGTTGTGGTTAACAAAAGGTCAACCAGGGGCCTGAGTAGCTCAGCAGGTATTTACGCTGACTACCACCCCTGGAGTCATGAGTTCAAATCCAGGGCGTGCTGAGTGACTCCAGCCAGGTCTCCTAAGCAACCAAATTGGCCCGGTTGCTTGGGAGGGTAGAGTTACATGAGGTAACCTCCTCATGGTCGCGATTAGGGGTTCTCGCTCTCAATGGGGCACGTGGTAAGATGTGTGTGGACCACAGAGAGTAGCATGAGCCTCCACACGCTGGGAGTCTCTGCGGTGTCATGCTCAACGAGCCACATGATAAGATGCGCGGATTGACAGCCTCGGAAGCGGAGGCAACTGAGACTTATCCTCCGCCACCTGGATTGAGGTGAGGAACCGCGCCACCACGAGGACCTACTAAATAGTGGGAATGGGGCATTCCAAATTGGGAGAAAAAGGGGATAAAATAAAAAAAGAATAAAAAAATAACATAAGGTCAACCAGATGCTCAAGAATCAACACTGGGACTACACTGGTGCTGTTGTTTGGACACATTGTCTTACAAGTATTGTCCCATCATCTGTTCTGTCCCTCTGGGTTATATTGTCCCTCACACCACAAGGGCCAAGGTCCTAGTCCAGCGCCTGTGGGACAAGAAATGGGAATGGGACAATCCCCAGCTACCAAATGAGTTGCTGCAGGCTTGGCAAGCATGAGAGAGAGAGTGGCCAGATCTCCAACTGATCTCTCTTCCCTGGTGTTATATTACTACTGAGTTGGATACCTCCCAGATTATTAGAGACATTCACATCTTCTGCGATGCCTCAGAGCAAGCCTATGGCTCTGTCGCTTACCTGCACACCAAAGGTCCTCAGGGTCACATAAAGGTAGCGTTCTTAACAGCGAGGTCTAGAGTTGCCCCCAAGAAGCAGCAGTCGAATCCCCAGCTAGAGTTGTGTGCTGCTTTAAAAAAAAATTGAAATCGGAACTCAGTCTTCCCATATGGCATGTTTCCCTGTGGTCAGATTCCACCACGGTGTTAACATGGATCAGAGCTGAATCATGTCACTTTGAAGTATTCGTCGGAACACGGGTGGCGGAGATCCATGAACTGACTGACCCAGTAGTCTGGCATTACGTGCATTCGAAAAGCAATCCTGCCGAAGATATTATGCACGGTAAGACACTAGCAGAGCAGGCCAATTTGAGTCGGTGGAACCAAGGTCCACAATTCCTCCTTCAGTCCCCTGGTCAGTGGCCTAAGAGTCTTCTTCTCCACCTAGAGGATGAGGATGAAGAGCTGAAGTGAAGAATCTTCTGCAGACTTTCAGTTCCTACCTCAAGTCAGGAAAGTCCTTACCAAAGAGCAGTTATCTCCTGCACCTCGCTCCATAGTTTGATGGCACTACACAACTCGTTAGAGTCGGTGGTCATCTCAGAAGGTCAGAACATTTGCATGAGTTTACCATTCACCCCATAGTCCTTGATGCACAACACCCCCTCACAAAGTTGATTATTCAGAATTTTGATGCCAGGTTACACCATCCAGGACCAGAATGCGTCTTTGCAGAAGTGTGACACAAGTACTGGATACTCAGAGGGAGGGAAGTGATTCAACAGCATCAAAGGGTATGCATAGGCTGTTGGGCATGGAAGGGTAAACCCAGTATGCCCAAGATGGCTGATCTGCCCCAGGCCAGACTGCGCTTGTTTCAGCCAGCTTTCTATTCCACTGGAGTAGATTGTTTTGGACCATACATAATTAAGATTGGATGCAGAAATTAGAAACGGTGGGGCATTATATTTGAATGTCTTTACAACACGATCCATCCACCTAGACTTACTGAGCAATATCGACGCTGATTCGCATCTGATGGCACTCAGATGATTAATCGCCCGTAGGGGTAAGACCTTTGAGATAATTTCCGACCAAGGGACAAACTTCCGGGGTGGCGATCGGGAGCTTTGAGAATCCTTTGCAGCTCTCCACCCTTTGTTGCAAGAGTAATTAGCCAGCCAAAAGATTCGATTCCGATTCAATCCACCGGGTGCACCACACTTCGGGGGCTGCTGGGAGAGGGAAATACGCTCCCTCAGAACTGCCCTCTGTGTTACTCTTGGTGATCAGATTGTGACAGAAGATGTCTTGTGGACTGTACTGGTTGAGATTGAGGGCATTCTCAACTCTAAGCCTCTCGGTTACACCTCCTCAGATGTTGCAGACCTTGATCCGTTCACTCCGAACATGCTGCTGATGGGGCGGCCAGACTCATCTCTATCCCAAGTGGTGTATCCAAAGCCTGAGATGTTGAGTAGATGGAGATGGAGGCACAGTCAGCTGTTAGCTGACCATTTCTGGAAACATTTCTTCCGCAGCTACCTGCCAGGACTACAATCACGGCAAAGATGGAACACTGAGTCAGAGGCCTTGAAAATTGGAACTACAATTATGATCCTAGACCAGCAACTCCCTCATGCTCTATGGCCAGTTTGACAGGTCATTAAAGTTTTCCCTGGAGATGTTGGTAGAATTAGGAGTGCTGAAGTTAAAGTTAAGGACAAAACTTACCTTCGCCCAGTTTCCTGCCTCATTAGTCTCCCTGCTCTACCAGACTGAGAGTTCCTTGATGTTGCTTTTTCTGATTTACACATTTACATGTGGGGGCAGCTGTAGAAAAGGCCCCTCTTTTGTATTATGCAACAAAATGTAATTCATTGTAGATCATTTGTGATGTAATAATGACAAGACTTACAGTATTTCATATAATTCTGTTTATTTCTGTTGATTCATTTCAATAATATCAGTATTCTAATTCTGGTCCCTTTTGTTTTATACGTAGAACCACACACACACACACAAACTCACTTACATGCAGGGTTGGGAGGGTTACTTTTGAAATGTATTTCACTACAGATTACAGAATACATGCTGTAAAATATCATTTATAACATATTCCATTAGATTACTCAAGGTCAGTAACATATTCTAAATACTTTGGATTACTTCTTCAGCACTGGTAGATTTTTTCACTTGTTTTGACTATAAAAACTCTGCCAGTACAGTAATGCAAAATACACATGTTAAAAATACATTCCCTGATAAACCTAAATATCTCATGCATTGTTGTTTCTAAAACAAGATTAATCAAATTGATCTTGTTTAAGAATTTTTTTAGATATTTTCACAGGAAAACAATACAATTTTTTTTATCAAGAATAAGATTTTTGCCCTAATATCAAAGGTCTTACTAGAAAAAAATTAATTATGATCCAATGTGAATTTTCTTGATAAAAAAGTATGATCGTGCCTGGTAACATGTGCATGTAAATGGCTAGCATTTTAGCTTAGCATAAAGCTGACAATTCACACAAGGTTTATTTCAATTTCTTCTGCTCCAAACTTCAAACGTACTTCTCTGTCTGCTCGTATGAATGTAACACATCATAAGAAAGTGTTTCACCCCTGTTCAACTGCTCTTTGGATCTCATTATTTATATGTATAAATGTTTCCATCTGAAAGGACTAAATATTAAATGAAACAAATGACAATAAAATGCAAAGTAATCTATACAGTAATCAAAATACTTTTTGAATGTAACTGTATTCTAATTACCAATGATTTCAATTGTAACTGTAGTGGAATAGTTACATATATTTTGTATTTTAAACACGAAATCCCGTTACATGTATTCCGTTACTACCCAAACCTGCTTACATGCATGCATAAACCCAGATCCTCAAATCAACCAATGTATAGAAGAACATCTGCTAATGTACAAGAAGTTACAAGTCTGTTCTGCTGTGGTGAAACACATTAAAGTACATTTACTTTACTTTGATTGGACGCCTTGTGACTGTTCACTTTCCATCAGTGCCTACTGCAGTATAATTTACACTTTCCTTCTTCTGCTGATCACAAAGATTTTTAGAAGAATATTTCAGCTCTGTTGGTCCATTCAATTCAAAGAATGATGGCTAGAACTTTGAAGCTCCAAAAAGCACATAAAAGCAGCAAAAGTAATCCATAAGACTTCAGTGGTTAAATCCGTATCTTTAGAAGCGATATGATAGGTGTGGTCCTTTTTCACTATAAATTCTCCTTCCTGCCCAGTAGGTGATGAATGATCTGTGTCTCACCCACATCTATCATATCGCTTCTGAAGATATAGATTTAACCTCTGGAGTCCTATGGATTTCTTTTATGTTGCCTAAATATGCTTTTTGGAGCTTTAAAGGTCTGGCCACAGAGCTGAGATATTCTTCTAAAAATCTTTGTATTCTGCAGAAGAAAGAAAATCATACACATCTGGAATGGCATGAGGGCAAGTAAATGATGAGAACATATTTATTTTTGGATGAGCTATCCCTTTAATTTGATTGTGTCATTCGCACTGTTTCATGGGATTGTAGTTCATGTCCTCATTAAAGTACACAGTCTGGTAACTTTGTCTTTTTGGACAATTTTCAAATAATTTTTTACTTAAAATCAAAGTTTGTGATGGTGTGATTCACCTCGGAGCTGGTTTATTTGGTTAGTGGCTTAGAACTCTTTTATGAAGGTTTTATGAAATTCCTATGGAAATATTTTTTATAGGAAAAATACTTACTGAACCAAGACATCTAATAAACTGGACTGGCAGTGTTGCACTCTTTATTAACTCAAATTGAGTCAGTTTGTTCTGTTAAAAATGCACAAAATAGTGTTAAACGCACAAATCTCTCCCCCCCCCCCCCCCTCTCTCTCTCTCTCTCTCTCTCTCTCTCTCTCTCTCTCTCTCTCTATGTCTGACCGTCTCCTTAGTATGGTAGTGTTAGTGTCATGCCAGTCTAAAGGAGAGGGGGATGAGGAAACAGAGGGTGATGTGGGGCTGGAGCTGAAGGTGAACTTTCCAGAAAAGGCTGTGCTTCGTAACGCTCGTCTGTCTGGGCAGTGGGGTGCTTCAGAGACTGCCCTCTCTTTTTTCCCCTTTGCTGCAGGAGAGTCCTTTAAGGTAGACTATGGTGTGTATGTGTGTGTGTGTGTGTGCATTTGGAAGGACTGATCACAGCTGATAAGTAAATCTTTGCTGATGTCACACCTACAATGTGTGAGGGTGTTTCATATAGAATGCATTACACTTTGTTCAGCTAATTTTTTTCATTTTTTTATATCTTTTAGATGGAGATTGTGTGTGAGCATCAGCAGTTCCGTATTCTGGTGGATGGGCAGCCCTTGTGTGGTTTTTCACACAGACTGGCTCAGCTAGCTTCTCTAACTTCTCTTAGAGTCTATGGAGATCTACAGCTCACCAAAGTGGCTTGAGCAAGATGGGATTAGCCTGCAATGATGACACAGACTATTCATAGAACCAACTCAACTGAGGTTTTAGAACCCTAAGCCTACTGTACACAAGTCTTATAGTTCCAGAACTCTCTCAGTTGATTTAAAACTTCTAGAACTCCTTTTCAGTTGGTTCTGGGTTTGCTTTGGTAGGCTAAGTGGACTTTTTAAATTTCTCCAGTGATTGTCATTTGCAGTGAAATGGTTACAAAGACTTTTTCAAAGGGCTTTACTGTACGTTTAGAAACATTTGTATTAGGGAATCTATAAAGAAGCTTTGTTACCTCATGTACAACCAACTTTAAACCCAATCCAATCCATTCCATTACTATAAACTTAGAACTCACTGAGTTGAGACAGATAACGTATTTTATGTTCGTGAGTGAATCAACCAGAATTCTTTTTTTTTTTTTCTCAGCACCATGTTATTCTGTCTTCTAGTGCTTATATATTATTGTTCTTTAGTAAAGGTATTCATGTCATCATTTCAGATTGAGGCCCAACTAGATATCTTAAACTTATACATCTTTAAAATAACTAATACCTAAAATGTTTTGTTTGCTTTGTGATTAGATATGGATAAGTTAATTTGGCTCTTTGATTCGGCAGTTAGTGCCTTTTTTTGTTCTTATAGATGCACTTATACAAGAGAGTTAACTGGTTGGTAGTTAACTGTTGTAGTACAAATTCATCTGTAATAACATGATATATTTTGCCTGTCTTAGATTTACATTTACATAAAAAAAACGGTTATGTTAGTTTAACAATTAGTTCAATAATTTGAACAGAATAACTGAGAATCAGAAGAGAATCATTTTTCTTTGTTTTTCATCTGAATGTACTGCTGAGCAGCTTGATGGAAAATCAGAGAAATTAAATGCCTTTTGCGCCGTTTCATTAAGAACCTAAGCATTGACTCCCGAATGTTCACTTTAAAATGCAATTGTATTGGTTTGAAGAAAATGGACTCAAAGTCTGAAGGCTTGTGCTCTGTCTGTACTTTTGATGGTGCTGTCAATTTACTGTCTTATGCTGCAAATTTAGCATGTATTCAATAACAATGTTTACATCTAATAATCACAATATGTAAACAGTAAACTTTTCTTAACCTTTCTTACAGATCTGATTTGAATTGTGTTTTTAAATGTGTGTGTGTGAGAGAGAGAGAGTGTTAGGGCAAGTATTAGAAAAAAAAAACACATATGCGTAATGTGTGTTTTGAACCATAGCAACAAGCTTACAGCTTGTGCAATAGAAAGGCAGTTCTGTTAACTAATTATCTGGCAGACAAAAGAAACAGACAGGTAAAAACATGCAGCTGGTTCTTTACAAAACTGGAGGCATGCACATTAGAGACATTCTTCAAAAAGAATAATTATTCAAATAAAACCTTTATTGTATGAAATTTAACATAACAAAAGAAAGAATTTGACAATAAACTGAAAACAGCATTAACTCTTTCACAGTTACATTCACTGAATGTATAAACTGAACATTTTCATCCATATATTCTAATAGATCGAACATAAATCGCTCAAAGGTAACCTTCAGCACTTAGAGACAGGGACATTAAAACATACAACCCAACATTACAAAGAAAAAGCCTGGTCTCGTTTTGAAATTGTATTCTATATGAACATATATTTGCTGACTAGGATAAGGCTTCATCTGCGCTGAGAAAACTAGCCTTAATTGAAAAATCTTCACCCAAAAATGAAAATTTGCTCATCATTTACTCACCCTCATGCCATCCCAGATGTGTATGACTTTCTTCTTGTGTATGATTTTTAGAAGAATATCTCAGCTCTGTACAATGCAAGTGAATGGTGACCAGAACTTTGACACTCCAAAAAGCAAATAAGGCCACATAAAAGTAATCCACACAAATCTAGTGGTTAATGTCTTCTATAGCGATATAATTGCTTTGGGTGAGAAACAGATTAATATTAAATCCTTTTTACTATATACTTCCACTTTCACATTCTGAAAGTGAAAGGGAAGATTTATAATGAAAAAAGGAGTTATATTGTGGTCTGTTCTGACCCAAAACCAATTGGATCACTTCAGAAAACATATTTTAAACCACTGGAGTCATATGGATTAATTTTATGCTGCCTTTAAATGCTTTTTGGAGGGTCAAAGTTTTGGTCACCATTCACTTGCATTGTATGGACCTACAGAGCTGAATATTCTTCTGGAAATCTTAGTTTGTGTTCTGCAGAAGAAAGAAAATCATACACATCTGGGATGGCATGATGGTGAGTAAATGATGAGAGAATTTTCATTTTTGGGTGAACTATCCCTTTAATGGTACAGTTTGCAATTAAGAAAACATCACAAGATTTTTAAATGTGCAATACATAAATAATTAGTCTTTCTTTCAAGTCACTAGTCTAATAGCTTGGATCCAGTCCATCCTCTCCTTATGTGTTGGGGCCTGGATGTAATAGTGGGTATCCGTCTGAGTGATAATTTTAAAGAGGTTCCCCTGCACTTTACCTTTAACACCTGAGGATAACAAGAAAGTGACCATTAGCTTCTGTTTACAGAGGACCTGTAAACATTACACTGCTACCATAACAACAGGACCTGAATCACTGCTATGTTTAACATTTTCAGTCATTGGCAAATTCTGATTAATATGTGTAATTACTGTGTAAATATTTTTTGGTCTGGGAACAACAAACACACAGGTAGTAATCACACTTCAAAGACTTTCATAGGAGAGGCGTGAGGCAAGTCTGACTTACCTGTTGGAATGCCGTTATCATCCAGGGCAGACACCAGACAGCCACGCAGAGATATCCCGCCAACTGGAGTGATGTCATCCTGAAAAGGGTGATCATTGTAGACAAGTTAGCGCAAACATAAACTTTAGTTTTAGCTTTGACATCGCTAACACAATTTGTATAACTACTTGATTTGGGACATAGGTGTGTAATTGCCTAAACTATGAAAGCGCTCTCAGTCTCACCTTGCTGGGGTCGTAGTAGTGCAAAAAGCCAGGCTCCGCCCTCAGCACAAACAATCTCACCTTCCAGTTCTTCACCTTGTGCCCCTGACACACAGATACACAGGTGAGCACACGCATAGACATGTGACATCACAGAAAAAAACATTTCAGTCCAGCCCTGTGGTTCTCTACCTTCCAGTTATTCAAAACAATTCTGAGGTTGATATACTACATGGCCAAAAGTATGTAGAAACCCGAACACCACAACCAAATGTGCTTACTGAACATTTAATTATCCTAAACATAGGCATTAATAGTAAGTTGGTCCTCCTGTTGCTGCTATAACAGCTTCCACTCTTCTAAGATGTTCCACTAGATGTTGGAACATGGCTGCAGGGATTTGAGTGAGGTCAGGCACCATTTCTTCATAGACCTCACTTTAGGGGCATGCTGGAACAGAAAAGGTATGCCCCCATTCTACCAAAAAAAATATTATTTAAGGCGATTACATGGCTGAGATAGCCAAACCAGTTAATTAGAACTTACAAACATACCCTTGGCTATGTAGAGTACCAATTTTACCAGTTAATATTTTTATATTGCAATAATATACCACAGACTGACGTAACTCTATTTGATTATAGTGGAGTGCTCACCTGTTTGAACAGGTATCCCCTCTTCACCACCTTGCCACTGAGCTCCACCGCAGACAGAGACTTCTCTGCTTTCACACTACCTCGCTTCTGGAAGCTCTGAGACTAATGGAGAAGTCACATTCATTCGGTTCATTTGGTATAGGATAGGATTGGAAAAGGATGGGAAAACAATACCAACAGAAAAGAGAAGGGAACTGAGTACTTACAATGCTGTAGAGTGCAGTGGAGTCATCAAGGAACTGCTCTCCTAGAGCTGCACTGCGGAGAGCATCTGCACTCCTTATCCCGATGGGCCGCAAGGAGCCCTCGTCAAGGAGCGTGGAGGCTAATGTTACCGCCTCCACACGGGTCAGAGCCATCTTATTACAAACCAGCCAATCCACCACTGCTGAGCCTGAACACACACATACATAAGTATATACATAGTTGTCCATCATCATACATCATTAAAATGTAAGAAATAAGAATGTAGTATGTCATTTCTGCACCACTAGTGGGACCAAATTTGACCAAATTGGCAAACATTGGCTCAACCAGTGGTGTGAGTTTGGGGCGGGGGGAATGTTTGAAACTTGGTTGAAAACAGTCATTATTTTTGCAGTTTCGTTTGGTGCCACTAGAGACAGAAATTTTACACATATAACATGACAATGGGTTCTTGTCTGGAATCAGTGCATTTTTGACTATCTGACCTGAGAAACAGTTGGTGTAAGAGCTGCCCTGCTCAACATGACTGCACAGCCGAATACCAGTGTGCACATCATACATGGAGTCCACCACCTGACTGATAATCAGACACACATCTTTAGATGTAACAATGTCAAAAACACATACAGTACACACATTTACTGATACACTATGTATATAGTCACCTGAGGTTGACATTGTGAAGCTGGAGAGATTTGGGACTTTTATTTTGAGATGGGGACGGGGTCTGTGCATCATTTGGGTTGAGATTCTTTACTGCTGCACCAATTGCTGTAGCCCATTCATCACGCTCTTCCCTCGTGCAAGCCTCAAGGAAGTGCTCCTCTGAAGTGCTGGTCTGCAACTTCAGCACCAGCTGCACAATGTAAAACATGCAGTTACTATGAGAAATGCCTTAAGGTCAACATGAAATCGAAATTGGCACTATATGTACTTTCTTAATAAATCTTATCGTGAATTATTCATCGGTGCACATTTTTCAGAAAAAAAAAATAATGTTGTCTTCATAATCTTCCATAAAAATGTGACTTATTTTTTACTCCTCTCAAACCACCTGATATATAGAGACCACTTTTCACAATCCAGTCAATTCTCAATATGCCAGTATGACTGCATTTGTGGCATAATGTTGATTACCACAAAAAATATTTTTGAATTGTTCCTCCGTTTCTTAACAAAAAGCAAAAATCTGGGTTACAGTGAGGCACTTGCAATGGAAGGGAATGGGGCCAATCTGTAAACGTGAAAATACGGATTTAAAAAAAAAAAAAGCTACAAGACCTAAACAATATGCATGTTAAAATGATTTTAGTGTGACCCTAAACAACCATAAAAACAACGATTTAAACAACTTTTCATCTCAAATAATACACAAGTTTTAATAGAATGAATGTGTTTTGATAAAATAATAAGCTTCATATTTCTACCTTTAAACCCTGCAAAAATGTGCCCCATTCACTTATATTGTAAGCACCTCACTGTAACTTTAATTTGAGCTTTTTTAAAGAAAAGGAAGGACGAGTTAATTTTTTTTTATTTATTATTATTATTACTATTATTATTTTTTTTATTTTTTTGTGGTAATCAACATTATGACACAAATGTTCTTGATTGAGCTTAAAGAGATAGTTCACCAATGAAAATGAAAATTCCCTCATCAGTTACTCACACTCATGCCATCCCAGATGTGTATGATTTTCTTTCTTCTGCTGTAGACAAACAAATGCTTTTAGAAGAATATTTTGGCTCTGTAGTTCCTTTCAATGCAAGTGAATGGTTGCCAGACATTTAAAGGTCCAAAAAGCAAATAAAGGCAGCATAAAAGTAATCCATAATACTCCAGTGGTTAAATCTATATCTTCAGAAGCGATTTGATAGGTGTGGGTGAGAAACAGATCAATATTTAAGTCCTTTTTTACTATAAATTCTCCTCCCTGCCCAGTAGGTGGCAATATGCACAAAGAACCAAAGAAGAATGTAGAAGTGAAAGTGGAGATTTATTGTAAAAAAGGACTTAAATATTGATCCGTTTCTCACCCACACCTATCATATCGCTTCTGAAAACATGGTTTAAACCACTGGAGTATTATGGATTACTTTTATGCTGCCTTTATATGCTTTTTGAACCTTCAAAGTTCTGGTCACCATTCATTTGCATTCTATGGACCTACAGAGCTGAGTTTGTTTGTGTTCGGCAGAAGAAAAAAAAGTCATACACATCTGGGATGGCATGAGGGTGAGTAAATGATGAGAATTTTGGGGTGAACTGTCCCTTTAACTTGTATTGAACCTGGAATATTCCTTTAATCTCAAGCAGGTATGGCCCTAAACAAACTTTTTGGGTTGTGAATAAAGTGCAGCACACTTAGTATCACAGTGACTTGAAATTGCCACAAGCTGTACTGGGGAAACAAAAGTTGTGTTCCCGACATGCTAGTGCATGTAAGCACTACAAAATATAATAATGAAGGGTATATTCGTATAAGACATGTTAGGAACATCTACAACCCGAGGCTGTGAACATTTAAAGCACACACAGAGACACTCCCAGTAAAAGTGTTCAGGGTTATCTGAACAAAACCACTGATAGTGAGGGTGGAAGAATAGAGAGTTGATGTGTGTGTGTAGAAGCACCAATAAGAACACATACCACATTTAATCATGTCACTTTTCAATGTTTGTATCTTGAGATTAAATAAAAGCACAGATCAATAGCATCTGTATAGACAGAACACTTTAGTGTTGACTTCTGGGGTGCACCTCTTGATTTCAGCACATCAAGCCCCTTAATGTGAGGACTACATAACAGAACCATAAAAGAACTATATATCACTCTTCAGGGCTGTAGCTAGTGGGGTGAAAGGTGGTAATGATTCTAGGGGTCCAGGGAGGCCCACAACACATTTGAAACTGTATTATTTTAATAGGTAAGGGGCCCAGAGCAATTTATATTCACAGGGACCAGAATTCCTTGCGGGCCTGTCAGTCTTTGAATACTTATGAAGTAGCCACAACATCTTCGTTATGAAATTAGGCCTATAATCAATCATGTAGAAAGTTTTGTTTTGTTGTTAAAAATGTTTCCTATAGTAGGCTATACATACTACATACTACATAATACATTGTCACTTACCGGCCTGTTCTCGTACTCCAGGTAAGGACAGGTGATTTTGCAGTTGTTTAGCGGTATCGTCCCTCGATGGCAAGAATCCCGTTTGCCACTCTCATATTTATAATACACAAGTCTGTCAAGTTTAAGCACAAACCAACGAACTCTCCAGTTATGAACCACGTGACCCTAAAAATAAACATAATATTGAACATTACATATTATAAATTCAATTGCATGTGATTAGGATTTAATTTGCCACAAATGGATAGCCTATATGGTCATGGAGAGGAAAAAAGTTTATCTTACCCTTTTCACCAAAAACCCCTCTTTGACGACGGAGTTATCTTCTGACTCTGTGCCCATGTTAACTTCAACAGTCTTACTGTAGTGTGAAAGTCACTGTGGGCAGGTAAGCGCTCCAGGTGTTTTATAGCTGCCGTGGAATTCCTTACAATTTGCGTCATTGTGCGCTACACATCCCACGCCCGATTCTGCGCCTCCGGACATGCATAATGATTCGGGAACGCGTTATCAGCAATATAATGTTTTAGCTGGGATAAAATAAAGAAGTAACGAATAGATCGTAACGTTTTATGAATGTCAGATAGAGTTAAAATGAAATTATACTATACATTTTACATGTTCCTGTGGCTAGTGTAGACTGTTCGGAAGTTCTTCTATTTTCATGAGTCAGCCAAGACGCAGACAAAACTGAGTCATTGATTCATAGACTTCAGGTGAGAATCATCAGTAAGTATGATAACAGGATGTTTGTTGCTATGGCAGTTTAGAGTTGGAAATAATAATAATAATAATGAATTTTTTTTTTTTTTTAATTAAATAAAATACAAATATGGCACATTTGGAAAAAAACAATAGCTTTGTTAAATATAGGGTACAACGGGGCTAAAGGCACACCTTAAGGAAATTTTGCTTTTGTCTGGTCACAAACTGTATCAAGATTCAAGAAATACCTCCATTCATTTTTACTGAATATTGATGGAGCAACATAATTTGAGTGGAAAAAAAAAAAATAAAAAAATAAAAAAATTGGTGGGTTGTTTTTATTAAAATAGTTATAGGGCACAGTTTGTCAACTTATGCAAATACTTTTGAGACAGCAAGATGCTTTTTTTGAGTGACAAATTAAAATAATGCTTATTTAAATAACCACTTCAAAAAAAGGGTGTATTATTTCTTGTTCATTTCAAACACATTTGGCATTCTCAAGTATTCTATAAACAAATTAATCTCCATTGTGATTGGATAAACCAGTGTGAGCCCACTTTGAACATTTTTCATAACAAATCTATTCGCCCAATTTAAGAAAAATCAATGTGTTTTATAGGGGCCTTTAGCCCCTGCAACAGGGTGACTTTTTACTCCAAATCCAATCCTTTCACTTATTGAAAAGTTATAGAAATTTTCTCTCTCTCCCCTTTTCTCCCCACTTTGGAATGCCCAATTCCCAATGCGCTCCAAATCCTCGTGGTGGCGTAGTGACTCAATCCGGGTGGAGACCATCAGTCCGCGCGTTTTATCACGTGGCTTGTTGAGCCGTTACCTCGGAGACCTAGCGCATGTGGAGGCTCACCCTATTCCCCGGGGCATCCACACACCTGGCGCACCACCGAGAGCAAGAACCACACATTATAGTGACCATGAGGCCAATTTGGTTGCTTAGGAGACCTGGCTGGAGTCACTCAGCACACCCTGGATTTGAACTGGTCACTCCAGGGGTAGAAGTCAACGTCAATACTTGCTGAGCTAGTCAGGCCCCCAGTTATTGACATATTTATATAAAGTATATATATATATATATATATATATATATATATATATATATATATATATATATATATATATATATATATAATCACCTTGAACAAAATTTAAAATGACAAATAAGAATTTTGTCTCAAAATAAATGTGATAATTTCAGGGATTTTCATTAGCTACATACATTTGCAACATTTTAAACATACTTAAATAGTAGATAAAATTACCTCAGAATCAACTTTTGATTTTAAGAATGATTTCATGGATCAGCAAATTTTGCAGTGCATAGTGACAAACAGGTGTTAGGGAAATAACTGTGGTATATATATTTTGATGCTATTAAGTGTTTTGGGAGAAAATCAAATAAAATGTGCTTTTTACCCTGGGGGGCCTTTAACCCCATTGTACCCTAATATTTGTTAATGATTTAGGCCTATAAATGAAAGACATCATAATATATTTCCAAAAGAATCAATATGTTTTTCTCAGCATTTTCTTTTTCTGTCTGCACAAGTATGTTTATTCATTTTGAAGAAGAAGAAAATGTTTGTTAACAATACCAAAGCATAAATAAACACAAGTTGTATACTTATATCAGATGCATAGTTTAAAAAAAAAATAAAAAAAAAAAAAAATGATCAGCATTTTAAACAGCAAGCACGACTTTGTCAAAGACTGTTGACTGTTCTTTAAAATAGGATTTTATTCTGTAGACAGAATAATGATATACACACTGTTCTGTACTCATAATTTAAAATTGTATAATGTTATTTCAGAATGTTATTCACTATTCTGTTCACAGAACGTTAATTTTGAATCTGAAAAGATTTTGTTCAGAATGACTGTTCGAAATGTTATTGAAGAATATTACATAATTCAGAATGTCTCACACAGTCCCACAGAATACTTCAGTACACACTAATCTGTACTACACTTAATGTTAGGGAAAATACAGTCTAAATTGTAAAATTACAAACAAAATAGGCTAAATACATCTTTTATTTACCCCCCAAAAAAGTTTGGATTAAACTGGAATTTGCCTGCAGACATACAAAGTTGAGCAGAGATATTCTTACACAATCTGTGTTTATCGTGTCATGTGCGTATAATGAAGCGGCCAATGTTCCTACATGAACTGTGTGATTGTTAAGCAAATTAGGGTGGGGAGACCAAACCGCAGTGTGAACAACGTGACTTCATTTTTCTCAATTTTTCCTGTAAACCACTAGATGGAGGACTTTCGCTGCAATTGAATATTTAGTTTCTGAAGAATCAAAACTGAGATTGATTAGCATAACTTGCTGTTTTCTGATCCTTGTGATAAAGTTGTTTTAAAACCACAAAATAAGTTGAAACACACTGCATGGCAAATACGCAGGGCTGTCGAATGTTGTCCTGGGCTCTTTGACGAGGTGGGGCCCCTTACAGTGCTTAATGACATAGCCTACTCTTTGGACCTTCTCAACACATGGGCTTATGTGTAGTGAATGTATATTACCGGTATAGATCATTAATACTCAATAAAATGGACTAATCTACACACTAGTGGTTGTCTGATCCACTTTATATCTAAAAAATACTATTAGTAGTATAACAAATATTAAAAGCGAGTTTGATTGGGGAATTGAGGAGTTTTGATTGGCAACGGAGAAGGTTATAATAGTTAACTGAAACTGAAACTGAAACGAAATTCCAAAAAATAACCTAGAAAAAAAAAAAAAAAAAACTAAAACTAAACTGAAACTATCACGCATTGCTTCAAAATGAACTAAAACGAAATAGAAATGATCATATAATATTTTTAGTCTTAGTTTTTAATACTTTTACAACAGCAGAAGACCACAGCCCATGTAGCCCATTCGCCTCAAGGTTTGACGTTTTGTACATTCCGCAGAACTTTAGCTGCTGAAGTCCCAGGAGATCAGCAGTTACAGAAATACTCAAACCAGCCCATCTGGCACCAACAATCATGCCATGGTCGAAATCACTGAGATCACAATTTTTCCCCATTCTGATGGTTTATGTGAACATTAACTGACGATCCTGACCCGTATCTGCCTGATTTTATGCACTGCTGCCACACGACTGGGTGATAATTGTGTGCCATGTTGTATGCAGGGGCATAGATTATTTATATTTATTATTTATACCAAGCAAGCACAACCAAATGATTTAGCAAATATTAGCCATAAATCCCCAGTTTCACTTTCAAAATGTGAAAGAATGTGAAAGTGGAGATTTATAATAAAAAAGGACTTAGATCTGTTTCTTACCCACACTTATCATATCGCTTCTGAAGATATAGATTTAACCACTGCAGTCTTATGGATTAGTTTTATTCTGCCGTTATATGCTTTTTGGACCTTCAAAGTTTTGGTCACCATTCTCTTGAATTGTAAGGACCAACAGAGCTGAAATATTCTCCCAAAAATCTTTGTTTGTGTTCTGCAGAAGAAAGAAAGTCATCCACATCGGGGATTGTATGAGGGTGAGCAGGGCCGTAGCAAGGTAATCTGGGCACTTTGACTTTGGTCATCTGGTCCCCTTTCTTATTAAAAATACAGTTTAGAAATTGTTGTGGGCCCCCTGGACCTTTGGGCCCATAGAATCGTTACCACCTTTCACCCCACTAGCTACAGCCCTGAGGGTGAGTAAATGATGAGAGAATTGTCATTTTTGGGTGAACTATCCCTTTAAACAGGTCAAAAACTTAATCTATAATACCCAACATTTTTAAACACATGTAAAATTCTGACTGCAGTTCAGTTCAGTTTTTATGTTATTGAATATATCAGTTTGAAAAGGCCCTGCTGAAACTTGTTGAGCTGGGTGGGTGAGGTTGATGGAGTTGGGGTGATGATGCAGATGAGTGAATTCAGTTTAACTCTGTCTGGAGAAGATTGTGAGGAATTCAGATCCTAGACACAGTGCCGAAATCCAGGATCTTTTGATCCTCTTTTAATTAAAAACACACCGAAAACACACAAAAGACACACACCTCATGGTCACAGCTGCAACTGTTTGCCTGTGTGGTCAAGAAAGGGTCTTTCCATTCACACGTCTCAAAGCTTCTCACTCTTTCAATCTTTTAAACCATTCTTTTTGTTTTACAAGTTTGCCATACACCAGTTTTGTAATGGCCAACAAAGTGTATATATTTTACACTGTGTGACCTTTTATCTGTTTTATGTTCTATTGTCATTGTCTGATACAGGCTTAGACTGCTAATATGACAACAGCTTCTCTGTCTCCCTATATAATCATAATTTGCACAGTATGAAAAAAACACTTCTTATAACTTTTGGTGGACCTTGGGTTTATTTCAATAGCTAATATCACATTTCAAGGACCAGTTTTAGCAACTGATTGTATGGTTGCTACAAACACAACACTTAACACACGCATACACATTAGCACTCACAAATACTTCCACACACAAAGATCAGCTGTTTTTCTAGGATTGTGCTGGGGGTGTGTCTTCAAGAATAACCATTAACACTGTTCAAACAGCAAATTGTGTAAATTATGACGTAAATGAAATCAAACATCCGGATGTAGAAACTCCTCTAAGAGGCCTTTAAAGAAAGCGCACAATCAGAGGTGTTAAGGAACACAAACACTCAGACTCACGCTGGCATCCTTCATCTGTTTACAGCATTTCGTGTGGATTTGTATGTAATGTACGGAATAGCTATCAAATCTTATTGAACATAAATGCTCACACAACTCAGTGTCTTTTGTGAAAAGTGCAAAATATTCTAATGGTGTTCTATGAGCAAAATCCACTGTAAACCCTAATGCTCAAAATAATTAATAGAAATGAGTTCAAATAAATGAACCTTGATGAGTATTTAGAACTTTCTCTTTCTTTTGAGTCCACAAAACATACACCTTTTAAGTAACCTAAATTGTTTTATTGTTTTGAGTGGGAGACGTGTTAGTGTTTAATGGTTTGTTGTGTTATTTAGAAGAGTTTCTGTTATGTGTAAGCTTTTGGGGGTTACCATTACGGTGAATAGTGGAGCTTAGGTTGAGGACAGGTACAATTCAAGACTAATTTCTAATATATTGTTTTGTTCATACAACAATTATTATGCTACTCAAAGCATAATGTTACCAATTAATATGACTATATCATTCTAGCATTCACTGTATTGACTAGTACTAGCTAGTTGGGTTAATTCTACTTTAAGTATTTAAGATGAGCTTACAAGGCCATTTTAAGTTCAGCCAGAGTTCCATTTAAAGTTAAGGACAATTAAAATGAGTAATTTAGCTTACTCAATATTTCAAGTTAAGAGCAACAAACATGCTTGTGTAGTACAAAATCAAAACCTGAAAGTTCTATTGACTTAACTTGGGAGTTTATTAAATTAAAAAATGTGATGTATCCGATTGACTCAAAGTTTTTGAGTTCTGCTAACTTATTAGGGTTTACAGTTGACTGTAGTGCTGTGATCCAATAGGCTGAACAGGTTTTTGGGCAGTTAAAACAAAAACCTCAAGAAATGTGCAGTGCAAACTAACCGCAATCTGCATAATCAAACATCAGAATTTGACCATCCTGTTCTAGGTTGAATCTGGAAAGTAGATAAGTGGAGTTATTTTTACTTTTGTTGGTTTAACTTAATGGAAGTCATATTAAATAATATATTTGAATAAAACCAGCCGATATACAGTAGATTTTACCATTTAAAACAAAAGTTTCAAGTTACAGTACATGACCAAACGTGTTTACACTGTAGTTAAACAGAAACATGTATGACAATTAACTGTTTAGTTCAAATGGGTTTGTTATGACACAGTCTTGGTTTTGTCACTGTTTACACAATGAAAAGCACAATGAAACAGCATAATGAAAATGTTTAATGTGGTGTTACAACTTAGAATGTCCCATCATAAACTAATTTCAAACAACTGTTTCTTTCCCAGGGTTATTTGATCAAAACTGTAATTGCTGTCACATCAGGCTACCAGACTCTGATCAAACAAATCTTTGTGTGCATGGGCACAAAATAGTCGATAGGAACAAAATGTTTGCTTTTTAAATATCTGTGAAAAAGCCTCTTACATAATACCACGTGACCACTTAACTACAGCATTACTTAACACAATATACCTGTTTAAATATGAACAGAATGAACACTTAAATAAGCTACTGTCACCTGGGCAAAAATATATTCTTAGAAATGGTGATTGCAGAGATTTAGGTCACCTTGAATTAAGGGCAACACAAAGGATGCGGGGAAGAGAAATGCCTGTGTTAACAAAAGTCTCTTTGTTGCACTCTCTTGCGGTCTTTCCCTTTCTCTTGTTCTCTTTTTCTCCATGAAAGAAAATAGAGGACGAATTTACAGATTGAATTCCATTTGGATGGGAATGTAACCTAAACCCTTCTTAACTTCTAAAATTAAAAGCTTTTCAAAGTGTTCACCCTAAACACTAACACACACTTCTGAACAAGCGTTTCTACTGCACCTAAAAACAGGTTTACTGCCCTCTGACAGCTGATGAAAGTGAAATTATTATCACCAAATCAATGACTGGAGAAGAATACTGAACATAATACTTCATTTCTGAATTCTGAAAAGATATTATTTGAGTGCCTGGTATACCTGCTCTTATCAGCTATACTCGGACATTAGTATGACTGTTTAATATCATATGCTGTTTAAAATGCTGTCACATGGTTAAAATGAGCAAGAGCTGCAATCTGATGTATATTTTATTGCACATAATGTCTATTTTGCATGTATCCTGTTTCTGTGGCAGTTTCATGTTCTCAAGTTAGCAATAAAGAACATAGATTGTGACTATTTACCTTGTGACTATCTACAGATCAGATTAAACCTCTGAATTACGCAATACTACAGTTATTACCTCTAAAAATTAATTATTGTGTGCCATAATGCAGATTTAACCTTCTTCCAAAGACTTACGTCATTAAAAAAAACACACACACACATACATTACAAATTACATGCAAAGACATTAATTTTAAAAAAAGTTTAGTGTTGCTACAGCTAAGTCCAGTGAAGTTGGAGAGTATACAAGACAGTGTTTGGTGATTTCACCACCCCTCTCTACCATCTCAAAGCTACAAAGGCTCCTTTTGTCATCATTCTTTTTTCTTTCTCATTTCTACACCTTCTCTCTTTCAGGGTCGACTAACTCTGTGCCATGAAGTCACCACTTTTTCAGGATGTGTGATGGAATCTCTCCATTGCTCCACTGCCTCTGGAGAACAGCTGTCAAAACCCAAGAGGACCTAGAAATGGAGGAGTACACCCAGTCACCTTTAACACCACTCATACTAACTTTACACTGTATAAGTATGAATAGCTATTGCCTCTGGGAAGTGTAACATTAAAAGAATGTTTAATACAAGTTAAGCTCAATATACAGCATTTGTGGCATAATGCTGATAACCTCAAAAAACTATTTTGACACGTCCCTCGTTTACTTAAAAAAAAAAAAAAAGAAGAAGCAGCAAAAATCACAGTTACATTAAGGCACTTACAATTGAAGTGAATGGGGCCAGCCCATAAACATTCAAATATTTCAAAAGTATTTTAGTGTGATAAAATCAGGGATTTACCACAGTTACAGCGTTTACCAGATTACAGGGTTTACTGGTGTTTTGTTTTCATTACAACAGAGTGGTAATATTGGATATAACTTTAGTAAGTGATTTTATCACATTAAAATCATGCTAACCGTCGGGGGTCGACGGACGCGCCGGTGCATCCTGCTGGATTTTTTCCTCATAACAGCGGAAACAACTTAAAATACTCCGTCATTTTTGGGCATACAGATAAGTGTAAGACATCATTAGAGACTATAAAGGGTCTACTTTTATTTGTGTACACTCACAATAACAACAAAACCTTGTGCTTTTGTAAAATAAAGAAAATAAACAGGGTGCGCTTTCAGCCGTATCTGTCTCCTCATCTTTCTGAAACACGTCACAAAAATGAAGTGAAACTCTGCAAATACTTATCAGACAAACATGAAACATATGTCTAAAGAAAGCATAAAATGTCTACTTTTAAATAAAACAATTCAAATTTAAAACAAATATTCTCCTGCAATGTAATCTGTATGAAACAAAGAGATGTGCAGTTTCTCCTGGCTCAGCTAATTATCGCTAATGCTGAAGACTAACCCACCAGCAGAGGATGCAATTCATACGGTAATGTGCTGAGGCGATCAATGCAAATGGTAAACGCCCCCAACAGTGCCTTAAAAAGCATCAAGTTCATTCACTTTCCTGCGTGTTTGGAAGATGGCACGCTACACAGGTGATGAAGCTCCTGGATAGTGACGAAGAGTTAACATTTTCCTTAGAAGAAGGGCAGGAATCCGACGATGAACGTTTGCATTTTGAAGAGCGACTTGATCCAGCCGAGGATACAATTTCAGATGAGTAAGTCTTTACTTACATTAGCTGACATGCTATTTTATTTAAACATGTACATATTTTACTAGTTGGACTATTTCCAGACTTGCCAGCCAGGATTCAGAGTACTGAAATTTAAAATATGTCCTAATAGGCAAGTTTTAGTTACATTTAAATGTTGTTTCAGCTAAAGCATGTATATAAATTGTATGCTGTATGATATAAATATGATATGTAATATGATATAAAAAATAATATGAATGTTTAGATTATATTTTAACTAGTGTTTATGCTGCCTCATTATCATCAAAGAAGCTTGTGCTTGCAAATATCTGTTTGGGTGTAAATGTGTAAAATGTGCTGTAAATATGCCCATATTAGAAAATCAGCATATTAGAATGATCATGTGACACTGAAGACTGCAGTAATGATGCTGAAAATTCAGCTTTGATCACAGGAATAAATTGCATTTTACAATATATTCAAATAGAAAACAGTAATTTTTAATTGTAAAAATATTTCACAATATCACTGTTTTTGCTGTATTTTGGATCAAATAAATGCAGCTTTGGTGAGCAGAAGAGACTTGTTTTAAAAACATTAAAAAATCTTACAGATCTATAAACTTTTAAACGGTAGTGTAGGTCTAAATTTTTTAAGTAAAGTCTTTATGTAAAGAAAATGTATAGTCAGATAATACATTCAATCATTAAGTCTCCTCACATTCATTCTCTCTCAGGGGAGGGGTCTTTGTCTCCTCAGGTGTGAATCACATCAATATTCATGATCATCCACGCCTCCTCTCATATGGCCTTTCTAACACTAAAAGTGTCTTACAAAAGTTAAATGACTGTATTGTTTTGTATGAATGAGTGATCAGGATGGTTTTCATATAATTTTGTAGCAAAAACTCTAGGCTACAAGATCCAGTTCTCAAAAGTCTTGTGAACAAATGTTTATGTATGTATGTGTTATCTGGCCTTATTTCAGTGACTTAAAATGTGTGTTTTTTCAAAAACCATGCATAAATGATATTTTCTCAAAAATACAAACATGTACATACAAGTTGTTCACATATTATTGTAGCCTAGTTTGTGCTGAATATAGTGTTATCAGACTTTAGCCATTAATATGTTTTTAAGCAACTGAAAAAAGCACAAATGTCAAGGCATTTTAAAACTTCTCCAGGGCCCAAAACACCCTCAGACCCCAGAGGGTTAACATGTCAATTTTTACATCTGTTTGAAACAATGTGTATTTTAACGTTTGCGGACTGGCTCAGTTCACTTCCATATAAGCACCTTACTGTAACTACGATTTTGTTTTTTATAAATGAGGGACAAGTCGATATATATATATATATATATATATATATATATATATATATATATATATATATATATATATATATATATATATATATTTTTTTTTTTTTTTTTTTTTTTTTTTTTTTGTATTTTATTTTATTTTATTTATTTATTTATTTTTATTAAAAAAAAATTTGTAATCAACACTATGCCACAAATTACGGAGCCCTGTAGAGGTCAGGGCAGGAATTTTTAGCGTTCCCTCGCAATAAGTTTTGCGTGTCATTGCAATAAATTTACCATGATTTTACATGGTTTAACTTGATTTTTATTACCATAGTTTTCATTTTACTATATTATCACTATGGTTTCACTATGAATATCATGGTTTAAATATGGTTACTGTAGTAAAACCATGGTAAATTTATTGCAAGGGAATGCAAACTACTGCAAGGGAACGCAAAACTTATTGCAAGGGAATGCAAACTATTGAAAGGGAACACAAAACATTGCATGGGAACGCAAAATATTGTGCGGAAATGGGGGAACGCAAAACTTATTGCTAGGGAACACAAAACATATTGCGAAGGAATGCAAAACTTATTGCAAAAGAACACAAAATGTATTGCGAGGGAATGCAAACTACTGTGAGGAAACGCAAAACTTATTGCAAAGGGAACGTGAAATATTGAGGGAATGCAAAAGTTATTGCAAGGGAACACAAACTATTGTGAGGGGACACAAAATGTATTGCAAGGGAATGCAAACTATTTAGAGGGAACGCAAACTATTGCGAGGGAATGCAAAACTTATTGCAAGGGAACACAAAACGTATTTCAAAGGAATGCAAACTATTGCGAGGGAACGCAAACTATTGCGAGGGAGCGCAAAACTTATTGCAAGGGAACACAAACTATTGCGAGGGAGCGCAAAACTTATTGCAAGGGAACACAAACTATTGCGAGAGCATGGAAAACTTATTGCGAGGGCTTGGAAAACTATTTCAGAAAAGAAAATTCCCCCTGTCCTCTAAAGGGCTCCGTAACAAATACTGCCAATTGAACCTGCAACATTCATTTTACCTTTAAAGGCCAAACATATATAACATATATAAGACCAAACATTTTGTGAAAATATTTGTTAAACGTGTGTTGATATGCATACTAGGTAGACATATTCTGCTTCAAACCAACCTGTCCAAGAAGATGTTTCCTTCGAACAGAGCCACGGCTGTAGAGTTTGATGGACAGCTGCAGATTCTGGTCTTGATTGCTGATGGGCAAAAGAATTACATCCCCCCATTGGACAAGCCCCCCTGATGACTTCATCGCCTTCGTTTTCCTCTTCAGTAAGAACTGGCCATCTCTCAGCATGTCCACCTTCAC
Organism: Myxocyprinus asiaticus; assembly: GCF_019703515.2. NCBI lineage: Eukaryota > Metazoa > Chordata > Actinopteri > Cypriniformes > Catostomidae > Myxocyprinus > Myxocyprinus asiaticus. Next base: position 15,975,708 of record NC_059364.1, on the reverse strand, counting down.
GAAGAAACCTTCAAAGAACATACATTTGCATCAACATCAAGTTTATCAAAACGCATTGTGCTGTATTTGTCACATAAACTCTACAAAAATTAACAAAGGAGACAAAATTTATTACAAATCTTCTAAGATTAATTAAGGAAGTAAAACGTAAATAAGGGTGACAATGTACCTTTAATACCAAAAGTGACTATATATCTGTTTTCTTTAATGATTGCCATTAAATTAATGAAGCTATTTTCTCTTATCCAGTTATGTTCTCAAGGGTGAAAGACTCACTGTGTGTGAGCGGAGAGGAAGATGATGGAATATTTTGAGCACTGAGGATCTGGAGTTGCATTCGACTGCTCACAGGCTGAAAGCACAAAGCCAGCTGAAGCTCAGCATGACATACCTACAGGAACACACATACACACACAATTTAATCCTGGTCAGAGCTCTGTGTAAGGGTACATACAGTATGTGTGTGTTTGTGGTTTTTCAGGACAAACTCCCTGCTGTGACTCATTTACTGATTAATAGTTTGAGACACAAACCTATTTCTGCAACAATAACACACACACACACACACACACACACACACACACACACACACACAGCCATTATAGATTTAAAAAACTTCCTGTCTACCCAGTTCCACTGACCTTCATTCATACTGTCTATCACAAACAATCTACAAGTGAAGAAAGTTTTTCTTTTCTTTTAAAAAGCAATTTTCCCCGTTAAAGTGTTTGATTTCAGGCACATGCACACACACAAAGATAAACACGTGGCTCTGTAGGTCCGTAAAATGCAGATGAATTATGGCCAGAATTTTGAAGCTTCAAAAAGCACATAAAGGCAGCATAAAAGTAATCCATAAAACTTCAGCAGAAGAAAGTCATACAAATCTGGGACGACATGAGGGTAAATGATGAGATGAACTATCCCTTTAACACCCACATGAGTATGCTAATAGAATACTTGAAAAATATAGTAAATCTTTTGTTTCTGTGGGTCTTGACAGGAGGCATCTGAGAGAGCATAATTTCATTGTCAAGTTAGTTCTTTCAAGAAGAGCTTTCAGCTGTACTGACATGGCTGTTTTCAATAGATTGATGAGGTGTGGACCAGTGTAAGTTACTCTAAAAAAGTAATTAATTACTAACTACTAATTGCATCTTCTACAGTGTAATTAGATTGCTGTACTAATTACTCTGTCTGAAAAGTAATTGCATTACTTATTACTAATTGCTTCTAAAACCCTTATCAACCTTGACCAGATGAACAATACAAGGACAGACATGAAATTGTTCTTTTAATTCTTTCAAATAAATCATATAAAATCAAATAAATTATTCATGAACTGGCCAAAGAATTGAAGGGGGCTGCATTAAATTAGAAAACATACATTTTTTTATAATCGTGTGACACTGTGCGAGGAGCGGACGTGCGAACGGCGAGCTCTGCGCACTTTACTAGTTTTAATACTATTTGTGTCATAATCCAGAGAGAGTCGATACACCCTGATTCTTAACTGTTGTAGGAAGACAATATGTCAAAAAATTCTAAATCCTCTGGCTCTGGAGACATTAAAAGACACTTATGTGCTCAAGCTGATTCCCTGCAGTGGCAGGCCGGAAGCCAGGGACTCAGTTCGGATGGTGAACTGAAAGAAATCTGGCGTGAATTGATGAATGTGTCGGCAATGCTGACGAAAGTTTTGCAGAATTGGAGGATCTTGCTGTGATACGTTGATCGATAACTTCCATGGAAGCAAAATTCTCTGAGTTGGTTACAAGATTGTCAGATGACAAGAGACGGAGCGATTATCTGGAGTCATCGGAGAGGGAATTAGCTGCTAATCCGCTAGCGACCAAGACAGACTTGCAATGCATTTGGGAAAAAGGATTTGGAGAATCATAACCGACGAAACAACATCCGAATTGTTGGAATTCCTTCCCGAGGCTGCTCAACATAACAAGCTGGAAATCGAGCGAGCTCAAAGAGTCCCGGCTCGGAAATCCACAGAGGGAGACAGGCCCCGATCAATCCTGGCCAAATTTCTGAGATCATCTGATAAAGATGTCGTGTTACGTGAGGCGAGGAGTAAAGGAAGGCTTTCTTGGAAGAACCACAACATTTTCTTGTTCCCAGACTTTGCGAATTTGGCAAGAAACAAATGTGATTGATTCAAGGAATGCAAGAAACTCTTACATCAACAGAAGGTCGCTTTTGCTCTGATATTTCCAGCCAAACTGAGAATAAATACTAAGGATGAACGTAGAGAATTTACATGCCCACAGCAAGCATTATCCTACATAAAGTCATTGGAGTGAGTAAGCCATTTGGTAATTTTTTTGCCACCTAGTGGACCTACTAATTGAACATACACTTGACTGTTCAAGGAAACTATGCGCCTTTTTCGTTTCTTTTTGTGCTGGTTCCACCTAGCGGCTGGAGTTTGTTTTGAGTAATATCATTTCTTTGGGACAGCTTAGAGATGATTCTGCTCGTTTTGGGTGCTTATGCCTCCTGTTTGCTGGAGTTGGTTTTGTTAAATATTTCTTGCAGGACATTGGAGTGAGTTTGACTGCCTGAAGAACTGAACGGACAGTTTTTTTGGGGTTTTTTGTTTTGTTTTGTTTTTTTGTGTTGGTTCCGCTAGTGGCTGGAGATTGTTTTGTGGAGGCACACACCTTCGAGACAATTAAGTGGATGAATCTACATGTTTTTTTTTTGTGTTTATTCTGCTTATTGTCTGGAGTTTGTTTTATAGATTATCTTCTGTTGTGTAATTCTGTCTTACAAATTTTTGTATAGAAACACCGGACTTGAGCAATCCGACGGCAAAGTTGTCACGGAGGCTCTCGTAGGCGTACATGGACTGTTTGAGTTTAGAGGGATGGACACCGGTTGGCGCTGTCGTGCACGGGATTAATGCGCACGTTTTTCTTTTTTCTGTTTGTTTTGTTCTTGGGAAATGTCTGGGGTTGATTGTTGCACCAATGTGGAATGTGGTCTTTATAATTGTATTTTTGACACACAATACATTTTTTCTAATATGTCAAAATGTCAAATGTTAATATGAGCAGATTGTCTCTCTCCACGTGGAATGTGAATGGGTTGGGGCACCCCATAAAAAGAAGGAAGGTTATTTATTTTCTTAAACGTAAGAAATACGATATAGTGTTTCTTCAAGAAACACATCTTTCATCGCAGGAAGCTGAAAAATTTGGGAAGATATGGGGTGGAAATGTTTTCTTTAGTGCTGGCTCAAGTAAGAGCAGGGGAGTCATTCCATTGATAAGTAAACATCTATTATTATTATTTTTATTTATTTTAGGTATATATATATATATATATACACTATATTGCCAAAAGTATTCGCTCACCTGCCTTTAGACGCATATGAACTTAAGTGACATCCCATTCTTAATACATAGGGTTTAATATGACGTCGGCCCACCCTTTGCAGCTATAACAGCTTCAACTCTTCTGGGAAGGCTTTCCACAAGGTTTAGGAGTGTGTTTATGGGAATTTTTGACCATTCTTCCAGAAGCGCATTTGTGAGGTCAGACACTGATGTTGGACGAGAAGGCCTGGCTCGCAGTCTTCGCTCAAATTCATCCCAAAGGTGCTCTATCGGGTTGAGGTCAGGACTCTGTGCAGGCCAGTCAAGTTCTTCCACACCAAACTCGCTCATCCATGTCTTTATGGACCTTGCTTTGTGCACTGGTGTGCAGTCATGTTGGAACAGGAAGGGGCCATCCCCAAACTGTTCCCACAAAGTTGGGAGCATGGAATTGTCCAAAATCTCTTGGTATGCTGAAGCATTCAGAGTTCCTTTCACTGGAACTAAGGGGCCAAGCCCAGCTCCTGAAAAACAACCCCACACCATAATCCCTCCTCCACCAAACTTCACAGTTGGCACAATGCAGTCAGACAAGTACCATTCTCCTGGCAACCGCCAAACCCAGACTCGTCCATCAGATTGCCAGATGGAGAAGCATGATTTGTCACTCCAGAGAACGCGTCTCCACTGCTCTAGAGTCCAGTGGCGGCGTGCTTTACACCACTGCATCCGACGCTTTGCATTGCACTTGGTGATGTATGGCTTGGATGCAGCTGCTCGGCCATGGAAACCCATTCCATGAAGCTCTCTACGCACTGTTCTTGAGCTAATCTGAAGGCCACATGAACTTTGGAGGTCTGTAGTGATTGACTCTGCAGAAAGTTGGCGACCTCTGCGCACTATGCGCCTCAGCATCCGCTGACCCCGCTCTGTCATTTTACGTGGCCTACCACTTCGTGGCTGAGTTGTTGTCATTCCCAATCGCTTCCACTTTGTTATAATACCACTAACAGTTGACTGTGGAATATTTAGTAGCGAGGAAATTTCACGACTGGACTTGTTGCACAGGTGGCATCCTATCACAGTACCACGTTGGAATTCACTGAGCTCCTGAGAGCGGCCCATTCTTTCACAAATATTTGTAGAAGCAGTCTGCATGCCTAGGTGCTTCATTTTATACACCTGTGGCCATGGAAGTGATTGGAACACCTGAATTCAATTATTTGGATGGGTGAGCGAATACTTTTGGCAATATAGTGTATATATATATAAAATTATTTTTATTTTTATCTGCGTGTGTACTTGGGCTTTGGCCACAGGGATGTTTGTTGGGGGTCAGGGTGGGGTTGGGGATTGGTAGGGGGGAAGGGAAACAATGGGGTTTAAGGGGGATAATGGTTGACTCTGTGTATGAATGTTTTGCTTTGTTATGTGTCATGTTTGAGGAGCAACCAATAAAAATGTTAATCTGAAAAGAAAACATACATTTTAACATTAGACATTGAGTTTCCATTTTAAATTCACTACTGTTTTATGTAGAATTGTTCTATAGTCTATACAGTATTTAACACAATTACATCAGAAGTATCTGTAATTAAATTACTGAAAAATTAAGAGTAATCCCCTACTTTACTTTTTCAATGAAAAAGTAATTTAATTACAGTAATTAATTACTTATTAATGCATTACACCCAACACTGGTGTAGACTCACGTGTGTTTTAGAGTAGGGCCTGAACTCCAGCCAGTGCTGTGTTTCCTGTGGACCGAGGGTTCGGAAAGATAACACACACTCTCCCAGTGTGCGCTTGCGTGGTGTGTGAGCCTGCAGATGCAGTACCAGCGCAGACCTGCGTATTTGCTCTAAGTTAAGAGTGAACACAAATGTCTCCATGAACTCAGTGTCCTGAGAGAGATAAAAATATTGAGAGGGAAAACTGTTACAAAGATACTTAATCTATGAAGAGCATGCTATTAAAGTAAAATAGAACAATACATGCTCTGTTTTTATCTAACTGGGGAAGTAGTTTTTTTAGATCTGTCTATCTACTCTATCCATCCATCCTTCCTTCCTTCATTCATTCCTTCCTTCCTTCCTTCCTTCCATCATCCATCCATCCATCCATCTATCTGTCTATCTACTACATGAAAGGGCGTATCATCAGAATGTTCATTGCTCAAGAAACACCACAGGCACATGAAAATAAAAAAAAAACCACCCTGAATGGGTGGCTAACTGATTCACTATGATTACTCTCATCATCATAGCCAATCACATGAAATATTTCTTTTTATATCGACAATGCTGAAGCTTGAATTTAATCTTGGTTATTGTAGTTTTATGACTGATGGATTTCACTCACTGCTGATGCTTCCTTGACTGTGCTCTTAAAACGCACTAGCTTCGTCATGGTGATGACCCCTTTGACCCCAATCCTCTGCGGCCCCACCCCTTCAGTATAAAAACTCATGTCTGTACACTAAGAGAGAGAATGTATCAAAGTGAAAGGTGAATAAACAGAGAAACAATGAGCATGGGAACAATGCACTGTTTATGAGCTTTTACACCAACTAAAGCTTATCTATGTCAACTGATGTGTTATGCAAAGAGGTGTAGACAATACAAACTTCGAGAGTATTTTGATTTTGATTCTATTTTTTTTATAGAGAGATTATAAAAGCAGGTCAGAGAGATGTGATCATTTGTTAAAGGTTTGGTCCTTAGACTCTTACTGAGACACAGAGGCTCCATTCATCTGGAGTAGAAATGGGACACAATGGCCTGTTCTATCCCTTCCTGGATGAAATCGTACCTTCACCAAGGTGATCCACACCTGCTCCACCGCCTCCTCGTACCTCAGGTGTACACACATCTTTCCAAGCTCACAATCCCTCTCATCGCCAGACAGCGTAATGGACTCTACACACACACACATATGCAAACACATAAATGTCAGCATGCTAAAGAATAATGCCTTCAAAAAGGTGATAGTGGATATAACCTTAATGTCTATCAGTAGATGTGTGTGCAGGATGTATTTAAGCATACAATATGGTGGACACCACATGCCAATTGCTTTATAACATGTTTCCAGTTTGCTAAATGTGTTCTGAAACACTTTGTGTCTGTGTGTGTGTTTAGGTGTACTTAGCTATAGTTTGGAGACAAAATTTTCCCAAAAAGGGAGATAACTTGACCAAACTTCCCTTTGGGGATGTCCTCAGTTGGAAAATCGATTAACTACATTCCAAGAGTTATCTAAGGACTTGCATGCTAGACCTCAGGGACAACATTTGTAAGTATTTACTGTTTCTTGCCCTTTCACGATTTCACAATCTGCATGGATCTGAGTCAGTCTAGTGTGTATGTGTGAGGTTGTTTGAGAGACTGTGTTTATGTGTGTACTGGGTGGGAAGAGGGGGATAAGCTTGTTGGGAAATAAAAAGTCCTAAAAGACCCTGAAAAAAATAGAAGAAAACCAAACAAATGAAACTGTAGTGGAAATTCCAGGTAACCCTTTCCAGAGAGTTCTATTGGAATGAAACTTTGAGGGTTCTTTTGGAATGTGGTTGTCTGAGGTTACGACTTGAGTGTTCCGTCATGAATGGTTACCTAGACTACGGCTGCTCCCAAAGGAATCCTGAATGGATGATGTGCTGCTCTGGACACTGGATACAGAATCATAACGCTTGGAGGGACCAGAGAGGAAGCAATGTTACTGCTTGACAGCATTGCTAATCATTAAACTTTAAAGTATGAACTTATATATACACCAAATTTCTTTCAAGAATTTAGATGACCGTCAGGCTTGCTCTGATTGATTCAGGTTTGCTCTGTTGCATTCATACACACTTGAGTGGCCACCCAATAATCCACCATCATTAATAGGAAGGAGAATACAAATTGACTCAGTGTCTTTATTTGAATTAAATAATAATAGAAACCTCACCCCGCTCAGACCAAACACATTTGCATTGCATTGTAAATGCTCAATAGCAGCATGATTCATTTTGCTATTTATACTTACTATGCAAATAGGGGTAATATCAATGATTTCTGAAGGCCAATTAAAGTCATATATGACAAAATGTCTTGTAGGGGTAACTCCAAAAACAAAAGCAACAAAACAATGTTTCAGATTAATATATCAAGTTTATAGCAAAGAATTTACAGTACACTTTAAGTTTCACTTCCTCAATAAAAAAAGATGTTGTTAAGTGCTGTTTGTTTTGATTTATGTAAGAAAGTTATAGGAATATCTGGAAAATACATTTTAAAGAGTGTCAATTGTTTTGCAGCACAAGAACTAGACATTTCATAATTGTTAGGTTGTGTATAGTAATTCATATATTATGCATATTATCCCTACAATATATATGTCATCATATAATAATTATTATTATATATTATGTTTATACTTGTTATAAAAATAGCTCACATATGTTAAAAAGTGTTTGGAATGTCACATGCATGTTACTGTAAAAGTTGAACCTTTAATTGCAATTAAGTCTGACTGAATGGTCCGTTAAGTGAGCTACGTGTGTGCCAGCTTACCTGTACAGGACCTTGAGGGTTTGACAAATCAAACATGGAGTGACTGAGTCTCTGTTTGCCATTGTGTTCCCAACCTAAAAAGACAGAAACAAATAAATTCACAGATTTTACTGAGTCTGAAACAGTTCCCAAAGTGAGTTGCAGCTGATTGTAAGTTTGCATATTACGAGGTCATGTAATATCAAAAGAGGTTTTAAGGTGGTGAAATTCTCTGTACATTCTGTAGTGTTCTGTTCTATTCTGTTAAAAATATTTCAACCTTAAAGGGGTCATGACATGCCTTTTTTTAATTATTTTATTATGTACCTTGAGGTCCAATTATAATATTAATAAAGTTTTTCCACAAAAAACAGACATATATTTGTAAAACATAATAATTTACCACCCTCATTCTGATCCTCTGTCAGAAACACTTGGTTTTGGTGCTGATTCTCCTTTAAGACTTTAAGACTAAACGCCCACTGTTATGACTGGCTCTCTGCTCTTGACTGACCTGCTCTCTGCTTGCCATTTCACTGCTTACCACTACTGAGCGGGCTACGGAAATGATTAAAGGTAAAGTAGGCATTGATCTGTTCTTGTGTTGATCTGTAGGCAGTCAGATGCAAATGTCTACCACAGTGTGACATCACAATGCGGAGGAAGTAGAGAATGAGCCATTTAAATCAACTATTACAAAAACACAAAATGTAAACCCCAATTGAATCATCTGAACGAGGTCTCTCAACAACATAATATACAGAAAGACATTGTTAATGCAAATCTGCCATGAACAATAGGGGATGTAGGAGCGGAATAAAACGAAAGGATTAAGGACTGGTGGAAAGAAGGGTAAATATTTGAGGTGAAATTACGTACTGAATGATGCTATGAGGAAATAACATTGTATGTTAAATCCACACCTTAAACATAAAACACAGGTAATAAGAAGGAAATCTCACCTGTGCCAGGGCTTATGTTGGGTCTGCCTTTCATACTGGGGCGTCTCACTGAACCCGGTGACACGAAGCTGATGATCTGACTGGTGTTATAGGTCAAATCAGGGTCATACACGATTTGATTGGCTCCTGCAAGCTCTGCCTTCCTGTCTGCATAAGTGGTTCTAGTGCAGCCTAAAATCGTTGATGTCAGATTTGTACAGGTGACAACTGTGACCTATATTATTGCAGTATACTATCATAGCGAACATTATAGTTACAGGTTAGATGTTCTTAGGTAAGCCAGCTGAGCCAAAAAATATCTCATAAAAATCTATATTGTTAAAAAATATTATGCATCACTATTCCAATTGACTGCTAAAAATGTGATGCTAAAGATGATACATTGAACTCCTAACTTACTCTGTTGCCCGATGTTGTAGCCAGAGTACTGTGCCCCTCTCGGCTGGATGTAGGAGGGCTTGAAGGTTGGGAGGACAAAGGGGACCTCCTTGCCGTCCGGGGGCAGTTTAGAAAGGAGATAATCCTCTGATACTCCAACACTCTTCTTCAAATTAGACTCAGCTGATAATTTACTGGGAGGTCGGACTCTAATCACTGCAAAACACATGTATTACTGACAGTGGTAAATAAAACAGCATCAAAAATGTATTTGTAAATAGATCCATTGGAAATATGTTATTATAATGTATTTCATATTTTGTCTATGCATAATGAAAACAATAATTAGAAAAGAAAGAGGGAGAGAGAGAGAGAGACTCACTCTGAATCTCTGGTTCTTTCTCCTGGGACATAAATGTCCTGCAGCAGTTTTTGATACATTCCGTCATGTTGTGGATCTACAAAACAATTTAAAAACATCATAAAAAGGAAGAAAAAAATTAAGAAAAAGTCATTCTTGGAGTCATTTGAAACATTCTTAACTGGTGCATAAACTGTGCCACGAGTCACATAAAATAGTATAACATTCACTTTTAATTAGGTCTCACTCATAAATCTTCAGAACAACGAAGAGTGCTTAAAGGGATAGTTCACTCAATAATTAAATAAATAAATAAATTCTGTCATCGTTCACTCACCCTCATGTTGTTTCTAACCCATATGACTTACTTTCTTCCGTTGAACACAAAAGGGGACATTAGACGGAATGTTAACTCAGTCACCATTTACTTTCATTGTATGGAAAAAGATGCAATGAAAGTGAATCATGATGACTGAGACTTACATAGTGCAAAATCATGTTGTTTTTGTGCCACGGAAGAAAGAAAGTCATACAGGTCTGGAACGACATGAGCGTGAATAAATGACAGAATTTTCATTTTTGGGTGAACTACCCCTTTAAGCCTTTTTGAAACAAAAATACTTGTTATTTAACTCCTAATTAAGCATTGTGTTACTTCAACAAGTAAATATAAAGATAGCCTAATATAACTGGAATCAGATTAAATGCCGTCTATGCCTTGTGCCACAAAAAAATCTGTTTTTTACCCCTAAAATGAAACACATTAAGTCTGCTGAATCAGGTTGTTGTACTGTACATACCTGTGCTGCTGGCCGCGGTGAAGTGAAAGCGCTCCGAGCTGTCTTGAGTACTGCAGGTGCATCAGAGTGAAAACTTTCAGTGCCTCCAGTGAATAAAAGCTTTGCCTCTGTTGGGTCATAGTGTCCGCCGGGTTACTACCTCTTTTCTCAACACACATTTCAACTGTTGAGTTAATCATAATAGTCACTTTGATAGAAGAGAAAAACTAAAGTTTATAGAGCCTATGTACACAATATCTATGTAAGCATCTGTCAAAATATAGGGGAGACCAGGCCAAGTTGTAGTTCTGTATTTGTAGCCTACATACCTTAAAGGTAACAAACATTTTATTAAGAGCATGCAAAACAAATATTGAATGACCTATCTGCAAAGTTTAAATAGTAAAAAAAACACAAAAAAAAAAAAAAAAAAAAACCAAACCATGAACATGTATGCACATAGATGTACAGTATAGGCTATATACAGCAAAAGTTTTAGGCACTTGGGAAAAATTTCATAGTGAGGATGTCTTTAAAAATAATGCCATAACTACTTTTCATTTATCAATTAAGGTCATACAAAGTCCATTTAATATAAAAAAGCTAAATCAATATTTGGCATGACCACCTTTGCCTTTAAAACAGTACCAATTCTCCTAGGTACACCTGGACACAGTTTTTCTTGGTTGAATTCACCTCAGTTCTTCTCTCTATTTAGGATGTCTCAATTGCTTCTGTCTCTTTATGTAATCTCAGACTGACTCGATGTTCAGTGGGGGGCTTTGTGGGGGCAATGCCATCTCTTGCAGAGCTCCCTGTTCTTCTGTTGTAATAATTTCTATTTGCAAAATTAATGTTTGGGAGTCTAAAATGTATTTTTCCTACTGACACACTAAAGCTGAAGATATAAATAACCATCTTAAGACAAATGCTTTTGTGAAACTTCTTAAGTGCCTAATACTTTTGCACAGTACTGTATACTGTATACATAACATTTTTGTAACACTTTACAATAAGGTTCCATTCGTTAACATTAGTTGATGCATTAGGTATCATGAACTAAAAATGAACAATATATTTTTAAAGCCTTTATTAATCTTTGTTAATGTTAGTTAGTACAAATAAAATTGTTAGTTCATAGTTCATTAAGGCTGAAGTTTGTAACTTTTTCAGTGATAAAATAATTAGATAGACAACTAAAATTAATCCATTCATAGTTTAATTTTCTCTAAAACTGTAAACACTCGGTGATGCTATAAACGTTCCTGCGACTGTTTTGAGGCACCCGCTTAGACCCACCCCAACAATGTTAATCAACCAATGGCGTGTGTTTGGGCAGGACTATATGATTGTTTGAACAACTGCAGAGGAGGGGCGTTTAAAAAAAAAATAATAATAATAATAAAAAAATATATATATTTTTGCAATTCTGTTCGGTGGCCCTAGTGTGGCAGAAATTACATAATGTTAACATATACAACTTTTGACTTTAAAATATATTACTATATGCTGAAACGAACATTAATCAAGTTTAATACATGCTGTAAAAGTATTGTTCATTGTTAGTTCGTGTTAACTAATGTCAACAAATGAAATCTTATTGTAAAATGTTATTAACATTTTAAAACTGATGTGACAACCTGCCCCAACCTGATATTAATGAAAAATACCATTGTCCTAAGAACACAGGACACACAATTCCAGTGTGATTGTATTGTATTGATCATCTTGTTTAATCAAGAGCTATTACAAAATATGATGCTACTGGAAATTTACTTTAGGCAAAAGAAATAAAATCAAAATCTGAATTTATGACAGTTTTTAAGGTGTTCAAATTGCTAGAGAAAACAAGCATTTGTGCAGTTGAACTTTTGACTTTAAACCTTACAGATACTGCTCTTGTGACAATACATAAATAAATATATAGAAATCTAGATTAACTGTAAAAACTAAAACATTTTTATCATTAACATAATATTAGTAATTCATTTGATTAATAATTATAATGAATGTTCACCATTAACTTTCTCATAATTACTTGCATCAGTCTGAATGCACTAAAAGTAAACACAAACCCACAAATGTTCAGGTCAACAAATTTGTGTTTATTGATTGACCAGGCTCTTTTGTCTTATAAAAACAGATACACAACTGAGGAAATTCTGAACAGATACAATGACAATAGAGCTGTTCAGCTGTGACGTCAATTTGTAGGCGAATCCGGAAGGCTAATTCACCATGGGTTCCCACGAGAATTTCCTATTGGTTTTTTTTATGAGTAAAATAAGGTCTATGGTTAACATTACTTGAAGATACGTGGAAGTTTTGTTCTACTTTCATACCTCAAACGTGAATTTAGAAGTCGGCGTGTGTTTAAAAAAAGTATGCTGCTTCAATGCGGCTTGAAAATTTACGTTTGAGGTACAACTGTGTGTAATTTGTGTTGTAGAACAAAACATCCACGCATTTTCAAGTAATGTTAGAAATCCAAAACTACTATTATAAAAACCCATAGGAAAATCCAGAGGGAACCCATGGCTCAAAAATGCTAATTCTCTGGGTTTTTGGACTACAACAGCCCTATTTCAGCCAAAAGAAACAGGACATCTCTTTCTGAAACATCCATAAGTAACGGTTGCTAAGAGTGTGCTGCAAATAAGCTCCTGTCATAGTTATTTAGAACATCTTTAAAACATGTTTTTGTAGCATGTGCAAGCTTCTCTCTTTGGGGTTTTCAGAGGTCAACGACAAATCAAAGCACCACACAAAAACTCACGTTCACAGTGAGAAAACATGACAAAAGTGCCACTAAGACTATCAGCAAACAAATTCAGCTTTACAGAAAAAAAGAAAACTCCAATTTTCAGAATTTCCAATTTCATGATTACAATCGGTGACAAAAACACAATGGCAAATACAAACTCACTCAACATCAAAGAAACACAACATAAATATTCTTTGTATGAGTACATGCGGATGACAACGACAGCTACACAGCCTCATCAAAAACCTACATTATCCTCCGCAGTCCACTAGAGAACAGACAGAGAGGACGATGACAACACGGGAGTCCAGAACATAGAACAAAAACATGAAGAAATGCAGCTGCCTGATTGGTAGTGCAGTAACAGGAAGTCCATGATGGAGGTAAGGGGCCATGAAGAGGTGAGAGGTCAGAGGTTTATTTGTAAAGCCTCAGAATGGATGTCTGGAGACAAATATTGTGAGGCGGATAATGGAACTGCCTCGGAAGTGGATGACGTTGTTAACGGTAACCATCTCTAGGTCTAGAACAACCGTCTTTGGTCCTTTAATGGGTCGGGCCAGAACCAATGTTGCACTTACATTACTGGTTTGCTGTTGTGAAGAGAAAGAAAGGAAAAGAGGATTTTAAAAAACATCTTTAATAAGGTAAGAATTTTATTTCACAGCACACGTTAAAATGTAAATAAATACAGTCATTCATGCTTATTAATTAATGCTGATTACGTCACTCTTCCTCCTTACAGACACAAACAAATCGTTGTTTGCACACACCTGGACAAATTGTGTGCAAAAAAATTCTAAACTCTCAACAGTTTTTAAAAAAAAATTTTTTATTCAAGTGGCTATTCATTAGCTAAGGGCCTCAAAGGTCCAATAAAGACTTGGTTTGTCTCCAGAGTACTTCTGCTCTAGGTGCCTCTCTCAGCATGCCAACAGTGCCCTCTAGTGGATACTTTACATAGAGGCACTGAATTTACAGTGGTCCTTTATGAACAAAGCAAGTGTGCAAATAAACCAAAAATGAAAGACAGCATTTTACAAACAATTTTGATATAGTAATATTTTTTACTTATAATCGAAAAGGGTCTTCAACCTTTTCAGGCAAGGGAACCCCTTGGTGGATAGAGAGACCCAATAAGAACCCCCTATTACATAATGTATAAAATAGAAGTTTGCATTTAAAGCCAAGACTATAATAACATAGGTATAGTACCATATTAATGTATTTACATACTTTGTTATTATGCTACATCACAACAGGGGTCATGAACCCCTTCTTGCTTACCCAGAGAAAATCTCATATACAGACAGAAGCCCACTTACCCGCATATAAAACTCTCGCCCCTCATTGCCAGACTTGATCTGAAAGATATAAAATGCTCCGGGATAACGTGTGGTGGCCTGCATCTGAAATATATCATCAGGAACACTGCGGCCAGAAGACAAATCCATATGTCTGTACAGGATAGTGAAGGGTCTTTCACGACAGGCGGGGATCTCCGCAGAACACATGCACTGACTGAGAGAGAGAAAAAGAAAAAAGATAGTGCCTCGCTTTAACCAAAGGTATCATAAAAGTAGTCCATGCAACTTGGGTGTCTTATTTAAAATGTTCTGAAGGCATTCGATAGGTTTTGGTGAGAAACAACCAAAAATGTAAGTTATTTTACAGTGATAATCTTGAATCATAAAGTCTTAAAAATCTTGTTCAGCACTTCAAACAACGCAAGTTCTCGTGTGAACACGTGTGCCACTGTGAACAAGCTTCTCTAAGAGCACTCATGGTCGCACAACGGATGTCAACATTTTCACTGAACAATGACTAAAATTCTGATTTGTTTTCACCAAAAAGACCTAAAACAGCCTGTGATATTCATTCAAACATCTCCTTGTGTGTTCTGCATAAGAAAGAAAGACTAGGGCCCTATGAAATCCATTTTATTTTATTTTTTCCAAATTCCGTTTTTATTTTTTCCAAATTTGTTTTATTTTTTTATTCCGTGTTTTAAAATGTAATTACTTTTATCATAAAAACTGTCTAATTAAAATACATTTATAAAATTCTAAAGAAATGAAAAACAAAACAATTATTCTTTAGCATACCATTACATTATTTTGATCAAACATAAAAAAGATCCTCACAGCAAAATCCGAACAACATTTTTGTCAAATACAGTGCTGCACAGCAGAGCACCACAGTATTAATGATATCATTGATAAAAGCTTTTATTCAGTACAAAAGTACTCTTGCTTGTGAGATGTTGCTAAAATATAATGTAATTATTGATATATTATTATTATTATCACAACATTGAATATTACATTTTACTATACAGTAGTAGTATATTTCTGTCGCAATGTCTCCAATTTCACGTGTCTAGTTAAATTGAGCTTTTATTTTGACAGAAAACCGAATGAAGCAATTAGAGTTTGTATGTTTTTGACGAAAACTTCACACCTCTGGATAAACAGTTTGTTAGACGGCTTAAATGTACTTACTTATTAAACCGCAAAAGGCTGCAATTTAATTATATAAATACAGTATATAGTCTGCATGTGCTGCGCGCTTCAAGCTTAATGTGTGATTCTGTAATCTATTACAAACACAGAGTGTATATAGTGTATGAGTGGCCAGATTCACACGTTCCCTTTGAAGCGTGCAGTACATTCAGACTGTATATTTATTTTTATATTCAGACTGTATTATTATTATTATTAATAATAAAAATAATTGTGGTTTAATCATCACACTAGGACATATGATTTTAATTTGATTGAGTATTAATACATTTATTTTATCCCAAATATATCAAATTAAGAGTTTAATAGTTAATTCGGTTTTTATGACAGGATTTCACGATCCCATCCATGTTTTCCGCATTGCGGAACTCATAGGGCCCTAAAAGACATTAGGGTTTGGAACGACATGTGAGTAAATAATGACAGAATATTTATTTTTGGCCAAACTATACCTTTAACAACACTGTAACAGGTAAAGGTGGGCAAGGAGGAGGCGGGAACCGGCTGAACAGTCAACACAAAGGTTTAATGGTAAAACTCAACTTAAAACAACATAAAACAAACATGGACACACACACACACATGCAGCGTGGCTGCGTGCGTCTCTCTCTCTCTCTCTCTCTCTCTCTCGAACTGGAGTCTCCGACTCCCCATTATCTCACTCTCCCGCTGATCAGCTGATTCAGTGCCGGCCGTGTACCCTCACGGCCTGGCCACGCCCTCCTCCTCGTCACAAACATGCTACAACTGCTCACAATTACAGTAATAAGTCATATGGCTAACTTCATGTTATGACTTAAAAGTAAACAGGATATCTTTTGCCAAGATTCATGAACTCACTTGTCACTGACTTCAATGTACGGTGAATCACATGTAAGGGGGTCCAGACATGTATAACCTCCCCGGAAATTGAAACACACTTGTGCTGTTGTACAGGTGTTGTTACCAGACTCACATTCATTGAGGTCTTCAAAATCAAACACACAGGTAGATGTCAAGTTATAATTTTTTATCATCTTTATAATCAGCAGCATCAACAATAACAACAGTAATAGAATAAAGAATGATAAATGGTGCAGTAAATATGAAATATACTTGTTGTATGCTATGTTTTATTTTCAAATTATAGATTAGCTCTTGAAAGTCACCTACAAAGTTAAAGGTGCACTCTGTATTTTTTTCTTCATTAAAAAGTTGAACACAAAGAAATTACTAGTTAATTTGACAAATATGTTTAAAATCATGTATGCTCACAGGAGATAAAAAGTTATTTTATGCTACATAGTGCGGGTCACCTAATTTTTATTTAGATACTACTTATTTTATCTCGGTAACCCCTCCTGGCATTGGTCACTTTCTGTTGCAGTATAAAATAATAATAGGTGAAAGATGCATCTGCATATAGGGTATTTCTACAATGACATCAATAATTGAATACATTTGCTTTTGTGTGATGCTAATGCAAAATGCATTAAAGCATTAAATGTACTGTAAATGTAATGCTGCATCGATGTCAATAGATGTCAGTATAAAGTCCCAAATTACTTTTCTACTGTATCGTCCAGCAGAACATAAACAAAAAATGACTGAGTGCACCTTTAAAGGAACATTTCTAAAATACATGCAAATACAAATCACATAATCAGAAAACTAAGTAAAAATGTATTGATACCTTCACAGCTCCTTCCATCCTCATACACATAATATCCAGGTGGACACACACAGGAAAATGATCCTGGCGAGTTCACACATGTATGCTGACAAAGAAAGTCCGAGAAACTGCATTCGTCCAGATCTGAGTACAAGAAGTGTTGACGTATAATATATTACACACAATATAACACAAGTGAAAACAAAAACAGAGGTAATGTGTACTTCTAAACTGGACCTTCCTGTTCTCTGTCCCCTGTCTACTGCATTTTTTTTTTCAAAAGACAAGAAGCACAAGTCCTCTCCTATCATCTCAGGCTCTGTCTATTTCTGCTCTCTGCAATCATCTCTCATCCTTTCCCCTCTCCTGATTACCGTTGCAGGTGGTCCCATCAGAGGCGAGCTCAAACCCCTCGTCACAGGTACACATGAAAGAGCCGTATGTATTCAAACAGCCGTGAGTGCAGGGGTTTGTTTCACATTCATCCACATCTGGCAAGAGAGGGAGAGAAAAGAGAGAGGGAAAAACAGGAGGAAGCAAGGATGGAAGGAAGATGACAGCAAGAAGATAATCAAAAAGCATTAGCCACTAGAACTGGTCTTATGCAGGTCTGTGTGACAAATGCATCCCTATATGGCCAATCAAAACAAGCCCAACACCAGAGCAAAAGACAAATAAACTCAGAATTTTCAGATTACTGGTCATGTGTAGGCCTACTGTGCAACATAAGTAGCAGTTTTAAACATCTGCAAAGTTAAAAAATTATCAAGTTCACAACCATTGAAAACACTGAGCCTGACAAAGTCAACGTCATCCTTGAAAAAAGTGTTATTTACAAAGTAGAAAAATGCAATATATACGGTATAGTGCTGCCTTTAATTTATATTTAGGCTGTACCATATTTCAGATGACATACTTTTTCACTTTTTAATCTGATTTTATACTGATATTTAGCAGAGCAATATCAGTAGGGGCTAGTGTATTTGTGTGTATGTGTGCACCTTGGCATGTCCTGCTATCTGTATTAAGAAGGAATCCAGGGCTACAAGAACAGGAGTACGACCCAGGGACATTAGCACACAGCTGCTGGCAGTAACCATAGCGACACTCATCAATGTCTAAAAAAAAAAAAAAAAAAAAAAAGGTGAATTAGAAAGCACTAAATACACAAATTCATAATTTATTGTCAAATAACAACAACTGGATTATTGCATTATATAAATGTCAATCTAACAAAAAAAGAATATTGCATTATTTCATGACAAATAACAACAACACTGGATTATTGTTGATTCTCTTGGTCAATAGAGTGCAACAGTCTGGTTCCAGAAGTAAAAATACCATTAATTTATCCCACAGACGCATTGATTTACATTGATAACTTAAACACCTTTCAGAGACAGACCTACCATCAGCTACGAGGTTGTAAATCGATGGTATATGCTTCCGTTGAAGCCATCCATCTACGTTTTTTCAACCTCATTGTTTAAAAATCGTGATTGATAGTGGATTTCAAGGTAAACAACTACATTA
Organism: Myxocyprinus asiaticus; assembly: GCF_019703515.2. Taxonomy (NCBI): domain Eukaryota; kingdom Metazoa; phylum Chordata; class Actinopteri; order Cypriniformes; family Catostomidae; genus Myxocyprinus; species Myxocyprinus asiaticus. The sequence continues at coordinate 15,956,894 of NC_059364.1, read as the reverse complement.
CCCATGGTCCAGCAGAGAAAGATCCACAAATCAGAGAACCGTGGCCAACGAAACCCGCAAAACATGCCTCGGAGCAACCACGCGCTCCCATGACATAATTGAGTCGGTCCCCTTCACCCTTAAACTACTTATATATTTGTACATATCGGAATATTTTGCAATAAATGTAAAATATATTGTTAATATATTGCTTATACTTATAATCAACAACCTAAAATCAATAGTTTTATATATTCCCATCCTTATTTATTCAATGACATAATTCGCAATGCTTCATGGGATTGTACTCTATGCCCTCATAAAAGACGGTAAGTACACACTACAGTCTTGTACCTTTGTTATTATGTCGATTTTCAAATACTTTTTTGCCTCAAAACAAAGTTTGTGATGTTGTGATTCTCCTTGGAGCTGGTTGGTTTGGTTCATGGCTTCCAACTCTTATACGAAGGATTTTATAAAAAGTCTATGGAAGAAATGAATGGGGAAAATACTTCCGAAACCCAGACAGCTGAAAAAGTAGGTGGGCACTGTTGCACTCTATAGACTGCAGTAATTCAAGCATGTAACATCAATGTCTGTAGGTATCGTAATATCTTACCTTGACACTGTCCAGCCACCAGCCAGTACCCCTCAGTACACGAGCAGCTATATCCGCCGGCCGTATTAATACAAACCTGAGTCGGGTTACATTGGTGTGACTCTGTCTCGCATTCATCAACATCTAAAAGAAAGAAAGAAAGAAAGCAAGCCACTGTCAGTTCACACAATGTGCTGTTCCCACCACTGTCCACTTTAGGAACTCAACAGTAACAGCGCATCCATGGCATCTTATTGCTATACAATAAAAGTGAAGGGTGACTGATGATAACATTTTGCCTAACATCATCTCCCTTTGAGTTAGGGTTGAAAAAAAGTAATACAGGTTTCGAAAAACATCAGGTTGAGTACTGGTAAATGATGACCCTTTAAAGGGGTCATGACATAAGGAATAAAATTTTCCTTGATCTTTTGACATATAAGAGGTCATTGTACCATAAAAACATACTGTAAATTTCAGAACTCAAAACTTCCTCCTCACTGCAAAAAGAGCTTTTGTTGAGAAACCAAGCAGCCAAAACGACTCGATCTCTAGTTCCTCCACATTGTGATGTCATGCAGTGGTAGAAATGTTCATCTGAATGCCTCCACAACAACACATCAATGCCTACATTACCTTTAATCACTTCCATAGCCCGCCCAGAAGTGGTGAGCAGTGAGATGGCAAGTAGAGATAGCAGGCCAGTCAAGAGCAGAGAGCCAATCATAACCGTGGGCTTGTACTGTCAAGTCTTAAAGGAGAATCAGCAACAAAACCGAACATTTCTGACAGAGGGGTCAGAATGAGGATATTAGTTTATTTTAATTTGTCTACTAACAATGTCCAAATGTTTTTGTACATTGCATCACAAGAGATACTGTATGTATTTTATTTATTTTCTGAAAGTCATGAAAATTCCCAACACGGAATTCTTTGAAACACAATACAGATGTTGAGATGTGGTGGGAATTTTCATGACTGCTTCCATCACCAAATTACATGAAATAAAATGGTCGACTCTTTTGTCTTGCTAAGATTAATTTAATAGCTAACATTTTATGTATCCTAAACACACACAATTAAATTATGTTTTCATACTTTTTGCATAATTTGACAAAATTACTGTTTGATTGGAAATATTCTGCTCACAAGTGTTTTTATTATCTTTTTAATAAAATCTTTATTTATAATTATCTTTAATAATTTAAGTTATCTTGATTTTTTTTTTTTCTTCGCACATCAAGTCTCATGTCTCATTTAAAGAATGATCTTCAGTGACATTTTTGTCAGCTTGGTTAACAAGTAAACTAACTTTTGAAAAAAAAAAAAAAAACTTTATTACGAGCAAAATTTTTTGGTGTGGTGGAAATGATTGTTGAAATAAAATAAAAAAAAAGAAGTAAAAAATAATTTTCACACATTACATTTTTAAATGGTTTATGTTTATTTCACTCTTTGTTTAGATTATAATAGTTTTAAACATCAAAATATTTTTATATTGGATTTTCACAGTTTAATATTGAAAGTCTGGGTTTGGGACAAGACTAAAAAAATAAAATCTATATATAAAAGGAATTTGAAAAGTACCAAAAATATATGAAGGCATGGTAAAAAGTCCGTTTTAATGTGACCTACATAAAGCAAAGAAAAAAGTTGAAATCTGTTAGTTTTAATAAAAATCAACCCCTTGGACATGAAATTGCCCAAAATCGAAAACACAACCATTAGTGCTAGCAGGTCTGCGACAACTCTAAATCCATCCCTGAACTAATAAGTCTTACTTTACTATCAAATCTACACATCTTACACAAATAACTAGTCTTACTCAACACTATTCCTAAACTGGAATTCATCCCTAATTCATTCTTGTTCACTCTTTATCAACACAATTCCTTATGAGGACATCATATCCCTAAAAATACCCGAACAAGCACCCTTGGTTCTCAGACAATGAAGTCAGATGTTTTAAAAGAAAGTAAATCATACTATGAAAATGATGGGGTGGGGGGTGGTTCGAGGACTGTGTGAAACTGTGTGAAACCCACATAATTATTGTTTCTTTTGGTTTAAGTAGCCGAGAGTCCCACAGTTACTATATGGGGTGTAATGACGCAATGGGTCCTGGAAAACTGAACTTTAATTAAATAAATTATCTGTTAGCTTCTTAGTTACCCAGTTACTTGCACTTAGCAGATAGGGAGTGACCTCCAACCTGGAATTTAATTTACAAACTTTGTGTTAGCATCCCAGATCTTTAACCATTACGCTGCCTCAACTCTAAGTGAAAAAGAGATTTTATACGCTGAGCGTTATTTTTGAGCATTATTGTGACTTGGAAACATTACATCTCTACTTAGTGCCAGGTTTGATAGCAGAGATGGGGGCCACATTGAGACAGAAAACCTGCCCAGTCCCTGCTTAATGGTTAGGACTGCACCCTGCCAAAAGGCCCTAGAGAGAAGAAGGAGAGCATCTGGATTACATGTGTCTTATCAAAGGCACACGTCTGCACTGAGGTGAAAGGATATGGGGCATTTTGGGAATGCCAACACTTTTGGGATCAGATCTGATCCAGGAACAGACAAAGAGACTGTGCAATAACTTCACATATGATTTAGATGAGTATCAGAGAAAAAAATATGGTGTTGAAATGGAGAGATCAAATGTCTCTGCATGTAAAAGGGGGCAGAGGGATACTCTTAAGGGTTTTTTAGTTTTTAATGGGTGGTATTAATTGTTGGCAGATAATATCAGTCATGTGGTTAGAGTGATGACTTTTACAGCACTTTTAAAAGTCAAATTTCATTAACAAACTTCCTGATACCAAACATTAATGAGGTCATTAAATATAATCTTCACATCAAATATATCCAATTCCCCATTAATCAACACAGCCTTGCCCTATTACAATAAAACGGTTCATCATACGATCCACAAAATCACAAAGTACTGTACAAAAACACAGGCAGGAGTGCTACAGTAGTCTGGGGTTAATCCAGGACCCAAGAATCTGGCACCAACTCACACCTCTTGCTTCTATACACAACTTTATTCCAGAGATTAAAATCCTGTGATCTCTCGCCATGCAACGGTTGTCTGCATTTATATATATTTATAAAAAATAACTGCTTATGTGTATGGTACAACAATGAACATATGTTGCATAACATTTAAATAAATGTCAGAATTAAACACTATGGATACTTTGTCCATACCGCATGCAAATGCGAGATAATGGGGTGTAACTTAACTTCTCCGGTTAGCTTGATAGAAAGGCTTTGCAATGGCGAAATAGGGCCAAGAACTTCCTGTTCAATACAAAACCAGGGAGGGGCTCTCTCAGGTGGAAGTGACCAATGAGCCAAATGTCTGAAACCGAATGCATAATAATAAAACAAAATTTTGGGTAGGCCTAGCCCACCTTTGTAGGTCAAAATTAACTCTAACTAAATCACACAAATTTGCTGGGAATAAAAATACTTAATACTTCATGCCCTGTTTGGGCCACTGGAAGGTGCCCGGCTGAAAAGCCATTACTGGGCAGTACGCTGTCAGAGACAAAGCTTTGGATTTTGATCAATTAACTCTGTATCCTGAGAATTTAGAAAAGGGATTAATAATTCTGTGGAGGCAAGGCATATATCTAGTAGGACCGGAGACAAATAATAAAATATCATCTGCATAATGCAAAAGCCTATGCGCCACACCTCCCACCACCACCCTTGGAAAATCATCCTCCTTTCTTATCGCAGCTGCTAATGGTAATGAGCAATTTTTGGTAAAAGATCTGACAGACACGAAGCAAGGACGAGCGACCACAATACAGGACAAAGATGGCAGGTGCCTAACCAACGACCACGACATCTTGAAAAGATGGACAGAATACTGCTCAGACCTGTACAAGCACAGTAGCACGGGAGATCCAGAGGTACTGAACGTCCAACCAGTGACTAACACTGAGAACGACCCCATCCTTCGAGAAGAAGTGGAAGCAGCATTAAAAGCCCTAAAGAAGGGGAAATCAGCGGGTGTGGACAATGTCCCGATAGAGCTTATTCAAGCAGGTGGAGAGTCAGTAATAAGCGCCCCATTAGCAATTTGCAACAAAATCTGGAAGACAGGGCAATGGCCCACGCCATGGACGCAGTCACTAGTTATCACCCTCCCCAAGAAAGGCAACCTCCAACAGTGCTCAAATTTCCACACCTTCAGTCTAATATGCCATGCAAGCAAAGTTATGTTGAAGATCTTGTTGAACAGACTAAAGCCATAGGCAGAGATGATCTTGGCAGAAGAGCAGGCAGGGTTCAGGGAAGGACACAGAACAACGGAACAGATCTTTAATCTCCGGATAATATGTGAGAAGTACCTGCAACATCAACAAGACCTCTACCATGTTTTCATAGATTTCAAGAAGGCGTTTGATATGGTATGGCACGCAGCCTTGTGGGTGAACATGAAGCTGTATGACATCAACGAGAACTTGATCAGAGTCATAGAGCAGTTCTATGAAAGTCACCAGTGCAGTATACTTCAATGGCAGCATAGGTGACTGGTTCAGGACGACAGTCGCAGTCAGACAAGGATGCCTACTCTCACCGACGCTATTCAATATATTCCTGGAAAGAATTATGATTGAAGCCTTGAAAGACCACGAAGGCTCTGTAAGCATCGGAGATAGGACAGTGAAGAACCTGAGATTTGCCGACGACATTGACGGACTAGCCGGGAATGAAGAGGAGATCACCAATTTGGTGGAAAGGCTAGACAGAACATCGACAGCTTTCGGAATGCAAATTAATGCAGAAAAGACGAAGTTGATGACGAACTAACGTCAATGGTATCGGCACCAACATAAAGATTGGCGACAAGAAGTTAGATACAGTCCCCGAATTTAAGTACTTAGGCACAATCGTGACGGATGAAGGATCCAAGCCCGAAGTAATATCCAGCTTTGCAGGAAGATCACAAACTCTTAAAGCAATATTCTTGGTTTAATACAAGTTAAGCTAAATCGACAGCATTTGTGGCATCATGTTGATTATGACAAAAAAATATATGACTCATCCCTCCTTTTCTTTCAAAAAAGCAAAGATCGAGGTTAGAGTGAGACACATACAATGGAAGTGAACGAGGCCAATCTTTGGAGGGTTTAAAGGTGCACTCAGTAATTTTTGTAATATGTCATCTTGGATTTACACTGACACCTAGTGGCTTGGATGCGGCATCATTCAAACGCAATAGTTTTCAGTTATGGACATGGTTGGGGAGTAACGGAACACATGTTTTATATTTAAAATACAAAATATTAATAACTGTATTCCACTACAGTTACAATTTAAATGATTGGTAATTAGAATACAGTTATATTCAAAAAGTATTTTGATTACTGAAGAGATTACTTTGCATTTTATAGTCATTTGTTTCATTTAATATTTAGTCCTTTCAGATGGAAAAATGTATACATATTATTATAATGAGATCCAAAGTGCATTTGAACAGCGGTGAAACACTTTCTTATGATGCGTTACATTCATACGAGCAGACAGAGAAGTACGTTTGGAGCAGAAGAAATAGAAATAAACCTTGTGTAAATTGTCAGCTTTACGCTAAGCTAAAATGCTAGCCATTTTACAGGCACGTTACCAGGCACAATCATATTTTTTTATCAAAAAAATTCACGTTGGATCATAATTTCTTTTTTTCTAGTAAGACCTTTGATATTAGGGCAAAAATCTTATTCTTGATAATCATTTTTTTAATCGATTTCCTGTAAAAATATCTAAAATCAATTAGATTTATCTTGTTTTAGAAACAACACTGCATAAGATATTTAGGTTTTTCAGAGATGTATTTTTAACATGTGTATTTTGTCTTACTGTACTGGCAGAGTTTTTATAGTCAAAACAAGTGAAAAAATCTACCAGTGCTGAAGAAGTAATCCAAAGTATTTAGAATACGTTACTGACCTTGAGTAATCTAACGGAATACATTATAAATTACATTTTACAGCATGTATTCTGTAATCTGTAGTGGAATACATTTCAAAAGTAACCCTCCCAACCCTGGTTATGGATGTCATTGTAGAAATTTGCAATTCACAGTCAGCAAGAATTAATTTAATCCCTGAATGAAAGTGTCAAATAACATGGCGGTTATTGAGATTAAAGAGCACCTATTATGGTTTTTAAACGTGCCTAATTTTGTTTTAAAGGTCTCATACAATAGATTTACATGCATCCAAGGTCAAAAAACACTTTAATTTGCTCGTAATTTAAATTGCAGCATTACCTTTTTTCCCAGTGTCAAAAATGACTCGTTCAATGATCTATTCTAAAGGATTCATTCTAAACTCCTCCTTTCAGAGAGCCTACTCTGTCCCAGTCTGTTGTGATTGGTCTACCGCTTAGTGTAGTGTTTGAGGGCGGGTCAAAGCTGTTCACGAGCAGCCACTGAAGACCAGAGGCGGGTTTTTTATTACCAAATTACGTAGGTTAGTACAGGAAGTAAGTCTGGAATTACTAACGACTCGTTTCAGGTGTTCAGAATCGGTTCTTTCTTTTGGGAGTCAATAACTCCATTTGTCGTGCAGTTTGATTTGTGAAACTTTGCAGACTTTTTTACATTCACAAACAGCTATATAACACACTACATGAAAGGTAATATTTGAAAAACCATAATAGGTGCTCTTAAAGTGAGTAGTAATCAGCTGGAAAATGGCAGAACCCATGAGGGGACCCTCTCCATGTAGAATAAAACAGCTTTTATAAGGTTACTGATATAAGTAAGAGTCTTCATCTGTGTGAGTGGTCTTGATATTATACATCTGTTTCAAAATTACAACATTTTCTTTAGAAGTACAACTTTTTATTACTGAGTGCTCTGGCTATACTTTTGGAACGTAAATTACATTTACGAATTGGCCCCGTTCACCTTCATTGCAAGTGCCTGACTGCAACACAAATTCTTGCCTTTTTTAAAGAAAAGGAGGGACAGAAATGACGACAGAAGTTTCATTTTTGGGCAAACTAGTCTATCCAAAAAGAGCTGCAAAGGTCTGAGAGGCTGCTTCACTATTTCAGTACCATCTCCACAAACCTACAGTTAGTATATCTTCACATAGAAAATACAATTGCAAGGTTAATGCTAGTAAATGAATGAATTCTTTATTTGCTATATTTTTTAAAATAACATTACATATAAACTCCAACGACTGTAATAATAATGACTTCATACCTCAATTTCCAGACGTCCCACTAAGCTCGAACACATTTAGTCTACAGGTCTAGAGCCACTCCCCATTTGCTGACAGACACCAGTTACAGTCCCACAGCCTAAGTCTCAACTTGACAAATCAGATAATTATGGAATCCCAAGTTCTCTAGCTCTCCCACTCAGACAAAGATCAAAGATCAGATTCAAGTTCCTGAATGCAAAGGACAATTCTAGATTTTGATGCACATTCTAGAAAGACAGCTTTAGTTCTCAAATCTAAATAAAAAAAACAGTTCTGGATTGCTCAACCACCTCCGAATTTCACCAGGAACAAACTTGGTTCTAGAATTCTATTTTAGAGAACTGCATGAATTCTAGAACTGACTAGCTGTCGTGAGTAGCTGTACTGGGGCAGGTGATGGAACACAGGGCTGATGGGAGTTATGATGGGCATTTGTGAGACTCTGAATGAGACAACTGTTTTGGTCCATCATGCTTTGGCACCTTTGGCAGGGAGCGGGCTCACACTTACACAAAAGCAATATATGTGAGATGAAAGATATAATGGTTTAACAAACACTTTCTTGACAGATTCTGTTCCATAACAGCATCCCTTAACATACACACATAAATATAAAATACACACTGTACAAAGACCCCTCAAATGAAGTTCACAAACCAACCCCTTAGCCCTATGTTGGAAAGCACAGCTGGTCAATGACAGACCAATGATCAACAACTAATGATCTCACATTTGGCAAAACAACCATGGATGCCAAGATTGCAATGGTTTGAATTTAGGATTTTTCATGGTTTGACCAAACAAATCTTAAAATACTGCCTAAAGGGCCATTTAGACCAAACCGTGTTCTTGCGCTAAAAAAGCACAACAAATAGAACAGAACACACATTCCTCGAGACACATTTTTTAAGTTGCAGTTCTTTTAAACTTGACACCTCTTCTAAAAAAGCATCTCTCCTGCACAAAACAGTGAAAAAACGGAGACACGGAGCAACAAAGACATCAGTTTAGCTAATGTTTTTGCAAAAACACGTTCTGTGTGAACAGCCCCTTACTAAACTTTTCAGTGCCTCTACAAGACCATTATATCTATCCATTACAATTTACATTGATTCATTTGGCAGACGCATTTATCCAAAGTGACTTACAAAAGAGGAATAATTCATCATAAGCGATTCATTTATCTAAACTCTAACACAAGTCAGAGGCAAATATTCATCTCAAATTATCGCCTATTACTCAGTCGAAGTTGATCTTGGGTTAGAACAACATCTACATTCATAAATGTGCATAAGCATGTTCATGAGTGTCTCTGTGAGTTGATCTTCTTTATAACATGACCCTCATGGGCTCAAAGGGTAACAAATCTATCATTGTGTGTCTCTGCAGAGGAGTAGAAGGGGACTGGAGAATGCATTAACTGCAAAGGCTGGCACCAACTCTAAACAAATCTGCAGACCATATCGAAAAATACAGCATGCAGTCATTTGTGCTAGCATTTATCAAACGGCACGTGAAATAGGTCACCACACTGAAACACATATATAACACACGTCTAGGATCCAGCAATAAACCATGGGAGATATTAGTGACACCTAATGCTCATCAACTTCAAAAGAAGCAGACCACATATATTAGTTACAAACTGATGATTTGTTACAGTGAATAAGACCCTCTAAAATGATATTTTAGTACTGTAAAGTTGGATCCTAGTAAGCAGGGCTGAATGCCAGTTCCTGTGTGTCTTCCTGCTTTAAACTTCCCATCAGGAGATGTAGTTTGTTTTTGGGTTCCAAAGCATTTTGTGAATCCACACTAATGACTGATCCACTCCAAATTATGAGATTCATTCTGCTTAAGTCTTTAAGATGCCACTCAACCCACAACAGCCATTACTAAATTACAGCTCAGCCTGGAACTGGGTCTTTGCTTCATCTTAGAAAAAGAGGACCCATGGCCCAATGCAGAAAATGAAGTAAACATAAGACCACAACCTGATCAAACCCAGAGTGAGTAACAACCTTATCTTCTTAGTACTACAAAGTTCTACAGTACTATATACTGTAAAGAACAAAATATACACTCACTGAGCACTTCATTAGGGATACCTGTACACCTACTTATTCATGTGATTATCTAATCAGCCAATCATTTGGCAGCAGTGCAATGCATAAAATCATGCGGATATGGGTCAGGAGCTTCAGTTAATGAGAGATCAACGGAGAATGGCCAGACTGGTTCGAGTTAACAGAATGGCTACGGTAACTCAGATAACCACTCTGTACACTTATAGTGAGCAGAATAGCATCTCCGAATGAACAACACGTCTAACCTTGAGGCGGATGGGCTACAATAGCAAAAGACCACGTCAGGCACTATATTAGGACAATAGTGTTCCTAATAAAGTGCTCAGTGAGTGTATTTATATTTACAAATGCCAAAATTCATGAAGATTTTATTTTGCTCTACACTTGAAATTGCTTCTTGAACTTGAACCTTAACCACAATCTTACCTGTAATCTACAAAAATTTTCTGACATCATTCACTAACCCTCATTTCTTTCAAAACCCATATGACTTTCTTTCGTGAAACAAAAAAATTAGTTATTTATAAAGTTATTTATTATTTATAAAATGAAAGTGAATGGCGACCTCGGCTTTCAGACAAGATTTTCAGCGTATAACAGCTTGAAAAAATTTAAGTGTGTTCCTCACACAATGCTATCACATGGTTTCAGAAGACTTGGAATATCGTGAATAGCCTAGCTCAGGTATCACCCCTGTGGATTTGAACCAATATCCTTTCAGTTGCCAGTCATAAGGTGCATCCCAAATCGCACACTTTAGCACTATTCTACGCCATTTTGTAGTGTAAAGCCCAGTGTATACTTTCAGGATGCATGACAACTCTCGTCATCAGCAGAGTGCTCGAGCACTGAATGCACACAGCCCGATTTTTCTAACCATACGTCTTTAAAAGCACAGAATGCGCATGCTCCTGGAATTATTTTGTTACACTAATTAGTGGGACCACAAGATGGCAACACTCACATTTGAGCAGCTGTTGTCACAAAGGAGAAGATGTAATTGCTGGTAAACAGGAGACGAATGTGGAAACAACAACAGTAGATGTACACGTCAAGAGTGTGTTTATGAGGAGGTCAGGAGATGCCTGCATTTGTATAACTCGAATCTGAAGAATATAAAGACATTTTTATGTGTCTAAACTCCTGACGAGAAATAGTTCAGTATCTCATATCAGTCATAGCGACATGCGGCAACTGCCTGTGTATTTGCGCACGTTCAAACGAAGTATACTTTGACAGGCTTGCATTTGATTTTATGCAGACGCTAAGCGTTCACGTCAAAACCGAAGAATACTTTGGTCTTAAGTAGTGCGAGTAGTACAGTATGTTCATGCTGAAAATGCAACAAAAAGAAGTGTACAACGAGTACCCTGATGATGTATTTCTTTAACCAAAAAAACAGAGTGTGGAATGTTGAACACTTCATTATTAGCTGAAGGTGTCGGAGTTACCTGGATTCTGTCCAGACCAAACAATTGTAATTAATGGTAAATGTGGCAACTGAAAACAGCACCTTGCAAATGTGAGTTGTATGCTTTACCATCATCCCACTATGTGTGAATATGTACTTTATTGGAGATATAAGTTTTGAACGGAGTTTGGCTAATGCGCTAAAGTTAGCAGCAACACATTGCAAGAGGTTGAAACAAAACATCTCTCACCTGAAAAACAGCGAGTGGTTCAGTGTAGTAAAAAAAACATTAGTGTCCCGTTTGGGACGATACTACACTTTTAAAATTCATATAAAGTTGACAGAGTACATAGTGTATACTGTAAGTACACAATGTATATTGCGTCATTTGGGAAACAGCTATAGACAACACCACCACAATCAACAGGTTGTAATGTTTAGGAATGTACAGGATGCTGAAATGTACAGTATATAAGATGAGGCGAACTCACCAACACAAGTGCCATCAGCTCCAAGTGTGTATCCAAGAATGCAGGGCGTGGACCGGCTCACTATTGGATAGCTTGGACCGGGGCCTGGGCCAGCTGCCACAGGAGGAGGATTAGGAAGAAATGGTTCTTGATATCCCAGTGATCTGTCAGGGTAGGGCTCTTCAGGATAAGACAGCTCAGAGCGTTGACTGTTCCGGGCGTAAGACTGGGAGTAGAGCCCGCGGGGGATGCACAGGTATCCACCATTCTGATTTACACACTGCATGTCACCCCGGCATGGGTCTGGCAGCGTCCTGCACTCATCAAGGTCTGAAAATATATGTGACAGATGGCATTTACAGCCTAAGTTCTTGATGAAAATATTAAGACTATAACAGCAGATAAGCCACTAACCAATACACTGTCTGGCGCGGTGGTCATAAGTAAATCCATCTGTGCATGTCTGTAGAGAAACAGGCATGTCATAATCACTCGAATAGATAAACAGCAGTTACTAAACATATTCGTTTACCTCAAGTGTTTAAAAGTAGTTTGACATTCCTCTCATATACACTCAACAGCCACTTTATTAGGTACACCTGTACATCTACTTATTCATGCGATTATCTAATCAGCCAATCGTGTGGCAGCAATGTAATGTATAAAATCATGCAGATATGGGTCAGGAGCTTCAGTTAATGTTCACATCAACCATCAGAATGGGGAAAAATTTTGATCACAGTGGCATGATTGTTGGTGCCAGACGGGCTGGTTTGAGTACTTCTGCAACTGCTGATCTCCTGGGATTTTCATGCACAACAGTCTCTAGAGTGTAAAGAGAATGGTGCGAAAAACAAAAAACATCCAGCGAGTGGCAGTTTTGTGGGTGAAAACGGCTTCTTAATGACAGAGGTCAGAGGAGAATGGCCAGACTGGTCCAAGCTGACAGGAAGGTGATAGGAACCCAAATAAACATGCATTACAACAGTTCTATGCAGAAAAGCATTTCTGAATGTACAACACATCGAACATTGAGGCGAATGCGCTACAGCAGCAAAAGACTCCTCCGGGTACCACTACTGTCAGCTTAGAACAGGAAACTGAGCCTGCAGTGGGCACAGACTCACCAATACTGGACAGTAGACGATTGGAAAAACATTGCCTGGTCTGACAAATCTGGATTTCTGCTGAGGTACACAAATGGTAGGCCCACTGCAGCCTCAGTTTTCTGTTCTTGGCTGACAGAAGTGGAACCCAATGTGGTCTTCTGCTGTTGTAGCCCATCCGCCTCAAAGTTCGACATGTTGTGCATTCTGAGATGCTATTCTTCTCTCTACAGTTGTACAGAGTGGTTATCTGAGTTACCGTAGCCTTTCTGTCAGCTCGAACCAGTCTGGCCATTCTCCGTTGACCTCTCTCATCAACAAGGCATTTCCGTCCACAGAACTGCTGCTCACTGGTTGTTTTTGTTTTCCGCACCATTCTCTTAACACTCTAGGGACTGTTGTGCGTGAAAATCCCTGGAGATCAGCAGTACAGAAATACTCAAACCAGCCCGTCTGGCACCAACAATTATGCCACGGTCTAAATCACTGAGATAATTTTTTCCCAATCTGATGGTTGATGTGAACATTAACTGAAGCTCCTGACCCATATCTGCATGATTTTATACATTACACTGCTGCCACACGATTGGCTGATTAGATAATCGCATGAATAAGTAGATGTAAAGGTGTACCTAATAAAGTAGTCGGTAAGTGTATAGTATTTATTCGTCCTTAAAGATGTACTCAGTAATTTTTTGCTTTAAAAAAGTTTTAATCCTAAAAAATGTATAGTAAATCTGAAACATATGTATAAAACCCTGACCACTCACATGAGATGAAGACTCCAGTCGTTTCTCTAACCTTATAAAAGCTGTTTTATTCTACATGAAGAGGGTCCCCTCATGGGGGTACCCATGTTAGGATCACAAGACCAGCTGAATACTACTCGCTTAACATCAGTAACCGCCCTGTTATTGGACATTTTCACTTGTGGATTAAAGGGTTAGTTCACCCCAAAATGAAAATTCTCATCATTTACTCACCCTCATGTCATACCAGATACCTTCTGCAGAACATAAACAAAGATTTTTAGAATAATTTTTCAGCCATACAATGCAAGTGAATGGTGATCAGGCCTTTGAAGCTCCAAAAAGCAGAAAAAGGTAACATAAACATAATCCATCACACTCCAGTGGTTTAAGCAATGTCTTCTAAAGTGATCCAGTTGGTTTTGGGTGAGAACAGACCAAAATTTTACTTTTTAAAATTTTTCATGGTACATCGTGACAGCAGTCTCCTTGGCGATCATGATTTTAAACTCGATTACACTTCCTACAGCGCCATCTAGCACTCTGCGCATGCATCAAGCACTAGGAAGTGTAATTAAGCTTGAAATAATTTGTGCCTAGAGACTGCAATGACAAGATGTACAGTGAAAAAGGAGCTATAATTTGGTCTGTTCACACCCAGAACCAATTGAATTGCTTACAAAGACATGGATTTAACAACTGGAGTCATATGGGTTACTTTTATGCTTCTTTTATGTGTTTTTTTGGAGATCAAAGTTTTGGTCACCATTCAGAGTTGAGAAATTCTTCTAAAAATATTTGTTTGTGTTCTGCAGAAGAAAGAAAATGACACACATCTGGGATGGCATGAGGGTGAGTAAATGATGAGAGAATTTTCATTTTGGGGTGAACTATCCTTTTAAATAGAAAGACACTCACCTGAGTTTTCACGGAGTGAATGCAGTATAGGATATATATTAACACTGTCAACATTCTACAAAAACAAACAAACAAAACAATCTCTGTCAACCATTTTAAAACCATATAAGACTTCAAAATCAACCAGGTTCATTCATTCAAATAAACACTACACATGCCCACTGAAGACCAAACATTCTGACAAAAACTGTGCGCTAACCTTTATACTCTCGAAAGCACACATTACCGAAATAAATTAACATCTTCATTTGAAAGCACCGGCTGACTAATTTAACTCACCTATTGTTGAACGACCAACTCAAGCCACGTAGTTCAAATAACATGCTTATTTGGATCCTTGTGCTTCCCTTGCCGTAAACTCCTCGCAATACGAAAATAGTTGTATCTTTGTGGTCTTACTACCTTTGCGGTCTCGCAGAACCCAGTGCGCAAAACGAAGTGCCCAAACCGCCCCCTCCGCGTACGCGCGTTCACTTGAATGTTGAAAGTCACTTGGCTTTGGTCACGCGCTGCGGGCAATAACGTGTGAGAACATTTACCAATAGTAAAGTGAGGGTCTTTTAACAAAAAAAAAAAAAAAAAAAAAAAAAAAATGGAAAGAAAGAAAAAAAGAGACCGAGAGAGAAAACTTGATGTAATTCTGCGTTCTCGGCCCACTCCACGGATTGTTTAGCAATGCAAATAAACGGGCCCCCGGAGCACTTGGCCAACAGCTGGATCCCATCAAACACAGACAGCCCCCTTTGGAACAAAAGCGCGCGCAGGGAGCTGCCACAGTCCCAAAGAAGAGGAGAATGAAGACGACGATGAGGGAAAACTTGCAAAGAA
This sequence comes from Myxocyprinus asiaticus, assembly GCF_019703515.2. Lineage (NCBI taxonomy): Eukaryota > Metazoa > Chordata > Actinopteri > Cypriniformes > Catostomidae > Myxocyprinus > Myxocyprinus asiaticus. The sequence goes on along the minus strand of NC_059364.1, from coordinate 15,941,511 downwards.
TCTGTGAAATGACGTAGCCTATAATAAATTCGTAACGCTTACCAAATACCAACCCGCCTTCACCCATATCTCCAGTCATCATATGTAGGCCTGTCATACACTTAAAGGGAAAGTTCACACAAAAATGAAAATTCTCTCATCATTTCCTCACCCTCATGCCATCCCAGATGTGTATGACTTTCTTCTGTTGAACACAAATGAAGATTTGTAGAAGAATATCTTGGCTCTTTAGGTCCATACAATGCAAGTGAATGGTGATCAGAACTTTGAAGGTCCAAGAATCAAATAAAGGAAACATAAAAGTAATCCATATCACTCCAGTGGTTGAATCTATGTCTTTAGAAACGATATGATAATTGTGGATGAGAAACAGATCAATATTTAAGTCCTGTTAATTTCTGATAGTGAAAGTGGAGATTTATAGTAAAAAATGATTTAAATATGGATCTGTTTCTCACCCAAAGTGATTGCATTACTTCAGAAGACATACTGTATATTAAACTACTGAAGACGTATGGATAATATTTATGCTGCCTTTATGTGGTTATTGGAGCTTGAAAGTTCTGGCCACCATTCACTTGCATTAGAAAAGGACCAACAGAGCTGAGATATTCTTCTAAAAATCTTCATTTGTGTTCTGCAGAAGAAAGTATGTCATACACATACAGGATGGCATGAGGGTGAGTAAATGAGAGTTTTCATTTTTGGGTTAACTATCCCTTTAAGGGTATCAGATCCTGCCAACCAACTCCACCATGAAATGAGTACTTTATGTTACTTGGAAAGCAAGAAAGAGTTTATTCAACTGCACTATAAAAAGCTTAAAGCCCTTCAAATGTAGCATTTGAAATTATGGTAACATATACACCATACTAGCATTGCACTATAGGACAACCACAAGCAAGTGTTGCTCTGACTTGCATCTTATTAGCTGTTCTCCAGTGTAAATATACTGCAGTATCCTTGTACCACTAACCTTTGTGCTGTTGACACACTTTGCCCACACAGTTGAGCGAGGGCTGCTTACATACAAAATTTGTTTGTATTGTATCCTTTTGTATGTCAAGTAAGGTTGCTTTTGTTTTTGTCTACTGATTAATTTGAATTAGATTTTGTTTGGCAGCATCTAGCACGCCAGATGTTCTGAATGCAGAAGGGGAGACTGTAATACTTGGAAACTGAAACACTTTATTAGGGAGACACACTGCTACTCTCCCTCTCTGCTCTCTCAACATAACTAAAATCTAACCTTTTACAGTTCCAACTCTCTGAACTGGGGCAGTAGGTCTACTACAGTGTGGCAGAAAAGGAGGACGGTTCTGAGTTCTGTAATTAGTCTGGATTTATCAGCAAATATGTATCTAATTTAGTTCCATTCATCATGGAATAAATCAACAGAATGTTACAGACCATTAAGACATTCATTTGACTCTTAAATTCAATTTTTTTTCAGGTGTTCTGCCAGATTAACACACCTTCAAGGCAAAAGGCCATCTGGATGGAGATTATGTGATAAAGCGGTTAAGGCTTGATCAGACACTGATAAAACAGACAGCAGAGTTATTACGGTTCAAACGTACACAATCTAAAAGGAGGAAAACGGCTGCAAGGAATGTGGGAGTCTGAAGCAGGTGTTCCCTATTGAGGGCAGGGTTATTTTGTCTAGCTTTGTGGTGGTGCGTGAGGAGAGTTTGCATTAAAATGTGACACCTGATTACATTCACTACTTCCAACACCCTGAGAGTGTTTCCACCTCCCAGTAAAACAGATCTGCTTCAGAGCTGCAGAGATACAGTGGCAAGAAAAAGTATGTGAACCCTTTGGAATTAGCTGGGTTTTTGCAATAATTGCTCATAAAATGTGATCTCATCTTCATCAGTGTAGTATGGACAAACACAACGTGCTTAAGATAACAACACACAAACAATTATAATCATTCATGTCTTTACTGATCACATCCCATTAAACATTCACAGCAATGTTTTTGTTGGAAAGCACCAGCTTCCTTCATGCTGTCCTGCCATGGACACCATGCCTGTTTAATGTTTTCCCAATAGTAGACTCATGAACAGAGATGTTAACCAGTTCCAATGATTCCTTTAATTCTTTAACTGTCACTCTTTTTTGCCTCATTGAGCATTCTGTGGTGTGCCCTTTGAGTCATCTTGGCTGAATGGCCCCTTCTAGGGAGAGCAGCTACAGTACTAAATCATCTCCATTTATAGACAGTTTCTCTAACAGTGGACAGATGAATATCATTTTGAGATGACTTTGTAACCATTTCCAGCTTTATGCAAAGCAACAATTCTTGATAGTAGGTCTTCTGAGATGTATTTTTTGCGAGGCATGGTCAACATCAGCAGATGCTTCTTGTGAATAGCAAACTCGAAATGTTTGAGTGCTTTTTATAAGTCAAAGTAGCTCTAATCTCGTTTTATTAATTGGATGCCAGGTTTGCCAACTCCTGACTCTACTTAGCTTTTGTTGGCGTCATTAGCCTAGGGGTTTACATACAGTACCTTTTACAACCTACACAATGAATGTTTGAATGATGTATTCAATATGTACAAAAACAAAACAATAATTTGTGTGGTTTGATCATCTTAGAAACAATAATAATAACAAACACAATCTGTTTTAAGACAAATTTATACATAAATGCAGGTAATTCCAATGGGTTCACATACTTTTTCTTGCCAATGTACTTGCTTGAATTCAATAGTGTTGCTACAGAATAGTAAATATGATGTAACCCATACAAGAGTTTCATTGAAATATTAAATCCAATTATGAATGTTCGTACACAGGGACTAAACTCTTTTTCTTCATTTCGGTTCGTTCTGAGCAGAAACTGTATTTTTTCGTTACGGTTCCGGCATTCCACAGCCTCCTTTCTAATTGGTAACTAGTTAGAATGAATTAAAAGAACGGTTCATAACGTTCTTTTCAAAATGACAGTACTGTGTGCTAAGAGTGGATATACCAGTTACAGTTGCAAGACAAACAAGTGAACTTGTCTGGAAAAGCAATCTCAAATAAGGAAATTGCCTTAACCAAAATAAGTGAAAATATAAGCAATTTATTTTTTCCCCCCATGTTGGAGAATTATCAGCACAAAAATCATAGTGAGCATAGTATACAGTAGCATATTAACTCAGCAAAAAAAGAAACGTCCCTTTTTCAGGACACTGTATTTTAAAGATAATTTTGTAAAAATCCAAATAACTTTACAGATCTTTATTGTAAAGGGTTTAAACAATGTTTTCCATGCTTGTTCAATGAACCATAAACAATTAATGAACATGCACCTGTGGAACGGTCGTTAAGACACAAACAGCTTACAGACAGTAGGCAATTAAGGTCACAGTTATAAAAACTTAGGAAACTAAAGAGACCTTTCTACTGACTCTGAAAAACACCAAAAGAGAGATGCCCAGGGTCCCTGCTCATCTGTGTGAACGTGCCTTAGGCATGCTGCATGGAGGCATGAGGACTGCAGATGTGGCCAGGGCAATAAATTGCAATGTCCATACTGTGAGATGCCTAAGACAGCACTACAGGGAGACAGGAAGGACAGCTGATCATCCTCGCAGTCGCAGACCACGTGTAAGAACACCTGCACAGGATTGGTACATCCGAATATCACACCTGCGGGACAGGTACAAGATGGAAACAACAACTGCCCGAGTTACACCAGGAACGCACAATCCCTCCATCAGTGCTCAGACTGTCCATGATAGGCTGAGAGAGGCTGGATTAAGGGCTTAGGCCTGTTGTAAGGCAGGTCTTTACCAGACATCACCGGCAACAACTTCGCCTATGGGCACAAACCCACCTTCACTGGATGAGACAGGACTGGCAAAGAGTGCTCTTCACTGACAAGTCATGGTTTTGTCTCACCAGGGGTGATGGTCGGACTCGCATTTATCGTCGAAGGAATGAGCATTACACCGAGGCCTGTACTCTGGAGCGGGATCGATTTGGAGGTGGAGGATCCGTCATGGTCTGGGGCGCTGTGTCACAGCATCATCGGACTGAGCTTGTTGTCATTGCAGGTAATCTCAACGCTGTGCATTACAGAGAAGACATCCACCTCCCTCATGTGGTACCCTTCCTGCAGGCTCATCCTGACATGACCCTCCAGCATGACAATGTCACCAGTGTGTGATTTCCTGCAAGACAGAAATGTCAGTGATCTGCCATGGCCAGCGAAGAGCTTGGATCTCAATCCCATTGAGCACGTCTGGGACCTGTTGGATTGGAGGGTGAGGGCTAGGGCCATTCCTCCCAGAAATGTCCGGGAACTTGCAAGTGCCTTGGTGGAAGAGTGGGGTAACATCTCACAGCAAGAACTGGCAAATCTGGTGCAGTCCATGAGGAGGAGATGCACTGCAGTACTTAATGCAGCTGGTGGCCACACCAGATACTGACTGTTACTTTGGATTTACTTTTGCATTCACGCACACAGCGTGGGCATGTTTGGACTAAACGTCAACGTCATCTGTGTGAATCATTTTATTTTAATCATTTAATAATTGTTTCATTCTTTTATTTTAATTATTTGTTTTAATTACAGATCTGCTTCTCAGTCAAAACAGTCACCATCAAATCTGTATTAATGCATCATACCTGACTTAGAAGCAACTGAGAAATGTACATTTTACCTCAATATATTTCCTTGCACCTGGATTAATCATACATGTATACACTTGTATGTAGTAATGTAGTTGTCTTAACGGTATTCAGCATGTCACAGAAGGCTACATCCATAACTTGCAGTTAGGCAAAGAAATGTGTGATGAAGCAGTTTCCTTCAGGATCAAAGCACATGTTTATCATGTTTTACTAAAAAGAGTGAAGCCCCATTTTTGGGGCAACAGGAAGTGGTGTAATTCCAAAATTTTACTGTGATAAAGCAGGTGATTTATCCTCCCAATGAGGAGGTGTCAGCAAAATGACAGCATCAGCCACAACCTGTGTGGAAAAAAAGAAGATAGAATGAAAGTGAATGGTGACTGAGTCTGTCATTCTGCCTAACATCTCCTTTTGTGTTCCAAGGAAGAAAGAGTACATCCAATGTATATCCAAAAACTGGATTTCAATATCAATACAGATTTAAACTGGTCAAATGTTCCAGGAATCTATGCACCACATTACAGGGAACAGACAGAGTTAAAGCGGTTGGAATTCCAGACAGAGTTTTCCCCAGAGACCAACTGGTATAGAGACGGACATTCCCTTTTGAGGTTAATCTGGTCCAATAATGCTCTAGACCACTGCCTCCATAAGCACTTCTAAATTACAGCCTTACTATTACATAGTCTGTGGGAAAAAAAGAAAACAGACGCAAAAGATCACAAATGTACCATGTCCTTATAAAACAGCTTCATAGAATTTAGGGAAGAGAGATATGCAATTTAAGGATTAGATGATCTACTACTTTTATTGAAATTACTAAACAGCCAAAGGGCCATCCAGGCTTTTGTATTGTTATAATGAGATGGATAATGATAAATCTGATAATAGATGTTTGATATTGTTACCTAAAAGCAGCCTCAGAACGAACGAACACACCCACACCCCTTAGGTGTGGGAGCCAAACCATCCAGAACAAAACTATTTATTTAAAAAAATAAATTCATGTTAGGTTATACATGTGGCTTTCTTTGGCCTTGCTCACAATTCTATTTCAACAGCACAATGATGAAATAGTGCGCCTTACATTACTGTTTGGTCATTTTTGACCAATTTGACCTTTGTTTTTGTAATAAAAATTGTTTCCTTCATCTGAATGGTACAAGGCTTGGTGACTTTTTCTACACTATCTCCAAACACACACACACACACACACACAAATAAATGCCAACTAGATTCTATGAGTCTATTTTTTAGACTAGTATTTAGTATAGGACTTCATTAAAAACTTCCTTCATTAAGACTTTATTCTTCTTCTTCGCTGTTTATTACTGTTTTTTATTGCTGTTCGTTATCTAGCAATTTTTATACTTAATTTATTGAATTTGAATTGAATTTGTAACAAAATGCTTACTCTTAGTCTTCTCTTTGTAACACCATGGTCAAGCTTGAGATAAAAAAAAAAAAAAAAAAAAACATAAAAAAAAAGCTAAACTTTGCTAAACAAATAATAGTCTTTCATATTATCTAAATATAGTATATCCAAATTCCTAACTTAATATTTAGAAATTAATTTTGTTACTACATTGGTCTACAGTGACTATGCAGCATGTGTGGATCGCTACAGCCATCTACTGATTATAATTGTCATTTCATATAAATGTACTGTATGCATGTATATTTTTTTTTCCAGCATATGGCAGCAGATGCACCAAAGACATGACACATTTAGATATTTTCTTATTTTTTCAGTTTAATGAAGTTTATGTTTTTAATTAAGTGAAAGTTATATAAAATGTGTTTAATATGAAAATAGTGTAATTTAGCTGTAAATTAGTTCTAAATACAATAAAATTCCAAAAGAAACGCAGAAGTTTGAGTGTTATTATTTTAGTGAAGTTAGTTCTATTATGTCTTTATAAAAAAAAAATAATAAAATAAAAATAAAAAAAATAATCACTGTATCCAATCAAATTTGACCGGGAATACCAAGAATGCCGGCCAGTAACAAAGACTGTAGAAGGGTTAAGACAATTCAGGCTGCTGATCGGACAGAAGTAGTAATAAGACATGCAAATACGAATAAAGAAGAGTTTATTTTGCAGAAAAGAAAAACACTGTTTGTTGAATGTCACTTTCAAGAGCTGTCTTTCAAACCTCAAAAAGATGAATCAACTTTAAATAAACACCCGTGCAAAATATATACCTGCATGTATAAATATACCCTAAATGTGTATAATCGAATGCACCCAACTGTTATGAAAGTTATAACAACAAAAAGGAGAATTACTAAGGCCATTCACTCTAATGAAAAATCTTCATACTGGGCCTCAGACGTGAATTCATCCTAAATATTTTGTTGGAACGCTAAAGTTTAGTTTGCGGTCCTCTGTAATAATAAACTGATTAATGACAAGAAATGTTTAAATATACAGGTAATTTTTACATTGAATTTGTACTTTCATCATCTCATACTTCTATTATTTGTGCAACCTTTTTTCCCCCAAATTGTATATACCCATGTTTCCTCTTTTTACTGTAGAGAGGTCTGAATATTGCAAATAAGTTTTGGCTCTTCCCCAGGGCCCAAACAGTGGAAAATATGACTGATGTACAAATAAATACTGTAACTGCACACTCAGTCTGTATGGGAGTGTGTGCAGCAGTCTAAATCAGAGATAAAATGTCACTCCTTGATTAACTGCTATTGTACTATACCGGCCACACCATACAGCCAACCATTCATAGCCTTCAAAAATGGGAGGATTTTGAAAAAGAAGCTGTAAGGTTTTTTGCAGAAGTGGAAAAGGTTTAATAAATCTATTTGTGTAGTGGAAGCCAGTCAGCATGAGACAATCTCTCAACATGCTAGAAAAACATTTAACATCTCTTTGTCTAAAAATGACAAGCTGAATGTTTGTAGGACATTAGCAAATGTTGAGGAGGTCACAGGAATATTCCTCCCCAGTATGCAAAGTGATTTCGATTCAGTCCATTTTTAGGCCTCAGTTTAGTGCCAGATGGCAATCAGCTTTTTGAGCAAATCATTAAACACATGACTCTTGTACATGGCTTGGTTTTCTGTGCCATCCTTGAAGTCTTTTAGTATCTTGACTGTCCTGATAAGCTAAAGTGCTTTGAGTGGCAGTACAGCTGGACAATCACTGCTTGAGCAGATCTTTCAGCACGGCACCACCGCTGGCTTCAGCAGATACTGGCACAGGTGTGAAGGTGGGCAGGGAGTCTGAGATGGGCTTCATAAGCAGGTGGCCCCCCGCACCTGGTGCGCTGCCTGAACCAGCAGGATTGAGGAAGGGTACGGCTGCAGAACGGGGTGCCAGGAAGGGGTTTGAATCCCCAGCACGCTTCCCTGAGCCTGAAACACCTGACAAAACATGAGCAGCATTAGAAACGGTCACAGTTACACAGTGTCCTAACCAGACGGGATGTAACAAGTTTCCAGCGACAAGCATTGTCTGTCAATGCTTAACGCAAAACAGCCAATTAGAACAGTGTGTGGATGAGTTCTCTGTTTGCGCACTCTCAGAGTACTGCACAGCTGAAGAGCGTAAATAGAACCATGTATTTTCATGACTTCTGTAATGCTTGTCCATTCGGCATCCTTTATATGATTTTTCCCTGTGGAACATGAGGGATTTGTCATACAATATCCAATGTTTCTAAACTTCTACAATCAAGCCTCGTCCATGTTTGATGTTTAAAAGGAGCACGGTTTTGGTCCAGTGGGCCTTATTTATAAAACATGAGCAGAACAAATGTGTGTAAATGCATTCTCCATTGAACTGAACAGGACAATTTATAATAGAATAATTTTACTAACAATTTGCACATAAATTTGTTCTGCTTGTGTTTCATGAAAAAGGCCCAGAGAGGTTTTTTATGTGGCATGGGCTACCCAGCACAATATCAAAAAATAATTGTAGTGCATTGTTGCTCGATGCTAGTTTGGATGGAGAATCAGATTACTAGGGAACAGATAACTTATCACTTGTCGCTTTGTTGCGTCACATCTGGTTAGGAACTGTGTTGGGTAAATTACTCAAAAATACTAATCCACTACAAGTTACCTCTCTATCATTGTAATAAGATTACTTTGCTGATTACTTCTCGGGAAAAGTAATCACAATACAAATTACTTTAGTTACTTTCCAAAATAATTTAATTAATTTTGCTCTGAGAAAACAGATTATTTTGAATTTGTATTGTCTCTTCAGCTGCCACAGAAACATAAACAGACATCCATATGAACATCATTTATTTTTACATAAATATTACTTTAGAATTGTGTAACCCATATAATGAATGTAATTAACTTGATTTACAGGTAATCTGAATGCAGAATTTAAATTGTAATGCATTGCACTACTTTTTTTTTTCCATTAAAGAGAAATTAGATTACAGTAACTAATTACTTTGTAATCAGAGTACACACAACACTGGTTAGGACACAAGTGTTTTACCTCTGAACTCATATAAAACAGGTCGGTTTTGTAATTAATAAAAAAAACCTTACTTGATTCATGCACACGGTCTCACTCACAACATGCGTTAACAGATGAGTTACAGGCTGTTCACACAGAAAGTGTATTGCGCGCGTCTGCGCTGTTTTTCAATTGTTTTCCTATGTAAACACGTGCTGGACGGACATCTTTGATGGTTGCAATGCGACTCGCCATTATAAAGTTAAAAAGAACATGCTTTTTTTTTTCTATGCAGCTAGAGACACCTGCGTTCTGTTTCATTTGTTGTAATGTGTCTGGATTGTTTTAACGTAGGTGTCACAAATATTCTACGTACTGAAATAATGTAGGCTGCAAAAAGGACTTCATGTGACTGTTACACATGATTCCAGATGATTCAGCACAAAACAAAGTTTCAGCCCTTGATAAACGGTAAGCCAGTGTTTCTTCACTTCTGCTCTGGTGAGCCTTGTTAAAAATGTGTACGTTTACTTTTACTATACCAGCATCAGAAATTAACTTTTACATTAAGGGGCAATGTTTACCCCCTGGATTTGATTTGTAGGGGAATTTTTTACCATAATGAGGGCACATGTTTTCTAACCATAAACAATGTCAAATTCTTCAATTCAATCTATTTATTAAAATACATTCTCTATCTGATTAATTATATCTTTTGTTTAATGAAATAACATGTAAATCTAACCTAGAAAATAATATTAAGAAATATACAGTTGAAGTCAGATGTTTACATACACTTAGGTTGAAGTCATTAAAACTAATTTTTTAGCCACTGCTCCAAAACCACCATAAAAAAGCCAGACTACAGTTTGTAAGTGCACATGGGGACAAAGATCTTACTTTTTGGAGAAATATCCTCCGGTCTGATGAAACAAAATTGAACTGTTTGGCCATAATGACCATCGTAATGTTTGGAGGAAAAAGGGTGAGGCTTGCAAGCTGAAGGACACCATCCCAACCGTGAAGCATGAGTGTGGCAGCATCATGTTGTGGGGGTGTTTTGCTGCAGGAGGGACTGGTGCACTTCACAAATAGATGGCATCGTGAGAAAGGAAAATGATGTGAATATATTGAAGCAACATCTCAAGACATCAGCCAGGAAGTTAAAGCTCGGTCGCAAATGGGTCTTCCAAATGGAAAATGACCCCAAGCATACCTCCAAAGTTGTGGCAAAATGGCTTAAGGACAACAAAGTCAAGGTATTGAAGTGGCCATCGCAAAGCCCTGACCTCAATCCGATAGAAAATTTGTGGGCAGAACTGAAAAAGCATGAGCAAGTAGATCTAAAAACCTGACTCCGTTACACCAGTTCTGTCTGGAGGAATGGGCCAAAATTCCAGCTACTTATTGTGAGAAGCTTGTGGAAGGCAACCCAAAATGTTTGAGCCAAGTTAAACAATTTAAAGGCAATGCTACCAAATACTAACAAAGTGTATTTAAACTTCTGACCCACTGGGAATGTGATGATCGAAATAAAAGCTGAAATAAATCATTCTCTCTACTATTATTCTGACATTTCACGTTCTTAAAATAGTGATCCTAATTGAACCTAAGACAGGGAATGTTTTCTACGATAAAATGTCAGGAATTGTGAAAAACTGAGCTTAAATGTATTTGGCTAAGGTGTATGTAAACTTTCGACTTCAACTGTACAAATAAAAACACAGAAGAACATTTAATACCCCAACATTTTGAATTTTGGGGGCATTTATGTCACATTTGGTAGAATTTTTGCCCAAAGCACGTTAATTTCTGACCCTGTTATGAATGTTGCATACAATGCATACAACAGCCTACTGCAACAAATTTACTTGCTTGGGGAAGAAATTATAAAGAGAGTGGGTTCGGGTCAAGTTCAGGCTTAAAATCTGATGGTATGAGTCATGTTGGGACACACAGTCTTGTGTATGGGCTTCATTTTAAGGCCCATGCAGACCTTTAGCGCTCATACCTGATGCAGGTGTGCTAGCAGTACTCCGGCCAGGTGGGGGCGCACTCAGAGGCTTGATGTCATAAACAGGGAGTTTAGGGGCAGGAAGTGCAGGACTAGACTCCACTTCCAGAAACTTCACAAACATCTCAGAGAATGACTGTAAAACACACAAGTGTAAGAGGAAGGTGCAAATTTATAATGTGTGGGCAATAAGTGTGTGTATGTGCATGTGTAACTTCTCACCGAATTGAGGTTCTGTGCATGTGTAGGTCTTTGTGGGGTGTTGGGGACACTCTGAACAGCTCTGCCACCAAGCCAGCTTGAGACCCAACCGGTCACCCCACTCTTTCCCTCTTCCTGCAACAACTGCAGGGGGAAAAAAAACAAACAGAGAAAATAGTCAGTAAGTCAGCTCTCAGTGGGGGTGTGTATGTGCGTGCGCGGATGTTTATCTCTGAGTAAGTGAAAACTACAACGTTCTCACATACAATCAAATGAGATAACTCAAAGTGCTTCAGCAAGCAACTGATACAGAAACTTTCCCTTAAAAGCCAGTGTCCTCAAAGAACTCGGAAGGGTTTAAACTAAAGCTTTCTTTAAAGTAGAACAATTGAAACTGACCCCAGTGTATTCCCCATGATGCAAACTCTCTCAACAAACTCAAATTTAAAATGTTAACAAAAAAAGGAGAGCAGGATTATTTTCAGTCTTTAGGGTTGTAAACACAGAGGTCTTGTGTGGAAAACGTAATGTACAGCATTAAGAAAACGATGTGAGAAAGGTGCGGGGAGGAATAAGGAAAGGCAAAAAAATTGGGTTGAAATGGAAAATGGATTGTATGACCCAGAAACACACATATATTTACTTTCCTTCTCTCCCTCTCTCGGGGCTGTTGGGTAACTGCTCACCACTGGCGGAATAGTTAGTGTGTCTCCTGCCAGACTCCATCCAACTTCTACAGGATTGTGGGTAAGGAAATGCTTTTGGTGCAGGGTTGGCATGGAGCCGTCATCGAATTCAGTCTCTGTCTGTCTTCCCGTCTCTCTTTTTCTTCCACTTCATGTCTAACTCATGATTTCTGCCTGTCTGTTGATCTCTCTGCCTCTTATTGCTTATTTTATCTGCCCCCCCTTCTTTCCTGTTCAACTAAATCTATCTTATAGAGTTGAAAAACACATTTCCATTGCAGAGTTTTCATACATGAACAACATTCTGAATATAAACAGTGGCCTAATATAATTATCTTTTCAGATTAAACATCATGTATTTTACTTTGTATTCTGCCATGCACGTTTGCTATCTTGCAACAACACAAAAAAGGTGAACCAAGACTGCCTGCAAAACCCTATTTTGTATTTTTGAGTTTATAATGAATAAGATATGAAAAACAAACAAACTATCATTAATCTGTTGGTGTGAGGTTTGACCCTTTGCAGCAAGGTTATATTTTACATAAACTTCTAGACAATTACAGCACAAATCATGATAGATGGAGGAACCCCATAGCGTTTTGATTGTGATCTTCCAGGATCACACCTAAAAGCATTATGGCCTTCCCTAGAACGAATGAAGTCACATCAAGCTTTATCATCACAGGTGATCAATCACTGTTATTGAGAAATTCACCATTCATCCTCTGTTTGTCTTAAAAAAAAAAATAAAAAAAAAAACACGGCCCAAAATTCAGCTCCAGCATCAAAAGGAAAAACAGCTATTCAAAAGAAAACAATTCAGCACTATTAACACTCAGCTAAATGAAGTGTTATGTGAACAGAGTTTTCAGGGCAGCTGATGTTTCATTTAGTACAGTCCGTTCTGACAAGAGCAGAGGTCTCCATACTCTCACACTGTCATCAAACAAAAGATGATTTGAAAAGTATGTGATTACAGACTATTAAAGGATCTGGCGGGAAAGAAGTGAACATCATAGAGGTCAAGTATTAAAGCCACACTTGTTAATCTGTCACATTTCAGGGGTGAAACAAGTACTGGAGAAGAGCCAGATTTGAGAGTGAAGAAAGGTGGTAGGAATTTCACAAAAGGGGTTAGATAGAAAGGAGGAAATGATGAACAGCAAAGGAGGCTGCTCCTCTTTGTTGACAAATTGGACAAAGATGTTTGATGATGTAAGATTGCAGCCACATGAGTGTGTGAGGGGGAATATTTGTGTTTAATCCAGAAATTAACGCTTTGTCATTATCTACCCTCATGTCATTCCAAACCCATTTGACATTTTTAAGACTATCCTGGCAACTCTTTTCCATATAATAAAAGTGAGGGGCTCTCAAGCTCCAAAATTACAAAAAAGACTCATGTTCTATATGGCGAGTCTTCTGAAGCTATACGACAGCGATTGTGTGATGAAACTGACTGAAATTCAAGTTGTTATTCACTGATAATCTGCGTTTCCACTATCATGCCAAATGAGGGCATGCCAGGGCAAGTTGCGTTCCCACTGTCACTTCCGAGGCTTCATCGTGCCTACTCGGGGCTTCCAACAGCCAAGCGCCTTTAGCCTGCCGATTACCCTTGGGCCAAAATAGGCCAATTGGGGATTGAGGCAGGGTCAATGTCAAAGGCCAAGTTTTGCTGAGCCAGGTCTTGCTTTCCACCAAGCAAAGACCAAATAAGCAAACAAACAGCAGCTGCAGTCTCCAACATGTTCATTTCGAGGGCTATCTCGTTTCCAGTCTCTGATAGCTGAGCTTGAGCTTCCCTCTCGCTTGTGAAATGGGCAGGGTGTGTGACATTGGCACGAGGGCAACGTATTAATGGTGTGTTTTAGGGCAACGCTGCAGGGCTATTGGTCCAATGGTGGGAATGCAGATTGATTTTGTTCTTGCGGCTCGAGGTCCAAGGCTATTGGCCCCGGATGACCAGTTGATTGCTCTGGCTCGCACTGGCCCGATAGTGGAAATGTGGTTATTGAGTCAATGAGCTGATTTGTGAACAAATTCAGTAAGGTTTTGTGAACTGGACTGATTGGATCGATAAAAGATCCAATTCCAAAGAGTGATTTATTCACTAATTGGACATTGCTACTTCTCATGAAAACACCAAGGTGAGATAGAGCGGATATCAAGACTTTCAGTAAATAACTTAAATTTTGGTCTGTTCCTTGTACAATTGCTATCGCATGGCTTCTGTAAACTTTTAGTATATAGCCCCCAAGTCATATGGACAACTTTTATGGTGTTTTTTTTCTATTATGGAGTTTGACAGCACCAGTCCACCTTCACCAGGATAAGGCCAAGATATTCTTCAGAAATGCACCTTTTGTGTACCACGAAAGAAATAAAGTCGTACAGGTTTGGAACGACATGAGGGTGAGTAAATAATGACATAATTTTCGGTTTTGGGTGAACCATCCCTTTAAAGTGGCTATGCAGGTTTACTAAGAGTGAATGCAGAAGGGAGAATAAAAAGGAAATCAATGGTGAGAGAGCTCTGCCCTACCTGGTCAACCCCATCTCTGTCCAATCCAAGCACATTACCCATAAGCCTCAGCACTTCAGAGCGCTTGTTTCGAGGGGTATGAAAATAACCCAGGTAAAGATTCTTCATCAGAACTCTGCACGAGGAGTTAATCATGTTAGTTAATGATATTTCACAGGAAATGTAAATAATATTTATATTTAAATAAACGAGAAATATGTTTTCAAAGCAGACTGTGTTTTGGACTCACTTATCCACTTTGCCTTCGGTGGTGTTCAGAAGGTTCATCAGTTTCCTCTGAGCCTCTTCCAACATCTCCTGCCTCATATCCACTGTAAAACGCATACAAACAAAGTGTGAGTATTAGTGGTTTCCAAAACTGCTCTCTCTCAGGTACTTCATTCATCATTATTGTTATAGTGAGGGTCATGACCAGAATATATGGCCGAAGAGCTCTGCAGATTCACATATTTCTACACATCCTCTGCCTCTTGAGTGTTTGTATACTAAATATTTTGGCTAATTAGATAATGCTGTTAGCTACCTTTAAAAGTGTAGTACTGTCAGCTCAGCTTCATTTAACAGATTAAATTTTTTATTTTTTTTCTAATTTAATCCATTCTGTAGAATTTTGTCGATTTCCACTCCAAATCAGTGCAGAAAACAAGAAATGTGTGCGAGTGTGAGATGCATAAAGGCCTTTTAAGAGAAAGCGGTATGACTTTGTTATGTTTTAATGCAAACAGTAGAGAAGTGTTGTTTGTATAGGACTAGCAAGTATGTGTGTGTGCACCTTAACATAAGCAGTAATAACAGTGTTATGGGGTTAAGTGGGTCTGGGAATGTCATGTAATAATAAAAGAGAACTGTGTGTGTGATTTGCTCTAAATGCTTTTATCTCACCCCTTTGCTGGTCCAGACCGTTTGTCGGTTTTTCTCCTGAGAACTGTTTTCCTCTGAGACTTTACCTCTAGAGACCACACTACATTAGTGAAGCGATAGGAGCGAGTGAAGGAGTTCCTGTCTGTGCTAAACACCCTGGAATGTCTGTCGGCTGCACTTGTGCTTTGCTAAGCAAAATGAGCCCATTCTCTATCATTCAGTCTACGTTCTCTTCAGTCATTTCTATGACAGATGCAGTAAAAATCCCAGCCTCATCCCTCACCCTCCTCTCCCTCTTAGACAGACAGCCCCATGTTGTTGATTTGGGGCCTGATAGAATCGGAGGGAGAAGAAAAGGACTGGCTGAGACAGTGAAAGAGAGAGAGGGTTAGATAATGAGAGACAGGGTAGATGGAAAAAGAGAATCTTTTTCTTCTGATGTGCCATAAAAATCACCTCTCTGACAGAGAGGTGAAGGAATGTAAAATATCCATACCAACTACAGACCTGGCTGCTCTTTTTCTCTCCCTCACAAACACACTGATATAGAGCATGCATGTTTCTTAATCCCTGCACAGGTATTAATAACAATTAAAGAGCTATATATAAATTAGAATGCACAATCTCATAGAGTCTGATATAATTTAGTGGATTAAATGTTCCTATTCCTATTGACGTTCGAACGTTTCTTTAGAAAAATGGTTTAAAGAGCCACATATTATTTTAGGTGCAGATAGTGTTTTGTTTTTTTTAAGTGCAGATAAGTTTTTATTTTTAACCCATTCATACGTACCGTCACACATATGTAACGGTTAATAACTGGGCCCCGCAGAGTAGTGTCACAGCCTGCAACAGCCAGTTACGTTACAAGCTGCCAGTTTCAAATCGGCTTTTGCGCCGACACAGGTTGAGCCGGTCAAGTGTATGTTCTTTATATTAGGTCAAATGGTTACTCATACAGTATTTTAAACCACAGAATAAGTTTATTTTATATACATACATACAGCCAACTCGTCACTAAATACCAAGGTACAAAGTTTACAGCTCTTATACGCACAGTCAGTGAATCAAACGCCATCTTCCTCCGATGCATGCTGCCATCTGTTCACATCAGTAGCGGTTGTCAAAGAAACAGCTACTCAAGAGTCTTTAAGCACATAATAGGTTTATTTTATGTAACAAACAGCCAAATTTTCACCAAAGTCTCATGATAACAGTTCACAGCTTGTATACGCACAGCCATCATATCTAAACGGGATCTTCCCATGCATGCAGCCACGTCTGCTGATTAGGTGCAGATGCGGTTTTCATTCATACAAACAGCAACTCAAACAGTCTTTTCAGGCACATAATACGTTTGTTTTCTGAAAGAGAAAAACTATCACAAAAGCACCAAGATAACAGTTTAAAACTCGTATACTCACAGATGCTGATCGAGTGTGATTATCCATGCACGCAGCCAAGTCTGTTTAAATTAGCGCTTGTCACACACACACAATGTCTGAGATGTCAAAGTGCATAGGAAAATCGGACTGCTGATATTATTTGTTCATTTGTTTTTACAGATATAAAAACGAAATAAAGCAAAAACAGTACAGCAGACATAACCCATTTGTTCACGTTTACTATATTTTACACAGTATTTTTTTTATGACAAGAAATCACAAATTAAAATAATACAAATAAAAATAAAATACTTGTCAACACTCTGCCCCCCTCTACCAGCTGTGCAGTGTCACGTGCAAAAATAATTCACTTCAGGGGCCACTGCAGAGGAATTTAGACCTTACTCATGAAAAGGTTAAGTTTCAAGAAAGTTATTTTGTAGGTACACGCCTTTTTTTCACAAAAGTGTCGTTGCACAACAAATGGAATGTGCACGGCCCAAAAAGACATACATAATGATTTTTAAGGCCATTCTCCTACTGGATTAGGGCTGTCTCGATTATGAAATTGAATGATGTTTAACTGTCAAAGAAATAATTATGACAATTAATTGTCTGTTTTAGTGCTTAAATTGTCATATTTAAAAAGTAATTTTTACATATTTAACTAAAATATACAAAACAAACAATAAAACAGGGATATAGGATTTCCTTTTAAGGCTTTAAAACTTATAAATGACATGAAAAATAATGTTTTAAATATCAAAATATTTCTAAATACTTAAAATATGTCTCTTTTTGGTCAACTTTAGTTTTGGTCAATTTTACATTTAGACTGTTGTTTCTGGAACTGATTTTTTTTAAATGTATTTTTTAATAAAAAATAAAATATACATTTTTTGTATATTTTTATTATATAATATTATGCAATAGTAAAATATTTCTGTCCTAATTTAATCACTTTTACACTTTATTTTAATGCTCTTTGATTTTATCACTCCACAGTCCACAGAAATAGGGTAAGCGTGCGTCTCCTCTGTGTCACTGCGTGTCATTAAAACATGTGTATGAACCCGATATGACCAGGAACATTTGCCATTACACAATCATTTAAAATGAAGCTGGAGCGCTTTGCATATTACTAAGTTTATATTTGTTCATTTCTATCTTTGCGGGAGTATGGCACGAGCCCTGCTAAAGGCGCATGCATCCGTGTGCTTAATAAGCGTTTCAAGCGCTCTTCCGGACAGAAGCTGCTCGGGCTGACTTCTGCTGTGCGGCTCAGTGATGCTCAATGAGTTCAACTGAATGATGGGATTTAAATAGTCACTTAAAATTCCCTTATTCGGGCATTAAAATGTGATTGGAATTGGAAGTTCACAATAATCAGTTAGATCAAAAAGCCGCGATCAGATGATTATTTAATAATAGCGACAGGCCTATAATGGATCAAATTGTTCCAATTCTGTCACTTTGGTTTCAGACGTTATTCTAGGACTGGGTAAAGAAACAGATCTTCTAACTAATCTTCATTGGATTGATCTGATATTAATTCTTAAAATACCATGATCAGTCTTTTAATCTAAGCCTTTTTATCTATGGATGTATGAAAAATTAAATCTGAATAGAATGAAATCAAGAGCATGTGAATCAGAATCAAATCAAATCAGTAAATAAGTGCCAATAACCAGCCCTAGTTTTTCTGTGGTTGTCCTTGATGTTATAATTCCCTATAAAAATCGTGACCTCTTCTTGGTGGTAGATCTTTGTGGCAGCGGGGGCGTGGTCAAGCATCTCTCCGGAGAGAGAGAAAGCGGTAAGGGCGCTTACACCTGAGCTAAATTATGTCTAACACCTGTCTCTAATTTCAGTGAGCACGGGGAGAGCGGCATAAATAGGGCCACGCAGCACTCAGACGAGAGAGAGCCTGGGCATGGACGATGAAATTATAAGTTGTTAAAATTGCAAAGCTGAGAGTTTATTGTGTAAGCTAGTTTGTGGATATTTTTAGACTGTGTTTTCCAACAACATAAAGCCCTGCGAGTGTGTATGTGCTGCAGTAAGAAAAATAAAAACGCCTACCTGAACCAGGAAATCTGCTTCTCGCCTCCTCCTTCCACTGAGAAGTGCTACACTGGTGCCGAAACCCAGGAAGGAGGAGGGATTCCCGTCGCAGAGTCCTCGACACTGCTGTCCACCCAGGGGAGCACCGCTGCCATCCGACGGGGGACGGAGTAGCCCGACCACCCGGACTTGGGGAACGGCCGCCGTCCGCGAGGCGAGTGGGGACGGGACTCCCTGACCGCCTGGGACGAGGGAGCCGCTGCCGGGGGCGGAGGAGTGCCCTGCCGTCCCCCGGGAATGCGGAGGGGTCGAGAGAAGACCGCCGTCCACGGGGGGAGGAGGGAAGCGACTCCCCGACCGCCTGGAGTGGTAGGGCCGCTGCCAGGGGCGGAGGAGTGTCCCCACGGGACGCCGGGAACGTGGAGGGGCGTTCTGTCCGCTGGGGGTTGGAGGTCTGACTCCGGTCCGACCAGGGAGGAGCGGCTGCAGTCCGCCTGAGAGGGTGAAGTAGTGATCGAGGACCACGTGACGGCGCATCAGAGAACCGGTGAGTTTCTTTTTCTCTCTCTCTCTCTCTGTCGCTCCATGTTGGCCTTTCAATCGCCATTCTGTTTTGTTGTTTTTCCCCTCCTGTCTCCTCCCAGGTCGAGGAAGGTGGGGATGACCCGCCGGCAGTCGGGGCATAAGGCACGCCCCCCCCGGAGAGGAAGGGTGGGGGATGTACGTCATGCCGGGGGCTCCCCGGCCTGAGGCAACGCCGGGAGGAGTGTAGAGCCGGGCTGGAATGAGACACGCCCGGTCCCCAATCAGCCTGATGGGGCGCGCGAAGGTTAAAGGCGGCCGGGGACGACAGTTCGAGAGAGAGAGAGAATTGCAGGCAGCTGTGCTGTGTGTTTTTGGTTGTGTGTTTTGTTTGGATTGTTTATTAAATTATTATTTATATTATTAAGCCGGTTCTCGCCTCCTCCTTTCCACTGAACCCCCTTACAATCTTTTTGTCAAGTAAAAGGTTTCAATTGCAATAAGTCCTTTAGGACACTGGTTTCAAAAACAAATGTCCTCATTTTGATCCTAGTTAAACAATGAAGGGAAATGCTGAGAAAAGTTCTCATGCATTGATTTCAACACTGCAGGGTTTTCAGGAAATTGTCCTGGTCTGGTTTAACTCTTGAAATTCTGTAAGGTGTTTAAGGCAGGCGGTGGCATTTTAACTCACCTTGTTTCTTCAGATCTTCTATCTGTTCCTCTTTGAGGTCCAGCTGGTCTGTGAGGCGAGAGGCTGATTCTAGAGCTGCGTTTGCTTCATCCAGATTTATCTAACATTGCACAGACAGAGATACAGAATTAAAACACACTTGTGTCAAGCACAGTGCAACGCAAGACAGACAGAGGACAAAGTGTGTATGTGTTGTACTGACCTGCAGAGCCGCTGTCTTGTCTTCAAGATTCTCTGCTTTCTTTCTCCACTCTGCCTTCTCTCTTTTGTGCTTTTCCAGCTCTGCTGAGTACATAGCTTTTTCCTCTGTAAGGAAAGAGACAGATATCAAAAAACATTTTTTTGATTTTCTCCCCAATTTGGAATGCCCAATTCCCAATGTGCTCCGAGTCCTCGTGGTGGCGTAGAGACTCGCCTCAATCCGGGTGGAGGAGGACGAATCTCAGTTGCTTCTGCGTCTGAGACAGTCAATCCGTGCATCTTATCATGTGGCTTGTTGAGCACGTTACCGCAGAGACATTGCGCATGTGGAGGCTTACGCTATTCTCCGCGGCATCTACGCACAACTCACCACGCACCCCACCGAGAGCGAGAACCACATTATAGTGACCACGAGGAGGTTACCCCATGTGACTCTACCCTCCCTAGCAACCGGGCCAATTTGGTTGCTTAGGAGACCTGGCTGGAGTCACTCAGCATGCTATGGATTCGAACTCTCGACTCCAGGGGTGGTAGTCAGCGTCTTTACTCGCTGAGATACCCAGGCCCCCCACAGATGTCATATTTTAAAGAATATGGACTTATTCTGGATTCCTCCCTTAACTCAAACATACCTAGATTTTTCTTTATTAAATAGTCTAATTAACATTTGTAATTATTGTCACTGACATCAAACCATACATGAAAGAATATATTCTTCAATCATTTTAATAAATAATAATTTTCTAATTTTAAACATGAAGTATGTAACTTCTGCACACCCAGATCCCACCCCAAACTCACTCCACTGGTTGAGCTAATGTTGCAGTGTCAGGCTGGTTGGGACAGAGCGATGTTTTGATTGTGGTACAGAGCTACAGACTTCACACTTTTTGAGAAAACCAGCCTATGGTTTACTTACAATTGTCTATGCATATTAAGCTGGGATAAGAGAAAACATCAGAAAAAAATTACACACTTCACCTTTAAATACTAAAGTCTACTCTCCCAAAACAATACAGTAAAAGTAACAGATATCAACATGTTTATTAAAATACAATTTCCCAAAGAATCTTCATTTTAAAACACTTGAATCTATAGAGTGTGGTGGGGAGTTTGTGCTCTTGCCTTGCTGAAACTGCTCTAGCACCATCTGCAGGTTAGAGAGTGACACTGCATACTGGTTGATTTGATTCTGAGCAGCCTGTAGCTGAATAAGAGCTTCATCTCTCTGTCTGACCACACCATTCAGCTGCTCTTGAAGAGACTCCACCTGCAGACTTGCCTGCTGACTACACACACACACACACACACACACACACACACACACACACACACACACACACACACACACACACACACACACGCGCGCGTAGACATTAGGGAGGCTTAATCAATATACCGACTACATTTGAAAAACATAATTTGGAGCGGACCCGAGTTTGATATGGTTCTTTGGTTGGTGTCAAAGTGTGAAAAGACACCAGCGGGGGCAGGGTGTGGAATTAAGTTTGGGTTTGGACAAAGAATCTGAACCAAGTCCTTGAACTGAACTCCCACCTTGCACTCTCCACTGCATTGGAGGACGATGCCAGCCTCTCTTCAAGGAGTGTCACTCTGCGTCTCAGCTCGCCCTCTCTGTCCTCGGCCGTCAGAGCCTCACGTGTGTACGAATCCTCAATCTCTAACAGGTGATTACGCAAACGTTCCAGCTCTTGCTTTAGACGCTGTTCCTTATCACGTGTGTGCTGCAGCTATGCACAAAAAGAACATAGGAGCGTGTTTGTGTGCATGTCAATGCTGACAGTAATTCACTTCTACAATACATTCATGTCTGCCAAGGGTATATCTTGGGTTCTATGCAATAGAGAAATGGAAGATAGGAAACATTCAGTCCAACACTACACAAGCACTTCCTAAAAGGCAGTAAAGCACCGGAAAGTGTAATCTTGGTCTCTGCTACCTCACTCTGCAGAGCAGATGTCTCCATCTGCTTTTGTTTGAGGGCCATCATCACTTGGTCTCTTTCCTGTTGAAACAACACTGCCTTCTCCTGCATGGATTTCACTTCATTCAGCAATTGGTTTAGCTCACCAGATTTACCCTACAGAACAGTAAGAAGGTGGAACAGATCACCAAATGTAAAATCAGAGCACTCCAAAACACATTTTACAACTTAAAGCGTCTATAAACATTATGCAAGTGCATTGTTGCCATTGCAGCTCATTTAAGGGGGGAGGGCGATATGTTTTAGTGTTAAACAAATAAAAATATTTACTTTTATAGTAGAGATTACAATTAGTCAGTATATAATGTTTTGCAACATGTCACGAAAAAAAAAAAATATATATTTTTTTTTTACTTAAATTCAAATAAAACCATTAAAAAAAAAGGTACGACAGACTCAGCAAAAGCTGTTAGAAACCTGTAGGTAATGACTGATTCACTTTTTTATGTATAATGGTCAGCCTATACAACTGTACACTCAAAAAAAAAAAAAAAAAAAAAGGAGACAAACCTGCTCTTTATCTTTTAGCATCTTCTCCATGGCAGAGGCCTTCTCGTTCACAGTACTGAACTGAAACTCTCGTTCTCGAAGCAACAGCGACACCTGCATGTTGGTTTCCTGCAGGGCGCGGAATTCAGTCTCTTTCTCACGAGCTTTTGCAGCGATCGCTTCATTCTCCTCCTTTAGCTTCTTCACGTCAAGTTCCAGGATCAGCGCACGCTCCTTCAGGTTCGTGACAGCCTGCTTCAAGACCTCGTTATCGTTCTCGCGGTTTCGTAAACTTTCTCTCACCTAGAGTGTACAAAACAAATACTTTTTTATTAAACAAAGGTTAAATAAAAAGAGTGAAACTCTTTCTAGAAAAAGTGCCTTAACAAAATAATAAAAATAACATTTTAAAAAATTAAACGTGTTTTTTTTGTTTTTTTAAAGCGTACCAATCAATGGTCTATACTAGACACAGAAATTAAATATGCAATCTTTGGAACAAAAAACAGGCTAAATCTAGCTCATGCTTCACTGCATGTTTTGATACAAAGCTGAGATTTTGCTCCCCCTGCAGGTCAATCTAAAGTATTGTACGTTTGGTAGTTTTTCCCATCACCCTTTCAAATAAACAAAATTGTAAATCCACCTGACTGAGCTGGTCTCCCTTGGTCTTAATGAGTAGATCTTTCTCTCTCAGGGAGCGCTGCAAGGATTCTAGCTTGTCTCGTGCCTGCTTGAGCTCCTCTACATGGCTTCTTTGCTCACTCTCAGAAAGAGATGCAGAATTCGATAAACGGTGGTTGTTTTCCTGGAGAGTTCTTATAGTGCTCTCCTTCTCTGTTAATGTTCTCCGCAATGACTGCAATTCCTGATGTTGACTCTCATCTTGGTCTGGTGGTGCTGCCCCCTTAAGGTTTAGAGGTGCAAAAGCCTGGCTGGCAGTTGTAGCAGCAACTTCTGGTGATTGCTTGACACTGTCTAGCTTTCCAAGGAGGACATCTTTGGTGCTGTTCAGCTGGCTGATGGTCTGCTGCACCTGTGCCAGCTCCTGACCCAACAATCCCAGCTTTATCTCTTTCTGCTCATAGCTCTGAACAAGTCTGGTATAATCCACCGAGAGCTGGGTGCTGCAGTCGCTGTCGGCAGACACCTGCCCCTGCAGCTTCAGCAGCTCCTCCTGCAGTTGAGCAGATTCATGCTGCATGTTCCTCACTGTCGTGATCACCTGCTGCTTCCACTCATCCATCTTTTTCACTTGCTGTTTGAGAGTGTCGCGTTCCTGTAGGACCTCCTCGAACTGGTTGCTGCTGATGCCCCCTGAACCGCCGCTCACAGAATCATTGCATCCAGATGTTTGGAGAACAGAGACCAAGGTCTGACATTTCTGAGTCAAGGCATCAATCTCGATATCCTTCTCTCGGATGATGCGGGAGAGGTTCTGAATAGTCTCACGAAACATCTCTTGACTGCCTGAAGGGTCGCTCATGGTGGAGAGCCGCTGGTTTTCTTGCTGAATTTTCAACAAAGCTGCTTCCTTGGCAGCAACAATGTCCATAATTCGATGGTAGTCGGAGCGCAGCTGGCTGTTCTCACGGGTTTTCTCGTTGAGCACAGCCAGGACCTGTTCACGTTCCACTGCATAGGCCTGCAACTGCTGCTGCAATAACACAACATCCTGGTTGTGCCCACCAGACACTCGAGCATGAAGTGCCTGGATTTCTAGATCTTTTTGCAGCACAATCTTTGAGAGTTTTCCCAGCTCATTTTGAGAGACCACAAGCTGATCGAGCTGTTTAGTAAGAGTGAGGTTCTTCTCATTTAGCTGGCTAATCTCTGTCTCTTTTTCCTTAATGCCTTTCACAAGTCTCTCAATCTCCACCTTGGAGAGGTCATGTTTCTCATTACCGTTTTCAACATTCTGCGACTGGGTCTTGTCCTCTTGTAGGATTTCTACAGACTGCATTTGACTCCGTCCCTGTGTGCTGAGCCCCTCCACTTCAGACAGAAGCCGTGTGATCTCTTCATCCTTAGCACTGATAAGTCTTTCATAATTGAGTGAGCTTTGGTCGAGTCTTGACCGCGCTTGCTCTAGTTCACTCTGTAGTACCTGTACAGAATGCTGGGACCGTAGTACTGTGGCCTGTTGCTCATCTGATACCGTCCTCAGAGCTTGGACCTCTTCTTCAAGTCGATCTCTTTCAGCTTTGAGCTGGTTGACCTCTGTCTCAAGCTCGGTGATGATATCTAGTGTCCTCGGCTCTGACATTGGCTGCGGTCTGCTTTGTTGGTCTCTCAGACGGTCAATCTCTTCCTTGAGATGGCTGTTTTCTTCCTTCATTGCTCCAAGCTGCTTGTCCTTCTCCTCCACTGACCTTCTCAGAGTGTCACACTCTTGTGTTGCCCTCAAGACACTAGTCTCTAACTCTTGTTGTTTTTCCACAGCTTGAGCTTTCAGTGTTTCAACATAGGTGTCCTTCTCCTGCAGAAGCTCTGTGAGCTGCTTTTGGCCAGCCACGGTGATGTCCAGCATCTCGCTGGTGTCTTTGTTGTCAGACACCATCTGCTCCATCTCACGCCTGAGCTCTGCAATCGTGAGATCCTTCTCCTGATTGAGTTTCACCATTCGCTCATGTTCTGTCTGCAGTGCAGACGCATCCATTGAGCGTGCTCTGCTCAGTTCGTCAATGGTATGTTGGTACTGCTTGTCTTGATCTGATAGTCGTTTCTCAGTCTGACCTAGCTCAAATTCTAACTGGCTCTTTTCTAATTTCAGGGCTTCAATACGAGTGTCTTTCTCCAGGGACACCCTGCTTAGAGAGGCCTGTACATCTTGGACCTGCCTTTCCAAATAGTCTATCTTGTCCGAAGCCTGACAGCTGTCTTCTTCCAATTTCCTGGTTTTAATTTTCAATTCAAAGTCTTCCGAAACTGCCTTCTCATAGGAAGATTTCACTTCGGCCAACTCCGTCCTCAAATCTTGGATCTCTCTATCCCTCGCCTCAAGTACCTTTCTGTGTCCCTCTACCTCATTTCCTCGCTCCCCAGATTGTTTTAACTCTTCTCGAAGTGCAGTAACTTCCGTCTCCCTTTCTTGCAGCACCCTCTTAAGGTCGGAGGAATTCTGTCGCAACTCTTTGCCCAGATCTTGTGACTTGCTCAACTTTTCCCTCAACTCCTTTACTGTGGTTTCCAGTTGCTGCTTGGCCATGTGCAGTTCATTTAAGGAGAAAGCACTCTGACTTAGCTTCTCTCCCTGGGCTTTCAGCTCCAGCTGAAGAGCCTGTCTCTGATCAAGAGAGGCAGTAAGATCTAACTGAAGACAGGCAACCTCTGCCTCTGACTGACTTTTCTGCATGGACAACTGGTCCTTAACTGCAATAAGATGCTGGAGAAAGAAAACAGATTAAGTACTCAAGATAGGAACATATTGTCTACTTGATTTGATTCTGCAAATCAAGCATACTAAAAAGATCCAATTTTTGCTATTAATATTCTGTCTAATAATTATGAAAACCTACATCGGTCTAAAGCAGTGTTTCTCAACCCTGTTCCTGGAGGCACACAAATAGTACATATTTTCAATGTCTCCCTTATCTGACACATATCTTTAGCTTGTTAGTAGAGACTCCAAGACCTGAAATGGATACATCAGATCAAGGAGACATCCAAAAGTTGTAATATTGGTGTGCCTCCAGAAACAGGGTTCAAAAACACTGGTCTAAAAGAGGCATTGTTACCTGTGTGGCCTCCTGGTTCTGCTTATCTAGTTCTTCCAGTTCAGCAGTGAGTGCCTCTACATCAAGGTTGGCCTGCTTTAGCGCCTGGTCTCGTCTGTCCAGCTGGCTCTTTAAGTCTGATACTTCCTGTACCAGTTCTTCCATATTCTCTGACTCACCAGCACTGTGTCTCTCCTCAGACAGCCTCAGTTTCTCAACAAGCATAAACTGAGGAGGATGGAGAAAAAAATATATTGGAAAAGTGAATGAAATGAATTTGGAAACTAAGCAAATATAACACTTTGCATGATAACAATCATCCTTTAAAAAGACAAACTGTAATTTCTGTTCAAAAACAAGAAATACATATTATTGTGTATAATATTGTTAATCAATATAAACCTTGTCTCTCTCCACTTCTTCCTTCTCTTTCCTGAGGGTGTTTATGATGGTGTTGAGCTCCAGGATGTCAGCATGTTCCACTTCTTCCTGCGGGCCACTCTTGAGTCAAAAGAATAAGCATTTCATAAACTGTGCTGAATGAAAGGTTGCAATACTACAATGTTTATTTGAATGTGTATAAACTGCTAAACTGTGTTAAGGAAGATGTCAGCAAATGTACCTCAGTGACACTCTTCAACCTAGCAATCTTTTGCTCTGCAGCTAAAAAAAATGCGAAAAAACCAAAACCAAATATGAGAGAGCAGTTTAAGAATTTGACATCCAACACCTTTGATAGATCATGTGTAGTAGAATCAGGGTTATATAGTGCCAATAACAAAAATTAATTGCATTTACAGATTGATTCAGGTGCCAGCTGAGCCATAATGATTTCTGGCATTCTGTATACCTGCCAAAGATTTTCTCAGGGTTTGTATTTCATTGTCCTGCTGGGCTTTCAACATAGACTTCCCCTCCTGTTCCTGGACTCGAGCCTGAAGTTCGTTAACAGACTTTTGAAGGCGACTGTAATTCTGCAACAATTCCGCATTTTCTGTTGTAGTGTCCTCCTTCTCCCGCTCTAGCTCGGCCTTATGACGCTCTACTTTCTCCAAGCAGGCCAATAGGTCACTGTATTTTTTGTGCTGAAGCTTCACCTCCTCTTGTAAAGACTGAATGGTGGATTGCAACTCTTGAAGCTTGATGGAGTCCTGCATTGTGGTTGGTGTGCTGACTGTGTTCGCCCCTCCTGCGGAAATGAGGAAAAACATTGAATGCCTATTATAAAGTAAAATTCTAACCATTCTAACAATCACTTAACTATTCAAATAAAAATGTATCCTTTGCATATGTTTGAAAAAGATCCTGACCTTTCTTAATGACCATCAGTGCTCCTTACCACTTTGAAGCTGCTCCTCAAGCTCTTCAATTCTCTCCTCATACTCCGCCAGTTCATCTCTGTGCCGTTTTGAGATATCAGCCATTTTCTGCCGCTGGGCATCCTGCAGCGCTGCCAGTTCATGCTGGTGCTCATCCACCTCCCGTGCCATTTCCTCTCTCAGCTCCTGATTGGGTCAGAGCACGTCAATCAGGTTTAATATAGAACCTGATTTCAAGCACTCACCAATAGGAAAGCTGTTAACTCTAACAGTTCATATGACAAATCAGTGTTTTTTCACCTTGATCGTTCTTTGCAGTTTCAAAACTTCACCCTGGTCTCCATTTCCGTCAGCTCCTTGTATCTTAGATGCCTAGTAAGTTAAAATGTAAAAAATAAATAAATCTTATTCTAGATTAATATTTCTACAATTATATAATATTTACAGTGTCGAAGTGCATCGAATAGTTAAAACAGAAGTGTAATTTCTGCACCACTAATGGCACCAAATGGAATTGCAATTTTTTTTTTGGTTTAAATAGTCCAAATGGGCTGGACATAACATTGGTTCAACGAACTACGTAAATTTGGGGCAGAATTACCTTTTTTACAAACAAAGGCAGTCGGGAGGACTATTTGAAATACGTTTCAAAACAGCCATTAAACAGTCATTTGAAAATTGCGGTGCCAATAGTGGCAAATAAATTACACTTCAACTTTAATAGTTGTTGGGTTCTATGTGCATGCTAGCAGACTTCTACCTGAGCCACTCTCCTCCAATGGGACACGTCAGCTTCTAGACGATGCACCAAACTGGACAGTCGGTTAATTTCCTGTTGTGACCACAGGACATCACTGATGTCCACCTCATCACCATGGAAACCTTGATGGACAGCTGAGGGCTGATGCAGGAAGGAAGACGAAGTAGTGGTAGTGACAGCAGTGGTGACAGGCAGTACAGCTGTGTCGAAAGAGGAAGAGTGGGTCGCAGACTGAGTGGAGCACTGGAGTTTCTGCATCTCCTCCTGCAGGCCACTTTGACGAGCTTTAAGGTGACTGATCTCCACCTTCACAACAACAACACACAAAATACCACATTATCACCATTAAAAACTAGAGGTTTTCAGGTAAGTAGTGAGCACTGCTGTTGTCTGTGTGTAGTAGCACTAAGGTAATTTTGAGTCCAAACCTCTTTCTGTTGCAGGAGAGTTCTGTATTCCACCGACTGCTGTTTGATCTGAATCTCTGCCGCCTCTAGTTTCTCCTCCAGCTCAGAGTTTATTCTCAGCAAGCGCTCATACTAAAACAAGTAAAAGCAAACACACAAACACAAAATGTTACTTTTACAGGTCTTAACAGTGGGTAGTGGAAAGCAAATGAGACCTGGCGATAAAATACTACAAATGGGTCACAATACAAACAAATTGCAATTTTTTATGTTTGTGTATTGTTTTTCAAAACTAATACATAGCAATCTTTTTTTCCCTCCCTTTTTCTCCCAATTTGGAATGCCCAATTCCCACATGGTGGCACGGTTACTCACCTCAATCCGGGTGGTGCAGGACAAGTCTCAATTGCCTCCGTTTCTGAGACCGTCAATACGCGCATCTTATCACGTGGCTTGCTGTGCATAACACCGTGGAGACTCACAGTACTGGAGGCTCATGCTACTCTCCGCGATCCACGCACAACTTACCACGTGCCCCATTGAGAGCGAGAACCACTAATCGCGACCACGAGGAGGTTACCCCATGTGACTCTATCCTCCCTAGCAACCGGGTCAATTTGGTTGCTTAGGAGACCTGGCTGGAGTCACTCAGCACACCCTGGATTCAAACTCGTGACACCAAGGGTGGTAGTCAGTGTCAATACTCGCTGAGCTACCCAGGCCCCCGCATACATAGCAATCTTTTATTCAGTTGTTTCTTTTTTATCTGCATTGTACTTCAGAGCTTTGCACAATTATGCTCTTAGTACCGAGTTTGAAAAGTGTAACTAAAAATGTTGAGTAACGTGGCTTTTCAAAGAATGTAAACAGCAGGAAACATTTGAGGCAGACTTTTCAAAAGTCAGGCACTTTACCATATTAAAACACAAAACACTGGGACTCGCGATTAAAGAAATGGATCATGGTGCAGCCCTCTACATTGCGAGTAAATTTCGCACTACGAGACCAAAAAACGTCTGTTATTAGCCACTGGCAAGTAAATATTAACATTTCACTCGCCAGTGATAGAGTTGTGTAGTTTTGAAGCACCGAGCCCCTTTTACTGAAAAAAAAAAAAAAAAAAAAGGCAGTTGATTAAAAAGCTGGTTTCAGCCTCGTCTTTCCTTGCATGCTGTCTCATGAGCGCGCAGGAAAAAGCACTTGTGTCTCATTCAGTTGAACTCCGATCATCTCAGGGAACCGTACCACGGACATCACAAGAGCAGCTCTCTTGAGAGCATGTGAAGATGAACCACTTCTCAAGCGCTCTGATGTGCACACCGTCTACAGAGGCTTGCGCCAAACTCCCACGAAAATATAAACGTATTAATTTTGTGAACGCAAAGCGCTCCAGTTTCACTTAACGGCCATGTAATGGCAAATGTCCATGGTCATTGTGGGTTTATTCACGCAGTGTTAATAACATGCAGTGAGACAGAGGAGATGCTCTGTTTCTGTGGAGATGATAAAATGCAAGAAACAGAATCTCAAAGTCTTCCTTCATGAGACTAAGGGCTTGTGAGTTAATCAGAGAGCCTTAAAATAATGTGTGAAAGTGAAGAAATTTATATTTTACTATAATATAACATAATATAAAATAATATAATAGCTATACAGGTTGGCTGGGTTACAAAAGAAGCAAAAGAAAACAAAACACTGAAACAGTCCAATGGATCAAAAGTAAATCAGACAAATAAGATATATTTTAGTTATTTAGACATATTTTGATAATTAAAATATTATTTTAAATTTTATATGTCATTCATACGTTTTTAAAGCCTGAAAAGGAAATCAAATACTCTTATTGTATTATATGACCCAAGCTAAATTTGTATAAATGACTTTGTTGTGTGCATGAAGCACACATAGTGAGTTTGTATGGTAATTAATAGTCGTGAAACACCTAAAACAGACAATTAATCATCATAGTCCTAAAACAGGCAATTAATCGTCATAATCGCAATTATTTGTTTGACAATTAAGTGTCAGCCAAATCTCACAATCGTGACCCCTAATTTCCATTATTAGGTTCCTACCTTGTGAATTGTTTTGTTAAAAATGTGTTCGAAATTTCAAACAGTGACAACAGCTTGTATCATTATTAAAAATGCGATTTCATGACATCATATAAATTGATAGAATGTGAAATTTGTACATTTTTAAAAAGCTAAAATGTGATTAAAATCAAAGCAAAATAAAAAAAATAAAAAAAAATTACAATATACTATATTGCGTGAATAAATATGAAGAGGCCCCCCTCTCTCAGTTTGCTTAAAATATTTTTTAGTTACATTATGCTTACATGTCGTCAAAAGTCTGGCGAGTAAAAACAAAAATGTACTAGCCAATGACGTTTCTTTCTCCAACATGATCGTAGAGGGTTGTGGTGACAATGTCACCAGGAGGATGTAGCTTGGGCCTGGATACTGTGTGCACAGTTATTCACCTCAGATTTTTGTGTTGCATTTGAAGTCTCCAGCTCCTGCAATCTGGAGTTGGACACAGTGGCAGCATCTGTAGGGAAATCAACAAGAACACAGTGCTAATCACAAAAGCTACAGTTCAAAAAAAAAAAAAAAGAAAAAAAAAAAGCTGAGTCCATCTTTGTTCATACGGCTCTAAATTTTTATATAGCAGCAACTCAATCTCAATTGTGAGCCATTCAGCAGCACTTTCTTTTTATGTAGATGATGATAATGCTGATGGCAGCTATAGCAGAAAAGCACTTCTGTTAATTGTCAAACACTTCCAACTCTTGATGAAGGTGATACACTGACTAACCACAAGACCTCACTGAATAAATAGGTTAAAGGTGAACAATCTTTGCCAAGTGCACACTGGTAAATATTCTGTTATGTTTTTTTTCCTGAGCAAACAGTCACACTATGCCTGTATGAAATGTTCATGGATATATTTTGGAGAGACGTGTATTCAGTCAATTGTTGGGCGACTGTCCCTTTAAATTCCAACATTCCAGAGAACAGGGAGAGTGGAGGCTCTAGTTCAGTTGAGCCTATTTTTTCGCAGCAGCTGCACAACAGGGGCATAATATCTAATCTATATGACTGACAAATACTGTGGAAGCAAAACAAGCAATCCAATAAAAATTATTTGGTGACATATTTACTACTGTCAACAATTTAATTAATTTATAAAACTTCAGCTCACCTGAAATCCAGCATGACAAGACTGATGTAAAACAGAGTTGTGCTAAACTCCTCTGCACAAAAGCAAGAGTGTCTTTCTACAAACCGTGAACTTCAACAGAGTCAGTGTACATCCAGAGTCTCATCACTACACTGGGCCATTAAGAAACTGACAGCTCACTAACCTCACAGGAAATTACTGAACATCTCTTTAAAACACAATTAAAGTGGTGTAGCATAGTGTTATATACTTTCTGGTTACAATGGCCTGACTTTTAGCCATCAAATCACCTTGTAAATTGCTTAGAAGCATCTGCTAAATGAGTACTTACAATTGTGAAACAAAACAAGTGATGGTTTCACTTCAATATGACCTTATCCAAAAGAACTTATAGAATACGAATGTCATTGACATTTTTATTCCTGTCAAAAATCAAAGACGGTGCTACTGTGAATAAGGTCTGTTCAAGTGATAGTTCACCCAAAAATGACACTTCTCTCATCATTTACTCACCCTCATGCCATCCCAGATGTGTATGAGTTTCTTTCTTCAGCAGAACAAAAACAAAGATTTTTAGAAGAACATCTCAGCTCTGTAGGTCCTCACAATGCAAGTGAATGGTGGCCAAAGCTTCTGAAGACATTGATTTAATCATTGGATTCTTCTTATTAAAACTCTTTTATGCTACCTATATGTGATTTTTGGAACTTGAAAGTTCTGGCCACCATTCACTTGCATTGTATGGACCTACTGAACTGAGATATTCTTCTCAAAATCTTCGTTTGTGTTCTACAGAAGAAGAAAAAAGTCATAAACATCTGGGATGGCATGGGGGTGTGTAAATGATGAGAGAATTTTCATTTTTGGGTGAACTGAACTAACCAATATTTATAGTGTGATTTGTCCTGTTTAGAAGCTCAACGGCCCACAGTCAATATGAACTGTTAGAAAATATTCTTTAAATTCTCCTTCTGTGTTCCACAAAAAAAAAAAAACAACCACAGGATGGGTAACTAATGACAGAATTATCATTTTTGGGTGAACTATTTCTACAAAAAGTTTAGACATGATGGTTTGATTTGGATATCTGATTGGATTGATACATGTCTTATGGGTTGGTCTGCTCTGCTGGAAGCTGGTGATCAAAGTTCTTTGTGTGTACTGTGTGTGTCCACTCCCCAAACAGCCAAAAAAGGGCATATTTACTTTTGACACCATCAAGTTGTTTATCTGTTAACAAACACTGGTAGTTATGTGTTTACATAAGTAATCAACTACAAGAGAAGACACAACAATGGACAACCAGAGACGCCCACCAAAGTAATTCATAAATTCATGCACAGAGGAAAATAAAGAAACTTCCATGCTCTGCTGCTATAAAATCATGTGCTTAACAAACTACAACTGCATATCTAAAGGGGATTCAATGTCTGTATGCAAACCTCTGACTCTGTCTTACAGTAATGACTTCAGCACATTTTTGTGACATTTATCAACAAGGAAAACTTTAAGGAATCACATTTATCCAGATTTTAAAGATATATTCATGTATATATATATTCATGAACTAATCACTAATCATGATGACAATCATTTGTGCTCACCATATGTACATATTGCATAATGACATTTCAATGTCATGGGTAAACCACCAAAATCTTATTCTAAATGACAAAGACATGCTCAATACATAATGCACAAAATATCAACAACATCAACAAAATAAAATAAAAAAACACACTTGATTTTATTGTCTAAACACTTTAAAAGTTGCAAAAAAGCCTGTATGGCAACTGATATAATTCACTTGGCTGATATGAACTCACCTCCTACTTCCTCGGCGCTTTCCAGTAAAATATCTTTGGTAAAATTAGAGATCTGCCCGGTAAACGAAGACAAGCTTCCCCCGACCTGGCCGAGACTCTGACCCAGGCCGGAGCCCAATCCTCCCAGCCAGGAAGACATGACGAACCGTACCGGATCTAAACTTTAATCACCGAACCGGGCCTTTCACAAAGACACACAATATATGGACACTATAGACCCGAGTAAACGAGGGAATCATGTACCCAAAATAACTAATAATAACTACTGGTTTATTTTTAATAGGTTTAATAAATCTAAATCAGTAGTGGGTCCGGATCCCAGCTGTTTAAAGCACCATGACATAAACAAAGACGAAACGCCGGATTATACTCGTAGAATCCACGGGAAATACGAAGAACTGGTCACCAGATTATGTCGACATATTGTCGGGTGTGTTTCGGGTTCTGGTTTGTTTTGGTTCGCTGTATTTTTCACGCCGATAAAGTGCCAGCTCGACCGTGGCCATCACAGCCGGACTGATCATCCGTCAGAGGGGACGTGGACAGCAATGAGGAATTGTGGGACGGTGGAGGACCAACATTAATCCAGCTCACACTTCACACGGAACCACAGCGACGCCACTGGACAGATAGAGTATTGCAAACATGTAGAGTACAGCACTGTGCAAACGTTTTAGGCAGTTGTGAAAAATGTTGTCTAGTGATTACGTTTTCAAAAATAATGCCGTAAATACTTTTTATTTATCCATTAATTTCATTGCAGTAAACAACAAAAAACAAAAACAGAAAACAAAAAACTAAATCAATATTTGGTGTGACCACAATATGCCTTTAAAACAGCACTAATTATTTTAGGTACACTTGCAGTTTTTCAAGGTTGTTGGCAGATAGGTTGTTCCGAGCATCTTCAAGAATTTACCAATTTTATGTATTTAGGCATAATTCATTTCATTTGCTTCTGTCTCTTCATGTAGTCCCAGACTGATTTGATGTTGAGATCCGAGCTCTGTGCAGGCCATCCCATCTGTTGCAGGACTCTTTGTTCTACTTCCATTATATTCTATTTGCAAAGTGAATGTTGCTCATGAATTTGTTACTGTATCTTTCTATATCTTATATATATATATATATATATGGGACAGCTGGGACAACTGAGATTTAATGTCTGTGTTAATATTTATTAAGATAAATCAGCTTTACAGTGTGATGAAATACAATGTTGTTTACTGTAACAAAAATAATCATGATTAAATCTGTGTGAAATAAGAGATTAATAAAACAAATTCTTAATTAAGATTCTTAATAGAGTAAAACCACACCTTTTAATTACACCTTAAATATTTCACTTTGTACTGCTCTTAACACTCACACCACACTTTATTGAAAGCATTCAATCATGTATTTGTGCCAAGACAGAAAAGAGATTGAGGGGAAGAGAAAGAGAATGAGAAAAAAACTGCCCCATGGCATGTCTGTGCAAATTGTTGAGCTCAAAGGTGAATGCATACTGAGCAACTGTACAGCAGCCTGAGAGCTCCCTAAATTTAACCTTTATTAATCAGAAACAGATTATTAAGTATTATTACAGAAAGTCCTTTATCTCCCATCAGGATGATTGTGGTGCATCTCTGGTGTGTACGTCAAAAGCACAATCATTACCCAAAGGTGTAGTAGTGCCTGGAGAGAAAAACCAAAATTCAAACAAATCCATAAACAATCTATAAACATTTGATTTTTCCCTAGAAGTTTGACTTTTAACTTTAAAAAAGTTAACTTTCAAACATTACTTGATGCGCTGTGAAACTCACCATATAAATAATAACGAAGACCCTTGCCATGGGATAACGTCTGAGAAAGATTCCAAGACGTATACTGGAAGGATAAAGGCAACAGCATAACAGTGTAATAAATTTTCGGTCAGAACACCGTAAAAGACATTTAGTATAAAAAAGGGTAACACTTTACAATACGGTTCCATTTGTTAACATTAGATAATGCATTAGGTATCATCAGAATCAGAATGAGCTTTATTGCCAAGTATGCTTCCACATACAAGGAATTTGTCTTGTTGACAGAAGCTTCCAGTGAACAAACAAAACAACAAGACAGAGATAATAAACAAAAATAGAATAAAAATAAAGAGCGAACAGAAATATAAGTATATATAGAAATACACAATAAGACAAAAATCTGTTATATACAGTGAAAGGGAATGTAATGCAGAAGAGGTAGGATATGTTAAATAATATAACTGACTAGGCAGTTTATTGCATGTAATTATAGTATAGTTTTAACTGTTCATGAGATGGATAGCCTGAGGGGAAAAAACTGTTCTTGTGCCTGACGGTTCTGGTGCTCAGAGCTCTGTAGTGCCAGCCAGAAGGCAATAGTTCAAAAAGGTAGTGGGCTGGGTGAGTGGGGTCCAGAGTGATTTTTCCAGCCCTTTTCTTTACTCTGGGAGTGTACAGTTCTTGAAGAGAGGGCAAGGGGGCAACCAATAATTCACTCAGCAGTCCGAACTGTCCTTTGTGGTTTGAACTTTGTCCTTTTGTATCATGAACTAACTTTGTTAATGTTAGTTAATAAAAATACAATTGTTCATTGTTAGTTCATATTAGTTCATAGTGCATTAACTAATGTTAACATATACAACTTTTGATTTTAAAAACATTTTACTATATGTTGAAATCAACAATCAAGATTATTAAATGCTGTAAAAGTATTGTTCATTGTTAGTTCATGTTAACTAATGTTAACAAATGTAACCTTATTGTAAAGTTTTACCAAAAAAGGTATTCAAAGGACTCGTCACCTGAAACGGTCAATGGTGCTGGCTGCCTTACGGACCTTCCCATACACTCCTGTACCTGGGCCATCTGCAGAACTAAACAGGATCGGTGTGTTCCTCTGCCTAGCGCCTGTATACACAAAAACGTTCAAACAGAATAAAGTTAGATTGTCTGACTACAACTTTTAAAAACTAAATTGTTCCACCCTCTGAATCAAACAGGTAGTATCGGCACAGAATAAAAAGTGGAGATCCTCGAGCTCTGTTAGTCAGATAAAATAAATAAAAGTATTTATAATGTTTGCAAAATGGTTAAAGAAATTCTATTCACAGCCCTTGTAACCAATAGAACAGCTCCAACACAATATACAGGCAAAACAAGCTTGGTTTGATTGCTCTAACCTGGACCCTCCAAGGCAGCCATGTTGATATTTGAGCTGCTGTTCTGACCACCCTGCAGGTTCTTCAGTTGCTGTTCCAGCCTCTCCAGCTGAAAGACCAGTGAGTTCTTCTCAGTGCTCAGAGCTTCTAACATGGTCTGCTTCTGAATCAGGGTTTCTGTCAGCTGGTGCAAACGGCCCTCCAGCTCCGCCTGACTGCTGCTGCTCAGAGCCTTATTGGTCAGCTAGCAGAGGTGAGTGTAAAACATGTTTACAAATAAACTAGCATTGTACAAAATTCTGAAAACTTGGAGAGGGTGGACAGAAGTTTCTTTTAAAAGAACACTTGATGTAAGAACCCTAATTGCTATATCTTTGAAATTTAAAAAATGTTTTATCCACATCTTTTCCTACAAATATGTGTTTGTGGTACCTGGTTTCTAAGCTTCTGGATCTCCTCCTCTCTGTCTTTGACGCGGCCCTGTAGGGTGATTTTAGTACGATGATGCTCTTCCTCAACATACTGAAGTTCCTGCAGTAAAAATACATAGATTTTCACTCATTACTCATCCTACTTAAAAAAAAAAAAAAAAAAAAATTAAAAACAATATAGCCAGGGTTCCCACCCATTTGACCAATGAACTTTCAAGACTTTTTCAAGCATTCATGATTACTAGTTGAGGTGCACCGGTATTAACCAAATTAAAACCATTGGTTATAAGCATGAAAACACAGATATGAAAAAGCGATAGTTTATAACTAATTAGTAACACACTTTGTAAAAAAAACTCAAATGCATTTGTGATTTCAAATGCACAATCCAGAAATAATAATAGCAACACTACGTAGAAGGGTTGGCACTCCTAAGAACATGTAATAATTAGTTTTTATTCTGTCTCGTTCTCAAGTTAATACGGAAAGAACACCATAAATGGACATGACAGTTGTGAAAGCACACTTACCTATAGGCTACAAGATGAGGGAAACCATCCAAAACACTTTGAAACCAGCAGACTTTGAGTTCTGAGATATCGGTATGATATCCATTAATGGTGCATGACTGATTGAATTAAGATTTAAATTGCAATATGGCTTTGTGCAATTACTAAACCTTAAAAGGCTGCATTTAAAGCTGCAAAAACAGAAGTCCATTTTCACATCACTCATCATGTTATCATATTTAGTCATTTTTGTATCTCTTTATCTTGTATGTAATTCCACAGTGGCTCTCTTTGAAATGTTGACCTGTCATATGTTTAACAGATCCAATGTACAATGAAAATGTATTATTGTTAGAACAGTGAAAAGCATTCCGTTTTAGCATTCCTAAGTAAAACAGTGATCTGATGACAAAATAATGTAGGTAAGTTATCGGTGCTTCCCTAATTTCTAGCTAAGCATTTTTATAGAGATGCCACTTACATGAGCAATTTATAGCTGATGGAGAGCGCACAGACAAATTCATATTGTCTATAAAAATATTCTAACACCTGACATTTCCAGGCTTGGATAACTCAATTCTTTAAATTCCCTGATAGTTTCAAGTTTTCAATGAATGCGTGCACAGCAAAAAATCTGGATGGCGCTACATCCGCCAATGCTGTCTTCTGTCTTACTCACATACCTGTTTGGATCTCTCCAGCTCAGCCTCTATTTCCTGTTTGGCTCTGATTTGCTGGGCATGTTGTTCCTGTACATCTGCCAATTGTTCTCTCCAGTTCTCTGTCTCCGTGAATGCCTGAGTTTCCAGATCCTACAGGACACAGAGGATATTTGTATTTGTGTGTACTTATCCCTAAAATCTGCATTTGTGAATTTTGTAATATGTGAGAGCATCTGTAGTACCTGTATCTCTGTTCGTAAGCTCTGTATTAGGGACTGTAGTTTTTGAATCTCTTCTCTTTGCAGTTCTTTCTCATGTCGTAGCTCCTCGAGTTCGATTTCTGCCCCAGACCCCTCCAGGACCTCCAGACCTGAGCCCTCCTTCAGACTGCTGATCAGCTTCTCCTTTGACTGGGGGAACAACACACACTCATTATCCTTCATATACTTATCAAACAGGGATAAAATATTAAGAAAGTAGTAGAGAATGAGACCTGTAATATGCGTGAGGCTTTGTTTCTGTAGTCCTGTAGCTCTTGTTTGGCATACTCTGTTGCGGAGCGGGCGCTCTTGACCTGCTGCTGAAGTTCCTCAGCTCTCCGTTTCTCCTCTGTCATGCGACGCTCTGCACTCATTAACGACTCTGCCAATGTCTGCCGCTCTGCCTCCACCTTCTCCATCCGTACTGCAAACTCACTCTAGGAGATATAAAAGCGTTAGTATGATTTACAAGGTCCATCATGATCTTTAGTTGGCATGTGGACGTAGATGATTTTTGTCTCTCTGATCAGAAGCCAGTTGTCTTTTATTTTCCGAATTGTCTAACTAATTCAAAGCCGTTAGGCAAACGAGTTTGTTCCATAATTCCCTCAATAGGTAGCAAATTCTCTGAGGCATATAAATATTCCCCTCTGATTAATACAATCGAGTCACCGCCTTTTGGTTTGGGCATAAATTATATGGTATTAATGTTTAATTCCTCATGCATGGCTATTAGGGACAACTGCGCTCCTTTTCAAAACGTAATACCTAAAACTAGACCCCAGCCATGGCTAAATGATGGTACTCGCGGGCTCAGGAAATGGAAGAAGGACAGACTCCAAGTGTTTTATGACATGTTAAAAGACAGCATGATTAAATATCAACAGTCTGTTAAAGTAGCCAAGGCAAAATATTTTTCGGATATTATTAAAAAATAATTCTAGTAAGCCTCAAGCGTTATTTAGCACAATAAATACTTTGCTAAATCCTGTTATTAGTACTTTTCCGGATATTAATTCTGAAGCTTGTGAACATTTCTCAGAGTTTTTTATTGATAAAATTGCTGTTCCCAGAGATAGCATCTCATCTTCCGACCATAACAAAGACCCCTCAAATCCCCCTCCCTCTGCTGTCCTTTTTAGTGAGTTTGAACCAGTCTCAATATCCCATTTAGTGGATTTAGTTTTGCATATGAAGCCTGCGCAATGTTCTTCAGATGTTGTTCCTCCTTGCCTCATCAGCCAGGTTCTAGATATAGTTGGCTTGAGTTTATTGTCAATAGTGAATTGCAGTCTGGCCCATCTTGCTTTACTAAAAAAGCCCAACCTTGACCCAACAGCATTAATAAACTATCGACCTATCTCAAAACTGCCTTTTCTATCAAAATTTTCAGAGAAGGTTGTTTACCATCAACTCTCTCCTTTTTAAATGAAAAATAAATGTAAATAAATTTAAATCAGGGTTTAGAGCACAACACAGCACAGAGTCTGCACTCTTATAAGTATTTAATAATACTATTAAATTATTCATTAAGTATTTAATGACCTGTTGCTGGCTGTTGATTCAGGCAGTCATGCAATTTAGTTCTCCTTGGTCTCAGTGCCGCGTTCGACACCATAGATCACTAAATCCTTTTGAGGCGCTTAAGACAGTGGGCAGGGATTCAGGGGACTGCTCTTAAATGGTTCTCCTCTTATCTTAAAGATAGGACATTTTCTGTTGAACTAGAGGACTTCTCATCCTCCCCGGCTCCCATTACCTGTGGGGTTCCCCAAGGCTCAATCTTAGGCCCAGTCTTATTTTCTTTATACATGCTTCCTTTGGCCCAAATCTGTCAAAAGCATAATATTTCCTATCACTGTTATGCTGACGATACCCAGCTTTATCTTCCTTTAAAGCCTGGGGACAAATCTGCATTAGATTCCCTTATCTGCTGTATAAATTATATAAAAAAGTGGATGGCAATGAATTTTCTTCACCTAAATGAATCAAAAACTGAAGTGATGGTGTTTGGTCCACCTGGCTCTACCAAACACATGATTAATGATTTAGGCTCCTTTGCTTTTAAATTACACGACCAAGTTAAGAATCTTGGAGTAATTTTTGACCCTGATTTAAAGTTTGATAAACACATCAGTTCTGTGGTCAGAGGTGGTTTCTTTCAATTAAGGAACATTGCGAAATTGAAACCTTGTCTATCTTTTAAGGACACGGAAGTTCTTATACATGCTTTTATTTCTTCAAGATTAGATTACTGCAATTCATTGCTCTGTGGCATTTCTCATACTTCACTGTCACGTCTGCAGTTAGTCCAGAATGCTGCTGCCAGATTACTGACTGGGACCAAAAAAACACAACAACATATCTCCGGTGTTAGCATCTCTTCATTGGGTTCCAGTCAAATTTAGGATTCAGTTTAAGATTTTATTATTTACTTTAAGGGATTACATAGCATGGCTCCTCCCTATATTACGGATCTCCTTCAGCATCACACACCTTCTAGGCTATCAAGGTCTTCGCGGAGTTTACTTTTAATGATCCCCAAGTCCCGTCTTAAGATCAGGCCTTTTCAGTGGCAGCTCCATGGCTTTGGAATAGCCTTCCACTACATATCAGGTCCTGTACAACAGTCAATGTTTTTAAATCTTATTTAAAGACTGACCTTTTTTCACTTGCTTTTAACTGTGCTTAATGTGGGTTGCTTATTTTATTATGTGTTATTGTATTTTCTACATTCTGTATGTATATGATCCGTTTATGCTATAATGTGAAGCACTTTGGTCAACATGTGTTGTTTTTAAATGTGCTATAGAAATAAATTTGATTGACGTCAACTGTGATGTGTTTATCTCTAGATGATGGCAAGATTGTCAGTAAATAACAACTTTAATTTCAGTGAGTTCCTCACATAAAGCTATGTGGTTCCCTGTGTGTGTCTGCATGGCAGAAAAGTTGTATGCAGTGTTGTAAGTTAATGTGTAGCATCTATCTGGAGTATGCATGCATATGTGTGTGTGTGTACTCACCTGCATCTGTCTGTAGCTCTCCTGCTCTCTCTTAAGAGCAGCCTCTGCATCTCTTCCTCGGTCATGTAATGTCTGTAAAGCCTGAGACTGAAGACTGCTGCCCTCACTGTGGTCATGCAGTATCCTGAAACACAGGATATTGTTTATTCACAGAAGTGAAGGTATTGGAGAAAGCTTAGAAAAAAAAAAGTCAAATTTGGGCCTTGTAGTAATAGTTGATTGATGAAGTTTTTTTAATGGCTGATACAGACACTGGATGTCTACACATTTTGAAACTGGCAAGGGGGATGTAACACTTATGTTTATCGCCAAGTGGACATGATTATCGCCCGATGCCACATGACATGTAACATAAAAAGTTCTCTAAACATGATCAATATTTTGTATCATCATTCCAATAAACAGTTTCTCATCTAAACCAGAAGTGTTTTTCAGTTTTCATGAGTTGTCACAGAGTCCCACCTGCTCCTCTCAATTTGCGCTTCCTCAAGCGCAGAACTTCGGGCCTTCAGTAGCTGATCAGCCTCATCCAGTCGCACCTTCAAGACTGCCAGCTGACCATCTTTTGCAGACAGAGCTTCTGTGAGGTCATCAACCTGCGCACTCAGCTCTCGAACGGTGCGATCAACGTGAGACTGGTCCGAATTCCACTTGTCAGCACGAGCTCTCGCAAGGTTCACTTCTACAAGCATGGAGGATAAACTCATTTAAAGTCTGTTTTTGTTTCTGTGCTCACTTGTAATGTTAATCATAGTATACAAGGTGTTTGAATTACAATTTACAAACACAATTCAGGTCTACATAAAGTTCAACAGACACATCAGAAATCTCTCTGACTCACCCTCCTGCATGTTTTTAGCTCTCTGGATTAGAGAGGCCATCTCCTGGTTGAGAGAAGACACTTCGTTGCGCAACAGCTGGTTCTCGAGACGAAGATTAGAAATGACCTGCTCTTGGCCCTGTTGCTGCTGTTGCAGCTCTTGAGGTGGGATCTCCAGTGCTGCCTGGGGCTCTGCAGGAGCATCCAGCCCTGAGTTCAAACTCTCTGGAGCATCAGCTGGGAAGGAGACATGGAATGAAGTGGTTCAAAGAGAGAGTCTAAAAAAGTAGTAGTTGTCTGGATATATCAAACTTTATTAAACAGTCATGGGTCTGTCCTACTGAGGTGTGAACCTGCAGCTTTTATGTTAACCATTTTCCATAAATCAGAGTGCTATCACACTCAAATCCTCTTTAAATGAACCAAACTCAGACCACTTTAACAGGACAAAAATGTGAACCAAGTGAAAAAGAACTCAGTTCTCTTTGCATTTATACTGTCCTTGGCCTTCAGCCTCCTGCTACCCCACGTACACATCGGTGGATGTTGTATTTTAGCTTCGCTATACGCAATGCATAATTTAAATGAATTTAAATTGATCTCAGTTCATAAGACTCTGGGTTGTCATTAAAGGGTTAAACTTTCGACAGCGGAGTTTGTCTTTGGGAGAGACGCAAACAAAACTACATCTGGTGAGAAGCCTAACTAAGTTTTCACATTGCAACCTGTTTGAGTCAAAAGATTAGTCGCCAGTTTCATCCGACATGCCATTTTTTAAATTTGAGCGATTTATCACGAAATGCCACGATGCTCAACACAATGTACTTCAATATGTACTTTAGCGCATTTTTTCCGTAGAAATCCTATATTTACATTTTCACATTGAGAATCAATGGGTTCATCCAAAAGCTGGAAAATGTTGCTTTCAGAGGCTTTACATGGAGTTAGGATAAAATAAAAAATAAAAAATAAAAAAGTGCATTAAAAACTGTTCTGAGACCAGTGCAGACAGACAGCAAACCGGAGGTTAAGTCATTCACTAAATAGGGAGCAAGGGAGCATCCTGTAGCTGCATTCACTCCTAAAATCCGACCAAAAGTTCAGTTTCAGGTTGCAGATGATGTTTGGATCACTCAACATGTTTGGCAGACATGTGACAATGGTAATCAGTAAATAGATTCAGAATTTATAATTGCATTTCACCATGGTAGGCACTGATTGGATGATGCTGGCCATTACTTTGAATCAGAATTATTTATGCTCATTTCTGATGTAATGTCTGTAACATCTAAAACACATGAATAACCAACAT
This sequence comes from Myxocyprinus asiaticus, assembly GCF_019703515.2. Taxonomy (NCBI): domain Eukaryota; kingdom Metazoa; phylum Chordata; class Actinopteri; order Cypriniformes; family Catostomidae; genus Myxocyprinus; species Myxocyprinus asiaticus. The sequence continues at coordinate 15,897,361 of NC_059364.1, read as the reverse complement.
CCTGGAAACATAATAAACATCTGGATAAAAAAATGTTGCCATCAATTTTTAGGAAAACTATTTGCTCTAGAAAAGTTCTTGAAAATACACACAGCAGTCATGCTCGGGTCTCAGGAGGTTGAAGTGGCCATTTGACCAAGTCTCAGACCACTTTTCATTTACACTGTTGTTTTTTTGGAACCTTGACCAGTTGAATATAACATTAATTATAATATTAATTTATCTTCATATTATTGTTAAATTTAATATTAGGATATTATTACACAACAATAGTAATCCAAAACTGTCCGAGTTAGAAACATTACATATAAGTCATAATTCTTGCTCTCTGACCTCTTGACACAAGCCCAAAGTGAAGTAATGTACAATGTATGATGTATCTTTTGTACCGTGGCTTTGGTCTCGAGTGGTGCCATCTTCTGTTTTAACACTGTGTGAGCTGTTGGAGAGAGAGCTGAGGCTGGAATTTCTGGACAGGCCCTGTGTGGAGGACAAGGCTGCAGTGAAAGAGGGGCCCATCTGGAGGTCGCTGGGCACCGATGTGAGGGACACCTGGGTCTGAGTTGACCCCACTGCAGGGCCCAACACTTTAGACACAGTTTCTCTCCTGACCTCCTTTCTTTCACTCTGCGGTGGGTCTGAACTGTTCAGGAAATCAAAGAGCAAATCATCGTTCACTTCCGGCTTTATAGGCCGCACAAAATTGGTTGAAGCCTTGCTGCTAGAACCCAATGGCGTGGTACTGGAGACATTCGCTGTACCAGCCAAAACTGTGGCTTTGGATTTCTTGATGTTCCCAGCAGCTGTGGAGATGAAAGCTGAGCTTCCATGGGATGAGGTGGAGAGTGAGTCCCTCTGCTGCTGGTCATAGGCGGAGCTGTAAGCTGCAGAGTCGTACTGGATTGAATCTGTGCTGTCAGGGCTGTTGTAGGGCAGCAAGGACTTCTGAGCTGAATTTTTAGTCAAAGCAGTAGCTGCACCCTTGTCCACTTTATTCAGGAAGTCCTCTGCCTTCCCAGCAAGATCAACAATCCAAGACATCCTGAGATCCTATGGAATAACATACACATGCAGAGATGACACTACAATCCATTTATATAAAACTGAGCCTGTAATGCTTAACATGACTAATTTGTCATATGGGATTACAGTGTTACTGAATTTTGCAGCGCAAATGTTCATTTATATACAACTGCACAAATTATTTCTCCATGTGAAAAAATATAATTTTTTAAATTTCAGAGAAAGAGCTTAGCGCTAGCCACCAACATGAAGCATTGAGAAGTCAGATCTGTAGTAAAAGGGAAATGTCTGAATGATTGTTTGACTTCGTCAAAGCAAATATGAGCTGACATCACCACCAATCCCTTAATGTATACTCTGGATCCATCCACAGAGCGTTTGTACAACTCATTCTCATTTAAACAATCCTTTTAGCATCGTATGAAAACAAATGAAATTGTATTACAATGTCTATCAATTGTAAAAATCGTTACACAATCTATCATGTTTTTTATTTTGAATTATTTTAAACCTATCGTGTATTGACATTTGCCTTTAGCTCTCACAATTCCTTCTTGAAAAGGATTCTTTGCATTTCGCATAGCATTAAACGTCCAACTTCACTAGACACTGTGTTTTCAATAAACAAAACTGTCACAGTTATATCAGTATCCACTATAATTAGCTTAGGTATCGAATAAACTATAATAAAAACATGATGACAGTAAACTGCTAAGCAGTACATGGTCAGTTTCATATCATCTGGCGAATAATTGCATTTAATGACATATTTTTCTTAGTACCTGAAGGGGCTCCAGTCACTTAGAAAGCAGTAAATAGATCTTGCAAGGACATTTTTAGAGAATACTGGGGCGAATGATGTCTACATGTGAGTAAATCTTTTATCGATAAATGTTTTGATCTTATTTCTCATTCTGATCCTGTCCGACGTGGACCAGGAACTACACGAAGGACCCATAACAGTGCGCCTAACACGCCGCCTGACTGTAAATCTGTATATGCGCCATACGCGCTGCCTGAATATAAATGTTCACTGAACGCATCAGTGCCTTATAGCTGTTGATATGATCCCACATCTGTTTTTGAAATACTCCAGTCTTTCATATACAGGATTCCCACTCCTTTTAGCCAATTAATTTCCATGACTTTATTAGTCAATTATGATGATCAGATATAGATTTTTAAAGGTGCACTCAGTAATTTTTTCCTCATTAAAAAAAGTTTAACTCCTTAAGGCATTAATTGTAATTTTGGAATATATTTAGCAAATCATGACCACTCACATTAAATGAAGACTCTAAAATGAAGCTGTTTATCCTACATGTAGTGGGTCTTCACACGGGGGCTGCCATGTTCAAATCACACGACCAGAATGAATAAAACCAAGGTGTTTCCACCAAGTCAATCCACTAGCTGTCATATTTGGAACGCTCTTAGGAAGCTATTTCCAATTATGAATGTGCAGTTCCTATCTACTTGATTGGGGGAACACCGAAATCTCAAAACGGTTGGTCAACATTACGATCAAAGAACGTATTTCAAATCAGCAGTAAAATCTGACAACACTGGATTCATATCTTGTGCTTCTTTGCCTCAGATTACACTTAAAAAACGCAATTTTCCCTTCTTGTATAGCTAATGCGCATGCGCGTTCTCGAGGTGATTGACAAGCATTGTCTGTATCTAAAAGGTAATTGGCTCTTTTACCTATAAAGCGGGACTTCATTTCTACATCCGTTCTGCGTTCCAATTTCTACCATTCATTTTAACAGAAGTGGCCCGTCTCTGCTAAATACTCTCTGATAAAACAAGGAATCTAAGCAACTGTAAATTACTGAATGTACGCAAAAATCAACAGCTGCTTGAAAAAGTAAATACACACAAACACACAGGGTATGAAACGGTTCCTCCTTTATTCAGCCGCACTCACTCGAGATCGCTTATTTACAAGGCATGCCACATCGATACCAGAACTGACTTAAAAGACATCATCAATAATTAATGATCAATAACACTTACATCAGCTCTGAGGGAGACAGAGGGATGTGGAAGAAAAAGAGAAGAAAACAATGATACATCAATTCTCCATTTTTTTTTTTTTTTTTAATATATATATATATATATTTTTTTGTCCATGGCAGATACGTTTATTTGATCATTGTCTTAAATGTAACATTTTTACTTAGGGAGTCTGACGTCATTGTCAACATTCCCCTCTGATTGGTCCGCCCCTCAGCCTCTTAACCAGCAAGCTGAGTTAGTAGGGCTGTCATTGGAACCCATTAAACACTGGTTTAAAAAATTATAATTTTTTTTTTTAGGAAGTGGGGCAGACTGAACCACATTATTCAAAACTAATAACAACTTCCAAAGAAAAACCTAGATTTGTGGTGTCTTTTTTTTAATAGTGTCCTTTGAGATATTCATTCACAAACTTGGATAAAAAAAGGTTAATTCTGTGAGGGTCTGAGAGGGAGAGAATGTGCTACATACATCAGTATGAAATGGAGAATCAGAGGAGGTAATACAATTCTGTTTTTATGTCTGCACACACTGTAAATAATGTAGACTTTTTCATCTTTCAAAATGCGACCCTTTGCAGGAAAATACCTGAAAGTTATCATTATTTATGGGTATTTCTTCTCACGTACAGGTGAAACGATCATACAAGTACTCAAAATTTCTCTCTCTCACACACACACACACACGCACACACGCACGCACACACACATACACACTTAAAGGTATGCACTTATTCTTTCTCTGTATCACACATTTAACACACACACACATCCACATACTTCCTGAACACACTCACACACACAAGGGGTGGCCACAGCTTTAGACCCCCCAGCACAGGTGACCAATCATGCAGGGGAGAATAAAATTGCAGGTGGTGTCAGAGATCAGATGAGTCCTCGTCTCTTCTTGTAGTCCTCCAGGTTGAGAGATCGGCGTGGTGCTCCGTCTTTAACAGGCAATGAGTTTGAACTCACCGCCAAAGACTTTGCTTCTGTGGAGGATATAGAAAATAAATTTCAAATGGTCCATTCAAGACCTACATAGTCATCCTACCAAATTGTCAGGCCCTATTTTGAGGATCAAATTCATATGTTCGTTAATTCATGCACTGTTAAATTCTGTTTTCCCGCTACACAGTGCTTTAATCTTAAGTTTGATACAAACCATTTTTAGACCCGAAAGTTTGGCACTTACACATGCCAACAAACAAAATGTAATGACCGTTTAAACAAAGTGTTTGAGATTTAATATTGCACTTAAAAGGAATATTCCAGGTTCAATACCAGTTAAATCGACAGTATTTGTGTGACAATTTTGATTACCACAAAAATGTTAGACTTAGCCCAACTTTTCTTTAAAAAAAAAAAAAGCAAAAATCCAGTGAGGCACTTACAATGGAAGTGAATGGGGTCATTACGTAAATGTTAAAATGCTCATCATTTGAAAAGTATAGCCACAAGATGTAAACAATGTGTTTTTAACATGATTTCGGTGTGATAAAATCGCTAACTAACCTTTTCTGTGTAGTTATAGCCAATTTTACAACTTCTTTACCATGACAATATAATGTCAACAAACCCTATAAAACCCTAAAACGACTGTAAAAATTAAGATTTATACAACTTTACAGCTCAAAAAATTCATGACTTTTAACAGAAGAATTAATATAAGTATTAATTTAATAAAATTATAAAGGTTCACATTTCTGCCTTTAAACCCTCCAAAAATGGGCTCTATTCACTTCCATTGTAAGAGCCTAGCAGTAACCTCGAATTTTGCCTTTTTTTTTTTTTTTTTTTCAAAGAAAAGGAGGGATGACTCAAAATTATTTTTGTGATCAACATTATGCTCCAAATGCTGTCGATTGAGCTTAACTTGCATTGAACCTGAAATATTCCTTTAATCCCAGACCAGCAGGCACTACCACATCACTAAACTGAGGTCCTCTCCACATTTGAGATGCACTTACCAGCATTAGGAACCTGTAGGTCAATTTTGACATCAAAGTCGTGAACTTTAAAAAGGTCCTCTGAGAGGTCGCTGGTTGGCTTGGTAGCATCTTTGTCTTTCTGGTTAGCCAGGCCCTGCGTTATAAACAGGATCACAGAATTCTGTATCAGAACAGGCTCATGTTGCTTGCTTTGGGCTTGTTTGTGTCTCTGCGTGTTACCTGTTTGTTAGCCTGCTGACTGTTATCTTGCCCCGAGCCTGAACCGTATTTCTGGTTAAGATGTGCCAAAATAGCTGCGTGGACTGAGGGATCTCTTGCCTGAGAAAGAGAGAATATGTTTTTTAAGAAACATAAAAGATAGTCTAATGGGTGTAGGAGTAAAGAAGAACACAGGAGGTGACTGAAGGATTGCCAACAGAGGCGTTAAAGTATATGTTGTCCATTTGTGAGGAGAGAGGCAAATTGTGTGCAAGTGAGAATGTGTGTGGATGAAAGTTACTATAGCTATGTTAGTGAGCGGCCTTGCAGTCTACCCAAAACCTGTCTGAAACTTAGGAACAGAGCTTATGTGTGTGTTTGATGTTTTGGAGTAAAGAGTAGATGCTAGCCTTACATTGGACACCATAGTTGGTTTACACTGCCGTCTGGTGAATGGATCCATCTGTTGGTTCTTGGAGTTCTGTCCCTCTGCCTGATTGACAAACATAAAGATGTTTCAGATTCCAGAATGTCTTTTAAGGGGGCTTTCACACTGGCAGTTTAGTCCAAAATGGAGCAGGGTTCGCATGAAAATCTGGTCATATGAAAGCTGTTTTGGTCGCAATGGAACTGTGGCATGGTTTGCATGAATGAGAAAGCAATCTGTACATGGGTCCGCAGTTATTCAGGAAGCACAATATCATGTGTATGCATTTTGGACGATTTAAGCATGAAGACATCATCAGTTACATTAAAAAAAAAAAAACACACACACGTGCTCCAGAATTTCTGCTAAGACATTTTGGTGCCAGCTATGTGTCTGGAAATGATCAAGTTTGCCGGACAAATTGGAAAAAATCTGGTCATCTCATTTCTGTTTATTCTGTGCTGAAAACGTGATATAGGCTAATAATGACAGTCAAGTCAAATGAATGCTAAATGTTTGTTCATTACAGCTGCTTTTACATAAATAAAAACCGGGCATTATGGAATAAGCATCTTATTTAAAAAAACATTCAACAATGGGGGCAAAATTTAACAACTAAACTGCAATTTGCTACATACAGCTGAAGTCAGAAGTTTACATACACCTTAGCCAAATACATTTAATCTCAGTTTTTCACAATTCCTGACATTTAATCAAAGAAAACATTCCCTGTCTTAGGTCAGTTAGGATCACTATTTTAAGAATGTGAAATGTCAGGATAATAGTAGAGAGAATGATTTATTTCAGCTTTTATTTCTTTCATCACATTCCCAGAGGGTCAGAAGTTTACATAAACTTTGGATGTATTTGGTAGCATTGCCTTTAAATTGTTTGACTTGGGTCAAATGTTTTGGGTAGCCTTCCACAAGCTTCTAATAATAAGTTCCTGGAATTTTGGCCCATTCCTCCAGACAGAACTGGTGTAACTGAGTCAGGTTTGTAGGCCTCCTTGCTCGCACACGCTTTTTCAGTTCTGCCCACAAATGTTCTATTGGATTGCGGTCAGGGCTTTGTGATGGCCACTCTAATACCTTGACTTTGTTGTCCTTAAGCCATTTTGCCACAAGTTTGGCGGTATGCTTGGGGTCATTGTCCATTTGGAAGACCCATTTGCGACCGAGCTTTAACCTCCTGGCTGATGTCTTGAGATGTTGCTTACATCATTTTCCTTCCTCATGATGCCATCTATTTTGTGAAGTGCACCAGTCCCTCCTGCAGCAAAGCACCCCCACAACATGATGCTGCCACCCCCATGCTTCATGGTTGGGATGGTGTTCTTCAGCTTGCAAGCCTCATCCTTTTTCCTCCAAATATAACGATGGTCATTATGGCCAAACAGTTCAATTTTTGTTTTATCAGACCAGAGGACATTTCTCCAAAAAGTAAGATCTTCGTCCCCATGTGCAATTGCAAACTGTAGTCTGGCTTTTTGGTTTTGTTTTAGTTAGTTTTAAATTTTTAATGTTAAAGATTTTTAACATTAAAAATAATGTTAATAAATGGTTTATGTAAACATTAGTTAATGCATTATAAATTAAAATGAACTATAATGAGCAGCTGTAGATTTATAAATTACCATTGACCAAGATGAATAAATAATATAAAATGGTAACACTTCACAATAAGGTTGTATTTGTTAACATTAGTTAACATGAACTAACAATACAAAATACTTTTACAGCATTTATTTATCTTGGCTAATTTTTTTTTTTTTTTCAACATATACTAATACATTTTTTAAATCAAAAGTTATATTAATTAACTTTAGTTAATGCAGTATGAACAAACATTAACTAACAATGAACAATTGTGTTTTTATATTATTATGTCACATATCATATTATTAACATTATTAAACAAAAAGATATAAATGGTAAACTGAACTTACTTGTTTAATGTGACATTTTGTGGAAGTTCTCTTTATTCTATTCCTGAAGGTGTTTGTACAATTTCTGCTTTTTCAATTAAAAAAAAAAAGATATAAATGGTAAGATAAACATTTATCTGTTCTGTTTTCTCCAGTTAGTTTACAAGCTAATTGGTTAGCCTATTAGCTTAGCATACCACTAGCTTCTCCTCTTCACTTTCATTAAATTCTCCTCACAATTGCCACCTAGTGATACTAGGTACTAGGTGATTGAATTCAAAAGAACTTTTATTTTGCTGTATATTTAATGATTTTACTTTTTTTTAAATCTTTGTGATTATGGTTCGGTTTAGAGTTATGGATATTTGTAGGTGTGTGTGACGAGGAGGAGGGCGTGGCCGGGCCGTGAGGACATACGCCCGGTCCTGAATTGTTCTAACAATCGCACTCCGATTCAGACCACAGCAAATGTGCCCAATATGAAAACCTAGTGGTTCCCCACCCTGTTCCTGGAGGCCCCCCAACTCTGCACATTTTGTATATCTCCCTTTACTGACACACCCAATTCAGGTCTTGGAGTCTCCACTAACGAGCTTGATGAGTTGAATCAGGTGTTTTTGATTAGCAAGATATACAAAATGTATAGTGTTGGGGGGCATCCAGAACAGGGTTGGGAACAGACTAACAGCTCAAAAACAGCCTAACAAGATCACTCACCACCAGAGCCTTCTCAGATTCCACAATGTTCCAACTCCGATTCCTCTGGTTGATATAGCTGGGGAGAAAAATAAAACATTATTCAGGGTTCTGACTCCATTCTACCAATACATTATCCATGATTTTTCCAATTTCCAAAGATATTTCAGAGCTGAACATAAATTAAATACTGTATATTCACTATAAAATTTCCATGAGTTTAGGATTTTATTACATTTTCAGAACTTTCAAGGCCTGAAATTAACAACATAAAAATTCCCTGATATTTCCAGGTTATCCATGACTGTGGGAACCCTGATGCTTATTAAGAGGAGTGATGAGAAGATCTGTGTGTGTGTGTGTGCACAAAGGCATGTTTTCGTGTAAGCATTTGTGCATTTCTAACCTGATGGCAGAGATATTTTTGGTTCTCTGTCGGTCAAGTGCTTCTGCTCTCTCCTCCAGCTCATTCAACTGATCCTGCAGTAGTTTCACCTTCTCGCCATCACCACTTTCCTCAGCCATGGCCTGTAACCACAAGTTACACATATAAGCAGAAGACAACATGCACAAGTATGCACATAAACAGATTCCACCCCACAAGGACAAAGCTACTACAAAAAGATTACAACCTTCTCTTTGAGAAGTTGCGTTTTTTTCATGGCATAATTTGGTGGTGCCTTTCGGAATCTGTCTTTCTCTTTGACAATCTGCAATAAACAAGCAAACAAAAATCTCACATTAACATTGTTAAAACGGATTACAATTCTTTGTATTAAGGACAACAAGAAATGGCATCAGTGGGACTCACATCCTCAATGTCTTTGTCGTTGAATTTATAGTTGACCGCCTCCTTGATGGACTGCTCTTTTTTGGTGATCTCATCCAGATTAGGTAGCTGCATTCCTGCTGAAAACATCTATAGTGCAACAGTTACCAAGGTTACTACTAGACATGCACATCCCATTATGTTCTGGTATGACAGCAGTTCTAAAATAATCCTAAAAATGTTAACAAACACAGGGCAAAAATTGAATTCAACCCCTAATTCAATTTTGCTGAAACAAACTTAGTTGGCATAAAAATTTAAATCTGCTTAATAGTTAACAGAGCGCAAGCACAAATAAGATATTTAATAAGATATAAGATATGCATAAGAATAAGATAAGCATATTTCTAGGTTTAATTTGCTTTTGGTTAAACTCTATTTTGTTGAATGAAGTACACATTTCAAACTCACCGCCTCTTTCCATTTCATAAACTCGCTTTCAGTAAACTCTTGATTAGACACAAACTCAAGTCTGAACACTCGTGTGTCATTTCCATGCCTGCAAGTATAAACATACAATACACATACAAAGACATAAATAATGTAGCACAAAGAGAAAAGATGAATGCACAGGATCTGTTTATTCTGCATTTACTCACCGGAGCTGAAGGCCTTTATTTGTCCGTGTGGTCCCCAGCTGATAAATTTTTGCCGTCTCCACCACATCAATGATTTCAGCCACCTGTGGGATTTCATTTTATACATTTTATCTTTCTACTGGCACTCAAAAATCAATTAATCATTTTAGAACAAAGGGTGTTATAAAATGAATAGAAGAACAAGAGAGTTTAATTTTTCACTGACCCGATATACAGGTTTGCTGCTGCTGTTTCCAATGCCAATCCGAACAAAACATCCAGTTACAGTTTTAGCAAAGAACGGCATGTGACACCAGCGCTCCAGTTTGTGCCGGGACAGCCGGATCCGATTCAGCTCATCTGGTAATGTCACCGGCTGGGACTTGGGTGGAGCCTCCTCTTTTCTGAAGCACAAGTGCACAGTTAATAAACATGTTTATTACAGGTGGGAGAAATTGAAACATTATCCATGTAAATATGAATTCTTCAATATATATAAAATACAGCAAATTAGAGATAGGTTCTGAGTTTAGAGTTTTGATTTGGCGTAATTTCAGCAGTCTTAATGGCAGTAATTAATGTGTTAACAATCAAGGAGACGTGATGTTATCCTCTTATACTTACTCCTCCTCATCATCAAAAGATGAAGATCCTGAGCTGCGGTCACTCTTTACTGAAGATTTGTCGTCATCATCTTCCTCCTCCTCTTCATCATCCGAGTAGACCTCGCTGGTTTTCAGTGGCTGCCTTTTGGCTAGGAGCTCAGCTGAAAGTTCAACGTTTAAATAACAGCGATTGCTTGTCACACAGTTACAATTTTGTCTGTTGATTGGAAAGTGAAATATCACTATGAAAAGAAAGGTACCAGTTCTGTTTTTCCTCTTCTCTCTTTCTGCTTTCAGCTCTTCCATGGCCTGTGACTTCTTGTCCAGCTTCTCGTCTCTCTTGATCCGTCTCTCTTTGTTATGTGACATCACCTGCATAAACAGAAAGGAACCACACGTGTGTAGGACCATATTTGTGTTTCTATTAAAGGATGGGCCTGTTGGCTGGAGGGTTTACTCACCACCTGAGTGTCTGGGACCTGAGACAGTTTCCTCTTCTCCTGCTCCTCCTCCTGCTTCTTTTTTTTCTCTTCCTTTTCTTTCTTCTTCGCAGTCTTCAATTTTTGCTTTATTTCAAACCTTCGTGGGACAAAAACATCCATGTGGATGAACATCTTTTCTTGACTCCTTCAAATTTTTGTTCTTGCTGAGCAGATGCATTTCCTTTCAAATGAGCAGAACTGAGAAAAACACCCCACATGCCAACCCATATTTACTGAACCACTGTTTACAAATATTATTATTATTATTATAAAAAAATATATATTATTAAAAATCATGTAATTTTAGTTCATTTCTATATTAGGCTAATTATCACATTTTGGTAAAGACACTCTTTGAGGCCATATTATTTTATACAGTACATAAATATTGCAATCTGTAGGTCATGCATTCCAACTGTTATTTTTCGGTCTTGTTGCCTCGAGATAGAAACTCGAGAAAGATCACTTGTTTTGTTGATATAACTATTGTCATGTCAATATCACAAAAAAAAAAAAAAAGAAAAAAAAAATATTGTGATCTTGAGAAAACAATACAGAAAAATAATACTGCATGGCATCCATACCTAGAACAGAACTATGTATCATTCTAGGATGCAGAATTAATCAGTGTATTTCCACACAAGATTTCTAACGACTTCAGTTCCACACTGAAAATTAATGCACAGGTGTATGGACTTTTGGTGAAATGCTGTCCATTCATTTAATGCTGATTCAAGCAATGTCTAACTTTTTTCCCCCCACACATTTCTGGGGAACATTGCTTTGAGCATTCTAATAATTTCACATAACTGAAACTTTAATTATGCTATCATTCAAAGCCAGATTCATAATCAGAATCCCCTCTCACCTCCTCTTGAGAACTTCTCTCTTCTCTATACGATTGAACAGCTCCTGTTCTCTCTCTTTCTCCGTCATCTGCTCCAAACGGGCTCGGTCCTCTTCGTCCCCCATCAGATCATCTCCGTATCCATCCCTGAAAACCTCATCCTCTGATGAGGAGTCAGAATCCGAGCTGGAGGACGAGCTGTTACTTTCGGAGTCTGACACCTCACCTTAGAAATAGTAAGGCAGGGAGAAACAATTTGTTTATTTGTATTCATTTCATCTCGTTTATTTTTCCAGTTTCAATTTTGAAATGAAAGAAAAAATGAAGATGAAAAAAAAACTTTGTGATTTGTAAACCAGGGCTGGGCGATATGCATTAAATATTGTAACAATATATTTCTAAAAAATATATTGCAATATCTGATTACATCGTCAACACCCCTGTCCCCACTGCTGAGGGATCATTGATTATTTTTGCTTTATTGATTTTGCTTTAAAAATCAAATTCATTTATTGAAATAGAAAAACTTAAACCAAATATATTTCTAAATTCAAACTGCACTTCAATTGAAACGAAAAAGCAATTAAAATAACAAACTGGTAAAACAAAATCATTTATAAACCACCTCCCCAAATCCAAACATTTACCTTCTCTAACTCCCTTAACCCGCCCCATTTGCCATCACGCAAGTATCCGTCTACGATAACAAGTGGAAAATTACCAATACAAATTATGATCTAAAGATAATTATAAATGTAAACATAATAATAATAATTGAAATATAAGTAAACCATTTCCTCTAGAATGTTTAACACAACTCACATAATTTTTACTTTCACAAAAGGTGACGTGTTTGTTTACTTCACTTAGTCTGTGCTTAAACAAATAGAAAATACCAGATTTCCTATTAGGTGTAAGCCTAATAAATTCCCTTGTGTTCCCCAATTAATCCTGCCTTATAATTTCCACTGTGATCTTACCGAATTTGTGTTTATATTGCGTTTCGTTAAAGTAGTTAATGCTGCCCAAAGAAAATGATATAGAACTTATTTTTAAGTTCAAGGTGGACATGTTTTTTTATTATTTTATGATATAATCTTTTTTTTTTTTTTTTTTTTTTTACTGAGGTTGTTTAATGGGGCCTATGCACGCCATAATTTTATTTCAAATGAAAACTTTAGTTTAATTCCATATCTGCGAATCAAAAACTTTTCTTTATGGAGTGGATGATGAATACAAGTTGATGTCACAAAGCAATATGTTTTGAATAACTTTTAAATAAAAGTTTTTCACAATGGCTGATGTTTCATCACTAATTATTTTTACCTGACAGGCTGTATTTCCTTAATAAAATTTCTAATATACAGGTGCATCTCAATAAATTAGAATGTCGTGGAAAAGTTCATTTATTTCAGTAATTCAACTCAAATTGTGAAACTTGTGTATTAAATAAATTCAGTGCACACAGACTGAAGTAGTTTAAGTCTTTGGTTCTTTTAATTGTGATGATTTTGGCTCACATTTAACAAAAACCCACCAATTCACTATCTCAAAAAATTAGAATATGGTGACATGCCAATCAGCTAATCAACTCAAAACACCTGCAAAGGTTTCCTGAGCCTTCAAAATGGTCTCTCAGTTTGGTTCACTAGGCTACACAATCATGGGGAAGACTGCTGATCTGACAGTTGTCCAGAAGACAATAATTGACACCCTTCACAAGGAGGGTAAGCCACAAACATTCATTGCCAAAGAAGCTGGCTGTTCACAGAGTGCTGTATCCAAGCATGTTAACAGAAAGTTGAGTGGAAGGAAAAAGCGTGGAAGAAAAAGATGCACAACCAACTGAGAGAACCGCAGCCTTATGAGGATTGTCAAGCAAAATCGATTCAAGAATTTGGGTGAAATTCACAAGGAATGGACTGAGGCTGGGGTCAAGGCATCAAGAGCCACCACACACAGACGTGTCAAGGAATTTGGCTACAGTTGTCGTATTCCTCTTGTTAAGCCACTCCTGAACCACAGACAACATCAGAGGCGTCTTACCTGGGCTAAGGAGAAGAAGAACTGGACTGTTGCCCAGTGTTCCAAAGTCCTCTTTTCAGATGAGAGCAAGTTTTGTATTTCATTTGGAAACCAAGGTCCTAGAGTCTGGAGGAAGGGTGGAGAAGCTCATAGCCCAAGTTGCTTGAAGTCCAGTGTTAAGTTTCCACAGTCTGTGATGATTTGAGGTGCAATGTCATCTGCTGGTGTTGGTCCATTGTGTTTTTTGAAAACCAAAGTCACTGCACCCGTTTACCAAGAAATTTTGGAGCACTTCATGCTTCCTTCTGCTGACCAGCTTTTTAAAGATGCTGATTTCATTTTCCAGCAGGATTTGGCACCTGCCCACACTGCCAAAAGCACCAAAAGTTGGTTAAATGACCATGGTGTTGGTGTGCTTGACTGGCCAGCAAACTCACCAGACCTGAACCCCATAGAGAATCTATGGGGTATTGTCAAGAGGAAAATGAGAAACAAGAGACCAACAAATGCAGATGAGCTGAAGGCCACTGTCAAAGAAACCTGGGCTTCCATACCACCTCGGCAGTGCCACAAACTGATCACCTCCATGCCATGCCAAATTGAGGCAGTAATTAAAGCAAAAGGAGCCCCTACCAAGTATTGAGTACATATACAGTAAATGAACATACTTTCCAGAAGGCCAACAATTCACTAAAAATGTTTTTTTTATTGGTCTTATGATGTATTCTAATTTTTTGAGATAGTGAATTGGTGGGTTTTTGTTAAATGTGAGCCAAAATCATCACAATCAAAAGAACCAAAGACTTAAACTACTTCAGTCTGTGTGCATTGAATTTATTTAATACACGAGTTTCACAATTTGAGTTGAGTTACTGAAATAAATGAACTTTTCCACGACATTCTAATTTATTGAGATGCACCTGTATGTTCTGTTTTTCAGTAGTTCTAAACCATAGCATACTTGTTACAAGCCATGTTGGAGTCTAGAGAGTAGGTTATAATTGGAAAATGTTTCATGCTATTCAGAATTTTGCAGTGAAAATGGACACAACCTCTTTAATCCATAATGCTTTTTAAAATTGTAATATTTCCATTCATATCTAAAAGCATAAGTGCATGATAACTACTGGGCTACTATTTTATATATTTGCTGACTTCCCAGCTCCATGGTCTGTCATTTCCCGATACTGTCCATCATCAGTATATTTGTCATATATCATTAACATCTGATTACATCGTCCTATCGCCCAGCCCTATGATGCAATACATCTATATATATATATCACCATTCTTTTTCTCACAATGTTGCATTATTACATATACAATGCTTTTTTAATTATGTGTGCATTCGTATTATTTACTAGTAAAATTAATGAAGAAATTAATGAAGGCTGAAAAATACACTCTATTGGTGTAGTCAGAGCCACTTTTATAAGGCACCACACTGGACAAAACTGAAGAAAATCACACAAAAGACATTGAAACTGATGTCCCAGATTCACTCTTGTAGACACTCTGGATCTGCAATTTAGTGCAGATTCATTCACAATACAACTATGATACTGTAATGTATTGAATCAATATATATATATATATATATATATATATATATATATATATATATATATATATATATATATATATATATATATATATATATATTATATATATATATACACATTCAGTGAGCACTTTTTTAGGAACACCTTATTCAAAAAATCATGCAGATACAGTTCAGGAGCTTCAGTTAATGTTCACATCAACCATCAGAATGGGGAAAAAATGTGATCTCAGTGATTTTGACCGTGGCATGATTGCTGGTGCCAGATGGGCTGGTTTGAGTATTTCTGTAACTGCTGATCTCCTGGGATTTTCACACACAACAGTCTCTAGAATTTACTCAGAATGGTACCAAAAAAAAAATAAAAAATCCAGTGAGTGGCAGTTCTGCAGACGGAAATGCCTTGTTGATGAGAGAGGTCAACAGAGAATGGCCAGACTGGTTCGAGCTGACAGAAAGGCTACGGTAACTCAGATAACTACTCTCTACAAATGTAGTGAGCATGATAGCATCTCAGAACACACAACACATCGAACTTTGAAGCAGAAGGGATACAACAGCAGAAGATCATGTTGGGCACTTTATTAGTACCATAGGGTTCCTAATAAAGTGCTCAGTGAGTGTACATCACAATGTGTATTATATCATGAGGTAGTTGCCAAATCCCAGTCTGAAAAAAACAGTGCTGGCACATGTGAAAGATGCCCGATTGTTCACTTCTAGGTTGTGATACCACAGAAACAAAACAAAAAATAGATGTGAAAAAAAACAAAGACAGCTGCCCTACCCTCCTCTGGAGCTGAACTCTCTGCTGAACTGTCTCCATTTGAGCTGCCGGATGAAGCCGCCTTGCCCTTTTTTTTCTTCACTGTGTTCTTTTTTTCCAGCCCCTTGCTCGGCTTTCCCTTCTTTTTGGTTTTAGTACCTCCAACAGTCCACTAACAGATCAAAAGAACACATCCAGATGACATTTAATTCAACAGCAAGTTTCAAGATGGTTTAAGATAATTTCTTGACTATATTTCAATAGCCAGAGCTTTAAAAGTCAGGACCAACTTGTAATAATGGAAAAGCTGCATACCTCATCATCACTGTCTGATGTCTCTGAGTCAGTGGAGGCGGCAGGTTTACTAACAGGCTCTTCCTGTTCATCAGAATCCACACGCTTTCTCTTTGCAAGAGACAGCAGCTCCTAGAGCAATGAGCACAGGTGAAGACAGTTATGCCATTTTACACGGGTTACTGTGCATGTCATTGTGAAATAGTCAATCTAACTGTACACTCTAATCAGTGAAGTATCCCATAAGCTTACATACTGCAGTGAAACTATGAGCCCGTTTACAGGCGTTGGAGGTAGTGTTGTCCCGGTACCAAAATTTCAGTAGTCTGTACTGATAACAGTGAAATTTCACGGTTCTCGATGCTAATGATAATGATGCAAATATGATCATGCTATTGAACACAAGTTTAGTTATTTTTAATAATTATTTTAACACCTAGAGTTTAATAATTATTATTTTCCAGAACATGTTTTAGTTTAATTTAATTTAATCATCAAAATGGTGTCTATTCAATTAATTCTTAAAACATTTAATAAGTGAAAATATAACTTTTTAACATGTCATTGCATTTTTTATTTTTTTTGGGCAAACTTTTATTCAATAGCAGTCTTGCTTGATATGATTCATTTTTTTTATTATTACAGAGAATATTACATTTTACAATACAGTTGTACAACCCCAATTCCAAAAAAGTTGGGACAGTATGAAAAATGCTAATAAAAACAAAAAGGAGTGATCTGTAAATTATATTCACCCTTTACTATATTGAAAGCACTACAACTACACATTATGTTTTACCTTGTGAATTTCATTGTTTTGTTTTTGTTTTTTACTGTACAGTAATTTTAAATCAGATGATTGCAACACACTCCAAAAAAGTTTGGACAGTCGAGTGTTTACCACTGTGAAACATCATAATTTATTCTAATAACACTTATTAAACATTTAGACACTGAAGACACAAGTTTGTAATGTTTAAAAAGTGGAATTTTCACCCCATTCATCCATTATGCAGGTCTTCAGCTGCACAATTGTATGGGGTCTTCATTGCTGTATTGTGCGCTTCATAATGCACCACACATTCTCAATTGGAGATGGTCAGGACTGCAAGCAGGCCAATTTAGCACTCGCACTCTCTGCTTATTTGGCCAGTATGTGGTTTAAAGTTATCCTGCTAAAAATGCTGGGACATCCCTGGAAAAGATGGTGTTGGATGGCAGTATATGCTGCTCCAAAATTTGTACATATCTGTATGCATTCATAGCATTCTCACAGATGTGCGAGTTACTCATGCCATGGGCACTGACACCCCTGGCCCATACAGACACTGGTTTTTGGACCTGACGCTGATAACAGCTTGGATGGTCATTTTCCTCTGGCACAGAGAACACAACGGCTGTGTTTTTCAAAAACTATTTGAAAGGTGGACTCATCGGACCAAGAAACACAGTTCCACTGTTCTACTTTCCATCTAAGATGAGACCGAGCCCAGAGAAGTCGGCAGTGCTTCTGGACAGTGTTGATGTATGGCTTCTGCTTTGCACAGTAAAGTCTTAACTTGCATCTGTGGATGCAGCAGTGAATGATGTTGACAAACAGAGGTTTGCTAAAGTTATCCCAAGCCCATGTTGGATCAGAGATCACAAGCATTCAGAAGTGGTTTTCGTCATGCCCTTTATGCACAGAGATTTGACCAGATTCCTTGAATCTTTTAACTATATTGTGCACTGTAGAGGGTGAAATGCCCAAAATCCTTCCAATTTGTCTTTGGGGAACATTGTTCTCAAAGTGCTGGATTATTTGCTAAAGCATCTGTTGCCAAATTGACAAGTCTTGAATGATCCTTGCTCTTAAAGGACTAGGCTGTTTTTGGAAGCTCCTTATATACTATGACACAATTGCCTCACCTGTTTAACATCTCCTTTTCACATTGCCTTGTTATTTCAACTCGTCACATTGTTATGTCTTAAATTGCCCCCATCTCAACTTTTTTGGCGCGTGCTGCAATCATCTGATTTAAAATTAATGTACATTATTAAAAAACAATTAAACTCACTAGGTAAAACATTGTTTAATGTGTAGTTGTAGTGTTTTCAATATAGCAAGGGTGAATATACTTTACAAATCACTACTTTTTGTTTTTATTAGCATTCTTCATACTGTCCCAACTTTTTTGGAATTGGGGTTGTACAACTGTATTGTAAAATGTAATATTCTCTGTAATAATAACAAAAATTAATCATATCACAAGCAAGACTGCTATTGAATAAAAGTTTGGCAAAAAAACAAAAATGCAATGACGTTAAAAAGTTTTATTTTCACTTATTAAAGGTTTTAACAACTTTTTTGGAATTGGGGTTGTAATATATTTTTATTACATTTTTTAATTTAATTTCTTCAATTTCAAGCATCTAGCCTTTATTTTGAATCGTGCTTTTATGATGACGTGTTTTGCCAGAAGCTTCACTTTTCTGGATATACAGCGACATGGCCCAGTGTGATCATTGAAGACTTTCAAGTCATGTCTGAAATCTCATCTGTTTACACTGTACTTTGAGACTGACAAATGAAATGTAGGACACAGTTTTGGAGTGATTGTATTTTAGAATACTGGTGTTTGTGTAGGTTGAAATTTTGAAATGTTATGTTTTAAGTTTTATTACTGTGAAGCACTTTGGTCAACTCTGTTGTTTTAAATGCTACATACAGTTGTGCACAAAAGTTTGCATACCATTGGAGAATTGGTAATATATGTACCATTTTCAAAGAAAACACGTGTGAGCAGGCAAAACACATTTCTTTTATTTCTTATGGGATTTATATTCAACTGTAGGTTATAACAGAATGGCACAATCATAAAACAAAACATGGCAACAAAGAAAAAAATGAAATGACCCCTGTTCAAAAGTCTGCACACCCTTAGTTCTTAATACTGTGTATTGCCCCCTTTAGCATCAATGACAGCATGCAGTCTTTTGTAATAGTAGACTATGAGGCCCCAAATTCTTGCAGGTGGTATAGCTGCCCATTCGTCTTGGCAAAATGCCTCCAGGTCATGCAAAGTCTTTGGTCGTCTTGCATGAACCGCACATTTGAGATCTCCCCAGAGTGGCTCAATGATATTAAGGTCAGGAGACTGTGATGGACACACCAGAACCTTCACCTTTTTCTGCTGTAACCACTGGAGGGTCAACTTGGCCTTGTGCTTAGGGTCATTGTCGTGCTGGAAAGTCCAAGAGCGTCCCATGAGCAGCTTTCGTGCAGAAGAATGCAAATTGTCTGCCAGTATTTTCTGATAACATGCTGCAATCATCTTGCCATCAATTTTCACAAGATTCCCCATGCCTTTAGAGCTCATACACCCCCCAGAAACATCAGTGAGCCACCACCATGCTTCACAGTGGGGATGGTATTCTTTTCACTATAGGGCTTGTTGACCCCTCTCCAAACATGGCGCTTATGGTTGTGACCATAAAGCTCTATTTTGGTTTCGTCACTCCAAATTACAGTGTGCCAGAAGCTGTGAGGCCTTTCAAAGTATTGTCGGGCATAATGTAACCGGGCTTTTTTGTGGCATTGGCACAGTAAAGGCTTCTTTCTGGCAACTTGACCATGCAGCTCATTTTTGTTCAAGTATCGTCGTATTGTGCTCCTTGAAACAACCACACCGTCTTTTTCTAGAGCAGCCTGTATTACTCCTGAGGTTACCTGTGGGTTTTTCCTTTGTATCCCGAACAATTCTTCTGGCAGTTGTGGCAGAAATCTTTCTTGGTCTACCTGACCTTGGCTTGGTATCAAGAGATCCCCAAATTTTCCACTTCTTAATAAGTGATTGAACAGTACTGACTAGCATTTTCAAGGCTTTGGATATCTTTTTATATCCTTTTCCATCTTTATAAAGTTCCGTTACCTTGTTACGCAGGTCTTTTGACAGTTCTTTTCTGCTCCCCATGGCTCAATATCTAGCCTGCTCAGTGCATCAACGTGAGAGCTAACAAACTCATTGACTTTTTATACACAGACACTAATTGCAATTTAAAAAGCCACAGGTGTGGGAAATTAATCTTTAATTGCCATTTAAACCTGTGTGTGTCACCTTGTGTGTCTGTAACAAGGCCAAATATTCAAGGGAATGTAAAATTTTAATCAGGGCCATTTGGGTGATTTCTGTTATCATTATGATTTAAAAAGGAGCCAAAGAACTATGTGATAATAATTGGCTTCATATGATCACTATCCTTAAATAAAAGACAATTTTTCTGCATGATCTGTCATATTTTCAAAATCAATGCCAAAATGTCAAACTTTCTGCCAGGGAATGCAAACTTTTGAGCACAATTGTAAATAAAGTTGAGTTGAGATTAAAGTGCAAATGCTGTGATTGAATTATATAAATATATAGTTTACATGTGCTGTGTGGTTTACTGTGAATTAGTGCTCTGCATTGTCATCTCAAACAACGTGAATTATTCTCAATGTCTGTGGAGTTTCCAGAGTATAAGCGGTCGGATTTATAAATTTAAAGTACGCAGCTCATTCACACTAAGATTGCAGCCTACAGCGGTTTAATAAATCACACTAGGACATATTATTATCCATTTCAGTGTAAAAGGAGTAACAGAGTATGCATTCAAATTAAGCCTGTGAGCATTTTAAAGCTGTCGTGTGTCAGTCATATTGCGCACTGGTACCGGACAGAGTCGGTGCTCGGTACTACTGCTACAGAATCACTGGTATTATAACATATTTTTTATTTTATTACCGACTTGGTACCGAAGTACTGGTACTTTTGACAATACTAGTTGTAGGTATGCTTCGATCGATCGGCCACCGATTGGTATTGGCCGATATTCACGTCCTAGGACTCGATCGGTGATCAGTAATTTGGCCGATCGCATAAACTGATCGCTCATATCGCAAAAGATGCGCGGCTCCTTTAAGACTTCTGTCTTTAAGAGCACTGTCATGGCATAACGTCTCAAGTTACTCATGTAACCTCGGTTCCCTGAGATGAAGGGAACGAGACATTGCAATGAACACTATGGCAAATTACTTTTCCACGAACTAGTTGAAGCCCTTGTATCATAATGCCAATTTTATGATTGGCAATGATGTTTGAGCTACAGCCCCTTTAGGCACGCATTTGCCCTATATAAGCGGGTGCTCAAACATCATTTCTTCAGAATTTTCTGACTGTGGGACAAGATGGAGTCCCTTGTTCCTCGAAACTCTGTAGTAGTAGTAGTGTGGCCAAGGAACCGAGGTTACATGAGTAACCGGAGACGTTCCTTATCAATTCAGTTCACTTGACATTGCAATGAACACTATGGGGAACAGAGTCCCATCATGCTGCACTACGTAGCGTCATACCCCAAGATGTACCAGGGTAGAAACACTTAGAAGAGTGTGTATACGAGGTAACGGGCCCTTCGGATGGTGACTTATGTGTCTTCAAGTGTGTATGAAAATGAATAACCCCACATGGTGAAAACCAGATGGAAAGCCAATCTTAATCTGAGGATCTATACGAGTCATATAATACACACAGAATAATTAACCCCTTCATAACCAGAGGTAGGGAGGGGGATTTTATTCTATTGGAAGTGCTTGTGACTTCTAGTGGGAGTAAATTGGATAGTGGCCTACACAGGCAGCTGTATTAAAATTGTAACAGGCAGCCCGCCCATAATAAGGAGCTCGGGTTCACCCGCTGGGTGATAGAACAGTAAGCTTCTTCAACACTTGAAATCATTAAAACTTTTTTTTTAACCACTCCACAGATTTAATATTAGCAAACTATAGTTTTGGCAAGATTTTGAAAATATGACAGATCATGCAACAAAAAAAACGGTCTTTTATTTAAGTATAGTGATCATATGAAGCCATTTATTATCACATAGTTGTTCGGCTCCTTTTTAAATCATAATGATAACAGAAATCACCCAAATGGCACTGATCAAAAGTTTACATACCCTTGAATGTTTGGCCTTGTTACAGACACACAAGGTGACACACACAGGTTTAAATGGCAATTAAAGGTTAATTTCCCACACCTGTGACTTTTTAAATTGCAATTAGTGTCTGTGTATAAATAGTCAATGAGTTTGTTAGCTCTCACGTGTATACATTGAGCAGGCTAGATACTGAGCCATGGGGAGCAGAAAAGAACTGTCAAAAGACCTGCGTAACAAGGTAACGGAACTTTATAAAGATGGAAAAGGATATAAAAAGATATCCAAAGCCTTGAAAATGCCAGTCAGTAGTTCAATCACTTATTAAGAAGTGGAAAATTTGGGGATCTCGATACCAAGCCAAGGTCAGGTAGACCAAGAAAGATTTCAGCCACAACTGCCAGAAGAATTGTTCGGGATACAAAGGAAAAACCCACAGGTAACCTCAGGAGAAATACAGGCTGCTCTGGAAAAAGACAGTGTGGTTGTTTCAAGGAGCACAATACTTGTTGACCCCTCTCTTCAAACATAGCGCTTATGGTTGTGACCATAAAGCTCTATTTTGGTCTCATCACTCCAAATTACGGTGTGCCAGAAGCTGTGAGGCGTGTCAAGGTGTTGTCAGGCATATTGTAACTGGGCTTTTTTGTGGCATTGGCTTCTTTCTGGCAACTCGACCATGCAGCTCATTTTTGTTAAAGTATCGTCATATTGTGCTCCTTGAAACAACCACACCGTCTTTTTCCAGAGCAGCCTGTATTTCTCCTGAGGTTACCTGTAGGTTTTTCTTTGTATCCCAAACAATTCTTCTGGCAGTTGTAGCTGAAATCTTTCTTGGTTCTTTTGCATGATCAGTCGTATTTTCAAAATCAATGCCAAAATTTCACAATTTCTGCCCGGGTATGCAAACTTTTGAGCACAACTGTACACCAAGTAAACTGTGCCTTTTTAAGCAGCTTGGAAAATTCCAGAAAATGATGTCAAACCTTTAGACAATTAGCCAACTGGCTTCTGATAGGAGGCATACTGAATTGGAGGTGTACCTGTGGATGTATTTTAAGGACTACCTTCAAACTCAGTGCCTCTTTGTGTGACATCATGGGAAAATCAAAAGAAATCAGCCAAGACCTCAGAAAAAAATTTTTGTGGACCTCCATAAGTCTGGTTCATCCTTGGAAGCAATTTTCAAATGCCTGAAGGTACCACGTTCATCTGTACAAACAATAGTATGCAAGTATAAACATAATGGGACCATGCAGCCATCACACCACTCAGGAAGGAGATGCATTCTGTCTCCTAGAGATGAATGTAGTTTGGTGAGGAAAGTGCAAGTCAATCCCAGAACAACAGCAAAGGAACTTGTGAAGATGCTTGAGGAAACAGGTAGACAAGTATCTATATCCACAGTAAAGCAAGTCCTATATCGACATAACTTGAAAGGCTGCTCAGCAAGGAAGAAGCCACTGCTCCAAAACCACCATAAAAAAGACAGACTACAGTTTGCAAGTGCACATGGGGACAAAGATCTTACTTTTTGGAGAAATGTGTCCTCTGGTCTAATGAAACAAAAACTGAACTGTTTGGCCATAATGACCATCGTTATGTTTGGAGGAAAAAGGGTGAGGCTTGCAAGCTGAAGAACACCATCCCAACCATGAAGCATGGGGGTGGCAGCATCATGTTGTGGGGGTACTTTGTTGCAGGAGGTACTGGTGCACTTCACAAAATAGATGGCATCATGAGGAAGTAAAATTATGTGGATATATTGAAGCAACATCTCAAGACATGAGCCAGGAATTTAAAGCTCGGTCGCAAATGCGTCTTCCAAATGGACAATGGCCCCAAGCATACCTCCAAAGTTGTGGCAAAATTGCCTAAGGACAACAAAGTCAAGGTACTGGAGTGGCCATCACAAAGCCCTGAACTCAATACGATTGGAAATTTGTGGGCAGAACTGAAAAAGCATGTGCGAGCAAGGAGGCCTACAAACCTGATTCAGTTACACCAGTTCTGTTTGGAGGAATGGGCCAAAATTCTAGCAACTTGTTGTGAGAAGCTTGTGGAAGGCTACCCAAAATGTTTGACCCAAGTTAAACAATTTTAAGGCAATGCCACCAAATACTAGTGTATGTAAACTTCTGACCCATTGGGAATGTGATTAAAGAAATAAAACCTGAAATAAATAATTCTCCCTACTATTATTCTCACATTCTTAAAATAAAGTAGTTATCCTAACTGACCTAAGACAGGGAATGTTTTCTACGATTAAATGTCAGGAATTGTGAAATACTGAGTTTAAATGTATTTGGCTAAGCTTCTGACTTCAACTGTATGTCGCGTGCAGGGAGAGGAGATGGCACACGCTCCACACGAGGAGGTGTTGCACCAGTCTCATCATTGGTAGAGATCGAGTGCCACCCTGGTGATTTATGTACGCTACCACTGACATATTGTCTGACCGAATCAGATCATGATGATTCAATATGTCGGAATGGAAAACTCACCATTGGGATGCGGTTGTGCACAGTGTGTGAAATGGGGAAGCAAGGCAAATTCTCAAGAATGGCCTGAGCCCAAGTTAATAAGTACACTAAGGTATGGTTTATGAGTGTGCAAACATAAGAGAGAATTGTTTGTATGTGATTATTATGAGTAGAACCCAAAGAGGGCTAAATTCAAATGTCACAGATGCAGATAGGCCAGAGGCCACAGTCTTTCTGAGTTTTGATTAGAAAATAAGGGCTGTGACATTCTCTCTGTGCATGGTACGTGGAACGACCCCTATTGCGTCTCCCACAAGGAGATTTACTAACTTGGAGTGCAGAATGGGGTGTCCTGCACTGTAACGTGGAGGATAGAATGCTGATGAAGCAAGGCGGCGATGGGAGCATTTTGTGTGGAGTGTGGGTTGATTTTTCTCTGAGTTGCCCAGAAGCACGGCACGCAATCGCGAAACATGCAAGTGGGCGCGGATAATGGGCACAGATAGCTGCTGTTATCCCTGCGAGGGACACGGCATCATTATCATCGTCAGACCCGCCGAATACGATAACACTGTGCTCATTCATAGAGGGCCGGAGGTCGTCACGTCCGTACTGCACTGGCGAAGATGCTGCGTGGGAAGATCGAGGGGCTCGTGGGGCTTGCACCGGCACGAGATCCTCTTCAGGTCCTTCCATCTCTACCTTCATGTGGACCCTCAAGACTTAACACAGAGGAAGCGGTCGGGAGGGTGTGGGAGGCGGAATCGACCCTCAGAAGAGTGCGAAACTAGAGTGTCTTGAGACTCATGTCCTCACAGTGAGAGCAGTCTGTCCCCATGAGAGCTGCTTCGGTATGAGTGTGGCACAGGCAGCAAACACAGCTCTCATGTTGGTCTGACAGAGCGAAGTGTCGCTCACAGGAACACTTGTGATACGACATCATCAAAAAGACGCATACACACAAGTGGCTCTTTTATAGAGTGCTTTACATCGCTTGGACGGAAATATATATATATATTTTCCAAACGAGACACAGCCAATATGTAAGCACTGTAAGAAAATAGTGCCGTACACCGCGGCTAACACAAGCACTATGCAAAGACACCTACAGAACCACCGCAGCTCTCAACTAAAATCAACCAGGTCTGAAGAGACTCATGTGAAATCATACAGGAGAGAAGCCAGTCAGTTGAGCTTGTGGCAAAACCTTTTACAGTGCTTGCATACTGTTCTGTCTTTTACTGCATATGATAATTCATACTCAAAGTAGAACTGAAGTGATATTCATTACAAGATGATTAGTTAAAACATTTCAAAATGCACCTGAATTGTTTTGCATTTTGTGACTTTCAGTCGAATAAAAGACTATTTTTCCAGTCATATACACTACCGGTCAAAAGTTTTTTTTTTTAATTGCCCTAAATGTTTCTTATGATCTTAAAAATCTTTTGATCTGAAGGCATATGCTTAAATGTTTGCAATTAGTTTTGTAGACAAAAATATAATTGTGCCACCATATTAATTTATTTCATTACAAAACAACTTTTGTTTTTTTTAAATAAATTATATTGAAATTGATGACTTGGACCAAATAATAAAGAAAAGCAGCCAATAAGTGCCCAACATAGATGGGAACTCCTTCAATACTGTTTAAAAAGCATCCCAGGGTGATACCTCAAGAAGTTGGTTGAGAAAATGTCAAGAGTACATGTCTGCAAATTCTAGGCAAAGGGTGACTACTCTGAAGATGCTAAAATATAACACAGTTTTGATTTATTTTGGATTTTGTTTAGTGACAACATAATTCCCATAGTTCAATTTATGTTTTTCCATAGTTTTGATGACTTTACTATTATTCTAAATTTATAATAAAGAATAAGTGTTTAAAAATAAACTTTTGACTGGTAGTGTATATAGTGTTAAAATATCGTCTCATCTTGTTCTCGGGAACCCAGTATCATGTATTGTCTCGTCTCGTGAGCTAAGTGTATCATCACACACCTATTAATGTGGTATTATTATCGTTCATGGCAGCAGCTTCTCAGTCTCCACCAGGCTTGGGCATCTCAGTAATAACACGAGTTACAAGATGCGGTGCAATTCAAACATCTTTATTAAATATCTCCCAATTAAATGCCATTACCAATAGTAGGACCTGTAGAGCCCAGAAACATGCGCTTTTTCTCTGCTTTTCTTTCATCTCTTGCCCTCATGAGAGAGCGCTTGTTCCCCTCATTAAAGTTCAAGCAGCAACAGGTGAAAAATTTATTAATTAAATATTAATACAATCATCCAACTAAATGAAAAGGCAGGGAATTTATAAATATAATAATAATTTATACAATATTAAGAGACCATAATATAATAATAAAATTATATGAAATAATGACAATGAATCAATAACCAAAAATGTCACATTATTTATAGGGCTGTCTATCTTAATATAGAGAATATTTTGTTACACTATACTTGTTTTAAAGTCTTATTAAAAAAAGCTTTTTTAATAAGCCTTTTAAACTTTTTTGTCAGCAAAAACTAGGCAAAGTGATATTACTAGGAAAAGGAAAATTCAGTTAATGTGTGCAGAAAGCTTGGATATAGCCAGTTATGACAGAGAACCTGATAAAAGTTAAAATGATCGGGATCGGCTGATCAGGTGACAAGAAGATTGGTGATCGGTACCGGCTGTAAAAATCCTGATCGAAGCATCCCTAATGCGTTGTTGGCTCATTGAACATGTTTAAATGCATGTTCTGAATAAGCTGACAATGGCTAAGTTTACATGCACAGCAATAGTCTGATTATTGCAATAATCAGAGTATTAGTAATAATTAGATTAATTTGTTTACATGATTTGGGCAAACCTCACATTTGCTGAGAAATGTGATGTTTTAATGTTTTCTTAATATAAATGAATATTTATATCAAAAAATAACTTATAATAAATGTGAAATATGTATCTTTAACTACAGCTTGGCATAAGGAAAATTAGTCAGTCAGTTCGTCAGTCTTTTTGAATGACTGATTAAAAGAACCGGTTCATAAGAGTTATTTTTGACTATACTGGATGTTCTGTCTGTTTTGATTCACTAAAAAGAATTGGTTTATAAGAGATATTTGTTTGTTGGACTACACTGGCTGCTCTGTCTGTTTTGATTTACTAAAAGGATGGATGTGCCAGATGTTGTTGTGTTCAGCCCGCGAGGACAACCTCAATAGAAAAATGTGTTTCCTTACCATTATTTTGCGGTATATAGTCTTTTTTATCTCACAAATATTCAATTCAGACTGCAAACAGTCATTCACAACTCGAGAAAATGTGTTTTCTTTTGCTGTGGGGTTGTAGATTCTGCATGGGCGAGCACCACTGCTGGAAACGGTGCAAGGAACTGCCGTTTAACGAGAAGCCGAGAAGTAAGTGCAGCTTCTTCTGTTTTGCGATGTGTACGAACCCGTGCAGCACTGGCACAGGTGCACTTTGGTCAATAGGAGTACTCCACATACAGTATATTACTGCAATTATCATTACTCTGATTATTAGCATAAGTGCAATAAAACCATTACAGTATTCTGTTTACATGAGCAACAGTTTAATCGCAGTATTGCCTTAATCGCATTATAATCGCATTATGAGGGTGCATGTGATTGTGCCTCAAAATGCGAATACAACGCGATTAAGGCAATCCTGCAATTAAACTGTTGCTCGTGTAAACAGAATACAGCGATTATGATATTGCAATTATGCTAATAATTATAATTATCAGAGTAATGATAGTCGCAGTAAGATAGGTGGAGTACTCCTATTTAAATCGCTTTATACAAGTATGTAAACACTTTAATTGCATTTCTTCCACTCTGACCAAAGTGCGCCTGCACCAGTGCTGCAGATGGATGATGTCATACTCACAGGTTCGAAAAAACATCACGAAACAGAAGAGGCTGCACTTGCTTCTCGTCTTAACGTGAAACGGCAGTTCCTTGAACCGTTTCCCAGCAGTGGTGCTCCCTCGCTGCAGAATCTACAGCCCCATGGCAAAAAAAACAAAACAAAACATATTTTCCCGAGTTGTGAATGTCCGGTTGCAGTCTGAATTGAATGTTGGTGAGATAAAAAGACCATATACCAAAAAATAATGGCAAGGAAACACGTCTTTCAAATGAGTTTGTCCTCGTGGGCGGAACACAACAACATCCAGTGTGTGTATTCCGATTCACAAACAAATGACTCTTATGAACGATTATTTTTAGTGAATCAAAATAGGAGCAGCCATTGTAGTTCGACAAACAAATGACTCTTATGAACGGAATCTTTTTAGTGAATCAAAAACAGACAGAGCGTCTAGTGTAGACGTAAATACTCTTATAAATCGGTTCTTTTAAAAAATTGTTAAAAAAGACTCACAAACTGTCTAATTTTCCTTATACCAAGTATTTAAAGATACATATTTGCAACAAGATGTTTTTTACAATAATTATTCATTCATAAAAAAAAAAAGCATTAAAACATCACATTTCTCAGCGAATAATCAGAGTATTCGCAAGTTGTCATGTAAACGTGATTGAAGAGGTTAGTCTATATCATGTAAACATCTTAATCTAATTATTCCTTATACTCTGATTATTGCAATAATCAGAGTATTGGTGTACATGTAAACGAATCCAATGTGGTCACTGTGTGTGTTCATGTAAAAGCAATAAATGGCTTTCCTTTATCAGTGTAAGGTCATAAATGGCTTAAGAACAAACCGATTTGTGTGCTAGATTTTAGCACATTACCCCGATTTCACGTTGCATGTAAACACCTTTACCGGTGTTCTTACCAGCTTATCCAGTGTACGTAAGTGTTGCGAACACGCCTCTTCACGGTTTGACGTCAAAAGCATAGAATAACTTGATTATTTAAAATCTCATGTAAACGTGGTTTTCTTGCTTTTTCAGATTTTTTAAATAAGCTGATTTTTGGGAGTTATCAGCGTATTGGTGTGCATGTAAACAGGCTCAGTATCAGTCATAAACAGCAATTCCTCAAGATTTAAAATGAGGTGGACCCTCTTACTAGTGTTGATAAACAAAATGAAAATGTACACACAGGCCTGTGGGGTAACTCTCTGTGTTGTAGTACTCCAGGATAAAATTAGCACATAACATAGAGGGATTTGGCATAGCTTTAACCCAACAGTCTCAATGCTCAACATCCACTATCCAATTAAACACTGTCTGTTCATCTCAAAGCACAGAGAGATGTCAAACCACAATGAAGTATACAAACATTGGCAAGCAAAACTGTTACATTTGTTTCAGTGTGATTATTTGCTTTATTACTTAATCTTTAGAATTCATGATATTCCAGTTTTTCACTTTTAAACTTCCCAGCAGAGCTTTAGAATTATGTACAGGCCTAATTCAAAACAAGAGACTGGATAAGAGAAATAGAGCAGCTGTATGGGTGTCAGTATTCACACTGATGTTAGTGTTTGTGTTCTGCTTAAATGTTAGCTAGCTCGCACAGGCTGTAATTTGTCAACACCAACGAAGTGAAACCAAGATTTTCACAGGTTGTTTGATGCTGTGGGCCAGAGAGAGAACCGTCATTAGGGGCACCCAATGGCCAAAACAAATACAGTATTTTCACCACTAAGACCAATTGAAATGCACATTTGTTACTTAATTTGTTGTATTATAAATACAAAAGGTATGCACACTTCCTAATATTATAAATGACACATTTAAGCATGCATTCGTTTACAATGTAACAATGCAATTAAGCGTAGTGTATTGCTATCAAATCTAAACGTTCGGCTATAAAACAGAGAGGCCAATGTCAAGTGAATATATATATGCTGAGAAATCGGGCAACGCTCGGCAAAAATAGTACACTTTATTGCCTCCTAAATGTTTTTCTCCTTCTTCATGTGACTTTCAAATATCCAATCAAAATGCCACTCTCTCGGCAGGCTGAAGAGCCTTGAATTAGTAGCGCCTGTCCGCTCTAGGTTCCCGTCATAATTCTACAGCTACAACCGAAAACGAACTTTAGTCGCGGCAATCTAACGTCATTAAACAGAATAGGTTCTAAACGCGCGCGGCACTTTCGTGCAGCTAAAATACACATGTGGTGCACGTGACAGTAAAAAGCACAAAAAATATCCACATTTTCAGGTGAAAGAGCCCCAAAATCCAACGCGACGTGACCACACAGGCCCCTGCTAACCTGCTAGCTCTCCCACATCACTTAGCATGGGACTTAAACACACACAGTCAATTATGACACCTTAGAGATTTTTGGAATTGCATGAATGATATTCATACCTGATCCAAATTATCATCGCTTGCACTATCCTCGGAGTCGGAGTCAATCACGACCCGACCTTTCCGTTTCTTTACATTCACCATCTTTAGCTGTCTGCCTGGCTCCCTGTGTGTGTTTAAACAGCAGCGCCGCACTCCTCCACACAAAGGCGCTACAGCTACATTGCGCGTGCGTACACTTCACTCCATTAAACAGCAACGACGCACGCAAGAAATGAACGTTCTTCAAATGATTATTCAGAATATTTAAACAACCGATTAGCGAAAGAGATAATGTTATTTTATTTTATTTTTTGCTAAAGTTGTAAGTGCTGGAAGCATCTGCGTGAGATTTTTGTTGTCGGTAGTGTTACCATGGCGGCCGCTCGTTTCTGTAAAGACAGACTATATGACGCACCGTAATGCGCTTGTCATCTCATTATTTGAGTAGCACAAATAAGTGTTTATTTCGTGAGACTAACGTACGTTAACATTTTTATAATACGACAAGTGTGATGACTCTCGGTGTTTGTATCTTAAATGTGAGTAACCGTTTATCCTGAAAACCTTTATCACATAGTGACTCATGCATTCGATGACTCGTGAATATGAAGTCAATTGATGTGTATTGTTCATTACAATAACGTGTGTTTGTAACAAATGTATTTGTAAAAATGTGGATAATCAAGTGCTTTTAAAATGTTTAATTGTACTGCTGAAGTACTGCATTTGGATTAGTGAAGACCGTTAAACCTGTATGATATATAATGGTCAACCTTAAAAAGGTAAAGAACATAAAAATACCTCTGTTAAAATTTAATCTGTTGCTATTTTACAGAACATTAGGGCCCATATAATATTATTAATTTATGTTTTTCTTCAAAATATTGCTTTTATTTAACATTTTACAGCTGGTAGAAATGATGAAAAAAAAAGCAACATTTGCCTCGAGGTCACCTGCCTTCTTTTTTTTTTTTGGCACTTTAAGATGAATTAGTTCACCCAAAAATGAAAATTCTCTCATCAATTACTCACCGTCATGCCATCCCAGATGTGTATGACTTTTTTTTTCTTCTGCTGAACACAAACGAAGATTTTTAGAAGAATATCTCAGCTCTGTAGGTCCTCACAATTCAAGTGAATGGTGACCACCAGAACTCAAAAAGCTCCAAAAAGGAGATGAAGTCAGCATAAAAGTAATCCATGTGACTCCAATGGTTTAATCAATGTCTTCTGAAGTGATCCAGTTGGTTTTGGGTGAGAACACAACAAAACTCCTTTTTCACTCCTTGTACATCTTGTCATTGCAATCTCTAGGCACAATCATGATTTCAAGCTCGATTACACTTCCTAGCACTTCACACATGCGCAGAGCGCTAGATGGCTCTATAGGAAGTGTAATTGAGTTTGAAATCATGATCGTCAAAGAGACTGCTGTCAAGATGTACAGTAAGATAAGACTCCAGTGGTTTAATCCTTCTGAAGCGATCTAGTTGGTTTTGGGTGAGAAAAGACCAAAATATAACTAGTTTTTCACTACATCTTGACAGCAGTCTCCTTGGCAATCATGATTTTAAAATCGATTACACTTCCTAAAGTGCCATCAAGTGCTCTGCACATGCGCAAAATGCTAGGAAGTGTAATCAAGCTTGAAATCATGATACTGCCCATAGACTGCGATGACAAGTGAAAAAGGCATTATATTTTGGTAACTTCTCACACAAAACCAGCTAGATCACTTCAGAAGACTGTTAAAACCACTGGAGTCTTATGGATTAATTTTATGTTGAATTGATCTCCTTCTTGGATCTTTTGGAGTTCTGGTCTCCATTGACTTGCATTGTTTGGACCTACAGAGCTGAGATATTCTTCTAAAAATCTTCATTTGTATTCACACAGAAGAAAGAAAGTCACACATCTGGGATGGCATGAGGGTGAGTAAATGATAAGAGAATTTTCATTTTTGGGTGAACTATCCCTTTAATATTGTGAGTTGATCCTGGAGTTATATACATATATACAAGGCGGTGTGTGAAAAAAGCTCGGAGGATCATCAGAAACTCCAGCCACCCGAGCCATGGGCTGTTCTCACTGCTACCATCAGGTAAGCGGTATTGCAGCATCAGGACCCGCACCAGCCGACTCCATGATAGCTTCTTCCCCCAAGCAATCAGACTTCTGAACTCTTGATCTCCCACGATCAAAATACATCAGCACTGCACTTTATTACCCTTACTCTTATATCTCACACCGGACTGTCATAAATTATATTATTATTATTATATTATGTTCAACCGACAGCCTGAATGTCAATATAGTACAATACTGTACATTCTATATATATATACTTTTTATATATTTTTATTTTTGTTATTTTTATTGAATAATGTGTATCTATATAGTAAAAAAAAACAAAAAAACAAAACAAAAACAGCGTATTGTATACTGTACAGTGTATGTTATTATTTGTATATTGTTGAGTGTAATTATGTGTATAACAGATGTATAAATTGTGTTGTGTTAATTTGATGTTATTGTAAATTGGTATATGTCTCATCACTGTCACGACTGCTATGTTGATTGGAACTGCACCCAAGAATTTCACACACTATTGCACTTGTGTATATGGCTGTGTGACAATAAAGTGATTTGATTTGATTTGATTTGATTTTGATACAAAGTCATGTGACCTCAGTATTTGCAGGGACCTCCTTTTCAATATTTTTAACAAACATTTGACTGACTTACTCATTGCTTCTCTCCCCAACCTCTCAAATGTTTGTTTCCTCCAGGATACAAAAACCTTTTATGAAAAAGCAGAGATTTAATAAAACTGCTTTTTCTTTCTTTCTTTCTTTCTTTTTTTTGAACCAGCATACCAGTGGATGTCTGATCTGATCACAAGAGGAACTTGGATCAAATGGCTGTATCAAGGACAACATTCAAAACTCTGTTTGGAGTTCATAGTGTCATTCACGGACAGTCATTTCTACCCATCCTCACCTGCTCTATACTGCACACCAGGAGCATCTATGAGCGAGATTACCGCAGACAAGGACAAGCCACCTGACACCCACTGGCCCTGGCAAAAAATACGTTTAGATTTCTCTAAAGGTGTGGATGGTATTAAGAAGCAGTTTGGGCTGTTAAAGGATGAATTTGTCCAGTGCTGGACTGGGCCAGAGGGAAAGCCGTTAATAGAGCACATTCTGGAGCAAACCCGGGTCCAGTGGGAGTTCCGTGGACCCGAGAGTCTAAATCAGTGGATTGTGCCTAGTGCCCGACCGATATATCGGTCGGCCGATATTAGTCTTTCACCGATATATCGTTATCGGCGTATTTGTTTACTGATATGCGCATATATGAAAACTTTTTTTCAGAACATATAATGCAGAAAACAGTGCTTTAGAATTGGTGTCATTACGTAGTTTGTCCAGCAGGGTGCGCTCCGACTCCATTGTTTACAGAGCTGACCCTGAACTGACGGTGGCTTTTCAGACAGGGCGGAGGTCAGCGGTGTCTTCTCCGTAAATTGCTAACTAGTTTGTGAAATATATACTGGAAAGTTAATAAACAATGACAATGACCCCATCATTTTATATAACTAATATAACGTTAACCCTGTCCCTGACAACCATGTCACTCATGTTGATCACATCTGTTTATGTTAGCCAGCTATAGTTTGTCAGTGCAGTAATGTAGCAAATTGAAAGCTCAGAACATCTTTTTGCAGCTCAGCAGACAACGGTGCGATGGTAGATTGTGTCTGTTGAGTGTTGATTTCACGCTATGTTATTACCTAGTTGGTGAGACACAATGCCGGAAAGTAAATAAAGTCCATCTTTTGCTCTCCATGGCAACGAGCTAATAGATAACTAGCTAACCACGTAGCTACTTTCATACCTTGTCAGCGTGTAAACGTATTCACCAAACTGTTTTGTTCAGGATTCACAGTTTGGTACCCCCTTCATCTGAACAATTCCAGTCATTGCATTTATAAAATGTAATATTTAAAAGTCTGGTTTTCCAGACATTAAAATAGGATACGTAATAAAAGTAGATTTAATAAAATAGTATATTTACCCTGTGTAAATAATAATGCATAGGTCCTTTTCGTATAAAGCTCCCTCTGATTTGTAAAAATGGCATGAAAAATAGGCATTTGGACAGGAATAACACAAAATCTGTAATTCATGATTGTAACACCTTAATTCATGCATTGTAGTCATTTTAGATTGAGAATGAGATTTTACATGGGAGCAGCATTGAAAATCACTGCTCTGTACTAGAGGATCTGTTATTTGCATACATATTCATAAGCAGTAGAGGGGCAATAACATGCGTATCCGTGGGGATGGAAGACCATGGATGGTAAACATTTCAGCCGAGACCTCCTTTTCTCATCAGAGTGATGACATTTACAGTTACTTTCTCTACACCAGAGGTGGACCTTACTGGCAGGATGTCAAGGCATGTCTTAAAACATTTGCATCCATAATGATCTGGAACATACTTATGTAGTTGTAGTAATGTGAAAAGTCCAAATTGCTTCTGTAAAACCTTCAATCTATTTTACAGATTCCATTCACTAAGTTTTTTCTTTCTAGCCAGGGAAGAATACAAGATGATCAGCATGTCCTCTGGTTAGAGAAGGTCTGCATGATTTCCTTTTTGCTCCACAGTTCATCTAGTAATTGATGTGAATGTCTAGTCTTTTTCTTGTTTTCTCTGCTGACATTTATGCAAGTTTTGCACCTTGGTAACTGCCTAGCAACCAAATAGGGTTACCCTAGCAACCAATTTGCCATTCAGAAAAACAAGCAAGGGGTAGGGATGCATAGGACTTCTTGCAGCTGGCTGTCTATCTGTATGATGTTCCTTCTGTCTGTCTGAAAGACCTTCAAACTTCCAACACTTCAGATTATTTTAAACTTTCAGACAAGGCTTTGTCAAGCCAACAAAGTTTGTCTTCAAACTTTACTATCTAGTTTATTATAATGTACCTCAAAGTCTTAAAATGTGTGTATTTTTAGGTAAACAGTATTGGTTTTACATTTGGGGACAAAGCTGATGGCCCATTTCAGCTTGAAATTGACATCACTGCGCTGTGTAACGACCACACCCACACAGGGGAGTTTGCATATGAGCTTTACAAGAGAAACAGAGGTTTGACTGGACTAAACTGGACTCAGGAAATGGATGACAGCATCTATGGCTTTATTTTAATCTACTGCTTTATTTTATACAAACAATGAAACGTGGACGAAGTCCCATTCACTCACACACATAAAATAACCACATAAAAGACACATATGTACAAAATTATTGCTGTAAGATCAATTAAACATTTTGTGTTACTGTGCCAAAAAGTGGCTTTACAGTTTTTACTTTACAATAGATTTAAGCCAACTACATAATAAATCATATGTATGAAGTACTTGTTATCAGCAGACATACTTGCTCTTCTTCATACATAAATCAAGAACAATGCTTAGAAAGTATAAAAACAAAATCTTATTTATAAATGAAAGAAAACTTGTTGGATGACTCATGAAGTCTTACCTAGCAAACAGCAAAAAACAGACATTCGCAGAAGAGTAGAAATGTACAAATGTTTGGAATTTAACAGACAAATAAGACGAAAACTAAACACTTACAGTGAGTGTCTGAGACAATAATGAGACAGAAATAAAACACGGGAGTTAAGCCAGAACCAAGCCTCGTCTGGCACCCAACATATTCTCCTTCTTCTGTTTTCGGTAATCTGTGTGTTTGGCACGTCGTTCCTCTCTTTAATGAAGGTTAATAAAGAAAAAAACATTCAATGTGCGTTTCAGTTCAGAAAACCAGGAAAAAGACATTTATGGCTGATTAGCTGTAGGAGACAATAAATCTGATGAAAGTATAAAGTATCTTACCTTGTTTGAACTTGGTGCTCTTTATAGTTTTTCTGGTGAGAAGGAATCGTCTGAGATTTATTAAGTGCCGTATTCTCCTGTGCAGCTCCGAAAGGCTTCAGTTTTCCTGTGGGGATGACAGAAACATCCACAGCAATTAACAGCTGGCAGAGATAATTCCTAATTTTTTCTTTCACAAAGAAGCATTGGCTGACATGTTAACCCTGGCCTTTGAAGCCTATTTTTGTTAGAGCATAGACTTACCCTTGTGCGGTTTGTAGCTCAATGGGCGAGAGAGACTGGCCTTCAGATCAAATGTGTTCTTCTTGGTGGTGCCAGGTGTGGCTGACATGCTGTTGTTCCCACTAAAAACGTATGGAGTTACTCCTGCAAATAAAAATAAAAAAGCATGAAATCAATGCTTCAGACATTGTTATTAAAAATTATTAGTGCAACATAATGGCATTACGCTTACCAGGTGTTTTATTGACTGTGCTGATAGTTTTATTAAGCTCTGGTTTGCTGTAAATGTCAGATTTTCTCCCTGGAGTGGAAGTGAGGGGGATGTGAGGAGACATACGAGCTGGAGTCTTTACCAGGGAATGCTTGTGTTCATTATCCTGAGTGGCCTGCGAGAACCTAGAGAAAGAAAAAAGCAGTTAAGTGATCGGTCTTTCTATTTTGATGCTTTACTTGGCAATTCTAGTTCATTGGCTTTAGCATCTTTCATAACTATATTGTAACCATTTTTCCTCCCCTGACTCCTACCTGAACTCTCAGTATAGGCCGATCCGATACCAGTTGTTTTTTTTCTAAATCAGTTTTGAATATCTATACCTCTCTGTTTGGAGCTGACTGGGGGTACTCTTTTATATGTAAAGAACAAAAACATCTAACTATGCATTATTCATTATGCAGTTATATAATTTTTTTTTAGTCTATTAAGAAAAAATGTTTTTTTTTTTAAATTGTCTCCTAAATAATGCAGCAGTAAATTTAACAGTAATTCCAGTGAAAATCATCAGTAGAAAAGAAACCAGTTGTTTACACATTTGTTCAACTTGTATATGGATTTAAAGGGATAGTTCACCCAAAAATGAAAATTCCTTCATCATTTACTCACCCTAATGCCATCCCAATGTGTATGACTCTCTTTCTTCTGATGAACACAAATTAGAATTTTTAGAAGATTATCAGCTCTGTAGGTCCATACAATGCAAGTGAACGAGTACCAATATTTTAAAGCTCTAAAAAGCACATAAAGGCAGCATAAAAGGAATCCAAAGACTCCAGTGGTTTAATCTATATCTTTAGAAGTTATATAATAGGTTGTGGGTGAGAAACAGATCAATATTTAAATCCTTTTTTACTATAAATTCTGCTCCCGAACATGGAGATTTACAGTAAAAAGGACTCAAATATTGATCTGTTTCTCACCCACTTTTATCACATTGCTTCAGAAGACATGAATTAAACCACTGGTGTCTTACTTTAATGATGCCTTTATATGCTTTCTGGACCTTCAAAGTTCCGGCCACCATTCACTAAATCTTTGTTTGTGTTCTGTAGAAGAAAGAAAGTCATACACATCTGGGATAGCATGAGGGTTTGTAAATGATTAAAGAATTTTCTTTTTGGGTTGAACTATCCCTTTAAATTGACACCCATGCTTTTATGCCATTTTTGGAGTTTGACCATAACAACCATGGGATGCACAGTATCAGATTTGGATCGGGCTCATCTGGGTGGATATCGATCCAGGTATCGGATCGGTGCATCCCTTACTAAAAACATTTTAAAGAAGTACTGATGTATTTACCGGACATTGATTTTACTGTTGGTAAGGATGGTTGGCCTGAAGGTGGAGCTGTCCTTCAAAGCAGGCTTGCTGGCAGACTGCTGAGTGACCCTTCGTCTTTCAGGAACTGGTTTCTTCTCCTGCACTCCAGGACTAAAGAATGATGCTTGGCTTGCAGGTGCCTTCTAATGGGAGACAATACTTGGACCTCATCAAACAATTCAACCCACTCTTGAATAAATCCACAGATTTATATATTGTAAAAAAACAAAACAATTGAAAGGCCCGTGTTCCCCTCTCTTCGTTACCTTCAGTTCCATGACAGAAGTCCTGATCACCTCAATTTGCTTGTTCTTTCTCTGAACATAAGAATCGATGGACTCCATCTTTTTGAAGTGAGCCTCATGCAGTTTTTTGAAGTCTGGGGGAGAAATACATTACACAGGGGCAGAGAGAAGACATCCCTCAGATTAAACAGTCAACAAATAAACGTCAACGTCACAAGTTTCTGCATTTCTTGAGCTGGACAATTAGTGTTTTGTCTTTGTGTGTAAAGTTGGAAGGATCTAATTACTTGGAGTTGTCGGCCACAGAGCAGGTTTCCTCTTCATCAAACCTTCATGACGGGGGATTTTACCTACTGTCCTTCTTCCCGTACCTGTAGGATTTTTTAATGCAGTTTTTATAGTCAGCCTTGTCTCCTGTGAGACTTTTAGTTTTCACCCATCTATTAGATCATAATTAAAAGGTTATTTAATAATCACCGTTATGCATTGGTAAAAGTCCAGACTGTGTAGGAGACACTCTTGTTGGCTGGGCAGGACAAAGCCTTACCTTTCTCACTTGGCTCTACATGAGCATCTTTAGAGTCTTTATTTGTTTCACCAGATTCTAGCCCTTTCTCCAAAGTATCCTCTGTAGTAGACATTTCGGGTGGAACTGGAGTCTGTGTGTCCTTGGTTGAGGACACCTTCCTCCTCTTGGAGCCCCTTCGGCTTTCCTCCGACTCTGCCGGCTTCTCCTCAATCTAAATATAACACATTTTTATATTTTTAAAAAGACAACTTTTGACAGGGGTGCATTCTTGTGCATTGAGGATATGAGATTTTACAGTCTGCTGTTGTTTCCATATCTCAAGAAAATCTGTATATGCTCATGTATACCTGAGTAATGACTGGTGCGGGTTCACTGAGCTTTCTCTTGGCAGTGCGGCCTTTCCCTCGGCGGTCGGTCACAAAGTTTGCAGTGTGAGGAGCATCCTGCGCGTCCACGGGCGAGACGGAGTCGTGCGCGTCCGCAGTGGCTGCATAATTTCCCTGCAAACAATGCAGGGTCTTTTCTGTTCTGTACCCTTCACATAGATTATGAATGACAGTGGCCAAATTGTAGCCAAATAATTCCAGTTGTAAACAAAGGTTTTTTGTATTACTTACATTCTCAGATGTATGCTGTTGTGAAAAGTGATGTTTTAAAGCCTTCAACAGCTTATCAGCCTAATTGAAAAATAAAACCGAGCATTTAGAAAAGAGACAACGACAAAAGGATTTGATTTAGTGCAAAAAGACAACAATATTAGCCATTTCCCCTAGCCGAATCATAACGGAAATGCTAAGTAAGCTGCTGCATTTTAATTTATAGCTCGTTTGCAGAAAAATATGCGCGTTTAATTCATTTTTACATATACATATCATATAGTACACGTGAGTGCAGTGTACACAGCCTACTGCACGAGAGCTCTTGTTTAAATTTACCTTCATATTCGCTTTCAGACCAACTTCCTTCGCGAGGCGCTGCAATTCCGCATATTTAAGGGACTCCAAATCCATATTGTAATAATAAACTATCTGAAAACTAAACAACTATTAATATTAACGTTTACTATCCCTAAGACACTGCGCGGTTTATTTAGGTGGGTTTGCCGTTTGAAAAATACCCCGTTTCAAAAACAGCCCTTTCCGCCAAATGATTGGCCGAGAAGACTATGACGACACTATCCTATATCCAATAAGAAGCAGCGTTGATCCATCGTTGGCTTTGATTGGCCTGAAGGCTTAAAGGCGGAGATTGAGTGTGCAGTTTAGGACGCCACCTCGTGTCTAAACCGTAAACAAAACGAATCCTGTAGAACTTGTCGCGCTTTCTGAGCTGGGCAGATAAAACGAAAACGTGTTGCTGTAAAAAATGTCGACCAGAAATCCAAGTTCGCTGGAAAACTCTTATGATATCGGTCCATGTGACTCGACACAAACTAGTTCAATGGAAGACCAGCTAAGAGCAGTGAAGGACAGAGAAGTCTGTATGGTAGACTTTAGGAATTGCAGTGTTTTTCAGTGCACGACATGCAACACTGTGCTTGGAGACTCTCTCGGTATCTGTGGGGAAGTCCAGAACCACCAGTTTGTAATTTGTTTGAGTAAGTTGTTCTCTGACTTTAAACTAGTCAGTTTCCATCCACACGTGCTCAAAGCTGACACATAAGTGTAAGTCATGAAAATGGAGTGCTTTTCTATGCACCAAAACTTGGTTTTTGTCTTCCTGCAGAAGTTACTGAGGATGTGAGGGTGAATAAAAAGCTGGAGATGAGCTTGGATGGTCAACTGGCTTCATCGTAAGTGATCCTATATGGAAATCTCTATGGCTTCAGTTCATTTGGATGTCCTATAATCTTGTGCTTTGACCAGAATCTATTTTTGTGTGTTTTTAGCATTTACCAAGGCCTTCACTGTGCTGGTTGTCGTGGTTGTGTTGGCCTGGTTCTTCACTCAACCGCAGAGCACCTGTCTGCTTTAAGAAATCTCTTCCTATTACGAAAAGAGCTGCTAAATTGGTGGTTTTTCTGTTCTTTATTTAATGTTACAATCAGACACTTTACATTGCATACATACAATAACAGAAGGGAATATAATTTTTATTCTAAATTGTAACTTGTAAATCATAACTCTTATGTAAATGTTTTACCGGTTGCATCACTTTTGTGATGACAGTCACTTTAACAAGACAAATGTGTTTTGTTTTACATTTTAGCTACATGCTAAGAAGTGGCACTTGTGTTAAAGCCTTAAAAATTAGCTTCAAACCCAGACTTGTGGACAAAAACATTAAAGAGGTAATAATTATGCTTTCATGCACTCACTCATTTGGATTTTTACAACTTCTCATTGGAATTGGATTAGACATTTATGAATTTTCTCTCTTATCTTTCAAGTTGAAACTGGATTTAGAAGCTCAGCTGAAGCAGGTGAAGATTTTGGAGGAAATGATGGAAAAATTGTGCACACAAAATGTAAACTGAATGCAATTCAGCTCTCTTGTAACACTGTTGAAATAAAAATCTATTTTTGTAAGGAGTTTGGTTCTTTTTTTTGTTTTATGTAACCACGTATGTAATATTGACTAGCTTGATTACTCTATTTTTAATGTTTTATTTACGTTGTTCAGAAAAATATATTGTAAAAAAAAAAAAAGTATATAACCTATATTGAAGCAATTTTGGGAGAATAATACCCATAAATAAACCAGACTATAGATAACTGAAAACATTTTAAATAAAGTACTTATAATCTTGGTGTAAAGGATTAGATTACAACAGAAAGGAAACAACAAATACTTTAATGATTGGCACATGCTGCTTTTTTTATTGCTAAAATTGTATACATATTTTTGTATAGTACAAAATCATGCGGGACGCATCTGTAGTGCATAGATCAGACCAAG
The DNA here is from genome assembly GCF_019703515.2 of Myxocyprinus asiaticus. Taxonomy (NCBI): domain Eukaryota; kingdom Metazoa; phylum Chordata; class Actinopteri; order Cypriniformes; family Catostomidae; genus Myxocyprinus; species Myxocyprinus asiaticus. Next base: position 15,854,998 of record NC_059364.1, on the reverse strand, counting down.
CATAGAGTTTCAAATTCAGAGGCAAAATCGGCAATGCAAACCATTACAGGCCAGCAAAGCATAAAAACCTTTGTTCTCATTTGTATCATTTGTAGTGCACATGGATCAAAACTTATCAAATTATATTTGTATATTTTCCAGTTAAAACATTCACATTTGCATCTGTCAGAATCTGAATCTTTCTGAATCTGACTTTGCCTCTTCATAGTCATTACAATTTCATTTTCGTCATACAATAATCAAATCCAAAAAAGTAACATGTTAATGAGTTAATATATTTACCTGTAAATAATTTACAGTAGACATAAACCTTTGGGATTTCATGCATTTGAAAATAAAAATCACAACAATGGTCCACTCATTGATTTTTGTACATCACATTTCTGCATAAATATGTTTAAGCAAAGCTTAATTATTGCATGCAGCACAACACATTTCTTACCCACTTCTACCATGCATCAGCAAATTTTTTTTGGATTCCTATTAAAAAAAACTCAGTTTCACAATAGATTCCACCACAATCCTCTCAATTTTGTGAATGTGTTGTGGTGTGTCCTGTTTAATTAGGATTCATGGAGATAATTATTCTTCAGAGCATCACAAACGGCCACCCAGAACACTGCTCATATTGCTGTTAATGAAAATAAACTGCAAATCATCTTACAGCTTGTGCATTCCACAATGGTTTGTATGTAAACATGCAAAGTCAATAAGAGGGCACAGGCCCTGCATATATAGATATTTTCCATTAATTTTCCCACCAGTTCAAAATAAAAAAAACATCTTTTTTTTTTTTTTTTTATAATTTAAGACCTTAAGTGCTACCCTTGCAAATTAATTAGATGAGTCAATGACTAATGAAATGAGGGTGTTAACAGCCAGTTCACACCTTTACTCAGGTGTATATTTCAGTATGAGCAATGGGATGTTCTAGATCAAACATTTACCACTGTCACTAATATGCTACAGATTTCTATTTCACAAACACCACTGAACTACCCTGACACTAATTCATGCATAAAATGATTATTGCTACTAAATGATGAACTTAATACACATTATGGCTTGCATATCTCAGAGTATATTTAAAATATAGTTTGCATTCCAGTCATTGAGGTATTTATCTATATTACAATGCTTTGATAATTGCTTTATGCCATTTACTATTCTACACTATGTTTTAAACTCTAGAGTTTCAGCTACTTTGTATAATCTACCTACAGCTCTAGTCTGAGACAACATTACCTGATGGAGAATGCAACATTAGAGGTATGAGTTATACAAACACAGTTCTTAGTTACCCTTTCTCATCAGGGAGTAGCCTACTGTATTCACCTGTGTGTCTGGTTAAAACATGATCAGCTCAATATATCAAAATATCAAGATGTTCCGTTTTAGTAAAAGATTTTAAGTTAATACTTTGTTTCCATGAAATAGGTCTAGAATGAAACTACACTCAATTTCTCTACTATACCTGTAATATCGTCTTATAAACAGAGGCCAGTTTATATCTAAATAAGATTAACACTAAATGGATAGTTCACCCAAAAATGTAAATAATTTATTCACCCTCATTTTGTTCCAAAGCTGTATGAAACATAAAAGGAGATGTTAGGCAAAATGTTAGCCTAAGTGGCCATTCATTTTCACTGTATGAAAAAAAAAAAATGAAAGCGAATGACAATGTAAGCCTAATTTATACCACGGAAGAAGCTACAATTTTTTTCTCCTGGATGAACTAAAGCACCCTAGGCGAATGAAGCCGGCGTTTATACTACAACCCCAATTCCGAAAAAGTTGGGACAGTATGAAAAATGCTAATAAAAAGTTATTATATTCAACCTTTGCTATATTGAAAGCACTACAACTACACATAACCTGATGTTTACCTTGTGAATTTTATAGTTTTTTTTTTTTTTTTTTTTAATGTACATGAATTTATCAGATGATTGCAACACGCTCCAAAGAGTTGAAAAGGGCAATTTAAGACTAATAACAATTTGATGAGTTGAAATAAGACGATGTGAAACAGGAGATGTTAAACAGGCAAGTCAATTGTGTCATAGAACTGTATATTGTATAAGGAGCCTCCAAAAACAGCCTAGTCCTTCAACAACAAGGATCATTCAAGACATGTCAATTTGGCAAAGGATGCTTCAGCAAATAATCCAGCACTTTGAGAACAATGTTCCCCAAAGTCAAATTGGAAGAATTTTGGGCATTTCACCCTCTACACTGGACAATATAGTAAAAAGTTTCAAGGAATCTGGTAAAATCTCGGTGTGTAAATGGCAACACGAAAACCACTTCTGAATGCACGTGATCTCTGATCCCTCTGACATCACTGTCTTAAAAAACATCATTCATCTGTAATGGATATCATGAACATGGGCTTGGGATAACTTTAGTAAACCTTTATTAGTCAACACCACTCGCCGCTGCATCCACAGATGCAAGTTAAGTCTTTACTATGCAAAGCAGAAGCCATACATCAACACTATCCAGAAGCGCCGCCGACTTCTCTGGGCTCGGTGTCATCTTAAATGTAAGTAGAACAGTGGAACTGTGTTTTTGGTCCGAAGAGTCCACATTTCAAAAAGTTTTTGAAAAACACAGTCGTCATTTTGTCCAGGCCAAAGAGGAAAAGGACCATCCAAGATGTTATCAGCGTCAGGTCCAAAAGCTAGTTTCTGTATGGGCCAGGGGTGTGTCAGTGCCCATGGCATGGGTAACTCGCACATCTGTGAGAACACCATGAATGCATAAAGATATGTATACATTTTTTGGAGCAACATATACTTTAAACCACATACTGCACGGATTACAAGTGCATGGCTGTGTAAGCAGAGAGTACAGATGCTAGATTGGCCTGCCTGCAGTCCTGACCTGTCTCCAATTGAGAATGTGTGGCGCATTATTAGGCACACCATCTGGCAACGCAGTCCCCATACAATTGTGCAGCGAAAGACCTACATAATGGATGAATAGGGAAAATTCCACTTTCTAAACTTATCAAACTTGTGTGTTCAGTGCCCAAATGCTTAATAAGTGTTATTAGAAATGGTGATGTTTCATAGTGGTAAACACTCGACTGTCCCAACTTTTTTGGAGCGGGTTGAAATTACTGTACATTTTAAAAAAAACACAACAATGAAATTCACAGGGTAAAACATCACATAATGTGTAAAACTTAATATAATAATTTTCAAATCACTACTTTTTTTTTATTAGCATTTTTCATACTGTCCCAACTTTTTTGGAATTGGGGTGGTACGTGCAGCATTGATTTAAAATTAGTTTGTTGATGGTGACATCATGGTGTTCAACCAACAGTTCCAGCCATGGTAATAATGCCAATAATGGTCTTTTGGTGGGTCGTCACTTTTAATGCTGAATCTCTTCTTTGCCTTATTGAACTTGTCACAAAGCCCATTCCACTTTTGCCGACAAGTTATCTGATCTGACTTCATAAAAACAGCACACACAAAAAAAAAAAAGTACTTCTGCACAATCTCTGAGGGACGGGCTTCAAAGTTATCAATTTTTAAATATTGTAACCTAGGTAACTACCCCTCAATTGGCACATGCGATTGAAAGTTTATATATAAAAAAATACATCTCACGTCCAAACCACACCCACGATAAGTTTTAACCAATCCTCAATGTTATTCGACCAACTGAGTTCTCCTAGGTCAAGAATTTAGAGATGTGCGTGAACAGGAGAAATATCACCAAACACCTTGGCACAACAAAAACATCACTGCATTGTTAGGTAAACTAAAAGAAGCCTGTTCGCCCAGTAAGTAAAAAATAATCCTTGAGGCTAATGTTCTTCTTAACCTTTTTCTAACATTCATCTCCTTTTTGTTCCAAAGTAGAAAAAGTAGTACAAGTATGGAACAACATGAGGGCGAGTAAATTAACGCATTTACATTTTTGGGTGAACTATACCCTTGACAGGCGTTTTAATCTGAGTCACCTATTTTGGGCCCAGAACTTCATTTTGCACAGTACAAACTAGGACAAACTCACACAGTGCTTATGAAACATAAACATGTACTTCAGGATGGCTAGCCGCACATTAATACCAACCGCCATTTTTCTAATCCTCAGGATGCTACAACACGTTATTATTAACTAATGGTGATTACCCAAACAATAAACAACTGCTTTATCGCTAAACAGAAAATACACTTCCCTCGAACAAAGCTTGACCTCTCAGTTCAAGTGAAGATGACTTGCCTCATAATCAAATCGATCAAGGTATGGATGCCTCATCCATGGTGGTTACTAACTAAATCTTTGTCTGTCTAATTTTATTTATTTTCTAAACAACTTTATAGCATATACTGAATGTCACTACGTCTACTAAACTCAGCAAGCATCGCTACCGTACATGCATGGCCATGTTTAATGCTGGCACTACAAATCCCGCCACCCTAAAGCAAGCGGATGAAACTATACATCATTTAATGGAAGACATTGGTGATTTTGTTGTTTTTGCGAACAACTTGTCACTTGTTTGTACAATATACATATTCATCTCAAAACAAGACCAGAAGGGAAGAAACGAATATTGCACATTTCCCATGCTGAGGCCTGACTATTATTCTGCCTATCATACTCAGTCATCTCATATAATGGGGTACACTACACTCTCATTTCTAGCAGTCCAACGATTCCTTTAAAAAAAAAAAAATCCTATACAACAAAATTTTAACTAGGAAAACATTGGGGAACATTTTCATAGCACAGATTAAATCATGTCCTGGGCTAAACTGACTTTTAAAGCAGAATTATTTTTCACAGTGCAATATAGCCCAGGCATAGGCTAATCTTTGTCAAATATTCAGACCATTTTAGGGGCTGATCAGACCCAGTGTTGGGAGTAATTCAATTACAAAGTAGTTCTAATCTGTAGTTCTAATGTCTTGTGTGTAACAAAGAAATATATTTGTTGAGCAGATAAGTGTTTTAGAAAGTAACTTAAAAGTAAATTAGTAATGTGATTACTTTTTCAATGACATAATTAGTAAAGTCATCTGATTACAATTTTTAGAGAAATAATTACTTATTTGCAGTGGATTACTATTTTTAAGTAATTTACCCAACACTGATCAGAACGAACACGTTCTTGCACTTAAAAAAAGCTAGACGCAATGCAACAATTAGAACAAAACGCAGGTGTCTCGAGATGCATTTTTTGAAGTTGGAAGTTCTTTTTGACTTGTCATTGTATCTAAAAAAAAATACGGCACTCCTGCACAAGATGCTAAAAAAAACAAATAAAAAAAAAAAAACAGCAAAATACATCCATCTTTGTATTACATGGAAATACAATAAAAAAAACAGCATAAAAGGATGCAGAAAAAAAAAGTGTTCAGTGTGAATGGCCCCTTATTCTTTTTGAGATGTCAGATTAAAGACATACACCTCTACTGTAACACATTATGACCCTAATATCTAACTATTCTACTGCCTTTCTTCAGGCCTAATACTATTCACTGAGGATAATAAATTTGAGAATGTTACCATTTGGATGAAAATGGGACACGTCTAATTTGCAGTGCATCCTCACACTGTAACCCAGGTCAAATATGCCACCAGTAATCTAACAGGTATATATGATTGTGAAATATATTCCATCAACCATTATAATAATAAAAAAATGTTTTATGAAAAACAAAACAAAAAACACTCTCATTCCTCTTGAACACACATGGGCATCAGATCACCAAACCATCTGACAGACAAGGACTGTTGTTTTTTGTATTACAGCAAGAAAAACAGGTGAATATTGTCTGATTATTAGAGTACTCACTGTGTGGGTCTGAGCTGTGGTAACTTTACTCATCTGAGGTAGTAAAATATTTCTATGTCATCATTAGCACTTGCATCTCATTAGCACCCCACCCCAAATAGAAAGGTTACCTTGGAATTTATAAAGTATGCTTGGGAAATGTCAACGTGCCTGTCTGTCTTGGTTTGTCAGAACAAGGAAAGTACATAAAGTACATGAAAGTATGGTTCATGATTTTGCTGAAGCACCATTATGAGTTCTGAATTAAGAGAACATCTATTTGTCTACAGTTTACTGTCAATTTCAAAGACTAAATTACCAAGCAGTGCTTTAACTGTAGGGTTAGTGCTAAGCCATGGCAACAGACTCTCGAGACACAAGTTGTTAAAAAGAGACAATATCTAGGCACTTAATCTGCAGGTAATAAAACAGTTAGGTGAAGCTACTTCAGCTGAAATGCAGGTTGCTTGCACAATTTGGCTTTTTAACATACAAACTTTATACCTGCAAAGCAAGTGCATGCTGTATGCTCTGTGTGCGTCTCAATCAGCCTCCTAGTTCAGTAGTCAGGGCACTGATCAGGGAACCGGCCTTTTCTAGGGCTGTCTCAATGGCAAATCATTCCAGTGCACTGAAATGAACTCTGCCTAAAAACTCCCAGAATGCACTATAAAAACCAGGGAGCATCGCTGCTCACAATGTTCTCTTTCTGGAAACATCGTTATATCTTCTGGAGTACTTCAAGTCGTGCACAAGTGTAAAACTATGAAGTCAAAGCTTTATTTCCTCTTTAAATGAGATATTGTATGTAATGTCTCATCCATAATGACCATTAAAGGGAAACAATCTTTTAATTATTAGAGTTGTTAGAAGAATTTTTAAAACACACTTCCTTATATTTTTATTTCTTCATTTATCTTTTATAATAACACTGTACGTTTGAATATCTACAACGAAAATGCCTGATAGTGTTATTTATACAGCAATGTTGTTGATTAATACCAGCTGTGTTTTAATGCGTGAGCTCGTAATCGTGTTGCAGGTGATTGAATCATAAGTGTCCTAATGCTTAGTGGAAGAACACCCTAGGCAGTGTCCGAATTCGTGTTCACTATATACTGATTTACGACATAGGGAGCTAATTGAGACACACAGTCTGTCTCTACTTCAATTTTCACTTCCTATTAATACAACCAGCTATCATATTTATACTTAACTGAAATAATCAGGATTTATTTATACAAAAAATGAACAGATAACTGCTCTGGTTTAGACTGTGGCAAAATTATGGACTTGCTTGGACACAAAATGTAGTTTTCTTTAGGTTACTTCAAAGTGCAGAGATGATATGTCCATAGACCAATGACAATTGGTGTGTTGACTGAACACTTCCCTGACAAAATGCTGGAGGAAGGGCAGAGAATCAGGATGGAGGGTAGTTTGAAGAACAAAGACAGTACGGTCTCTTATCTGCACAGAAAGAACATTTGAAACGAATCAGATAAAGCAAGGAAGTATCTTGTGGTCTATCCACTGTAACAAACTGACCTACCTGGTCATGAGTTCCTCGTGTTCTTGTGTTCAGATTAAACATGTTGTGACTTTTCTTGATATGGAATATGAGGGGCACTGTGTAGATAAAATGAAACGTATCACTGCAAGTTCATTAAGGTCCGCATTTTGACATTAGCCATTAGTTCTAGCACGCAAGGTTTATTAACTGCCAATGCACAACAGTCCAGACTGTAAAAGGGTGAAGTGGCTAGAAATAATAATAAAACGAACTTAATGAATATTTTGCACGATCAAATAATGTGCACCGCAATGATGACGTGACTCAAGTGCTGGAATGCGAAACTGCAACACAAAGATCAGACAAAGACAGGCACAAGAACAACAGCTTCTGCTGTACATGTCAACACTGTTCGTGCACCTACCGTTTCCCCTGATCTGGTGCTGGCCTGGAAACGAGAAACCTGGAACGGTGTCCCAAAGGTATTTCCATCGTGCTTATTGAAGGGACCACGGCCAGGCTCTCATGGGCTCGTGAGCCTGGCCCCGTTGCGCTGCGGCGGTGGACAACGCGCTACGCCATTTCTCTCCAGCTTTACTGCTGCCAACAAGCCAGCCAAAGGAGCTCTGCAGCAGCGCTCTTCCGGTGAGCACGCGTGCGTCTCGGTATCTGTGCTCTGATTGGGCAGCCGAGCAATCCGTCAGACGAGCAACACCGCCCCTTTCGTTTTTTTTATTTTTTATTATTAGTGTTTGGTGTAATCCAATTACAAAGTAATTTGTTACTGTAATCTAATTACTTTTTAGTGAGGGGGAGGGTAATGAATTACATTTTAAATGATTGTAATCAGATTACAGTTACGTGACTTTCAATGAATGTAATTACTTTTAAGTACATTATGCTTATTTCTAATATATTATTAATGTAGAATAGGCTACATGAATTATGGCCCCGTAATGAGTCATTAAGAAGGAGAAATGTGAGGTGCTGAGTGTATGACTTGTGTGTAACCATCAAGGTTGGGAGGGTTACTTTCCACTACAGATTACAGAATACATGCTGTAAAATGTAATTTATAATGTATTCTGTTAGATTACTCAAGGTTAGTAACGTATTCTAAATACTTTGGATTACTTCTTAAGCTCTGGTAGATTTTTTCACTTGTTTTGACTATAAAAACTCTGCCAGTACAGTAAGACAAAATACACATGTTGAAAATACATTCTCTGAAAAACCTAAATATCTTATGCAGTGTTGTTTCTAAAACGAGATAAATCAAATTGATCTTGTCTTAAGGATTCTGAGATAAATTTACAGAAAAACAATACAAACATTATCATTAAGAATAAGATTTTTGCCCTAATATCAAAGGTCTCACCAGAAAAAAAAAAAAAAAAGATCTAACGTGTATTTTCTTGATTAAAACAATTAAAATAAAATCTGATCATGTCTGGTAACTGGTGCATGTAAAATGGCTAGAAATAGCATTTTAGCTTAGCATAAAGCTACATTTTCACATGACAATTTACACAAGGTTTATTTCTATTTCTGTTGCTCCAAACTTACTTCAAACTTCAACCTTACTTAAGCAAGTATTTTACCACTGTTCAAATGCTCTTTGGATTAGCATCATTGATATGGATAAATGTTTTCCAACTGAATAACTAAATATTAAATGGAACATATAACAATAAAATGCAAAGTAATCTCTTCAATAATCAAAATACATCTGGAATATAACTGTATTCTGATTACCAACATAATTGGTAACTGCAGTTGTAACTGTAATGGAATACAGTTATCAATATTTTGTATTTTATATACAGAATCCCGTTACATGTATTCCATTACTCCCCAACCCTGATAACAATGAACAAGAAAGAAATAGACATTATTTTTAATTTGTTGAGCAGAAAAGTGTTTTTTAAAATAACTTAAAAGTAAAATAATTATTAATGTGATTACTTTTCCAATGAAGTAAATAGTAAAGTAATCTGGTTACAATTTTAGAGGAAACAATTAGTAATTTCCAGTGGATTACTATTTTTAATTACCTTACCCAACACTGGTAACAATATATAAAGACATAGAGAAAGAAAATACATAACACAGCAGTGTAGAGAATAAGAAATAAAATAAAATAATAAAAATAATAAATATGTAGGCTATATGATAAAATAAACTTCAGTTCCGTGTTTTCATATTTGAAAAGGTTTCTATATATATCTTAAGTATTATTCAGTATAATGTACATATGCTTTTTCTGAGTGTTTCTTGCTTTGGGAAAACGTTCAGTTTGTGGTAGCCTACTGATGGTATGAGATATGGCTATTTTTTGCATAGAAATAAGGACACATGAATGAATACACAATGTGTAAATGCAAATAGCTAAAGAGTGATAAATATCTAAAAACATGACATCATTAACCCTTAAAAGGACAAGCATATAAAGGTAACTCTTAAAATTAATTAAATGTTATTTTTAACACTTTATGGCTCATATACTTTTTTCCATGTTTTTTTTTTTTTTTTTTTTTTAATGTTGCTTTTATTTTCAATTTTATAGTTTGTAGAAATCATGAAAATAGCATTGAAAAGATAGGACAATTATTTCAAAATTATTTCAGCTTGGTTCAAGTGCCTTTCTTGGTCTAGTCCTATTCTGTTTCATACTCATACTTGCTTTGTCTTATTTTAGAAAGGTCCAGAAAATACAGCCCTTATAAACTGGACATGACAAAGAACATGCATAAAATCACACTGCATTTGAGTTCAATAAATGTGAATAAAAACAGTCCATGCAAACTGGTTTTGTGTAATGTCATGTATGTGCCTGAGGCGTAACTACATGATGTGCTTTGATCTCACAACATACTCAACACGCAAGCACGCACGCTTGCCTCCGCCCCCGCGCGCTCTGTGCGTGCGTGCGCCTGTGCGGTACAACATCAACAGAATGAGCCCTCCGCGTTTACTGTCAGAAATGCAACAAATCACTTACGATCATAAGTAATTAATTCCGTGCCCGAATACTAAGTGCATTTCAACGTCAGTCCTATAGTCGCCTTATCTGGAATAAACCTCGCGGTTTAAACTGGTAAGATATATTTTTGTGACTTCTTAAAATTAGACTAGGTGCAAATGTAAAAGCACTAGGCCGCAGTCTTATATTTAAGCATGCATTTACTGCTTTGGGTGGCAAGACTTAACCAGAACAGTGCTTGTTGTCTTATAATGCAGTTTGGTTAAACAAAAAAGCAGCAACATGTCTTTCAACCTATATGTTTAGAAAGCAACGCTTCCGCAAATGTTGCCTATTAATATAGGAAGGACTGTAAATCTCAACACATCCTCAGGGCGGACAGGCAGCATTATTCCCGTTTCAAAACAAACACCCGTTAGAAACTAACGAGTATACAAAACACCATAACAAGAATGCATTATTTTGGCTTGAAATAGTGAGCCGCCTGTAGGCAAGCTTTTAACTTAGTAGTGCTGCATGCAGCATGTGGCTCTTCCTTTTAAATGTACTGTGCTTTCATCTGGCATATGTGAGACCAGTGGTCATTAATCTGTTAAAGTCGTTTGTTTTTTGCAATCTGCTAATGCAGTGAGCAGTTCAAAATTATGTACAAGATCTGATAACTCTAGGCAGACCGGTTTGATTCAATCCGTGTTTACTCCAGGTTAAAAAAGTATTTAGATCACGAGCCTATGCCTATTAGATTGTATCTGGGAGTCACAGTTTGTGACAGCAAGCGTCTTCTCACTGCCTTGACAATTACAGCTATAAAAATTTTTACAATGTGTCTAGGGCACAAGTGAAAGTAGCCGACTTAAGGAAGAAAAGATAATCAGTAAGTTCAATGAGTTTAAGACCAAGGGTTCGTGGTCTTTTTTTTTCTCCCCAATTTGGAATGCCCAATTCCCAATGTGTTCTAAGTCCTCGTGGTGGCGTAGTGACTCGCCTCAATCCGGGTGGCGGAGGACGAATCTCAGTTGCCTCCACGTCTGAGACCGTCAATCCGCGCATTTTATCACCTGGCTTGTGTGCCCCACCGAGAGCGAACCACATTATAGTGACCACGAGGAGGTTACCCCATGTGACTTTACCCTCCCTAGTAATCGGGCCAGTCTGGTTGTTTAGGAGACCTGGCTGGAGTCACTCAGAGTCAGCACACCCTGGATTCAAACTCGCAACTCCAGGGGTGGTAGTCAGCGTCAATACTCACTGAGCTACCCAGGCCCTGGGTGTTTGGGCTTTTAGTATTGTTGACAGCAGAGTGTCCAGGATGTTATAACAAGTGAGATTATTTTTAAACCTCTCCATACACACTTACAAATAGGTACGTTTTTTTTTGGACATGGTGGTACCATGGTAATTAGGGATGTGTTTGGGTGGTCGGCTAGTCGTCCAACAGCTGACATCAACTACTAACATTATTCTTTTTGTGGTGAAGGTTTTTACAGGAGACGCAATTCTCAAATTAATTGAGAGGCACAACTTCTTGGAGAGTGTTTTTGCGTGGTTATAGCTTGCTGTGCTTAGAAGTGAATAATTGTCTGAAGTTTTCAACCTTCTACAAGAAGTTTTGTCACTTTAATGCTTTGTTTAGTCCAATAAACGCGCTGCATCAACAAGACATTTCAAGACAATCACTGTCGGACGTTAAATCCTCTGCTCTGAGTAATGTTCCGTGAGTAATAATACTGCACATAATAAGCGCATTAGCGGTTTTCTTCCGTTCTTTATTGGAGCCTTTTTATTTCTTACTTTGATAGTTTTGTGCAATAAGATGTTGTAGTTATTTAGTTTATTTATTTGTTGAATATCGGTTAGTTACCACGTTGAAGTGCTGTGCTTAGTGTCCGTATATCTCTCTGAAATGTCTGATCAGGGTCACGTGACCATAATAGAGCCTAATTATACACTGAAAGAAAAAAAGTTGTGGACATTGGTTCCTCACAATCAAAATGAGTTTCTTTGAAATGAAATAAATAATAATAATAAAAGTAGGCTCTGTTTAAATACTTTGTGTAGCAGGTATCAATTACAGTCATTATACTGATGATCCCTCAGTATTTGCCTCATGAGAAAAGCAATACAAACTGATTTTTCAGTAGTAATGTACCTAACCTTAACTTAAGTATTAGCCACACTCTTGTCCACAATGGTAACCTCCAAAAAATTTCAACATGACAGAAACTCCTCTTAATCCCAAAATAACAGAACACTTAACACTAACAAGTCTTCTTGCTTTTAAATACATCAAAATAACAATTCATTTTCAAATTTATTCACCCAAACCTTCAGTAATACATTGACGCAACAAATATTATTCACTTAGTCCCAACATAATTGAATTAAGTGAAAATGCAGTGCATCCGGAAAGTATTCACAGCGCTTCACTTTTTCCACATTTTGTTATGTTACAGCCTTATTCCAAAATGGATTAAATTCATTATTTTCCTCAAAATTCTACAAACAATACCCCATAATGACAACGTGAAAGAAGTTTGTTTGAAATCTTTGCAAATTTATAAAAAAAAAAAAATCACATGTACATAAGTATTCACAGCCTTTGCCATGACATTCAAAATTGAGCTCAGGTGCATCCTGTTTCCACTGATCATCCTTGAGATGTTTCTACAACTTGATTGGAGTCCACCTGTGGTAAATTCAGTTGATTGGACATGATTTGGAAAGGCACACACCTGTCTATATAAGGTCCCACAGTTAACAGTGCATGTCAGAGCACAAACCAAGCCATGAAGTCCAAGGAATTGTCTGTAGACCTTCGAGACAGGATTGTATCAAGGCACAGATCTGGGGAAGGGTACAGAAAAATGTCTGCAGCATTGAAGGTCCCAATGAGCACAGTGGCCTCCATCATCCGTAAATGGAAGAATTTTGGAAACACCAGGACTCTTCCTAGAGCTGGCCGCCTGGCCAAACTGTGCGATCGGGGGTTGAAGGGCCTTAGTCAGGGAGGTGACCAAGAACCCGATGGTCACTCTGACAGAGCTCCAGCGTTTCTCTGTGGAGAGAGGAGAACTTTCCAGAAAAACAACTCTGCAGCACTCCACCAATCAGGCCTGTATGGTAGAGTGGCCAGGAAGCCACTCCTCAGTAAAAGGCACATGACAGCCCGCCTGGAGTTTGCCAAAAGGCACCTGATGGACTCTCAGACCATGAGAAACAAAATTCTCTGGTCTGATGAAACAAAGATTGAACTCTTTGGTCTGAATGGCAAGTGTCATGTCTAGAGGAAACTAGGCACTGCTCATCACCTGGCCAATGCCATCCCTACAGTGAAGCATAGTGGTGGCAGCATCATGCTGTGGGGATGTTTTTCAGCGGCAGGTACTGGGAGACTGGTCAGGATCGAGGGAAAGATGAATGCAGCAATGTACAGAGACATCCTTGATGAAAACCTGCTCCAGAGCACTCTGGACCTCAGACTGGGGCAAAGGTTCATCTTCCAACAGGACAACGACCCTAAGCACACAGCCAAGATAACAAAAGGAGTGGCTCCGGGACAACTCTGTGAATGTCCTTGAGTGGCCCAGCCAGAGCCCAGACTTGAACCCGATTGAACATCTCTGGAGAGATCTGAAAATGGCTGTGCACTGACGCTCCCCATCCAACCTGATGGAGCTTGAGAGGTCCTGCAAAGAAGAATGGGAGAAACTGCCCAAAAATAGGTGTGCCAAGCTTGTAGCATCATACTTAAAAAGACTTGAGGCTGTAATTGGTGCCAAAGGTGCTTCAACAAAGTATTGAGCAAAGGCTGTGAAAATGTGATTTTATTTTATTTTTTTCCATTTTTTTTATTTTTAATAAATTTGCAAAGATTTAAAACAAACTTCTTTCACATTGTCATTATGGGGTATTGTTTGTAGAATTTTGAGGAAAATAATGAATTTAATCCCTTGTGGGAATAAGGCTGTAACATAACAAAATGTGGAAAAAGTGAAGTGCTGTAATTACTTTCCGGATACACTGTAGATGGAGTGTACACAATTAAATTAAGACCAAATGCTAAAGATTGTGTTGCATTAGCTCACTTAAAGTTTATTGTGCAAGCAGTAAAAATTATTCTGAGTGAGCACCATCTGTTAGAAGTCTGAATCCATTGGAACATTTCATAACAATGTGATCATATCACATTTTGATCATTGTGTTGAACATCACTTGGACTTTACGCAATATAATTATGTTCTCATCTCAAACATAAATGTATTAAGTTTATTTCAAGTGTACTGGTTTAATATTTTCAATAAAGCTGCTTTTTTTTTGTACATATTAAAATCACAACATTATGCTACTTCTGGTTAATTTGTATCCTCTTGTACATTATTGCGCATTATTGAAAATGTAGCTTTGTAAGTCATCCATGTTTGCACTACCAAATTTGCAAACTGCACTGTATTAATTCTGCATGCTGCTGAAATAGTAGTATGCTATACCAAGCATATGTTCTGTCTTGGTGTCCTTGGTATAGTTACAAATATTGGGTACAGAATGAAAAATCCCTTTTCACATTGTCTGTGTTCCATGATAGTTTACAGTAAACAACGATGCAGAATAATTAGTTTATGATCTGTAATAATCATTAAAATACATGTAAGCAGGAACCGACATGCAAAGACCATGTATAGAAGGTGAACTTGATTAATTAACTCTTGTATAGTAAAAACAAAAATGTAGAATATCTGAATAAGATATTTAATGTAAAACCATTATAAACAGTGATTTTGTTTAGGTCAAATTGACACATTCCTTTAATTTGTTTGGAAGTGGAGATTCTTATGGTATTAAAGGGATAGTTCACACAAAAACAAAATTCTCTCATCATTTACTCATGCCATCCCAGATGTGTATGACTTTCTTTCTTCTGCTGAACACAAAGATTATTAGTAAAATATCTCAGCTCTGTAGGTCCTCACAGTTAGTGGTCGACCGATATCCAGAGAGCAGGGTGGCCGATAGGCCGATACAATGCTGATATATCACACAATTTAATATAGTAAATAACAAACGTAAAATTGCTAAACAATAATAATAATAAACTCTTATTTAGCACTACATATTTACTCAATTTCACACAAAACTAAAAATAATATTGTATTTTAAATGTAGATAGCAGTTTCTTCAGATTTCTGTTTAGTCATAACATTTTTGTAATTTATTTGCACATGAAGAAATGGTTAATATATTGGAAAGAAGGAAATAACAGTACACACAGTAGTCCAACAACCATGGATGGTATGTCCACATTAGCAATCACATTCGCTCAAAAAATATCGAAACAAACCAATTGTACATACAGTGCATAGTGAATAAGTCATTTACTTATAGCACACATGTAGCGCTTTTACCTTGGGCTGCATCCGAAAATGTAGGCAGCTGACTTGCTGCCTAATCAGTTAATGGCTTAACTGACATCTGTTTTGAATGAATGGAACTCTTAAGGAAACTGGTCTCCGAACAGTTTGAAAAGCACCTTAATTTCATCGTACCTCCATATACAGCCTCCGGAGGCAGCATTTTCCTAGTTTCGGACGCAGCCTTGAAGTTGCACTCACGCGCTAGTGCGAATCCAGCACAAGCCTCAATCTCCTGACAGTTTAAATGGCCTGGATCGCCTACTTGGATTGTAATTGACAGACCATCATGATTTGTGAATGAGAGGAACTTTTGATCCTGATCCTGAAGTATTTGATTCTGGCTGATAGAATACTCGCTTCAGAGGAAGATATTAGTTTTATTGATATTTGCCGTTTATCATTAGAAAAGTGACAGGGAACTGTTGAGGAGAGACTGTTAGAATACGTGCTTCAGAGGAAGATTTATGAGCGTTCCACAGGACGCTGGATCTGCTGAAGTTGTGTGAGGATGGTTTATTACATCTGTTTAAACGAGATATGCGCATATTTGCAGAAGGTATATAATAGAAGTTTTGTTGATATTTGCCTTTTTATCATTAGGCAAGACAGTTAAAAGTTACAGGGAACTGTTGAGGAGACAGGAGGGAGAATGAAACGGGTGAGCACTTTAACATTATGAGCAGGGGCGGACTGGGACTAAAAAGTGGCCCTGGACTTTCTGGCCCAGAGCGGCCCACCAAACCCAGCCCGCAACACACCACACCATAATACACTGGCTCATTGATTTAATTTTCCGGCTCAATTTCATAATTTTTGTGTTTGAAAAAAAAATAAAAAATGTTGTCATGCTAGTCATGACAACGGGCCCCAACAGTGCAAAAATGGTCATAACTTTAAAACATATAAAACCACCGTAAATGTGATGAGTGGATTTTTTAGAGAAAGCACTAAAATAAGCACTTTATAGCTCACACAAATAACATATCCAAAACTTTTTTTCCCAACATATAGATGTTAGGTTAAAATGTACATGAAAGCACAAGGGAAAGTGTGTATTTTAGGTGCTATGACAAGTCAGCATTTCTTCAAAGTTTTTAAAGATCTTAATCACCTTTCAACTTTTTTCTAGAAGTGTAAATAAACTATTGTCTTTGTTAATATGAGGTTGTGAAAACAACAAGTATAATAATAATATATTATATATGTACATACATGTATAGCTATACAAGATCATAAAATGTTGTTTAAAACAGTTAGATGAAGAAAGTGTCACACAGCAGGACACTGATGACAGTGCTTAAAATTTCAATGTCAGTTACTCAAATAACTGTGTAAATGTTTTTTTTTTTTTTTTTTTTTTATCAATGTAAACAAAGTTGGCCAGAATATGTACATAAATATAAACAAATCTTAATATATGTAAAAATAAATAAATAAATATACATCTTAAAGTGTAGAACTTTGCAGATATTTAGCAGATTATTTGCTCATATTTTCACTCTGTGTGAGTTTGTTGCATCTTTATCTGCATTATATATCTGTTATCTGTTTTAATTCCTTCCGCAGATTATTTTTGAGAAAAAGTGAAAAGTCCTTTGCTTTAAGCGCTGTTTCTGCTGTCCTTTTAAAAAAGTAAGCCTCAAAGGCCATAGCTACAAATAAATATTTTTCATATTTTCATATTTTGCATTATTAAGCAAGGCGCACTTAAGCTCCCTGCAATATGAATAAATTATGCAAATGACTATGTACTGCTCATAGCTTTACTGTTTGCAGATTTTATATATTCTGCTGTTATTGTATTTGCTGAAACTTGCAGTTATTTGTCATTTTGTGATTATTCAGAGCTCATCTTATACTTAATATGTTGTCTTTGCTTGTCACCATTATTGTGATTTGTATGTCAAATGATGTGGTCCACGCGAGGTATGGTGTTAATGCACTCATGAGGAAATACGCTGCGATGTATAAGTTGTTTCAAAATAAAAGCCATTTCAGTTTTCACAATAAATGTCAGTCTATTAGTTTGAGTTTACAGTTTCTTTTGAATAATCACTCTGCAGTGGGGTCCATGCATGCATGTTGGAGCCCAGGGTGGCCGCCTTTATCGCCTGTACAACGGGTTGGTACATTTGCAGCAATGGGCTGGCCGGGAAAACGGCCAGTGCTCCCGACGGCCAGTCCACCCCTGATTACGAGCTCAAACGCGTCTGCCGCAGCTCTGATATGCGGACCGTTTAAATGAGACTGTGTTACACACCGGTCTATTATTGTAGTAATACGATGGCAAGTAACAACAAAACGAACCGCGACTGGTCGTTTACATGTCTCAGATGATTCACATGCAAGCAGGCGATTTTCAGCGCCCTCAAGGAAAAAATCGTCCAAACGGGAAAATTTATCGGCCGATGCAGATAATTAAAAAACTCAGAATATCGTCCGATTTATTGACCTCGGCGATATAGCGGTCGACCACTACTCACAATTCAAGTGAATGATGACCAGAATTTTGAGGATCCAAAAAGGAGATAAAGTCAGCATACAAGTAATCCATAAGACACCAGTGGTTAAATCTATATCTTCAGAAGCGATATGATAGGTGTGGCTGAGAAACAGATCAATATTTAAGTCCTTTTTTTACTATAAATCTCCACGTTCACTTTTACTTCTACATTCTTCTTTTGAGTTTGCTGATTCCCATTCTTTGTGCATATCGCCACCTACTGGGTAGGGAGGATAATTTGGAAATTTAATTGTTGGGATTTGTTTTCCAGTAGGTATCTACAGTTTAACCAACTAGAAGTTCGAAGGATCTGAGAGAGTAGGGAGAGAGAGTCTGTAATGGCCGGAGGAAGAAGAGGAGCAAATAGAACAACGTATTGCCGTTCTCCACTGAGCAGTGAGACAGGCTCTGTAGGCAATGGCAACCACTCCACGAGTTCACCTGTAACAGGTGTGAGGTCACGGACCAGGTGAGGGCAGGATGAAATCTGTGAATGCAACATTTGAGGATGATGCTACACATAATATACTGATGTTCTGTTGCTATAGCAACAGTTTCAACCATGTAGAAATGTAACATTGAAAGCTGATTTTAAAATCTGTGGGATCATCAGGATTGGATCCGGAACGGGAATGTCCAGCCCTCCATTAGCCACTCAGACTGTGGTGCCACTGAAGCACTGTAAAATTCCAGAACTCTCCATGGACCGGAATGTCCTGTTTGAGCTTCATCTGTTTGTGTGCCATCTCACAGCTCTGTTTGTGCATTATGTCAACATCTACAAAACTGTGTGGTGGTACCCCCCTTCACACCCACCTTCACATACCTCTCTGGTGAGTTTCATGTCACAAGGTTTAAAATTAAACTCCATTGCAGTGTTCTGTGCTCCAAAAAAAAAAACTAATTTTTAAACACCCTTGAAGCAACTTCTTGCTACCATAATGTTTTGATTGCCAACATACGTTTTCCTTAGGTTCTGTTTTTTGATAATTTTTTTTTTATTTGCAACTGTTTGTCACAGTTCAAAATGTAGATATGACACCTGAATTTCTTTGTCCTTACAGAACTTCCATCTCATTGACTATAATATGTTGGTATTCACCATCATCGTGCTGGCACGCAGGCTAATTGCTGCCATCGTAAAAGAGGTAATGTGCATTATCTCTTAGCTCAGTATCCACATTTCTTTGCATGACATTTTAATAGCTCTTCAAATTTGAGAAGTTGCCTAAACATTTAATTACTAGTGCACTCTCTCTGTTGATCTCTCTTCTTTGCCCATCCCTCTCAAGGCATCACAAAGTGGGAAGTTGTCCTTCCCGCACTCTGTCTTCCTGGTGACGGCGCGTTTTGCTGTCCTGACTCTTGCAGGGTGGAGTCTGTGTCGTTCACTTATTTATCTCTTCAAGACATATTCCGTACTCAGCCTCCTCTTCCTCTGCTATCCGTGAGTAGTACTTGACACATCCACTGATCTAATACTACTACTGTAATAATGCATGCATGCACATCCACACAATCTGCTTACTGGAATACTGCACATACATTACAATCATCACTTGGGTTTTGCAGCATACTTTCTTTTAAAACAACTTTTTCTCCTTGTTTAACCCTTTAAGCTCTACCGGTGGACCTGGCGAGAAAAAAATTGTGATCAAAATATTAATAACTACAGTCTTGACCAACACAAAATAGGTATTGTTTTAAAGCTTAGAAGCTGTACTTTACAATCAGTGTTGCATTATGACCAAAACTGAACAAGTGCTTTGAAATTTGCAGACAAATCAGAAGTGTTCCGTTTTGATAATTTATTAAATAATTTGTACTATACATATTATTTTAATCTGTAAAAACATCAAACTGATCAAATAGTCATTTGTCTTATGTTGTTGGAAATCTCTCAAAGAGTAGAATATAACCAGCTGATTTGTTTTACTCACAGTCAAAAATATAACAAGTAATAGCTAAGTACATGTCTTTGACATACGTTAACTATAAATAGGTGTTGTTTATAAGCCGTATTTTCGCTTATAACTTCAAAAATTTTTTTACAAAACATAAAATATCACATACCATTACTTAGAGCAGGTTTTTCCTGTTAAAAGGAGCACACAACGTAATCGTAGATCATTAGATAATCACAGTGTGCACACAGCACATAATGTGATATCTTGCTTAGCTTTCCTGTATTAGTTGACTTCGTCGGAAATGATGTAATATGTTGTCCAGCATCGTGGAAGGCTAAACCAATTGTATTAGGATTCAGATCGCTGCAACAAGAAGTGGAAGTCACCCAAATATGGCCAGAGATGATCGTTCACTCTAATTGCATATGACCACCAGGAGATGGCGCCAAATACATGACACAGACTCAATGAAGGTTCAAAAAACACAGAATGGAACTGACTGAGATCTGGTTACTGATGCCTGTATGCTTTAGAGAGAGAGAGAGAGAGCATACCTTAAGTCATTGTTGTATTTGCATGTGTTATTAGTTCTTATGTACAATTATTATGTTTTGTTTGTTTTAGAGAGGCTGTTGGACACTTGGAGACATTTTTGGACACAAGGAGAAATTATTTTTGTAATGCTTTAACTTTTGTCGTATCAACAAATTTTTTTATTTAGCTACAGGTGACATGATTGGGAACAATAAAATCAGTGTTTTTTTTTTGTTTGTTTTTTGAGCAACCTTATTTACACTGAGATATATAATGGCAAATCGGAAAAATAAGAATAAAAGTTCATTTTTTGCTCGAGTTTTTCTTAGGCTGAGAGTCTCATAATTTATCATTAATCTTTATCATGAAAAAAATTTGAAAATTTTTCTTGACAATTATACCAAATAATTAACCTCTTTGTTTTGTTTTTTGTTTGTTTTTTGTAGAGTTATAAACCTTTAATTTTAGACATGACACTGAAACAGGAACTCTTTAAAAACACCTTCAGATCTTAAGAGGTTAATAAAGCAACAAGCCACAAGTGATTTTATTAAGGGTAATGGCTGTTATTAGGCGTGATTTGAAGAAGCTTAACTCTTAACTGTGGTAAAATCACTTACTGTGGCTTATTGCTTTATAAAAACAATGGATTAAAGCAATTATACTGCAGCAACCACAATATGATAAAATACACCAATATTTAGTAGTGAACTAGTTACATTTATTATTAATTACAATTGGAATACAAAATTATTTTCAATAGGTAATATAGTTTTTAGTCTAACTGTTGGGTGTTTAAAGTTGACAAGCAACATAGCAACTTGGCTCATTAATATAGAATGTGCTGTCAGAAGTGTGCATTTGCAGTGGCTTTGAATCCAGCTCATCCAATCAGAATTTAGAGTCAGAACTATTTGTTTTCTAATTGTATTTTAATGACCCTTGCAAACACACATATTTATGTACACCCTAATGTATGTACATCTTGTTCCCCTCAGGTTTGGAATGTACATTCCCTTCTTCAGACTCAGCTGTGATGTTCGGAGGGCTGGGTCCATGTCCCCTTTAAGTGCTGTGGGTTCAAAAGAGATGACTGGGGCTTTGGGACGTGGGGGGTGGGACTATTTCTCCGTCTTAAAGGAAACATGGAAACAGCACACCAATCAGCTGTACAGTGTTCAGCCCATGCCCACCCACGCCTGCTGTCTCTCTCCTGACCTCATCCGCAAAGAGGTGGAGTACCTGAAGATGGACTTCAACTGGAGGATGAAGGAGGTGTTGGTTAGCTCTATGCTCAGTGCCTACTATGTAGCATTTGTGCCTGTTTGGTTCGTCAAAGTGAGTGTACTGACATATGGTCTTTTATACACTAATAAACATATGCATATACACATACATTGTCTAGACAGGGAGAGCAGAGTTAATGAATGGCAGGTGTTTCTGTATAGTAAGTCAGTTAATTCAGACCATATTGGCTTAAACTGTGTCCTAACAAGGCTGTCATGATGTAACATGTTTCTAGCATCAAGTAATTTATCTTCTGTTAACATGTCCTGTGTTGGGCAGAGACAGCCTGTTAAGGTTTTCAGTGCAAGCTACCGCATAAAAAGAAACATCAGATATAAGCATTATAATATGAAAAAGTGTATAGCAAATGCCTATGATTGTGAGTTTTAAAGAAAATTACATATTTGGTAATGTGTAAACCCTGGCACAGAACACTTAACTTAGGCCTGAAAATTTTTCATCTACGTTTACTTTTATTTCACACCTCTCTGTTTTTGTATAGAGCACACAATATGTTGATAAACGCTGGTCCTGTGAGCTGTTCATCCTGGTGTCAGTCAGTACATCTATCATTCTGATGCGGCACCTTCTGCCTCCACGGTACTGCGATCTGCTCCACAAAGCTGCAGCTCACCTGGGCTGCTGGCAGAAGGTGGACCCCTCCCTCTGCTCGAACGTCTTGCAACACATGTACGTCTTTCTTGGGGTCACTGATGGGGTTGTTCAGAAGTCATAGAGTTGTATTGTGTAGAGTTGTTTTCATAAATATAGTTTTAGTGCTAAAATTAGGAGGTTTGAAACTTCTGACACCCCCCTCCCTTTCCAATGAAAGAAAACCACTTACCCAACCTAAAGATCAAAATGTCCCACCAAAGATTGCATCTTAGTACCGGCCCTGCTTGAAGTTCTAGTGGCTTTAAGATCGAAGAAGAATATGACTAAATACAGAAAAGGTTTATTCTGTGTATCTAAATCCTTTTTTTTCCTCTTTGGAATGTTCTTTTGGTGTGTGATATGCTCCTTAAATTGTGCTGAAATATTTTGTTGAAATATTCTTGCTTTGCTTTTTACCTTTGTAGAGTATATATACTGTATATATAGTATAATCTCCTCCTTTCTCTTTCTCTTTTCCTTTTTGGTTTCTACAGGTGGACAGAAGAGTACATGTGGCCACAGGGAGTTTTGGTCAAACACAATAAAAATGTTTATAAGGCCATGGGCCATTATAATGTAGCAGTTCCCTCAGATGTCTCACATTATCGTTTCTATGTAAGTAAGCAGAACTTTTAATACAGAAAATACTTTAGATTCTAAAGATTGCAGGAGTTTGTTCATTCATCAAAAGTATTTTTTAGAAACATTATTGGAAATAATGCATGATGTATTCATGGTAAAAAAAAACAATATGGCAATAACCACTGTTCCCCTTATTTCTTCTTTCCTTACAGTTTTTCTTCAACAAACCTCTTCGAATATTGAACATTCTCATAATCCTGGAGGGTGCAATGATATTCTACCAGCTATATTCACTGATGTGTTCAGAGAAATGGCATCAGACAATATCATTAGCTCTAATATTATTCAGTAATTATTATGCCTTTTTCAAACTACTCAGAGACAGAATAGTTCTGGGAAAGGCCTACTCGTATTCAGCCAGTGCCTCCAATCAGAAAGTCAGTTAGGCAAGGATAAATTATTGTCAGTCATCACAGATGAGCAGAAAACATGCACGAGAGCTGTTTATTTTTTCTACAAATGCATTTTTTTGTTTTGGTCTGATAACGTTCTGACTTGCCATGAAATAAAAAGGAAAATATTTTTGTACTATGTATGTTCCTCCTTTGTATAGGCACCACAGTAATCATCTGCCCTAGTCATACATAAAGGTGTTTTTTATTTTTATTTTTCCATTTGAAATCAAATACTCAAGCTGTATAATAGTGGTAAAGGTTTACAATAGAAGGTTCCATTTGTTAACATTAGTTAACATGATGAACTAATAATGAGCAATACTTTTACAGCATTTGTTAATCTTGGTTAATGTTAATTTCAACATAGTAATAAAACTGTTTAATCAAAAGTTGTATATGTTAACATTAGTTAATGCACTATGAACTAACAATTGTATTTTTATTAACTAGCATGAACAAAGATTAATAAATGCTGTAAAAAAAAAAAATATATATATATATATATATATATATATATATATATATATATATATTAGTTCACTCTTAGTTAATGATACCTAATGCATTAGTCACCTTATTGTAAAAGGTTACCATTGTAGTATTTCTCATTAATGTAATCCTCCGCCGCCTTTAGATGGCGACAAACATGACTGAATGGTTACAGATCTCGACCAACAAGTAAAAGGGATGTCCTCTCACTTTCAACTGCTTTTATTTTCAGCAAACTTAACGTGTAAATATTTGTATGAACATAAAAAGATTCAACAACTAAGACATAAACTGAACAAGTTTCACAGATATGTGACTAACAGAAATGGAATAATGTGTCCCTGAACAAAGTCAAAAGTAACAGTCAGTATCTGGTGTGGCCACCAGCTGCATTAAGTACTGCAGTGCATCTCCTCCTCATGGACTGCACCAGATTTGCCAGTTCTTGCTGTGAGATGTTACCCCACTCTTCCACCAAGGCACTTGCAAGTTCCCAGACATTTCAGGGGGGAATGGCCCTAGCCCTCACCCTCCGATCCAACAGGTCCCAGACGTGCTCAATGGGATTGAGATCCAGGCTCTTCACTCGCCATGGCAGATCACTGACATTCCTGTCTTGAAGGAAATCACGCACAGAACGAGCAGTAAGGCTGGTGGCATTGCCATGCTGGAGGGTTATGTCAGGATGAGCCTGCAGGAAGGGTACCACATGAGGCAGGAGGATGTCTTCCCTGTAATGCACAGCATTGAGTTTGCCTGCAATGACAACAAGCTCAGTCCGATGATGCTGTGACACACCGCCCCAGACCAGGACAGACCCTCCACCTCCAAACCGATCCCGCTCCAGAGTACAGGCCTCGGTGTAATGCTCATTCCTTCGACGATAAATGCGAGTCCGACCATCACCCCTGGTGAGACAAAATCGTGACTCGTCAGTGAAGAGCACTTTTTGCCAGTCCTGTCTGGTCCAGCGAAGGTGGGTTTGTGCCCATAGGCAGCGTTGTTGCTGGTGATGTCTGGTAAGGACCTGCCTTACAACAGGCCTACAAGCCCTCAATCCAGCCTCTCTCAGCCTATTGCGGACAGTCTGAGCACTGATGGAGGGATTGTGTGTTCCTGGTGTAACTCGGGCAGTTGTTGTTGCATCCTATACCTGTCCCGCAGGTGTGATATTTGGATGTACTGATCCTGTGCAGGTGTTGTTACACGTGGTCTGCCACTGTGAGGATGACCAGCTGTTCTTTCTGTCTCCCTGTAGCAGTGTCTTAGGCATCTCACAGTACAGACATTGCAATTTACTGCCCTGGCCACATCTGCAGTCCTCATGCCTCCATGCAATATGCCTAAGGCACGTTCACACAGATGAGCAGGGAACCTGGGCATCTTTCTTTTGGTGTTTTTCAGAGTCAGTAGAAAGGTCTCTTTAGTGTCCTAAGTTTTTATAACTGTGACCTTAATTGCCTACTGTCTGTAAGCTGCATGATCATTAAATGTTTATGGTTCATTGAACAAGCATGGAAAACATCGTTTAAACCATTTACAATAAAGATCTGTAAAGTTATTTGGATTTTTACAAAATTATCTTTAAAATACAGTGTCCTGAAAAAGGGACGTTTCTTTATTTTATTTTATTTTATTTTTTTTGCTGAATTTAGTTTTCTAGTGTGATGATTTATTGAAAGCTAGTGTGCTAACAGCCAACTGTGTGGTTGAGGTTTTTATTGCGCTGGTCCATTAATTTGAGGTTTTGTGTCTGTAAACGGGAGGACTTGTCTCTCTTTGGTTCTTTTACTGTGACCGCGTTGTGGCAGAATTACAAATCCTACTAGCGCGAAGGCTTATCTTATGAATATTAACTATCATGTGACGTTCCTTGCTAACCAACCTATGGCGAAGGGGTGGCTCATGAATATTAATTAGATTCGCGGAACGCTGTTTCCAGCGAAAGCTTGATATATGAATATTAATAACAAAGCTCCACCATTGTACTGTTTGCAAATTCGCGCTACGGTCGGGAAGTAGGATAGCTCACACTTGAAACAGAACGCACCTGATATCTGCATTTAAAAACTCCTGTATTATTGGAATGGAAAAACCAACACGAGCGCGCTGAATTTGCTTTGGAAAGCTCATAGAGCTTCACATTTATCCGCCAGCCGGTGAGTAAATCATTTTGTTCACCCATATCGCATCATGCTTTATGGGGCATCCTGTGCAAATCCCTTTCAACCCCCTCCATCCTATTTAAAACCTTATCGACAAAAAGAAATGTATAAATTTTTGCGTGTATAAATACGTTGTCAAATCTAAAGTTGCACCACATATTTTACTATTATTATTAAAATAGTGTCGCATGAAACAAAGACACCAAATAAAAACTAATGGTCGTTTTTAGCGTTATAAAATAAGGTGCATTAAATAAATTTGAGATTTAGAGGCTGATTATTTATCTAAGAGCGTAAGCACACCCGGTTTGACCCAGATTGCCGTGATTCCGTGCGCTCAGACAGATGAGCTATTTGCATGGATGACCTTATCAGTATCTTTTATGAATAGCTCGCTATATTCTACATATCATTTTAATTCTGTATATTCATAATGCATTCATTAGTCTATACATATAATATACTATTGATGTAGAATTAATTATACAGCATGTATAATATACAGAACAGAATAAACTATTTAATGCTTGTGTAATGCATAATATAACATGGCTTGTGCGATACTATCAACGCATTAAAGGAATATTCGGGGCTCAATACAAGTTAAGCTCAATCGACAGCATTTGTGGCATAATGTTGATTACCACAAAAAATAAAAAAAAATAAAATTTAAAAAATTTAAAAAATCATTTCGACTCGTCCCACTTTTCTTAAAAAAAAAAAAGAGGTTACAGTGAGACACTTACAGTGGACGTGAATGGGGCCAATTGTTTGAGGGTTTAAAGGCAAAATGTGAAGCTAATATTTTTATAAAAGCACATACATTAATTTTTCTGTTACAACTCATGTATTATTTGAGCTGTAAAGCTGTTTAAATCGTCATTTTTACAGTCAACTTAGGGCTTTAGGGTTTGTTGACATTACATTGTCATGGCAATGAAGTTGTAAAATTGGCTATAACTTTACACAGAAAAGGTTAGTAAGCGATTTTATCTCGCTAAAATCATGTTAACACGCATATAGTTTATGTCTTGTGGTTATACTTTTGAAACAGTGAGTATTTTACCATTTATGGATTGGCCCCATTCACTTCCATTGTAAGTGCCTCTCTGTAACCCAGATATTTGCTATATTTTAAGAAAAGGAGGGACAGGTTGAAATTATTTTTTGTGGTAATCAATATTATGCCACAAATGCTGTTGATTGAGCTGAAACTTGTAGTGAGCCTGGAATATTCCTTTAAGAATATATATTATAGAAAACACATTTTTCTCACTTGTTCTGATAAAGCAGCTATAGTAAAGCACTTATCTATCATTTATAATCTGATATTCTAATTTAAAAAGAAAACTTGGCAGAGGTCATAAATCAGTGTATTATTGGCGTATGGACAGCAGGCACCCAGAGTCCCAGAGAGATCTAAAGCTTTTTTTTTTTTTTAATTCAGCACAGGAGCGCAGCGTGAAAACAAGGTATTTCATTTCACAGGACTGAGAAACAGAATGGGAAAATGAAACAGAAAATAAGAATGATGCCTATTTACTTTGCACAAACAGAACTTTTAACAGGTTGATTGTATAGCATTTTAGTGATTGCAGATGCTGATTAGATAGTAGCCTAGATAAATATATTTACCAAGCATGTTACCTCTGATATTGATAAGTGCCTTCATCTAGTCGCACAAAACTTACTGAATTTTTCATTACATCACATAGTAGCTCAAGGTCAGATATTAATAATTACTGCCTCACCTGTAAATGTTTAGCCTGTCTCTCACTAAACTGCTGTAATCACTCAACTGGTCTTTTTATTCCAAAGCTCAGTTTTTGGAAACAATGATGCCTATAAGACGTTTAGGGCCTGGGACAAACAGGGCTCAACAATAAGCATGGCTCGCTGGCCCGGGGCCAGTGTGAAAGAGTTTTGGGTCAGTTGATAGAACTGCCACTTGCACTATCGAGCCACTAAATCTGAAATTTTGATATTGTAAATGTGGTTTTATGCCTTGAAACTTAAACATTTGGATTGGAACTTGTTATAATTTGTAAGGATTGGTTGAAGTATTGGTTGAAAATTAGAAAGCAGTCAGTAATGTTTTGAATCATACGCCATCGGTTTCCAGCAAAGCTATTTTTATTTTATTTTTTTTTGTAAAGAAAACTAAAGATTTGATGAAAAGTATAAATATTATTCCTGGCACATATATAAACAAAAATACATAAATATCAAATGGAGAAAAAACAACCCCGAAACCGTTGCGCCCTGCAAATCTTCACATTTGGGGCCCCCGCATCATTTAATCTGTCTCTGTAGGGTTCTTCTAAGGCCTTGGACAATGTTCCTGTTTGCGCACCCCACCCGCATACGCCCCTGCAAAAGCAAAGAGAGGCTGGACAAGTACCTTTTCCCTTTCAAGTATATTTTATAACTTTTAAACACCTAAGCTATTCCACTTTAGTCAAGGATAAGATCATATCGTTCTTTGTACATGTCAGTGAGTGTGTTTGACCTCTTGATTCTGTCTTTTAGAAAGTGCCACTGAACTAATGGAGGACAAGAGGAAGAAAAGGAGTCCCAAAGTGTCCCTTCCCCAGCCGCCTCCTCCTCCGATCAACCCACGGAAGCTCTCTGTTCTCCAGGCGAGTAAGAGTGCCACATTCACGCTGGGTCTGCCGCAGCCTCCCTCTCCCAAACACAGGGGCAAGTACAAGAGATCGGTGGGGGCAATGGGTCCATCTAAAGAAGCCCTTGCTGTTCCGATTGTTCCCCCCAAAAATACAAGGTAGTACCTTTTCTCCTATATTTTCATATCAATTCAAATAAAATGGTATTTTAGCATAGAAGAGAAATGTAGTATCTTGTTCTATAAAATCTTTGATTTTGATTCTATTTGTGGTACCGATTTCAGGCCTCACAGAGACAAACCCAGAGCTCCTCAGCCTGCTGGGCCCAGCCATGTGTCCCAGTCCTCCTCACCCCTCCAGCACTCATTTCTCACAGACGTCTCTGATGTGAGAGAGATGGAAGGAGGACTCCTCAACCTACTCAATGACTTTCACTCTGGAAAACTGCAGGCTTTTGGTATGATGCACTGACACACAAACTTGGGTTATATTTTGTGGTTCAGAGTGTGACGGCACCACCCTGCTCATTAGAAGGTTGATGGTTCAGAAACTGGTGAGGGTGGTTAGAATTGATTAATGATTCATTCATGTTGAATTATGTGAGTCAAATCACTTATTGAAGTGTCCACAAGCTTTTAATTTGCATTTACTTCAGATCTGCTGCACTATGGCAACACTTCTATGTTTTTTTTTTTTTTGCGATGTAGGTGTGTAGATGTATTAATTAAAGCGTATTAAATTCTACAACTATGTGTACATGTAATTCTGTGTGTAGGTAAGGTGTGTTCCTTTGAACAGCTAGAGCATGTGAGGGAGATGCAGGAACGTCTGGCCCGACTACACTTCAGCCTGGACAGTCACGTGGAGGAGCTGTCAGAGGACCAGAGAAAAACTGCATCAGATCGCAATCTGGAACACCTGCTCTCTAATGTAAGACACACACACTTACAGTATTCTACCTACTATTTTCATGCATCTTTTGTGTATTTTTACTCAACCTCATATGACAGGTATTCGTCTTTTACACACCAAAATGTTTTTGACATTACAGTATACACAAACACCGCTTGAATTTCGTTAAATTTATGGTAAAATTCTGGCAGCTGCTGTTAACAGAAATATGCTGGAAAAATACCAGCCTGGTCTCATGAAATTTACAAGAGCATTGCAACGTTTCCAAAAAACTGAAATTACGTGCTTCATAACACGTTTGGCTGTACTTTTCAAGTGAAATGTCAAGCAGGGGGCACCAAAACCGAGCTAAATGAGGTTGTAATCAGACATGGTTCTTAAGGTGAATTTTAGATGGAGGTTTTAATAAAACATACCTCCCTAACCTAAAACTTTACCCTACACTTAACCAATAGTGTCCGAAAAGAGTAATGACAGTTTAACAAAACAGACAACCTTAACCTACACCTAACCTTAACCGATAGTGTTTTATTATGCAGAAGTGAAATGAAAAGCACATTTTCTGAAGCAACCATGTCAATTCTTGTCACTTCTATGTCTCTGTCATTTCACGAGTCAGCTTGAGTTCTTGTCTGGTTTTGAACTGCAGTCCACCAAGTCCAAAGTCCAATGCTCTTTGAGGTGAGGTACCGCGCAAGCTAATCATAGTGGAATAAGTGTATATACAGTATGTAGGTGGGTCTGTAATACAAACGTTAAAATGTATAATTTTTCAAAAGGTGCGTTAGAGTGAAAGTGTCTCGATATCATAACATAGCAGGGCCTGAGTAATAGAGAGAAAAATAAGTGTTTATAAAGTCATAATCAGCCATTGAAGTCATGATTTGAGTGAAAGTGAATAAAACACACAGTTGTTGTAGCACCTCTAGTGTTCATTTCACCTGGAAACTGCAGGGAATTGTACCTGGAGACACGTATAACAAGTTTTGCAAAAACATATATAGTCACATTTTCACTATGAGACCAGGTTGAAAAATACACTGACCATGTTCCAGGCTTTACAGAGTGTCATTTTGATACCTGTATATTTTACGTTTCGTTATTCTACCGTTTATATTAATAAATGAAATAAATTTAATATACATACCTTCTGGAACTATAAAAGACTGCTTTTTACTTTAAAATGTATTGTTAATTACCGTAGTAACTTCAAAAGGAAACATGATGACTTAAGTTCGTCAAGACTGACCCTTCCAGGAGCAATAATTAATACACATGAAGAGACATAAACACTACATATGTTACACTAAAATAATGCAATAAACATTAACTAAACTACATAAAGTGTAACACAAAACACCCCAATGAACATAACTTATATTAAAAATAAGAAGAAACATAACTATTTTTTTTACAATATTTTATCATTATTTTTTTATTTATTTGTATTGTCTTGTTAAATATATTAAAATTTGTTACCGTATATGTTAAGGTAACTACCCGTTAACCAATTAACGTTTTTTTTTTTTTTTCACTGTAGCATTTAGTTTTTATTATTTTACCGTAAAAAATTATGGAATTTTTTTTGCAATGTAGTTCTAAAGTAGATAGAACACCAGTCCACTTGTTCTCCTCCATTCAAACACTCGGTCTCACCCACACACACACACACATACAGAAGGACTGGGTAGGCACAATAATACCCTGTATCTAAATACAGGCCTGTGGCTGAATCTTGTATTATCATCCACATGCAACTGTCTGACTGAATTCTTTCATCAGTCTGTGAAGGGCTGGACAGTTGCTATTGATAGTATTTCCGTTCAAACTGTCAGCTCAATGATATGTGCTAGAGATTCCAGCAGATCACAGCTGTATTAGAATGTGTGTAACCAGTTCACATGTGTGTGGTTTACATCATGTCATCATCATTTCACCCCAAAATCAAAAGAAAAAAATATATATTTATTTTTTGCTTTTAGGAAATTTAGCCTTTTAGGACCATTTAGATATTTTTGCACTGTGACCTTATTTTAATAATTTGCACTTTTTGAAGATTTTTGTAAAATTTTTCCTTGGCTATTTTATGATTTTATCATGGGTGAAATTTGATCTGAACACATTGTTGATATGTTTCATGAGACTTATTAATTTATTATAAAACTGATGTCCAGAAATTTACAGAAGTGTATATATTTTAATAACAAGAAAAAATAAAAATAAAATATCTAGGATATACTAAATTAATATTTGGGCTTATGCTGTACAGGAAGATTAAAAAAATTATTTCTGAATCTAGACCCCATGTACCATGCAAATCAGCTCTATGTTTGTCAATATACAAGCTGCATCTCAGCCCATCAGGATTTTGTTGTTGTATTGACATTGCCAGCTCAGCAATTATAGATTGGCCTTTTTAAATTATATAGATTGTTTTGAAAGCATCTCTCTTTTTTCTCCCCCTAGCTGGAAGAATTGAGCAGCTCAATGTATCCTTCACCAAACTGTGGTTTATATATATTTATGGCATTTTACCTTACTGCTGTTTTGTAACTGTAACCTCTGACCTCCAGAGTCCCTGAGACAGTGACAGTTTAGAATACAGACAAGCTCTCCAGCATCCCTTAAACTGTTAACAGATCAGGGCAGCGTTTCCCAAAAGCATCGCAAACTTAAGTTGATCGTAGAGACCACTGGCGACAATGGTTTCTACGATCTACTTAGGCTTACGATGCTTTTGGGAAACACTGCCCAGATCTAGTATTGTGTTCGGCTCAGTTTTGACCCAGATAATAATTTTTAAGTACCACATAGTTTTTAGTACAGAAACCAAACTTTGTGATTTTGTCAAGACTATCAAAATACACATAAATACACATCAGATTTTTAATAAAATTGTTTAAGAGATATAACCATTTAAAAAAAATAGTGTTACATCTTTTGCGTTTGCAGGTCAGTTTTGATCCTGGCATTAATTGAGGCTTTACACATGATATTATGTGGATTTTCTTTTCATCAATGAATAAGATTTTTACTTAAAAACACTACTTACATTTAGCCTCTTTCTCATTCTCTCTCATGCACACACACACACAGACACACACATTCCTGTACAAAACAGACATGACAGATGTAAAAACATAAAAAAATAAACTAAATTAAAGGTACTACTGTCTAATGGGGGTGTGGTGAAAGCAAAAGTTTAGGCAAACATTAGTCTAAATAGGGCTTGAAAGAGGAAATTGTCCACATTTTACTCTGCAGCCATCTGATGCCGAACCATCTTGCAGCATACTCGTGCATCAACATTCGGCAATTCGTGCAGGTAAATAAAATAGATTTTGCTTAAAAACAAAGTAAAGAAGTATTAATGGTGTATACTTAAGTTGTACAGTTGTTTTGATGAAGTTTAGTTGAAAAATAATAAATTGGTTTCATAACTTTTGACCACCAAGTTGTACTGAACAGTTATAAGCAACAGGAAAAATAGGAATTACTAGTAATTCTCACATTAGATGTTTATATAAATTGTATATTATATTATAATGTATTTAGATACAATTTCACAGAAATGCTGATAAAAAAAGATGTCTTCCCACGTATCACACTGGTTTTGCTGTAGTGAATGTATATTTTGAAATGTCAAATAATTTCTACATTTTATTATTTAAAAAAAAAAAAAGGCATATTAAATAATAACTTTTATATTTGTCAGTTAACATGCCAAAAATATCAATCTTTTTACATGTATGAACAGTTAAGAACTTATGAATGACTTACAATATAGTTTTAGATAAAAACCATCGGGTTATGAATGATTTATGAGCTTGAATTCCACCGGGTCAAAACTGACCCGGGAATACAAAAGGCGTATGCAGATTAGAGGGTTAAAGAGTGAACTAGGCGTTTTATATGAAGTACTTAAATACAATGTTTTAATGAGTTGTAAAGATCTTTTAAACTTCAGGCTTCCCATTGTCATGGAAAATCTGGTAATATCAGGGAATTTTAAAATTGTGTTTCCAGACCTGGGAAAGTCATTGAAAGTCATAAAATCTTAAAAAGTCATAGACATTTCTAAATTCCTACAATTTCTTGTTAAACTCAGCATAAAATATCCCATCAGCTAGAAATGTATTTTTATGAGGAAAATCTCTTTAAAATAATTTATAAAACCCCTAAAAATGAAAAAGTCATGGTCAAAAGGTGTAAGAATTCTTAATAATCAACCCTGTTCAAGTATTAACTGTAAAATATTACATGATGTGGTTCCAGAAGGTTCTGTTTATCCAGAGATGGTTTTTGTTGCAAAGTTAAGAGCTCCAAGTGCACTTAGCTTTAGAGCTGGTAAAAGCAGGGATTGTGTGTCTCAAACCTCTCCGACTGAGAGCATTGATGTACGATCAGTTGTGTTCTTTAAAAGCTTAATGGATGTATGGATTATAAATGTAGAAAGGAATTGATTTTAAGCCATCTTTTTATACACAGTTGGCTCTCCAGAGTGCTTGTGAAATTAATCATGCTTGTACATTAGCTGTATATCTCCTTAATCCAGAGTATCCAGACAGAAACTTCACCTGGCAGAAAATCAAGACTTGCCCAAGACCTCCAACATCTGAGTGGAAAGCCAAACTCAGCTGACCATCAAAACACTGTGCAAACAAAAGCCCAAGTTGCCATGGCTAAACTTAACTGCAAGAACTAAAATGAGTGCCGTCATTGTGATCTGTGGCTAAATGCTATATTAAGTAATGACAACAACATCAAAGCACATTCACCATCTGAATGAAATTGAATTTAATTTCTTTTGACACTTCCTTTTTCAGAACGTCCTGATCTTCGCATTTCAATATGAAAACTTACTTTGAGATTACTTTGATTTTTATTTTGTTGGTCCTTATACCTAAAAGGTCATTTTTTGTTGCAGTTCTTAAAGCATATATATGTTTGTTTGAACAGATAGTAATTGTAGTTTAGTTAAGAATTGCATGGGCTGATTTTAAAGGTTCAGCCCTGGTAAAAAAAAAAAAAAAAGAAGACTTTTAGACTTTATAAGACTGACTGAATAATATAACTTAACTTGATTCTATAATTCTTAGATACTCAGTGGCAGAAATCAGCACATACATTTTTATTTTATAGTTGTTAATCAGTGTTCACTAATGTAAATTAGTGATGGGTAGTCGATTCCAAAAGAGTCAATTCCTGACTCTGATACAGGAATCGATTCTTTTGTTAGACTCCGTAACTTTACAAACTGGATGTTGTAATTGGCTCAAAATAATGAATAGGCATTCTTAAGAACCAATCACATCCTCTACAAACACCTGTTGGTTGGTGAGACCCCACTTCATTCATCATGTGCATTTGAGTGAGAGGTTATGTGCATACGTACAAAAGAGAGAGAGGGTGTGACAGATTTTAAAACTTTCGGAAGTTTGTGTAGTACTACATCAATGCAAGGGACAGTGGTTGGAGAAGTGGATTCTCCCAATTTGTCTAGTTTCTATATGATGATGAAATTATTTCCGACCCAGCCTGTTTCTTGTCATTTTCCCTCTTAAAATTTGATATGAGCAGCAACTAGGAAATGACAGTAAAGTTATGCAATGTCTCTAATTGTAATAGCAGGAGTTTATGTCTTCATGTTACACATTTTAAAAACTCTTAAGAGAAAATAAAAACTAAATTTAGTGTGCGATTAAAGACTGCAATCTTCACAGGGACATCGCCAGAACATATGGAATAGGAAACACTATTAACTTACAGATAAGCTAGTGATATTTTATCAAAGCAATAACCACACCAATATATCTTAATTAAACAAACTGCTATAGTCCGTTGTGGTCAAGACTGTTGGGTTTAAAAAGCTGCCGTTTTAAAATTTTCACCATATATTCCATAAAAAAGCGATTTCACGTACCATATTGTAAGTTCCATTTAAAAACAACAGTCCAAATTAATTATATTTTTCTTTTATTACATCTCTATAATATGCCTATTAATAGTTGTTAATTACGATTATGTACGTAACCTCGGTTCCCTGAGACGAAGGGAACGAGACATTGCGTGCTAACGCATATGGGGAGTTGTCCTTCCACATGACCTAGTTGAAACCTCTCTGCAATAACACCAATATTCTAATATTGGCTATGGTGTTTGAGCCTCGCCAGAATTTTCTTACTGAGGGACAAGGAGTGCATCGCTCGCACCTCAGGAGAACTCTGAGTCTTGTAGTGCAGCCAGCGTTCGCAATGTCTCCTTCCCTTCGTCTCAGGGAACCGAGGTTACGTACGTAACCGAGACGTTCCCTTACGACTCAGTACACGTGACATTGCATGCTAACGCATATGGGGAACAGAGTTCCATCATGCCGTACTACACGACATAAAAATCCAGAGAGGAAAGACGCCGCCGCAGTCCCGCGGGATGACAACCAACATGAGTATGCCACAAGTGTGTGACCCTCATGCTGGGCCAGGAGGGGAGCACTCAGAATGAATATATGAATTATAGTCATACAGTATGAATTAACCCCTTCACGAACACAGTCTGTTAAATCATGTGGAGCCCTTACTTAAGGGGAGGGGCATAAGTATATGTTTGGCAAACGAAATAGCAAGCACTCTAAACAGAGGACTTGTGAAGAGAGAGAGACGTTACATCTAGGTTGTAAAACCTAGTTTTGAGAAGACCATCCTGCTGCAAAACATATGTCTTGTAAAGACACACTGTTCATCCATAGTTGAGTGTGCTTTAACACCAATTGGGCAGATCTTACCCTGCGACTCGTAAGCCAGGGCAATCGCATCAGCGATCCAGTGAGAAAGTCTTTGCTTGGAGACAGACATTCCTTTTGTGCATCCTCCATAGCACACAAGAGCTGATCAGACAGTCTGAACTGGCGGGTGCGCTCAACGTATGCATGTAGCGCCCGCACAGGGCATAACATGGATTGTTCCTCATCCGAAATAAATAAAGGAGGGAAGAAAGCTTGAATATGAACCACCTGCGCTCTGAAGGGCGTGGTTAGAACCTTAGGCACATAGCCTTTTCTGGGTTTGACAGTGGCTTTTGGAAGACCGGGGCCAAAATCCAGACATGAATTTTCAATTGATAGTGCATGTAAGTCACCGACCCGTTTTACTGAGGCCAGAGCCAGCAGGAGTGTGGTCTTAATGGAGTGCATGCGCAAATCAACAGAGTCCAAAGGCTCGAAGGGTGGCCCTGCAAGCGCTTTTAGGACCAAAGTTAGGTCCCAAGTTGGGACTGTAGCCTGCCGAGGTGGATTTAATCATCTTGTTCCTCTAAGGAACTTTATGATTAAATCATTCTTGCCTATAGTGGCGGTGGCTTCAGGTGCGTGATACACAGAAATAGTCGCCACATAAACTTTGAGCGTTGATGGAGTAGGTCCTACGTCTAATCGCTCTTGAAGAAATATGATTGAATAATTTCATGCATAAGGCAGTTTACTGGGTCGTTGGCATGTGAAAAACACCTATCAGTGAACACATTCCATTTTAGCTCGTAGAGGCATCTCGTGGGCGGCGCTCTAGCCTGTAAAATGGTGTTTATGACTGCATGTGTCAGTTCTGACGTGTTTAGCACACTCCGTTCAAGGGCCACCACATGCAGGTTCCACAGCTTGGGCTGGGGATGCCAGATTGTGCCTTGTGCCTGAGAGAGGAGAGCCCTCTTCAGCGATATTTCCCATGGCAAGCTGTATAACATCTCTATCATTTCCGGAAACCATGACTGATTGACCCATTTCGGCGCAATTAACAGAACTGTTTCCATGTCCACTCATACTTTGCTGATGACAGAATGAAGGAGGCACACAGGGAAAGCGCATACTTGCGTTTCGCCGGCCATAAGTGGGCCAGCGTTTCATGGCAACATATATACCCCACTATTGTGTTGTCCGAACGAATCAGAATGTGGTGATTCACAATATCTCTAGGCGGTTGACATGTCACGGCCGTTTCGCACCTGTTTCCAGGTGTTGAATGTCGGGCGTCCATTACACTCCACGCCCCAACCTGTGTTGGATTTGCGGTCAGCACTTTCTTTCTGAAAACTTGACCCAGCATAACACCTTGTTGGTAGAAGGCTGGCACTGTCCATGGTGCTAGAGCAGCCAGACAGTGGCGAGTTACCGCGATGCACAGGAAAATGTAATGACTTCAGGGGTAATGTTTTTTAAGTTTCAACTGAAACTGATGATGAAAGATGAATCACTGTCTTGAAGGAAGAAAATTCTGAGGAATGGTGTTTGTGCACCTGCTTTTATAGCGGACAGCTTCGCTCCTAAAAGGGCAGGGCTCAAACACTGTAGCCAATATTAGAATATTTGCGCTATTGTAGAAAGGTTTCAACTAGATTGTGTGGAAAGACAACTCCCCATATGCATTAGCATGCAATGTCAAGTGTACTGAGTCATAAGGGACCTTCAACGTTATCTCGGGGCGGCAATCGGAAGCAATAAGCAGTGGATTGAATGAGCTATATACGAGTAAAAATTTAACTAATTTAATTATGATTTTTATAATTCCATTGATTTTCTGCTCATGTCTGACAAGCAATTTTGGGGGTGAAAGTATGTTACATGGGAAGGCACTGCCCACTAATGGCCATCCCTGGTGATGGCCCTGAATTTTGAAACTATCCTGATTGAAAATAAATGGAGTCGAAGAGTCGATTCCATCGACTCCAGTGGCTGGTGTCGGGAATCGGAGTCGACTCAAAAAAACTTGAACTCGAACACCCCTATTGTAAATGACTGTGGAGTAGCTGCAAACTCACTCAGGACTGCTGAGACCATTGATCGTAGTGCCTCTTCTCAGTATATAGATTATGATGATTTCTTTACAGTAAACTCTCCATGGGACCCTCCAAATGATAGAACTGGACCTTTTTGTAGATGTTTGTACTTGTATAATATATACAAGTATGATGTACAGTAATTTAAAACAATATGTTATATACCATGTTTGTAAACTAGTTATTTTTAAAATAGCTATTTAATGTTGATCAAGGAACAATCTGATAAAAGCTATTTGTTTATTCTTGATGACGCTGATGGAAATGTACAGTATTTGTATGTGTTATGTTTGTATAATGAAAGAATAATGAAATCATGTCATGCATTTCAGATTTCAGTTTCAAAAAGTTCATTCTAGAACATAGATTGCATGGGGAATTCTGGAACTAGAGACAATTTGAAGTTTGTATTTCAGCCTACTAGAAATTCACCAAAGCACAATCAAACATAGGGCATCCCTGCAGTGCAGTATCATCTAATATACTGTAGGTCAGGGGGTTCTGACGGTCTGCAGTGTTAGATGTACAACAGCTAAAAACTACTGCTGTGACAGACACAAATAACACTGCGTAGGACATTATACATAGTACAACCTCACAAATACCACTATGACAACCAGTCTTTACATTTTACAACAGTTTAAGTGATAGACCATCAGCACCAGGGCTGTAACCGCAATATACTTTGAGGGGGAAAAGTCCCCTCCAATAATCAGGTATGGCCACAAATAAATTGAATGAGATCGACAAATAAATGTAAGGAGTTTCACAAAAATGAAATTAATTCACAAATAAAAAGAATGAGATTTATAAATATATGTTGGGAGTTTCACAAAAATTAAGTGAATTCACAAATAAATAAAATGAGATTTCCAAATAAAAAAATTATTTCCAAATATATATTATTTTTAACTTACAAGCACAACTCTGTCCAACATTCATTTGTGAATCGTGCGCATTTATTTGTGGATCGCTTCCTGTGCATTGTCGGATTGCTACACGCATTTGTCGATTTTGAAACAAATCTAGTGTCAAGATATGCACACAAATCTACAAATAGGTGGACTCCACCCATCGTCTACTCAAGCCAGTCAGATAACGGCTATATTACTCGGACCAATCGTAGCACGTTCTATTTTCAACCAACCATGCTTCATTTTATTATAAGGGCGGAACCAGTCACAGTGCTCTCATGAGCATGGAATCAAGCATGTACAGATAAGCTTCAAGGCCACAAACTTTTAAAGAAACTGACATCATCAGAGGAATACTGTGATTTAAGGTTCTCTCGGTTATAAATGTGTAGTGTCTTGTTAAATGTCGACAGCTGAAAATTGCCCATTTGTAGAGTGTCCTGATCATTAGCTTTAAAGCTAACCTGGCTCACTGTATGAGTCTGCTATTTTAATTTTAACCAAGTTTCTTGACTGAAATGTGTCGTCAAAACCTTTACTCTTAATGTTACATGGCAGATCCAAATTACAGACCCACTACTAGACACTACAAAAGATCAGTAATACAGATAGTGACTTTATAAAACATTAATCATATTAAATTATCTTAAGAGCACAAACCATAAATTAATACCCTATATTACAGTGTACAACATCTGCTATGCCATTAATTTGGTTTCACATTATGTTAATATATTGAATTAATATTTTAAAGACTTTATATTTTTAGCACTTAGTGTTATGGCAGACCAGTCCAATGTTACTCACAAGAAATAACCATGTTAACCTTGTAAAACAATGCATGTTTCACTTATTTACTCAGGAAGTATATGGGCTGTGAGATACAGGAGAACAATTATAATAATAATAATAATAATAAAAGAGTTGCAAGGATACTGGAGAACTGGTGCTCTCTGCTCCACACCACAAAAAGATGGAAACAGTTGTGGGACTTTTGGGCTACTGGTGGTAAAACATCACAAAGCTCCATGGCCCAGTCTTGTTTGTGTAACATGTTCTTTTCTATACAGTAATGGACTTGTTTTTAATGTGTAACTGTTATTTTTTCCAATCATTTGTGCAGAATGCTCTTACCCTGACTAGGAGTATCCATCCCAGACAACTGATACAACACCATGTTGTGGCAATGAGGATGTTCATGCACAACAAACTTGAGCAAAATGCCAGCACTCTAGATGTAATGTTCAATTCCAGTGTTTGTGTGTGTAAATACATGCACTCAAATTTATTATCTTTGTAGTTACATGCATGACAACCTGTAATTTGTAACCAAAAAGCATACCTTTTAGCCAACAGATTTGCTTTAAAGTGTTAAAAAAAACAAACAAACAAAAAAAAACAGACACTCTTTAAAACCTATTTACCTCAAAATGCCTTGATAGAACTCAATAAAAGATTTGTCAACTAAATGACACATTTTTTTTTGCCAAAATGAGATGAGTCATCGTTTTTACTCATATTCATACTGTTCCAAACCCAAACAACTGACTTTCTTCTGTGGGAGGAACTCAAAAGGATATGTCAGGAATTATGATAGAGACTGACACTGACACCTTCGCTCTCATTTCAGCCTCATTAGCAGCATCTACATTTTACAATGTATTCTCATATTCCACAGAAGAAACTATATAGTACACTTTTTTTTTTTGTTCTTAAACATGAGGATGAGTAAATGACAGAATTGTCATTTTTAAGTAAGTCAACCCAAAGACAATGTTATTGTTTATTTAATTTGTGTATTGCACTTTAATTTCAAGACATGACATTGTAACTTAAAAGAAATCTGACATAACAGAAAAATAAACAATCTTATATTGCACATTTTAAAAGGTTTCCTGTATTGGAGCTGGAACCACTGAGTTTTGGAGCAGGTGAGTCAAGTGCTCAAAGTTGATGGGCAGTACACAGGCGAAACATATGAAAAAGATGGCAATAACCAATGAATCAATTATCACTGTCAGAACATGATGCTGTATTTTAGAAAGGGACCCCAGAATAGTACCTCCTAAAACATTCACACAAAAGTGCTAAAATGCAAAATTCTAATAAATATTACCTTTCAACTGCTTTTATTAAATACATTAACATAATGTGAAACCAAATTATTGGCATAGCAGATCTTTTACACTGTGTAATATAAGGTATTAATTTACAAATTGCAGACACTCTGCAAATGGGCAATTTTCAGCTATCGACATTTAACAAGACACTACACATGTTTATAACCTAGAGAACATTATATGAACCTTAAGTCACAGTATTCCTCTGATGTCGTCCGTTTCTTTAAAAGTTTGCGGCATTGGAGCTTATCTGTATGTGCTTGATTCCATGCTCATGAGAGCACTGTGACTCTGTTCCCGCCCTGATAGTAAAACGAAGCGTGATTGGTTGAAGATAGAATGTGCTATGATTGGTCCGAGTAATGTGGCCGTTATCTGATTGGCTTGAGTAGACGATGGGTGGAGTCCACCTATTTGTAGATTTGTGTGCATGTCTTGACCCTATATTTGTTTAAAAATCGACAAATGCGTGTAGCGATCCATAAATAAATGTGCGTGATTCACAAATGAATGCTGGACAGAGTTGTGTTTGTGAATAAAAAATATATTTGTAAAAAAAAATATATATATTATTTGCAAATCTAATTTTATTTATTTGTGAATTCACTTAATTTTTGTGAAACTCCTTACATACATTTGTAAATCTCATTCTTTTAATTTGTGAATTAATTATATTTTTGTGAAACTCCTTACATTTATTGATGGATCTCATTCAATTTATTTGTGCACCAACTTTCTAATTGTAAATCTCTTTCCATTTGTATGTTAATATGCAACAATTCCATCTCGATACAAAAAGGGAACCTCGTGGATTATTCCAGCGCTGCTTATCA
The DNA here is from genome assembly GCF_019703515.2 of Myxocyprinus asiaticus. Classification (NCBI taxonomy): domain Eukaryota; kingdom Metazoa; phylum Chordata; class Actinopteri; order Cypriniformes; family Catostomidae; genus Myxocyprinus; species Myxocyprinus asiaticus. The sequence continues at coordinate 15,812,492 of NC_059364.1, read as the reverse complement.
GCAAGCAGTTCAGGTTAAGAGTGTTAGTGTCAAGTGAGACGTAAGTATCTAACTAAACATGCAATATTTGACCACTGTTTTATGATTGAAATGTTGTACCAACCGACAATAATTTTCAAGGGTGCAAACTATTCACCATTTGGAGAAATTCACCTTATTGAATTTAAAATATGTCATGTACAGTACATGATTCGTATGTCATTCATAATTGTGAATGTGAAAACATTAACGGAGCAGTTTGCAGCATATCAGGCTGAAGACAAAGAGCCAATGTGTGTATTTTGTAAAGGAATTGAATGAATGTGGTAATCTGACAGGTTTTTGAAGGAGCTGTTTAGAAAATTCTCTTGGCATTGTCTAAGAAAATTATCTATAAAAAACACAAAATAGAGCATTTTCACCCTCAGATCAGAACTAGAATATGGTCTGTCTCGTTTGGAAGAATGCGTCCTCCGGAGGTCGCATTTGTCGGCCGCATATGTCATCGAAGCTGTCTCGTTTCCGAAAAGCGAGTAGGACACTTCGAATGCGACCTTCTTTCATGGGAATTTGGAGGATGCATGAGGTGTATCCTTCGTGGGCTCTCACAACCCACAATTCTTTGCTTCAACGGAAATGTCTAAAAAAAAATAACAACGCCAATTTGCCCTTAAATATGATGTTCAAACGCAAGTAATGTTAATTCCCAAGTTGAAGTACATCAGTAGTATATAATATGTATAATTATATTAATATATGATTAAAATAAAGTATTAGACTAAAAGTACACCTGTAAAATCTATTTTGTTTTCTCTTTACATCTATATAACTCTCCTAAAATTTACCTCATACATTCCCTTCCAAAGGGGCTTTGTTCCCTTCTCACTCAAAGCGCTTGTGCTTGTTAAAGAGTGGCATGCTTTCATAGCAACCATGTTACCTTCCATTTCCGTTTGTCCTATGAAGGCCGTCTCGTTTAAACAAGACTTGTTTAAAGGAGGACACACGGTATACTGCAGCCTTCAAAGGACACGTCCTACCTAGCATGCAGCCTTCCAAACGAGACACAGCCAAAGAGTGGCGTGATGTCATAGCAACCATGTTACGTTACGTTTCCGTATGTCCTACGAAGGACGTCTTGTTTAAATGAGACTTGTTTAAAGGAGGACACTCGGTATACTGTAGCCTTCAAAGGACGCGTCCTACCTAGCATGCAGCCTTCCAAACGAGACCCAGCCAAAGAGTGGCGTGCTGTCATAGCAACCATGTTACATTACGTTTCCGTTTGTCCTACGAAGGCCGTCTCATTTAAACGAAACTTGTTTAAAGGAGGATGCTCTGTATACTGCAGCCTTCGCGTCCTACCTTGCATGCAGCCTTCCAAACGAGACACAGCCATGGTAAGACCTGTGACTTCTGGCTTCCATTGAGTTTTTAGGTTTCGACAAGGACAGTGTCATATATTCTTAATGCAAAAATTATTATGTAATAATTTACAATCAATAAAGAATGTTAAGCTGACATCACGCTGTGTTGAATTCTGGGTAACATATTAGGAGGTTCTAGCTTTTCTGCTAGTGCGATTTTCTAAATAATTTCTTTATGTCTTTAATTAATTCTGAATATTGTACAGCATCTCCTAAGAGTCTTCTTTTAAAAGAGACCATTTTATTTTGAGGATGTCCTTATCAGGTCTGTGCTCAAAAAATGAGCCACCAGTTAAAGGAGTAGTTCACCTAAAAATGGAAAATGTACTTTTACTCACTCACTTACCCTTATGTTGTTCAAAACCCATATACGGTTACTTTTTCTTGGAACATAAAAATTAATATTTTAAGCAGCTCTATTCCATAGAATAACAGTTTATAGTGAACAGGAGCTGTCAAGCTTAAAAAGGACAAATACTATAAAGCACTATTAAAGGTTCAGTATAAAGACATCATAACATTAGTCAATATGACAAGTGTACTATATTCCAAGCTTTCTGGTGCCATACAACAGCTATGTTTTGTATGGACTACTTTTATGGTATTTTATAATTATTTTTTTTCTCTTTGGACCTTGACAGCCATGGTAAAAATGAAGTGTTTTTGTGTGGAAAAGAGCAGCGTTAGGATTCTTGAAGAAAGGATTGATTTAAGATTCTATGGGGGGGAAAACAATGAGGCACAACTTGAGGACAGTAGATCATTTTGTGTGTTTTATTTTTGCTAGCCAGCTGACAGTCATGTAATTTTACAGATACATCAGTGATGAAAAGAAATTCAAATGATATTCGTCTTTATTTGATACAGCACAAAAAAGAAACAAAAGATGACTGAAACAGGCAAATTGCCAGCAATACAGACACAGTGTTTGTCTTGTACTATGTGAACTTAATCTTAAAACATATCTTTTAAAACCAAAAATTATCAAATTTTGGTCGCATTTAAAAAAACAAACGCATTTAAACCTTTATTCAGAAAATTATATTTTTATCGCCTTTACTATTTTAAAGGACAGAGGACCATTATATTCGTGACCTCAACACCCGTGAACCCCACCCCCAAAATGATTTGGTCCTCCCCCAGTGTTCAAGACATGGTTACGGCCTTGATCAGCACAATATACGACAGGAAAATATCTGCACAAATTTGAAGTTAATCTTTCATGATGCAGTAATCACTCTTTGCAGCTGACCTCTGCTATTCCTACCTCCAACTCTCACAGTAGAGATTCAAAACTGCTAGCTTGAAGAGGTCTGTGTTTCAGTTTATATCAGACAGGGATCGATCCAGGCCAGGGTCTGGTCCTGGATTAGCATGTACAAGCTGTTTTCTGTTCCCTCATTGCCTGAGTCTGAAGCTTTACAAAAAATTTTGCATTTGTTTTCTTTCTGTGAACTTTCATTATTTAAAAAAATAAATATATTTGTGTTTTGCTTTATTGTCCATGTCTCTTTTAGTTTAAAATTAAATGCACTCACATGACTCTGGAGTCTCACTACTGCAAGCAAAAAAAAAAAAAAAGACAATTATGACAATTATGTCATACTTACATCTAATTATCTGTTTGAGTTTAAAATACGTATATGTTTGAAGATTTTAAAATAGGGTGAGGGTATGGGGAGACTAAATACATATTTACACTGGTAAGTGTTTTCCAAGAGCCCTATGAATTCATATGATGGCCCTGATTTGAACCAGGATCAGTTTAGCAGAGACAAACCACTGGTATTAAAATGAATGGAAGAAATTGGAACAGCCAACGGATGTAGCAAAGGAAGTCCCTCCTCACAGGTAAAAGAGCCAATCACCTTTTAGATACAGACATCACCAGTCAGTCAACTCGGCAATGCACACTGGGCATTATCAGAAGCAACTTTATTGCCAGGTATGCTTACACATACAAGGAATTTAATTAATTTTTTAGAATTTGAAAGAATTTAAAGAATTTGTCTTGATGACAGGAGCTTCCAGTGTACAACAATACAATACAGCAACAAGACAGAGATAATAATAAGAAAAAAATTATAATAAATAAATAGAAATAGAATAAGAATAAAAATTGGATAGAAAATAAAGTATATATAGAATACACAATAAGACTATATATACACACACACACACACACACACACATATATACATATACATATATACGTAGTGCAAATACAAATCTTTTATATACAGTGCAAGGGAATGTAATAGCAGAAGAGGTAGGATGTGTTGGATAAATATAAAAAGTCTAAACTGTGAATTGCATATAATTATTGCTCAATGGGGCAGTTTTAACTGTTCATGAGATGGATAGCCTGAAGGAAAAAACTGTACCTGTGCCCGATGGTTCTGATGTTCACAGCTCTGAAGTGCCGGCCAGAAGGCAATAGTTCAAAGAGGTAGTGGGCTGGGTGAGTGGGGTGCAGAGTGATTTTTCCAGGCTTTTTCCTCACTCTGGAAGTGTACAGTTCTTGAAGAGAGGGCAGGGGGCAACCAATAATCTGCTCAGCAGTCCGAACTGTCCTCTGTAGTCTTCTGATATCCGATTTCGTAGCTGCTCCAAAACAGACAGTTACTGAAGTGCAGAGGACAAACTCAGTGACTGCTGAGTAGAACTGTATCAGCAGCGCCTGTGGCAGGTTGAAATTCCTCAACTAGCGAAGGAAGTACAACCTCTGCTGGGCCTTTTTCACAATGGAGTCAATGTGGGTCTCCCACTTCAGGTCCTTTGAGATGGTAGTGCCCAGGAACCTGAATGACTCCACTGCTGTCTGTATACAGACTCATCGTAATCTTGGATGAGGCCGATGACAGTGGTGTCATCTGCAAACTTCAGGAGCTTGACAGATGGGTCCTTGGCGGTGCAGTCGTTTGTATATAGGGAGATGAGTAGTGGCACATCCCTGGGGGTCCGTCTGAAAGCTGTTAATCCACTGACAGATAGACGTGGGAACAGAGAGTTGGTGTAATTTAGTCTGGAGTATAGCTGGGATGATGGTGTTGAAAGCTGAACTGAAGTCCACAAAAAGGATCCTTGCATATGTCCCTGGTCTGTCAAGATGTTGCAGGATATGATGCAATCCCATGTTGACTGCATCCTCCATAGACCTGTTTGCTCGATAAGCAAATTGAAGGTGATCTAGAAAGGGTCCAGTGATGTCCGTCAGGTGGGCCAACACCAGTCTCTCAAATGATTTCATGACCACAGATGTTGGGCGATGGACCTGTAGTCATTAAATCCTGTGATTTTGGGTTCCTTTGGGACAGAAATGATGATTGAGCGTTTGAAGCAGCATGGGACTTCACACTGCTCCAGTGATCTATTGAAGATCAGTGTGAAGATGGGGGCCAGCTGTTTAGCACAGGATCTAAGAAATTACCCAGTAAACTAGCATTTTTAGCATTATTTGAGCTAAAGAAGCACACTTTATGAAAGCATTGTTGTCACATTGTACTGCTGATTTAAAATATGTTCTTTGTTCTTAATCTTAAACACCCATTTTCGAGATTTCTGTCTTTCCCCATTCAAGTAGATAGTAGCTGTACTTTTATGCCAAGTGTTTACATTGAAAATAGCTCCCCAGCCTGGCGTTGCAAAGATGTATGACGAGTGGACTGACTTGCCTTGAAATAACTTTGTTTGAATTCACTTGATGTCGTGATTCAGTAAAATCTGTCCTTAAACAGCAGGTGGCGGTAGTGAGCTGAAAGCTAGTCTGATCCTCGGTGTGTTTTTAGGGAAGAAATACACAGGCGCAGTCGTTCGAAAAAATGTTCCATAGCGGCGCAATGAATCAACAACAGTGGATTCAGAAATTAACACACTTTCAGGTATTATTTATTAATTGTTAGGATTCAAATTATGTAGTTAATTTTGATGTATTTTCTCCTGAAAATTGTAGATGTTATTTATCCCGCCATCTTTCAGATCAGTAACTTAGCTGACAGTTGACAAGTTTTGTTTACAGTAGCCTCACAGTTAATTGAGCTTTTATTGTGTTTGTTTGTGTTTTAGGAGCAATTTCCATATGTTTGGGTGTCTTTTTATGTAGATATATGTAGATGTTTTCTTTGTTTTGCCGTTCTTTCGATGTATTTGCTGTAAATGAAAAGAAAACTGATATATATATATATATATTGATTTTGTTATGCCATTTTGTCCACTCGAGGCTTACTGTCGTGGTTATTTAATGAGGAAAGATCTGAGTTCGGTCCGCACCCAGTTTGAAGACATTGTGCGAGAGATTGATGGAAATTTGGATCATTTGCTCTGGAGAGGAAACATCATACCCAAACCTCACTTTACTGACACTGTGAGCTCCCTATCATAACTCATATCTGTAACTGTCTACTGTTATTTTACATTAACGCGCCGTTTTTTTTTTTTTTTTTTTTTTATTACTTATATAGGCTATATCTTTTTAACATTGACATTTTAATATGGGTGTCATGTTACCCCTTAGAAAAGCCTATTACTGAAGTATGGATGCTCCAGGAATCAGTGCAATGACCATCTTGATGACTCGGCGAAGGAACAGAAAGTAGACTATGAGGACAGTAAATCTGTCTTACGATCTGAAGTTCTGGTACCTGAGAGAGACGAAGCTCCTAAAACAGCCGGTGCAGAAGCTTCTACACTTTTGGATGGGGATGTGGAACAGAGAGATAATCTGACGGATGATTTTACTACACTTTGTAGTGCTGTGAATCCAGATATTAGTCACAGCAGCTTACTTCAGAAAGGTGTGTTTGAAAGAGGGGCTGAAAAAAGGAGTAGAAGGATTTTAGAGAAATGGACCAGTTGGATATACTCATGGCCAGGCCTTAAAAATGCCGAGTTCTTGGCATTTTCTGTGCTGTTTTGGGGGGAAACTGCAGTGTAATGGGGTTTTTACAGATTGTTTTTTTTTTTACCATTTAAATATGTTATGTTTTGTACAGGGCTGAGAGTACTACAGTCTTATTGTTAGCTAAAAGAATTGGGCCCCCCTGATTGTGTATGTTTTTGGGACCTTATTCTTTTTTAAAAATACAATTTAAGAAATTGTTGTAGCCCCCCCTGTATCTGTGACCCTTAGAATCATTACCACCTTTCACCCCACTAGCTGATGATATTAATGATGGGCGTTCTAATCTGTGGCACCTTCTGCAAAGTTCTGCGGCATCAGATTCTGTGTGGATCTGCTGTGATGAATTGAGCCTCCATCATATCCTGATTCCATTCACCCTCATCCTCCTTTTCAGCTATTCACTGTCCTACATAATTAAGGCAAAAGGCCAATAAATAAAAAAATGAAGTTGAGTAGAAATTGGGGGTTAAAATCCCCAGGATATGTTTGGGGTGATGTAACATTAATTATAAAATACTGTAGATCAACAACACCATACATATACAGTTTTGGTTTTCCTAAGAAACGTTGCTTGTGGATTTATTATTATTATTATTTAATTGTACACTCTTTTCCTGGCAGGAACCCATGTGCATTCTGTTTTTAAAGATGGAGCACATACTGCTGACTCTCTGAGACAGCAGAGAAGTGCTTTGGCCATGGAACTTCTGTGGATCCAGCAAGCCATTAGAAGCAGAAAGAAAGTGAGAAACATTTCTATTTTATAAATTAAATTAAAAGAGACCGATTTTACTGAGAATAGCTCTCTCTAAACCAGCAAGCTATTGGAGATTGTGTTTATGCCACTGGTAGTTCTAAAAGCCTTGCAAAAAAATGATGTTAGATGACAGGAAAAGATCCTAATCATGAAAATGATTTGTAAGTTTTTTTTTAAATGTACGAGTGTTTTTTTATTTTATATATTTTTTTATGGAATGGATATACTGTTGGCATTTCCTAATCTGCTGCTCTGCTCTTTTGTAGTATCTGACCCTCAAGCAGAGAATGGATGTGTCGCACTAATGCTGGGCCAGCTGAATCCACCACTGTGTGACGAGAGATCTTTTTCTAATTGTTTAAAAGGAATATTCCGGGTTCAATACAAGTTAAGCTCAATCGACAGCATTTGTGGCATAATATTGATTACCACAAAAAAGCTCAAATAATACATGAGTTTTATCAGAAGAATTAACGTAAGTGCTTTAATAAAATTATAAGCTTCATATTTTTGCCTTTAAACCCTCCAAAAATTGGCCCCATTCACTTCTATTGTAAGTGCCTCACTGTAACCTCCATTTAAAAAAAAAAGTTTAAATACTTTTTTGAGGTAATTGGCATTATGACACAAATGCTGTCAATTGAGCTTAACTTGTATTAAACCTGGAATATTCTTTTAAGCCTGTATAACATTTCCTGTGCTGCTGGGAGGGAAGAATATTTTAACTACACAATGTTTGTGAATTATTTAAATGTATATTTATGAACCTGTTTTCTGTGCTCCTTTTTGTATATTTGTTAAAGAATAATAATTTAGTTTTGTACAAAACATTTTAAATAAATATCAAATGCACATACATGGAATGGAGATGGAAGAGTTTGTTTTTCTGTAACAGAAAGCCAACAGACAATCCACAAAACATCAAGGCAAACCTTTCTCAGTTACATCAAATCAAACTGTTTTACTTTAAACTGTTTCCTCTTGATTTTTCCAATCAGTAAATGGTTTAATACCTTTTGAGGCACAAGTCATACAAAGTCATACTGTGTGACAGGCTTACATTTTTGCTGTTTAAAAGCTAAATAAAGCAAACGGTTTTTGCTCATTGCCAACCTAGAAAGGTTCTTTACCTCCCTGTGATCCAGAATGTGTGATATTTCTGTTCTCTGGTCTGCTGGGTGGTGATAAGGTACATTATTCTCTGAAAACACACAAATCTCCACATACACACACATTCAGAGCTTTGTATGCAGAATCCTGGATTTAGCTATTTTAAATGTAAGATTAAATTGCTTAACTATTTTGTTTTGCACAATCTATATGTGTTCAAATAGTATTGTAATTTCTCTATGAATAGACATGAAGTTAACTAGATGTTCTAAATACATTGACAATTAAGGATTTACTTTTGTCTTCTCTCTAACCCTCTCTCTCCTCCCTCACCCCCCCTCTCTCTCTCGTAGTTGCTGAAGCCCCACAAAGGCAGCCGCCATAGTAAGTAATGCTCCCATGGCAACCAGGAAACACTCTAGTGTGTGTGTGAGAGAGAGGGAGGGAGTCTGTACGGGGTGCTTGAGTGATATTCTGCTATATCACACACACACACACACACACACACACAGTGCTTTATTTTGAAATAATTACAGAAAAAATTACCACATCTGGAAATAACAGATCAGATGAACTGATGAGTTTTTACCAGGTGATCCACTGGATAACATAAGCTTCCTTTTGTAAGTGTGATTTTCTTGTGAGTGTTTGTGGATTTGCATAAGCAGGTTAATAGGTCTCTGAGCTGAAAGTGAATCAGTTTGTAAGTTTTTTGTGTTTTAAGTTTTGTTTTCAGTGGGGATGGAGAGATTTGGATTCTTCACCAACTTCATTAACTTGCTTATGGTTAACTTGTGTAGTGAAAGAAACTAATAACACCTATGTGTTACTGTTTGTTTGTGTTTATTTCACAGGTGTGTGTTAATGTGCCTGGTTTAGGGTCATGGCATCCACTGGTATGACTAGTCACCTTCCTCCAGTCAAAAGTGTGGTTGTGTACAGAAATGGAGACCCTTTCTACTCAGGTTAGAGAAGTTTTTTGGTGGTTTTCGTTGTTGCATATATAATGTTCAAATATAAAAACATTCATATACTGTATAAATACAGTGATGTGCTGTGGTGAAAAGAGTACTGATTTTTTTTTTTTTTACTTAAGTAAAAGTACTGCTACTGAAGAAATAATTAACTTGGGTACAAGTAGAAGTACAGAGAAATATTATGACTCAGGTAAGAGTAAATAAGTAGTTTGCCAAAAAACTACTCAAGTAATTACGTTACAAGTTACTTTATAAAAATTATATTATATATAGTATATACGCTTCCATTTTTAGAACACAAAGACATTGGTGTTCTTTTTTGTTATTATTGATTCCATATAACATATATATATATATTTATAAAACAGAATATTTGGAATCACATATTATTTACAACCCTTCCTCCCGAACATTAACCACCCCAACACAAACAGATACCCCAGTGGTCAAATAAAATTGACAAAGACACACAAACAGAAGAAAATATTGTATTTCTTAAATGTAGAAATACATTTAAAAAAGTATATGTTCAAAAACAAAAAGGCTACAACATACACATTTAAAACAACACGTCTCCCTCCACTGCCCCTTCCCGAGAGCCCTCCAAAAAGGCCAAATAGCTGCCCCACCTCCTGATGAACATATCCATGGTGCCTAGCCTTCTATATGACAACTCTTCCCAAGCTGCCACCCTGCCCATCTCCTCGCACCACTCACGAAACGAGGGGGCTCCAGCTGACTTCCATCCTCTAAGGATAACCTGTCTGCCCACCATAACACCGGCCAGGATCCAATTCTTCATGTACTTATCTCCTACATCAATGACCGCCTCGTCACCCAAAATACAGAGCCTGGGGCAAAAGGAGATCCGAGTACCCAATACGTCGGCCATAAAATTCTGAACCCTCAACCAGAACTCATGTATCCCCCAAAAAACATGGGTGGTGTCTCCATCTTCTAAATGGCATCGCCAGCAGGTGGGTGTGTCCTTAAGACCAAGCCTATACAATTTAGAAGGGATCCAATGAAATCTATGTAGAATCTTAAATTGCATAAGGCACACCCTTGCATCTCTAGATGCAGACTTGACGTTTTTAAGAATCCTAGCCCACACTCCCTTCTCCAAAAACAAATTTAAATCTTCCTCCCATAATCTTTTGAGGGAATTTAAAGCTCCGTCCCCCAGACTCTGAATTAGCAGGGAGTAATACACTGATGCCTCATGACTTTTTCCAAAAGCAGTAATCACCACTCCCAGAGTATCTGCCGCACTAGGAGGGTGCGTGCCACTCCCAAAAACAGTGCAGAGTAGGTGGCGCAGCTGTAAATACTTATAAAATTGAGATCTGGGAATTCCAAAATTTTGAACCAAATTTTCAAAAGGTCTCAATACTCCACTCTCATATAGGTCTCCGTGTGTATTAACCCCCCTCACAATCCAATCTGACCAACAGAATGGGGACTTATTAATGCATAGTTTAGGGTTCTGCCATATGCTCAGCTACGTTTAAATAAATATCCAAATTAAACACTATGGACACTTTTGTCCATATCGAGTGTAAATGCAAAATAATGGGGTGTGACTTCTCCGATTAATTTGATCGAAAGGCTATGCAGAGGCGAGATAGGGGCAAGAGCTTCCTTTTCAATACAAAACCAGGGAGGGGCTCTCTCAGGTGGAAGCGACCAATGAGCCAAATGTCTGAGACCGAATGCATAACAATAAAACAGAATCTTGGGTAGGCCTAACCCACCTTTGTCAATCGACCTACGTAACTTATTAAAATTTAAACTGGCACGCTTACCATTCCAAATGAAGACTTCGCTATACTATCAAATTGCTTGAAATAAGAGAGGGGGACATCTATAGGGAGAGATTGTAATAGGTGGTTGAATTTTGGAATACAATTCATTTTAAGCACATTAACCTTCCCAAACATCGATAAGTGTAATGAAGCCCACCTGTCCACATCATTCGAAAACCTTTTTATTAAGGGATCAAAATGAGCTCTGACTAAATCAGACAAATTTGCTGGGAATAATATTCCCAAATACATAATGCCCTGTTTGGGCCACTGGAAGGCACCCGGCTGGAAGGCCGTTACTGGACAGTACGCTGTCAAAGCCAAAGCTTCGGATTAGACCAATTGACTTTGTATCCTGAGAACTTGGAAAAGGAATTAATAATTCTGTGGAGGCAAGGCATAGATCTAGTGGGGTCGGAGACGAATAATAAAATATAATCTGCGTAAAGCAGAAGCTTATGCGCCACACCTCCTGCAATCACCCCTGGAAAATCATCCTCATTTCTTATCGCGGCTGCTAATGGTTCCAGGGCAAGACAGAACAATAATGGGGAAAGAGGGCAACCCTGCCGAGTGCCCCTATTAAGAGTAAAATAATCTGAAATTAACCCATTTGTTTGTACCGCTGCTACAGGGTTTTTATAAAGTAACTTAATCCAACCAATAAATGTACTCTCGAACCCATACATTTCCAAAATCTTAAAAATATAATCCCATTCTACCATATCAAACGCGTTTTCGGTGTCAAGTGTGATGGCAGCGACCGGAGACTGATCATTCGCTACTGACCACATGATATTGATGAGACGCCTGATGTTATCAGAAGAGCTGCGGCCCTGAATAAACCCCACCTGATCTATATGTATAAGAGATGTCATAACCTTACTTAATCGGTTAGCCAAAATGTTTGACAATTTTTACATCTAGTTGGATCAGGGAGATTGGACGGTAACTTTTACATTCACTCAGATCTTTGTTCTTTCTAAGAATTAGACTGATCCAGGATTGTGTCATGGTTGGAGGAAGCTTTCCATTCTTAAATGATTCAGTATAAACTTCTAACAAAAGTGGAGCCAGTTGTGTAGCATAGGATCTAAAAAATTCTGCAGCAAAACCATCTGGCCCCGGAGCCTTGCCAGTAGGTAGGGACTTAATTACCTCGTCAAGCTCCTCCTAGGTTATCTCAGAATCAAGAGCGTTTTTTCGCTCAGTCGTCAGTTTAGGGAGTTCAAATGGTTCCACAAAGTTTCTAATATCTTCATCAGTAGACAAAGACATGGAACTATAAAGATCAAGATATAATTCTTTAAAGGCATTATTAATATCAATGGCTGAGGTACAAATTTCACCACCAGCAGATTTCACTGAGGGAATGATAGAAAGAGACTCTCTGCTTTATATATCTAGCCAAAAGCTTCCCTGCTTTGTCCCCCGACTCAAAGTATGACTGTCTTACCCTGAATAACCAAAACTCCACTTTCTGCGACAAAATAGTATTATGTCTATATTTCAATCGGGTCAATTCTCTGAGGCCATCAGATGACATACGGCGCTTCAGCTCTGCCTCTGCACTTTTAATATTTCCTTCCAACTCCACGAGTTCTCGTGCTTTGGATATTTTGATGAATGAGGCATACTGTATGATCCGACCCCTAAGAACCGCCTTAAGTGCCTCCCAAGCCACGCCCACAGAGGATACCGAGGACCAGTTGGTCTCCATATAAACACTGGTTTCAGTCTTTAACATTTGTTGGAAATCAGGATTTTGCAAAAGGGATACATTAAAGCGCCAACTATATTATTTATTTTTCTATATGTGGCAACACCTCTAAACTCACCAGGGTGTGATCCGAGACTAAAGTTTTTCCAATTGAGCAATCATAAACAGATGAAATGAGGGATTTGGATATATATATAAAAAAAAATCTATTCTAGAATAAATCTTATGGACTGTTGAAAAAATTTATAGTCTCTCCCAGATGGGTTCAAAAGTCTCCAAATAAGACCAAGATTTTTACACATCCTGTGAAGCGTCAATGTTGCTCTAGGTGGCTTACATACTTTTGCTTCACTATGATCAAGGACTGAGTCCATCAAAAGATTAAAGTCTCCTCCCAAAATTATATCATGAGGGGTGCCAGCAGCTTGCAACGGCATTAGGTGCGTAAATATTAGCCAAAATCAGACTTTGCCCCTGAATTTCTACTAAAACAATAATGACTCTTCCTAATTTACCATGAAACTGTTTGAGAAATTTGAATTGTAAATGTTTATTTACCAATATAATGACTCCCTTGCTTTTACTTGAGCCAACACTAAAAAAACGTGTCCACCCCATATCTTCCCAAATTTTTCAGCTTCCTGCAGGGAAAGATGTGTTTCTTGAAGAAACACTATATCATATTTCTTACATTTAAGAAAAGAAATAACCTTCCTTCTTTTTATGGGGTGCCCCAACCCATTCACATTCCATGTGGAGAGAGATAGTACACTCATACTGACATTCGACATTTTGATATAATAGAAAAAATAAATTGTGCGCCAAAAACAAAATTATGAAGACCACATTTCAACATCAATGCAACAATAAAACCCCGAACTTCCCCCTGAACAAAACAAACAGAAAAAAGAAAAACGTGCGCATTAACCCCACGCACGAAAGTGCCAACCAGCGTCAATCCCTTTAAACTCAAAGAGTCCATGTACGTCTACGAGAGCCCCGCGACAACTTTGCCATCGGATTGCTCAATTTTGCCTCACAAATTTGTAAGGCAAAATTACATAACATCAAATATTTTGTAAAACAAACCCCAGCCAATAGGCAGAATAAACACAAAGAACGTGTAGACTCATTCACAGAACTGTCCCAAAGGTGTGTTCCTTCACAAAACAAATTCCAGCCGATATAAAGCCGTTCAGTTTCCTTGGTCAGACAAACGAATCTTCAGTGAGCCAGCTGTTGAGTGCAGCAGATGACATAATCATTCCAATGTCCCACGAAAATACTCCACAAATCATACTCCAGCCAACAGGAGGCATAAGCACAAGGAACTGACAGATTCATCCATAACTGTCCCGAAGTAATATTATTTAACAAAACAAGCTCCAACCGCTAGGCGGAACCAGCACAAAAGGAAACGAAACACGCATCCCGGTTCCTCGGATGGTCAAGAGTCAGTTCATTCGGAGGCCGCATAAAAGTATATCCCATGATTTACACAGTCCGCCAACTTTATAAAAGACATCCTTTGTGTGGGCATGTAGATATTTTGCGGTCATCCGTTCATTGTAAAAGTGATTTTCCGTCAATCCAAAAGTTTCTTTAAGGAAAAGTGTTAAACAAAACAAAACAAACTCCAGCCGCTTGGCAGAGCCAACGCAGAAGGAAACAATAATGGCACCCAGCTTCCTCTAAAAGCCAGAGTATGTACAGTGAGTCAATCCACTCACAAGAAAAACACCCAATGGCTACTTACCCATTGTTTCAATAAAAGACATTGCCTGATTGGGACATGTAAATACTTTGCTGCCGTCCTTGGTATTTATTCTCAGTCTGGCTGGAAACATCAGAGCAAAAGTGATCTTCCGCTGATGTAAGCGTTTCTTGTATTCCTTAAACCGATCGCGTTTCTATCTTGTCGAGTTCGCAAAGTCCGGAAACAAGAAAATATTGTAATTCTTCCAAGAAAGCTTTCCTTTGCTCCTCACCTGGTGCAACACGAGATCTTTATCGGATGATCTCAAAAATTTGGCCAGAATTGATCGGGGCCTTCCTCCCTCAGCAGATCTGTGAGCTGGGACTCTGTGAGCTCGCTTGATTTCCAGCTTGTGGCCTGTTATGTCGAGCAGACTCGGGAAAAGCTCGTCTAGGAATTTCACCATATCTCTGCCCTCCTCATGCTCAGGAATTCCAACAATTCGAATGTTATTCCTGTGGCTTCTATTCTCAAGATCTTCAAGCTTATCAAGAACACGTTCCAAATCAACTTTGGTCGCGGGCGGATTAGCGGCTAATTACCTCTCTGATGACTCTAAATAATCGATTCATTTTTCAACATCTGTCACTCTTGTGACTAGCTCAGAGAATTTTTTTTCCATCGCCGTAATCGATCGACATATTACAGCGAGATCCTCCAAGTCCGCAAGTACCTTCGTCAACATTACCGACATGTTGGACAGTTGACGCTGGATTCCTTCTCCCGCCGCGCCATCCAAATCGAGTCCCCGGTCCACAGGCCTGTCTGGGCTTTCATCTTGAACCCGTAAGTGTCTTTTAATGTCTCCAGAGCCCGAGGATTTTGACTTCTTTGCCATGTTTACCTCAAACAGTAAATGTGTAACTGGGTGTATCGAATTTCACCGGATTATATCATGAAAATAATTTAAAAAAATTAGCAAAGTGCGCAGAGCTGTCTCTCACACGTCTGCCCTTTGCATGGCGTCACCCCTCCCCCTGACATTGTTGTTCTTGAAATAAATTGATGCTTTCACCAAGGATGCATTAAATTGATCAGAAATACTTCCAAAATCCTTAATTGCAAATTATTATTACGGTTTGAAATAATTGTTGAAAATAAAGGGGTATTTATAAAATTTTTTCTTTACCCGTGATGGCAAACATATACCGTGTCACCTATTCCTTACAAAAGCATTCTAAAGTGCTAATTTGGTACTCATGACATTTTTTTATTATTAGAACAATTGAAAATGGTTGCGCTACCATGCGGAAATTACAATACCGTGGGTTTTTTCCCCATTTGCTGAGGTATTGAGTTCTTACAAATTGCTTTACACTTGCAAGTCAATTTTTTTTTTTTTTTTTAAATAGGCAAAAAGAAACGCATTTCTCCTGAAATTATATTTTCTCCTAAAGTCTATTGTTTTAGAGAGATGAAGGCTATTCCATGCATTACTGTTTTGAAAAGAAACTCTAACCAGGATAGAGAGGGAAGTGGATGGCACAACAAAAAGACAAGTAAATCACAGTCTCTAGTTTGAGAAACAGAGTCCTCACATTTCCTTAACTAGCAGCTTCTAAATGCCAAAGACCTGCATTGTTGCAAGAGGATTCTTGGACATACAGAATTTTTTAAGAATACATCATTTACATAGAAATAGCCATTTGTAACACTCTAAATGTCTCTAAATCATTCTAAACTACATAATGTGCATTGTGACTGAAACACATTCCTATTTCTGTGACTGGAGTGGGGAAGAATGAGGCTCAGGACCCAAGTGCAGAGATAAAAAACAAGGAATTTATTTATATACAAAAATAAATAAAAAAACAAACCAAAACTCCCACAAGGGAGGAAACAAACATAAACAACCCCGTAGGGGAAAACGAATAATCCAGGGCTGGGGCAGAGGGTAACGGGGAATCAGGACCAACTGGACCGAATAGGACTGGGACTGGAAGCAAGACCGACTGGAAACACAAGACTCACACCGACTGAGCATACAAGCACACTAGACGGCCTGGCCCTGGACAGCACAAACGGGGAGACTAAAATAGGGAGAGAAATCAACAACACGAGGTGCACCAGTTTTCGCAAGAGACAGACATAAACTATTGATGCGGGTGCATGCTGTGCATGCAAGATGAAATAAGCGCACTGCACCCACGTCAATAACAGACAGAACATGGAACATGAGTGTCTGGATCCCGGCACAGACTGAAACCAAACCAGACAGGGAAGTCAGGAACCAGCCACCATGCTATAGACAAGAACAATACTGACCAAAGAGCGCATGGCGGTAACTCACAACCGGACCTGTGCACTCACACAAAGACAGCACCTGAAACACAAGACAAAACATGGGACGATAATGTCACAATCCTGTCAGACAAAAACCTAGACTGACAGAGTGACAGGACCATGACATTACCCCCCCCCCCCCCAAAAAAAATACTCAAGACAACAAAAGGAGCACTAATACAAAATAGAAAATACAACAGAAAGGAAGGCAAGGAGGGAAACCAGGGAGGGAGCTTAATGTGCATTGTGACTGAAACACATTCCTATTTCTGTGACCGGAGTGGGGAAGAATGAGGCTCAGGATCCAAGTGCAGAGATGCAAAAAACAAGGAATTTATTTATATACAAAAAGAAATAAAAAAACAAACCAAAATTCCCACAAGGGGGAAAACAAACATAAACAACCCTGTAGGGGAAAACAAATAATCCATAGCTGGGGTAACGGGGAATCAGGACCGACCGAACAGGACTGGGACTAGAAACAAGACTGACTGGAAACACAAGACCCACACTGACTGAACATACAAGCACACAAGACGAACTGGCCCTGGACAGCACAGACGGGGAGACTAAAATAGGGAGAGAAATCAACAGGTTAACAAGACAGGGCAGGTGTGACTAATAAACGAAAAATGGACAAATAAGGAGGCGGGGTATGACGTAAGACAGAGAGACATGCAGCGATGCAGAAATGGCAAGGCATGAGCGCACATCGCCAAGACAACAACCGGACCCGTGCGCTCACACAAAGACAGCACACAAAACATAAGACAAAACATGGGACGATGATGTCACGCTGTCAGACAAAAACCCAGACTGACAGAGTAACAGGACCATGACAATTTCAGGTTTATTCTCATTCACGTACACTATATTGCCAAAAGTATTCGCTCATCTGCCTTTAGACGCATATGAACTTAAGTGACATCCCATTCTTAATCCATAGGGTTTAATATGACGTCGGCCCACCCTTTGCAGCTATAACAGCTTCAACTCTTCTGGGAAGGCTTTCCACAAGGTTTAGGAGTGTGTTTATGGGAATTTTTGACCATTCTTCCAGAAGCGCATTTGTGAGGTCAGACACTGATGTTGGACGAGAAGGCCTGGCTCGCAGTCTTCGCACTAATTCATCCCAAAGGTGCTCTATCGGGTTGAGGTCAGGACTCTGTGCAGGCCAGTCAAGTTCTTCCACACCAAACTCGCTCATCAATGTCTTTATGGACCTTGCTTTGTGCACTGGTGTGCAGTCATGTTGGAACAGGAAGGGGCCATCCCCAAACTGTTCCCACAAAGTTGGGAGCATGGAATTGTCCAAAATCTCTTGGTATGCTGAAGCATTCAGAGTTCCTTTCACTGGAACTAAGGGGCCAAGCCCAGCTCCTGAAAAACAACCCCACACCATAATCCCCCCTCCACCAAACTTCACAGTTGGCACAATGCAGTCAGACAAGTACCGTTCTCCTGGCAACCGCCAAACCCAGACTTGTCCATCAGATTGCCAGATGGAGAAGCGTGATTCGTCACTCCAGAGAACGCATCTCCACTGCTCTAGAGTCCAGTGGCGGCGTGCTTTACACCACTGCATCCGACGCTTTGCATTGCACTTGGTGATGTATGGATTGGATGCAGCTGCTCGGCCATGGAAACCCATTCCATGAAGCTCTCTATGCACTGTTCTTGAGCTAATCTGAAGGCCACATAAACTTTGGAGGTCTGTAGCGATTGACTCTGCAGAAAGTTGGCGACCTCTGCGCACTATGCGCCTCAGCATCCGCTGACCCCGCTCTGTCATTTTATGTGGCCTACCACTTCGTGGCTGAGTTGCTGTCATTCCCAATCACTTCCACTTTGTTATAATACCACTGACAGTTGACTGTGGAACATTTAGTAGCGAGGAAATTTCACGACTGGACTTGTTGCACAGGTGGCATCCTATCACAGTACCATGCTGGAATTCACTGAGCTCCTGAGAGCGGCCCATTCTTTCACAAATGTTTGTAGAAGCAGTCTGCATGCCTAGGTGCTTCATTTTATACACCTGTGGCCATGGAAGTGATTGGAACACCTGAATTCAATTATTTGGATGGGTGAGCGAATACTTTTGGCAATATAGTATATGTATTTTGGCTATTAAGTTAACATACTGTACAAAACTAATATAATGCAATATCACAGAGGAGTAAATTTATCCTCTATGATATTTCAGCAATTATCCAGATATGGAATGAGATTATTAAGCAAACTGTTATCAACTCCTACATGCCAACTGAATTTAATAAGGCAAAAATAAACATTTCACACAGTGTTTAGTGAGAGATATGATTGATTCAAACACTAAAAGTGGTTGTTCTGTATATGTATTATTGTATTACAGTTGTAATAATAAAGTCTTAATTAGCATTATGGTTATTTAACATATTGAGATATTGTTATTAAGTAAACTGTAGCATTTGGTTACATTATGTTTTGTATTTTCTCATACCTTCTTTATATAGCATCCATCCCTTGCGCACTTTTGGCCTCTAGTGGGTAAGGCTTTTCAGACAGATAAATGGCAGCACAGGGCAAGGAAGTACAGTACAGCACCGTGAGCGAGAGTGTTACCTGCTAGGACAGTTTATTTTGAACAAGAGGGGTGAACGGTTACAGAATTTATTGCGGAAGTACAATACCGAACTGATGCGGATTGCGGAGAGCCTGTCTGTGCTTGCGATGATGCGAGGAACCGGATGGTGGAAAAAAAAAATAATGTTCAGCGAAGTCAAAAGAAGATCACAATGTATGTAATTGTAACTGTATCAGATATTATTATTTATTTATTTATTTTTAAATTTCTTCCCTTTTCTCCCCAATTTGGTATGCCCAATTCCCAATGTGCTCTAGGTCCTCGTGGTGGCGTAGTGACTCGCCTCAATCTGGGTGGTGGAGGACGAATCTCAATTGCCTCCGCATCTGAGACAGTCAATCCGCGCATCTTATCACGTGGCTTGTTGAGCGCATTAACGCAGAGACGTAGCGTGTGTGGAGGCTCACGCTATTCTCAGCGGCATCCACGCACAACTCACCACGCGCCCCACCGAGAGCGAGAACCACAATATAGCGACCATGAGGAGGTTAACCCAACGTGACTCTACCCACCCTAGCAACTGGGCCAATTGGTTGCTTAAGAAGCCTGACTGGAGTCACTCAGCACGCCCTGGATTCGAACTTGTGACTCCAGGTGTGGTAGTCAGCGTCTTTACTTGCTGAGCTACCCAGGACCCCCCATATCAGATATTATTAATAAAACCTCATATTTTGAATTTCGGGGATATTTTTGTCAATTTCGGTGGCATTTCTGCCTAGAGTCCCCGTTATTTTCCGACACTATTGGCATTGTATCTTTCTAAGGTATTTAAAAAGTTTGTTTTAGACATATAGTAGTAAACAAGATATCCCCACATATATGTCAAACTACATTGTGTTAATGTTTGACACAGTTAAAACATTGCCTACCTTAAAAACAAGTGAAGTGTAATCAGAGGTTAAACGTGTTCAGACTGTTCCCTCCTACCTGAATGAATGGCTCCTTTCCAGAATAAAATGAAATGTGCAGAAAATCACAGTATTACAGTTCTTGTATTGTGACAGGGCAGAAAGTCTTGGAGAAACTAGAGAAGAGAGGACACCGGCGGCAGTGTATGCAAGCTGCTGTGCTCATGATAGAGGTCTGCATGGGCCTTAAAATGAAACCCGACCCGTACCCGAGACCGTGTGGCCCAACCCTACCCGGCCCGAATGATACCGTCATTGATATGCCCGAACTTGAAATTGCTTACTATGTAATTTCTTCTCCTAGCAAGTACTGTTGCAATAGGCTGTATTTTATGTGAGCATATAGGCAACATTCGTAACAGTACTGATACAGTTAACATACACAGTTTTAACAAGGCACGGAGGGAAAAAAAGCATTGCCTTACTGTTTATTTGCTGAAACTTCACCTGGTGCAGTGCAGACCAATCTGGAATAATATGAAACAATGCAACAGTCCCCTCTATGCAGCCTGAACTTGTTTAGAATATTGAATCTTTGTGACAACTGCACTAAAAACAATCAACACGCAGCGCAAAGAATGAAACAGAGCGCAGGTGTCTCAACAAGCGTTTTTGAAAATTTGAAGTTCTTTTTAACTTGACATGGTGAGCGAGACGCGGTGCAAATGTCAAAGACATTCGTCCAGCATGTGTTTAAACAATGGGAAAACAGAACAGATGCGAGCAAAAACACATTCGGTGTGAACGGCCCCTAACTTGTCCATTCGCGCGTCTGTGAGTGAGAGCATGTGCGCGAAACAAGTTCGGTAAGCCTGTTTATTTTTTCATTAATACAAACCCGACCCGAACCCGAAACCCTACTTGGAAAAACTGACCCAAACCCAGCCCGAAACCCGTCGGGCCTGGGTCGGGTTGCAGACCTCTAGCTCATGATGCTGTGCCGTGTAGGACTCCGTCGTGCCGCGCACAGCGCGTTTTAGTTTATAAAAACATTTAGTGCTTATAACTTGCCGATTTCTTCTTCCCAAAAATTCAGAAATATTACATCTTTTTTTTTGTACTTTGTAATAACTAGCAAAGCTTAATTTTTTATCAACAAGTAAAAGTACTGTTATTTATTTATAAAAAAAAAAGTAGAAAAATGTGAAACATTTACTCAAGTACTGTAACGAGAGTAGTTTTCTTTCGTTACCTTCCACCTCTGGTGATGTGCAATATGGATGAGTTAACTATTGTATTCCGGACACTATCAAGACAAAAACAAAAAACATCTGAAGTTAAACTACATGTGTCTTATTTTACATGTGTGTGTATTTGAATGTTTTTCTGGATCAGGAAGGAGATTTGTTGTAAACCAGAGGCAAATCTCCACCATGGATGCTTTCCTTAATGACGTCACTCTCAATATTGGAGCTCCGCTGGCTGTTCGAAGTCTTTATACACCACGCTATGGCCACCGGGTTGTGGACCTCACTGACCTCCAGCAGGGGGCACAGTATGTGGCTGCAGGGTTTGAGCGGTTCAAGAAATTGGAGTAAGTGGGGAGTCATTAAAAATAAGTATAAACTATTATTATGCTCTCTATTCAGATTAGATGCTGAGATACATTATTCAATGCAAGAAACAAGTGTAAGTGCATACTGTAATTTCCCAGCAGATTCTAATGGAGAATCATCTTTTACAGAGTTAATTTGTCGAGAATTCATCTTAAATTGTGTTTATCATGTGAGGTTAATGGGTAAATTATATTGATTTATCACTCGACATGATTTCTGGTCCACACTCTGGAGAATACTGTGTCAACTCAAATTCAGAGTTATCTTAAACTTTATATTTTGAATTGAAAAAACACATGCAACAGATTTTGCTTGTTTTTTTCTGTCCATGTGTTTACTGTTAGTTATTTGAGTGCAGGACTGAAGAAAGCTCCAAAATCCAGAGCTGTGGAACGTGAACAGGTACATCTGTGAGAATTCATTACTGATTTTTGACCGTTTTTATTGGTAGAATGTTGAATTAATTTGATTAAGCTATTCATCAACATTTCACTGTTATCCGAAGTTAAGATGTTATATGTAATTAGGCATTAAAAATCATACCAGATACAGTCAGTGTGTCCTGTTTGTGTATTATGTGTTGTGTTTTGTTGCTGTGGATGCTTAGCTGAAGCCTATTTATTGTTCAGTGTGTGTCATAAATAGCGGAGTCGAGGGAGTATTGGGTGTGGTATTGTCCTTTCCAACAAAGGAAGGCAAGGGCAAACACGCAGTTAGTGATATCAGATTAGAGAGCTTGTTAGGGCATGTTTTAGTGCCTGACCCCTAAATGCTGCGCACAGCGCTGCAAAAACTGCTGTTGATAACCTTATGAGCAGCACAGACTGACTGCATTAACACACACACTCTGAGAAGAAATACTGAAGGAAAAAATTTTTCCCCCACTTGTAACCCCAAAAGTGAAACAGAGCTTTATAAATACATTATAGACTTTAGGATACTTACCGTGTTGTATTAAAATTAGAGCTGTCAGAATTATACACGTTAACACATGTGATTAATTAAAAAGGTTTAACGCTTTAATTTTTCTTAATCGCAATTAACACATTTACCGTTAATACAGCATAAACCAGCAAAAACATTGGTTGAAAGGGCAGAACCGTTGTAATGCATTGATGTGTCCACCTGGAGTCATTACGCTGACGCAAACTTCACAACACACACACACAACAGCGCTTCAGTGTCAGTGATAAAATGATGGAGAAAGGACCTCTTAATGCTGTTTGATGTACAAAACAAGCCCAGATGGGGCTTGTGATAGGCTGAAAAATACTTGATTTCTATGTAAGGCACGATTTAAATACCACAGAAGCACGTCAAGTCTTAACGTTTTTGTCTGCAAACGCTTTTCATGTGGAGTTCAAAGTGGTGCTTCAAGATTGCTGTAGGAAAGCGGACAGCCACAGTCTGCCGGCTGATTAATATTGTGAGGGATGAGAGTTTAAGAGATTTAATGCCCATTGCAATAAAACTGCAACCTATGGGGAGAATAGATTTTCAATTAGTCAAACTCCCACTTAGACTTTGGGAAACGTTTAATGTTACTTGAATTAATGCAATTTTAGTGCATTTCTATCTTTATACTGTGGAAGGCTTTTTTTGGAAAATTTTAATAAAGCATTATATTGTTACATATTGTTTTATTTTCTTTCCTCAGAAGGAAATAAATGCATTTTGACAAGAAAAGAAGTATATATAGTGTCAAATTTCAGCACTTTCAAAATCTGCAATTTATCGTGATTAATTGGGATTAAAAAAATTAATCGATTGACAGCACTATTTTAATTATACCATATAACTCTTCATCATGGGAAAATATGTCAAAGTTGGAAAAAAAAAAAACAACAAAAAAGTTGACATCCATGCTTTTGTGATGTGATCTATGCAAAAGTCATGTTCATCAGACAATAAAGAAGAGATCAAGTGATCCCAGTTGAATTTATCTTTATTAGAATAAGCAGATTGTTATGTCTAAAAGTTATTCATTGTAAACAACTTTAAAACAACTGCAATCTTTAGGTTAAGTAATTAATCCTTAACATTGTAACATAAGTGTAAATGTGTTGCTAAATATGCTGCAATTGACCAATCAGAATCAAGAATTTCAAAGAACCATGTAATAAACTTAAATAATACATATAATCATCAATAAATAATATAAACATCTTTCCACAGGCTAAAGCATTTGTCAGGCTTAATGTGTCAGCAAAATGGAGGAAAGTCATCACTCTACCCTGCATCATAAAGTGAGAGCTCAGACATATATACAGTTGTGCTCAAAATTTTGCATACCCTTGGAGAATTGGTAATATATGTACCATTTTTAAAGAAAACATGAGTGAGCAGGCAAAACACATTTCTTTTATTTCTTATGGGATTCATATTCAACTGTAGGTTATAACAGAATGGCACAATCATAAAACAAAACATGGCAACAAAGAAAAAAATGAAATGACCCCTGTTCAAAAGTCTGCATACCCTTAGTTCTTAATACTGTGTATTGCCCCATTTAGCATCAATGAGAGCATGCAGTCTTTTGTAATAGTTGTCTATGAGGCCCCAAATTCTTGCAGGTGGTATAGCTGCCCATTTGTCTTGGCAAAATGCCTCCAGGTCATGCAGAGTCTTTGGTCGTCTTGCATGAACCGCACGTTTGAGATCTCCCCAGAGTGGCTCGATGATATTAAGGTCAGGAGACTGTGATGGCCACTCCAGAACCTTCACCTTTTTCTGCTGTAACCACTGGAGGGTCAACTTGGCCTTGTGCTTAGGGTCATTGTCGTGCTGGAAAGTCCAAGAGCGTCCCATGAGCAGCTTTCGTGCAGAAGAATGCAAATTGTCTAACCCTAACCTTTTCTGATAACAAGGCCAAACATTCAAGGGTATGTAAACTTTTGATCAGGTCCATTTGGGTGATTTCTGTTATCATTATGATTTAAAAAGGAGCCAAACAACTATGTGATAATAAATGGCTTCATATGATCACTATCCTTAAATAAAAGACAGTTTTTATGCATGATCAGTCATATTTCCAAAATCAATGCCAAAATTTCACAATTTCTGCCAGGTTATGCAAACTTTTGAGCACAATTGTACATACAGGTGCATCTCAATAAATTAGAATGTCATGGAAAAGTTCATTTATTTCAGTAATTCAACTCAAATTGTGAAACTCGTGTATTAAATAAATTCAGTGCACACAGACTGAAGTAGTTTAAGTCTTTGGTTCTTTTAATTGTGATGATTTTGGCTCACATTTAACAAAAACCCACCAATTCACTATCTCAAAAATTAGAATACATCATAAGACCAATAAAAAAAAACATTTCTAGTGAATTGTTGGCCTTCTGGAAAGTATGTTCATTTACTGTATATGTACTCAATACTTGGTAGAGGCTCCTTTTGCTTTAATTACTGCCTCAATTCGGCATGGCATGGAGGTGATCAGTTTGTGGCACTGCTGAGGTGGTATGGAAGCCCAGGTTTCTTTGACAGTGGCCTTCAGCTCATCTGCATTTTTTGGTCTCTTGTTTCTCATTTTCCTCTTGACAATACCCCATAGATTCTCTATGGGGTTCAGGTCTGGTGAGTTTGCTGGCCAGTCAAGCACACCAACACCATGGTCATTTAACCAACTTTTGGTGCTTTTGGCAGTGTGGGCAGGTGCCAAATCCTGCTGGAAAATGAAATCAGCATCTTTAAAAAGCTGGTCAGCAGAAGGAAGCATGAAGTGCTCCAAAATTTTTTGGTAAACGGGTGCAGTGACTTTGGTTTTCAAAAAACACAATGGACCAACACCAGCAGATGACATTGCACCCCAAATCATCACAGACTGTGGAAACTTAACACTGGACTTCAAGCAACTTGGGCTATGAGCTTCTCCACCCTTCCTCCAGACTCTAGGACCTTGGTTTCCAAATGAAATACAAAACTTGCTCTCATCTGAAAAGAGGACTTTGGACCACTGGGCAACAGTCCAGTTCTTCTCCTTAGCCCAGGTAAGACACCTCTGATGTTGTCTGTAGTTCAGGAGTGGCTTAACAAGAGGAATACAACAACTGTAGCCAAATTCCTTGACATGTCTGTGTGTGGTGGCTCTTGATGCCTTGACCCCAGCCTCAGTCAATTCCTTGTGAAGTTCACCCAAATTCTTGAATCGATTTTGCTTGACAATCCTCATAAGGCTGCGGTTCTCTTGGTTGGTTGTGCATCTTTTTCTTCCACACTTTTTCCTTCCACTCAACTTTCAGTTAACATGCTTGGATACAGCACTCTGTGGACAGCCAGCTTCTTTGGCAATGAATGTTTGTGGCTTACCCTCCTTGTGAAGGGTGTCAATGATTGTCTTCTGGACAACTGTCAGATCAGCAGTCTTCCCCATGATTGTGTAGCCTAGTGAACCAAACTGAGAGACCATTTTGAAGGCTCAGGAAACCTTTGCAGGTGTTTTGAGTTGATTAGCTGATTGGCATGTCACCATATTCTAATTTTTTGAGATAGTGAATTGGTGGGTTTTTGTTAAATGTGAGCCAAAATCATCACAATTAAAAGAACCAAAGACTTAAACTACTTCAGTCTGTGTGCACTGAATTTATTTAATACACGAGTTTCACAATTTGAGTTGAATTACTGAAATAAATGAACTTTTCCATGACATTCTAATTTATTGAGATGCACCTGTATGTATATATTCTTTTCCTGTGTAAAAACAGATTACCTTTACAGTTTACTTTCACAGAAATCAACACTTGTTCTACAAACTCTTTCCCCCTTTTTTCTCTGTCTCTCTCATGTTTCTGTAGTGTATTTAGAAATGGGGACATCATGAGTTCTGCCATGCGTCTGATCATTCCCCGCCACATGCAGAAAAATCTAGAGCAAATCCTGAGCCTCATTTCGGAAAAAGCCATGCTTCGCACAGGAGCCGTTCGCAGGTAAAACATACATCAATCACACATACTATACATGACCTAAAATATGTAGACACACAAATACAACACTCATATATGCTTGTAGACAATCAATTTCAAAACTATGGGCAGTAATAGGGAGACCTCCGTTAGCTGCCATAGTAGCTTCCACTCTTCTGGAAAGGCTTTCCATTAGATGGAAACATGGCTTCAGGGATTTGTTCCCGTTCAAACACAAGGGCATCAGTGAGGTCAGACAGATGTTGGGCATTGGTGTCTGAGCAGCTGAGCTGTTTAGGAACCAACTCATTTTGGTTTTATCAGCCTTCCTTTCCTACTAACATTTCACCATTAACCTCATAGACTTTGTACTCTGGAAGGAATAACAGTGACCTCCACAGAGCAGCTGGAAAGTGGGCAGTGCTATGTTGCAGTAGGAACAGAAAGGTTCAAGAAACTTCCATATGTTGAGATTCTCCTGAACAAAGCAACAGGGAGCAGTGCGGACAGGTGATGATAGAGGTTAATTGGGATGAACAATAAGGTCATTGTTATATATATAAATCTAAATTAAACCACATTAAACATCATCTTTCTGTCTTAACCATAGACACTACATAGGGGACAGAGGATTACAGAGAAGAATTGAGGTACTACTGACGCTTATTTTATTTTTTATTCATAGGGTAAAATCATTGAAGTTTTATGTTCTGAAATAGAGATGTTCTATTAGACAGAATTGTTTAATGTTCTACTGGAGTTCTTTATTTTCTGTTGTGATAATGTCACTTAGAGTAGGAAGGTGTTTCCTCAGGACAGCCACAGTGATTCCACCCTCCTGGATTCACCAGAGGTAAAAACCAAACACTCAGTCCCAATGTTTATTTTCACATGTATTTTTTTTTTTTTTTTCAAAAATAATAAATGCATTACCTGCTAATTTACTTAGATGATACAGTACGCTTTACTGATTGTAGCTCTGTTAAAACATGTATAGTGGCTATAGAAAATCTTCATACCCCTACACAAATCACTTTTTTGCCTTACAGCCTGAAATCAAAAAATATTTTTTACAGCTTTATTTACAAATTGTGCCTTACAGCATTCAAGTAACGAAAAAAATGGCAACAGTTCCAAAAATTTATAAAAGATGAAAAACTAGGATAACAAGGTTTGAAAAGTGATCATACCCCTGGATTTAATACTTCGTAGAGCTACCTTTCGCTGTAATGATATTTGGATATGTCTCTACTAGCTTCGTGCACCTACATTGGGGAATATTTGCCCATTCTTCCTTGCAGAATTGTTCAAGTCCATCAAACTGTGGGGTGAGTGGCGATGGACTGCTTTCTTCAAATCCATCCACAGGTTTTCTATTGGATTTAGGTCAGGGATTTGACTTGGCCACTCAAGGACTTTGAACTTCCTATAGCCACTACTGCGTTGTTGTATTTTTCTCAGTGTATTTAGGGTCATTGTTGTGCTGAAAGTTGCATCACCTGCCCATCTTCAGTTGTTGAACAGAGGGCCACAGATTTTCCTCAAGAATTTGGGTGTATATGGCAGCATCCATTTTCCCTTCAGTCCTGACCAATTGCCCAGTCCCTGCTGAAGAGAAACACCCCCACAACATAATGTAAAGGTATGGTATGTTCTGGATGGTGTGCTGTGTTTCTTTTTCTCCAAATATAGCGCTTGGAGTTCAGTCCAAAAAGTTTCATTTTTGTCTCATCTGATTATGGAGGATTTTAATGCCATGTGACAAAACACAAAAGGTTTTATGGTCAGATCAGACAAAAAGTTTACTTTTTGGACTGAACTCCAAGCGTTGCTTTTGGAGAAAACCAAACACAGCACACCAGCCAGAACATACCATACATGGTGGTGGCAACATTATGTGGCGGTGTTTCTCTTCAGCAGGAACTGGGCTATTGGTCAGGATTGAAAGGAAAATAGTTGCTGCAGTGTACACCCAAATTCTTGAAGAAAATCTGTGGCCCTCTGCTCAACAACTGAAGATGGGCATGTGGTTCACCTTTCAGCACGACAATGACCTAAACACAGAGCCAAAAAAACAAAACAATGCAGTGGCTTAAGGATTGGAAGTTCAAAGTCCTTGAGTACCTAAGTCAGAGCCCTGATCTAATTCTTCTAAATTCCCTTACCTAAATTCACTATATTTGAAGAAAACCAAACACCCAGTAATCCACCCAGAACATACCATACTGTGAAGCACCACCAAAAAAACAACAGTGGCTTAAGGTTAGGAAGGTCAAAGTCCTTAAGTCAGAACCCTGACTAAAATCCAATAGAATACCTGTGGATGGACTTGAAGAGAGCAGTAGAGACATATCCAAACAGAATGATGGCTGTTGTTAAAGTGAAATGTAGCTCTACGAAGTATAAAATCCAGAGGTATGATCACTTTTCAAACCCTAAAGGGGAATGATTTTCTATTGGCACTGAATTTCCTTTTAAAGGAGGCTCTCTATTCATACTCTCACTTACAGTACATGTTATAACATGTTCCATAGCTTTTCCATAACCCTTCAGTAAGGCTTCAGACCTTTGATACACAATATTCAACCTAACACAATCATTCTGCAAACATTCTGTGTGATTCTTGAGTAATGTGCGCTTTCAGAGGGAGGGCAGGCGTGTGAAGTCCACAGGAGATGAGGTCGAGAACGAGAGCTCTCCTCAGCCTGTTAAGAGGAGGGTAAGGAAAGGGGAGAGAGAGAATTCTGTTTTCTTTGCCAAACCTGTTAGAGTCCGCAGACACCCTTCAACACACCGACCTCCACTGCCAACAACAGGTGAATTTGGCTACACTCAAACTGTTTGTGTTTCAGACCAGAAAAGTGTGTAAAGGTGCTGTATACATGACTTTCATTGTACATGTGTGCATTATGTATGCAAACCTAACACAGAGTTATCTGTGTACATGTGTGTGTTAGAAGAGCCCAGTGTGTTTAAGGTCTCTGAGAGCAGGATGAGGCTGGAGGTTCAAGGTGCAGAGGAGGTCGCAGAGGATGAAAACACAGCTGTTGAGCTCCCCATTGACCAGGTAGTCCTCTCCTCTACAGCAAGTTAACTAAAATAAAATAAACTAATACTTGTTTATAATTTCAGAGAAAAGCAGAAATTGTGGATGAGGAGCTTCCTGAAAAGGATCTTTTTGACACAGATGTAAATCATGTGAGTGTGTGAAATGCATGTTTGAAGATTAAACGTACATCATGACCCAATATAGGTGACAATGCAATGAAGTAACCTTCTATTTAATCCATTCCAGATGCATACACCTAAACAACACACACCACCACCTGATCTTTCCAGTGAGAAGAGAGAGAGAGAGCTCACAGTGTCTGAGAGAGAGACACAGAAGGGATATATGTCCAAAAAAGAGTCTCAGCATGATACAAACAAACATGACCGGGTGAAACACGATGCATTCAATATTCCCTTTTTTTTTAAATTATTTTATTTATTGTAGTTTTATGTTAAAATTTGTGTTTTCAGTTAGGCTTACATGAAACAGAATCAGCTTAGAATTCATTATTATAGCATTATCTAATCAAATCATGCAGATTTTTTATAAACTGTTTGGCATCTATAATAGTAAAAGCATTCGTAATCTGAGGGACTTTTGTTTTATTTCCAATTAGGAGTCAGTCACACAACATTCCAGATCATCATCATCATCACCACCCAAGGTCACTGAGGACACACAGCATGAAACCTGATAGTGTATGATCCATAGACATTAAGTTTAAAAAACAATGCAAATGATACTACTGTATATAGAAAATTGCTTTCCCTATTACAGTAGAGCAATTTGCATCACAGGCCTGGTGAGATAGCAGTTAAACCTTCAGGATTATTTTTGTGTTTGTTAACACACACTGTCAATCAATTAAGACACAACTCTAATGTCTTTCTCAGTCCTATGTTTTTTCTGACAATTTGTTGAAATGTCATCAACGTTTTGTCAGCTGTAGCGATAATAAGTGATATTGATTATATAGTCCAATATTGGAATGTCACAGATAGGAGCAATTAGATGTTGCTACCCTATCATACTTGTATATTTTTCATTTCTAAGACTTGCATGTCAACATTAACCATCTAAACACCTTGTGTTGCTCTTTGTATGTGTTTATCAGACTGGGGGTTCCCATGAGGAACAGACAGACGGGGTTCCTTAGCAACCTATCCAGGCTGGATATGATGCAGGACCTTAAAGAGACACTCCTCCCCTCCTACACACATGCTCTGACCATGAAAATTGGCTTTTTTAAACATTTTGGTGATAAATTGCAGATAAAATCAGGTTATAACCTGCAAAGTAGTAACAATTATTATCACATGCAGAAACTCACATATAGGATTTTGTATTATTACTTCAGTTTAACAAAATATGACTTCTGAATGTAAATGACATTTAAAATAAAAGTATTTAAGTAAACGCATTATTAACACTTCTTATTAAATTAACTTAAAAGGAATAGTTCACCCAAACATTACAATTTTCTCATCATTTACTCACCCTCAGATGTGTATGTGTTTCTTCTGCTGAACACAAATGAAGATTTTTAGAAGAATATTTCAGCTCTGTAGGTCCATACAATGCAAGTGACTGGGTGCCAAAATTTAGAAGCTCAGAAAATCACAAAGGCAGCATAAAAGTAATCCATAAAACTCCAGTGGTAAAACCCATATCTTCAGAAGTGGTATAATAGGTGTGGATGAGAAACACATCAATATGCAAGTCAATTTTTGCTAGAAATTTTCTCCCTGCCCAGTAGGGGGCATATGCATGAAGAACATGAATTCATTTTTGGGTGAACTATCCCTTTAATAATACAATATGAATAAGTATTTTGTAAGTTCCACAATCCACATACACTTAAAAGTGACACTTCACAGTCTGTGGTAAAAGCAATTAAAGTGCAAAACATTAGTTGATAGCTGTATAAGTACATCTGCAAAGTCTCCTTAAAGACACAAGCAACCTATTTCCCTTCTTAGTCCACGAGTTCACGGCACATATTGAAAATGCAGCAGCATAGACACTGTGTGTGTAACAACATGGCCAGATCCGTAGTCCAGAGTTTAAGCCCAGCTTTCTCTACATTCACTGTCCAGTCCAGCAGTATGTTTTAGTTGTCACTTATGTTGTGGAGCCCATGCTGTCTGTCTCAGACACAGAACTCAGCACACACACAGTCACCCCAGACATGATGAGTAACATACCAAGCACAGCTCCTACACAGAGTGAGAGAGTAAAACACTTGTGCCATTACAGAAAGAGTAAAAGATGTAATTAACACTGAAGATACTTACTCTTTCCTCCAAACTCTTCTCCCAGCAATTTACCCATTAGCAGTGTGAACAGAAACGTGAGGGAATTCACCACAGGCACGGCCAGAGACAGATCTACAAAGTAAAGCATACAAGAGCAGTTTAAAACTAAACATTAGAATAACTCACTATTAGGGCTGGGTATTGCCAGCCACCTCACGATATGATACATATTGCGATACACATCACGATCCGATAACTCGCGATACATCATTATATTATGGTTTGATTTAGCTTTTAATTTCAATTAATCTGGGTATAGTTCAGTTATAATGTCCATTTTGCTTACATACAGTATGAAAGAAATTCTCTTTCAGCTAATGCTGTTATTCATTATACAGGGGACCTTATAACTTGTTAAATTACAGATATAAATTTTATTTTATCATTAGTTTTTCATATTAGCGATCCAAATGCATGAGAGAGGTCCAGCATGTATGTTCGTAAGAGAAACTGAATCCTACAGGATCAGTTTGTCTCTTTCGTGCCTCGTAGACGCATCTCTGACTGCACTGAAAATATCACGATACACCACGATACATGTATCTAAGTATCGGTAGAATATTGTGTGCAGTGTATACTGTATACTTAGAATAATGTGCAGTGTATACTGCCTACTATTTTTTAATTAAATTTTATAGTATGTGAAACATAATGCAATATGCTATGATAAACGTTTAAAACAAAAGTATGCTACAGTTGTTGTCACATCACCTCTCTACATTTGTCATGTCACATTATATTTTTAACTCCGTGAGAGGCATCCAGATATCACTGTGTACATAAAAATGTTTATTTTACATTTTTAATCAAATTTTGTGTAAAGTTGAGTGCAAAAGTTGTATTGTGGGATACAGTATTCCAAGCGTATGCTCTGTTGTATACTAATTTTGACAAATGTAGCAGATCATCCGGGATGTGTATTCCATCCTCATAGAAAATGTAAATACTGTGCAGAGTATGCATACTATATACTGTAGCAACAACAAGAGTAGTATGGCAATATGTTATTCTGAACATAGCCTGAAAGTACCTAACAACTTGCAGAGGAAAGAACATATCTCACCTGTAGAAGCGAGAGTGAAATAAAACACTAATGATCCACTTTGGTTCAACAGGAATGGCACCAGATACTATTAAAATATATAAAATACAGTAATATATAAAACCCCAACAACCATGAGCACCAGAGCATACATATATCATATATTTCTTAGTATGCATGCATACAATTATAAGAAATACACACCCTGAGGTTGAGAAAAAGGAATTTGACTTCTCCCAGAAACTGAAGGAGCTTGCTTCCCCTCCGTACCTGTTCAATTCCCTCTGTGCCTTTTTTCAAGAATGGGTTTGTGCCTCCCCATAAGATCGCGACTAACAACAGACAAAACACCTCACCTGGAAATACAATTTATTATAAAAGACAATTCGACAAAAAAGCAGAAATCAACGTTATTAAACAATGACGCACCATGAAGATTTTACATAGATCTGCACATTAATTTATAACCAATCATTCGCTTTACTCACCTCAGTAAAAAAACACAGAAATTGTGTATTTGTGAGATGCAAAACCGATTAATTTGCTCTATGCGTGTAAAGCATTACTTAACTCGAAATAAAGTCAGCGAGCTCTACGATTTATCTTCAACAGTGCATATAAATAATTTATAGACAAAGGTAGACACATTAACGACGTTGGACTTTGAAAAAAATATATATATATACATGCGAGTCTTACCTGTTGACACCATTTCCGCAACATACAGTGGTGTACAGTAGCGCATGCGCATATTGTCGCTGCCACAAATATTTCAAAATAAAAGACATGTTGTGACGGTGATGAGAATAGATGCCTTATATAGACTTATTTGCACAATCTTTCATATGAACATGCTGTTCAGTTCTATTGTAATTTTGAACGTATTATTCGTTACTCCATGCAATCCTATGCGAATATTGAGATAATAAGGGGGTTTGACCACCAGCCACTTAAAGGGATAGTTCACTCAAAAATGAAAATTCTCTCATAATTTACTCACGCTTATGCCATCCCAGATGTGTATGACTTTCTTTCTTCCGCAGAACACAAACCAAGATTTCTGGAAGAACATCTCATCTCTGTAGGTTCATACAATGCAAGTGAATGGTGACCAAAACTTTGAAGCTCCAAAAAGCACATAAAGACAGCATAAAAGTAACCCATAAGACTCCAGGGTTTTAATCCATGTCTTCTGAAGTGATCCAATCGGTTTTGGGTAGGAACAAACCAAAATATAACTTCTTTTTCACTATAAATCTTGACATCAGTAGTCTCCCTGGCAGTCATTCCTAGCACCATATAGCGCTCTGCGAATACGTCTGGTTCTAGGAAGTGTAATTGAGCTTGAAATTATGATTGTGCCTAATGACTGAAATGGCAAGCTGTACCATGAAAAAGGAGTTATATTTTAGTCTGTTCTCACCCAAAATCGATTAGATAGTTTTAGAAGACATGTATTAAAACACTGGAGTCTTATGGACTTATAAGTCTTATCGTATTGCTTTTATGCTGCCTTTATGTGCATTTTGGAGCTTCAAAATTTTAGTCACCATTCACTTGCATTGTATGGACTGACAGAGCTGAGATATTCTTTCAATATATTCTCGACGATATGTGGACCTTTTGTTCTACAACATAAATTACACAGTCATACCTCAAACATTTTGAAGAAGTATTGAATTCCGGGTTAGCCTACAAACTGACATCATGGCAAAGAAAATGTTATTCTGTAGCCTACACTCTGTGGGGATTTGAAATAAGTTTGGAGCAGCAGAAATAGTTAACCTTGTGTAAACTATGTGAACATTTAGCTTTATGCTAAACTAAAATGCTATTTCTAGCCCTTTTACATGTACCTGTTACCAGGTACAAATTATATTTTCCTATCAAGAAAATCCACTTTATATTTTTTTTTCCCTCTCGTTAGACCTTTGATAATAGGGCAAAGATTTACAGCTAAAATCTTATTCTTGTAGAGAATATTTGCATTGTTTTCCTGTACAAACTTTCTAAAAATCCTTAAAACAACATACATTTACTTTATCTTGTTTTAGAAGCAACACCGTATATTTATGTATTATGTCTTACAGTACTGGCAGATTTTTTCACTTGTTATTATGTTGTATGAGCATGTAATGCAGTTTGATAAAGGTATCCTGGAGTTCACCTAACTAAGCTATTTCGATTTGTTTCCTTAAGTTAGTCTTGACACAGAGATGAACTGGTCCCACGCAAATTCAAGCAGGTAATGTCACGTATAATGTCACACCATTTAGGTGGATCACGACTGTTAAAGTTTTTTAGGTGTTCATTCCTAATTTGCATTGTTGCTAAAAAACAAAACAAAAAATGGGTCCTGCCACTTAGCTCAAAGATGCTTCTTTTGTGTTGTGTGTAGGTCACCTGTGTTGGTAAGGCGATCAAAGCTTTTTATGATGACATCAATAATGTTAAAATTATATAATAGCCTTCTGTTTGCAAAACCTTTTTGAATAGCATGCATCTGCTGGTTTTCAATAGGAATGGAAAAAGAAGTCTTGCTTCAGTTTCTTTCTTTTTTTGTAAAAATGTAACAATTATGTTAGTTTGATTTTAAAGGTTGCATTCAATAGGCTATAAATTAACACATTCACAATATAAAATATGTAGTGTTTAAGATGTTCTTTTAAAGGTGCAGAGGTATGTCTCTCTTACTCTGAGTATTCAGAAGAATTAGAGCACCTGGATTTTTTAAGACACATTAGACAAGCCACAAAACCTTTATTTTTAGTTGAAAAGAAAGAAAGAAAATGTGATTGTAAAATAAAAATATAGCATACATATAAAATAAAATAAAACAAAATCTGTTTTTGGATTGAAAGGCTGTTCATAAGGGAACTTCTCTTACATAAGATTTCAATTTTCGATACATTCTTCCAGCCTCTATTGTGGTGAGTGTTCCAAAGGGGAGTTTGGTGGCTATTCAGGGTCATCCATCTGTACTGGGCTATGAGTTCACACTTGATCCTGACCTCTCCATTTTGGTGGTTATCTGGCAAAGGCAGGAGGACTTACAGCAGGAAATGCCACTTTAAAAATATCCCCAGTTGGACCGAGGGATGTGGGCCAGTACCTGTGCCAAGTGAGCAATGATAAAGGGACAAGAAAAGCCCTGATACAACTTCACAATGGGGGTATGCTGGATTTACAATATTACATGATTTTTAAAGCCTTTGTTATTATTGCATGGAAAGAAAAACAGCATATGGTAATGAAGTGGTGGGAACCTCATTACTGTGTCATGCATTAAAAATTATAACCTTAAATACTTGTGATAAGAGTTACTAACAGCTTTACAGATTTTTGAATATCTATGGATGTATGTATAGTCAAATGTCTGTGATAGTCATAAAATAATACCATTCGTTAACATAAGTTAATGCATTAGGTATGATGAACTTACAATGAACAATATATTGTTTACAGCATTTATTAATCTTTTCTGAAGTTAGTTAATAAAAATACAAATGTTTATAGTTAGTTCATGTTAGTTCATAGTGCATTAACGATTGTTAACATCAAAGGCGGGCCATGCATTTAAAGTCTAGGCCTTCAGTGTTATTCATGCCATTAAGAAAACACAGTTTCACAATGAATAAGACACCCTATGCTTTTGGGCATCATACATTATGTCGCAGCTAACTAGTAATACCAAATTACATTTTAAAAACACGTCCACGCATGAAAGCCTGATCTTGAAACAACACTTAATGCTCAAGCAAGCCTAATTTTAACTGCAGCATGACTGTTTTGTGAAATGAACGTCTCCCGAACAGACATTCAAAAATCATAATTTTTCATATGAATCTACCAAGGAGGTTTATAATACCTAGAAAAATCTATCTAATATTATTTGCAATTTAAATGTTGCTTGCAATAAATTTCATTTCTTCAGGGTACACATTTATGCTGTGTTCCATTCAAGTTGGATGAGGGATATTCCTACTTGATATCTCCAACCATAAATGCATTCCATTCCCCGATTTTCGGAAGATGACGTTTAAGGAAACAAAACTGCAATGCTCCCGTTAGCTTAGCAGGGGTTTGACTCTCATTAGAGATGTCTCCTAGCAACCCAACTGATAAACAATGCTGCAGTGCTAGCATATGTGCTTCAGGTGTACGATTATCAAAAGAGATTATAATGTTTTATACACCTGTTTCTGCAGGCGTTTGTTAAACAAGCTTTAATATCATGTAATGTGGAAACTAACTCATTTATTGATATTACTTATTAAAGTGAATGTTTATCACTTACTTTGTATATCTCCCTGAGTGTCAACATGTTTGTGTGACATCATGCACCTACATCTCGGAGTTGAGAATTTCTGCACGAGCCAACAAGTTGTAATTCTGATTTTAAAATGCATTCCATTGCACTTTTCCTAGTAGGAAGTTGTAAAATCTGACTTTCCGAGTTGAATGGAATGCAGCACTACTTTTCAAAACTTGATGCCACACTGAATTCTCAAGCAGCCTAGTTTACACTCAGAAAACTCCTGATGTTGCTATAACAATGCAAAAAGCACTTACCAGTTTGCTTGTAGTGAAAATCAGTCCTCCTTACCTTATTAATAAATTAAGCAATCACATGGTCATGCAGAACATCTCGTGTTTTTAAATCCATAAGGATCTCTTTCTCAATGGCAATACCAGCAGTGGTGACAGCTGACTCATCAGACAGCTTGATTTTATGCTTTTTGCCCTTGAATTAGTGTGGCAGCGGGGGCGTGGTCGAGCGCCCGTCCGGAGAGAGAAAAAGCGGTAAGGGCGCTTACACCTGAGCTAAATTATGTCTAACACCTGTCTCTAATTCTAGTGAGCTTGGGGAGAGCGGCATATAAACAGCCACGCCACCGCCAGAAGGGAGAGAGAGAGAGAGAGAGTCTGGCACGAGAGTCTCACGGTGAAGCTACTGAGTTTGTGATGCTACAGAGTAGTGATAAAGACTTTGTGATGATTAAGAGGCTGTGACTAGGATCCTGTGACGCTAAAGAGTTTGTGAAGCTGAAGAAGTTACTTTGCCAGTTGTGACTGTGTTATCCCTAAGATTGTGATTAAAAGCTCACCTGAGACCTGAACCTTCCTATCCCAGTGACCTCATTCCCTCACACTGGTGCTGAAACCCAGGAATAGAAGTACACCCATGGATTCCTCCCAGGTGGCTGAGATCCTCCAGTCCCTCGCCAGCCTGCATCAGTCAACTAGCAATCCCTGCTTGAGCTACGCCAAGACCAGGAACAACTTTTTTTTAGATCCTGAGAGCTCAAGCTGAGGACCGGCTCGCGATCCGGAGCCTCCTCAGCCAGGAGACAGAGCAAGTGTCGACCCCGGACCACCGCAGCCACCTACCTCCCCCCACGCTCCTGAAGATGGGTGCGGAGGACGATGCCTTCTTCAATTTATTTGAGAGGACCGCGGAGATCTGGGCCTGGCCGTGTGACCAGTGGGCGGCCAGGCTCCTCCCACTACAGTCCGGATGAAGCCCAGCTTGCGGCCCAACAGTTGCCGGTGGCTAATCTCCTGGCCTATGGCGACCTCAAAAAGTCCATCTTGCAGCGGGTGGGTCGTAGCCCAGAACAGTATCGCCAACTGTTCCGGATCTTGAAGCTGGGGGAGACCGACCGCCCGTTTGCCTTTTCCCAATGGCTCCAAGACGCGTGCCGGAAATGGCTGCTGGCGGGGAATCATGATGTCGGGGGAGTGATCGACCAGGTGGTACTGGAATAGCTGATTCATCGACTGCCGCAGGGGACAGCGGAGTGGGTCCAGCGCCACTGCCCAGCATCGCTGGAGGAAGCCGTCCTCTCTCTCTCTTTCTCTTCCCCCTCCCCCTGTGTGTTCCCCCCATCCCTCTCACTCTGCTCTCTCCCCAGAGCCCGTTCCTGCCCCGCGGAGGCGGGGAGCTCCGCCACCAAGGCCAGTTCCTCGCCTGAGGAGGTGGACACTGCCCTCTACCTCTACAGTGCCCCATCGCTCTCCCCCTCAGGTGGAAGTGCCTGCCGACACAGGTGTGGGCGTGACGTCTGGGCCGGTCTGCTGGGGTTGCGGGGATCCGGGGCACTTCCGTGATCAATGCCCGGTGATGGAGCTGGGGACAGTGGTCCGGGTCCCCGACACCACACAGGCTGCCCCCGACCAAGCCGGAGCGTACCGGATACCGGTAAGAATCAAGGGGGGTACTCACCAAGCATTGCTGGACACAGGTTGTAATCAAACCACGGTCCACCAATGCTTGGTTCAACATGAGGCTTTGGGCACAGCTAAAATGGTGAGGGTGAGGTGTGTGCATGGAGATATTCACAAATACCCTATGGTGACACTGGTGATTACATTTCGGGGTACAAAACATAGAGTGGAGGCTGTGGTTAGTTCCCGCCTCACCCATCCACTGATTTTGGGGACTAATTGACCTGAATTTAGAAATGTATTAAAGGGAATATGTGCGGATGGGTCTTGAACAAAAACGATGAGATGTAAAATGTGCGATGCTCTGGCAGGGCCGTCTTCGTCTGCTCCACGTCACGATGACGTGAGGGGGGAAGAGGCTGCAGCCCCTCCCATCCTCAGGGGATTTCCCGAAGTGGATTTCCCTTTGGAGCAGTCGCGAGACAAAACCCTCAAACACGCCTTTGACCAAGTGAAAGTGATCGATGGTCAACAACTCCAGCCGGATGTCGCCCTTTCATATCCTTATTTCGCAATTATAAGTGAGCGGTTGTATAGAGTGAAGCAGGATGCTCAAACAAAGAAAGATACAATCCAGCAATTAATACCGTGGAGCCGTTGGGAAATGGTGTTCCAGACGGCTCACTATAATCCCATGGCAGGACATCTAGGGGAAAGGAAAACACTGAACTATCTAATAGCCCGTTTTTATTGGCAGGGATGTCCGCAGGTGGTGTGCGGCATGCCGCGAATGTCAGCTGGTGAATCAACCGGCCACCCCAAAAGCGTCATTGCACCCCCTTCCGCTGATCGAGGTCCCCTTCGAGAGAATTGGAATGGACATGCTTGATGTTATGCGCGAAGCTTGGGAGGAGGGACCTTCAAACAGCAAGAATGAAATTCAATACGTTCTTGATCTTGGCGCAAAACTCCACACTTTGGGGCAACTAACACAGGAGAATTTGCTCCAAGCTCAAGAATGACAGAGCTGACTGTATGACAGAGGAACTCGTCTGTGGGAATTTACACACGGAAGATAAGGTACTTGTATTACTCCCCACATCGAGCTCCAAATTA
The DNA here is from genome assembly GCF_019703515.2 of Myxocyprinus asiaticus. Classification (NCBI taxonomy): domain Eukaryota; kingdom Metazoa; phylum Chordata; class Actinopteri; order Cypriniformes; family Catostomidae; genus Myxocyprinus; species Myxocyprinus asiaticus. The sequence goes on along the minus strand of NC_059364.1, from coordinate 15,772,085 downwards.
CTCGCCAAGTGGCAAGGACCCTTTGAGGTCACACGATGAGTGGGGGATCTCGATTATGAGGTAAAGCGAACTGATAGAGGGGGCGCACGTCAAATATATCACCTCAACCTCCTGAAATTGTGGAGGGAGGCGGTCCCTGTGACATTGGCTACGGTAGTTCCGGAGGGGGCGGATGATTGGGAGCGGCACATGCAGCATCTGAGGGCAGTTCAGAGATCGCTGAGACGAGCGGGACTCACAGCAATCCCCAAGAAGTGCACGATTGGGCGGGTGGAGGTACGGAATCTGGGGTTCCACTTGGGCCACGGGCAGGTGTGTCCCCAAATTGACAAGACTGTGGTGATTGCGACCTGCCCGAGGCACAAGACCAAAAAGGGGCTGAGACAGTTCCTGGGGCTGGCTGGCTATTATAGGAGATTTGTGCCTAATTATTCGGATGCCACCAGCCCGCTGACTGATCTCACTAAAAAGGGAGCTCCAGATCCATTCCAGTGGACGGAGCAGTGTCCAGGCATTCACGCAGGATAAAGCCGCACTTTGTGGGGGGCCGCTTTTACATTCACCCGATTTCTCTCACCCTTTTGTCTTACAAACGGACACTTCAGACAGGGGGCTGGATGCCGTACTCTCGCAGGTGGTGGAGGTGGAGGAGCGCCCGGTGCTGTACATTAGCTGCAAGCTCTCACTGAGGGAGACTAATAAAGCACCGTAGAAAAGGAGTGTCTTGCCATCAAGTGGGCGGTCTTCACTCTCCGGTACAACCTGCTGGGGCGGGCCTTCACCCCCTGCTCGGATCATGCCCCACTCCAACGGCTCCACTGCATGAAAGATACCAACGAGTGGATACCGTTGGTATCTGGCTCTTCAGCCGTTTAAGTTCAAGGTGGTCTATAGACCGGGAGCTCAGATGGCTGTCGCCGACTCAGAAATGGGGGGGGAGTGGTAGACAGGCCGGATGTCTCCCCGACCTGAGTCGGGCAGTGGCGATATGTGGCAGTGGGGGTGTGATCGAGCGCCCGTCCGGAGAGAGAGAAAGCAGTAAGGGCGCTTACACCTGAGCTAAATTATGTCTAACACCTGTCTCTAATTCCAGTGAGCTTTGGGAGAGCGACATATAAACAGCCACGCCACCGCCAGAAGGGAGAAAGAGAGAGAGTCTGGCACAAGAGTCTCACGGTGAAACTACTGAGTTCGTGACGCTACAGAGTTGTGATAAAGACTTTGTGATGATTAAGAGGCTGTGACTAGGAGCCTGTGATGCTAAAGAATTTGTGAAGCTGAAGAAGTTACTGTGCCAGTTGTGACTGTGTTATCCCTAAGTTTGTGATTAAAAGCTCACCTGAGACCTGAACCTTCCTGTCCCAGTGACCTCATTCCCTCACAATTAGGAACATCACTTAAAGCGTGATTGCGTCACTCAAGGCCAGCTAGAACTATATGGGGAAGGCCTCGACCAGGATATATCCTACAGATCACACCCACCAAGAACAAATAAATCAATCTGATTGGTTGATGAATCTGACAATCTGACTTTAGTTGCCCATTCATTTGCACTGTTGAGGGATTCTGAAGAAATTCTGAAGGCCTGAACGGGTGGAGCTCAGACACACGCACTGCTTCGGATTCGGGCATGCGATTTGTGAAACAGTTGTCACACTTTGCTTGTAAGCATCAAGGAATAAATTCTGACTGGATAAACTTTTCGTTAAGAGTGGAAAGTGATTAAAAATACATAGGCAAAAAGGTGATTGAGAATGAAAGGATGAAAAATATTTATTTATTTGGCATGTTAGGCCAGCAGAGAAGGCTTTGCTGGCCCTGAGAATTCGCCACTGGTTAACATATACAACTTTTAATTTTAAAAATGTATATGTTGAAACTAACATCAGCCAAGATTAATAACAGCTGTAAAAATATTTTTAATTGTTAGTTCATGTTAACTATTGTATTAATGTTAACAAATGGAACTAATGTGCCCTTCCAGTGGACTCAGAAATATCGCAATTACGAGTTCCGAGCACATGAATGACCCAGCGATATTTTACTTAAGATTGGGAAAACGTCTCGGTTACGTATGTAAACTCGGTTCCCTGAGACGAAGGGAACGAGACATTGTTTTTGCTAATGCATATGGGGAGTGTCCTTCCACAGGACCTAGTTGAAATTTCTCTGCAATAACGGCAATATTCGAATATTGGCTATAGTGTTTGAACCCCGCCCTTTTAGGCGCGAAGCTGTCCGCTATAAAAGCAGGTGCGCAAAAACCATTCCTCAGAGTTTTCTGACTGAGGGACAATGAGTGCATCGCTAGCACCTCAAAAGAACTCTGAGTTTTGTAGTGCGGCCAGCGTTCGCAATGTCTCATTCCCTTCGTCTCAGGGAACCGAGGTTACGTACATAACCGAGATGTTCCCTTATGACTCAGTACACTTGACATTGCATTTTGCTAATGCATATGGGGAACAGAATCCCATCATGCCGCACTACACGACATAACCTTCCAGAGAGGAAACATGACACCGCGGTCCCGCGGGACGGCGACCGACATGAGTATGCCGCAAGTGAGTGACCCTCATGTTGGGCCAGTAGGGGAGCACTCAGAATGAATATATGAACTAAAGTCATATAGTATGAATTAACCCCTTCACGAACCCAGTCAGGAAGGGAGTTTATTTATAATGAAAGTGCTTGTGACTTTATGGTAAATTACAACGGCCTGAATGCAGGTGGTTGTGTAAAATGATGGGGAGCCCATACTTAAAGGGTGGGGCATAAGTATATGTTTGGCAAATGAAATAGCAAGCTCTCTAAACAGAGAGGACTTTTGAAGGGCGAGACATTATGTCTAGGTTGTAAAAAAGGTTGTTTTCTTGCGTCCTCCATAAAACATAAAGAACTGATCAGACAGTCTGAACTGGCAGGTGCGCTCAACGTATGCATGTGGCGCCCTCACAGGGCATAACAAATGCAAGGATTGTTCCTCATCCTAATTAAATGTAGGAGGGAAATAGGCTTGAAGATGAACCACATGCGCTCTGAAGGGCGTGGTTAGAACATTAGGCACATAGCCTTTTCTGGGTTTGACAGTGCCTTTTGAAAGACCGGGACCAAACTCCAGACACGGTGCAATTGGTAAATAAAGTACATGTCCTTCAGATCTATTGATGCAAATCGGTCCCACGGACGGATGTGCGATAAGATCTGTTTCTGAGTTAACATTTTGAATGGCCGCGTCACGCGATTCAAGCGTCTCAGAACTAGAATGGGCCGAAGCCCGCCGTCCTTCTCCAGATCAAGGAAATAATGGCTGTAAATCCCGCTGTGTGTGTCACAACACTGCACATCCTGTGGTCGGACCACAGATTGCAAAATGCCGGTGAAGTGAGGTGGCCGGCATACAAACTGAATCGTATAACTTCGATAATGTTTAATACCCAGTCTGACACTCCCGTGAGGCATCGCCACGCATTTGCGCAGCGGGACAGCAAGATTATCGATTCGCTCACCACAGGAAGTGGTTGAGCATAGTCTGTGGTAGAGGTCTGCGCGGGACTGTTTTTTTCCATCCTGCTCCCGCAAGTTTCTCCTGCACCCGAACTCTCCTGCTGAATTTAACTCCATGTTTACCCGCTCTCTGCCCGCAGTGATTTTCTTCCCGAACGCTCCCATTCCCACAACCCCACATTTGTTTTCCACATATAGCAAAAGCCATACAAATAAACAAGTGTATACAAAGAAAATTTCATTTTTTCTGTTATTGCTATTATCAGATGAAGTGTGAATATGATGCCAATTTGACTCGCCTGAAGTTGGTTTCTTAACACTAAATTGACCACTTTCTAGTTTGAGTTTCACATGCTTTGATGACACAGTGTACGCTTTGCGAGAGGGGACCTACCACCGCTGCAGGCAGCTCTCACTTGACCTGCCACCGCCAACGGAAGCTCTCACTCGACCTGCCACTGTTAAATGCAGCTCTCACTCGACCTACCATGGCTCTCACTCGACCAGCCACCGCCAACTGCAGCTCTCACTAGGCTATCACTCCACCCGCCACTGCTGCAGACAGCTCTCTCTGGCTCCAACACGTTTTAAGCGTCTTCCTCGTGATCCATCACCGTTACCTGCGCCTCCCTCTCGATCCGTCAGCGTCACAGACAGCTCCAACTTGCACCATCTCCGTAACTCGCGCCTCTCTTGCAATCCGCCATTGTATAGGCTACACACATGCGCATGTACTGTTTCCATATACTATGATATTTAAAACATTAATTTGCATATTCTGTTGCATCTACAATCCTTTCTTTTTCTTTTGCACAAGAAAAATGTATCCAACCTCACAATGTACAGCCTACATCGCTTCAATATATGCAGATGTGCAACTTACACAACAGTAAAAAGAGTTGTAGTAAAAGAGTAAACTCCATTTGTGAAAGTTTTCATAAATCCTGAAGATCAATTTAAGCCATGAGTATGAGTGCTCAATTATAGGCCTTTTACAATTTTTATGGCTTAGATAATTAACATTTCACAATGCAAATATGCACTTTTCCATCAAAATGAATGAAATCCTTCTGTGACATTTTTCACAAATGCAGTTCTATCTGAAAGTAGTGTTCTTATTATAAGCAAAGTGTTTTAAGATCATCACCTTCCAATGCCAAAATACTGATTTCTCAGTAATAAAGTAACGGAGACAGTAAAGCCTAACTTATTTAAAATAAAACCCTACCATCCAGCAAGAATGCTTTGAGTCCACGATGTCTGTGTCAGTGTGCGTATCTATTCATTTTTAATTACAAAAGATAGACTACATCAGAATTACAATTGCTGTCTGTTTGTGATGGTGGGAGAAAAGTTTTTAATTTTATTAATTGTTGGCACCTTATTTTTATATTTGTTTACAGTTATTCTGTCAAAATTTTAAATAATCAAAATATTGATTTTCTTGTCAGTAATTGTTTTGTGTATTAATGCTTTGATAATATTGTATGTAAACACAATGATGCCAATAAAGTACTTTATCGAAATTGAATTGAACTGAGAGAGAGAGAGAGAGAGAGAGAGAGTGCGCGCGTGTGTGTGTCCAGGTATTCCCTATGTTGTGGGGACCAAATGTCCCCACAAGGATAATAAAACCTGAAATTTTTGACTTTGTGGGGACAATAAGTCAGTCCCCATGAGGAAAACAGCTTATAAATCATACTAAATGATGTCTTTTGAAAATGTAAAAATGCAGAAAGTTTTCTGCGAGGGTTAGGTTTAGGGGTAGGGTTATGGTTAGGGGATAGAATATAAAGTTTGTACAGTATAAAAACCATTATGTCTATGAAGAGTCCTCATAAAACATGAAAACCCAACATGAATGAGTGTGTGTATGTGTGAGAGAGAGAGAGATAGAGACTGTTCACACACACACACACACACACACACACACAAATAAGCAGCACTGACATAATTTTTAGCATCATTTTTGTTAGTTCCATCAAATAATCTAATAAAATAGGATCTTATTTGACATTATCATAATGCGTGTAAACAAAAAGCTTGACACTCCATATGTGTTATACAAACCCTAAATATTTTTACATATTAATTTACTCAGTGTTGTTAACACTGCTTTTAGCAAAATAACCCTAACTTTACAAGAGGACAAATATAATTATTGCAATGTAATTTTTGTTACTGTTCATGTGTTGCATTATTGTAACTTTACAATCAAGTGTCAATCAAGCCATCACTGAAAACCACAATCTACCACAATACTAAATATGACTCAGACTCTGCACTCAAAAAGGTATATTATACACATTACATATGTACATTAACACGAGTTCCTAATCTTAAAAACATGAATTAACTAAATAAAGTGTATTTAAATATTTAAGTTGCCTATATTATGTTTTTGTTCCCCTAATTTGCGTCATTGTCCCTCAAAATGTTTGTTCTGTCAGAGATTACTTAGCAGAGATGGATCTCACACGCGATGCGTTATCGCCACAGGCAGCGCGATCTGTAAACGTCACAGGCTATGGCGGGAACTCTGTGCCAAAACCTAGCGTCCGACCGACCGACCATCTAACTGAACGTCTTCTGCTTTGAGCATCTAAAACAGGGTGACCCACGTGACGACCTGACGTGACGTCAACGTCTTGAAATTAGCTTGTTTTTAACTAGGTAAGGGTCCAAGCTGTTGTTTAAAGACTACAAATGAGCAATACAGGCATTAGATGTAGATATTTTATACCTAAAACGATAAACCATTTTTCCTGCATTTTACTTAACTTCCCACAATAAGCATTCAGAGAAAGGTGTTGTAGGCTGTTCTAAGTCATTCTGAGTGGTGAACTGGTAGCTATAAATAAGCTACCACCTGTCTATCATGACTTTCTCTGATAATTTTGAAAGAAACCTACATAAATTCCATGACAGAATCTAAAGTTCTGTTTTAATTTTTCAAAGGCAACATGTGTGTGTGTTTGTGAGTCTGTGTGTGCTTGTGAGTTACTTAAAGACAGCAAACATACTGTACGTACATACATACTAAGTCTTAATTCATTTCTTTCTATTTTTTATATTATTTTATTATTCATACATCATTTCTATATAATAATTTCTTACTCATTTTTCATATTGTTATTTGTCAAATTGTTTAATTTGATGTTGTGTGCTATATTGTCTCACAGGTTAGAGATAAAGAGTTTCAATTTCAAGGTCTTCAATGTCATGGGACGATGTTGTGAAGAAGTAATTGTCCATTGACTTTGCATGTATAGTAACACTTGTTGAATTACAGTTTTTCTCAACTGCTTACACACATTTTCAAAACTTTGCCTTTTTTTTCAAAACTTTACACACAAATCCAAGAATTGCACACACAAAATGGAAAATGCCTCACATCTCTTGCAAAATGAAGCAATGCATTCAAAATATCACAAACATCTCAAAAGCAAACATTTGTCTTACGTTGCAAACACCTTTGCCATAATATATTTTTGGATATATCATATACACAGTTATTCAAAACCTAAAGCTCTTCTTTCATGAGCTCCTATGTACATTTCTGTACAAGATTGAAAGTAATTGGCAGAGAGATGTTGAAAAATTCACGGTAAACACGAAAGCAAGATTGAAACCAAACTATTTATTTTTTTACTGTAAGTATTTGTGGTTGTGAATACAGTATTACACAGTACGAAAGAAAAGAAATACATCAACCATGTGTAGTTGGACAGAAACCAAACATAATTTTGAAAAAGGCGATTATTCCAAAGAAATGGTGTGTGTGTGTGTGTGTGTTGGTGGGTGAGATGGTTGGGCGTATCTAGGCTCCATCTCTCCTCCGGGCTGGGTCCAGCCACAATACTTCATCCACGTCACATGCCATGTTCTCTCTTGCCAGACACCGTGGAAAGAACCTCCTTGAATGGCGTAACCAACCTTGGATGGAGGCAGCGTCAATGTCTCCACATGCCTCCTCCATTGCCTGGAGAAATGTCACGTTGACATAGGGATGACGATCATACACTTTCCAGCGCCATGTGGAGAAAAATTCCTCAACAGGGTTTAGAAATGGTGAATATGGAGGCAGGTAGACAACAGAAAAATGGGATGAGTAACAAACCAGTTTTGGACCTGATGGGTGCGATGAAAGCTGACATTATCCCAGATGATGACAAATCTTGCCTGGTCTTCATTCTGCAGACCTTGAACAAGCATATCATGAACAGCATCCAGAAAACGTATTATGTGATCAGTATTATAGGGGCCAAGTGTGGCATGATGGTGCAGGACACCATTCTGTGTAATTGCAGCACACATTGTAATGTTTCCGCCAAGTTGTCCAGGGACATTGACAATGGCCCTTTGTCCAATGACATTTCTCCCCCTTCTTCTGGTTTTGCTGAGATTGAAGCCCACCTCATCTACATAAATGTATTCATGGACGATGGCATGAGCATCCATCTCCAAAATTCTCTGTAAAAGACAAAAGAATATGTAGATCAGTATATGCACGACCCAAAAGCCTGACTTGGTAGGTGCAAGTCTGATATATTGGAGAAAGTGTTGTATGCATACATCCACAAAATCATGTCGAAGGTTCTTGACTCTGTCATAGTTCCTTTCAAATGGGACACTGTACAGCTGTTTCATTCTCAGTTGATTTTTCTAGAGGACACGATGTATTGTTGAGGGGCCCACAGCCTTTATGTTAGCCAAAATTGTGGCATCATTAAGGATATGATTGCGTATTTGGCGAATTGTTATAGCATTATTGGCCAAAACCAAATTCACGATAGCTGTCTCTTGCTCTTCAGTGAACATGTGACCTCACCCACCATGAAACCTTCACCTTTCCACTCTGTAGAAGATTCAAGAACAGTGTGAGTGTGTGCCATAAACTGTAACATAATATATATACTATTTTATACAATATAGTCAGAATGTCTTCTTACAATCAGCTGTACTGTTGTACAGTATGATAACCCACCAGACTGTGACCAATCATGCAGTGCACTGCAGTAAATGGATGCATGGGTGCTAAAATATATGTATTATAGTATACCGTATGTTATGCTGAAATAGCTATTATGTGTACATAAGAACATGTGTACATTACAGTAGATTGTTACATACCTGTTCTCATTTCTAAAGGTTCGAATTATACCTGCCACTGTAAATCGACTCAAATTAGGCTGGACTTTCTGTCCAGCCTCTCTCATTGTTAAACCGTGGTTGATCACATGATCAATGACAGTAGCCCTAATCTCATCAGAGACCACTCTTCTTGTTCCTGGTCTTTGTCCTCCTCCTCTTCTCTGTCCGACTCATCCTCTTCCTCCCCTTGCTCCCCTTCCAACTCCTCCTCTTGCTCCTCTTTGAACTCGTCCTCTAATTCGAACTCTGCCTCGTCCTCTGGCTCTCCCTCCAACTCCACTTACTCTGTCTGCATTGTTTGCATCCATTGTTCAAAACCTATAACTTGACCTTTGGCCTATTTATAGGCCTATTCTAAAGCCATGATTGGCTGGTGTTAAGTAAAGCAATGAGTGTTTGCACATGTGGGGAGTTAATGTGAGGCACTGATGAATTAGTGTGGCATTTTGATTGGTTGTGTTTGAAAAAGTAAATCAAGATATTTCCTGTTAGATTTATGTGTGTTACATAGAGAATTGTGTGTTGTGTTTTGCAAAAAGTGTTTTATGAAATTGAAAACTGAGTTGAAGGCCGAGAATTAGTGTATGGTTTTGCAGATTTGGTGTGTGGTTCTGGTGTTTGAGTGTCAGGTTTCAGAAATTGTGTGACAAGTAAGGATTTTGTGTGTAAGCAGTTGAAAAAAAACTGTATACCCGCCACTGTAAATCGACTCAAATTAGGCTGGACTCTCTGTCCAGCCTCTCTCATTGTTAAACCGTGGTTGATCACATGATCAATGACAGTAGCCCTAATCTCATCAGAGACCACTCTTCTTGTTCCTGGTCTTTGTCCTCCTCCTCCTCCTCCTCTTCCCCGGCCGACTCGTCCTCTTCCTCCCCTTGCTCCCCTTCCAACTCCTCCTTTTGCTCCTCTTTGAACTCCTCCTCC